>NC_135232.1:714469270-715669270 GCF_051348905.1 Ranitomeya variabilis | reverse complement strand
TTGCGCCGCATGCGTCCTTTTTTTCATTGATTTTTGACGCAGCAAAAATGCAACTTGCTGCGTCCTCTGCGCCCAGACGCGGGCGCCGCAGGGACGCATGCAGCGCAAAACGCAAGTGCAACGCATGTCCATGCGCCCCCATGTTAAATATAGGGGCGCATGACGCATGCGGCGACGCTGCGGCGCCCGACGCTGCGGCGCACACCGCAAATGTGAACGTAGCCTAATACTGGTATAGCGGGCAGCTGACTTTCTGGGGGCACTGTGATTGATCTTACAGGGGGGGGGGGTGCACAATAGGATATGGTGAGTCTTGTTTGGACCAAATAAATGTTCAGGGTGTTCTTGAGTAATGTGGTAGAGGTGCCGCAGGATCAGGTGTTAGGGGGTGATGATGGGACTGGTAGGGGGTGACATAGTGAGGAGGATAATGGTGGGTGGTAGGAGGTGATGTAAGGAGGAGGATGATGGTGGGTGGTAGGGCGTGATGTAGCGAGGAGGAGGATGATGGTGGGTGGTAGGGCGTGACGTAGCGAAGAGGATGGGGCCGGTAGGGAGTGACATGGCGAATAGGATGAAGGTGGGTGTTAGGGGGTGACGAAGTGAGGAGGGTGAATGGGTGATGTAGCAAAGATGAACGGTATTATAGAGGGTGACGTAGCAAGGACGATGGGGGTGGTAGGGGGTGATGAAGCTAGGATGATGCGGGTGGTAGGTTGTGACATAGCTAGGAGGATGATGGGGTGGTAGGGGGGGACTTAGCGAAGATGATGGGTGTTATTGGGTGTGACAGGATCATGGATATGATGGGGGGTGATCTAGCGAGGATGATGGGTTGGTAGGGGGTAACATATGGAGGATGATGATGGGAGTGGCTGGCTGTGATGTAGCAAGAGTGAAGGGGGTTTACATGACGAGTAGGATGATGGGTGTGACAGCAAGGATGATGGGAGTTGTAGGTCATCTGTGCTCGTCATTACAGGGATGAGGAAATCCAGAGTAAATGTGGGCTGGACGCCATCTTGTATCTGTCCTATCAGCGCCATCTGTTGGTGCTGCTGCTCCTCGTCTGTGTTCTCTCTATCTCCATTATCTTACCAGTGAACTTCTCTGGAAATTTGTTGGGTGAGTTGCCTGTTCCTCGTCCCGTGCTCGGCCTTTGTGATCCCATCTCTATAACCAGGCGTCTCTCCTCGTGCAGGTGACAGTCCGGCCCAGTTTGGACGCACAACAATCGTCAATGTCCCCACACAGTGAGTGCTGGATAGATGAAGGTTTGGGGTCCTGATGCTGCGGCCACTGACTGATAGTCTCTCTGTCCTTCAGGGACCGTTTCCTGTGGCTGCACAGCGTGTTTGCACTGCTATACTTTCTGCTGACTGTGCTGTGTGTGCGCCATCACTGCGCTTCCTTACACTACCGCGAAGATGATAAGGTGAAAGAAAGGGGAGCCTGGCCACCGCACTCCACCCAGTACTTCTCAACAGATAATGTATTGACTGGAGCACCTCATCCTTCTTCCCTCTCTCTATTTCCAGGTGGCACGTACCCTTATGGTGACACACATTCCCCGTGAGATCTCTGACCCCTCACTAATCACCAAGCATTTCCAGTAAGTGTAACCTACAGATGCATGGACATGCTGGGAGAGCCACCATAGCACTGTACATATATGTAGTGGTCGCCTACACCTGAGGGGGCGCGTGGACATTGGTCACCTGCATTTGACGGGGAGCGTGGACAGTAGATGTCACCATCTGAGGGGTGCGTGGACTATGGATGCGTGGATTGGGGTGGCCTGTAGGTGACTTAGGCGATTACTATTGCATTACTGCTGCGTATCACACATGTCCCAACCTCAGCTTTTTTGTGTTGCAGTGAGGCGTACCCCAGCTGCACTGTCACAGATGTCCAGTTCAGCTATGATGTCCGGAGACTGATGAAGTTGGACACAGAAAGGTGAGGGGCTTGTCCATACACTGGTGGGCACGCCACCCATATCAGGAAAGTGTGTACATGTCACTTCCATCATCAAGCACAAAACACAGGAATGGAACTAGCATACCCACAGGCGAGCTCACATACTGTGAATTAACTAAAGTCCGATGGGCCCTGGTGCAAGATTTAGACCTGGGTCCCACCCATCCTGTATATTCCCCAACCTGGCAGATATATCCCTTATCCTGGGCCCCATATATCCCCAAACCTGGTGTATATATCCTCGATTTGGAGGTCTGTATTTGGAATGATACTCAAATCAAAATGGAAAATCAAATTACAAGCTGATCCAACTTCAGTGGACATGCCTCAAGACAAGGAAACGCTGTTCAGTAGTGTTGGTGGCCTCCACGTGCTCGTATGACTTCCCTATAATGCCTGGGCATGCTGCTGATGAGGTGGCCGATGTTCTCCTAAAGGGATCTCCTCTCAGACCTGGATTAAAGAATCGGTCAACTCCTGGACAGTCTGGGGTGCTTCATGGTGTCGGTGGATGGAACGAGACATGATGTCCCACATGTGTTAGATTGGATCAGGTCTGGGAAATGGGCAGGCCAGTCTATAGCATCAATGTCTTCATCATGTAGAAACTGCTGACACACTTCAGCCAGATGAGGCCTGGCATTGTCATACATCAGAAGGAACCCAGGGACCACTGCACCTGCATATGGTCTCACAAGGGGTCTGAGGATCTCATCCCGGTACCTAATAGCAGTTAGGGTACCTCTGACTAGTACATGGAGGGCTGTGCAGCCCTCCAAAGAAATGCCTCCCCACACCATTACTTACCACTGCCAAACCGTCATGCTGAAGGATTTGGCAGGCAGATCGCTCTCCACATCGTCTCCAGACTGTCACGTCTGTCACTTGTGCTCAGTGTGAACCTGCTCTCATCTGTGAAGAGCACAGGGCGCCAGTGTCGAATCTGCCAATCTTGGTGTTCTCTGACAAATGCCAATCGCCCTGCACGGCATTGGGCTATAAGCACAACTCCCACTTGAGAACCGCGGGCCCTCATACCACTGTCATGGAGTTTGTTTCTGACAGTTTGAGCAGACACATGGATGTTAGTGGCCTGCTGGAGGTTACTTTGCAGGGCACTGACACTGCTCCTCCTGTTCCTCCTTACACAAAGGAGGAGGTAGCGGTCCTGCTGCTGGGTTGTTGCCATCCTACGGCCCCATCCACGTTTCCTGGTGTGCTGGCCTGTGTTCTGGTATCTGTCCATGCTCTAGACACTGTGCTGACAGATACAGCCACCCTTCTTGCCACAGCTCTCATTGATGTGCCATCCTGGATGAGCTGCACTACCTCAGCAACTTCTGTGGGTTGTAGACACCGCCTCATGCTACTGTACCTCTAGGGGTGAGATCCCTATGCCCCTGACGTCAGCTGATTGACCGGAGGCATATACAGCTCTGGCAAAAATTAAGAGACCACCACATCAAGACCCTGTCATGGGCAGCCCAATCTCCAAACCTAAACCCCATTGAAACCTCTGGAATGTAATCAAGAGGAAGATGGATAGTCACAAGCCATCAAAGAAGAACTGCTTACATTTTTTCTCCAGAAGCAGTGTGAAAGACTGGTGGAAAGCATGCCAAGACGCATAAAAGCTGTGATTAAAAATCATGGTTATTCCACAAAAACTTGATTTCTGAACTCTTCCTGAGTTAAAACATTAGTATTGTTGTTTCTAAATGATTATGAACTTGTTTTCTTTGCATTATTTGAGGTCTGAAAGCACTTTTTTTTTAATTTTGACCATTTCTCCTTTTCAGAAACAAAATACAAAATGTATTGCTTGGAAATTCGGAGACATGTTGTCAGAAGTTTATAGAATAAAGGAACAATTTACATTTTACTCAAAAATTATACCTATAAAGAGAAAAATCAGACAAACTGGACATTTTGCAGTGGTCTCTTAATTTTTGCCAGAGCTGTATTGCCATGTATGTTCCTATCAGTTTGTGTTGGCATCGGAAGGCTCCTCACCTGCATAGGCCCGGTCGAGGTCGTGACCTCTGCGACCATTGTCAATTACACCTCTGTGCACACATGCAGGCAGGCAGCATATCGATTCAGTATTCAGGCAGGGAGGAGGACGATCTGTGGAGACACATCAGTCACATCTCTGCATCTCTTTGGCTCCCCATCTTATCGTGTCTTCCTGTTATTTCTTCTTTGTAGGCGTCGTGCTATGAAAGGTCGTCTGTACTTCGCTGGAAAATCCCAGAAGGAAGGAAGAATTTTAATTAAAACCCACCCATGTGCCCGGCTGTGTCCCTGCGACTGCTGCGGCTTCCCAAAGGTGAAAGATCATTGCATTGCCTCCATAGAAAGACGGTGGCCAAGAATCCACATCTACAGAGGTTGCCTACGGAAGCCTCATACAGACGTTCTGCATGTGCTGAGATGACATTACAGTCTGGGTAGTGACAGAAATCCCCATCATTCCCCTCCGTGCTCCAGGACTGTGTATGTGGCTCAGCCTCTAGGACCCGACATTGTCGGAAGTTCCTCCATTGTTGTCACAGGCTCACAAGTAATTGGAGAGTTGACTGATGAGTGTTCCTTAGTGCGGTACAGCCTCCGCTCTCATCAGACCATAGAGAAAAAGGCTGCAGGTTTACATTTAGAAGCCATTAATGGAAACTCAAAATATCCATCCATATTGGAGTTATCATATTCCTAATGGTCTGTGCTGCATCCATCATCCTGGAAGTGGAAGGAAATTATGGAAATTCCACTGCCAATCAAAAATGCACATGTCCTCGCCCCATCCCCTCCTCTCCGGAGTCCCGTTCCTCGCTTGACCTTTTCTCTCCGGTGTCCCCCATGCTTAGGTAGACGCGGAGCAGTATTATGCAGAGTTGGAGGAGAAGCTGACCGATGAGTTCACTGCCGAGAGGAACCGCATTCCCCTGAAGAGGCTCGGCACCGCATTTGTCACCTTCCAGGACGAGCGTATGACGGCAGTGTGAGTGACTCCTCCATTTTTGTGTGTAGTGATGGTTCTCTGTAGAGGTGCTATGTACTGGTGCATGTTGTAATAGATGATTGGATGATTCTGTTTGGTTGGTTCATTGGAATTGTTTTCTCATGACGCCATATCCGAGTGGGATGAGCTTATAGTAAAGATGCCACTAAGCTGGCACCAATGTGCCAAGTGTGATTGGAGTCTCTTTTCATCAGAATCATCCAGGACTACAGCCAGCCACGGTGTCGCCGAGCGCCCCAGCAATCCTCCGTTACCCCAGTACTTCATTCTCACCAGTGGGGTGTGCGCTATGCACCTGCGCCCAATGACGTTATCTGGTAAGTTACTGTCTGCTGTCATGTCTCCATACGCTGCCGAGTGGCTGCTCATATTCCTGCCGCTGACAGGGAGAATTTGGCGGTGTCTGGACCCACGTGGTGGCTGCGACTTGTGGCCCTAAACCTGGCCCTGTTTATCCTGCTCTTCTTCCTGACCACTCCGGCTGTGGTGGTCAGCACCATGGACAGATTCAATGTCACCTACCCCGTAGAGAACCTACAGGTGAGCGGCCTCAGGTCTGTTCCCCCTGATGACTGAGCAGCGTGACCCTCCTCATCTGCTGTCTCTCTCCAGAATCCAGTTATCACCCAGTTTCTACCCACCCTGCTGCTGTGGGTGTTCTCTGTGTGTCTGCCCTTCCTGGTGTATTACTCGGCCTTCCTGGAATGTCACTGGACCAGGTAAGAGCTCTTCCCTCCTGTATGGGGCAGATCTGTGCCCCCATGTTGTATACGTCCCTTCTGTATGGGGGGGCGATCAGTGCCGTCGTATACGTCCCTAAAGTATGGGGGGGGGGGTGATCAGTGCCGTCGTATACGTCCCTAAAGTATGGGTTCATCGGTGTTCCGTTGTATACATCCCTCCTCTATGGGGGGATCAGTGACCCGTCGTATACGTCCCTCCTGTGTGGGGTGATCAGTGCTCTGTCGCATACGTCCCTCCTAAATGGGGAGAGGGGGGAGATCAGTGCCTCCTGTTATGTACGTCCCTCTATGGGAGGAGATCTGTGCCCCCTGTTGTGTACGTCCCACCTCTACGGGGGAGATCTGTGTCCCCTCTCATGTACATCCCTCCCAGCTGGGGGAATCGGTTCCTCCTCTCGTGTATGTCTTTCCTGTGGGGGGGCAATTGGTGCCCCGTTTTTTTCCTTGTGGGGGATTGGTGCTCCCTGTCCTATACGTCCTTTCTGTGGGGGAAAGGTGCCCCCTCTCGTATACGTCCCTCTTTTATGGGGGGATTGGTGCCACCTGTTGTGTACGTCCTTCCTGTGTGGGGGGAACAGTGCTCCTTCATATGTCTCTCCTGTATGGGGGGGATGTCGTGTACAACTCTCCCGTCTGGGGGAGGATCAGTGCCCATTCTCTTTTCCGACGTGTGTGTGTGTGTGTGTGTGTGTGTGTGTGTGTGTGTGTCCGTGCCCTCTGTCATGTATATCCCTCCTGATTGGGGGGATACAAGTCCCCTTTTGTGTTCGGCGGTTTACTTTGGTTATTATTGATGATGGGAGTGTGAATCTTCACACACTTGCCCTCCTCATCCTGTATGACTCCCACAATGTTTTGCTTTACAGGTCTAACGAGAACCAGCTAACGATGCACAAGTGCTTCCTGTTCCTGGTCTTCATGGTTATCGTGCTGCCCTCTCTGGGGCTGACGAGGTACTGCAGGCATCGCACACAGGGCACTGGTATAGACTTGATTGCAGAGCTGACACCCTCTTTCCTCTGCAGCCTGGATCTCTTCTTCCGGTGGCTCTTTGACATTCACTTTTTGGATTCGGCAAATGTGAAGTTCCAGTGAGTTAAGAACTCGCCTCTAATACCTCACCTGATGCACCCTACTGTGATCCCAGGACCCCTCCATCATACCGTCTGATCACACAACCCCCCCCCCCCACAACGCACCGTCAGTACGGTACTCGCTGACCACACGACTCCCCTCCATCATGCCGCTCACTGATCACACGACCCTCTCCACCGTACTGTCAGTACAGCACTCGCTGTTCACACAACCCCCCTCCACAGCACCGTCTCATCGGCGCTCACTAATCACACGACCCCCTCCACCACACAGTCTGTACAACACTCACTGACCACATGACCTCCCTCCACCGAGCTATCAGTACGGCACTCACTGATCACACGACCCCCCTCCACTGCACCATCAGTACGGAGCTCACTGATCACAGGACCCCCCTCCACCGTAACGTCTGTACGGCGCTCACTGATCACACGACCCCCCCCCCCCTCCACTATGCCATCAGTACAGCACTCACTGATCACACAACCCCCTCCACCGTACCGTCTGTACGGCGCTCACTGATCACACAAACCCCCTCCACCATACTGTCGGTACAGCACTCGCTGATCACATGACCCCCTCCTCCACCACATCGTCTGTATGGCACTTGGCAATCACATGACCTCTTCCACAGGTGTGTATTTCTACCTAATAATGGCGCATTCTTCGTTAACTACGTCATCACCGCCAGTCTGATTGGCACGGCGATGGAGCTGCTGCGTATTCCAGGCCTCACTGTTTACGCAACCCGCCTGTGTTTGGCCAAATCCATCCCGGAGCGGCTCCATGTGAAGCGGGTAACTGTTCTGTCCTGTGGCTGTGGGCGGTAGTCCGAGTGTGCTGTGAGTAGCCTGATGTTTCTCGTTATAGAGTCAGGCCTATGAGTTCCAGTTTGGCCTAGAGTACGCCTGGAGCACATGCGTCTTCTCGGTAGTGATGACATACAGCATCACGTGCCCCATCATCGCTCCTTTCGGTGAGTGTGCGGGAGGCTATTTCCATTACTGTATGGTGCAGCCCCCTCATCTCTTCTTCACCCACAGGTCTGTTGTATCTGCTCCTGAAGCACATGACCGACCGCTACAACATCTACTACGCCTACATCCCCGCCAAGCTGAGCCCCCGCCTACACGCCGCCGCTGCCCGCCAGCTACTCGCCGCCCCCATACTCTGCATCTTCTGGTTGCTGTTCTTCTCCGTCTTGCGGCTCGGTAAGTGGGACCACGGCTCATATGCCCTGAGAGGCATGCAGCTCCTGAGTGCTCATGCTCCAGTTTTTCCACAGGCTCCACCCATCCGGTCACGCTCTTCACCTTTGCTTCACTCCTCTGTTGTTTGCTTTTCTCTATTTTCGGCCTTTGTCTGAGAAAACTGCATCCAAAAAGACCATCGAGTTATCAGGTAAGAACAAGCCTCCCGACCCCAGATAACATGAGGATTATTCCGTGGCACATTAGACTCTGCCCCCAGGACACATAATCTCCTGTGTAGACTCCTCCCACTGGACATACAACTTCCAGAGTAGACTCCGCCCACAAAACACACCCCCTCTCAATTAAACTCTGCCCACATGACACACAATTTTCCGATTAGACTCAGACCCAGGGACTCTGCAGCAGGTCACACAACCTGACTTTTAGACTCCGCCCAATTGATAACATTTGCTCCTGTACTGCTGACTGTCTCACGCAGATGTCGGAGCAGGGTGAGGGGATCTTGCAGGACCCTGAAAGCAGCAGTATATCATCCACACTGCAGTCCACGGTGAGAATTTGCTTTTGTCCTCAGGACCCTCGCGCTACATACATCGCCTTATCGGGTTCTCTCCTTTCTACCCCCCAGGTTTTCGTAGCGACTGTATTACAGGAGGAGGACCTGTCACCTCTGGCCTCCCCGGCTCACCCTTCATATGGTGCCCTGGAGACCCGGGCCGACAGCCCTTCAGAGACCTCTATAGAAGAGCGCTCACAGGACAGCTATGAACAGGGGACATGCTGCACCCAGGAGGGGTCTCCTTGAGCCTCTATAAGGCTTTTTTAAAGGTCAGAGGTTAACAAGTCGCTGAGTGCCTTGGATGATGGAGTTGTGACATGCAGGCTGCGTTATGGGTATTAGGCCCCTCTGTGATACCGGGCCCCGCCAGTGTACGAAGAGCCAGCAGAAGATCACGTCACACAGAGGGGGGTGGCTCAACTTCCAAGCCCCTCCCACCACCTCTTTGCAGCGCCGCTCCCTCGCTAGATTTTGCGCGTGCATGGGACCTGCGCCTCGTTGCCTGAACAAGCGGAGTCATGCCAAATAAAGAACCCAAGTCCTATTGTGTGCAGGTTGTGTCGCATACATGTGGTGCCGTGTGCAGGTGGAGCAGGTTGTGTCGCATACATGTGCCATGTGCAGGTGGAGCAGGTTGTGTCGCATACATGTGGTGCCGTGTGCAGGTGGAGCAGGTTGTGTCGCATACATGTGCCGTGTGCAGGTGGAGCAGGTTGTGTCGCATACATGTGGTGCCGTGTGCAGGTGGAGCAGGTTGTGTCGCATACATGTGGTGCCGTGTGCAGGTGGAGCAGGTTCTCGAGGATGTGTGGTGCCGTGTGCAGGTGGAGCAGGTTGTGTCACGAACGTGTGGAGTGTTGTATTGCGACCATGTGTGTTTTGCAGGTGGAGCAGGTTGTGTTGCAGACGTGTGGTGCCGTGTGCAGGTGGAGCAGGTTGTGTCACGGACGTGTGGTGCCGTGTGCAGGTGGAGCAGGTTGTGTCGCGGATGTGTGAAGTGTTGTGCAGGTGGAGCAGGTTGTATTGCGGCCACGTGTTTTTTGCAGGTGGATCAGGTTCTGTAGTGGACGTGTGGTGCTGTGTGCAGGTGGAGCAGGTTATGTCGAGGACCTGTGGTGCTGTGTCCAGGTGGAGAAGGTTGTGTCAAGGCCATGTGGTGTGTTGTGCAGGTTGTGTCGTGGATGCATGTGCCGTGTGCTGGTGGAGCAGGTTTTGCTACTGACATGTGCTGTGCAGCAGGTTGTGTTGGGTAAACGGGGTCCTCTCACTTACATCCTGTGAGGAGGATGGCTGAGTGGCCCCTGGATGGATGAGGGCCACATGGTCTGGTCTTTTCCAGTTTATTACATTAACTTCTAGGACAGGTGAAGCACAAGACAGGACGGACACCTCATTCCGCTGCACATGTTCAGTAGCGGTCATGGCTCCTCTGGGTCCTTCCCCCAGCCACGACTCATGGTGCTCACCACAATGGCGTACAGTCCGCTCCAGGCATCGCGAGTGTCAGATGTGAATACGTCCCCCAGCCCGGACTCAAGAGCGAAGAGTAGTGACTCCCCCACCGTCTGCAAGGAAGAAATGAGGTCAGAGGTCGTGGCTGTCACCGAGCCCCCGGCGTCAATACTTACATTGAAGGACTCTAGTCGGATGCCGGTGGCATGGTGCTTCATCCCCAGGCTGATCAAATATTCCTCCAGAGAGGGGAGAGCGTCGAGGCTCTGCACGGCAGCGTCAATTACTGTCATCACCTGAACGAGGAGCAGATGGGGGGGAGGGTTATACCAGAGGCCGAACCCCAATATCACTGCACCCCCCCCACACACACATCTGAGACTATCATTTACTACACCACTGCTGTGAGAATATGTGACCCCCGACGACTAGGGCGAGCCTTCATGTGAAATGGATAGTAATCTCCTCCCTACATGAGCAGAGGCTGCACCACAGAGACACCAGCATCCATGTCAGGAGGACTGATATCCATGACAACACTGTGCCAATCAGACATCAGTAGTGCAGCCTCAGACTGGAACATTTCTCATTCAGGATGATTGGTATCTAAATTCTGAGAGACTCGTGTCGTGTACGGAGCACTGACGCATGATCATGGGGCAGCACCCTATACAGCTCACCGGCCAGCGAGTGGACTTCCCAGGAACAAAATTAATTTTAATCAACATTTTATTCACTAGCTCTTGGAATAATACAGTAGTGTTTGAAATAATAGCTGTCCAATATGATAACCATTTCAATCACTGTTTTTGGCATAAATTATATCCCCACGTCACACAATTTACCAGTTGATGCAGTAGATTCTAAGGCTATGTGTCCACTGGACGTATTGGCATCGCTTTGGACGCAGCGGATACACCGCTCATACTCACATGCGAGAAACTCTTGAGTCTCGCACTTTAATACTCGGCACTGCACCCAGCACTCAAATCGGAGCGTGCAGCTGCATGTATTGCTATGCGGCTGCACGCTCCGATCTGAGTGCCGGATGCAGTGCCAAGTATTGAAGTGTGAGACTCAGAGTTTCTCGCATGTGAGTATGAGCCCTTAGAATAATGAATTGAAAGGGGAAAGTGTTCACAATAATAGCAGTGGGGAGATGAATTAGTGCGGTCAATCATTCTGTGAGGAACCAGGTGTGAATCAGGTGGCCCTTATCATAGGGTGAAGCCAGGACATGTTGTACATGCATTTCTCCTGAAAGCCTGAGAAATATGGGTCATTCCAGACATTGTACAGAAGAACAGCGTACTTTGGTTAAAAAGTTGATTGGAAAGGGTAAAACTTGTAAAGAAGTGCAGACAATGATCGGCTGTTCAGCTAAAGTCATCTCCAATGCTTTACAATGGAAAGCCAAACCAGAGAGACGTGGAAGAAAATGGAAGACAACCATTCTAATGGATGGAAGAATAGCCAGAATGGCTAAGGCTCAGCCAATGATCGGCTCCAGGATGATCACAGACCGTCTCATGTAACCTGTGAGGACTGGGACAGTTAGAAGACGCCTGTGTGACGCTAATCTTAGTAAGAAGTCCTCACTGTTATAAAAACTACATGTACTGAAGCGGATACAATCTGCCAAAGAACACATCAACTGGCCTGAAGAGAAATGGAGAAACATTTTATGGACTGATGAAAGTAAAATTGTTCTTTTTGGGTCCAAGGTCCGCAGACAGCTCGTCGGACGACCCCCAGACTCTGCATTCAGCCACTGTACACTGCAGACAGTGAAGCATGGAGGTGCCAGCATCATCATATGGACATGTTTCTCTCACTATGGTGCCAGTCTATTTACCGCACACCAGGGATCAGTTTGCATATATTACAATACTGGAAGAGGTCGTGTTGCCTTATGCTGAGGTGGATATGCCCTCAAAATGGGTTTCAACAAGACAATGACCCTAAACACAGCAGCAAATGAGCAAAATCTGGGTTCCAGTCCAACAAAATTTGGGTTATGCAGTGGCCGGCCCAATCCCCGGACCTTAATCCGATAGGACACTTGTGGGGTGACATAAAAAAAATGTCATTTCTGAGGCAAAGCCAACAAATGCCAAAAAAATGGTGGGATGTCGTCCAAGGGTCCTGGGCTGGAATAACAGGTGACAGAAGTTGGTGACTTTACGCAACATAGATGTGAAGTCGTTCTAAAATACTGTGGGTAACAACTAAATATTAGGTTAGTGATTCACAGGAATGAGAAATCCACCAAAAATACATATTGTGAGTTTGTAAAGACAAATGCAGGCACTGCTATTTATTAGAACAGCCCAGTGTTCGTTATTTGTTACTTTCTGTAGTTATAAATTATATACATTTCTCTTCATGGTATGAATTAGAAAACAGTGTGCAACGTTCCCAATGCTGGAAATAAAAACTCATATAAAGGTTTTGTGTTAAACTCATGTTTTTGAACACACTGCTATTATTTTGAACACTACTGTAATTTCCACAATTGGGTTTTTAAACAAAATGTTCCTATGCCGAGGTAATCTTATACATGTGTTCCTGCAGAGTACTGTGTAATGGTCGCGTCTGACCGTACAGGAACATGGTCTGATCATACCACAGCTCCTGGGAGGGGAGAAAATAATAGAGGATACAGACATTACAGCCGGGATCACAGCTGATTCTTTCTTGGAGGTAAAACATTTAAAAAAAAAAAACCGGCAGAGAAATGTTTTATCTCACAAAAAGAATCAGCTGTGATCCCTGCTGTAATATCTGTATCCTCTTTTGCTTCCCCCCCGCCCAGGAGCTGTGGTATGATCAGACCATGTTCCTGTAAGGTCAGACACAGACATTACACAAGTACAGCAGGGGACATTTATAAGATTATCTCAGCACAGGGACATTTTATTTAAACTTTCAATTGTGGAAATTATTGTTATTCCAAGATTTATTGATTAAAATTAACTTTATTTGTCAGAAAAAAAAAACATTTAAAAAGTCTGGATTTGCACTTCTCCGCCATCCCCGCCACATGATGGGTGCGATGCTCCACTCAATCTCGATGAATTCGCCACTCAGCCCTGTGACCTGATATGTGCACCACTCCACCCAGGGACCTGATGGGTGCGACTCTCCAGACTATCCCCAGTGACCCTATGGCCGGCCTCACACTAGCGAGTTTTACGGACGTAAGAGCGCAGAAATTACGTCCGTAAAACTCGCAAAATAAACGGCACAATGCTTCTCAATGGGGCTGCTCCTATCAGCCGTATATTACGGATCCGTAATATACGGCTTTCTACAGCCATACAAAATCGCAGCATGCTGCGTTTGTCAGCGTATTGCGCAAAAAAATCGCTAATGAAAGTCTATGGGGGCGAGAAAAATACGGATTCCACACGGACCAGCAGTGTGACTTGCGAGAAATACGCAGCGGTGTTAGTGAAAAGTCGGTAATTCAATTGCCGGCTTTTCATTTCTCCTGCACAAACCCGACAGGATATGAGACATGGTCTACATACAGTAAACCATCTCATATCCCCTTTTTTTTTGCATATTCCACACTACTAATGTTAGTAGTGTGTATGTGCAAAATTTCAGCGCTGTAGCTGCTAAAATAAAGGGTTAAATGGCGGAAAAAATTGGCGTGGGCTCCCGCGCAATTTTCTCCGCCAGAATGGTAAAGCCAGTGACTGAGGGCAGATATTAATAGCCAGGAGAGGGTCCATGGTTATTGGCCCCCCCGTGGCTAAAAACATCTGCCCCCAGCCACCCCAGAAAAGGCACATCTGGAAGATGCGCCTATTCTGGCACTTGAACTCTCTATTCCCACTCCCTGTAGCGGTGGGATATGGGGTAATGAAGGGTTAATGCCACCTTGCTATTGGAAGGTGACATTAAGCCAGATTAATAATGGAGAGGCGTCAATTATGACACCTATCCATTATTAATCCAATTGTTGGAAAGGGTTAAAAAACACACACACACATGATTTAAAAGTAGTTTAATGAAATAAACACAGCGGTTGTTGTAATAATTTATTGTTCTCTCAATCCATCAGGAACACCCTCGCTTGGAAAAATAATAAACGCACAAGATACATACCTTCTGGTGAACCGTCTCGTCCCACGAGGTAATCCATCTGAAGGGGTTAACTAATATTACAGGCACGAGCTGCGATAAACCACTCGCTCGTACCTGTAATCCCCGGGTGCTGAAAGGAAAGCAGGATCTGTACTTACATTGAGTCGCGGTGAGGCGCCCTCTGGTGGATGTTCTCATGAACTGCAGCCTGGGAACTTTTTCCCACGCTCCAGGTCATATGAGGACATCCACCAGGGGGCGCATCACCGCGACTGAAGGAAATGTAGGTCATTGACCTACATTTCATTCATTCGCCGGGGATTACAGGCACGGAGCACAGCTGCATTAGCAGGGCTCCTGCCTGTAATATTAGTTAACCCCTTCAGATGGATTACTTCGTGGGACGAGACGGTTCACCAGAAGGTATGTATCTTGTGCGTTTATTATTTTGCCAAGCGAGGGTGTTCCTGATGGATTGAGAGAACAATAAATTATTACAACAACCGCTGTGTTTATTTCATTAAACTACTTTTAAATCATGTGTGTGTGTGTTTTTTAACCCTTTCCAACAATTGGATTAATAATGGATAGGTGTCATAATTGACGCCTCTCCATTATTAATCTGGCTTAATGTCACCTTACAATAGCAAGGTGGCATTAACCCTTCATTACCCCATAGCCCACCGCTACAGGGAGTGGGAAGAGAGTGGCCAAGTGCCAGAATAGGCGCATCTTCCAGATGTGCCTTTTCTGGGGTGGCTGGGGGCAGATGTTTTTAGCCACGGGGGGGCCAATAACCATGGACCCTCTCCTGGCTATTAATATCTGCCCTCAGTCACTGGCTTTACCATTCTGGCGGAGAAAATTGCGCGGGAGCCCACGCCAATTTTTTCCGCCATTTAACCCTTTATTTCAGCAGCTACAGCGCTGAAATTTTGCACATACACACTACTAACATTAGTAGTGTGGAATATGCAAAAAAAAAGGGGATATGAGATGGTTTACTGTATGTAAACCATGTCTCATATCCTGTCGGGTTTGTGCAGGAGAAATGAAAAGCCGGCAATTGAATTACCGGCTGTTCACAGATATTGCGCTGAATGAAATCTAAATACAGAATATATATATATGTGTCTCAATGACATATATATATATATATATATATATATATATATATATATATATATATATATATATATGTACTGTATATATGTTTTCCCGAACATTTGAGCACATAAATCCATTAGATGTCGGTTTTGCAAGCCTGCGCGAAAATCTCGCAGTACGGATGCCATACGGATTACATACAGAGGATGCCATGCGCAAAATACGCTGACACACCCTGACTACGGATCACTATTTTGGGAACATTTCTCCGTATTACGGCCGTAGTACGGACGTATAATACGTGGCGTATTGTCTTACGCCAAGTGTGAGGCCGGCCTATTGTTGTGCCGCTCCACCCTGTTTCCCGTAACCTGATAGGTGCGCCGCTACACCCCAGGGACCTGATGGGGGCGCTGCTCTGCTTTGTCCCCCGTGATCTCATTGTGTGTACTACACCCCAGGGGCCTGATTGGTGCGATGCTCCACCTTGTTCCACCTGACTTGATGGGTGCGCCGCTCGCCTGATAAACATGATCTCTCAGTTACCACCATATTTATGCGGAGGGGTCTTTTGGGGAGAGGGTCTCGTGCTGCTGCACGCTCCAGGGCTACTCACTTTCCGGATGTGTTCGGTGAATTCGGTCGAGGTCAAACATTCCTGGACACTGGAGAACGGAACAGAATGATAGTGGAAAAGAACGACCAGCTCCGGCTGCAGCTCGAAAAGCCTGGAAGGCAGATAAATAGTGAGAGACCCCATGCTGTGCAAACGAGAAATCGCCCTTCAGATGAAGGAATCATGGTGCAGCCGTCATGTGTTTCCCTTTTCACATTTCCACTTGTGGCAGCTCCGTGGACCCATGCAGGGCTCCATCACTTGGGAATGCGGCAACCAATCTACTGCAGATGAAGTCTCACAGAACTCTCTTCCGCTCATGGCCCTACTACTGGTCCCAGTTCACTGACAGCAAGCAGAGGACAATGTTAGAAATTTACATAGCTCCAATGACAGGAAAAACCTCAAGTATCACAAGGTCAGATTATGGACATTCTGGTGCCTGCAATGTCCTTTCTATCCATCTCACTCACCCCAGTGTCTATCGCCCCCTCGAGCAGGACGTCACGAGGGGACAGGACTGCACTCATCCCCCCCCTGCAGAGTCCATTGCCCCTCCTGAAGCAGAGTGTCAATGGAGGTTGGGGCTTCACCCACTTCCCGCATTTTAGGAAAACTACTGGAAAAGTATGTCACAGGAGGCTGGCCTGGCGCTTCACTCACTCCCCGCAGTATCCATTGCTCTTCTTTGAGCAGGACATCACAGGAGGCCAGGGTTGGGCTCACTCCAAGCAGTATGCACTGCCCCACTCAAAGCAGGATATCACAGGAGGTCAGGGCTGCGCTCACAACGTCCATCACCTCTCCTGGAGCAGTAGGCAGCAGACACTGATGTCAATGTGTATAATGAGGGGTGTGACCTCAGGACACCCCGCTTTTTATCAGGGTGTACTGAAGTATTAGCTGCTCGTTCTCCTCAGGCAAGATGGCCAAAAGGGATTTTACGACTCTGAGACGTCACCGACTGTTGTGGGTCTACACAAAACAATTATAACAGAACCTGCACTACAGACGGCCAAGGTGAGGAGGCCGAGCCTGACAACCACAAAATAAAACACAAGTGGAAATCTCAGGGCTGGACCAAGTCATATCTGATACAGATTGTTCCCAGGTTTTAAGGACTGATGAGATGAGACTACTCAGTGGACAGAGCAGATGGAGGGGCTGTGGCAGGATCAGTATAGGGCACAAACCTCCACTTCCCCACAGACCCCAGCAAGGTGGGAGTGGGCACTGCTATGGGTGGGATTAATAAGAAGAGTTTGTTGGGCCTTTTCAGGTTGAAGGTGGAACAACATTAAGTCCCAAACCTCATAACAGACATTAGAGGACAATTTCTTCCATCTGTGGAGCAGAATAAAGTCTGCATCTCCAAAAAAAGAGGATTGTTCTGCAGGACAATTCATCACAACATCAAAGTCTCTTGCTCGGCGTCAGAAAAGATGAATAATAATGACCTGGCCCCATCCTCACTGGACCTAAACCCTAGCGAGAACTTGTGGCTCTTCATACATGGAGGTTTCTGACAACGGAGAACAGTCGCCTCCCTGAGCAGTGGGTTGGGCTGTGGTGAAAGAAGCAGACAGCCTCCTTGGCTTTAGCTTATGGCCGTCACTGAGAAGGGCGGCCATATTACTATATATTACTATAACACAATGAGAAGGGTGGCCATAGTACTGTATTACTGAGGAGAATGGCGGCCATATTACTATATATATTACTATATCATACTAAATGAGAAGGGGGGGTCATATTACTGTATATTACTAGAACACTCTGAGGAGAAGGGCGGCTATATTACTATATCACAATGAGGAGAAGGGCGGCCATATTACTATATCACGCTGAAAAGGACGGCTATATTACTATATTACACTGAGGAGAAGGGCGGCCATCTAATATATAAAGCTGAATGTGTGTGTGTGTGTATGTATGTATGTATGTATGTATGTCCGGGATTGGCATCTGAACCGTCGCAGCTACAGCCACAAAATTTTGCACAGTCACACGTCTGGACCCCGAGAGCGTCATAGGCTATGTTGTGAGGTGAAATTTTAACCCCGCGCTTTCCAATTCACCAAACAATTTTGCCCCTATCTACATAATGGGGAAAAAGTGAAAGGAAAAGTGTTGGAGGCGTCGCAGCTACAGGCACAAAAATTTGCACAGTCACACGTCTGGACCCCGAGAGCGTCATAGGCTATGTTGTGAGGTGAAATTTTAACCCCGCGCTTTCCAATTCACCAAACATTTTTGCCCCTATCTACATAATGGGGAAAATATGAAAGGAAAAGTGTTGGAGGCAAATTAACAGCTGCCAGATGTGAACAAGGGGGACTTAAAGAATGAGAGTGATGGCGCCAAAGAGTATATACTGTACAGTTGCTAAGGTGGGGCCCCGACATGGGATAATCACCACACCACCACGGGGATATGAACACACACACAAAATGCGCCACACACTACCACGTGCTCGAACACATATACCACCCTCAGCGCACATTTCACCACACATACACCAACCTCACCACATAAAAGTAGAAACACAAAAGTCGCCGCTCAAAACTCGCCACGCGCAAAAATCTCCACATGCAAAATTCGCCACACGTGCAAAACTCACCTCATGGAAAACTCGCCACACGCAAAACTTGCACACGCAGAAAAATTGCCACACGCAGAAAAATTGCCACATACACAAAAGTTGCAACACATGCAAAAGTTGCCTCACACAAAACTTGCACATACTCAAAAGGCACCACACATAAAACTCGCCACGCGCAAAACTCGCCATGCGCAAAACTTGCTGCACACAACTTGCTACACTAACCTGTCACATGCAACTCGACACACAAAAAGTTGCTACACACATGTCGCCACACAAAACTCATCTCACAAAAGTCCCTACATGCATGTCGCCACACGCAACTCAACACACACAACTTGACACACGAAACTCGCCCTAAAACACACACAAGTCTGGTATTATCCTTCAAAAATAAAAATCTGATTAATAAGCAGACAAACTACAAGAGCAACAAATGTACCATATAGGAATCCGGCAGCTGTCAGTCACATGACCAGTCTATTATGTGTATGTGTGAGCTAATATATACTGCCAGGGGGAGGGCTTACTGTTGGCTGGGGATTTATCAGGCTGCCATTTTAGCTTACAAATAATGAGGTAAAAATACTGACCAAATAACGTGTGAACGAGGGCTAATACAGGAGGAGATGACATACAGTTATATACTATATACAGGAGGAGATGACACACAGGTATATACTATTTACAGGGGAGATGACACACAGGTATATGCTATATACAGGAGGAGATGACACACAGATATATACTATATACAGGAGAGATGACACACAGGTATATACTATATAGAGGAGGAGATGACATACAGGTACATACTACATACAGGAGGAGATGACATACAGGTATATACTATATACAGGAGGAGATGACACACAGGTATATACTATATACAGGAGCAGATTACCTACAGGTATATAGTATATACAGGAGGAGATGACATACAGGTATATGCTATGTATAGGAGGAGATGACATACAGGTATATACTATATACAGAA
This sequence comes from Ranitomeya variabilis, assembly GCF_051348905.1. Taxonomy (NCBI): domain Eukaryota; kingdom Metazoa; phylum Chordata; class Amphibia; order Anura; family Dendrobatidae; genus Ranitomeya; species Ranitomeya variabilis. Next base: position 715,649,791 of record NC_135232.1, on the reverse strand, counting down.
GGAGATGACACACAGATATATACTATATATAGGTGAGATGACACACAGGTATATACTATATACAGGAGATTACATACAGGTATATCTAATATATAAAGCTGAATGTGTGTATGTATGTATGTGTGTATGTCCGGGATTGGCATCTGCACCGTCGCAGCTACAGCCACAAAATTTTGCACAGTCACACGTCTGGACCCCGAGAGCGTCATAGGCTATGTTGTGAGGTGAAATTTTAACCCCGCGCATTCCAATTCACCAAACAATTTTGCCCCTATCTACATAATGGGGAAAAAGTGAAGGGAAAAGTGTTGGAGGAAAATTGACAGCTGCCAGATGTGAACAATGAGGACTTAAAGAATGAGAGCGATGGTGCCAAAGAGTATATACCGTACAGTTGCTAAGGTGGGGCCCCGACATGGGATACTCACCACACACTGGGATGTGAACACAAACACAAAATGCGCCACACACTACCACGTGCTTGAACACATATACCACCCTCAGCACACATTTCACCACACACACACCAACCTCGCCACATAAAAGTCGAAACACAAAAGTCACCACTCAAAACTCGCAACGCGCAAAACTCGCTACATGCAAAACTCGCCATATGCAAAACTAGGCTCACGCAAAACTCGCCACACGTGCAAAACTCACCTCATGGAAAACTCACCTCATGCAAAACTTGCACACACAGAAAAATTGCCACATGTACAAAAGTTGCACCACATGCAAAAGTTGCCTCACATAAAACTTGCACATACTCAAAACGCACCACACATAAAACTCGCCACGCGCAAAACTCGCCATGCACAAATCTTGCTGCACACAACTTGCTACACTAACCTGTCACATGCAACTCGACACACAAAATGTTGCTACACGCATGTCACCACACAAAACTCATCTCACAAAAGTCGCTACATGCATGTCGCCACACGCAACTCAACACACACAACTTGACACATGAAACTCACCCTAAAACACACACAAGTCTGGTATTGTCCTTCAAAAATAAAAATCTGATTAATAAGCAGACAAACTACAAGAGCAACAAATGTACCATATAGGAAATACGGCAGCTGTCAGTCACATGGCCTGTCTATTATGTGTATGTGTGAGCTAATATATACTGCCAGGGGGGAGGGCTTCCTGTTGGCTGGGGATTTATCAGGCTGCCAATAGCAACCAATCACAGCTCAGCTTCTATTTTGCTACAGTTAATTAACCTGAGCTCTGATTGGTTAATATAGGCAACAAAGACATTCTCAGTATAACAAAGCTAATATATGTTGTGAAATTCTTCTATTAGCTTAGTTTTTGCCTTTTAATAATTACATTTCTATCTATTTGTTTTGTGGTTTTTGTGTGCAGAATAAATTTTTGTTAACACATTCTATTTTGCTAACAGCAGTCATTAACCCGGGCGAAGCCGGGTAGTACAGCTAGTATTATTATATATTACTATATCACACTGAGGAGAAGGGTGGCCATATTACTATGACACACTGAGGAGAAGTGCGACTATATTACTGAGGAGAAGGGCAGTCATATTACTATATTGGTGCGTCTCAAAAAATTAGAATATAGTCAAAAAGTTATTTTTTCAGTTCTTCAATACAAAAAGTGAAACTCATTTTATATAGTGTCATTACAAACAGAGTGATCTATTTCAAGTGTTTATGTTGATGATTATGACTTACAGCCAATGATAACCCAAAAGTCATTATCTCAGTAAATTAGAATACTGTATAACACCAGCTTGAAAAATGATTTTAAAATTCGAATTGTTGGCCTACTGAAATGTATGTTCAGTAAATGCACTCAATACTTGGTCAGGGCTCCTTTTGCATCAATTAATGCATCAATGTGGCGTGGCATGGAAGCGATCAGCCTGTGGCACTGCTGAGGTGTTATGGAGGCCCAGGTTGCTTTGAAAGCAGCCTTCAGCTCGTCTGCATTGTTGAGTCTGGTGTCTCTCATCTTCCTCTTGACAATACCCCATAGATTCTCTATGGGGTTAAAGTCAGGCAAGTTTTCTGGCCAATCAAGCACAGTGATACTGTTGTTTGTAAACCTGGCATTGGTACTTTTGGCAGTGTGGACAGGTGCCAAGTCCTGCTGGAGAATGAAATTTCCATCTCCATAAAGCTTGTCGGCAGAGAAAAGCATGAAGTGCTCTAAAATTTCCTGGTAGATGGCTACGCTGACTTTGGCCTCGATAAGACACAATGTACCTACACCAGCAGATAACATGGTTACCCAAACCATCAATGATTGTGGAAAGTTCGCACTAGACCTCAAGCAGCTTGGATTGTGTGCCTCTCCACTCTTCCTTCAGACTCTGGGGGGACCTTGATTTCCAAATGACATGCAAAATATACTTTCTTCTGATAACACCTTGGACCACTGAGCAACAGTCCAGTTCTTTTTCTCCTTGTCCCAGGTAAGACGCTTCTGGCGTTGCCTATTGGTCATAAGTGGCTTGACAACAGGAATGTGACACTTGTAGCCCATGTCCTAGATACGTCTGTGTGTGGAGGCTCTTGAAGCAGTGACTCCAGCAGCAGTACTTTCCTTGTGAATCTCTCCCAGATTTTTGAATGGCCTTTTCTTAATCCTTTCCAGGCTGCGGATATCCCGGTTGCTTGTGCACCGTTTTCTACTACACTTTTTCTTTCCACTCAACTTTCCATTAATATGCTTGGATACAAGACTCTTTGAACAGCCAGCTTCTTTAACAATGACCTTTTGTGGCTTACCTTCCTTGTGGAGTGTGTCAATAACTCTTCTGGACATCTGTCAAATCAGCAGTGGTCTCCATGACTGTTGAGCCGGACTCCAATTTTTTCTATTTTCCTACATTCCAGAATGCCTGGCTAAAGGTCATATCAGACCATCCTCATCACCAGTTGTTACGTTTTTTTTTTGTAATGAAAAAAGATGGGTGTTACGCCCATGCCTGGATTTCCACGAACACAATACGATCACTGTCCGTGATCCCTATCTGCTCCCTCTCATTCCTGACCTCCTTAATCAGATTGTAGGGGCAAAGTGGTTCTCAAAGATGGACCTTAGAGGGGCGTATAACCTCATGCGCATTTAAGAGGGGGATGAGTGGAAGACTGCGTTCAATACACCCGAAGGACACTATGTGAACCGATGATGCATTTTGGGTTGACGAACGTGCCCATCTTTCAGCACTATATAATTGACATAGGTAGGCAGGTTCATGGGTATCTATCTGGGGGACATATTAATTTATTCACCTGACCTTGAGTCACATCAGGTACATGTCAGGCAGGTCTTACATACAGTTGTGGCCAAAAGTATTGACACCCCTGCAATTCTGTCAGATAATACTCAGTTTCTTCCTGAAAATGATTGCAATCAAAAATTCTTTGGTATTATGATCTTCATTTAATTTGTCTTAAATGAAAAAACACAAAAGAGAATGAAGCAAAAAGCAAAACATTGATCATTTCACACAAAACTCCAAAAATGGGCCAGACAAAAGTATTGGCACCCTCAGCCTAATACTTGGTCGCAACCTTTAGCCAAAACAACTGCGACCAACCGCTTCCGGTTAGTTAATAAGAACAGAGCCACATATGAATCCTCTCAAGGACAGAAAAAACTCCCAACAATGATTATATAATTAGAAAAAGGAGTCAGCAACTGCCAATTATAAGTAGATAAAATTAATATTTATTAAATATCATACACAGTTAAAATAATCAGATAAACTAATAATACCACAGCATATAATCAATATAGAGTAACTATGTGAATAACGGATGCAGGTAACAGTACCACACACCACACCAATGGTAATATGACTTGAGGTCACAGGTTCAATAGGATAGAATTCCCATAAGGTAATTGAACATAAAATGTCCTGCTAGGAACCCATCAATAGCAAATGTCTAAATAAATGTCTAAGACTGGACCTCATCCATGGTAGTCGTGGTGTGGATGTGGAAACGCCAGCCCCTACACGCGTTTCGCGTAGGCTTCTTCGGGGGGCGGACTTTTGTCTCATCTGACCAGAGAACATTCTTCCAAAACGTTTTAGGCTTTTTCAGGTAAGTTTTGGCAAACTCCAGCCTGGCTTTTTTATGTCTCGGGGTAAGAAGTGGGGTCTTCCTGGGTCTCCTACCATACAGTCCCTTTTCATTCAGACGCCGACGGATAGTACGGGTTGACACTGTTGTACCCTCGGACTGCAGGGCAGCTTGAACTTGTTTGGATGTTAGTCGAGGTTCTTTATCCAACATCCGCACAATCTTGCATTGAAATCTCTTGTCAATTTTTCTTTTCCGTCCACATCTAGGGAGGTTAGCCACAGTGCCATGGGCTTTAAACTTCTTGATGACACTGCGCACGGTAGACACAGGAACATTCAGGTCTTTGGAGATGGACTTGTAGCCTTGAGATTGCTCATGCTTCCTCACAATTTGGTTTCTCAAGTCCTCAGACAGTTCTTTGGTCTTCTTTCTTTTCTCCATGCTCAATGTGGTACACACAAGGACACAGGACAGAGGTTAAGTCAACTTTAATCCATGTCAACTGGCTGCAAGTGTGATTTAGTTATTGCCAACACCTGTTAGGTGCCACAGGTAAGTTACAGGTGCTGTTAATTACACAAATTAGAGAAGCATCACATGATTTTTCAAACAGTGCCAATACTTTTGTCCACCCTCTTTTTTATGTTTGGTGTGGAATTATATCCAATTTGGCTTTAGGACAATTCTTGTGTTTTTTCATTTAAGACAAATTAAATGAAGATAATAATAACAGAATTTGTGTTTGCAATCATTTTCAGGAAGAAACTGAGTATTATCTGACAGAATTGCAGGTGTGTCAATACTTTTGGCCACAACTGTATACTCAGTCAATAAGCTATATGTCAAACCTGAGAACTGTATGTTCTCGGTTGAGATCCCTTTCCTAGGATGTTATCGTCCACTGGTTTTTGCATGGATCCGGCAAAAGTCCGGGTGGTATTGGATTGGGATCGTCCAGAGGATTTGAAGGCGTTACAAAGGTTTCGCCAACTACTACCGTAAATTCATAAAGAACTTTTGGGTAGTAGACAAACCTCTTACGGATATGACCAGGAAGGGGACGGACTTCTCCAAATGGTCCAATCCTGCCAGGGAGGCATTTGATACTTTGAAAAGGTGTTTTTCATCTGTGACAATCCTTATACAGCCTGAAGTCTCTCAGCCTTTTATCGTTGAGGTCAATGCGTCTGAGGTGGGAGTGGTGGTTGTATTGTCGCATGGTGCATCTCCTGGTAAATGGCAACCATGTGCTTATTTTTCAAAGAAACTGACACCTTCTGAGATAAATTATGACATTGGTAACAGGGAACTCTCAGCAATCAAATGGGCTTTTGAAGAGTGGCGTCATTTTTTGAATTGGAGCGTTTCCTCTGATTATGGTAATCACGGATCATAAGAATCTGGTATACTTGGAATCGGCAAAATGTCTAATACCTCAACAGGCAAGGTGGGCATTGTTCTTTACCAGGCTTAAACTTTTTCATCACATATAGGCCGGGAAACAAAAACATTAAGGCCGATGCCTTATCTCGTTTTCCTAGGGGAAGAAATAAGTGTGAACCGGTACCTAGTGTTCAAAACAGGGTGGTTATTGTGTGTATATGCTCCGATCTGGAAAGAGAGGTTGTTGACACTCAGGTTGGCGCCCCTGCTACCTGTCCACTTGGTAAACCATTTGTTCCTGTTAATCTTCATCTTAGAGTCTTTAGCAAGCATCACAATTTAGTTTTGGCCGGACTTCCTGGTAATAAAGCCACCGCTGATCTTCTTACTCTGCGTCTTTGGTGGCCAGGTGCTCATCAGGATGTCCGGGAGTATGTCTGCAGTGTCTGTGTGAGTGCTAAGACCTCTCCTACTCGTTTGTCAGGGGCTCTACAACCATGGAAATTCACAGTAGACCTTGGACGCACTTGATTTTTCACGCCTCTTCCCATGTGGGTAGGGAATACTATAATTCTGGTGGTGGTAGATTCAGTAAAATGTCTCATTTTATCGCTTTACTGAATGCCAAATCCTTGGAGTAAATTTTCGTTAGGGAAATAATTAGATTACATAGGATCCTGACCGATATTGTTTCTGACCGGTGGGTGCAGTTTGTCTCTTAGTTTTGGAGGGCATTTTGCACCCGTCTGGGGATTTATCATTTTCATCCACATGTCACCTGCAGTCTAATGAGCAAACTGAACGTGTTAACCAGAATCTGGAGACGTATCTAAGATGTTTTGTGTCTGAAAATCAGGAGGACTGGGTTACCCATTTACCATTAGTCGAATTCGCTGTACATAATAGTTGTTAGGAATCGACCGGTAAGTCTCCGTTTTTCGTGGGCATATGGGTTCCATGCTCAGTTTAGTTAATTTAATAGTAATCGCCCTTCTGGATTACCGTAAGAAGAACGGTTTTCATCTTCTATTACTACCATATGGCAGGGGGTAGAAACCAACCCAGCTGCATATCAAATGCCAAGAGAATGGGGCACCTATGGTGGCCCACCCTAAAACAGCTACACCAACACGAGAGATGTATACATTGTAATTATGACGAATACTTCACAGTCTATTTTGTATACTCCATCTTGGCTGTGCGCATGCTCATGCTTGGTGCGGTTCATCGGCTCCCTATGCCACCGAGCATCTCTATATACTACAGCGCTAGTGCCGAGAATATGATGCTCTGGCTGCTGCAGGACCTGGGGTACCCACTGTGCATGCGCCGTCATTCTGATTGGTCTATTTGACTTTTTAGGTATTATCCTGTGTGATGTGTGTTTATTTAATTAATATGGGGGCATCCTTTTTCCGTGGTCTTGTGTTTGCATCATGACTATAATATAATGCCTGATACATTGCACTGTTGAGGTGGTTACCTCTCTTCCTGTCTGTACCTCTGTGGAGTATGGGTTACTTTATTTAATGTGGTTTACTTATTCTTTTTGATATTTAATAAAGATTTATACTGTTTTTTAGTAAAATTATCGCTTGGTACTCATTTTTCTGCTATTTGCCATATGGCAGGGGGTTACGAATAATTTGAGGAAGATGGGATCCAAATATGAGTGTGGCTGATCGGACACGTTTGGAGTGTCTGGACATGTGTGTTGGTGACTTGGTGTGGCTGTCCTCTAGGAACATTAAGCTGAAGGTTTTGTCGGAAACTGGGTCCCAGGCTTATCGGTCCTTATAAGATCATAGCCATTGTCAGTCTTGTAGCATTTCGCCTTGCTTTACTGCTTACCTTTAGAATCCATAATGTATTTCATTTATCCCTTCTCAAAAAATACATTGCATTTTCAGTTCCATCATCAATACCATCATCTCCTGTCACTGTTGATGGAAACTTGGTGTTTCAGATAGCGAAGATTTTGGGTTGTTGTCTTGTTTTTCGGTCGCTTTAGTATCTCAGTATCTAGTACATTAGAGGTAGTACGATCCTGAGGAGAGGATGTGGGTTCCAGCATCTGATGTTCATGCGTCCAGACTGGTCGGGTCTTTTCACGTGGCACACCCTGATAAGCCTGGTCCTGAGGTTCCGGAGGTCCCCCGTAGAAGGTGGCGTACTGTCACGGGGTAACCACAACAGTGTGGAGCCAGAAGACAACAGCATCTGATTGCTCCTACTTCGGCGCTGAGAAGAAGCACTTCTTCATTTTAATGGTGTTTAACCCTTATTCTGCCAGAAGGAATAATCGGCCATGTTCGAAATCTCTGAGCTTGCAGCTGGGTTCAGTTAGCCACTCCTTTCCACTTTATAATCTGGGCTCTGATGCTAATTCTTGTCAGAGATAGCATTTGCTGCACGGTTCATAGGAGAAGGAGAGTTGAAGGAATTATCTGTGACTGTTGCTTGGTTTTTAAGCGTGGTAATTTCCTATCCTTCTCTAATTCCCCATCCTCCACTCCCCAATACATTCCTCTGTTATAGATGAGTGAATATTTTGTATGCCTGGAGTTTTCTGTTAACCCGTTTGTGTTGCCTTGTTTGTTGGGTTGGTGTACTATGGTGCACAGTAGCGCCCCTCTTCCCTGGGTGACTCAGGAGATAAGGCAAAGGTGGAGGCCCCGGCATCTTCACCTTCAGAAGTATCCCGGGGAATAGGGCGAGCTAGGGCATCCCCTAGTGTTAGGGACAGGGAAGGAGCCCCTGGTCCCAGGTCACCCGAGAGCTGTGTCGTGACAATATATTACTACATCACACTGATGAGAAGGGAAGCCCTAATACTATATATCACACTGATGAGAAGGGTGACAATATTACTATATTAATTACTATATCACACTGAAGAGAATGGCGGCCATATTACTATCTCATACTGAAGAGAAGAGCGGCCATATTACTATATCACACTAAAGAGAAGGGTGGCCATATTACTATATACAGTGGGGCAAAAAAGTATTTAGTCAGTCTGCAATAGTGCAAGTTCCACCACTTAAAAAGATGAGAGGCGTCTGTAATTTACATCATAGGTAGACCTCAACTATGGGAGACAAACGGAGAAAAAAAAATCCAGAAAATCACATTTTCTGTTTTTTTATCATTTTATTTGCATATTATGGTGGAAAAAAAGTATTTGGTCAGAAACAAAATTTCATCTCAATACTTTGTAATATATCCTTTGTTGGCAATGACAGAGGTCAAACGTTTTCTGTAAGTCTTCACAAGGTTGCCACACACTGTTGTTGGTATGTTGGCCCATTCCTCCATGCAGATCTCCTCTAGAGCAGTGATGTTTTTGGCTTTTTGCTTGGCAACACGGACTTTCAACTCCCTCCAAAGGTTTTCTATAGGGTTGAGATCTGGAGACTGGCTAGGCCACTCCAGGACCTTGAAATGCTTCTTACGAAGCCACTCCTTCGTTGCCCTGGCGGTGTGCTTTGGATCATTGTCATGTTGAAAGACCCAGCCACGTTTCATCTTCAATGCCCTTGCTGATGGAAGGAGGTTTGCACTCAAAATCTCACGATACATGGCCCCATTCATTCTTTCATGTACCCGGATCAGTCGTCCTGGCCCCTTTGCAGAGAAACAGCCCCAAAGCATGATGTTTCCACCACCATGCTTTACAGTAGGTATGGTGTTGGATGGATGCAACTCAGTATTCTTTTTCCTCCAAACACGACAAGTTGTGTTTCTACCAAACAGTTCCAGTTTGGTTTCATCAGACCATAGGACATTCTCCCAAAACTCCTCTGGATCATCCAAATGCTCTCTAGCAAACTTCAGACGGGCCCGGACATGTACTGGCTTAAGCAGTGGGACACGTCTGGCACTGCAGGATCTGAGTCCATGGTGGCGTAGTGTGTTACTTATGGTAGGCCTTGTTACATTGGTCCCAGCTCTCTGCAGTTCATTCACTAGGTCCCCCCGCGTGGTTCTGGGATTTTTGCTCACCGTTCTTGTGATCATTCTGACCCCACGGGGTGGGATTTTGCGTGGAGCCCCAGATCGAGGGAGATTATCAGTGGTCTTGAATGTCTTCCATTTTCTAATTATTGCTCCCACTGTTGATTTCTTCACTCCAAGCTGGTTGGCTATTGCAGATTCAGTCTTCCCAGCCTGGTGCAGGGCTACAATTTTGTTTCTGGTGTTCTTTGACAGCTCTTTGGTCTTCACCATAGTGGAGTTTGGAGTCAGACTGTTTGAGGGTGTGCACAGGTGTCTTTTTATACTGATAACAAGTTTAAACAGGTGCCATTACTACAGGTAATGAGTGGAGGAAAGAGGAGACTCTTAAAGAAGAAGTTACAGGTCTGTGAGAGACAGAAATCTTGATTGTTTTTTTCTGACCAAATACTTATTTTCCACCATAATATGCAAATAAAATGATAAAAAAACAGAAAATGTGATTTTCTGGATTTTTTTTCTCAGTTTGTCTCCCATAGTTGAGGTCTACCTATGACGTAAATTACAGACGCCTCTCATCTTTTTAAGTGGTGGAACTTGCACTATTGCTGACTGACTAAATACTTTTTTGCCCCACTGTATATTACTATATCATACTGAGGAGCAGGGCGGCCATGTTACTATATATATTCTATATCACACTGAGGAGCACGGCGGCCATATTACCATATATATTACTATATCACACTGAGGAGAAGGACAGCCATATTGCTATATACATTGCTCAAAAAAATAAAGGGAACACTTAAACAACAGAATATAACTCCAATTAAATCAAACTTCTGTGAAATCAAACTGTCCACTTAGGAAGCAACACTGCTTGACAATCAATTTCACATGCTGTTGTGCAAATGGAATAGACAACAGATGGAAATTATTGGCAATTATCAAGACATCCTCAATAAAGGAGTGGTTCTTCAGGTGGGGACCACAGACCACATCTCAGTATGAATGCTTTCTGGCTGATGTTTTAGTCACTTTTGAATGTTGGTTGTGCTTTCACACTCGTGGTAGCATGAGACTGACTCTACAACCCACACAAGTGGCTCAGGTAGTGCAGCTCATCAATGCGAGCTATGGCAAGGTTTGCTGTGTCTGTCAGCATAGTGTCCAGAGGTTGGAGGCGCTACCAGGAGACGTGGAGGGAGGTGTAGGAGGGCAAAAACCCAGCAGCAGCACCGCTACCTCAGCCTTTGTACAAGGAACAGGAGCACTGCCAGAGCCCTGCAAAATGACCTCCAACAGGCCACAAAAGTGCATGTGTCTGCACAAACGGTTAGAAACCGACTCTGTGAGGATGGTCTGAGTGCTAGACGTCCACAGATGGGGGTTGTGCTCACAGCCTAACACCGTGCAAGACGCTTGGCATTTGCCACAGAACACAAGGAATGGCTAATTCACCACTGGCGCCCTGTGCTCTTCACAGATGAAAGCAGGTTCACACAGAGCACATGTGACAGAGTCTGAAGACGCCATGGATAGCGATGTGCTGCCTGCACCATCCTTCAGCATGACCGATTTGGCAGTGGGTGAGTAATAGTGTGGGGTGGCATTTCTTTTGAGGACCGTACAGCCCTCCATGTGCTCGCCAGAGGTAGCCTGACTGCCATTAAGTACCGAGATGAGATCCTCAGACCCCTTGTGAGACCATATGCTGGTGCGGTTGGCCCTGGATTCCTCTTAATGCAGGACAATGCCAGACCTCATGTGGCTGGAGTGTGTCAGCAGTTCCTGCAAGATGAAGGCATTGAATCTATGGACTGGCCCGCCCGTTCCCCAGACGTGAATGCGATTGAACACATCTGGGACATCATGTCTCGCACCATCCACCAACGTCACGTTGCACCACAGACTGTCCAGGAGTTGGCGGATGCTTTAGTCCAGGTCTGGGAGGAGATCCCTCAGGAGACCATCCGCTGCCTCATCAGGAGCATGCCCAGGCGTTGTAGGGAGATCATGCAGGCACGTGGAGGCCACACACACTACAGAGCATAATTTCCTTGTCTCGAGGCATTTCCACTGAAGTTGGATCAGCCTGTAGCTTCAGTTTCCACTTTGATTTTGAGCATCATTCCAACTCCAGACCTCCATGGGATATTAGTTGTGATTTACGTTGATCATTTTTAGGTTTTATTGTTCTCAACACATTCCACTATGTAATGAATAAAGATTTACAACTGGAATATTTCATTCAGCGATATCTAGGATGTGGGATTTTAGTGTTCCCTTTATTTTTTTGAGCAGTGTACATTACTACATCATACTGAGGAGCAGGGCGGCCATGTTACTAAATCACACTGAGGAGAAAGTTGGCCCTATTACTATATTACACTGAGGAGAAGGGCAGCCATATTACTATATATATTACACTGAGAAGGGTGGCCATATTACTACACTGCACAAAAAAATAAAGCGAACACTAAAATCCCACATCCTTCCTGTTTGTGGCACATTAGTATATGGGAGGGGGAAAACTTTTCAGGATGGGTGGTGACCATGGCGGCCATTTTGAAGTCGGCCATTTTGGATCCGACTTCAATGGGAAGAAGGTCATATGACACATCAACCTTGAGAATTTCATAAGAAAAACAGTGGGTGTGCTTGGTTTTAACGCAACTTTATTCTTTCATGAGTTATTTACAAGTTTATGACCACTTATAAAATATGTTCAAAGTGCTGCCCATTGTGTTGGATTGTCAATGCAACCATCTTCTCCCACCCTTGACACACTGATAGCAACATCGCAGAAGAAATGATAGCACAGGGTTCCAGTATTCGTTGTTTCAGATGCTGCACATCTCTTCACATCATAGACAATTGCCTTCAGATGACCCCCAAAGATAAAAGTCTAAGGGGGTCAGATCGGGAGACCTTGGTGGCCATTCAACTGGCCCATGATGACCAATCCACTTTCCAGGTAACTATTCATGTAGGAATGCTCGGACCTGACACCCAAGTTGGTGCACCACCACATTATGGGTGTCAGGTCCAAGCATTCCTACATGAACAGTTTCCTGGAAAGTGGATTGGCCGCCAAGGTCTCCCAATCTGACCCCCTTAAGGGTACTGTCACACAGTGGCACTTTGGTCGCTACAACGGCACGATCCGTGACGTTCCAGCGATAGAGTTACGATATCGCTGTGTCTGACATGCTACTGCGATCAAGGACCCAGCTGAGTATCGTACGTCGTAGCAGATCGTTTGAAACTTTATTTCGTCGTCAAGTGTCCCGCTGTGGCGGCATGATCGCAGCGTGTAACAAAGGTGTGCACGATATTCCCAATGTCCCGTATGACTTCTACATCGCAACTACGTCATGAAATTATCGCTCCAGCGCCATGCATTGCAAAGTGTGACCGCAGTCTATGACGCTGGAGCGATAATCAAGCGACGCTGCAACGTCACGGATCGTGCCGTCGGAGCGATCAAAGTGCCACTGTGTGACAGTACAGGCCCCGTCTCACATAGCGAGATCGCTGCTGAGTCACAAGTTTTGTGACGCAACAGTGACCTCAGTAGCGATCTCGCTATGTGTGACACGTACCAGCGACCAGGCCCCTGCTGTGAGATCGCTGGTCGTGTCGGAATGGCCTGGACCTTTTTTTGGTCGTTGAGGTCCCGCTGACATCGCTGAATCGGTGTGTGTGACACCGATCCAGCGATGTCTTCACTGGTAACCAGGGTAAACATCGGGTTACTAAGCGCAGGGCCGCGCTTAGTAACCCGATGTTTACCCTGGTTACCAGCGTAAATGTAAAAAAAAACAAACACTACATACTCACCATCTGTTGCCCGTCAGGTCCCTTGGCGTTTGCTTCCTGCTCTGACTGCCGCCGTAAAGTGAGAGCACAGCAGTGACGTCACCGCTGCGCTCTGCTCTCACTGTACGGCGGCTCAGTCAGAGCAGGAAGCAGAAGGCAAGGGACCTGACGGGCAACAGATGGTGAGTATGTAGTGTTTGTTTTTTTTGGTAACCAGGGTAAACATCGGGTTACTAAGCGCGGCCCTGCGCTTAGTAACCCGATGTTTACCCTGGTTACCCGGGTGCTGCAGGGGGACTTCGGCATCGTTGAAGACAGTTTCAACGATGCCAAAGTCGTTCCCCTGATCGTTGGTCGCTGGAGAGAGCTGTCTGTGTGACAGCTCCCCAGCGACCACACAGCGACAAAACAGCGACGCTGCAGCGATCAGCATCGTTGTCTGTATCGCTGCAGCGTCGCTGTGTGTGACGGGGCCTTACCTTTTGACTTTTATCTTTGGGGTCATCTGAAGGCAATTGTCTATGCTGTGAAGATGCGAGATGTGCAGCATCTGAAACAATGGACACTGGAAGCCTGTGCTAGCATTTCTTTTGTGGTGTTGCTATCAGTGTGTCAAGAGTGGGAGAAGATTTTAGTAGTTTATAAGTAGTTATAAACTTGTAAATAACTCATGAAAGAATAAAGTTACATTAAAACCAAGCACACCAATGTTTTTCTTGTGAAATTCTCAATAAAAGTTTGATGTGTCATATGACCCTCTTCCCATTGAAAAAAATATAGTTGGATCCAAAATGGCAGACTTCAAAATAGCCGCCATGGTCACCACCGATCTTGAAAAGTATATATATATATACATATATATACACACACACACATACATACATATATACAATGTGCCACAAACAGGAAGTTTGATATTACCAACCACTCCCATTTTATTTAGGTGCATCCATATAAATGGCCCACCCTGTATATTACTACATCACACTGAGGAGAAGGGCGGCCATAATACTACATCACACTGAGGAGCAGGGAGGCCATATTTCTCTCTCTATATATATATATTACACTGAGATGGCCGGCCATATTTCTATATATATTACTACATCACACAGAGATGGGTGGCCATATTACTGTATCACACTGAGGAGAAGAGTGACCATTTTACTATATATATATATATATATATATATATATATATATATATATATATTTTTACACTGAGGAGAAGGGTGGCCTTATTACTATATCATCACACAGGGGAAGGGCGGAGGTAATATCACACTGAGGAGCAGGGTGGCTATATTACTATATACAGTTAGGTCCATATATATTTGGACAGAGACATTTTTCTAATTTTTGTTATAGACATTGCCACAATGAATTTTAAACAAAAGAATTCAGATGCAGTTGAAGTATTCAGTATTCAGAGCCATACTGTTTGCTCAGATCCAGCCAAATGCAGCCAAACTGATTGGTCATCGTTTCATACTACAGATGGACAATGACCCAAAACATAAAGCCAAAGCAACCCAGGAGCTTATTAAAGCAAAGAAGTGGAATATTCTTGAATGGCCAAGTCAGTCACCTGATCTCAACCCAATTGAGCATGCATTTCACTTGTTAACCCCTTCCCGACATGTGACGGTATAGTACGTCACATGTCGGGACCCCCGCTTTGATGTGCGCTCCGGCGGTGAGCGCACATCAAAGCCGGGACATGTCAGCTGTTTTGAACAGCTGACATGAGCCCGCAATAGGCGCGAGCAGAATCGCGATCTGCGCGCGCCTATTAACTAGTTAAATGCCGCTGTCAAACGCAGACAGCGGCATTTAACTACCGCATCCGGCCGTGCGGCCGGATATGAGCGCATCGCCGACCCCCGTCACATGATCGGGGGTCGGTGATGCTCCTCCATTGTAACCATAGAGGTCCTTGAGACCTCTATGGTTACTGATTGCCGGTGGCTGTGAGCGCCCCCCTGTGGTCGGCGCTCACAGCACACCTGCAAATCTGCTGTGTAGCAGCGATCTTATGATCACTGCTGCATAGCAGAGCCGATCGGGCTGTGCCTGCTTCTAGCCTCCCATGGAGGCTATAGAAGCATGGCAAAAGTAAAAAAAAAAAGTTTTTAAAAATGTGAAAAAAATAAAAAAAATATAAAAGTTTAAATCACCCCCCTTTCGCCCCAATCAAAATAAATCAATTAAAAAAACCCCCAACCTACACATATTTGGTATCGCCGCGTTCAGAATCGCCCGATCTATCAATAAAAAAAAAGTATTAACCTGATCGCTAAATGGCGTAATGAGAAAAAAATTCGAAACGCCAGATTTACGTTTTTTTGGTCGCCACGACATTGCATTAAAATGCAATAACGGGCGATCAAAAGAACGTATCTGCACCAAAATGCTATCATTAAAAACGCCAGCTCGGCACGCAAAAAATAAGCCCTCACCTGACCCCAGATCACGAAAAATGGAGACGCTACGAGTATCGGAAAATGGCGCAATTTTGTTTTGTTTTGTTTTTTGCAAAGTTTGGATTTTTTTTTCACCACTAAGGTGAAAAATAACCTAGTCATGTTAGGTGTCTATGAACTCGTAGTGACCTGGAGAATCATAATGGCAGGTCAGTTTTAGCATTTAGTGAACCTAGCAAAATAGGCAAGCAAAAAACAAGTGTGGGATTGCACTTTTTTTGCAATTTCACTGCACTTGGAATTTTTTTCCCGTTTTCTAGTACACGACATGCTAAAACCAATGATGTCGTTCAAAAGTACAACTCCTCCCGCAAAAAATAAGCCCTCACATGGCCAAATTGACGGAAAAATAAAAAAGTTATGGCTCTGGGAAGGAGGGGAGCGAAAAACGAAAACGGAAAAAGCTCCGGGGGTGAAGGGATTAAAGACTAAACTTCAGACAGAAAGGCCCACAAACAAACAGCAACTGAAAATCACTGCAGTGAAGGCCTGGCCGAGCATCAAAAAGGAGGAAACACAGCGTCTGGTGATGTCCATGAGTTCAAGACTTCAGGCAGTCATTGCCAACAAAGGGTTTTCAACCAAGTACTAAAAATGAACATTTTATTTACAATTATTGAATCTGTCCAATTACTTTTGGTCCCTTTAAAAACAGGGTGGCACATGTTAAGGATCTGAAACTCCTAAACCCTTCATCCAATTTTAACCCCTTCACCCCCAAGGGTGGTTTGCACGTTAATGACCGGGCCAATTTTTACAATTCTGACCACTGTCCCTTTATGAGGCTATAACTCTGGAACGCTTTGACGGATCTTGGCGATTCTGACATTGTTTTCTCGTGACATATTGTACTTCATGTTAGTGGTAAAATTTATTCGATATAACTTGCGTTTATTTGTGAAAAAAATGGAAATTTGGCGAAAATTTTGAAAATTTTGCAATTTTCCAACTTTGAATTTTTATGCCCTTAAATCACAGACATATGTCACGCAAAATACTTAATAAGTAACATTTCCCACATGTCTACTTTACATCAGTACAATTTTGGAACCAAAATTTTTTTTTGTGACGGAGTTATAAGGGTTAAAAGTTGACCAGCAATTTCTCATTTTTACAACACCATTTTTTTTTTAGGGACCACATCTCATTTGAAGTCATTTTGAGGGGTCTATATGATAGAAAATACTCAAGTGTGACACCATTCTAAAAACTGCACCCCTCAAGGTGCTCAAAACCACATTCAAGAAGTTTATTAACCCTTCAGGTGTTTCACAGGAATTTTTGGAATGTTTAAATAAAAATGAACATTTAACTTTTTTTCACACACAATTTATTTCAGCTCCAATTTGTTTTATTTTACCAAGGGTAACAGGAGAAAATGGACCCCCAAAGTTGTTGTACAATTTGTCCTGAGTACGCTGATACCCCATATGTGAGGGTAAACCACTGTTTGGGCGTATGGCAGAGCTCGGAAGGAAAGGAGCGCCATTTGACTTTTCAATGCAAAATTGACTGGAATTGAGATGGGACGCCATGTTGCGCTTGGAGAGCCCCTGATGTGCCTAAACACTGAAACCCCCTACAAGTGACACCATTTTGGAAAGTAGACCCCCTAAGGAACTTATCTTGATGTGTGGTGAGCACTTTGACCCACCAAGTGCTTCACAGAAGTTTATAATGCAGAGCCGTAAAAATAAAAAATCATATTTTTTCACAAAAATGATCTTTTTGCCCCCAATTTTTTTATTTTCCCAAGGGTAAGAGAAGAAATTGGACCCCAAAAAATGTTGTGCAATTTGTCCTGAGTACGCTGATACCCCATATGTGGGTGTAAACCATTGTTTGGGCGCATGGCAGAGCTTGGAAGGGAAGGAGCGCCATTTGACTTTTCAATGCAAAATTGACTGGAATTGAGATGGGACGCCATGTTGCGTTTGGAGAGCCCCTGATGTGCCTAAACATTGAAACTCCCTACAAGTGACACCATTTTGGAAAGTAGACCCCCTAAGGAACTTATCTAGATGTGTGGTGAGCACTTTGACCCACCAAGTGCTTCACAGAAGTTTATAATGCAGAGCCGTAAAAATAAAAAATCATATTTTTTCACAAAAATGATCTTTTTGCCCCCAATTTTTTATTTTCCCAAGGGTAAGAGAAGAAATTGGACCCCAAAAAATGTTGTGCAATTTGTCCTGAGTACGATGATACCCCATATGTGGGTGTAAACCATTGTTTGGCGCATGGCAGAGCTTGGAAGGGAAGGAGCGCCATTTGACTTTTCAATGCAAAATTGACTGGAATTGAGATGGGACGCCATGTTGCGTTTGGAGAGCCCCTGATGTGCCTAAACATTGAAACTCCCTACAAGTGACACCATTTTGGAAAGTAGACCCCCTAGGGAACTTATCTAGATGTGTTTTGAGAGCTTTGAACCCCCAAGTGTTTCACTACAGATTATAACGCAGAGCCGTGAAAATAATTTTTATTTTTTTTCTCAAAAATGATTTTTTAGCACCCAGCTTTGTATTTTTACAAGGGTAACAGAATAAATTGGACCCCAAAATTTGTTTTCCAATTTGTCCTGAGTACGCTGATATCCCATATGTGGGGGGGAACCACTGTTTGGGCGCATGACAGAGCTCGGAAGGGAAGGAGCGCCATTTGGAATGCAGACTTAAATGGATTGGTCAGCAGCCGTCACGTTGCATTTGCAGAGCCCCTGATGTACCCAAACAGTACAAACCCCCCACAAGTGACCCCATATTGGAAACTAGACCTCCCAAGGAACTTATCTAGATGTGTTTTGAGAACTTTGAACCCCCAAGTGTTTCACTAAAGTTTATAGCGCAAAGCCGTGAAAATAAAAATTCTTTTTTTTTTTCACAAAAATGATTTTTTAGCCCCCAGTTTTGTATTTTCACAAGGGTAACAGGATAAATTAGACCCCAAAAGTTGTTGTCCAATTTGTCCTGAGTACGCTGATACCCCATATGTGGGGGGGAACCACTGTTTGGGTGCATGACAGAGCTCGGAAGGGAAGGAGCGCCATTTGGAATGCAGCCTTAAATGGATTGGTCTGCAGGCGTCACGTTGCATTTGCAGAGCCCCTGATGTACCCAAACAGTACAAACCCCCCACAAGTGACCCCATATTGGAAACTAGACCTCCAAAGGAACTTATCTAGATGTGTTGTGAGAACTTTGAACCCCCAAGTGTTTCACTACAGTTTATAACGCAGAGCCGTGAAAATAAAACATCTTTTTTTTCCCACAAAAATGATTTTTAGCCCCCCAAATTTTTATTTTCCTAAGGATAACAAGAGAACTTGGACCCCAGAAGTTGTTGTTCAATTTGTCCCGAGTACGCTGATAACACATATGTTGGGGTAAACCCCTTTTTGGGCGCACGGGAGAGCTCGGAAGGGAAGGAGCACTGTTTTACTTTTTCAACGCAGAATTGGCTGGAATTGAGATTGGACGCCATGTCGCGCTTGGAGAGCCCCTGATGTGCCTGGACAGTGGAAACTCCCCAATTCTACCTGAAACCCTAACCCAAACACACCCCTAACCCTAATCCCAACGGTAACCCTAACCACACCCCTAGCCCTGACACACCCATAATTCTAATCCCAACCCTAATCCAAACGTAAATGTAATCCAAACCCTAACCCTAACTTTAGCCCCAACCCTAACTTTAGCCCCAACCCTAACTTTACCTCCAACCCTAGCCCTAACCCTACCCCTAACTCTAACCCTAAACGTGACTGAAATACGTGGCACTGAAATACGTGGCACTGAAATACGTGGCACTGAAATACGTGGCACTGAAATACGTGATACGTGGCACTTAAATACGTGGCACTGAAACACGTGGCACTGAAATACGTGATACGTGGCACTGAAATACGTGGCACTGAAATACGTGGCACTGAAATACGTGGCACTGAAATATGTGGCACTGAAATACGTGGTACTAAAATATGTGGCACTGAAATACGTGATACGTGGCACTGAAATACGTGATACGTGGCACTGAAATACGTGATACGTGGCACTGAAATACGTGGCACTGAAACACGTGGCACTGAAATACGTGGCACTGAAATACGTGGCACTGAAATACGTGGCACTGAAATACGTGGCACTGAAACACGTGGCACTGAAATACGTGATACGTGGCACTGAAATACGTGGCACTGAAATACGTGGCACTGAAATACGTGGCACTGAAATACGTGGCACTGAAATACGTGGCACTGAAATACGTGGCACTGAAATACGTGGCACTGAAATACGTGGCACTGAAATACGTGGCACTGAAATACGTGCAACTGAAATACGTGCAACTGAAATACGTGGTACTAAAATATGTGGCACTGAAATACGTGATACGTGGCTCTGAAATACGTGATACGTGGCACTGAAATACGTGATACGTGGCACTGAAATACGTGATACGTGGCACTGAAATACGTGGCACTGAAATACGTGGCACTGAAATACGTGGCACTATGACTGTCAGAAAATGTTCATTAAACGGTTAGGGGTGAGGTTAGGGGTAGAGTTAGGGTTAGGGTTTGGATCCCTTTATCACCTTCATGGTGGTGGGTGGCTTTTCAGTGTGTTTTCTGTTTTTTTTCGATAAAAATGCATGCGTTTTTAACGCAAGCAAACGCATGTGCTTAAAAACGCAAGAAAATACTGCAGGTTGTATTTCTGAAAATGAACACATGCAGAAAAAAACCGCATGCGTTTGAAAACGCGACCAAACGCGTACAAAAAAACCGCATGCGTTTTCAATGTTAAATATAGGGAAAAAACGCATGCATTTTTTTGTGCAAAAAACGCTGCAGACAAAAACGCAAGTGTGAAACCAGCGACGCTTTTTATAGCAAAAAAGTTTTTGCGTCTCCAGATTTTGAGACCTATAATTTTTCCACATTTTGCTCCACAGAGTCATGTGAGGTCTTGTTTTTTGCGGGACGAGTTGACGTTTTTATTGGTAACATTTTCGGACACGTGACCGTTTTTGATCGCTTTTTATTCCGATTTTTGTGAGGCAGAATGACCAAAAACCAGCTATTCATGAATTTCTTTTGGGGGAGGCGTTTATACTGTTCCGCGTTTGGTAAAATTGATAAAGCAGTTTTATTCGTCGGGTCAGTATGATTACAGCGATATCTCATTTATATCATTTTTTTATGTTTTGGCGCTTTTATACGATAAAAACTAAAATATAGAAAAAATAATTATTTTGGTATCGCTTTATTCTCAGGACTATAACTTTTTTATTTTTTTGCTGATGATGCTGTATGGCGGCTTGTTTTTTGCGGGACAAGATGACGTTTTCAGCGGTACCATGGATATTTATATCACTCTTTTTGATCGCGTGTTATTCCACTTTTTGTTCGGCGGTATGGTAATAAAGCGTTGTTTTTTGCCTCGTTTTTTTTTTTTTTTCTTACGGTGTTTACTGAAGGGGTTAACTAGTGGGGCAGTTTTATAGGTTGGGTCGTTACGGACGCGGCGATACTAAATATGTGTACTTTTATTGTTTTGTTTTTTTTATTTAGATAAAGAAATGTATTTATGGGAATAATATATATATTTTTTTTATTATTTATTTAGGAATTTTTTTTTTTTTTTTTTTACACATGAGGAAAATTTTTTTTTTTACTTTTTTACTTTGTCCCAGGGGGGGACATCACAGATCATTGATCTGGCAGTGTGCACAGCACTCTGCCAGATCGACGATCTGCTGTGCAGGGCTGCAGGCTTACCAAGTGTCTGCTCTGAGCAGACACTCGGTAAGCCACCTCCTTCCCTGCAGGACCCGGATGCCGCGGCCATCTTGGATCCGGGACCTGCAGCCAGGAAGGAGGTAGGAGACCCTCGCAGCAACGCGATCACATCGCGTTGCTCCGGGGGTCTCAGGGAAGCCCGCAGGGAGCCCCCTCCCTGCGCGATGCTTCCCTATACTGCCGGTACACTGCGATCATGTTTGATCGCGGTGTGCCGGGGGTTAATGTGCCGGGGGCGGTCCATGACCGCTCCTGGCACATAGTGCCGGATGTCAGCTGCGATATGCAGCTGACACCCGGCCGCGATCGGCCGCGCTCCCCCCGTGAGCGCCGCTGATCGGTGATGACGTACTATCCCGTCGGCGGTCATACGGGCCCACCCCACCTCGACGGGATAGTACGTCTGATGTCAGGAAGGGGTTAATGTGGATACCCTCAAATGAAAGCTGAAAGTCTGAACTTCAACTGCATCT
Organism: Ranitomeya variabilis; assembly: GCF_051348905.1. NCBI lineage: Eukaryota > Metazoa > Chordata > Amphibia > Anura > Dendrobatidae > Ranitomeya > Ranitomeya variabilis. The sequence continues at coordinate 715,627,803 of NC_135232.1, read as the reverse complement.
GAATTGTTTTGTTTAAAATTCATTGTGGTAATGTCTATAACCAAAATTAGAAAAATGTTGTCTCTGTCCAAATATATATGGACCTAACTGTATATTACTATATCACCACTGAGGAGAAGGACGGCCATATAACTATATATATATATATAACTATATCACACTGAGGAGAAGGGCGGCCATATTACTATATATATTACTATATCACACTGAGGAGAAAGGCGGCCATATTACTATATATATTACTATATCACACTGAGGAGAAGGGCGGCCATATTACTATATATATTACTATATCACACTGAGGAGAAGGGCGGCCATATTACTATATATATTACTATATCACACTGAGGAGAAGGGCGGCCATATTACTATATATATTACTATATCACACTGAGGAGAAGGGCGGCCATATTACTATATATATTACTATATCACACTGAGAAGGGCGGCCATATTACTATATATATATTACTATATCACACTGAGGAGAAGGGCGACCATATTACTATATATATTACTATATCACACTGAGGAGCAGGGTGGCCATATTACTATATATATTACTATATCACACTGAGGAGAAGGGCGACCATATTACTATATATATTCTATATCACACTGAGGAGAAGGGCGACCATATTACTATATATATTACTATATCACACTGAGGAGCAGGGTGGCCATATTACTATATATATTACTATATCACACTGAGGAGAAGGGCGACCATATTACTATATATATTCTATATCACACTGAGGAGAAGGGTGGCCATATTACTATATCACACTGAGAAGAAGGACGGTTATATTACTATATCACACTGAGGAGCAGGGCGGCCATATTACTATATATATTACTATATCACACTGAGGAGAAGGACGGCCATATAACTATATATATATATACAGTGGGGCAAAAAAGTATTTACCGTATTTTCCGGCGTATAAGACGACTTTTTAACCCCTGAAAATCTTCTTAAAAGTCGGGGGTCGTCTTATACGCCGGGTATTGCCTTGTACGCCGGGTGTATATGGTGGGGGGGGAGTGGTCCTGATGACGGCGAGGGGGCGTCTCACAGGAAAGTGAGTATCCCCCATTACCTCATCATAGCGCTGCAGCGTGGGGTCTCTGTGCCGGGAGCGGCGGCTGCTGTGCTGTGGGGCGGCGGCTCCTCTTCTGCAGTGTGGGGCCTCTGGTGCTGTGGGGCGGTGGCGGCGGCGGATCTTCATGCAGTCGGGGCTCCTCCGGCATCGCAAAGCTCGGAGGCCCCGCTGGCAGCTCCATCGGTACAATGCGGTGGCCTCCGGGAAAATGGCCGCTGCTCAGATTCAGATCTCGTGTCCCGAGATCTCGGGACGAGATCTGAATCTGAGCATGTGCCGCCCCCAGCGGCCATTTTCCCGGAGGCCACCGCATCGCACCTATTGAGCTGCCTCCGGGAAAATGGCCGCTGCTCAGATTCAGATCTCGTCTCACGAGATCTGAATCTGAGCAGCGGCCATTTTCCCGGAGGCCACCGCATTGTACCGATGGAGCTGCCAGCGGGGCCTCCGAGCTTTGCGATGCCGGAGGAGCCCCGACTGCATGAAGATACGCCGCCGCCGCCGCCCCACAGCACCAGAGGCCCCACACTGCAGAAGAGGAGCCGCCGCCCCACAGCACAGCAGCCGCCGCTCCCAGCACAGAGACCCCACGCTGCAGCGCTACGATGAGGTAATGGGGGATACTCACTTTCCTGTGAGACGCCCCCTCGTCGTCATCAGGACCACTCCCCCCCCCCAAAAGGCACATATTTACCGGCCCTATAAGACGACATAGGGTGTATAAGAAGACCCCCGACTTTTAAGAAGATTTTATATTTGAACTGGTAAAGTTGGGGGGTCGTCTTATACGCCCAGTCGTCTTATACGCCGGAAAATACGGTAGTCAGTCAGCAATAGTGCAAGTTCCACCACTTAAAAAGATGAGAGGCGTCTGTAATTTACATCATAGGTAGACCTCAACTATGGGAGACAAACTGAGAAAAAAAAAATCCAGAAAATCACATTGTCTGTTTTTTTATCATTTTATTTGCATATTATGGTGGAAAATAAGTATTTGGTCAGAAACAGAAGGGAGAAGGGAGGCCATATTACTATATCACACTGAGGAGAAGGAAGGTTATATTACTATATCACATGGAGGAGCAGGGTGGCTATATTACTATATCACCACTGAGGAGAATGGCAGCCGTATTACTGTATATTTTAATATATCACACTGAGGAGAAGTGCGGCTATATTACTATATATATATATATATATATATATATATATATATATATATATATATATATATATATATATATATAATATTACTGTATCACAGAGGAGAAGGGCGGCCATTTTACTATATATATTACTATATCACACTGAGGAGAAGGACGGTCATTACTATATATATATAACTATATCATCACTGAGGAGATTAGCCATATTACTATATCACACTGAGGAGAAGGATGATTATATTACTGTATCACACTGAGAAGGGTGGCCTTATTACTATATCATCACGGAGGAGCAGGGCGGCCATATTACTATATATATAACTATATCATCACTGAGAAAAGGGCGGCCATATTACTATATAACACTGAGGAGAAGGGCAGACATTACTAAATATATATATATATTACTATATCATCACTGAGGAGAAGGGCGGCCATATTACTATATAACACTGAGAACTTATTCTCAAAGATGGAAAAAAAATAAGTGATGAGAAAATTCACATTAGTCGCTTACAATTCTGTAAAGAGAAATTCTCTGGAAATGTTCTGTGACTTCTCATATTCAGGATTCTTCTGGACGACGACACTGGAGACGATCAGTAATAACTTTGTCATCACAGACACTGAAGGCCGGATCATTTTGAACACTGGGCATAAGTACAGAGCCCAAAGCCAGGCCATACAGCACAGCACCTGGTGCCAGGCTACGTATACAGTACAGCACCTGGTGCCAGGCTACGTATACAGTACAGCACCTGGTGCCAGGCTACGTATACAGTACAGCACCTGGTGCCAGGCTACGTATACAGTACAGCACCTGGTGCCAGGCCACGTATACAGTACAGCACCTGGTTCCTGTCTATGTATACAGTACAGCGCCTGGTACCAGGCCACATATACAGTACAGCACCTGGTGCCAGGCTACATATACAGTACAGTGCCTGGTGCCAGGCTATATATACTGTACAGCACCTTGTGCCAGGTCACATATACAGCACAGCACCTGGTGCCAGGCTACATATACAGTACAGTGCCTGGTGCCAGGCTATGTATACTGTACAGCACCTTGTGCCAGGTCACATATACAGCACAGCACCTGGTGCCAGGCTACATATACAGTGCAGCATCTGGTGCCAGACAACATATACAGTATAGCATCTGGTGCCAACAACGTATACAGTGCAGCATCTGGTGCCCAACAACGTATACAGTGCAGCATCTGGTGCCAGACAACGTATACAGTACAGCACCTGGTGCCAGTCTGTTTTCATAGTTCAGAGCCCAGTGTGAGCCTCTCACCTGGTGAAAAGCACGGTGCCATAATGGATCTGGTTCTGGTTCACTATTCGCCAGGTGTCTCGGATCAGCTCTTTCTGGGTTTCTGACAGCAGCTCGACATCCATGCTGATGGGTCTCTTTAGTGTCTTCTTAAGTGGCAGTGCCAGTGTGCGGCTGGGTTACAGAGGGCACAGGAGCGGAGGCATGCTGAGTATGTGCTGGAGTTGCCGATCTGTGGCTCCTTCAAGATTTCCAGCATTTAAAGCTTCTCATTGCTCCCTGCTCCCTCCCACACGGCATCTTAAAGACACAGCGCTCTGATCAGTGATTATAGACCCTTCCAAAAGAATCACGTCCTCAGTGCTGAGCAACCCAGAGCCAGCTGTGGGCTCCCCAACAGATGGAGCGGCTATAGCAGTGATGACTAGCTGGGGGTCCGGGTACTCAGGACTGGCAGAACACTGCTCAGAGGGATTCCTCCTCAGCACATAATTACTCTGCCCACATTCAGGCATGTTATGTGCGCAGGTGGTGCAGAACAGGGGCAGCAGAGGGCAGGATGGCGGTGCGGCAGATGATGGGATTCAAAGACGAGGTGTCCGGAAAGGAGCACACATCCGATGTAGGAACTGATTTATTATAATTAGCAGACGTCAAAGTCCAGTCAGTGGCACAGATTAATGGGCTGTCGCCTGGGCTTCTGATTCATGCTAGAAATGACACCACCTTCACCAGCCCCATTCATAGCACCACTCATAGCGCCAACCCTGCCGATGCCGTCTACACCAACGCCATTTATATAGCCAACCCCCCAGCCCCACTCACAGCAACAATCGCCCAGCGCCACTCATAGCACCAACCCTGCTGGCACCACTTACACCAACGCCATTAATAGCACCACCCGCCCAGCGCTATTCATAGCACCAACCCTGCCGGCGCCACTTACATCAGCGCCACACATAGTGCCAACCGTCCAGCACCACTCTTAATGCCAACCCCAACAGGAAAACTCAGTCCAGTGGCACCATGGGCCATGCTGCCACCTGTGGAGGATGTGGAAGAACTGCGATAAGACACACCATCATCTCTAGAAGGTTTGCAGCAGCCGATCCTTTTGACACTGGCCGCTACCTCTGCGTCAGGTCGTGGCCATGCTCCACTGAAGGATTGATGGATGATTTATCTCAAGGTTCAGCTTTTGGCAAAAAGATTTCGGAAAAAAAACAAAAAGCCCTGTGCTCATCTCGCCCCATCACTAGAGGATGCAGCTGGGAAGTGTGACGAGCCGGAAAGTACTGCAGGGATCATCCCCCCAGGCATAAGGAGACAATACTGTGAGCTCACAGGTGAAGGAAGGTCTTCTGCCACCAAAGGAACGGTTTATAGGTGGAGGAGTAATATCAGGGTGGGGTTTATAGGAGGAGTAATATCAGGGCGGTGTTCATATGCGGAGGAGTCATATCAGGGCAGGAGATCTAGGGGAGTAATATCAGGGCGTGGTTTATAGGAGGAGTAATATCAGGGCGGTGTTCATATGGGGAGGAGTCATATCAGGGCGGGAGTTCTAGGGGAGGAGTAATATCAGGGCGTGGTTTATAGGAGGAGTAATATCAGGGCGGGAGATCTAGGGGAGGAGTCATATCAGGGCGGGAGTTCTAGGGGAGGAGTAATATCAGGGCGTGGTTTATAGGAGGAGTAATATCAGGGCGGTGTTCATATGGGGAGGAGTCATATCAGGGCGGGAGTTCTAGGGGAGGAGTAATATCAGGGCGTGGTTTATAGGAGGAGTAATATCAGGGCGGGAGTTATAGGGGGAGGAGTAATATCAGGGCGTGTTTTATAGGAGGAGTAATATCAGGGCAGTGTTCATATGGGGAGGAGTCATATCAGGGCGGGAGTTCTAGGGGAGGAGTAATATCAGGGCGTGGTTTATAGGAGGAGTAATATCAGGGCGGTGTTCATATGGGGAGGAGTCATATCAGGGCAGGACATCTAGGGGAGTAATATCAGGGCGTGGTTTATAGGAGGAGTAATATCAGGGCGGTGTTCATATGGGAAGGAGTCATATCAGGGCGGTGTTCATATGGGAAGGAGTCATATCAGGGCGGGAGTTCTAGGGGAGGAGTAATATCAGGGCGTGGTTTATAGGAGAATATCAGGGCGATGTTCATATGGGGAGGAGTCATATCAGGCCGGGAGTTCTAGGGGAGGAGTAATATCAGGGCGTGGTTTATAGGAGAAGTAATATCAGGTCGGTGTTTATATGGGGAGGAGTCATATCAGGGCGGGAGTTCTAGGGGAGGAGTAAGATCAGGGTGGGGTTTATAGGAGGAGCAATATCAGGGCGGTGTTCATATGGGGAGGAGTCATATCAGAGCGGGAGTTCTAGGGGGAGGAGTAATATCAGGGCGTTGTTTATAGGGGGAGAAATACTATCAGGGCGTGGTTTACCGGGGGAGTAGTAATATTAGGGCGGTGTTCATAGGTGGAAGAATAATATTAGGGAGGGGTTTATAGGGTGAGGAGTAATATCAGGGCTGGGTTTAGGGAAGGAGTAATATTAGAAGGGAAGAGGGATACAGGTTCATGGTTGAATTCACATTGTAATATATCATACAGCTGCTGCTCAATTTTTTTTTTGTACAGCGCAGGACTCCTTCACCCAAGATTCCACGGCAGCACTCCACAGGAGGCCCCTCATACTGCTCTGGCCACTAACCCACAGCAATACTCCTTCCCACCATGAGATGCCCTCAGCATCGCTCCACCCACAACCCCCCCAAAAGGTGGTTTATTGCATCGCTCCACCCATGTCGATAACTCCCATTGCGCTAAATTGGCAATCTTGCAGTGAAGCGTCCTCCTAACAATGCTCCACTTGCCATAAGACACCCTTTCCCAGCACTGCTCCCACCACAAAAACAGGAAGCACGATGTCTCCAGTTTATGGGACGGCCATGTGCGGCACTGAAATGTTACCTCTCCACCCCTCCAGGAGGCGCTGTACACTGACAGGAGACCCGAGAACCGTTTATTGCATCTCCCTCTCTCCATTGTTCACACAGGGAGCAGAGGCATAAGGTGGTAATGGATGCCGGCTGTTGCTGGACAGAAGTTGGACGGAGGGATTACGAAGGCTACACTGGCCAGAGCGAGGGCCGTCACTGTACGGCTGGTGTATGGGGTGCAGGGAGGATCAGATCCTGTGCACATGATGACGGTGCAGCCCAGACAGCGAGGGGGTTAAAGCCGTTAGGTACAATTACCGGCTGCGCATCTTGCAGCTGTAATCAGGCAGCGGAAAGGAGAGATCTCTGCTCTATCCTAATCTGCTGCTTTCTTCCCGTCCTGCCCTATCGCTATGGCAACTGCATCCACCGACCAAAGGTTCCATGCCACTTCCTTCTCTGCAGGTCCCGGTACACTGACTCGCGGCTCCAGGGGGCTCACCACTAGACCACGTACACAGTAACCACAGGATGGTCCCTCCATTATAAAGTAGGATAACAATGAGGGGAGTGAGCGGCCCGGAATCTTACCCATCATAACAGGGGGCAGCATGTGAAGGGTTAACCCATGAGTGCTGAAGGCATTTGGACGCCATGACATACATGCCAGAACGAATCCCCTCCCCCTGCACTCCACAGATCCAGAGCCGAGAAAGCGCACGTGGTACTAGAGTCCACTCCACTGGTACACAGTCCTGTACTACTGCATCGATTACTGATCCTGTCCCCAGCGCCATGTTCAGAAGTCCCAGGAGTCCATCCAGCGCAGTCCTGCCATTGGGCTGTTGGCAGCGTCAGACAGAGACCCCACCATGCCGTAGGCCAGAGGATGGAAGAGGTAGAAGCTGCAAGAGAATCACGAGTCACGGGCAGGAACGACAGCAGGTGGTCGCCATCTACCTGTGCCCCACCACCACCTACCCGAGCCATCACCCACCTGTACAGCAGAGTCCCAGACAGCAGAGTCATCCCAACTGCGCACACAGCACTGCGCCGAGACGGGCAGAGGATGGCAGCACCCAATCGGAGCAGAGACCAGAACGTGACCGCTGTACGGAGAGAGACAGTCAGAAGAGACCGCACATTACACTCTCATGCCATGTTCAGATGCCAGTGCTCACCACTCAGAAGCCAGCGCTCGTTGCTCGGAAGCCAGCGTTCACCAGACGCCAGCGCTCACCCCTCAGACGCCAGCGCTCGCCCCTCAGACGCCAGCGCTCGCCCCTCAGACGCCAACGTTCACCAGACGCCAGGCTCAGCCCTCAGATGCCAGCGCTCGCCCCTCAGACGCCAGCGCTCGCCCCTCAGACGCCAACGTTCACCAGACGCCAGGCTCACCCCTCAGACGCCAGCGCTCGCCCCTCAGACGCCAGCGCTCGCCCCTCAGACGCCAACGTTCACCAGACGCCAGGCTCAGCCCTCAGATGCCAGCGCTCGCCCCTCAGACGCCAGCGTTCACCAGACGCCAGGCTCAGCTCTCAGACGCCAGCGCTCGCCCCTCAGACGCCACGTTCACCAGACGCCAGTCTCAGCCCTCAGATGCCAGAACTCGCCGCTCAGACGCCAGGCTCAGCCCTTAGACGCCAGCGCTCGCCCCTCAGACGCCAGCACTCACCACTCAGCATACTGGAGAAGAGCATGGCGGGGAAGTAGTGGTGATAATACAAGACTCGGCCCATGAAGAAGAAAGGCAAATAGTGAAGAAGCCATCCTGACATCAGCTGCCCCCCACCCTCCAGGAGGAGGGAAAAGACATCTGCAAGAAAGACCCCCATCACACAGATCATTAGCAGTCACAAGGGGACACAGAACAAGAGATGGAGCAGCACTTACCCCTCACCTCCCCGGACAGGGAGAGGCCACGCTGCAAGGAGACCGCCGCACAGAACGCCAGCACCACGTACACGATGAGACCGCCCAGGTTCAGAAACCAAATTACCTACAGGGTTGATGAGACAAGTTAAGAACCGAACAGCGTCACTGCTGTCCTCCGACAGATAGGAAACTCACCGGATTCCCCAGCAGATAAATCCGGAAATCAGTAGCGTTCACACCAGAAAAGCGGAGACCCTGCGGGGGGAGGGGTCAGATACACTGCTGATGGGGGGGGGGGGGGGGGGGGGCGGGGGGGGGGTCTGGCAGGAATTGGGGCACTCTCACCTGGAAGTTAATGGGCCAGTGCCAGGGCTTGGATGTCACCTCATGTTCCTTGGGCTTCAGGCCACTATTTGCCTTAGGAAGTAAAATAACCAGTTATGATCAAAGACCCTTTAAAAGCCCCCGATCACACAGGACATTGCTCACCCGCAGCATCACTACGTGGGACTCCGCCAGCGCCTCCAGGAAGGACGGCTTCAGGATGGAGACTGAGATTTTCAAGACTATGATGGAGATCGTGAGTTCAGGAGACAGAAGAGACATGGGGACACTGAAGAGGGGGGTCACACACTTACGTCGGATGTTCTCATGGTCCTCCACACTCCATAGGGTATTGGGGCTCTCACGTAGATACGGGCTGCACGTCACCTCGCCCTGTTCCCAACCCCTGGGAGACAAAAGCAAGAGCTGTCAACAGCACGTCTGACCAGCAGAGTGCACCATACTGGAATGACAGGAGCTCCTCACCGACCCACGAATTAGAGGAGCCCTGATAGGTTGTAAACGGCAACAACGGCCTCAAGTTTACTGACAGGGCAAAAACACACGAGAACAGTGAGCGCAGCTCTGAAGTATAATACAGGATCAGTAGTATACACTGTGTTCCAAATTATTATGCACATAGAGGTTAGGAGTGATAAGGTTAGAATTTTTTTGTTTGTCATTTAAACTCATTGATGGTGATGTGTGTCAGGGCTCTTTATATCACTGAAAGCAATTGCAGATACCTGTGCAAATTAGTTTGGCAGGTGTGTCCAAATAAAGGCAAGACTACTTAAGAAGGCTGTTCCACATTATTAAGCAGCCTACATTTTTTGCCAAAATGGGAAAGAAAAAGGATGTGTCGGCTGCTGAGAAGCAACAAATTGTGGAGTATTTAGGTCAAGGCATGACTACAATCAACATTGCCAAGACACTTCATCGTGATCATCGCACAATCAAGAAGTATGTAGCTGATTCCCAGCACACACGTGTGCGTGCTGATAAGGAAAAATTGAGGACTCTTTCCAACAGGCAATTGTGTAAGGTTAAAAGAGCAGCTGCAAAAATGTCTGGTCATAGCAGCAGACAAGTTTTTGAAGCTGCTGGTGCCTCCAACGTCCCCAGAACAACAAGATGCAGGGTCCTTCAGAGGTTTGCAGCTGTGTGTAAGCCATCCTGTTGACCACCTCTATCCACTGCACACAAGCAGAAACGGCTCCAGTGGGCCAAACGATACATGAAGACTGACTTCCAAACTGTTTTGTTCACCGATGAGTGCCGTGCAACGCTCGATGGTCCAGATGGATGGAGTGGAGGATGGCTGGTTGATGGACACCCCATGAAAACACGGCTAAGGCGCCAACAAGGAAGAGGTAGAGTAATGTTTTGGGCTGGAATCATGGGGAGAGAGATTGTCGGCCCCTTTATGATCCCTGAAGGGGTAAAGATGAACTCCATAATCTATGTGGAGTTTCTAAAACAACACTTCCTGCCATGGTTCAAGAGGAAGAACCGTGCTTTCCGCAGCAAGATCATTTTCATGCATGATAATGCACCGTCTCATGCTGCAAAAAACACATCTGCATCTCTGGCTGCTATGGGCATAAAAGAGGACAAACTTATGGTGTGGCCACCATCTTCCCCTGACCTCAACCCCATTGAGAACCTCTGGAGCATCATCAAAAGGAGTGTCTATGATGGCGGGAGGCAGTTCACATCTAAGCAACAGCTCTGGGAGGGTATTCTGTCCACATGCAAAACAATTGAAGCAGAAACCATCCAAAAACTGACAAATTCAATGGACAAGAGAGTTCAGAAGCTTCTTTCGAACAAGGGGTCCTATGTGCAAATGTAACATCACCTAGAATAAAGTTTTCACTTGAAAACTGTTTGATTTCATTTTGTAATAAGCTGATAATGATTAGAACTTCACAATTGACCATTTTTTTGTTCAAAATAAAAAAAAAAGGTTGAAAACTCTGCTGTGCATAATAATTTGGAACATGCATTTTGAGTGTTTTTTTTTTTTTTAAAAGATACTGTTTTCATAGGCAGTTTGTTCCAAAACATTGCAATTATACTAGAATAGTAGATGACTGGAAAATAACAATGACTGCAATTCAGATAGGTAATTTAGAGAAAATATGAGGAAATATTACTTGCATAATAATTTGGAACACAGTGTAATGTGTGTACACAGTGACTCCACCACCTGAATAGTGAGTGCAGTCCTGGTGTATAATACAGGGTGTAACTAAGGATCAGTACAGGATCAGTAATGTAATGTATGTACACAGTTACTGCATCAGCAGAATAGGGAGTGCAGCTCTGGAGTATAATACAGGATGTAATACAGGATCAGTAATGTAATGTATGTACACAGTGACTGCATCAGCAGAACAGTGAGCGCAGCTCTGAAGTATAATACAGGATCAGTAGTATAATGCGTGTACACAGTGACTCCACCACCAGAATAGTGAGTGCAGCTCTGGAGTATAATACAGGGTGTAACTCAGGATCAGTAATGTAATGTATGTACACAGTGACTGCACCAGCAGAACAGTGAGTTCAGATCTGGAGTATAATACAGGAGGTAACTCAGGATCAGTAATGTAATGTATGTACACAGTGACTACACCAGCAGAATAGTGAGTGCAGCTCTGGAGTATAATACAGGATGTAACTCAGGATCAGTAATGTAATGTATGTACACAGTGACTGCACCAGCAGAACAGTGAGTTCAGCTCTGGAGTATAATACAGGAGGTAACTCAGGATCAGTAATGTAATGTATGTACACAGTGACTACACCAGCAGAATAGTGAGTGCAGCTCTGGAGTATAATGCAGGGTCAGTACAGGACGCGCACAGTGATTTTTCGGGTGGACATAGACTTAGGGGTACAGTGACTAAACGCTTTGGGTGAGACAAGATATATTGACTGTGATCTTCGCCTGCTGCTGGGATTACTATTGTAATGTGGGCTGATAACAGATTTTTGACCCCCCAGCCTAACAATTCCATGCTGCGCCATATCTCACCACTTGGGAAGAGTCTTCCCTGATGATCCCAGAGCACAGCCCGTGGAGAGGTGCAGCAGGCGAATCTGACTGCGCAGAACTTTCACTTTATTTTTGCCACCAGTCACCTCGATCCTCCAAAAGTCATTGGTGTCGCCTGACCCGTTCTGTGAAGGAGAGAAGTGGTAACACGTGGACAGAAGACCCCAGAGTAGTGATGAGAAAGGTGTCCGCCACCCTCACCGTGCCGTACGCTGTCACCTGCAGATGTTTCTTAGTTAGTGGCGCTTCCCGCTGATGACTATGGAGGTTACGGCCAGTGCTGGGAGAACATGAGGAAATCATGTGTAAGAAATGGAGAGCAGAAAGAAAGAAAAAATGATCTATAGAATATGAATCCCAGGAACCCACGTCACACACTTTATGCTGCTCCACCCACACCTCCGGGGCGCCCCGCCGACAGCCTGGCAGGGAACGACTGTGCCGGCCGGTCCAGGGTCACACTATATGGGGGTCATCCAGGAAAAGAAAAGTATGGCCACGCTCCTGTCCACTCTGCTTGTGTGTGCTGCTGCAGCACCTCTTTTCCAGGAGAACCACACACAACCTGTGGACGAGGACCACCACTGTTCCAAGTGCGTACAACCCTTTCATCTACCGGTTGTATCCCCGCTCTGGGGGCCCCGGGCCCGGGCTGCAGCACTGAAGGAGCAGCAGCCAGGTCAAGATTTTCACAGACACTATTCACAATATTTAGACATGGGCCATAAAGTGCGGAGCCAGCGGAGAGAGGTCACACGCTGGTCTCCATTTTCCATCTCAAGGGATAAGTGACTGACAGGAGGCACAGCAGAGTCCCAGGTTTACGAGGCTGTTCCTGGCGCTGTTTATGTGGAGGATGAACGGCAGTCAGATCCCCGATCCTGGAGATACGAGTCATGTAAACACGGCAGCCGCTATAATCCCAGGAGGATGGGGGTCCGTCCACATATGCACACAGCAGGACTGAGCCTTGGACCGCTGCCATGTGCATTTAACCCTTCATGAGGTAATAATAAAGCAGCTGCACAGGCAGAACGTGGGGATCTGACTGCTGGGCATACAGAGCATGGTCCCCGGCAAACAGTCCAACCACCCCGGTACACCCGCTACAGCACATGGACAACCCGGCCCTGACACACGGACCACCCAACATACTTATCACCCTGGTCCGGTTCATGGACGGGAGACCACCCGGCCCCAAAACCCAGACCATACGACCCGACAAACGGACCACCCGGCCCCAACACACAGACCACTCAGCCCTGGCACACAGATCACCTGGCACACACACACACAACCTGCCCCCGGCACACCCGCCCCTGACACCCGGACCACCTGGCCCTGGCACACAGACCCGACACACGGACCACACACACGGCCCCGGGACACGGACCACCAGCCCTGACACCTAGCGCACGGACCGCCAGCCCCTGAATCACAAGGCCCCGGCACATGGAGCACCAGGCCCCGGCACATGGACTACCCGGCCCACGGACACAGACTACTTGGCACACGAACACAAACAACCCACTCATGGACCACATGGCTCCGGCACCTTGACCACCAGGACACAGATCACCCGGCACACGGACACAGACCACCTGCACAGACAACCCATCCCAAGACCACATGACCCCGGCACATGGACCCCCGGGATATGGAACACCCACCCCAACACTGGGACCACCAGCCCCTGTCACACAGACTGCCCGCCCCCGGATCACAAGTCCTCGGCATACGGACAAATCGGTCCCGGCACACGGCCCCGGCACATAGACCATCCGGCCACGGCACATGGACACAGACTACCTGGCACACGCACACAGACAACCCACCCCAGGACCACATGGCACTGGCACACGGACCCCAGGGACACGGACCACCAGCACACACAGCCTTGGCACATGGACCACACGAACCCAGCACACAGACCACCCGGTACATGGACCCGACACACATATCACCCACCCCACAGACCACACGGCCCTGACACACGGACTACATGGCTCAGGAACGGACCATCCGCCCCCCGACAAAAGGACCATCCGGGCCTGACACACGGACCACATTGCCCCGGCACACACACCACAGGGCCCCGACACACGGACCACCAGCCCCGACACCTGGCACATGGACCGTCAGCCCACGGATCACAAGTCCCCAGCACACGGTGCACCCGGCCTTTGCGCCTGGAGCAACCAGCCCCGGCACATAGACCCCCAGGACACAGATCACCCGCCACACGGACACAGACCACCTGGCACACACACACACAGACAACACATCCCCGGGGACCACATGACCCTGGCACACGGACCCCGGGATACAGACCACCCGCCCTGACCAATAGCCACTGGCACACAGACTGTTTGCCCCGGATCACAAGTCCTCGGCATACGGACAAATCGGTCCCGACACACGGAGCACCTGGCCCCGGCACATAGACCATCCAGCCATGGCACACAGACACAGACTACCTGGCACACGCACACAGACAACCCACCCCAGGACCACATGGCACCGGCACATGGACCCCCTGCCCCTGGACCACACGGCCCTGGCACACGGACCACATGGCCTTGGCACACACACCACGGCATACCCAGCCCCAATACACAGACCACAGGGCCCCGGCACACGCACACAGACCACCCGCCCCTGACACACGGACCACCCGGGCCCGACAAACCTGCCCCCGGACCACACAGCCTCGGCACACCCGGCCCCGACACATATACCATCTGACACCGGCGCACAAACCGCCCGGCCCTTGGCACACGCACAGACCATCCGTTCCCGGCACATGAACATATCACATGGCCCGGCAACACAAGAAGCTGAATTGTTCCACTCACTGCAGCCTCCCCTGCATGTCACACGATGGTGAGGCCCACACCCAGCCCTGGCACACGAACCACTTGGCCACGGCACAGACAACCCGGTCCCGGCACACGCACAGACAACCCTGCGCCGGCACACAGACCACCCGTCACAAGGCCCCGGCAGTACAAGAATCTGAATTGTTCCACTCACTGCAGCGTCCCCTGCACGTCACATGATGTTGAGGCCCACAGCAAAACTGCAGACCACCCAGCGCTTCATGCCAGGACATGCATTAAAGGGCAGATTTTAGACGCCAATCCTGTTTGATACGCAAATGATAGTGGCAGATGAGCAGGGCAGTCCGCTCAGCGCACGTTAGGTAACCAAGTCCTGTGTGTGGCATAGTGGGCGTTTCCTGCGGGGCCCGCTAGGGAGTGAACAACGCTGCGAGCAGGACATAGTAGGCAGAGATTAACCCTTTCACCGGTACCCAAATCTCGTCCATGTGTTGGCCACTCACCCTTTATGCTCCAGGCGGATAAGGTCTCCGTGATGCACAAACTCCAGGGCGGAATCAGAGTCTGAGGAGAAACAGCAAAGTCAGTGGAGTCAGCGGAAAAAACGGAGATGAGCAGGGCGGCAAACCATCTGCATTGTCCCCAGCCACTACTACCAGTGCCCACCATTACCATACTCGGCGTTGTGCTTCTTCACCATCCACAGGTTATTGGGATCCTTGTGAGAATACGTGGTGACCTGAGTAAGGAGAGGAAAAGGTCAGCAGAGGAGGTGCAGGCCCGGAGGATATGTGTCTACAGTGCCCACCTGCTGCTGCCGTGCCCCCACCCCTTCTGGGTACAGGTGCCAGTGTGAGTGCAGGTATCCAGCGGCGGTACGCACGTTCTTCAGGGTAATCACTGAGCCGTACGCCAGGTCTAGAGGGAACCATCACGAAGCATAAGACAATGGAGCCCCCACAGCTGCCCTCGCCGCCCCCCATACTCACACTCTGGCATGGAGGCATTATGCAGGTTGTTCCCAATCAGACGAGACTGGAAGGCTGAGCTGAAGAATCCGTCTCCAGGACCACTGCAGAGAGACATGTGACAACCGGGGCCACGTGTACTGGGTTCAGGGGCCACATACTGGTGACTACACCATGGCGGACTACAAGTGACAGCAGAGGACAGAACCAAGGGGCTCTTTTTACTGATAATAATCAGTCGTTTCCATGTGAAGGAGATGCCCACAGCTCGGAGCATGGCACCCCAGTAATCATGGCTGGCTGTTATGGTGACTGCGCCGTTTCTCCTGGTGTTCACCCATCTCCGTAGTGTACTGCCCGCTGCTGGTGAGAGCTCACATATATCCTTATCTTACCTTCTATTAAGAACAGCAAAATGGACGACAAAAGTCAAGGCGTAAAGGGCGAGAGGCAGCAAAATGAGGCAGAGGACACGAGCAGCCACGTGACGGACGACAACATCCTGTGACAGGAGGGAGAAGAAGACGACATGATAAGTGAAGACCATGTAAAGATGGTCTACAGAGACCAGCAGTTATCACCCTGCAATAACTACTGTCCTAATTAACCCCTTTCCACTGTCGGAAATGGTAAGTCTGTACACCTCACACTTCTGGTCGGGCTCTGTCTTGTCACCCATCGCCCTTCACTGGCCATGAGGGGGGTCATCTCCAGGGGGAAAAGCTTGCTGTGGTGCTCGCCCGGTCTGAATATCGCATTCTAAGAGATGCACTCCTAGCATTGCTGGGAGACGTCACGCTGCTGCTCCCGGCGACTGGGGTGTGTGAGGCCCCCTGGTGTTACCTGCTGCCAGCGTGTGCAGAGCATGCCACTGCTGGGGCATTAGATGGTGGGAGGATCCCTCCAGTCTTCTCTCCCCTCCTCCGGTGTCTCTGGTCTGGGGGTGCAGAATGGTCATTGCCCCAGCATGGTCCAGTTACTGCGGGGTGCAGATATAAACCTGCCATTTCATCCTTTGTCGCTGATTATTCCAGTACTGGTGGGGGTGCAGATCAGTGTTCTGTGCTCCTCAGGAGGTTCATGCCTTGGTCCTGTGCTTGGTTTATCATAGTTCGTATTACTTCCTGCAGTCGCACTGTGGTCTTTTGGTTCTGGTGTATTTGCCCGGTCTGCTGCTTATGTGTCTTGTCACCAGCCGCCATGCTGCTCGCCACCTGGGAAGGGCTCTGATGAAGCCCCCCCCCTTGCCAGGACAGGGAGGCTGGTGAAGAGTATACCCGGCCCTCTGGGTGCGTGGCAGTGCGACAGATACACTGCTCTTGCTGGCTAGCAGGAGGTCGTCACCTCTACACCCAGCATAACACCCACTGCACCACGAAGTATTATTACGTCATGGAGCAGCGCTATACAGCCAACACCTTCTGCTAACTGCAGAGTCGGCACCACATCATATCACTGATGTTTACTTATTAAATGCTGCTGACAATCACTGACAGTAGCATATCAATTGTGCAATCTTGCATGTGTGTCCATTCTGGCGGCCACAGAACATGCACTCTCCCTTTGGGGTTTCAATGTTGATTTTCCGTGAGGGCTAGACAGAGTTTCAATTTTTGGTACTCACAAGGCTGTCAAAAATAACGCAGTGATCAAAATGTCATATCTACCCTAAAACAGTCTCCACAGAAACAGCAGCGCGCCCTGCTGAAAGCGAGCTAACGGCTAACGCAGCAGCAACACCGCACAGACCTGTAGGGTCGAGCTACCGGCTAACACAGCAGCAATTGCAGCAACACCGCACAGACCTGTAGGGTCGAGCTACCGGCTAACACAGCAGCAATTGCAGCAACACCGCACAGACTTGTAGGGTCGAGCTACCGGCTAACACAGCAGCAATTGCAGCAACACCGCACAGACCTGTAGGGTCGAGCTACCGGCTAACACAGCAGCAAATGCACAGACATGGAGGGTTAAGCTATCGGCTAACAGAGTAGCAAATGCAGCGTCACCACACAGACCTGGAGGGTCGGGCACCAGGCTAACACGATAGCAAATGCAGCAACACCGCACAGACCTGTAGGGTCGAGCTACCGGCTAACACAGCAGCAATTGCAGCAACACTGCACAGACCTGTAGGGTCGAGCTACCGGCTAACACAGCAGCAAATGCAGCAACACCGCACAGACCTGTAGGGTCGAGCTACCGGCTAACACAGCAGCAATTGCAGCAACACCGCACAGACCTGTAGGGTCGAGCTACCGGCTAACACAGCAGCAAATGCACAGACATGGAGGGTTAAGTTATCGCCTAACAGAGTAGCAAATGCAGCGTCACCACACAGACCTGGAGGGTCGGGCACTGGGCTAACACGATGGCAAATGCAGCGCCACCGCACAGACCCAGAGGATCAGGCTACTGGCTAACATGGTGGAAAATGCAGCGCCACCGCACAGACCTGGAGGGTCCGGCACCGGGCTAACACGATGGCAAATGCAGCGTCACCGCACAGACCTGGAGGATGGGGCTTCCGGCTAACATGGTGGAAAATGCAGCGTCACCGCACAGACCTGTAGTGTCGAGCTACTGTCACCACACTTGGGATTGTGTCCCTATATCTCGGTACATCATGTGCTGCCTGACAATACTCAGAAACATTCGCCCTCATACAGATTCAGAGATGGACACAAAGTCCCGTCTCCAGGGAGGGAAAACAAAAGTTGAGCGTGTGCCTAAGGATTTGTGCGGCTCTGATCAAACATTTTTCTGTCCCCTGCAGCCGCCTTCCCTCTGCACCCGCTACCGTAGCTAACACTGCTATTTATTAGGTCCAGCAAGGTCATGACATATACGCCGCGGGGTCCAGCAAGCACCAAGGGTGGCACCAAGGGTGCTTGGAATGCCAGGCAGAGAAGGTGGTTGCTGAGGGGGACAGAGAGACGTAGGATCATCTCATCATACATTGTAACCAACATCATCACCACAATGTCCAGACCAGCCAGTACTCACAATCCTGATCCGCAGATCTCCCAGAAGCTGCCACAGGTCCTGGGCTGTGTTCACACCAACCAAGACGATCACAAAAAGACCCACGAACTTCACTCCCATCGCTCCAGCTAAATTCACTCCAGTCAGCGCCAGCCACAGCCACCAGGGGGCGCTGAAAGGCCTGAAAGAAGTAAGGGTCAGGGACTCAAGAGCGGCAGGAGCGGGGTCAGGGTCTCAAGAGCGGCAGGAGCGGGGTCAGGGTCTCAAGAGCGGCAGGAGCGGGGTCAGGGACTCAAAAGCGGCAGGAGCGGGGTCAGGGGCTGAGACCTTCACTAGTGGGGTCAGTGTTTGGGAGTGTCAAGATCGGCATCTGGGCCTGAGAGTAGTAGGAACTGGTTCAGGGCCTGGGAGCGGCTTTAATGGGGTCAGGGTCTGGGAGTGTCAGGAGTGTGAGGCAGGGTCTGGGAGTGTCAGGAGTGTGAGGCAGGGTCTGGGAGTGTCAGGAGTGTGAGGCAGGGTCTGGGAGTGTCAGGAGTGTGAGGCAGGGTCTGGGAGTGTCAGGAGTGTGAGGCAGGGTCTGGGAGTGTCAGGAGTGTGAGGCAGGGTCTGGGAGTGTCAGGAGTGTGAGGCAGGGTCTGGGAGTGTCAGGAGTGTGAGGCAGGGTCTGGGAGTGTCAGGAGTGTGAGGCAGGGTCTGGGAGTGTCAGGAGTGTGAGGCAGGGTCTGGGAGTGTGAGGCAGGGTCTGGGAGTGTGAGGAGTGTGAGGCAGGGTCTGGGAGTGTCAGGAGTGTGAGGCAGGGTCTGGGAGTGTCAGGAGTGTGAGGCAGGGTCTGGGAGTGTCAGGAGTGTGAGGCAGGGTCTGGGAGTGTCAGGAGTGTGAGGCAGGGTCTGGGAGTGTCAGGAGTGTGAGGCAGGGTCTGGGAGTGTGAGGCAGGTTCTGGGAGTGTCAGGAGTGTGAGGCAGGGTCTGGGAGTGTCAGGAGTGTGAGGCAGGGTCTGGGAGTGTGAGGCAGGGTCTGGGAGTGTCAGGAGTGTGAGGCAGGGTCTGGGAGTGTCAGGAGTGTGAGGCAGGGTCTGGGAGTGTGAGGCAGGGTCTGGGAGTGTCAGGAGTGTGAGGCAGGGTCTGGGAGTGTCAGGAGTGTGAGGCAGGGTCTGGGAGTGTCAGGAGTGTGAGGCAGGGTCTGGGAGTGTCAGGAGTGTGAGGCAGGGTCTGGGAGTGTCAGGAGTGTGAGGCAGGGTCTGGGAGTGTCAGGAGTGTGAGGCAGGGTCTGGGAGTGTCAGGAGTGTGAGGCAGGGTCTGGGAGTGTGAGGCAGGGTCTGGGAGTGTCAGGAGTGTGAGGCAGGGTCTGGGAGTGTCAGGAGTGTGAGGCAGGGTCTGGGAGTGTCAGGAGTGTGAGGCAGGGTCTGGGAGTGTGAGGCAGGTTCTGGGAGTGTCAGGAGTGTGAGGCAGGGTGTGGGAGTGTCAGGAGTGGGGCCAGGGTCTGGGAGTGTCAGGAGTGGGGCCAGGGTCTGGGAGTGTCAGGAGTGGGGCCAGGGTCTGGGAGTGTCAGGAGTGGGGCCAGGGTCTGGGAGTGTCAGGAGTGGGGCCAGGGTCTGGGAGTGTCAGGAGTGGGGCCAGGGTCTGGGAGTGTCAGGAGTGGGGCCAGGGTCTGGGAGTGTCAGGAGTGGGGCCAGGGTCTGGGAGTGTCAGGGGTGGGGCCACGGTCTGGGAGTGTCAGGAGTGGGGTCAGGGTGTGTCAGGGGTGGGATCAGGGTCTGAGAGTGTCAGGAGTGGGGTCAGGGTCTAAGGCTACGTTCACATTTGCGGTCAGCGCCGCAGCGTCGGGCGCCGCAGCGGCGCCGCATGCGTCATGCGCCCCTATATTTAACATGGGGGCGCATGGACATGCGTTGTGCTGCGTTTTGCGCCGCATGGCCGCAAGCGTTGGACGCAAGAAACGCATCAAGTTGCATTTTTTTTGCGTCCAACTTTCGGCCAAAAACGACGCAGGCGGCGCAAAACGCAGCGTTTTAGCGTGCGTTTTGCCGCGTTTTTGTTTGCGTTGTGCGCTGCGGCGCCGACGCTGCGGCGCACAACGCAAATGTGAACGTAGCCTAAGAGTGTCAGGAGTGGGGTCAGGGTGTGTCAGGGATGGAATCAGGGTCTGAGAGTGTCAGGAGTGGGCTCATGTGAGGCCACTTACCTGCTGGAGCAGGATTGGAACATGACCATGCTCAGTACTGCGGCCATGATGAAGAACATGAGGATGGGATCCAGCAGGATGTACTGTGACAGCGTGATGCAGCCCGTGTCTGGGGGGGCAGAGGAGCGTTACATGGTGTCTGTTCAGGTGTAGCCCCCAAAACCTGACCTGTGTGGTGCAGCATACCAAGGAGGACAAGCAGAGAGGCAAGCAGTGCCACTGCCACTGACCGAGACAGCTGCCGGACAATGAGAAACGCAAAGGGAGGAAGCCAGGCCCCGAGGAAGGCGCAGAACTGCGGAAAGAGCAGCCATGATAAACGGGAGGGGCTCACCTCTAACCCAGCCGACCAACCTCTGCCTCCCACCTCACAGCTCACCCCTCTCATGCCCACATACGAGTGGCTGCCATAGTGGAGCCCAGGCTGCAGGAAGGAGAAGGATCCATTGTAGCCAGTCAGACGCCCAGCGAGTCCGATCAGCATCTGCAGAAGGTAAAGAAGAAGATGTTATATATTACTGGGGGACGGTCAGTGAGAGCAGCTATATATTACTGGGGGACGGTCAGTGAGCGCAGTTATATATTACATGGTGACGGTCAGTGAGAGCAGTTATATGTTACAGGGGGACGGTCAGTGAGCGCAGTTAGATATTACAGGGGGATGGTCAGTGAGCGCAGTTATATATTACATGGGGACGGTCAGTGAGAGCAGTTAGATATTACAGGGGGACGGTCAGTGAGAGCAGTTAGATATTACAGGGGGACGGTCAGTGAGAGCAGTTAGATATTACAGGGGGATGGTCAGTGAGCGCAGTTATATATTACATGGGGACGGTCAGTGAGAGCAGTTACAGTTAGGTCCATATATATTTGGACAGAGACAACATTTTTCTAGTTTTGGTTATAGACATTACCACAATGAATTTTAAACAAAACAATTCAGATGCAGTTGAAGTTCAGACTTTCAGCTTTCATTTGAGGGTATCCACATTAAAATCGGATGAAGGGTTTAAGAGTTTCAGCTCCTTAACATGTGCCACCCTGTTTTTAAAAGGACCAAAAGTAATTGGACAGATTCAATAATTTTAAATAAAATGTTCATTTTTAGTACTTGGTTGAAAACCCTTGGCTGGCAATGACTGCCTGAAGTCTTGAACTCATGGACATCACCAGACGCTGTGTTTCCTCCTTTTTGATGCTCTGCCAGGCCTTCACTGCAGTGGTTTTCAGTTGCTGTTTGTTTGTGGGCCTTTCTGTCTGAAGTTTAGTCTTTAACAAGTGAAATGCATGCTCAATTGGGTTGAGATCAGGTGACTGACTTGGCCATTCAAGAATATTCCACTTCTTTGCTTTAATAAGTTCCTGGGTTGCTTTGGCTTTATGTTTTGGGTTATTGTCCATCTGTAGTATGAAACGACGACCAATCAGTTTGGCTGCATTTGGCTGGATCTGAGCACACAGTATGGCTCTGAAGACCTCAGAATTCATTCGGCTGCTTCTGTCCTCTGTCACATCATCAATAAACACTAGTGACCCAGTGCCACTGGCAGCCATGCATGCCCAAGCCATCACACTGACTCCGCCGTGTTTTACAGATGATGTAGTATGCTTTGGATCATGAGCTGTACCATGCCTTCGCCATACTTTTCTCTTTCCATCATTCTGGTAGAAGTTGATCTTGGTTTCATCTGTCCAAAGAATGTTCTTCCAGAACTGTGCTGGCTTTTTTAGATGTTTTTTAGCAAAGTCCAGTCTAGCCTTTTTATTCTTGATGCTTATGAGTGGCTTGCACCGTGCAGTGAACCCTCTGTATTTACTTTCATGCAGTCTTCTCTTTATGGTAGATTTGGATATTGATGCGCCGACCTCCTGGAGAGTGTTGTTCACTTGGTTGGCTGTTGTGAAGGGGTTTCTCTTCACCATGGAGATTATTCTGCGATCACCCACCACTGTTGTCTTCCGTGGGCGCCCAGGTCTTTTTGCATTGATGAGATCACCAGTGCTTTCTTTCTTTCTTTCTTTCTCAGGATGTACCAAACTGTAGATTTTGCCACTCCTAATATTGTAGCAATTTCTCGGATGGGTTTTTTCTGTTTTCGCAGCTTAAGGATGGCTTGTTTCACCTGCATGGAGAGCTCCTTTGACCGCATGTTTACTTCACAGCAAAACCTTCCAAATGCAAGCACCACACCTCAAATCAACTTCAGGCCTTTTATCTGCTTAATTGAGAATGACATAATGAAGGGATTGCCCACAACTGTCCATGAAATAGCCTTGGAGTCAATTGTCCAATTACTTTTGGTCCCTTTAAAAACAGGGTGGCACATGTTAAGGAGCTGAAACTTCTAAACCCTTCATCCAATTTTATTGTGGATACCCTCAAATGAAAGCTGAAAGTCTGAACTTCAACTGCATCTAAATTGTTTTGTTTAAAATTCATTGTGGTACTGTCTATAACCAAAATTAGAAAAATGTTGTCTCTGTCCAAATATATATGGACCTAACTGTATATATTATAGGGGGACGGTCAGTGAGAGCAGTTAGATATTACAGGGGGACGGTCAGTGAGCGCAGTTAGATATTACATGGGGGCGGTCAGTGAGCGCAGTTAATATTACATGGGGGCGGTTAGTGAGCGCAGTTATATATTACAGGGGGACAGTCAGTGAGCGCAGTTATATATTACAGGGGGACAGTCAGTGAGCGCAGTTAGATATTACAGGGGGACGGTCAGTGAGCGCAGTTATATATTACAGGGGGACAGTCAGTGAGCGCAGTTATATATTACAGGGGGACAGTCAGTGAGCGCAGTTATATATTACATGGGGCGGTCAGTGAGCGCAGTTATATATTACAGGGGGACGGTCAGTGAGCGCAGTTAGATATTACAGGGGACGGTCAGTGAGCGCAGTTAGATATTACAGGGGGACGGTCAGTGCGCGCAGTTAGATATTACAGGGGGACAGTCAGTGAGCGCAGTTATATATTACATGGGGCGGTCAGTGAGCGCAGTTATATATTACAGGGGGACGGTCAGTGAGCGCAGTTAGATATTACAGGGGACGGTCAGTGAGCGCAGTTAGATATTACAGGGGGACGGTCAGTGCGCGCAGTTAGATATTACAGGGGGACGGTCAGTGAGCGCAGTTAGATATTACAGGGGGACGGTCAGTGAGCGCAGTTAGATATTACAGGGGGACGGTCAGTGAGCGCAGTTAGATATTACAGGGGGACGGTCAATGAGCGCAGTTAGATATTACAGGGGGACGGTCAGTAAGCGCAGTTAGATATTACAGGGGGACAGTCAGTGAGCGCAATTAGATATTACAGGGGACAGTCAGTGAGCGCAATTAGATATTACAGGGCAGGGCCGGACTGGGACTGAAATTCAGCCCTGGCATTTTTAAGCACACAGGGCCACGTCTTGTAACTTCTGTAATCTTGCTCTCTAGATAGTCCAAGTACAGGTCAGCAGCATACAATCAAAACGTTTTGTGTTGCGGACCTGCCTAGCCAACAGCCACTGAATTATGGCCAACTTAGATGAGCCAATAATCATGAAATGTGTGTTGGTGCGTCTTGCTGATTATTTCTCATTTAAATAGGTCAGTAATCACCTGATGTAAGAGCAAAATGATTATTAGTCACGTGAGATGATTTTTAGCCGGCTTAAAAATCAAGGTTCTTGGTAGCATATTGCCCCAGACTTGCGCTGCTGAGAACAGGACATTATTTATTTTCCATTATAGTCTATGGTGCTGCTCACATGCCCATATGCTTTTGCAGACTGTGTCCCCAAATAAAAATCAGAGACATTTTTCGTTTTTTATCATTGTCGCAGACAAAATGACCTATACAGGTCTATGAACCTGTGCCAATCACGGACAGCACATAGACAGCACCAGTGTACACTCTGCGTGGTCCGTGATTAACATTGTAATGTATAGGAGAAGCTTTTAATTAATTTTTTTCATAAGTGCAAATCACTTAAGTTTCAGTCTGGGGGCAAGCACACATTACCGGGCCATGTGTAGTGACTCATTAACCAGTTTACCGACGTCTTACCTTCCTTACAGAAGCAGCAGAGGTAACTTTTAAAAAACGAGACTGGACAGATCGTTTTCATGTTGGGATGCATGTATTTTGTGGCTGCAGAACCAAGGTAAGGGTGTGTGCACACATCTTTTTCAGGCGGATTGCGGCAGGCACCCCCCACCTGAAAAAGCACCTCAAACCTGCCGCATAACATGAACTTGGTGCACAGCAATGTAAAACGACATTGCTTTACCTGCTCCGTATGTTATTTCTTCTTTCAACTGCTTCAGTGCTTGGAAACTGAGGCCATTAAAAGAAGTAGCACAGTGTCACTTGCAACTATAAGAGAAACTATCGTGAAAAGACGTCGGTGGCACAGAAAAACATGGCGCCTTCAGGTAAAAGACTTGAGATGCTTTCCTGAAGCAGCTCTGAAATAAAATGCTGTGTGCACATACCCTAGATACACACACTAGGCTACAGCATCCAGCAAACGCTGAATACAAGAATCATTCTAAGGCCAGGGTCACACTTGCGAGTCTCTCACTTCCGGCACTGTCGCTGGCAGTAGGGACCGGAGTGTGCGGCTGCATGTATTTCAATGCAGCTGAACGCTCCACTCCCAAGTGATGACGGCAGTGCCGGGTATGGAAGCAAGAGACTCGAGTGAGTTTCTCGCATTGCACTCGCAAGTGTGACACCGGTCTAAGGACCAATGCAGACGGCAATGTATATTCTCCCATCTGATAGAATCAGCAGTTTGCGTTGCCCTTCGAACTTACAGCGCAGGCGCCGGGGCCGCAGCAGGACACACGGGCGACTGCTGCGTGTTAACTTCCTCAAAGTGGTCGCTGTTGCGGCTGCTGCTCCGACCGTGGAAGGTCGTCTGGGAAGCGAGGGATGCACCGCAGTGGTCACTGACAAGGCGGTAAATCCGGGAGCCCCAGTGGGACGTTAATGAAGGCAGAGAGTATTGAGTGACTGCTGGGAGGCATTTGTGTTTGGGGGGAAAAGACATGCCCCCCCCCCCCGGACAAATTCGAGGTATCAGGGACAAATTATAAAAATGATTATTTTAGCATTGAAAGGGAGCACAACTAAAAGAGCCACCTTGACAGAATGCAGCATTAGTGCTACACAAGCTGGCTCTTTTAGTTAAAAACGCCTGGGGGGGGGACAGGTTCCCTTTAAATACAACAACTCAAAGTGTTTTGTTTGGGGGTAAGCAGGGGGTCAGGAGTCAATATACATGTCGGTGTGGGGCATGTTTCCACGCTGTGTACTGGCAGCGCTTTGGACGCAGTGGATCCCGGCTCTGCCAAAAACGCTGCCCCCTTTTGTACATGCGGTGATACCGCATTGTATCTATACATAGGACAGGGAGGGATATTTATTTTGTGGAGACTGATTGTCTCCGCAAGATAGACATGCTGCAGTCTATAAAGACGCGTCGCATGTGCGTAATTTTGGGTGTGTCATCACCCGCATCCCTGAACGCATTGTGGAGATGGGATTTCATAAAATCCCCTCCACTGTGCTGTAACATCTCGACACTGCGGCTGTACGCCGCGTTCAAGCCACAGCAAATCCAGACCAAATACGCCCCCTGTGCACATACCCTAAGGCAGCACAGAGAAAGTAAGGGCGGCTGCATTTGTTGACAGACTCAAACACTGGTGACATACTCAAACTACAGACACATGCCCTGCACATATACACAGTTTACACATTGAGCATACACATACTCCTTTCTACAGGCAGCTGGATTTCTTCATCTGATGATGCATCCTAGGAGCAGGGGATCTCAGCTCTGTTGCTAGTGATTGCACACAGGCCTGGGCCCTCCTGTCCTGCTCTCGGCCGTGCATCCTCCAGCTCTGATCCGGCAGAGGAGGGAACGCTGCAGCTGCTATTGGAGGAGCTCAGTGCTGGGATCTTCCAGTCTTTTTCTCCTCACAGCACTGGCCCCGCCCACCTCCTCATTGCTTTCTGTAGCTCCCCTGCTTGTTTTCATTGGCTGAGTGCCAGACAGCAGCAGTGCTGGCGATATGGATCTGGTGCGGCCTCCTAGAGAGGTATGTATGTAAATTATCCCCGCCGGCCATGAGCAGGAGCTGGGACATGGCCGGGGATAAATGCCTCCCTTCCCCCCCACCTTGCCTCTGCCCTTCCTTCTCACTGTGGACTCCTGTGTCCCACTGCTGCTGCTCACATGTACAGAGCAGTTGAGACCGCGCCTCCTTCTTCTCCTGAGCGGCTCCTGTCCTGTCACATCAATGGTGCTCCTGCAGAGGGAGCGGCCCACGGCAGGGGGCGGCCCCTCTGGCAAATGCCAGAACTGCCCTATGGCCAGTCCGGCCCTGTTACAGGGGGATGGTCAGTGAGCGCAGTTATATATTACATGGGGGCGGTCAGTGAGAGCAGTTAGATATTACAAGGGAACGGTCAGTGAGCGAAGTTATATATTACAGGGGGACGGTCAGTGAGCGCAGTTAGATATTACAGGGGGATGGTCAGTGAGCGCAGATATTACAGGGGGACGGCCAGTGAGCGCAGCTAGATATTACAGGGTAACGGTCAGTGAGCCCAGTTATATATTACAGGGGGACGGTCAGTGAGAGCAGTTATATATTGCAGGGGACGGTCAGTGAGCGCAGTTATATATTGCAGGGGACGGTCAGTGAGAGCAGTTATATATTACAGGAGACGGTCAGCGAGCGCAGTTATATATTATGGGGGGACGGTCAGTGAGCGCAGTTAGATATTACAGGGGGACGGTCAGCGAGCGCAGTAATACATTACAGGGGGATTGCCAATGAGCGTAGTTATATATTATGGGGGGGGGGGGGTCAGCCTATACAGTCTATAATTTTAAGGATAGGTTAATTTTAAGATTGAGAGATAGGATATCAAAAATAAAATCCAGAAAATCACAAATTATATAAATTTATTTGTATTTTTCAGTGAGAAATAAGGATTTGATCCCCTACCACAATTCAGAGTTCTGGCTCCTACAGACCAGTTAGACGCTCCTAATCAACTCGTTACCTGCATTAAAGACAGCTGTCTTACATAGTCACCTTTATAAAAGACTCCTGTCCACAGACTCAATTAATCAGTCAGACGCTAACCTCTACAACATGGGCAAGACCAAAGAGCTGTATAAGAATGTCAGGGACAAGATCATAGACCTGCACAAAGCTGGAATGGGCTACAAAACCATAAGTAAGACGCTGGGTGAGAAGGAGACAACTGTTGGTGCAACAGTAAGAAATGGAAGAAATACAAAATGACTGTCAATCAATATCGATCTGGGACACCATGCAAAATCTCATCTCGTGGGGAATCCGTGATCATGAGGAAGTTGAGAGATCAGCCTAAAACTACATGAGGGGAACTTGTTAATGATCTCAAGGCAGCTGGGACTACAGTCACCAAGAAAACCATTGGTAACACATTACGCCATAAATGGTTAATATCCTGCAGTGCCCGCAAGGTCCCCCTGCTCAGGAAGGCACATGTGCAGGCCCGTCTGAAGATTGCCAATGAACACCTGGATGATTCTGTGAGTGATTGGGAGAAGGTGCTGTGATCCGATGAGACAAAAATTTAGGACTTTGGCATTAACTCAACTCGCCGTGTTTGGAGGAAGAGAAATGCAGCCTATGACCCAAAGAACACCATCTCCACTGTCAAGCATGGAGGAGGAAACATTATGTTTTGGGGTGTTTCTCTGCTAAGGACTACTTCACTGCATCAATGGGAGAATGGATGGAGCCATGTACCGTAACATCCTGAGTGACAACCTCCTTCCCTTAAAAATGGGTTGTGGCTGTATCTTCCAGGAAGACAATGACCCAAAACATGCAGCCAAGGCAACAAACGAGTGGCTCGAAAAGAAGCACGTTAAGGTCATGGAGTGGCCTAGCCAGTCTCCAGACCATAATCCCATAGAAAACTTATGGAGGGAGTTGAAGCTTCGAGTTGCTAAGTGAAAGCCTCAAAATCTTAATGATCTGCAAAGAGGAGTGGACCAAAATTCCTCCTGACATGTGCGCAAACCTCATCATCAACTGCAAAAAATGTCTGACTGCTGTGCTTGCCAACAAGGGTTTTGGCACCAAGTATTAAGTCTTGTTTGCCAGAGGGATCAAATACTTATTGCTCACTGTAAAATGCAAATACATTTATATAATTTATACAATGTGATTTTCTGGGTTTGATTTTTGATATTCTATCTCTCAATGTTAAAATTAACCTACCCTTAAAATTATAGATTGATCATGTCTTTGTCAGTGGGCAAACTTACAAAATCAGCAAGGGATCAAATACTTATTTCCCCACTGTATATGTTACAGGATGGAAGGTCAAGTCTGACTGCCATGACCCCGCTCATGTGACCTCTCACCTTTCCCAGTGGGGGGTGGACATCGAAGAAAAATGTTCGGTTGATGTAGTAACTTCCCATCTTCCCGAAGTGCGTCTCATCCCAGCTGTGAGAGGACAGGAAAAGAGAGGAAGAAGGAGAAGAGAGAAGAAAAGAGAGGAAGAGGAGTAGAAGAGAGGAAGGAGAGAGAAGAAAAGAGAGGAAAAGGAAGAAGAGAGGAAGAAGAGAGGAAGAGGAGGAGAAGAAGAAGAGAGAAGAAGGAGAAGAGAGAAGAAGAAAAGAGAGGAGAGGAAGAAGAGAGAAAGAGGAGAAGAGGAGAGGAAGAAGCGAGAAAGAGGAGAGGAAGAAGAGAGGAAAAGGAGTAAAAGAAGAGAGAGAAGACCGAGAGAGGAGGAAAAGAGAAGAAAAAAAATGGAGAATAAGAGAGGATGATGAGAAAAAGAAGGCAGGCGAGTGAGGAGCGAGTACCGGCAACCAGTGCTGCTCCGCGGCCGGGACTCACCACACGTGTGGCGGCTCCGCCAGTCGGTAGAAGCGGCTGAGGAAGGAGAACACGATCACCGCCCCTAGCACGGCCATGGACATCGTCCTCCCCGCCAGCTCCATCCCCGGCCTGTCCTGCCGCCACCGCAGCCTGAGCTGGCAGCCGTGCGGAGTCCCCGTCATCTCCATAGCGACCAGACACCAGAGGTCACACTGCGCAGCCGCACGATATTGTCAGGAGGACTCCAATAACATGGCCGCAGCCGCCAACTCTATGAGGGCGGAGCGAGGGCGGAAGAGTGAAACATGGCGGCCACATGCAAGGTAAGAGGCTGATTGGTCAGAGCTCTGTCACTGGTGATAACAGGCATTCTGGGACTTGTAGTGACAAGAAGATCAGAAAATATTGCACACTAATAGGAGCAGTAGTACCACATACACCCCGTATAACCCGGTGTAATCTCCGCCCCCCATAAATAACCCGGGGTAATCACAGCCTCCTGTGTACCCTGATGTTATCACTGCTCCCCATATACACCAGTTTTCTCGGCGCCCACTATGTACACGGCCACTATTAGGCCATGTGCCCACGTTGCGGATTCTGCTGCCGATTTTTCTGCAGCGGATTTGGAAAATCTGCAGTGCAAAACCACTGCGGATTTTCTCGCGGTTTCTTCTGCGGATTCCTCTGCGGGTTTTCAACTGCACTTTCCTATTGGTGCTGGTTGAAAACCGCTGCGGAATCTGCAGAAAGAATTGACATGCTGCAGAAAATAATCCGCTGCGTTTCCGCGTGGAATTTTCTGCAGCATGTGCACAGCGTTTTTTTTTTCCCATAGGCTTACATGGTACTGTAAGCTTTGGGAAATCTGCTGCGGATCCGCAGCGTCAAATCCGCTGCGGATCCGCAGCAGAATCCGCAGCGTGTGCACATACCCTAAGGGTACGTGTCCACGGTCAGGAAACGCTGCGGGTTTGACGCTCTGTACATCCGCAGCGTCCAACCAGCAGCAGCCAGATGTTACAGCATAGTGGAGGGGATTTCATGATCCCGTCTCCACTACGCGCTCAGAGATGCAGGCCGCAGACCCCCGTATGCCGATATGCCGCTTGTCTTTATAGACTGCAGCATGTCGGTTTACAATGCGGCGATGCTCCGTCCCTGCAGCGTAAATTTCCCATAGATAATCATTAGATGCAGTAAACCCACATCTAATGATTAGTCACATGCGTAATGACTGCGAAAACGCAGCTTACTATGCATGTCTGCCGGCTCACCTGTCACACCGCCGGAAGTCCCTCGTCCACTGCAGTTCTCACAGTAACTCAGCTTACTCGAGAACTGCTGTGCACATGACCGGGGGTTATCTCAAGTCACACTATGCTGGTTCTCACGATCATCTGACCGCGAGAACTAGAGTGTAGGTGATCTCCGGTGGTCATCTACATGCTCTGCTATGTATGGATGTCAGGCATCCAGATGTAGCAGAGCCGGACTCATCGTGGGACAGTCGTTATTAACCCCTTTACCCCCAAGGATGGTTTGCACGTTAATGACCGGACCAATTTTTACAATTCTGACCACTGGCCCTTTATGAGGTTATAACTCTGGAACGCTTCAACGGATCTTGGCAATTCTGACATTGTTTTCTCGTGAGATATTGTACTTCATGTTAGTGGTAAAATTTATTCGATATAACTTGCGTTTATTTGTGAAAAAAACGGAAATTTGGCCAAAATTTCGCAATTTTCCAACTTTGAATTTTTATGCCCTTAAATCACAGAGATATGTCACGCAAAATACTTAATAAGTAACATTTCCCACATGTCTACTTTACATCAGCACAATTTTGGAACCAACATTTTTTTTTGTTAGGGAGTTATAAGGGTTAAAAGTTGACCAGAAATTTCTCATTTTTACAACACCATTTTTTTTTAGGGACCACATCTCATTTGAAGTCATTTTGAGGGGTCTATATGATAGAAAATACCCAAGTGTGATACCATTCTAAAAACTGCACCCCTCAAGGTGCTCAAAACCACATTCAAGAAGTTTATTAACCCTTTACGTGCTTCACAGGAATTTTTGGAATGTTTAAATAAAAATGAACATTTAACTTTTTTTCACACAAAATTTATTTCAGCTCCAATTTGTTTTATTTTACCAAGGGTAACAGGAGAAAATGGACCCCAAAAGTTTTTGTGCAATTTGTCCTGAGTACGCTGATACCCCATATGTGGGTGTAAACCACTGTTTGGGCGCATGGCAGAGCTCGGAAGGGAAGGAGCGCCATTTGGCTTTTCAATGCAAAATTGACTGGAATTGAGATGGGACACCATATTGCGTTTGGAGAGTCCCTGATGTGCCTAAACATTGAAACCCCCCACAAGTGACACCATTTTGGAAAGTAGACCCCCTAAGGAACTTATCTAGATGTGTTTTGAGAGCTTTGAACCCCCAAGTGTTTCACTACAGTTTATAACGCAGAGCCGTGAAAATAAAAATTCTTTTTTTTTCACAAAAATGATTTTTTAGCCCCCAGTTTTGTATTTTCACAAGGGTAACAGGATAAATTGGACCCTAAAAGTTGTTGTCCAATTTGTCCTGAGTACGCTGATACACCATATGTGGGGGGGAACCACTGTTTGGGCGCATGGCAGAGCTCGGAAGGGAAGGAGCGCCATTTGGAATGCAGACTTAGATGGATTGGTCTGCAGGCGTCACGTTGCATTTGCGGAGCCCCTGATGTACCCAAACAGTACAAACCCCCCACAAGTGACCCCATATTGGAAACTAGACCTCCCAAGGAACTTATCTAGATGTGTTGTGAGAACTTTGAACCCCCAAGTGTTTCACTACAGTTTACAACGCAGAGCCGTGAAAATAAAAAATCTTTTTTTTTTCCAACAAAAATGATTTTTAGCCCCTCAAATTTTTATTTTCCCAAGGATAACAAGAGAACTTGGACCCCAAAAGTTGTTGTCCAATTTGTCCCAAGTACGCTGATACCCCATATGTTGGGGTAAACCCCTGTTTGGGCGCACGGGAGAGCTCGGAAGGGAAGGGGCACTGTTTTACTTTTTCAACGCAGAATTGGCTGGAATTGAGATCGGACGCCATGTCGCGTTTGGAGAGCCCCTAATGTGCCTGAACAGTGGAAACTCCCCAATTCTACCTGAAACCCTAATCCAAACACACCCCTAACCCTAATCCCAATGGTAACCCTAACCACACCCCTAACCCTGACACACCCCTAACTCTAATCCCAACCGTAAACGTAATCCAAACCCTAACTTTAGCCCTAACCCTAACTTTAGCTCCAACCCTAGCCCTAACCCTAGCCCTAACCCTAATGGGAAAATGGAAATAAATACATTTTTTCAATTTTATTATTTTTCCCTAACTAAGGGGGTGATGAAGGGGGGTTTGATTTACTTTTATAGCATTTTTTATATCGGATTTTTATGATTGGCAGCTCTCACACACTAAAAGACGCTTTTTATAGCAAAAAAGTTTTTGCGTCTCCACATTTTGAGACCTATAATTTTTCCATATTTTGGTCCACAGAGTCATGTGAGGTCTTGTTTTTTGTGGGACGAGTTGACGTTTTTATTGGTAACATTTTTGGACACGTGACAGTTTTTGATCACTTTTTGTTCCGATTTTTGTGAGGCAGAATGACCAAAAACCAGCTATTCATGAATTTCTTTTGGGGGAGGCGTTTATACCGTTCCACATTTGGTAAAATTGATAAAGCAGTTTTATTCTTCTGGTCAGTACGATTACAGCGATATCTCATTTATATAATTTTTTTATGTTTTGGCGCTTTTATACGATAAAAGCTATTTTATAGAAAAAATAATTATTTTGGCATCGCTTTATTCTGAGGACTATAGCTTTTTTACTTTTTGCTTATGATGCTGTATGGCGGCTTGCTTTTTTGCGGGACAAGATGATGTTTTCATCGGTACCATGGTTATTTATATCCGTCTTTTTGATCGCATGTTATTCCACTTTTTGTTCGGCGGTATGATAATAAAGCGTTGTTTTTTGGCTCGTTTTTTTTTTCTTACGGTGTTCCCTGAAGGGGTTAACTAGTGGTACAGTTTTATATGTTGGGTCATTACGGACGCGGTGATACTAAATATGTGTACTTTTATTGTTTTTTTTGGATAAAGAAATGTATTTATGGGAATAATATATATACTTTTTTCTTTATTAGGAATTAGGAATTATTTTTTTTCTTTTACACATGTGGAAATTTTTGTTTTTACTTTTTACTTTGTCCCAGGGGGGGACATCACAGATCGCTGATCTGACAGTTTGCACAGCACTCTGTCAGATCAGCGATCTGACATACAGCCGTGCAGGCTTACCAGCGCCTGCTGTGGACCCGGAAGTACTCCCTGCAGGACCCGGCTGCAGCTCCGCGGCCATTTTGGATCCGGGGACTGCAGGGAGGAGACGCTCGGTACAAGGTGAGTACATCGCCTTGTACCGATCGTCTCAGGGAAGCACGCAGGGAGCCCCCTCCCTGCGCGATGCTTCCCTGTACCGCCGGTACACTGCGACCATGTTTGATCGCAGTGTGCCGGGGTTAATGTGCCGGGGGCGGTCCGTGACCGCTCCTGGCACATAGTGCCGGATGTCAGCTGCGATAGTCAGCTGACACTAAGCCACGATCGGCCGCGCTCCCCCTGTGAGCGCGGCCGATCGCATATGACGTACTATCCCGTCGGTGGTCATACGGGCCCACCCCACCTCGATGGGATAGTACGTCAGATGTCAGAAAGGGGTTAAGGACTACATTGGAACAGGAAGTGTTTGTGTTGGTTTATTATTTTTTTTTTATTTTCAGGAGATCGAGGGTGTCGCATGGATTACCAGTATAATAAAATGGGAAAAATGTGTTGTTTTATTTCACTAAAGGGAACCTGTCACCCCCAAAATTGAAGATGAGCTAAGCCCACCAGCACCAGGGGCTTATCTACAGCATTCTGTAATGCTGTAGATAAGCCCCCGATGTATCCTGAAAGATGAGAAAAAGAGGTTAGATTATACTCACCCAGGGGAGGTCCCGCTGCGGTCGGATCCGATGGGCGTTGCGGTCAGGTCCGGAGCCTCCCTTCTTCTTACAATGACGTCCTCTTCTTGTATTCACGCTGCGGCTCCGGCGCAGGCGTACTTTGTCTCCCCTGTTGAGGGCAGAGCAAAGTACTGCAGTGCGCAGGTGCTGGGCCTCTCTGACCTTTACCGGCGCCTATGCACTGCAGTACTTTGCTCTGCCCTCAATAGGGCAGGCAAAGTACGCCGGAGCCGCAGCATGAAGACAAGAAGAGGACGTCATCATAAGAAGATGGGAGGCCCCGGACCGGACCGTGACGCCCATCGGATCCGCCCGCCCAAAAGGTGAGTATAATCTAACCTCTTTTTCATATCTTTCATGATACATCGGGGGCTTATCTACAGCATTCCAGAATGCTGTAGATAAGCCCCTGATGCCAGTGGGCTTAGCTCATCTTCAATTTTGGGGGTGACAGGTTCCCTTTAAAATACTTTATTCTGCATGTGTGTGTGTGCATTTATTTAACCCTTTACAAACTATAGTTTTAGTAATGGATAGGTGTCTTATTCACACCTCTCCATTACTAAGCCGGCTTAATGTCACCTTACAAAGGTGACACTAACCCCTTATTACCCCATATGCCACTGCTACAGGGCAGTGGGAGGAGAGGCTAAGCGCCAGAATTAGAGATCTTACAGATGTGCCATTTCTGGGGCAGCTGCAGGCTGGTTTTTGTAGCCAGGGGGCGGACAATATCCATGGCCCCTTCCTAGGATATGAATTTTAAGCCCACAGCTGTCTGCATAGCCTTTTCTGGCTATTAATTATAGGGGGACCCCACGTCATTTTTTGGGGGAGGGTCCCACTATTTTAATAGCCAGTAAAGGCTAAGTATACAGCTGCGGGCTGAGATTCATAGAAATACATGCAGCTGCACACTTCAGTCCCGAGTGCTGGCGGCATTGCCTGGTATTAAGATGCGAGACTCGTCCGAGTTTCTCGCATGTGTGATCCCGGCCTTACTCTTTATGTACCATTTTATTAAGTTTATTACTAAACATCGGACTTGGTATTATCTATCTATCTATCTATGTGTGTAAACATTATTCTTCAATGTAATATGTGAAAGAGGTTGGACAAGGAAATTCCCTCACAGTTCTTTTTTTTGTAAACACATACAAATCCGCATGAAAATGCAGGTGACCTGCCAGTGACCTCAAATGCAGATTTTACCTGCGTCAAATCCTGAGCAAATGTGCACACGTTGCGGATTTAGATGCGGATCCGCAGCGTTTTTTGGACACGTGGAATTGCATGAAATCAATGCAATGTTAGTCAATGGGAAATTGAGAATTTTTGTGCAGATTTGCAGCATTTTATTTTCCTCAGCATGTCAATTCTTTTTGCATATCTGCAGCGGTTCTGCACCCATTGACTTCCATTGTGTCAGGCCAATCCGCGGAATAACCGCAGGTTTAAAAAAGATCTGCGGTTTTGCTGCGGATGTGCCTGCGAGAAATGCTGCAGATCAGATCGGGAGGGGGAAGAGTGTGTGTGTGTGTGGGTCTGTGTGTAGGCAGGCATCGTCCGATGGGACTACTAGTCCCATTCGGCTATGCCTGCTACAATGACAGCTAGCCAGATGATGGGACAGTAGTACTTTCTTCAAGTGTAAAAAACAAACAAACAAACAAAAACACACACACACACACACACACACACACATATACAGTACATACAACATACAGTACATACTCACCATAAAGCCCTCGATCACCTGTAAAAAAAATTAAAAATAATAAATCAACAGTATACTCCCTGATTCGATGTAATCCATTTAATAACGAGTGTCCCACAACGATCTCCCGTGGAGAGCTGTCACATCGGCAGATGTGACTGCTCTCCAGGGGCTCTGCTGATACAATGATAGAAGGTATCCTTCCACACTGTATCTCTCCGCCGCTGTGAGTGCAGAGTTCATACTGTCACTTGTGGCACCAGTGCGTGGGAAAATTCTCACGCAGCAGTGCCGTAAAGTTAGAGGCCATTGAACCCTTAGTGATAACACTGCAGGAGTCATTGTCTCATACCATTGTGTCACTATAGAGCTGTCACATCTCCTGATGTTATTGCTCTATAGGGGTGATCGTCTTGGGACACTCGTTATTAAATGAACTGCGTCAGACCAGTTGGTTTATTATTCTTTCTTTTTTTCCAGGAGATCGAGGGCGTTGCATGGATTAGCTGAACAATAAAGATGGCAAAACTGTGTGGTGTTTTATTTCATTAAAATACTTTATTCTGCATGTGTGAGTTTATTTAACCCGTTAACAACTATAAGACTAGTAATGGATAGGTGTCTTATTGACGCCTCTCCATTAATAAGCCGGCTTGATGTCACCTTATAATTCAAAGGTGACATTAACCCCCTATTACCCCATATGCCACCACTACAGGGCAGTGCCATTTCTGGGGAGGCAGTGGGCTGGTGTTTGTAGCCAGGGGGGGATTTGAATATCCATGGTCCCTTCCTAGGCTATGAATATCAGCCCGCAGCTGTCTGCATAGTCTTTTTTGGCTATTAATTATAGGGTGACCTCCCCAAAAAACGTTGTGGAGTCCCCCTATAATTAATAGCCAGAAAAGGCTATGCAGACAGCTGCGGGCTGATATTCATAGCCTGGAAAGATCCATGGGTATTAATCCCTTCCCAGGCTATAAACATCGGCCCCTAGTCGCTGGCCTTCCCTCTGGCACAGAAAATTGCGTGGGAGCCCACGCCATTTTTTTTTTTCCATTTTTTTACATAAATTAAACATTTACTGCGTTTAAGGCCAGGGTCACACTTGTGAGAAACGCGCACGAGTATCGCCCCTCAATACCAGTCACTGCCGTCGGCACTCGGGACAGGAGTGTTCAGCTGCATAGAAATACATGCAGCCGCACACTCCCGTCCCAAGTACCGGTGTCAGTTACTGGTATTGATGTGAGAGACTTGTGCAAGTTTCTCACAAGTGTGACCCTGGCCTAACTCTTTATGTACCATTTTACTATATTTATTACTAAACATCGGGCTGAGTATTATCTAGCTATCTATTTATGTCTGTGTGTGTAAACATTATTCTTCAATGGGAGTATGTAAATGAAGAGATTGGACATGAAATTACATCACAATTTTTTTTTCAATAATAGATCTTTATTTAGCTTTCAAAAACTCATACAAATCCGCATGAAAAAAAACGCATTACATTTTTACCTGTATTTTCTGCCAAGAGATGCAGAATCTGCGCAGAAAATTCCACAGGCAAATCTGTAACGTGTGCACATAGCCTTATTGCTCTGCTTTTTGGGACACTGTGCTGCAGACGCACTTTGCTCCTCCATCTGTTCATTAATGAGTCCCACATGGAGTAAAGGTTCTGCCGGGGGAGGATCCTGCCGACTGATCAGATTGGTCAGAGAGGAGCGTCTCCCCGTTGTCTGCAGTGATGGCGGCTGTGGAGAAGGTGACTTGCTGGTGGGGCTGTATATTGTGCTGGGTGCAGGCGGTATATTGGGGCTCTATTGTGCTGCTGTACAGACGATATATTGGGGCTGTATATTGTGCTGGGGTACAGGTGGTGTATTGGGGCTGTATATTGTGCTGGGGTACAGGCGGTATATTGGGGCTCTATTGTGCTGCTGTACAGGTGCTATATTGGGGCTGTATATTGTGCTGGGGTACAGGTGGTGTATTGGGGCTCTATTGTGCTGCTGTACAGGTGCTATATTGGGGCTGTATATTGTGCTGCTGTACAGACGATATATTGGGGCTGTATATTGTGCTGGGTACAGGGGGTAGAGTGGGGCTGTAAATTGTCCTGGGGTACAGGTGGCATATTGGGGCTCTATTGTGCTGCTGTACAGGTGCTATATTGGGGCTGTATATTGTGCTGGGGTACAGGTGGTGTATTGGAGCTGTATATTGTGTTTAGGTACAGGTGGTATATTGCTGCTGTATATGGTGCTGTGTATTGTGCTGAGGTAGAGGTGATAGTCTGACTGTATTGTGCTGGGGTACAGGTGGTATATTGGGGCATTATATTGTGGTGTGTACAGGCGATATGTTTTGCTGAGGTAGAGGCGATATATTGGGACTGTATATTGTGCTGGGCTACAGGCGATATATTGGGACTGTGTATTGTACTGGTGATATATTTGCGCTATATATTATGCTGGGGTACAGACTGGATATTGGGGCTCTATATTGTGCTGGGGTACAGGGGTTATATTGGGGCAGTACAGGCAGTATATTGGGGCTGTATATTGTGCGGTCTACAAGTGGTATATTGTTTTGGGGTACAGGCGATATATTGGGGCTGCATATTGTGCTGGGGTACAAGCGATATATTGGGGGCTTCACGTCTGGTGCCGTGTGTGACTTTCTCTCCTCTTCCTGTAGCCCCTATTATTCAGCTATTTTCGCAGTTCCTGCTCGTGGAGGGTCAGGATTGGTGAGTACCCTGTCGCTCTGGACTGGGTTAAGGCTGGGGGGGGGTGAGTTCTGAACTTTTTTTATCTCTCTTTTCGCACCTGCACAGCCCTGGCTCTTAAGGGCATTGAGTATGACCTCCGTCCAGTGAATCTGATCCAGGATGGAGGGCAACAGGTGAGAGTGTGGGTTGTAAAGACTCTAGGGGTGTAGGAGGTCTGCAGTGCGCTCCAGTCATCTT
This sequence comes from Ranitomeya variabilis, assembly GCF_051348905.1. NCBI lineage: Eukaryota > Metazoa > Chordata > Amphibia > Anura > Dendrobatidae > Ranitomeya > Ranitomeya variabilis. The sequence goes on along the minus strand of NC_135232.1, from coordinate 715,588,385 downwards.
TATTGTTTTGTGCCCACAGCGGACAGATGAATACAAGCGTGTGAATCCCATGCAGCAGGTGCCGGCGCTGCGGATCGATGGTGTGACCCTGAGCCAGTCGGTGAGTTTCCCAAGAGGAAACTAGGGGCGGCAGATGGCAGCACCAATGTACAAGAAAGTGTGGAGCTGCATGACTGCCGCCCACCGTCACTATAATGGGACATACTGTTAGATGCACAGTTCCTGCTGTCACTAAGGTGGAGCTGCACTTTTCTTGCTGTCCGTGTGGGGTGAGTAGCTGCACGGTTCCCACTGTCAGTGTGCGGTTCGGAGATGCACGGTTCCCGTTGTCAGTGTGTGGTGAGGAGCTGCACTGTTCCTGCTGTCAGTGTGTGGTGAGGAGCTGCACGGTTCCCGCTGTCAGGGTGGTGTGAGGAGCTGCACGGTTCACGCTGTCAGTGTGTGGTGAGGAGCTGCATTTTTCATGCTGTCAGTGTGTGGTGAGGAGCTGCATGGTACACACTGTGTTTGGGGTGAGGAGCAGCATGGTTCACGCTGTCAGTGCGTGGTGAGGAGCTGCACAGGACACACTGTCACGGTAAGTGTAGGGTGAGGAGCTGCAAGGTTCCCGCTGTCAGTGTGGGGTGAGGAGCTGCATGGTTCACGCTGTCAGTGTGTGGTGAGGAGCTGCACAGTTCACACTGTCAATATGGGGGTGAGGAGCTCCATTGTTTACGCAGTGTTTGGGGTGAGGAGCAGCATGGTTCCCGCTGTCAGTGTGTGGTGAGGAGCAGCATGGTTCCCGCTGTCAGTGTGTGGTGAGGAGCAGCATGGTTCACGCTGTCAGTGTGTGGTGAGGAGCAGCATGGTTCACGCTGTCAGTGTGTGGTGAGGAGCAGCATGGTTCACGCTGTCAGTGTGTGGTGAGGAGCAGCATGGTTCACGCTGTCTGTGGTGAGGAGCAGCATGGTTCACGCTGTCTGTGGTGAGGAGCAGCATGGTTCACGCTGTCACGGTGAGTGTAGGGTGAGGAGCTGCAAGGTTCCTGCTGTCAGTGTGGGGTGAGGAGCTGCACGGTTCCTTTGTCGAGCTGTCATTATCTCTTTCCCCTTCAGCTCGCCATCATTGAATACTTGGAGGAGACGAGGCCGCTCCCCCCGTTACTCCCAGGAGACCCCCTGAAGAGAGCGCAGTGTCGCATGATCAGTGACCACATTGCCTCCGGGATCCAGCCAGTGCAGGTGAGTACCCCCTAGTTGCACAGTGATCGGGCGTGGAGACCCCACGTCTCATCTTACATGTCTTTCCCCCAGAATCTGGACGTGCTGCAGAGAGTTGGAGACAAGAAGCTGGAGTGGGCGCAGCACTACATCACCAGGGGATTCCAAGGTGAGATCCGGGCAGACGGTGCAGGGCCCCACAGCAGTGTAATGGGAGGGCAGGGAAGGTTTGGAGTGTTATTCCACCTGCAGGTGACATTACTGGAGCCAGTGTCAGAGGCTAACAGTGAGCTGGACGCCCCCACCAACCCCGTGGTGTGAGTGCTCACACAACCTTAGGTCGCCTGTAACCACCCATCTCCCTTTTGCAGCTTTGGAGCTGTTGCTTCAGGACACAGCTGGACACTACTGCGTGGGTGATGAGGTAGGACGGCTCCGGGGCCAGGCAGATTGACACTCATCGATGCCTTCAGCCAATCATCTTCCTGTGTCCACAGGTAACAATGGCCGATCTTTGTCTGGTTCCACAAGTGGCCAACGCCGACAGGTGAGAGCACATCCATATGTACCCTGGCCCCCAAGGCTACTGGGGCCCCTACTGAGTGTGGACGGCGACCCTTGCCTACACCAGCAGGAAGAGAACCAATCACTACTGCATCGTTGTGCTGGGGAGGCAGCTCTTGCTGTCTGTTATCAGCCTTAGGCCGGGTTCACACTTGTGTATGCAGTGTGAGAAACTCGCATCAATACCCGACACTGCCGCCGGCCCTCAGGACCAGAGTGTGCGGCTGCATGTATTTCTAGTTTCTCGCATTGCACACGCAAGTGTGACACTGGCCTTACTTTCACGCTCCTTCATCACCCCACTGCAGAGACTCAAGTCAGCACCAGCGCAATTCCTGACTGGTTAACCCCTTAGATACCATCACATCCCAGTGATTGAGAGAAGTTTGCCCCCTCCCTGTACTCACACGCAGCCTCATGACCCCTGGGTGCCAGTGGCCGGCTGTGACTAGTAACCCATCATGACACTGACCATTACAACTTCACCAGAAAAAATGTCCCGCTTCCTGAAATTGGGGACGTGAACCACTGTGCCCCTCATCCACAGCACCACTTTCTCTACCTTCGCTGCATGGTGCCAGTTCTTCTCCTGTACAGTTCTTTCGATTTTCTTTGCTGCACTCTCTCCCTCTTGCCTGCCTCCCTGGCATCTACTCTATCTTCCTCTTGCCTCCCTTCTTCTCGCCCTGGTACCCACTCTTTCTTCCTTTGGTCTCCCTTGCGCCCACTCTCTCTTCCTCTGGTTTCTTTTTTTCTCTCCCTGGCACCCACTCTCTCTTCCTCTGGTCTCCTTGCCACCCACTCTCCTCTCTCTTCCCTCCCTTCTTTTCTCAGTGGCACTCTTTCCCTTGGCTCCATGGCACCCACTTTTTTTCCCCCCCTCTTGCCTTCGTTATTCTCTCCTTGGCACCCACTCTCTCTTCCTCTTGCCTTCCTCCTTCTCTCCTTGGCACCCACTCTCTCTTCCTCTTGCCTTCCTCCTTCTCTCCTTGGCACCCACTCTCTCTTCCTATGATCTCCCTTCTCTCCCTGGCACCCACTCTCTCTTCTTCTTGCCTCCCTTATTCTCTGAGACCCTGGCACCCTTTTCCTTCGTCTCCCTCCCTGCCCACACGGTACAGAGCATGCCCACTACACTCTGGCTTAGAAGTCAGTGAGTCCTCTCTAGGCACAAGTTTCCTATGGTCCAGATGGCTGATATCAGAGTACCAGCGCAGGCACACTGGCCAGCACTAGAATGATGTTTGGGAAATAAAAACAGTAAAGAAGAATAAATATGTAGAAATCTCAGCTTTTATCAGTAATCTCGGACTGGTCCTACATCCAGGAGTGCAGCTGAGTAGTGCCCCCCTCTGCTGCCATCGGTCCATTTATCGTGTCCCCTTCTTTGTGCAGGTTTCATGTGGATATGACCCCGTACCCCACAATCTCCAGGATCAATCAGGCTCTGCTCCAGCTGGAGGCATTTCAGATCAGTCATCCATCCCGACAGCCAGATACACCGCCAGAGCTACGGGTGTAATGAGCTGTGGATCCGGTGCCCAGCAGTGGCTACCGCTAACAGGGAGGACCTCTAGAAAGGCACCATCCGCCATTATAATAATCCATGTTTAGTGAGCGTGTTGCCACAGATAACACAATAAACCGCCATCCTTCACCATGTGCTGTGCGCTGTACCGTCGCCACCACCTAGCGATATCTCAGACACTTAGGTCCACCTGAACCTTGGGGTAATCACTGTAGAAGGTGCCAGCCCCATCAGAGCCTCCAATAACGAGGACCTGGATCAGGCTCCGCCTCTTGCACTCTTCCTTGTCGGAATCTGTCAGGGAGGAGGAGCTTAGGTTGAGCAGTGTGTGACCAGCACGGGGCATTTGCGGAATTCCCCCAAACCTTATGGGGCTCCAGGACAAGGTGCCTGCGAGAGAGAAGAGTCAGAATTCACTCAGCCGCTGCTAACACTCCACCATCGCTCCGGGACAGGGGTCCATGGTCACAGGGAAGAAGCAATACTTACATTGGTATCAGGCTTAGATAGATGGAGCTAGGGTACAGCTTATCTGTATTATATACAGGAGCCTGGGACCCCTAGGGCTCAGAAGGCCCCACCAAGGTGGCAAGGAAGGTCATACCCAACATGTAGGCATCAGACGCCCATACTCCTGATAACTCAGTTTATAGCTTCTCATGTACTTCAACCCCCCCCATCATCCTGGCTCTTACCCAGATTGAAGATAAACGTGTCAGTCAAGGAGCCGCTGCCAGAACAACCGCCGTGGACCAGGACCTTATGCTCAGACACTTGCATGGCTGCGTGGAAGCTTCCAGAACACAGAGGCACAAAGTCGTTATACAGAGGTGGATGTAATGGGGAAGGAGCACAGGTGAGGGGGCGCAGTCTCACCAGCGGGGGGACGGTCTCTCAGACAAGGATGGGTAGACCACCGCTGTATACTCCATGTAACCTGCAGAGGAGTGTATTGTGGGTACTCTGGGATGATGTCACACCTATGATGTCACACTGCAGACAGAGCCTTACCCAAGTCCAGGATGTGAACGTCATTGAGATAAACCGGAGACGGAGCCCGGCGACCCCCGAACAGGACAAGGCGATTACCTAGGAGCGTAGCACTGTGACTGCAAGAGGGGAGCAGAAAGAAAATGTGAAGATTCCCATACAACAACCCCAAACATTAGGACCCCAACACCCACTCATCCCCCCCAAACATCAGGAGTGCCACTCCTCTGTCCATTCATCCACCCTAACATCAGGTGCCATGGTCAGGGTAAACATCCTCTATCCTTGATTTCCTGCAGAGCAGCACTCGCCTTACAGAGAGGGTCACCATCCTCACCCGTATCGGGGCAGCGGGCGCTCGCCCTCCACGATGGGCTGATACCAGATCTTGTATTCAGGGTTGAAGATGTAAAGGACATTGGTGCATACTCCAGAATCAGCGCCCACCTGTGGACACAGACCCCCAAACACATAGAGCTCCCGCTGGTACATGGAGGCTGTGTGATGGCACAATGTGGGCACCTTCCCCACCGCCTGCTGAAGAGGACATCAGTCAGCGGCTGGCACCAGAGGCCCCTCCATGTAGGACATGGCTGCCATCATGACTCACCGCCAGCAGCGTCCACTTCCAGTCCTGCGTGTCCAGCACGTACACATTGCGGAGCCAGCTCTTCTCCCACATGCCTCCATAAACATACACTTTCTTGCTCTCAGGGTCAAAGGTTGCAGTGTGTCCCCTGGAGCACTGAGGAGCTGAGCACAGACCGTCCATCTGGAACCAGAAGTCGCTGTCTGCGCGGGAGCAAGAAGAGATAGGTCAGGAAACCAAAGGTTAACAGTACTGCACCCCCATCATGATGGAATGGTTGCCCGTGTTCCCATGACAGCACCCTCCTGTCACCCCATCATCATCACCAGGTGTCGCCCCATCTCCCTCATCATCATCACCGGGTGTCGTCAATGTCACCCCATCATCACCGGGTGCCACCAGTGTCGCCCCATCTCTCACATCATCACCGGCTGTCGGCCACATCATCATCACCGGGTGCGTCAGTGTCGCCCCATCTCCCACATCATCATCACCGGGTGCCGCCCAGTCTCTCACATCATCATCACCAGGTGTCGCCCCATCTCCCTCATCATCATCACCAGGTGCCGTCAGTGTTGCCCCATCTCCCACATCATCACCGGGTGCCGCCCCGTCTCCCACATCATCATCACCGGGTGTCACCCCATCTCCCACATCATCATCATCAACGGGTGTCTCCGCATCGCCCACATCATCATCATCACCACCAGGTGCCGTCGGTGTCGCCCCATTTCCCACATCATCATCACCCGGTGTAGTCGGTGTCGCCCCATTTCCCACATCATCATCACCCGGTGTAGTCAGTGTCGCCCCATTTCCCACATCATCATCACCCGGTGTAGTCAGTGTCGCCCCATTTCCCACATCATCATCACCCGGTGTAGTCAGTGTCGCCCCATTTCCCACATCATCATCACCCGGTGTAGTCAGTGTCGCCCCATTTCCCACATCATCATCACCCGGTGTAGTCAGTGTCGCCCCATTTCCCACATCATCATCACCCGGTGTAGTCAGTGTCGCCCCATTTCCCACATCATCATCACCCGGTGTAGTCAGTGTCGCCCCATTTCCCACATCATCATCACCCGGTGTAGTCAGTGTCGCCCCATTTCCCACATCATCATCACCCGGTGTAGTCAGTGTCGCCCCATTTCCCACATCATCATCACCCGGTGTAGTCAGTGTCGCCCCATCTCCCACATCATCATCACCCGGTGTAGTCAGTGTCGCCCCATCTCCCACATCATTATCACCCGGTGTAGTCAGTGTCGCCCCATCTCCCACATCATCATCACCCGGTGTAGTCAGTGTCGCCCCATCTCCCACATCATCATCACCCGGTGTAGTCAGTGTCGCCCCATCTCCCACATCAGGTGCCGTCAGTGTTTCCCCATTTCCCACATCATCACTGGGTGTCGTCAGTGTCGCCCACATCATCACCGGGTGCCGTCAGTGTTGCCCCATCTACCACATCATCACTGGGTGCTGCTAGTGTTACCCCTCTCCCACATCGTCATTTGCCGCTGCTCTCCCAGTCATCGCAAGGTTCCATCAGTGTCTCCTCGCTCCCAAGTCTGCATCAGTGGGTGCCGTCAGTGTTGACACCACCCAATCGGTAATTCATCACATCACCAGGATCCTGCATATTTTCCTATCGCCCATTTGCCGCCCTGACTAGTGGACTCTGCTGGGAATATGTTATGTACACATGTTATCGGCACTGTCAGGGTGGGCACAGCCAGGTACCTAGCTCCAGCTTCCACAGTGAGTCTGGACTTGACTTTTCATTGGCTCCTTCTCCACCAATCAGAACAGCTGTTTCAGGATCGCAGAGGCAGACGCTGTGGCCCCATCGACCTGACGGGCACACTAGAAGAATTGTGGGATGATCACAGCGTTCAGAGAGTCACCGTCCACCAGACTGGTACCAGTGCCAGGCTGTAATGATGGAGCGTGCCACCCATGGAGGACAATTAGAAGGCTCATGAGTTTTACTCACCTGCCCCTGCAGTACCATCTTCAGATCCTTTGCTACCAAATCGGAGTCTTCTGGGGTTTCTGGGCACAATATTTGCCCTCTGGCAGAAGGGGTCCTGCGATCGTGCCCCTGCATCCTTGCTGGGCAGACTCCGTGGTGGGGAATCTTTTAGTATGGCACAAGATGCCCGCTGCACCACTTCCGCACTGTAACCCTTCTCCTAGAGGACACAAGAAGTATGCATCATTATAGACCGTGGGCACACATCCTGCCACCTCCACCGGACCTCAAGCACTCTCACGTGGGCAATCGTGCTCTCTGATAACATCGGACTACTGGGTGGTCCAATACTGATCCTCCTGGCAGGGGTACTGCTACTGAAACCCAAACCTTTATATCCCTGCACAAAGGAGATGAAAAAGAAGGTGTTAAAGGGCACTGGAGCGAGAGAGGGCACAGGATGCGATTTTTACCTTCCCGGACACAGTGAGGCACAGTTTGGCTGGCATTCCTTGCATGGTTAATCTGGTGCACTCCTTGACAATGTCCAGACTCCATTCACCATCCCAGACCAGGGACCTGCGAAGTGCAGTGCAGCTCATTACCCTCTGTGCCCAGCACCACACACTACCCACGTACACTATACCTGCACTCAGCGGATAGGAGTCCTATACACTGCGGCTGCATCGACCCTGCCAACAGCTCTGCCACAACACAGGAATCTCCAGAATATGAATCCCAGTCACCCAGACCGAACACGAAGAGGTACTGCGGAAGCGGCAGCGGCAAGAGCAGCTGGAAACTCCTCCGACCACCCTTACTGTAAGACAGGACGGAAGAAATGGTACTGCGCAGTGTATATACACAGGACAGGAGGAGTGGTACTGCGCAGTGTATATACACAGGACAGGAGGAGTGGTACTGCGCAGTGTATATACACAGGACAGGAGGAGTGGTACTGCGCAGTGTATATACACAGGACAGGAGGAGTGGTACTGCGCAGTGTATATACACAGGACAGGAGGAGTGGTACTGCGCAGTGTATATACACAGGACAGGAGGAGTGGTACTGCGCAGTGTGTATACACAGGACAGGAGGAGTGGTACTGCGCAGTGTATATACACAGGACAGGAGGAGTGGTACTGCGCAGTGTGTATACACAGGACAGGAGGAGTGGTACTGCGCAGTGTGTATACACAGGACAGGAGGAGTGGTACTGCGCAGTGTGTATACACAGGACAGGAGGAGTGGTACTGCGCAGTGTGTATACACAGGACAGGAGGAGTGGTACTGCGCAGTGTGTATACACAGGACAGGAGGAGTGGTACTGCGCAGTGTGTATACACAGGACAGGAGGAGTGGTACTGCGCAGTGTGTATACACAGGACAGGAGGAGTGGTACTGCGCAGTGTATATATACAGGACAGGAGGAGTGGTACTGCGCAGTGTATATATACAGGACAGGAGGAGTGGTACTGCGCAGTGTATATATACAGGACAGGAGGAGTGGTACTGCGCAGTGTATATACACAGGACAGGAGAAGTACTGCGCAGTGTATATATACAGGACAGGAGGAGTGGTACTGCGCAGTGTATATATACAGGACAGGAGGAGTGGTACTGCGCAGTGTATATACACAGGACAGGAGGAGTGGTACTGCGCAGTGTATATACACAGGACAGGAGGAGTGGTACTGCGCAGTGTATATATACAGGACAGGAGGAGTGGTACTGCGCAGTGTATATACACAGGACAGGAGGAGTGGTACTGCGCAGTGTATATATACAGGACAGGAGGAGTGGTACTGTGCAGTGTATATATACAGGAGGAGTGGTACTGTGCAGTGTATATATACACAGGACAGGAGGAGTGGTACTGTGCAATGTACATATACAGGACAGGAGGAGTGGTACTGTGCAATGTACATATACAGGACAGGAGGAGTGGTACTGCGCAGTGTATATACACAGGACAGGAGGAGTGGTACTGCGCAGTATATATATACAGGACAGGAGGAGTGGTACTGCGCAGTATATATATACAGGACAGGAGGAGTGGTACTGTGCAGTGTATATATACAGGACAGGAGGAGTGGTACTGTGCAGTGTATATATACAGGACAGGAGGAGTGGTACTGTGCAGTGTATATATACAGGACAGGAGGAGTGGTACTGCGCAGTATATATATATACACAGGACAGGAGGAGTGGTACTGTGCAGTATATAGACAGGAGGAGTGGTACTGTGCAGTGTATATATACAGGACAGGAGGAGTGGTACTGTGCAATGTATATATACAGGAGGAGTGGTACTGTGCAGTGTATATATACAGGAGTGGTACTGTGCAGTGTATATACACAGGACAGGAGGAGTGGTACTGTGCAGTGTATATACACAGGACAGGAGTGGTACTGTGCAGTGTGTATATGTGTATATATATATATATATATATATATATATATATATATATATATATATATATATATATATGTACACACACATCCAGTCAGTATACAGGACACGGAGTCTATATAGGATTGTATCAGGGTATATACACAGATCGCAGTACCAATTGTGCGGCCAGGATTTATGTAATATCACCTCCATTTCTCACCTTATGAACTGCCTTGGAGCTTCCAACACCGACCAGAGAGCAAAGAACTCCACCCGACCCATGGCCGGCTGATCATCTGACCATTGACTAATCTCCACCTGGCGGGGGGGGTTGATATGCAGGGTGGAATCCGGGAGGGGCGCGACGTAAGTGACAGGTGAAAGATGTAGAAACCTTTAATCCTTTATTCCACTCTCAGTGACGTCACCGCTGATCTTTATTAAAGCTCGGCGGATGGTCCAGTGCTCTGAGGTCCAGGGTTCAATTCCTACCATCTTTACGGAGTCTGGATGTTCCCTGTGGTTGGTGTTTATTTATTAGCTCAGAATCTACATTTTCTATGTGTATTTCTTTGGAGGAAAAGGGAAACACAAAGGCAGCAACAAACTACAGATGTGGGGTGTGAACCCCGCACCCCAGCGCTGCAGAGCATCGGAGCATCCACCGTGCTGCCGACAGATCTGTTATCGCTGTGCTGGATATTAGACGTTTCATTATCAGTGATGGGCGAGATATAAGAGACGGTCAGGAGGCCGCGCAGTGGATGCTCTGCAGCGCTGGGTCCTGGGTTCAATCCCACCATGGACACCATCTGCATGTAAACTACTGTATGTTCCCTGTGATTGGGGTCCCCCCTTCCCCCCACACCTTAGAGACATACTGATTGACCATTTATACTGTGCCCCCCAATAGCTTGTCCTGTATAATAGATCTATCTGAGCTGGTAGATTTACCAGCTTGGATTTAGTCTAAAATTAACCCTTAGCCCTTCAGCTGTAGAAAATTTTTACCTTTTAACTCCAAACTGGTAAATCTCTACCAGCTCAGATAGATATATTATACAGGACAAGCTATTAGCGGCTCGGTGGTTAGCACATGGCGGCTCAGTGGTCAGCACATGGACACTCCCAGGGCTCTGCAGCACTGCGGTCCTAGGTACAAATTGCTCCAAGGACAATGTTTGGTTTTTTTTGCTTGTGAGCCATATTTCCATTTATTTGACATCAGATTTTATAAATAGAGAAGAAACAAATGAGAGAAAGTGTGAGCCGCGCAGAGGACAGACGTCACGGGGATGCAAGCCTTTATTACTGGCAGGTGATGGCGGAGACCAGGTTATCACAGTCTGATCTCTGCCCCTTTGTGCTCGTCCGACTGGAAAAAGAGAAAAAAGTTTCTGCAGCACGGGCTACCTTGCGATGTGTTGTGGCTACTAACTGATATGAACCATGTAGCTACAGCGGAGCTACGTACGAGGGGGACAGCTGCGCCTCCACATAGTGCAGACCAATCAGTAGCACTACAAGTCGCAGCGTGGACTGGTCCCAAAGCCTGAGTCCCGCCATCAGGGGGACACAGATGGTGACATGGCCGGATTGGAAGGAGAAAGATGCACAAAGATCACTCGGACCGGCCTGAAGCTCAGAGGATGATGTTCTGGGGCCGGATGACACCACTGTACTCACAGCTGCAATGCTGCACAACCCCTGCCCCAATCGTGGGGCACGGAGGTGGGATCATGGGGGGCTGCATCAGGGCCAGGACGATCGCCATCACTGATGGGATAATGTTGGGATGTCTTTCCATGAGCCAATTCTCAAGAGAACGAGCGTCCTGCAGGAAGAAAACGCCCCAAAGCCAGAAGTCTCTACAGAAGAATAAAGGTGAAGTTCTGCAGCAGCCAAGTCCCAGTCCGGACCTTAATCCCATAGAAATGTGGAGGGACCACGGAGAACCCGCCATTACCACAGCTCTGTACCGAACCGGATATCTATGTACATGTTCACACCATCATTCACTGAGCAGAAAGTAGATGTGATACAATAAGACAACGGTCCTGTGTCTCACCCAGATGAGCAGGTATTGTTCTCTGTTATCTGCCATTCATTGCCGCATGTGATCAGTGACTAGTATATACTATATACACATCAGGATGCCTCCCCTTCCCCCATATAAATCAGCTGATAACAGAGAACAATGGCATCTCAGCACTGATGGCTCTGAGTGGGCCCCCAGGATGATTACTGAGCCGGCTGTTCAGCTGCCTGCTGTGCGCCACGATCACTACTACCACCAGGTGGCGCTTCTATGTGAGCGCGCAGCTGACTTCCATCCTTGAGCCTCAGCTGCTGTAATAGACATGGAAGTAAAGAGTCTTGTTCCGCAGCAGCGAGTAGGAATTGTCCAGTTTCAGCAGGTACACCCCTTCCCCCGGATACTCGTGGTTTCCTGCCTGCACCTCTCGGTGACTATCACGGCGGTACACCTGCATGATTTCACCATAGCGGCTGCGCAGACGGTACACTGACCCCCGCTCCACATCTCCTTCCCGGCTGTGCCCTGCAAAACAAAAGCACCAGAGCAGTCAGGAGCCAGCAGGACCCAAAAACATGGCTGTCAAAAAGCGGAGATCTCCTATGGTGGCAGCGCAGAGCACCCAAACACAGGACACACAATGAAGTGCAGAATGGTAGCACTACGGAGTATGTGCCCCACTAATGAAGAGCGGGCAGTGAGGAGCGCGATCTGCCCAGTCACAGCATACAGCATTACCAGAGCGGCCTGGCAGTGGAGCAAGGGGCTGGGACGTGCCCAGTAACCATTATGGTGACATGGGGTGCAGAGGCAGGGGTGGGGCACTCACAGGGGCTCTCTGCATCCTCCTCCTCCTCCTCGTCGCTGGACTCGCTGACTTGCAGGGTGACTGCTGTGCTGGTGACTGAGGTCCAGTCAAAATATATCCCAAACCCAATATCATAGTCGTCAGTGGCGAACTCCCAGCAGAGCCGCTTTCCATCCGGGTGTGTGGGCACGCGGACGGTCATCACCTCGCCCCTCCGTACGGTCAGCAGGCCGTGCTTCTCATTCGCCATGCGATGCTTGAACTCGCGCAGGTTGGCGCTGGTCCACGTGGTGGCGGGTCTTAGAGGATGAGGTGGAACTAGAGAAACAGTGGAGAGGTCAGCGCCACCTTCAGAGGGCAGTAACGCCAACTAGCCACTCGCTCACCTTTCCCTTCTGTCACGCTTGGTTCCTCCAGGCGTGGATCGACCTTCACAATATCCGTGGTGCCGTTGTATTCTGACTGGATCATCAGGACGTCGTGAGGTGGAGGATCGGCCGATGCGAGGGAGAGGAGGGCTTCTAGCTCCTGCAGCACAACCAACAGCATGAGGACTTTGCAAGTACAGCCACACCCCTGCAGACTATAGCCACGCCCACACTGTGACATTACTGAACCCCAGTGTCTCACGGAAGAACAACCCCACCCATGTGAGTCTGGAGGTCTGTGCCCCCTCCACATGCAGCTGTAGGGACCACCCTGTGTTACTTTATCAGCAGCCGTTACCAATTGGCTGCCCACCCTCTGCACGTTTACAGGGCCCAGACCTCCTTGAAAAGTGGCATCTATGGACTGAAGACGATACCTGAGGTTCCACAGGAATTAACCGTGGAGAACCCTTCCGTGTACCCAGCGTGAGGTCCCCCAGCAGAAGAGAGTCACTCACCTTGTCCAGCGCGGTTTTTGTGAGTTCTGCAGTTGACATCCTTGTTGTAGTTTTAGTTGTAACCAGAGTTTGGTTGGTCATGGTGGCATCGTGTTCTGTACTAGTCGTGGTGGCATCGTGTCCTGTATTAGTCGTGGTGGCATCGTGTCCTGTATTAGTCGTGGCATCGTGTCCTGTACTAGTCGTGGTGGCATCGTGTCCTGTACTAGTCGTGGTGGCATCGTGTCCTGTATTAGTTGTGGCATCGTGTCCTGTACTAGTCGTGGTGGCATCGTGTCCTGCACTAGTCGTGGTGGCATCGTGTCCTGCACTAGTCGTGGTGGCATCGTGTCCTGCACTAGTCGTGGTGGCATCGTGTCCTGTACTAGTCGTGGTGGCATCGTGTCCTGCACTAGTCGTGGTGGCATCGTGTCCTGTACTAGTCGTGGCATCGTGTCCTGCACTAGTCCTGGTGGCATTGTGTCCTGTACTATTCGTGGTGGCATTGTGTCCTGCACTAGTCCTGGTGGCATTGTGTCCTGCACTAGTCGTGGTGGCATCGTGTCCTGTACTAGTCGTGGTGGCATCGTGTCCTTTATTAGTCATGGTGACATCGTGTCCTGCACTAGTCGTGGTGGCATCGTGTCCTGTACTAATCGTGGTGGCACCGGTGGCAGTGCTTCCTGCGCTGGTTGTGGTTGCAGTATGTCCTGCACTGGTTGTGATGGCATCCCCTGGCTCATCTTTGGGGGTTTCTGTGCTAGCAGCACCCTCTCCCTCCCCTGGTTGCTCTGGTGGTCTTGTGGTGTGGACCTTTTCGCACTGCGAACTGAAAAAGATAGAGAGATTAACCTCTTCACAGTGCACAGCAGTGCGTGTTAGGCAAAGGGCACCCACCTTTCTGCCTGGGTAGATACTAGTGGGGTCGCTTGCTGTAGGGTGGGCAATGATGGCTCAGTTTCATTCAGATTCCTATTTTTCAATGTGACTCCATCTCCTGGAAGAAGAAAACATGATGATGGTGGGGAGCGGCAGTGGACCTCATACTGCCCCTGCTCCCAGCAGTTATGTAATAGGTTACAGTCGGAGAGAGCAGGGCCCCTGGGGGCCACATTGCACATGATGTAAGTCTTGCACACTGCACTTGTGTCCTATAAATAAGGAGCTTTTTTCTCAGACTGCCCAGGAGAGGATGGGAGTTATACCTCCCCATCCCCAGGGACGATGAGGCTGCAGATGGCTTCACGCACCCAAGTGGCATGAGAACCCATCAGACCCAGCGGCCAGGGCCCTTACAGGTAGTGCGATAGCACAGTGGCCCCCTCACAGGCACTGCAGCAGCTGCTGTATGAGTCTACAGTCGGGAGCCGCGGCTGAAGGAAGAAACGTCCCGAGGACCAGGAGGATTTGAATAACTTTGAATAGCAAATATAAAATAAGGAATAAACTAAGGAAGGAGAGGGGGCAACCTCCTGCACCCCAACACCAGAAGAGCCCCCTAGGATGTATTTATTTACCCCCCGGCATTATAATATACATACCTTCCCCCAGTCACTATAATATATATACAACCCCCCAGTCACTATCTATATATATAATTGTCTAAGGGTTTTTCCGTCTGTCTGTCTGTCCTGGAAATCCCGCGTCTCTGATTGGTCGAGGCCGCTAGGCCTCGACCAATCAGCAACGGGCACAGTATCGACGTAGATGTCATAATGGTTGCCATTGCGACGATGATGTCATAAAGGTTGCCTCGATCAATCAGCGACACATGCACACATAACATCTATATATATAATTGTCTAAGGGTTTTTTCCGTCTGTCTGTCTTTCTGTCCTGGAAATCCCGCGTCTCTGGTTGGTCGAGGCTGCCAGGCCTCGACCAATCAGCGACGGGCACAGCATGGCGACGATGATGTCATAAAGGTTGCCTCGACCAATCAGCGACGGGCACAGTCTGCCGCGAATTCGCCTCGACCAATCAGCGACGGGCACAGTATCGACGTAGATGTCGTAATGGTTGCCATGGCGACGATGATGTCATAAAGGTTGCCTCGACCAATCAGCGACGGGCACAGTCTGCCGCGAATTCTGGAATCATCATTGTTCATATACTACGGGGACATGCATATTCTAGAATACCCGATGCATAAGAATCGGGCCACAGTCTAGTCTACTATATAATTGTCTAAGGGGTACTTCCGTCTTTCTGTCGGCAACTTTTGTCACGGAAATCCCGCGTCGCTGATTGGTCTCGCCAGCTGCCTGTCCTGGCCGCCGCAACCAATCAGCGACGGACACACGAGAATTAGTCCCTTCCTACTCCCGTCCAGTCAGTGCCCGGCGCCCGCTCCATACTCCTCTCCAGTCAGCGCTGACAAAGGGTTAATGACAGCGTTAACGGACCGCGTTATGCCGCAGGTAACGCACTCCATTAACGCTGCTATTAACCCTGTGTGACCAACTTTTTACTATTGATGCTGCCTATGCAGCATCAATAGTAAAAAGATCTAATGTTAAAACTAATAAAAAAACAAAAAAACCTGCTATTCTCACCTTCCGTCGAGGCGCGCGCGGCTGCCGCCAGCTTCCGTTCCCGGAGATGCATTGCGAAATTACCCAGAAGACTTAGCGGTCTCGCAAGACGGCTTAGTCATCTGGGTAATTTCGCAATGCATCCTGGGAACGGAAGATGGCGCCAGCCGCGCGCGCATCGACAGAGCTTCGCTGGACGACAGAGGGTGAGTATAGAACTATTTTTTATTTTAATTATTTTTTTAAACAGGGATATGGTGCCCACACTGCTAAATATTACGTGGGCTGTGTTATATACTGCGTGGGCTGCGTTATATACTACATGGCTGCTATATACTACGTGGGCTGTGTTACATACTTCATGGGCTGTGTTATATACTACATGGCTGCTATATACTACATGGGCAGTGTTATATACTATGTGGGCAATGTTATATACTGCGTGGGCTGTGTTATATACTGCGTGGGCTGTGTTATATACTGCGTGGGCTGTGTTATATACTGCGTGGGCTGTGTTATATACTGCGTGGGCTGTGTTATATACTGCGTGGGCTGTGTTATATACTGCGTGGGCTGTGTTATATACTGCGTGGCTGCTATATACTACATGGGCAGTGTTATATACTATGTGGGCAATGTTATATACTGCGTGGGCTGTGTTATATACTGCGTGGCTGCTATATACTACGTGGCTGCTATATACTATGTGGGCAATGTTATATACTACGTGGGCAGTGTTATATACTGCATGGCCACTGTTATATACTGCTTGGCCTGTATTAATGCATCGGGTATTCTACAATATGTCGTGGCCTGTGCTATATACTATGTGGCTGCTATAAACTGTACATACATACATATTATAGAATACCCGATGCGTTAGAATCGGGCCACCATCTAGTACTATGTATATACACCCCCAGTCACTATAACATTATATATATATATATATATATATATATATATATATATATATATATATATATATATATATATATACCAAAAAGAGAAAAAGTTTGTAGAATGAACGGCACCAAAGGAGTACACCATCCGGACTCGGATACACGTGAATCCAATTTAACAGCCTGCACGAAATCCCAGGGTTTGAGGTACTCAGCATAAAAAACATGTAATCTGATAAACCAATAGTAGAAAGAGATGCGGCACTCACCCTTTTTGCTTGTGAGATCGTGCTGTTTTTATTTGGACCGACATGAAAAAGTTTGTTACATGTCCATGTGATATATCAGGCATACAAGAGGGTGTGGGGAGAGAAGGTGGACGATGGCCGTTTCGCACAAAGTGTGCTTCGACGGGTCCTGGACCCAAATAAAAACAGCACGATTTCACAAGCAAAAAGGGTGAGTGCCGCATCTCTTTCTACTATTGGTATATATATATATATACACACAACCACCCAGTCACTATACTATGTATATACTCCCCCGAGTCACTATACTATGTATATACAACCCCAGTCACTACACTATACTATGTATATATAACCCCAGTCACTATACTATGTACATACACCCCCAGTCACTATAAAATATATATATATATATATATATATATATATATATATATATATATATATCTATATATATATATATATATATATATATATACACACATACTACCACCCTGTAACTATACTATGTATATGCTCCCCCCAGTCACTATACTATGCATATACACCCCCCAGGCACTATAATATATATATATATATACAACTAGACAACCCCCCCAGTCAATATACTATGTATATACAACTCCCCCTACCCCCACCAGTCACTATAATATATATATGTATTCCCCCCTCTGGACGCTATAATATACAGGTGCTTCTCATAACATTAGAATATCCTCAAAAAGTTAATTTATTTCAGTTCTTCAATACAAAAAGTGAAATTCATATATTATATAGAGTCATTACACACAGAGTGATCTATTTCAAGAGTTTATTTCTGTTAATGTTGATGATTATGGCTTACAGCCAATGAAAACCCAAAAGTCATTACCTCAGTAGATTAGAATACTATATAACACCAGCTTGAAAAATGATTTTATAATCCGAAATGTTGGCCTACTGACCATACATTTCAAGGTTTTCATTGGCTGTAAGCCATAATCATCAACTTTATCGGAAATAAACACTTGAAATAGATCACTCTGTTTGTAATGACTCTATATATGAGTTTCACTTTTGTATTGAAGAACTGAAGTAAATGAACGTTTTGATGATATTAATAATAATAATAATAATAATAATAATAATAATCTTTATCTTTATGATATTCTAATTTTGTGAGAAGCACCTGTACATACACCTCCAGTCACTATATAACCCCCCCGGTCACTATACTATACAGTATATACACATACGTAATGATACCCTCCCCCATCACTATAATATGGGGGGGTGGGGGGAATTAATATATTATAGTGACTGGGGTGGGGGTGTGTGTGTGTGTGTGTGTGTGTGTGTGTGTGTGTGTGTGTGTGTGTGTGTGTGTGTGTGTGTGTGTGTGTATATACACACACACACACACACACACACACACACACACACACACACACACACACACACACACCCCCCCCCCCCCCCCCAGTCACTATAATATATACATTCCCTCCCACGGGTACTATTATAGACACACCCCATGCACTATAGGATATATACACCCCCTGTGCAGTATAGTATATATACCACCCGTGCACTATAATACATATACACCACCCTTTGCAGTATAGTATATATACAGTGGGTACGGAAAGTATTCAGACCCCTTTACATTTTTCACTCTTTTTTGAATTTACCAAATGGCTGCAATGAAACAAAGTTCATTTTTTCTCATTAATGTACACTCTGCTCCCCGTCTTAACTGAATAAAAAGAGAAATGTAGAATTTTTTCCAAATTTATTAAAAAAGAAAAACTGAAATATCACATGGTCATAAGTATTCAGACTCTTCGCTCAGTATTGAGCAGAGGCACCCTTTTGAGCTAGTGCAGCCATGAGTCTTCTTGGGAATGATGCAACAAGTTTTTCACACCTGGATTTGGGGATATTCTGCCATTTTTCCTTGCAGATTCTCTCCAGTTCCATCAGGTTGGAGGGTGAACATTGGTGGACAGCCATTTTCAGGTCTCTCCAGAGATGCTCAATTGCCAGTCAAGAATGGTCGCAGAGTTGTTCTGAAGCCACTGCTTTGTTATTTTAGCTGTGTGCTTAGGGTCATTGTCTTGTTGGAAGGTGAACCTTCGGCCAAGTGTGAGGTCCAGAGCAGTCTGGAAGAGGTTTTCATCCAGGATATCTCTGTACTTGACTGCATTCATGTTTCCTTCAATGATGAATTTACCAAATGGCTGCAATGAATACGCATTTTGCGCGCGTGTCCAGCCTCCCGTGACGTCACGGCTTGTGATTGGTCGCGTCGCCCATGTGGCCGCGACGCGACCAATCACAAGCCAGAACGTAATTTTAAAATCCTGAAGGACCTAAAATTACGTCACGGCTTGCTGTGATTGGTCGCGTCGCGGCCACATGGGCGGCACGCGACCAATCACAAGCCGGGACTTCACGTAAGGAAGGAAAAGCGCGAATTTTAAGCAAACAACGCTGCCGGTTCCCTCGGTGAGGTCCAGGCTGCGTCGGAGAGGTGAGTATAGCAATATTTTTTATTTTAATTCTTTATTTTACACATTAATGTTGTTTCGATACCGATACCCGATACCACAAAAGTATCGGATCTCGGTATCGGAATTCCGATACAGCAAATATCGGCCGATACCCGATACTTGCGGTATCGGAATGCTCAACAATGGCATCCGATCCGATTTTTTATCGGATCGGATGCCATGCAGGAGGTCTGTGGGTCCAAACAACAGAGCTCCGGTGCAGAGCGTCTAGGCCTGGGACTTCCGGTAGGCCAGGCGCAGCTCCCGGAAGTCCCAGGCCTAGACGCTCTGCGTATGTATGGGGGGGATGAAGCGGCTTTAGGGTATTATCCCAGATACTACAGGACACCTGCAGATTCCTCGTGGAGACCGGGCCTCGATGGATCAGCACAATATTAGGCAAGTGATGAATTCCTCCCACACCTACATAAGCTGAACGTTTGTGTCTCGCTTCGAGCCCTTTGAAGTAAAACCACTTGTAAATAGTGTTGAGCATTCCGATACTGCAAGTATCGGGTATCGGCCGATACTTGCTGTATCGGAATTTCCGATACTTTTGTGGTATCGGGTATCGGGTATCGCAACAACATTAATGTAATAATGTGTAAAAAAGAGAATTAAAATAAAAAATATCGCTATACTCACCTGTCCGACGCAGCCGGGACCATTAACCAATCACAAGCCGGGACGTCACGGGAGGCTGGACATGCGCGTATTTTGAAAAGCGCGCGTGTCCAGCCTCCAGTGACGTCCCGGCAACATGGCCGCCATTAACCAATCACAAGCCGGGACGTCACGGGAGGCTGGACATGCGCGTATTTTGAAAAGCGCGCGTGTCCAGCCTCCAGTGACGTCCCGGCAACATGGCCGCCATTAACCAATCACAAGCCGGGACGTCACTGGAGGCTGGACACGCGCGCTTTTTAAAATACGCGCGTGTCCAGCCTCCCGTGACGTCACGGCTTGTGATTGGTTAATGGCGGCCATGTTGCCGGGACGCGGACCAATCACAGCAAGCCGTGACGTAATTTCGTCACGGCTTGCTGTGATTGGTCCGCGTCCCGGCAACATGGCCGCCCTGACCAATCACAAGCCGGGACGTCACTGGAGGCTGGACACACGCGCTTTTCAAAATACGCGCATGTCCAGCCTCCCGTGACGTCACGGCTTGTGATTGGTTAATGGCGGCCATGTTGCCGGGACGCGGACCAATCACAGCAAGCCGTGACGTAATTTCGTCACGGCTTGCTGTGATTGGTCCGCGTCCCGGCAACATGGCCGCCCTGACCAATCACAAGCCGGGACCTCACGTAACCAAGTAAAAGCGCGAATTTTAAACAAACAACGCTGCCGGTTCCCTCGCTGAGGTCCCGGCTGCGTCGGACAGGTGAGTATAGCAATATTTTTTATTTTAATTCTTTCTTTTACACATTAATATGGTTCCCAGGGCCTGAAGGAGAGTTTCCTCTCCTTCAGATCCTGGGAACCATCAGGAATACCGTCCGATACCTGAGTCCCATTGACTTGTATTGGTATCGGGTATCGGTATCGGATTGGATCCGATACTTTGCCGGTATCGGCCGATACTTTCCGATACCGATACTTTCAAGTATCGGACGGTATCGCTCAACACTACTTGTAAATCTCTTTGTTGTAGTGACAAGCTTTCCTCTTTGTCCTGGTGCACACCTCGCACCAGCCACAATGCTGGCTGCACTCCAGAATGTATACTTCAGAAGCTTGCGGGTGCTCTGCCTCTGCCGTCTGCTCCCCACTAATCGGGACAGGGTGGGTTTTGTGCAGGTCTGTTGTTCCCCAGCCATGAGTATCCGAGAATCCACCATATAATGGGCTCGTAACACATAAGCGAGCTCTCACGAGGCCCGTGCCCCCCTGATTGTAATCTAATTGTATCACTCATCAAGAATGCATGGAGATAACTCTCCTTAGGTCACTACATCTCTGACACCAGTGGAAACTTTCTATAGCACTGTTCTGAACTCCCCAAAATCCGCCATTGGGTCATCCGCCACTTGTTTTCTACTTTTGCCATTATTGCAGCTCTATCACGGCACCCCACACGAGTTAAGTTGTTATTTAAACTATACATGTCGCAAAATTATGGTTTTTTTTATCAAGGTGACACACCACCCAAGTTATGATCGTTTTTTTGGCGAATTTTGACACACCAAGCTCAAAAGGTTGCCCATCACTGATGTATACGGAAATAAACGCAGTTGTTGTGATCGTTGCTGACACGTGTGGACGCACGGGCATCAACTGAGATTGAACCAGCTATTTGTCTGACTCATTCTTACCCGGTACCAGATGCTCTGCACACACTTTAATTTGGAATGACTGGTGAATGAGGGTTATTGTCGTGACGACCCCGACAAAACAATGAAAGATTTAAAGGGGTCTGAATATTTTCCGTACCCACTGTACACCTCCTGTGCACTATATTATATATACCCCCTGTGCAGTATAGTATATATACCCCCCTCTGCAGTATAGTATATATACCCCCTGTACAGTATAGTATATATACCCACCGTGCACTACAGTATATATACCCCCTGTGCAGTATAGTATATATGCATCCCCCTGTGCAGTATAGCCATGTAACAGAGTCTACAGAGAGACTACAGACTGGCTCCATATCGGGAGAAACTCTCGGACCCCAGAGACCACCAGATCCTGAGCCAGTATAGACTCAGTGCCCACAATCTGGCCATCGAGGTCGGCCGGCACAGACAGAGCTACAAGCCCAGAGAAGACAGACTGTGCCTACACTGTGACCTGGAGGATGAGACCCACTTCCTGCTACACTGCACCAAATACTCAGGAGTGAGGGACACTCACTTCAGGAGACTCTCCAATCTCTTCCCGGATTTCTGCTCCATGAAGGAGGAAGAGAAAACATATATCCTGCTGGGGGAAGAAGAGAGCACAGGAGATAGCAGCGCAGTATGTGAGCGCGTGCCAAGGACTGCGAGAAACAACCATGATATGCCATGGACTTCCTTCCCCCCACCCTGTACCCCATCCATCTTCCCCACAGTCCCTACTGAACACGTGCTTTGGCAAAACTAATATTTGGTCCTGCCAATAAAGCTTCTTTGAATTGAATTGTATAGTATATATCCCCCCTGTGCACTATAGTATATATACACCCCGTGCAGTATAGAACTGTATATATACCCCCATGCACTATAGTATATATACACCCCCCTGTGCAGTATAGTATAGTATATATCCCCCGTGCTATAGTATATATACACCCTCCGTGCACTATAGTATATATACCCCCTGTGCACTATGGTATATATACCCCTGTGCACCATAGTGTATATATATACCCCCATGCACTAGTGCATACACCCCCTGTGCACTATAATATATATACACCCCCTGTGCACTATAGTATATATATACACCCCTGTCCACTATGGTATATATACCCCCTGTGCACCACAGTGTATATATATATATATATATATATATATATATATCTCCCCCCCCCCCATGCACTCGTGTATATACCCTCTGTGCACTATAGTATATATACATACTGTGGAAACCTTCAAAAAGAACCTGAAGACCCACCTCTTCCGACAAGCCTACAACCTCCAGTAACCACCGATCAACCAAACCGCTGCATGACCAGCTCTATCCTCACCTACTGTATCCTCACCTATCCCTTGTAGATTGTGAGCCCTCGTGGGCAGGGTCCTCTCTCCTCCTGTACCAGCTGTGACTTGTATCGTTTAAGATGATTGTACTTGTCTTTTGTTATGCATACCCCTCCTCACATGTAAAGCGCCATGGAATAAATGGAGCTATAATCTATATATATAATTGTCTAAGGGGTACTTCCGTCTTTCTGTCTGCAACTTCCGTCACGGAAATCCCGTGTCGCTGATTGGTCTCGCCAGCTGCCTGTCATGGCTGCCGCGACCAATCAGCGATGGGCAGAGTCCGATTAGTCCCTCCCTACTCCCCTGCAGTCACTGCCCGGCGCCCGTGCCATACTCCCCTCCAGTCACCGCAAACACGGGATTAATACCAGCGGTAACGGACCGCGTTATGCCGCGGGTAATGCACTCCGTTACCGCTGCTATTAACCCTGTGTGTCCCCAACTTTTTACTATTGATGCTCCCTATGCGGCATCAAATAATAGTAAAAACATGTAATGTTAAAAATAATAAAAAAACAAAAAAAACGGCTATTCTCACCTTCCGTCGTCGGACGATGTGCTCGCGCCCGCCGCCATCTTCCGTTCCCAGAGATGCATTGCGAAATTACCCAGAAGACTTAGCAGTCTCGCGAGACCGCTAAGTCTTCTGGGTAATTTCGCAATGCATCCTGGGAACAGAAGATGGCGGCAGCCGCGCACGCATTGCCAGGACTTTGCTGGATCCCTGCGGGTGAGTATATAACTATTTTTTATCTTAATTATTTTTTTTAACAGGGATATGGTGCCCACACTGCTAAATACTATGAGGGCTGTGTTATATACTACATGGCTGCTAGATACTGCGTGGGCTGTGCTATATACTATGTGGGCAATGTTAGATACTACATGGCTGCTGTATACTGCGTGGGCTGCTATATACTGCGTGGGCTGTGCTATATACTGCGTGGGCTGTGCTATATACTGCGTGGGCTGTGCTATATACTGCGTGGGCTGTGCTATATACTATGTGGGCAATGTTAGATACTACATGGCTGCTGTATACTGCGTGGGCTGCTATATACTGCGTGGGCTGTGCTATATACTGCGTGGGCTGTGATATATACTGCGTGGGCTGTGCTATATACTGCGTGGGCTGTGCTACATACTATGTGGGCAATGTTATATACTGCGTGGGCTGTGTTATATACTGCATGGGCTGTGTTATATACTACGTGCCCGGTGTTATATACTGCGTGGCCTGTGTTATATACTACGTCGCCTGTGTTATATACTGCGTGGCTGCTATATACTGTGTGGGCTGTGTTATATACTGTTTGGGCTGTATTAACGCATCGGGTATTCTACAATATGTATGTACAGTGCCTACAAGAAGTATTCAACCCCCTGCAGATTTAGCAGGTTTACACATTTGGAATTAACTTGGCATTGTGACATTTGGACTGTAGATCAGCCTGGAAGTGTGAAATGCACTGCAGCAAAAAAGAATGTTATTTCTTTATTTTTTTTTTAAATTGTGAAAAGTATTTTCAGAGGGTCATTTATTATTCAACCCCTCAACCCACCAGAATTCTGTTTGGTTCCCCTAAAGTATTAAGAAGTAGTTCAGGCACAAAGAACAATGAGCTTCACATGTTTGGATTAATTATCTCTTTTTCCAGCCTTTTCTGACTATTTAAGACCCTCCCCAAACTTGTGAACAGCACTCATACATGGTCAACATGGGAAAGACAAAGGAGCATTCCAAGGCCATCAGAGACAAGATCGTGGAGGGTCACAAGGCTGGCAAGGGGTACAAAACCCTTTCCAAGGAGTTGGGCCTACCTGTCTCCACTGTTGGGAGCATCATCCGGAAGTGGAAGGCTTATGGAACTACTGTTAGCCTTCCACGGCCTGGACAGCCTTTGAAAGTTTCCTCCCGTGCCGAGGCCAGGCTTGTCCGAAGAGTCAAGGCTAACCCAAGGACAACAAGGAAGGAGCTCCGGGAAGATCTCATGGCAGTGGGGACATTGGTTTCAGTCAATACCATAAGTAACGTACTCCACCGCAATGGTCTCCGTTCCAGACGAGCCCATAAGGTACCTTTACTTTCAAAGCGTCATGTCAAGGCTCGTCTACAGTTTGCTCATGATCACTTGGAGGACTCTGAGACTGACTGGTTCAAGGTTCTCTGGTCTGATGAGACCAAGATCGAGATCTTTGGTGCCAACCACACGCGTGACGTTTGGAGACTGGATGGCACTGCATACGACCCCAAGAATACCATCCCTACAGTCAAGCATGGTGGTGGCAGCATCATGCTGTGGGGCTGTTTCTCAGCCAAGGGGCCTGGCCATCAGGTCCGCATCCATGGGAAGATGGATAGCACGGCCTACCTGGAGATTTTGGCCAAGAACCTCCGCTCCTCCATCAAGGATCTTAAGATGGGTCGTCATTTCATCTTCCAACAAGACAACGACCCAAAGCACGCAGCCAAGAAAACCAAGGCCTGGTTCAAGAGGCAAAAAAAATCAAGGTGTTGCAGTGGCCTAGTCAGTCTCCTGACCTTAACCCAATTGAAAACTTGTGGAAGGAGCTCAAGATTAAAGTCCACATGAGACACCCAAAGAACCTAAATAACTTGGAGAAGATCTGCATGGAGGAGTGGGCCAAGATAACTCCAGAGACCTGTGCCGGCCTGATCAGGTCTTATAAAAGACGATTATTAGCTGTAATTGCAAACAAAGGTTATTCCACAAAATATTAAACCTAGGGGTTGAATAATAATTGACCCACACTTTTATGTTTAAGATTTATAAAAATTTAACTGAGCAACAAAACTTTTTGGTTTGTAAGATTTATGCATCTGTTAATAAATCCTGCTCTTGTTTGAAGTTTGAAGGCTCTAACTTATTTGCGTCTCATTAAACCTGCTAAATCTGCAGGGGGTTGAATACTACTTGTAGGCATTGTATGTATGTATGTATGTATGTATATAGCAGCCACATAGTATATAGCACAGGCCACGTAGTATTTGTCTGCTATATACTACATGGCTCCTATATACTACGTGGCCTGTGCTATATACTGTGTGGCTGCTATATACATACATCTATAATATAACGCTGGGAGCGTCACTCTGTCCGAAGCCTTTATAAACTGCGCAGGCGCGACGCTCCTAGCGTTACATTATAGCCAGTGCCAGGAAAAAAAAATAAAATGGCGCCGGAAAGCGCGGACTGCCGGGAGCAGGGGGACATTTATGATCCGTGGGGACACCGTGGACAAGATTGCGCCCTGATGATGCTGTGGCAGTTCATGCCACAGCAATTTGTTACTTACGCCACCTGATTCCTTTCCGCCGCCATTTTCTTGGTCCTCCTGCTGCCGGGATCGGCACCTGCGCAGTCCGTGCTTTCCGGCGCCATTTTCTTGAAGACACACTGCCAAGAAAATGGCGGCGGAAAGGAATCAGGTAGCGTGTGCACAGGATCCCGCCCTCATTACGCTGTGGCACTTCATGCCGCAGCGATTTCTTACTTAGGCCCCCTGACTTCGGGCCATGAATGTCTCCCTTCTCCCGGAATCGGCACATGCGCATTGCGCGCTTTCCGGCGCCATTTTCTTGGATACCTCAGTGTGTCTTCAAGAAAATGGCGCCAGAAAGCGCAGACTGCGCAGGCGCCGATTCCTAGAGCAGCAGTCCACACTTTTCGCCGCATACAGGGCATATAATCCTATGGAGCATCTTATGGGGGCCATCAACTATAATGGAGCAGCATACAGGGCATATAATCCTATGGAGCATCTTATGGGGGCCAACAATCTTTATGAGGAGCAGCGTATGGGGCATATGGATGGGAGCAGAAAATTACAGAACGGTGGCGCAGGATGGGAGCAGCACATTACAGAACTGTGGCGCAGGATGGTAGCAGCACATGACAGAACGGGGGTGTAGGATGGAAGCAGCACATGACAAAACGGGGGTGCAGGATGGAAGCAGCACATGAAAGAATGGGGGCGCAGGATGGGAACAGCACATGACAGGATGGGAGCAGCAAATGACAGAATGAGGGTGCAGGATGGGTGCAGCACATGTCAGAATGGGGGCGCAGGATGGGAGCAGCACATGACAGAACTGGGGCGTAGGATGGGAGCAGCACATGACAGAACGGGGGAGCAGGATGGCAGCAGCACACGACAGGATGGGGGCACAAGATAGGAGCAGCACATGGCAGGATAAGGGCGCAGGATGGGAGCAACATGTGACAGGATGGGGGAGCAGGATGAGAGCAGCACATGAAAGGATGGGGCGCAGGATGGGAGCAGCACATAACCAAAATGGAGGCGCAGGATGGGAGCAGCACATGACAGCATGGGGGCGCAGGATGGGAGCACATGACAGGATAAGGGCTCAGGAACATAGTAGCACATAACAGGATGGGGGCGCATGATGATAGCAGCACATGACAGGATTATGGTGGAGTATGGGAGCACCACATGACAGGATTGGGGTACAGGATGGGAGCATGTGACAGGATAAGTGCTCAGGAAGACAGTAGCACATCACAAGATGGAGGCACACAAAACAGGATGGGGGCTGCACATGACAGGATGGGGGCGCAAGATGGTAGCAGCACATGACAAGATTAGGGCGCAGGATGGAAGCAACGCATACCAGGATGGAGACCATATACCAATATAAATGCTCGCCACCCGGGCGTAGAACGGGTTCAATAGCTAGTACATATATATTCTAGAATACCCGATGCGTTAGAATCGGGCCACCATCTAGTAAATAATAATAATGTACACCCCCTGTGCAGTATAGTAGCTATACCCCCCCGTGCTCTATAGTATATATACCCCCTGTGCAGTATAGTATATACACCCCCTGTGCTCTATAGTATATATACCCCCTGTGCAGTATAGTATATACACCCACCTGTGCTCTAATTTTCAAATTCAAATTTTTATTTTCAAATTCAAGGAAGCTTTATAATATATATATACACCCCCTGTACACTATATACAGTGGGGCAAAAAAGTATTTAGTCAGTCAGCAATAGTGCAAGTTCCACCACTTAAAAAGATGAGAGGCGTCTGTAATTTACATCATAGGTAGACCTCAACTATGGGAGACAAACTGAGAAAAAAAAATCCATAAAATCACATTGTCTGTTTTTTTTATCATTTTATTTGCATATTATGGTGGAAAATAAGTATTTGGTCAGAAACAAACAATCAAGATTTCTGGCTCTCACAGACCTGTAACTTCTTCTTTAAGAGTCTCCTCTTTCCTCCACTCATTACCTGTAGTAATGGCACCTGTTTAAACAGTATAAAAAGACACCTGTGCACACCCTCAAACAGTCTGACTCCAAACTCCACTATGGTGAAGACCAAAGAGCTGTCAAAGGACACCAGAAACAAAATTGTAGCCCTGCACCAGGCTGGGAAGACTGAACCTGCAATAGCCAACCAGCTTGGAGTGAAGAAATCAACAGTGGGAGCAATAATTAGAAAATGGAAGACATTCAAGACCACTGATAATCTCCCTCGATCTGGGGCTCCACGCAAAATCCCACCCCGTGGGGTCAGAATGATCACAAGAACGGTGAGCAAAAATCCCAGAACCACGCGGGGGGACCTAGTGAATGAACTGCAGAGAGCTGGGACCAATGTAACAAGGCCTACCATAAGTAACACACTACGCCACCATGGACTCAGATCTACAGTGCCAGACGTGTCCCACTGCTTAAGCCAGTACATGTCCGGGCCCGTCTGAAGTTTGCTAGAGAGCATTTGGATGATCCAGAGGAGTTTTGGGAGAATGTCCTATGGTCTGATGAAACCAAACTGGAACTGTTTGGTAGAAACACAACTTGTCGTGTTTGGAGAAAAAAGAATACTGAGTTGCATCCATCAAACACCATACCTACTGTAAAGCATGGTGGTGGAAACATCATGGGGCTGTTTCTCTGCAAAGGGGCCAGGACGACTGATCTGGGTACATGAAAGAATGAATGGGGCCATGTATCGTGAGATTTTGAGTGCAAACCTCCTTCCATCAGCAAGGGCATTGAAGATGAAACGTGGCTGGGTCTTTCAACATGACAATGATCCAAAGCACACCGCCAGGGCACGAAGGAGTGGCTTCGTAAGAAGCATTTCAAGGTCCTGGAGTGGCCTAGCCAGTCTCCAGATCTCAACCCTATAGAAAACCTTTGGAGGGAGTTGAAAGTCCGTGTTGCCAAGCGAAAAGCCAAAAACATCACTGCTCTAGAGGAGATCTGCATGGAGGAATGGGCCAACATACCAACAACAGTGTGTGGCAACCTTGTGAAGACTTATAGAAAACGTTTGACCTCTGTCATTGCCAACAAAGGATATATTACAAAGTATTGAGATGAAATTTTGTTTCTGACCAAATACTTATTTTCCACCATAATATGCAAATAAAATGATAAAAAAACAGACAATGTGATTTTCTGGATTTTTGTTTCTCAGTTTATCTCCCATAGTTGAGATCTACCTATGATGTAAATTACAGACGCCTCTCATCTTTTTAAGTGGTGGAACTTGCACTATTGCTGACTGACTAAATACTTTTTTGCCCCACTGTATACACACCCTGTTCACTATAGTATATAGACACCCCCTGTGCAGTATAGTATATAGACACCCCCTGTGCACTATAGTATATATACACACCCCTGTGCAGTATAGTATATAGACACCCCCATGCACTATAGTATATATACATCCCCCTGTGCACTATAGTATATATACACCCCACTGTGCAATATAGTATATATACACCCCCTGTGCACTATAGTATATATACACCCCCTGTGCACTATAGTATATATACACCCCCTGTGCACTATAGTATATATACACCCCCGTGCACTATAGTATATATACACCCTCTATGCAGTATAGTATATATACACCCCCTGTGCACTATAGTATATATACATCCCCCTGTGCACTATAGTATATAGACACCCCCTGTACACTATATATACACCCCGCTGTGCAATATAGTATATATACACCCCCTGTGCACTATAGTATATATACACCCCCTGTGCACTATAGTATATATACACCCCCTGTGCACTATAGTATATATACACCCCCTGTGCACTATAGTATATATACACCCCCTGTGCACTATAGTATATATACACCCCCTGTGCACTATAGTATATATACACCCCCTGTGCACTATAGTATATAGACACCCCCTATACACTATATATACACCCCGCTGTGCACTATAGTATATATACACCCCCTGTGCACTATAGTATATATACACCCTCTGTGCAGTATAGTATATATACACCCCCTGTGCACTATAGTATATAGACACCCCCTGTACACTATATATACACCCCGCTGTGCAATATAGTATATATACACCCCCTGTGCACTATAGTATATAGACACCCCCTGTACACTATATATACACCCCGCTGTGCAATATAGTATATATACACCCCCTGTGCACTATAGTATATATACACCCCCTGTGCACTATAGTATATATACACCCCCTGTGCACTATAGTATATATACACCCTCTGTGCAGTATAGTATATATACACCCCCTGTGCACTATAGTATATATACATCCCTCTGTGCACTATAGTATATAGACACCCCCTGTGCAGTATAGTATATATACATCCCCCTGTACACTATATACACCCTCTGTGCAGTATAGTATATAGACACCCCCTGTACACTATATACACCCTCTGTGCAGTATAGTATATAGACACCCCCTGTACACTATATACACCCCCTGTGCAGTATAGTATATATACAGCCCCCTGTACACTATATACACCCTCTGTGCAGTATAGTATATAGACACCCCCTGTACACTATATACACCCTCTGTGCAGTATAGTATATATACACCCTCTGTGCAGTATAGTATATAGACACCCCCTGTACACTATATACACCCCCTGTGCAGTATAGTATATATACACCCCCTGTGCAGTATAGTATATATACACCCCCTGTGCAGTATAGTATATACACCCCCTGTGCACTATAGTATATATACACCCCCTGTGCACTATAGTATATATACACCCCCTGTGCAGTATAGTATATATACACCCCCTGTGCACTATAGTGTATATACACCCCCTGTGCAGTATAGTATATATACACCCCCTGTGCACTATAGTATATATACACCCCCTGTGCAGTATAGTTTATATACACCCCCTGTGCACTATAGTATATATACACCCCCTGTGCAGTATAGTATATAGACACCCCCTGTGCACTATAGTATATAGACACCCCCTGTGCAGTGTAGTATATATACATCCCCCTGTACACTATACACACCCCCTGTGCAGTATAGTATATATACAACCCCTGTGCACTATAGTATATAGACACCCCCTGTGCACTATAGTATATATACACCCCCTGTGCAGTATAGTATATATACATCCCCCTGTACACTATATACACCCCCTGTGCAGTATAGTATATAGACACCCCCTGTGCAGTATAGTATATAGACACCCTCTGTGCAGTATAGTATATAGACACCCCCTGTACACTATATATACACCCCGCTGTGCAATATAGTATATATACACCCCCTGTGCACTATAGTATATATACACCCCCTGTGCACTATAGTATATAGACACCCCCTGTGCACTATAGTATATAGACACCCCCTGTGCAGTATAGTATATAGACACCCTCTGTGCAGTATAGTATATAGACACCCCCTGTGCACTATAGTATATATACACCCCCTGTGCACTATAGTATATATACACCCCCTGTGCACTATAGTATATATACACCCCCTGTGCACTATAGTATATAGACACCCCCTGTGCACTATAGTATATAGACACCCCCTGTGCAGTATAGTATATAGACACCCTCTGTGCAGTATAGTATATAGACACCCCCTGTACACTATATATACACCCCGCTGTGCAATATAGTATATATACACCCCCTGTGCACTATAGTATATATACACCCCCTGTGCACTATAGTATATAGACACCCCCTGTGCACTATAGTATATAGACACCCCCTGTGCAGTATAGTATATAGACACCCTCTGTGCAGTATAGTATATAGACACCCCCTGTGCACTATAGTATATATACACCCCCTGTGCACTATAGTATATATACACCCCCTGTGCACTATAGTATATAGACACCCCCTGTACACTATATATACACCCCGCTGTGCAATATAGTATATATACACCCCCTGTGCACTATAGTATATATACACCCCCTGTGCACTATAGTATATATACACCCCCTGTGCACTATAGTATATATACACCCCCTGTGCACTATAGTATATAGACACCCCCTGTGCACTATAGTATATAGACACCCCCTGTGCACTATAGTATATATACACCCCCTGTGCACTATAGTATATATACACCCCCTGTGCACTATAGTATATATACACCCCCTGTGCACTATAGTATATATACACCCCCTGTGCACTATAGTATATATACACCCCCTGTGCACTATAGTATATAGACACCCCCTGTGCACTATAGTATATAGACACCCCCTGTGCAGTATAGTATATAGACACCCCCTGTGCAGTATAGTATATAGACACCCCCTGTGCACTATAGTATATAGACACCCCCTGTGCACTATAGTATATAGACACCCCCTGTGCAGTATAGTATATATACACCCCCTGTGCAGTATAGTATATATACACCCCCTGTGCAGTATAGTATATATACACCCCCTGTGCACTATAGTATATATACATCCCCCTGTGCACTATAGTATATAGACACCCCCTGTGCAGTATAGTATATAGACACCCCCTGTGCACTATAGTATATAGACACCCCCTGTGCAGTATAGTATATATACATCCCCCTGTGCAGTATAGTATATATACACCCCCTGTGCAGTATAGTATATAGACACCCCCTGTACACTATATATACACCCCGCTGTGCACTATAGTATATACCTCACCTGGGGTCAGCGTGCCCTCCTCCTGGTTGCCCCTTGTTTCCGGGTTCTCCGTCGTCCCGGTCTCCTCGCTGTCAGCACCGCCGGTCCCGGACAGCGCCCCGGACACGGTAGCAGCATCCTGCACCAGAGCCATCAGCCGCTTCCCTGAGTTCGGACACAATCGGGAATCTCCGGAGAAGGGCGTGTCACCAGGCCACAGGGAAGTCCCGCCAGCCAATAATAGCCCCCTGCGTGGAGGGGGCGGAACCTGAACGCTTGTTGCTGCTGTACATGGAAATTCAATTGCCCAAGCAATCTGAGCCGATGGGAGGTGGTTGCCATGGAGATGCACACAGGCGGAAGTGGCGGTTGCTATGGACGCATTACGTTGGAGAGCAGATGGAGCCGCAGTTACCGAGCTGTTTCCGGTGGAGCTGCCGGGACGTGGGGGGCTGGGTCCGGAGGAAAGGATTCCCGCAGTATGAGGTAACCGCGGCCGTGTCCGGAGCGCTCCCCGTACACAAGCCCGTGTAACCGATGTCTGTTCACAGGCTTGTTTCACCGACAACGGCGTCACCGGCAGGAAACTGATCCACGTCACCGGTTCCACACTGCCCCGGATGGGAGTCAACGATGCCGAGCACGTGAAGGTGAGTGACGCAGCGGGGGCGGCACAGGGATATTGAAGGTGGTAGTGCGGGCACAGGTCAGCGGGGACGATGGAGGTCGTAGTGCGGGCACAGGTCAGCGGGGACGATGGAGGTCGTAGTGCGGGCACAGGTCAGCGGGGACGATGGAGGTCGTAGTGCTGGCACAGGTCAGCGGGGACGATGGAGGTGGTAGTGCGGGCACAGGTCAGCGGGGACGATGGAGGTCGTAGTGCGGGCACAGGTCAGCGGGGACGATGGAGGTCGTAGTGCGGGGACGATGGAGGTCGTAGTGCGGGCACAGGTCAGCCGGGACGATGGAGGTCGTAGTACGGGCACAGGTCAGCGGGGACGATGGAGGTCGTAGTGCGGGCACAGGTCAGCGGGGACGATGGAGGTTGTAGTGTGGGCACAGGTCAGCGGGGACGATGGAGGTCGTAGTGCGGGCACAGGTCAGCCGGGACGATGGAGGTCGTAGTACGGGCACAGGTCAGCGGGGACGATGGAGGTGGTAGTGCGGGCACAGGTCAGCGGGGACGATGGAGGTCGTAGTGCGGGCACAGGTCAGCGGGGACGATGGAGGTCGTAGTGCGGGCACAGGTCAGCGGGGACGATGGAGGTCGTAGTGCTGGCACAGGTCAGCGGGGACGATGGAGGTGGTAATGCGGGCACAGGTCAGCGGGGACGATGGAGGTCGTAGTGCGGGGACGATGGAGGTCGTAGTGCGGGCACAGGTCAGCCGGGACGATGGAGGTCGTAGTACGGGCACAGGTCAGCGGGGACGATGGAGGTCGTAGTGCGGGCACAGGTCAGCGGGGACGATGGAGGTTGTAGTGTGGGCACAGGTCAGCGGGGACGATGGAGGTCGTAGTGCGGGCACAGGTCAGCGGGGACGATAGAGGTCGTAGTGCGGGCACAGGTCAGCGGGGACGATAGAGGTCGTAGTGCGGGCACAGGTCAGCGGGGACGATGGAGGTCGTAGTGCGGGCACAGGTCAGCGGGGACGATGGAGGTTGTAGTGCGGGCACAGGTCAGCGGGGACGATGGAGGTCGTAGTGCGGGCACAGGTCAGCGGGGACGATGGAGGTCGTAGTACGGGCACAGGTCAGCGGGGACGATGGAGGTCGTAGTGCGGGCACAGGTCAGCGGGGACGATGGAGGTCGTAGTGCTGGCACAGGTCAGCGGGGACGATGGAGGTGGTAGTGCGGGCACAGGTCAGCGGGGACGATGGAGGTCGTAGTACGGGCACAGGTCAGCGGGGACGATGGAGGTCGTAGTGCGGGCACAGGTCAGCGGGGACGATGGAGGTCGTAGTGCGGGCACAGGTCAGCGGGGACGATAGAGGTCGTAGTGCGGGCACAGGTCAGCGGGGACGATGGAGGTCGTAGTGCGGGCACAGGTCAGCGGGGACGATGGAGGTTGTAGTGCGGGCACAGGTCAGCGGGGACGATGGAGGTCGTAGTGCGGGCACAGGTCAGCGGGGACGATGGAGGTCGTAGTACGGGCACAGGTCAGCGGGGACGATGGAGGTCGTAGTGCGGGCACAGGTCAGCGGGGACGATGGAGGTCGTAGTGCTGGCACAGGTCAGCGGGGACGATGGAGGTGGTAGTGCGGGCACAGGTCAGCGGGGACGATGGAGGTCGTAGTACGGGCACAGGTCAGCGGGGACGATGGAGGTCGTAGTGCGGGCACAGGTCAGCGGGGACGATGGAGGTTGTAGTGCGGGCACAGGTCAGTGGGGACGATGGAGGTCGTAGTGCGGGCACAGGTCAGCGGGGACGATGGAGGTTGTAGTGCGGGCACAGGTCAGCGGGGACGATGGAGGTCGTAGTGCGGGCACAGGTCAGCGGGGACGATGGAGGTCGTAGTACGGGCACAGGTCAGCGGGGACGATAGAGGTCGTAGTACGGGCACAGGTCAGTGGGGAACGATGTGCTTTAGTAAAAACTGTCCTATCTGCCATAGGCCTTGTTCACACGTCCGTTTTCAGGGATCACAAATACAGACATGCACTCACCCATTGTATTCAATGGTGGTGCGCACAAGTCAGGTTCATCACACAGACTGAGTTTCCGTGTGAAAAACCTGTAGACATGTCAGTTTTTAACCAGCAGCACGGACAAAATGCGTGCCACACACATACCGGCGCCTGGGAAGAAGCGGTACAGTTTGCGCTGATCCCAGGCGCCGTTTGCTGAAGGCAGCTCTCATCATTGCCTCCTGCTCTACCTGAGATCAGTGCGACCACAAGAATGGATGGGAGTTGTATTCAGCTGTGTCAAGTAAGGAAACAAAAAAACAGCATGGACTTCCACGTCATTTCCATAACCGCTGGAGGTAAAGCCCGCAGCTGGAGGCTGATTTTAATAATTTGGGACAAAGGTAAATATTCCACAAGGTTCCCAGGCTATCAATAACAGCTCACAGCTGTTTGGTTAGCCTGGTGAATTTATGGGGGACCCCAGAAAAAAAAATGATGTTGGGTCCCCCTTTAAATTGAAACCAGCAAAGGCTATGCAGACAGTTGTGGGCTGAAATTAATATCCTAGGAAGGGGCCAGGGATTTTGCCCCCCCAACATCTGCCCTTACCAGCCACATAAATGGCGCATCCATAAGATGCGTCAAATATGGCACTTAGCCTCGCTCTTCCTGCTTGCAATGTGGTGGTGACGAGTGGGGTAATGTTTGTGGGGTTGATGTCACCTTTTTATTGTCAGGTGACATCAAGCCACGGGGTTGGTAAAGGAGAGGTGTATAAGACACCCCTATTACTAACCCCGTAGTAAGTTTTGAAATAAACACACAGGAAGAATAAAATGCCTTATTTGAAATAAAACTTAAAGGGAACCTGTCACCCCCCCCAGTCGTTTCAAACTAAAAGAGCCACCTTGTGCAGCAGTAATGACAAGGTGGCTCTTTTATTTCTGGGTGCTGTAACTAGAGAAATAATCAGTTTTTACATTTCTAAGAAATACCTGGTCTTCAGTCAAGGAGGCAGGCGTTTCCCCCCTGCTTTAGACGCCACACAGCTGTCACTCACATCTTCTTGGCGCCGGGCGCCACCTCCTCACCGCTGTTTTCAAAAGTAGCCGGCGCCTGCGCTCTTTTCCCCTGCCTGGTGCAGGCGCAGTGAGCGCTGCCCGTCTTTCCTCATATGCAGCCCAGCTGACTGTGCCTGCGCGGCCGCCCTGCCTGTGATTCCCAGCCCCGCAGTGACTTATGATTTATTCACATTGCGGGGCTGGGATTCACAGGCAGGGCGGCCGCGCAGGCGCAGTCACCGAGACTGCATATGAGGAAAGACGGGCAGCGCTCACTGCGCCTGCACCAGGCAGGGGAAAAGAGCGCAGGCGCCGGCTACTTTTGAAAACAGAGGTGAGGAGGCGGTGCCCGGCGCCAAGAAGATGTGAGTGACAGCAGTGTGCTGTCTGAAGCAGGGGGGAAACGCCGGCCCACTTGACTGAAGACAAGGTATTTCTTAGAAATTTAAAAACGGATTATTTCTCTAGTTACCGTACCCAGAACTAAAAGAGCCACCTTGTCAGAATGCAGCATTACTGCTGCACAAGGTGGCTCTTTTAGTTTGAAACGACTGGGGGGGTGACAGGTTCCCTTTAACACCATTTTACTCATTTATTAAAAAACATACACAGTTATATTCACCTTTACACCTACAGTACAAACCAAAAGTTTGGACACACCTCATTTAAAGATTTTTCTGTATTTTCATGACTATGAAAATTGTACATTCACACTGAAGGCTTCAAAACTATGAATTAACACATGTGGAATTATATACTTAACAAAAAAGTGTGAAACAACTGAAATTATGTCTTATATTCTAGGGTCTTCAAAGTAGCCATCTTTTGCTTTGATGACTGCTTTGCACACTCTTGGCATTCTCTTGATGAACTTCAAGAGGTAAGTTGAAGTGAAGGACAGCATCCAATCGAGGTGAAAGTGAAAAATTCTTCTTTATTGTGCCATAAAATGCGACGTTTCAACCCAAATGGGTCTTTATCAACCATTTGGGTTGAAACATCGCATTTTATGGCACAATAAAGAAGAATTTTTCACTTTCACCTCGATTGGATGCTGTCCTTCACTTCAACTTATGGTATGTGCTCTTTCACCTGGGTCCGGTGGATATAGGACGGGCATCCTCGGCCTTTGTTCCTGTTAATTCCTGGTAATTTTTGTCAGATGTGCTGTCGGCCTTGCATTTATTTCTGAACTTCAAGAGGTAGTCACCTGGAATGGTCTTCCAACAATCTTGAAGGAGTTCCCAGAGATGTTTAGTGTTGTGAACTCTGTTTTCGGGCTCCCTCTTGTGGTCACTGGTGGTATGGTGTGCCTTTTGCTTTGGGCTCCCCCTGGTGGCCTTGTTTGTTATCCTGCTGGTCTCTGGCTATCAGCTGGTTCGTTATTCTCTGGGAGGTTCCTATATAGCTCTGTTTTACTTTCACTTGTTGCCGGCTGTCGATGTAATCAGTGCTACTCAGATTCCTTCTGAGTACCTTGCTCCCAGTCCATCCAGGATAAGCTAAGTTTTGTTTGCCCATTTTTAGATCAGTGTTTATCATGTTTTCTGTTCCAGCTTGCTAAAATGTAATTCCCTCGCTTGCTGGTTGCTCTAGTGGGCTGAGTTTCTCCCCACACACCGTTAGTTGGTGTGTGGGTTCTTGAAATCTCAGGATGGATATTTTGTAAGGGTTTTTTATTGATCGCATAGACCCCTGCTCTATTTTCTGCTTTCTAGTACTAGTGGGCCTCTTTTGCTGAATCTGATTTCATCCCTATGTATGTGCCTTCTTCTTACTTCACCGTTAATATTTGTTGGGGGCTTCTATATCTTTGGGGATTATTTCTCTGGAGGCAAGCGAGGTCTTTCTTTCTCTTTAGGGGTAGCTAGTTCCTCAGGCTGGCTCGAGACGTCTAAGAATTTTTTAGGCACGTTCACCGGCTACCTCTAGTTGTTTTGGATAGGTTCGGATTTGCGATCAGTCCAGTTACCATCTCCCTAGAGCTCGTCCTTAGTTTAATCACTTGCTGATCTATTTGTGATCCTCCGCCACTTGGGATCATAACAGTTTAGCACTTGTTGGCCCTTTTGCCTTCACTCTGCGGTCCAGCTCACCCCAAACCATCTCGATTGGGTTCAGGTTTGGTGACTGTGGAGGCCAGGTCATCTGGGGTAGCACCCCATCACTCTCCGTCTTGGTCAAATAGCCCTTACACAGCCTGGAGGTGTGTTTGGGGTCATTGTCCTGTTGAAAAATAAATGATGGTCCTCCAACTAAACCCAAACCGGATGGAATAGCATGCCGCTGCAAGATGCTCTGGTAGCCATGCTGGTTCAGTATGCCTTCAATTTTGAATAAATCCTCAACAGTGTCACCAGCAAAGCACCCCCACACCATCACACCTCCTCCTCCATGCTTCATGTTGGGAAGCGGGCATGTAGAGTCCATCCGTTCACCTTTTCTGCGTCGCACAAAGACACGGTGGTTGGAACCAAAGATCGCAAATTTGGACTCATCAGACCAAAGCAGATTTCCACTGGTCTA
The DNA here is from genome assembly GCF_051348905.1 of Ranitomeya variabilis. Classification (NCBI taxonomy): domain Eukaryota; kingdom Metazoa; phylum Chordata; class Amphibia; order Anura; family Dendrobatidae; genus Ranitomeya; species Ranitomeya variabilis. Next base: position 715,549,314 of record NC_135232.1, on the reverse strand, counting down.
ATGTCCATTCCTTGTGTTCTTTAGCCCAAAAAAGTATCTTCTGCTTGTTGCCTGTTCTTAGCAGTGCTTTCCTAGCAGCTATTTTACCATGAAGGCCTGCTGCACAAAGTCTCCTCTTAACAGTTGGTGTAGAGATGTGTCTGCTGCTAGAACTCAGTGTTGCATTGACCTGGTCTCTAATCTGAGCTGCTGTTAACCTGCGATTTCTGAGGCTGGTGACTCGGATAAACGTATCCTCAGAGGCAGAGGTGACTCTTGGTCTTCCTTTCCTGGGGCGGTCCTCATGTGAGCCAGTTTCTTTGTAGCGCTTGATGGTTTTTGCAACTGCACTTGGGGAATTTTTCAGACTGACTGACCTTCATTTCTTAAAGTAATGATGGCCACTCGTGTTTCTTTACTTAGCTTTTTTCTTGCCATAATACAAATTCTAACAGTCTATTCAGTAGGACTATCAGCTGTGTATCCACCAGACTTCTGCTCAACACAACGGATTTTCCCAACCCCATTTATAAGGCAAGAAATCCCACTTATTAAACCTGACAGGGCACACCTGTGAAGTGAAAACCATTCCCGGTGACTACCTCTTGGAAGCTCATCAAGAGAATGCCAAGAGTGTGCAAAGCAGTCTTTAAAGCCAAAAGGTGGCGACTTTGAAGAACCTAAAATATAAGACATAATTTCAGTTGTTTCACACTTTTTTGTTAAGTATTAGTGATGAGTGAATATACTTGTTACTTGAGATTTCCCGAGCACGCTCGGGTGTCCTCTGAGTATTTTTTACTGCTCAGAAATTTAGTTTTCATCACCGCAGCTGAATGATTTATATCTGTTTGCCAGCTTGATTACATGTGGGGATCCTCTAGCAACCAGGCAACCCCCTCATGTACTTATGCTGGCTAATAGATGTAAATCATTCAGCTGCGGCGGTAAACTAAATCTCCAAGCACTAGAAAATACTCGTAGGACACTCGAGCGTGCTCGGGAAATCTCGAGTAACGAGTATATTCGCTCATCACTATCTACTATATAATTGTCTAAGGGTCACTTACGTCTTTCTGCCTGTCTGTCCTTTTGTCACGGAAATCACAAGTCGTTGATTGGTCGCGGCAAAATAGCCGCGACCAATCAGCGACGGGCGCAGTCCGGCGGCAAAATGACCGCTCCGTACTCCCCGCAGTCAGTGCCCGCTCCATACTCCCCTCCACTCAGCGCTCACACAGGGTTAATAGCAGCGTTAACGGACCGCGTTGTGCCGCGGTGTAACGCACTCCGTTAACGCTGCCATTAACCCTGTGTGACCAACTTTTTACTATTGATGCTGCCTATGCAGCATCAATAGTAAAAAGATCTAACGTTAAAAATAATAAAAAAATATATATATATATATACTCACCGTCCGTCGGCCCCTCGGATCCAGAACAGGCCTTCCCCGCTCCTCGCGACGCTCCGGTGACCGCTCCATGCATTGCGATCTCGCGAGATGATGACGTAGCGGTCTCGCGAGACCGCTACATCATCTCGCGAGACCGCAATGCACTCTTGGAACCGGAGCGCGCGAGAAGCATCGGTAAACGCTTTGCCTGGATCCGGGGGCCAACGGAAGGTGAGTATATCACTATTTTTTATTTTCTTTTTTCTTATCAGGGATATGATGCCCACATTGCTATATACTACGTGGGCTGTGCAATGTACTACGTGGGCTGTGCAATGTACTACGTGGGCTGTGCAATATACTACGTGGGCTGTGCAATATACTATGTGGGCTGTGCAATATACTACGTGGCTGTGCTATATACTACGTGGACTGTGCTATATACTACGTGGCTGTTATACACTACATGGGCTGTTATATACTATGTGGGCTGTGCTATATACTGTGGGCTGTGCAATATACTACGTGGCTGTGCTATGTACTACGTGGGCTGTGTTATATACTACGTGGCTGTGTTATACACTACATGGGCTGTTATATACTACGTGGGCTGTGCTATATACTACATGGGCTGTGCTACACACTACGTGGGCTGTTATATACTGCGTGGGCTGTTATATACTGCGTGGGCTGTTATATACTACATGGGCTGTTATATACTACATGGGCTGTTATAAACTACGTGGGCTGTTATTCACGACGTGGGCTGTGTTATACACGATGTGGGCTGTGTTATACACGACTTGGGCTGTGTTATACACTACGTGGGCTGTGTTATGTACTACGTGAGCTGTGTTATATGCTATGTGGGCTGTTATAAACTACGTGGCTGTGTTATATGCTATGTGGGCTGTTATACACTCCGTGGGCTGTGCTATATACTACGTGACTGTGCAATATGCTACGTGGCTGTGCTATGTACTACGTAGCTTTTCTATATACTACGTGGCCGGCCGCGAACAATCGGCGACAGGTGCAGTCCGGCCACGAATTGGCACGGGATTTGAACCACGCTTTGCTAATTGGTCGCGGTTGGCCGAATCCTGTGTATTCAATGTATTATTCTAAAATCTTCATAAATAAACTACATACATATTCTAGAATACCTGTCAGGACTCTGAACATTTTTTACCTTTTGTGCATTACTGCCCTTTTCCAACATGGCGTCTTTGGTCTCATGTGCACTTGTCTTCCTGCTATAAAACTCCACCCCAGCCTTCAGTCTGTGCTAGATTATTCTGCGTTGCATCCAGCTCCTGATTACTCCCTGGCCTTGCACCTGCACCTGCTCCTGTGAACCTGTGTTGGAGATCCTGCCACTCTGTTCTGAGTTCCTGCTGCATACACCAGTGTTCAGTAATCCTCCTTCATCTGCTGCTCATGTTACTTCCATCTGCATTTGCTGGACATGTAAGCTGTTTGCTGCTCTGCAAAACCTGAGACTATTAACCAGGCCTCCCTGGTTGAGCTAAGATATGATTTGAACTGCCTTATAGCATATCTATCTGTGTCTGGACTAAGTCAAGGATCTATTCGTGTCAAGTTTCCTCAAGAATAACTGTGCTTCATAGACTTTCTGTTTGTTTGTATCTACCTCTGAAGTTTCCTATTGACTGCTAAGCTGCGTTTATTATTTGCACCAAGTGTTGTGGACTTGAGTTTCTCTCTGCACCTGTTTAAATCACCGTGTGATAATATAAACTTTACCACTTATAAAACTGTGTCCTGTTGTCTTGTTCCACGCAAAGAGTCTCCTGAATTATCCCCTATAATTATTACAGGATAATCTAGCCATAAAAAAAAAGGAGACTGCTGGAACAGTGACTGCAGAGAGCAGATTAGAGCAGGTGTTTTCCATAATTAGATCACTGCAGAAAGATGTGGAAGGTCTGCAAAAGAAGTTTGGAAGCTTTGAACACAACAAGTGTTTGGACAAAGTTTGCAGGACTTAAGCAACCGCATGGCAGCCCAGGAAAACAAACTTGCTGGCATAGAGTCCCAGTATGGACGGGCTTTTCAGGACATAAGCACGCAAATAGCTGCACAAGTGACTTTACCCTCTGGGCAACCGCCACCAGCTAGCCCACCTAAGTTGCCCCCATTCAGATTTAATGGTGATCGCGACAAATTTCGTGGCTTTGTGAATCAATGTATGCTATATTTTGATGTGCATGCTGACCGTTTCCCTACTGATAGATCCAAAGTATTGTGTGTAATAATGCTACTGACCTCACGAGCGCTTGCCTGGGCGAATCCGATGATTGAGTCTCGTGACCCACGGTTAAATGACTTGGATGATTTCTTGGCCGCTATGGCATTAATGTTTGATGACCCTAATCGCCGTGCAACCACTGAATCTGCTTTGTTGTCTTTACGCCAGGCTAAACGTTCTGTTATTGAGTATGCTACTGAATTCAGGAGATTGGCGGTAGATAACAATTGGGACAGTTATGCACAATTGCCTATTTTTAAAAGGGGTCTGTCTACTATTATAAAAGATGAACTAGCTCGCTCGGAGACACCACAAGAACTAGAGACATTTATACAGCATTGTGTGCGCATAGACATTCGCCTTACTGAGCGTAGGCAGGAGAAATTTGCTGCATATAACCGTATTTCTAACTTTTCCCTTCCTTCCAAAGAGCCTGCAGGTAAAACATCTCGGGAAGTAGAGGAGGTGCCTATGCAAATTGATTCCGTTCAGAGACGCGAGATCAATGAGCGCCGGGAGCATCTCCTTCGTGAAAGTCTATGTTTCTACTGCGGCCAGTCCGACCACTTCTTGATCAATTGTCCTAAGTGTCCTAGACGGCCTAACAAGGTGCTAGCAGCAATAGGGGAGTATGACAACTGTGATGATGAATCTGACATCTCTGAATGTAGCCTGCCTTTAAACACTGTATTCCATTCACTTTCTATGACTTCGCCCCCCAAGAAGCTGAAGGAAAAGAACTCTCACTGTTCTCTCCCTATTAAGATCCTGTGTTCAGGACAGTGGATTTCCAGTTCAGCTATGATTGACTCTGGTGCAGGTGGCAATTTCATGGATATCGCATTTGCCAAGGAACATGGTATTAAAATTCAGCAAAGAGCCTCTCCAATTACCATGGAAACAGTGGATGGGTCACCTTTAATCTCTGGGCCTGTGGATCAGGAGACCGTACCCCTTGAAATTTTGTTGGAGCCTAATCATCAGGAGCAACTTTCTTTCTTGCTAATTTCTTCTCCTTATTTTCCTGTGATTTTAGGCATTCCTTGGTTGCGTTCTCAGAACCCAATTATCAACTGGGAGACAAAGGAGATCATCTTTCCAACAAGGAGCAACTCAGCGTTAACAGAAGCTGTCCCTGAGTCCACGGCTACAGAACCACATGTACAGGTATTTTCTTTACCTCCAGCATATAAAGAGTTCTCTGACATCTGTGACAAGAAGAATGCAGATCAGCTTCCTACACACAGGCATTATGACTGTCCCATTGAGCTGCTTCCCGGGGCAGCCATTCCTTTTGGTAAGGTATACCCTTTGGCGGCACCTGAGCTTCAAGCCTTAAAGGAGTATATTGATGAAAATCTGGCCAAAGGCTTCATACGTCCTTCTTCCTCACCAGCAGGGGCACCCATTTTTTTTGTAAAGAAGAAGGATGGGACCCTGAGACCCTGTGTTGACTATCGGGAACTCAATAAGGTAACCGTACGAAACCATTACCCTTTGCCTCTGATTCCCGAATTACTGGAAAGAGTCCGCCATGCTAAGGTGTTCTCTAAGCTGGATCTCCGTGGGGCTTATAATTTGGTGCGTATTCGTCCAGGGGATGAGTGGAAGACAGCATTCAGATGCCGGTATGGACACTTTGAATCTCTTGTGATGCCCTTCGGGCTTTGTAACGCCCCTGCAGCATTTCAACACCTTGTTAATGACATCTTCAGAGATTTGTTGGACCAGTTTGTGGTGATCTATTTGGACGATATACTAATCTTTTCTGACTCTCTACAGGAACATGAAGAACATGTCAAAACTGTTTTAAGACGTCTGAAAGAGAACTAACTGTATATCAAGCTGGAGAAATGCGAGTTCCATCGTTCTAGATACAGTTCTTGGGTTATATCATCTCTCCTCAGGGGCTGAACATGGAATCTGGTAAGATTCAGGCTATCCTTGACTGGCCGGCACCCAAGAACGTTAAGGAGGTCCAACGTTTTATTGGTTTTGCAAATTTCTACAGACGCTTCATTCAAAATTTTTCTGCTATTGTCCGTCCCATTACTTCCTTGACAAAGAAGGAAAAGCCCTTTAAGTGGTCATCACAGGCTCAAGAAGCTTTTGATCGGCTGAAGATCTGTTTCACATCAGCATCGCTGTTGATACACCCAGATCCAACACATCCTTTCATTGTGGAGGTGGAAGCTTCTGATAATGCTTTGGGGGCTATTCTCTCCCAAAGAACTGGAGAGAAGGGTCTGCTACATCCTTGTGCTTTCTTTTCCCGTAGACTAACCTCAGCAGAGAAGAATTACGACGTGGGAGACAAGGAATTGCTGGCTATTATTGCGGCTTTCAAAGAATGGAGGCATCATCTGCAAGGAGCTGCAAAACAGATCATAGTGCTAACTGACCATCGCAATCTAGAGTTCCTTAGATCCGCTAGATGTCTTTCTCCTCATCAGGCTCGTTGGAACTTATTCTTAAATCATTTTAACTTTATCTCATACCGTCCAGGTTCTCGTAATGGGAAGGCTGATGCTTTATCCCGAATCCATGCTGCGGATTCCGTACCTGGAGCCCCGTCCAAGACCATTCTATCTGATGCCAATTTCATCGGAGTTATCCACGATCAGGACTTGTGGAAGGAGTGCAGGGAGGCATATGAAGGTGATGTATTTCTGGCCAACCCACATGTGGATATTAATCTTGTCTTTAAGGGTGGCATGTGGTTCAGAGATCGACGTATCTACGTCCCGGTGGTCGTCCGTCTGCAGATCGTCAAGTTGGTACATGACTCCAAGTTGGCTGGTCACAGGGGGGTACAGAAGACACAAGAGTTCCTGAGCCGATTCTTCTGGTGGCCAACTTGCCTGAAGGATACCAAGGACTATGTTCTCTCTTGCGAGGCATGTGCTCGTTACAAGACTCCTCATGTGGCACCTACGGGTCTTCTACAACCATTACCTGTTCCATCCCGCCCTTGGGGGTCTATATCCATGGACTTTATTGTGGAGCTGCTTACATCGGGGGGCATAAATACAATCATGGTGGTAGTTGATCGCCTGACTAAAGCTGCTCATTTTGTTCCGTGCACCGGCCTCCCCTCAGCTAAAGATACAGTGAACTTGGTTATACAGAATGTCTTTCGGTTGCATGGGGTGCCGGATGAGATCATCTCTGACCGTGGAGTACAGTTCACTTCAAGATTCTGGAAAGGGTTTTGCTCTGCACTCAATATTAATGTCTGTCTCTCTTCCGCTTACCATCCCCAGACAAATGGTCAGACTGAGCGGACCAACCAGACGCTGGAACAATATCTAAGATGCTATGTCAGCCATCTCCAGGATGATTGGTTGGAGTTGCTGCCGTTAGCCGAATTTTCATATAATAATTCTCAGAGCGCCTCCACTAAATTTACACCTTTCTTTGCCAATCTGGGTTATCGTCCGTGTATTTTACCTAGGTCTCCAATTAATTCTCCGATTCTGGCAGTGGAGGAAAGGCTGACTGCGATGAGACAAAATCTGGAGGTTCTGAAGGAATCCCTGACCACGGCTCAAGAACGTTATAAGAGATCGGCTGATAGATTCCGTAAACCTGCACCCATGTTCAAGGTAGGAGATTCCGTGTGGTTAGCAACTAAGAATCTGAAGTTAAATGTTCCTTCACAAAAACTTGGACAGAAATTAATTGGCCCTTTCAAGATCAACGGTATTGTGAGCTCTGTGGCCTGCCGGCTGAAGCTACCTAGGACCATGAAGGTACACCCAGTTTTTCATGTATCTTTACTAAAGCCTGTATCTCCTAATACCTTCCAGGGACGTGTTGTGCCACCTCCGCAGCCAGTGTTGATTGATGGGCAAGAACAATTTGTGGAGGAAATTATTGATTCCAGGATTTGCAGGAATCGGCTCCAATATCTGATAAGATGGCAGGGATATCCCCCTGAGGAAGACTCTTGGGAACCTGTGGAAAACATCAATGCCCAACAGAAGATTTCTCGTTTTCATCAGAGATTCCCTGAGAAACCAGGTCCAGGATCGTCCTGAGGCCGCTTCTAAGGCGGGAGTAATGTCAGGACTCTGAACATTTTTTACCTTTTGTGCATTACTGCCCTTTTCCAACATGGTGTCTTTGGTCTCATGTGCACTTGTCTTCCTGCTATAAAACTCCACCCCAGCCTTCAGTCTGTGCTAGATTATTCTGCTTTGCATCCAGCTCCTGATTACTCCCTGGCCTTGCATCTGCACCTGCTTCTGTGAACCTGTGTTGGAGATCCTGCCACTGCTCTGAGTTCCTGCTGCATACACCAGTGTTCAGTAATCCTCCTTCATCTGCTGCTCATGTTACTTCCATCTGCATTTGCTGGACATGTAAGCTGTTTGCTGCTCTGCAAAACCTGAGACTATTAACCAGGCCTTCCTGTTTGAGCTAAGATATGATTTGAACTGCCTTATAGCATATCTATCTGTGTCTGGACTAAGTCAAGGATCTATTCGTGTCAAGTTTTCTTAAGAATAACTGTGCTTCAGACTTTCTGTTTGTTTGCATCTTCCTCTGAAGTTTCCTATTAACTGCTAAGCTGCGTTTATTATTTGCACCAAGGGTTGTGGACTTTAGTTTCTCTCTGCACCTGTTTGAATCACCGTGTGATAATATAAACTTTTCCACTTATAAAACTGTGTCCTGTTGTCTTGTTCCACGCAAAGAGTCTCCTGAATTATCCCCTATAATTATTACAATACCCGATGCGTTAGAATCGGGCTACCATCTAGTTAAGTATATAATTCCACATGTTCCACATAGTTTTGATGCCTTCAGTGTGAATGTACAATTTTCATAGTCATGAAAATACAGAAAAATCTTTAAATGAGGTGTGTCCAAACTTTTGGTCTGTACTGTATAATCAATCAATGCCCATGTCACCTGTAAAAAACAATAGTAAACAACCATATCCCTCACCTGTCCAACAAGATCATTCATTTGTCCCTTGACGAGTCTAGCTCTGCTACATCTAGATGCCATGATGAATGTTAGCATGATGCAAGCATGATTCAGCCGGGCATCTAGCAGATACGCTGAGCGTGATCGCGCAGCATCCGTGTCTTGCGGTGATGTGAAGAAGGTGGGGGGAGAAGAGCACTATCCATGGCACCTGGGAACAGCGTGAACTGTACTGCTTTTCCCAGGCGCCGATACAGGTCACAGATGCCATATACAGATGTCACATACGGGCACGGATCTCACCAGTACTGGTTTATCCATTACAAGAATCACCAGGATGGAGACCTTATAGTGTTGACACTCTGGGGTGTCACTAAGTGATATTTTGGCTGTCTCCTTTACACTATATTTGAATTGTTTAGGCAATATAAAGACAGGACATTTCAGGTTTACTTTCAATCGATTTTTTTTCATAATAAAAGTTTTAGGACTTGTTAGTGCGGGTTCTTGTTGGGTCATCCGAAATTGTTAATAATCGGGTCATAGTACAGGAACAGGGGCTGATTGGGGTCGTAGTACAGGAACAGGGGATGACGGGGGTCATAGTACAGGAACGAGGTGGGGACGACGGGGGTCGTAGTACAGGCACAGGTTAGCACTTCTAATGTCCACTCTTCTCTTTGCAGGCCATCGCCCAGCTGGTGAGGGATCTGTTGGGGGTGATGGATCCATCCTGGAGCCGCAGCATCTCTTTGCCCCGCAGAGACAATATGGGGCTTTTCCTAGAGCAGAAATCTCAGACTGGAGCCAAGCACGAACTGCTCAGCTACAGCCAGTTCATCAGGGAGCAGGGCCTTTAGTGGGCGAGGGTCCAGCCCAGAGATCAGGGAAGTTACTGTGGGGTTGGGGATCGCTAGTGCAGAAGTTCTCACTCCCCTGGTATGGAAGCTGAATCGGAGCACTACAGATCTTTGCTCTTCTATAATGCAGAGTTTTCCTGTTATTCCAGTGTAATAAACATGTGCTCGGTCCATGTGTATCACCATGAGGTATCACCCCCCTCCCCAGATCCAGCACCAAGGGAGTAGAGGGGACATCACCTCCATGGTTCCTACTAATATTTATATCCCCCTGCTACTCCTCCAGATACTGCCTGCCCCTATCATATATGGACCCAGCATCACAATGATGCAGATGCATTGTCAACCTTTTTTGCAGGTAACATAGTTATTAAGGTTGAAGGAAGATTTGTTAAGTCCATCTAGTTCAACCCATAGCCTAACCTAACATGCCCTAACATACTGTTCCAGAGCAAGGCAAAAAAACCCATGTGGCAAAGAGTAAGCTCCACACTGGGGAAAAAAAATTCCTTCCCGACTCCACATACGGCAATCAGACTAGTTCCCTGGATCAACAACCTAACAAGGAATCTAATATATATACCCTGTAACATTATACTTTTCAAGAAAGGCATCCAGTCCCCTCTTAAATTTTAGTAATGAATCACTCATTACAACATCATACGGCAGAGTTCCATAGTCTCACTGCTCTTACAGTAAAGAATCCGCGTCTGTGATTATGGTTAAACCTTCTTTCCTCCAGACGTAGAGGATGCCCCCTTGTCCATGTCTCAGGTCTATGATTAAAAAGATCAGAAAGGTCTTTGTACTGTCCCCTCATATATTTATACATTAACATAAGATAACCCCTTAGTCTTCGTTTTTCCAAACTAAACAGCCCCAAGTGTAATAACCTATCCTGGTATAGCAGACCCCCCAGTCCTCTTATAACCTTGGTCGCTCTTCTCTGCACCCACTCCAGTTACGTCTTTCTTAGGCTATGTGCACACGTAAGAAAAGAGGTGCAGAATTTTCTGCACAAAATCCGCAGCTCCTGGCAGAATCCGCAGCCCCGGTTTTTATGCGGATTTTGTGCGGTTTTTATGCAGAATTTCTGCGGATTTTGCCACTGCGGATTTTTAACATGGAGGGGTGCAGAAACGCTGCAGATCCGCAAAAAAGAAGTGACATGCACTTCTTTGAAATCCGCAGCAATTCCGCACTGATTTTTCCGCACCGTCTGCACATCTTTTTTTTTTCCCCATTAACTAACATTGTACTGTACATCACAGTGCGGATCTGCAGCGTTTCTGCGCGGTATAACCCACACCGTCTGCACATACCCTTATACACCGGAGACCAGAACTGTTCACAGTATTGTAAGTGTGGTTGCACTAGTGACTTGTATAGAGGTAAAATTATGTTCCCTCATGAGCATTTATGCCTCTTTTAATGCATCCCATTATTTTATTTGCCTTTGTAGCAGCTGCCTGACACTGGCCACTAAATGTGAGTTTGTCATCCACCCATACTCCCAGGTCTTTTTCATTGACGGTTTTGCCCAGAGTTTTAGAATTAAGCACATTTACATCTTATTACTTCTACCTAAGTGCATGACCTTACAATTATCCCCATTAAAGCTCATTTGCCATTTATCAGCCCAAGCTTCTAGTTTACATAAATCATCCTGTAATATAAAATTGTCCTCCTCTGTATTGATTACCCTGCAGAGTTTAGTGTCATCTGCAAAAATTTAACTTCTACTCTGTATGCCCCCTACAAGGTCAATAATAAATATGTTAAGAGGGCCCAATACTGACCCCTGTGGTACCCCACTGCTAACCACGTCCCAGTCCGAGTTCGCTCCATTAATAACCACCCTTTGTTTCCTATCCTTGAGCCAGCTCTTAACCCACTTATACATATTTTCCCCTATCCCCATTATTCTCATTTTATGTATCAACCTTTTGTGTGGCACCGTATCAAAAGCTTTTGAAAAGTCCATATACATTACGTCCACTGCGTTCCCTTGGTCCAGTCCGGAACTTACCTCTTCATAGAAATTGATCAGATCAGAGGTGGATGTGCTCCTGTGGAAGTGCGACTAAGCAGGACACTGGTGCATGGGCTGCTGTGGATGTGTGGCCAGGCAGGCACTGGTGGATGTGCTGTTGTGGGTGTGTGGCGGGCAGGGCACTGGTGGATGTGTTGTGGATGTGTGGCCCGGCAGGACAATGGTGGATGGGCTGCTGTGGATGTGCGGCTGGGCAGGACACTGATGGATATGCTGTTGTGGATCTGCGGCGGGCAGAACATTGGTGGATGTGCTGTTGTGGATCTGCGGTGGGCAGAACACTGGTGGATGTGCTGTTGTGGATCTGCAACGGGCAGGACACTGGTGGATGTGCTGCTGTGGATCTGCGGCGGGAAGGACACTGGTGGATGTGCTGTTGTGGATCTGCGGTGGGAAGGACGCTAGTAGATGTGCTGTTGCAGATGTATGACCGGGCAGGACACTGGTGGATGTGTTGTGGATGTGCAGCCAGGCAAGACACTGATGGATGGGGTGTTGTGGACATGTGTCACACACAGTGTAGGAAAGACTAAGTGCAACATGAAGTGATAAGGGGAAGGGAACCCAACACTAGGGAATGGGGGAGTGGAGACTTCTGGGCAGATGTAACGTCACCCTGTCTGCCCTAAGCATTCCTATATGGGATCCGCATCTATCACCGAGTAGGATACCTAACCCCTGACTGACCCTGGCGATAAGCCCTGCATGTGGAAGGAAAGGATATGCATTAGTCAATCCCCACTACTACTAAAGACATGGGATACACAAACAAGGGGAACACTTAGCTTGAGTAGACAGAGAGAAAGACAGACGTCCTCCAAACACCAGAGTGTAAGATAGTGGACTGCTTTAGCGTCAAGCCTCAATAGGGAAATGGAAATATCACCGGCAACTCTCGGCAGCAAACAGTGAGTTTTATACACCCTGGTCCAGGTTTGTCAACTAGAGCTGGGGGAGGTGGCCACTGGGTCCTAAAGTCAGAAGGACTAGGATGGAGTCTGCAATGCCAACCGCTGAGACCTTCTGCATCTAGTTGCAGTGTGACTGTCTGCAGCCTCTGACACCCCCGTGACACCCGGTAGGATGCTGGTAGACGTGCTGTTGTGGATTTGTGGTGGGCAGGACACTTGTGGATGTGCTGCTGTGGATGCATAGCCGGGTAGGACGCTGGTGGATGTGCTGTTGTGGATCTGTGGCTGGGTAGGACGCTGGTGGATGTGTTGTAGATGTTCGGCAGGGCAGGATACTGGTGGATGTGCTGTTGTTGATCTGTGGTGGACATGACACTGGTGGATGTGCTGCTGTGGATGTATGGCCGGGTAGGACGCTGGTGTAGATGTGCTGTTGTCGATCTGTGGCTGGGTAGGACACTGCTGGATCTTTGTTTTTCAATGTGGAGAATCCTTTTTGGTTTGGCTCTCATTTCCGTATGTTACGTGCCGGCATGTGGTTGTGATCACGGTGAGGCAGCTGGGGACAGCTCCAACTTGGAGGCACACATGCAGCAGCTTCTTATAGAGCCAGGGCCTTAGGAGGAAGGACCAACCGCCACACCATGGGAAAGATAATATAGCGCCTGCATATACTGCAGCATAAGAAACCATCACAAACAAAAGAATAACAGAGACCTCCATCTGCAGGACATAATGTCACACACAGTGTAAGAAAGTGCAACACAAAGAGATACAGTTAAGTCCATATATATTTGGACAGAGAGAACATTTTTCTAATTTTGGTTATAGACATTACCACAATGAATTTTAAACAAAACAATTCAGATGCAGTTGAAGTTCAGACTTTCAGCTTTCATTTGAGGGTATCCACATTAAAATTGGATGAAGGGTTTAGGAGTTTCAGCTCCTTAACATGTGCCACCCTGTTTTTAACTCCTTAAGCCCCGAGGGTGGTTTGCACGTTAATGACCGGGCCAATTTTTACAATTCTGACCACTGTCTCTTTATGAGGTTATACAGTGCCTACAAGTAGTATTCAACCCCCTGCAGATTTAGCAGGTTTACTAAGATGCAAATAAGTTAGAGCCTTCAAACAAGAGCAGGATTTATTAACAGATGCATAAATCTTACAAACCAAAAAGTTTTGTTGCTCAGTTAAATTTTTATAAATTTTAAACATAAAAGTGTGGGTCAATTATTATTCAACCCCTAGGTTTAATATTTTGTGGAATAACCTTTGTTTGCAATTACAGCTAATAATCGTCTTTTATAAGACCTGATCAGGCCGGCACAGGTCTCTGGAGTTATCTTGGCCCACTCCTCCATGCAGATCTTCTCCAAGTTATCTAGGTTCTTTGGGTGTCTCATGTGGACTTTAATCTTGAGCTCCTTCCACAAGTTTTCAATTGGGTTAAGGTCAGGAGACTGACTAGGCCACTGCAACACCTTGATTTTTTGCCTCTTGAACCAGGCCTTGGTTTTCTTGGCTGTGTGCTTTGGGTCGTTGTCTTGTTGGAAGATGAAATGACGACCCATCTTAAGATCCTTGATGGAGGAGCGGAGGTTCTTGGCCAAAATCTCCAGGTAGGCCGTGCTATCCATCTTCCCATGGATGCGGACCAGATGGCCAGGCCCCTTGGCTGAGAAACAGCCCCACAGCATGATGCTGCCACCACCATGCTTGACTGTAGGGATGGTATTCTTGGGGTCGTATGCAGTGCCATCCAGTCTCCAAACGTCACGTGTGTGGTTGGCACCAAAGATCTCGATCTTGGTCTCATCAGACCAGAGAACCTTGAACCAGTCAGTCTCAGAGTCCTCCAAGTGATCATGAGCAAACTGTAGACGAGCCTTGACATGACGCTTTGAAAGTAAAGGTACCTTATGGGCTCGTCTGGAACGGAGACCATTGCGGTGGAGTACGTTACTTATGGTATTGACTGAAACCAATGTCCCCACTGCCATGAGATCTTCCCGGAGCTCCTTCCTTGTTGTCCTTGGGTTAGCCTTGACTCTTCGGACAAGCCTGGCCTCGGCACGGGAGGAAACTTTCAAAGGATGTCCAGGCCATGGAAGGCTAACAGTAGTTCCATAAGCCTTCCACTTCCAGATGATGCTCCGAACAGTGGAGACAGGTAGGCCCAACTCCTTGGAAAGGGTTTTGTACCCCTTGCCAGCCTTGTGACCCTCCACGATCTTGTCTCTGATGGCCTTGGAATGCTCCTTTGCCTTTCCCATGTTGACCATGTATGAGTGCTGTTCACAAGTTTGGGGAGGGTCTTAAATAGTCAGAAAAGGCTGGAAAAAGAGATAATTAATCCAAACATGTGAAGCTCATTGTTCTTTGTGCCTGAACTACTTCTTAATACTTTAGGGGAACCAAACAGAATTCTGGTGGGTTGAGGGGTTGAATAATAAATGACCCTCTGAAAAGACTTTTCACAATTTAAAAAAAAAATAAACAAAGAAATACCATTCTTTTTTGCTGCAGTGCATTTCACACTTCCAGGCTGATCTACAGTCCAAATGTCACAATGCCAAGTTAATTCCAAATGTGTAAACCTACTAAATCTGCAGGGGGTTGAATACTACTTGTAGGCACTGTAACTCTGGAACGCTTCAACGGATCTTGGCGATTCTGACACTGTTTTCTCCTGACATATTGTTCTTCATGATAGTGGTAAAATTTATTCGATATAACTTGCGTTTATTTGTGAAAAAAATGGAAATTTGGCGAAAACTTTGAAAATTTCGCAATTTTCCAACTTTGAATTTTTATGCCCTTTAATCACAGAGATATGTCACGCAAAATACTTAATAAGTAACATTTCCCACATGTCTACTTTACATCAGCACAATTTTGGAACCAAAATTTTTTTTTGTTAGGGAGTTATAAGGGTTAAAAGTTGACCAGCAATTTCTCATTTTTACAACACCATTTTTTCTTAGGGACCACATCTCATTTGAAGTCATTTTGAGGGGTCCATGATAGAAAATACCCAAGTGTGACACCATTCTAAAAACTGCACCCCTCAAGGTGCTCAAAACCACATTCAAGAAGTTTATTAACCCTTCAGGTGTTTCACAGGAATTTTTGGAATGTTTAAATAAAAATGAACATTTAACTTTTCACACAAAATTTAATTCAGCTCCAATTTGTTTTATTTTACGAAGGGTAACAGGAGAAAATGGACCCCAAAAGTTGTACAATTTGTCCTGAGTACGCTGATACCCCATATGTGGGTGTAAACCATTGTTTGGGCGCATGGCAGAGCTCGGAAGGGAAGGAGCGCCGTTTGACTTTTCAATGCAAAATTGACTGGAATTGAGATGGGACGCCATGTTGCGTTTGGAGAGCCCCTGATGTGCCTAAACATTGAAACCCCCAACAAGTGACACCATTTTGGAAAGTAGACCCCTTAAGGAACTTATCTAGATGTGTGGTGAGCACTTTGACCCAACAAGTGCTTCACAGAAGTTTCTAATGCAGAGACGTAAAAATAAAAAATATTTTTTCACAAAAATGATCTTTTCACCCCCAATTTTTTACTTTCCCAAGGGTAAGAGAAGAAATTAGACCACAAAAGTTGTTGTGCAATTTGTCCTGAGTACGACGATACCCCATATGTGGGGGTAAACCACTGTTTGGGCGCATAGCAGAGCTCGGAAGGGAAGGAGCGCCATTTTACTTTTCAATGCAAAATTGACTGGAATTAAGATGGGACACCATATTGCGTTTGGAGAACCCCTGATGTGCCTAAACATTAAAACCCCCCACAAGTGACACCATTTTGGAAAGTAGACCCCCTCAGGAACTTGTCTAGATGTGTTTTGAGAGCTTTGAACCCCCAAGTGTTTCACTACAGTTTATAACGCAGAGCCGTGAAAATACAAATAATTTTTTTTTCACAATAATGATTTATTAGCCCCCAGTTTTGTATTTTCCCAAGGGTAACAGGAGAAATTGGACCCCAAAAGTTGTCCAATTTGTCCTGAGTACGCTGATACCCTGTATGTGGGGGGGAACCACTGTTTGGGCGCATGGCAGAGCTCGGAAGGGAAGGCGCGCCATTTGGAATGCAGACTTAGCTGGATTGGTCTCCAGGCGTCACGTTGCATTTGTAGAGCCCCTGATGTATGCAAACAGTAGAAACCCCCCACAAGTGACCCCATATTGGAAACTAGACCTCCCAAGGAACTTATCTAGATGTGTTGTGAGAACTTTGAACCCCCAAGTGTTTCACTACAGTTTATAACGCAGAGCCGTGAAAATAAAAAATCCTTTTTTTCCCACAAAAATGATTTTTAGCCCCCCAAATTTTTATTTTCCCAAGGATAACAAGAGAACTTGGACCCCAAAAGTTGTTGTCCAATTTGTCCCGAGTACGCTGATACCCCATATGTTGGGGTAAACCCCTGTTTGGGCGCACGGGAGAGCTCGGAAGGGAAGGAGCACTGTTTTACTTTTTCAACGCAGAATTGGCTGGAATTGAGATCGGACGCTATGTCGCGTTTGGAGAGCCCCTGATGTGCCTGAACAGTGGAAACTCCCCAATTCTACCTGAAACCCTAATCCAAACACACCCCTAACCCTGATCCCAACGGTAACCCTATCCACACCCCTAACCCTGACACACCCCTAACCCTAATCCCAACCGTAAATGTAATCCAAACCCTAACTTTAGCCCCAACCCTAACCCTAACTTTAGCTCCAACCCTAGCCCCAACCCTAACCCTAGCCCTAATCCTAGCCCTGACCCTATCCCTAATCCTAATGGGAAAATGGAAATAAATACTTTTTTTAATTTTATTATTTTTCCCTAACTAAGGGGGTGATGAAGGGGGGTTTGATTTACTTTTGTAGCGTTTTTTTATATCGGATTTTTATGATTGGCAGCTGTCACACACTAAAAGACGCTTTTTATAGCAAAAAAGTTTTTGCGTCTCCACATTTTGAGACCTATAATTTTTCCATATTTTGGTCCACAGAGTCATGTGAGGTCTTGTTTTTTGCGAGACGAGTTGACGTTTTTATTGGTAACATTTTCGGGCACATGACATTTTTTGATCGCTTTTTATTCCGATTTTTGTGAGGCAGAATGACCAAAAACCAGCTATTCATGAATTTCTTTTGGGGGAGGCATTTATACCGTTACACGTTTTGTAAAATTGATAAAGCAGTTTTATTCGTCGGGTCAGTACGATTACAGCGATATCTCATTTATATCTTTTTTTATGTTTTGGCGCTTTTATACGATAAAAGCTATTTTATAGAAAAAATAATTATTTTGGCATCGCTTTATTTTGAGGACTATAACTTTTTTTATTTTTTTGCTTATGATGCTGTATGGCGGCTTGTTTTTTTGCGGGACAAGATGACGTTTTCAGCGGTACCATGGTTATTTTTATCCGTCTTTTTGATCGCGTTATTCCACTTTTTGTTCAGTGGTATGATAATAAAGCGTTATTTTTTGGCTTTTTTTTTTCTTGAAGGGGTTAACTAGTGGGACAGTTTTATAGGTTGGGTCGTTACGGACGCGACGATACTAAATATGTGTACTTTTATTGTTTTTTTTTTTTTATTTAAAGAAATGTATTTATGGGAATATTTTTATTTTTTTCTTAATTTAGGAATTTATTTTTTTACTTTTTTACTTTGCCCCGGGGGGGACATCACAGATCGCACAGCACTGTCAGATCAGCGATCTGACTGACAGCGCTGCAGGCTTACCAGCGCCTGCACTGGACCCGGAAGTAATCCCTGCAGGACCCGGATGCAGCCCGGCGGCCATTTTGGATCCGGGGCCTGCAGGGATAGGAGGTAAGAGACGCTCGGAGCAACGCGATCACATCGCGTTGCTCCGGGGGTCTCAGGGAAGCCCGCAGGGAGCCCCCTCCCTGCGCGATGCTTCCCTATACCGCCAGAACACTGTGTTCATGTTTGATCGCAGTGTGCCGGGGGTTAATGTGCTGTGGCTGTCCGTGACCACTCCTGGCACATAGTGCCGGATACAGGAATTATACACGGCACTCGAGGCTCCTGGGTGGTGCTCAAGTAAGGTTTCCAACCCGTCAATAAATTAATTAAAAAAAAATTAATAAAAAACTTGGCACTCAAGAGTTCTTTTTGAAAAATGAAGAAATAATTGTTCGTTTATTGGTGCAACCAGTTCAGTAATTGATGATGTATAAACGTTTTCGGTCACAAGACCTTCATCAGAAACATCATATATGAAACTGGAAGCAGGGCTGCAATAATGTATAGGCACAAAAGGCCTGCGTACAGGTGTTACCGGGCAGATGAACCTGGAGGCTCCTGGGGAGACTGTGAGGTGGGGCGCACTGGGGAAGCAAGGTCCCGCTGTAAAGGACTAGCGCTTATGTATCCAGGTCCAGGGAACGCTGTGTAGCTGGAAGAACCAGAACACATAGTGCCGGATGTCAGCTGTGATAGTCAGCCCACCCCACCTCGACGGGATAGTACGTCATATGGGATTAAGGGGTTAAAGGGACCAAAAGTAATTGGACAGATTAAATAATTTTAAATAAAATGTTCATTTCTAGTACTTGGTTGAAAACCCTTGGCTGGCAATGACTGCCTGAAGTCTTGAACTCATGGATATCACCAGACGCTGTGTTTCCTCCTTTTTGATGCTCTGCCAGGCCTTCACTGCGGTGGTTTTCAGTTGCTGTTTGTTTGTGGGCCTTTCTGTCTGAAGATTAGTCTTTAACAAGTGAAATGCATGCTCAATTAGGTTGAGATCAGGTGACTGACTTGGCCATTCAAGAATATTCCACTTCTTTGCTTTAATAAACTCCTGGGTTGCTTTGGC
This sequence comes from Ranitomeya variabilis, assembly GCF_051348905.1. NCBI lineage: Eukaryota > Metazoa > Chordata > Amphibia > Anura > Dendrobatidae > Ranitomeya > Ranitomeya variabilis. Next base: position 715,530,036 of record NC_135232.1, on the reverse strand, counting down.
TTTATGTTTTGGGTCATTGTCCATCTGTAGTATGAAACGCCGACCAATCAGTTTGGCTGCATTTGGCTGGATCGGAGCACACAGTATGGCTCTGAATACCTCAGAATTCTGTCCTGTGTCACATCATCAATAAACACTATTGACTCAGTGCCACTGGCAGCCATGCATGCCCAAGCCATCACACTGCCTCCGCCGTGTTTTACAGATGATGTGGTATGCTTTGGATCATGAGCTGTACCACGCCTTTGCCATACTTTTCTCTTTCCATCATTCTCGTAAAGGTTGATCTTGGTTTCAGCTGTCCAAAGAATGTTCTTCCAGAACTGGTCCTAAAGTCAGAAGGACTAGGATGGAGTCTGGAATGCCAACCGCTGAGACCTTCTGCAGCTAGATGCAGTGTGACTGCCTGCAGCCTCTGACACACCCGTGACACCGGGTAGGATGCTGGTAGATGTGCTGTTGTGGATTTGTGGTGGGCAGGACACTGGTGGATGTGTTGTGGATTTGCGGCAAGGCAGGACACTGGTGGATGTGTTGTTGTGGATGTGCTGTTGTGGATCTGTGGCAGGCAGGACATTGGTGGATGAGCTGCTGTGGATGTGCGGCCGGACAGGACTCGAGTGGATGTGCTGTTGTTGATCTGTGGCCGGTTAGGATGCTGGTGGGACTCTCTCCTGGGATGTCTCCCCACATTCAACACATCACACATCTCTCTCTGAACCCACCCACCCATGCATCAGACTATTTCTCCTGGAACTCTCTCTTCCCCATTCATCACAGGTGTCTCTCCTGGAACCCCCCCCCCCCAGGTCCCTCCCAAAATTCTCCCCCGCTTCCTTCTATCTATCCTGAAACTGCTCCACCCCCTAGGTCTGTCCCGCCCCCCCCCCTCCCCATCACATCCATCCCAGAACTTCCCCCAAGGGTCCATCTCGGAACTCACCCCCACTCCCCCTCCCAACAAGTCCCCCCGCATCCCTCCGAGAACTCCCATTCCCCGCCGCGTCCCTCCCAGGATTCCCCCCAGCGTTCCTCCCAGGATCCCCATTCCCCCCCCGCAATCCTCCCAGGACTCCCCATTCCCCCCCCCCCCCCCCCCGCATCCCTCCCAGAACTTCCCCCCACATCCCTCCCGGAACTTCCGCTTCCCCGAATCCCACCAGGAACTCCCACATTCATCACATGCGTCTATCCTAGGCCCCCCGATTATCACTCAGGATCACTCTGGGTGCTCATCTCTTTATTTCAGCAGGCCTCCACTTGTTAGTCGCTGCCCAAAGCTCATCTTCTCTCCACGTTAATTTTTCCAACGAATTTGCTATAAATAAAAACAAAAGCGTAGATGGGGACCCCAAGGGGCCAGGTGTGGAGGCAGGTGCAGAATCATTAACCATCCCCACATCTGGCTGTTTCAAAGGGCTCCCTCCAATGCATCCCCTATAATCTAGGGTCCATACACCCAACTTATGACACTGAGAACTCATGCATCCTTGGTATGCCCACTCCTACTCACCATGTTAGTGAGAAGGCAGTCAATCTTCTCTTCCTCCGGGGACCCCCGTTCCATTTTACCCCGATAAACCATCAGCTGATGCCGGTCTTTCAGGTCTCTGTATGTCTTTGGGGGAGGGCATAGAAGTCAGTATTAGGCCCCCCATACACCACACAATGTGCATACACTTAGCCCAGAAATATATGACAGTGATACAGGATTTGGCATTTTTGCCATTTAACAAAACATATTCCAGATCCAATCTATAATCAATCTGGGCTTAATGTGATCCGAGAAATTCACATCCAATTAGGATGGTTTAGGGATTACAGCTTTTTAATATGGAGCTGCCACTTATTAAAGTAATTGGACAATTATGATGCTTTTAAATGGCCTGCATGGGCTTTTCCCTCGTTATTTCAACAATTAAGCAGGTAAAAGGTTTGGAGTGGCTACAGGGTGCAGCATGTGCAAGCTGATGCTGTGAACCCACAACATGCGGTGAAAGGAAGAGAAACAGATCATCTTTAGGCTGAAAAAAATAAATCTATCAGAGACAACAGAAATGTGCAAATAAAACATGTCCTGCTGAACTCAGATAGGCCTAGACAGATCCTGAAGACACCAATGGTGGATGAGCACAGAATTCTTTCTGTGGTGAAGGAAAACCCTTCACTAGATTCCCCCCACCACCAAGTGAAGAACATTTTTCAGGAAGCCAGGGTCTCAGTATCTGAGCACACCATAAAGATGCAGCCAAGGATTCTTTACAAAGGAATAAAAATGAATATATGTTTCACAGGGGATTTTTGTTCAACCCCTTTAAACTTGAAAGTATCCACTTCAACTCCAAGAATTCGTCACTGGCCAAAGATTTGTGGTCCTAGCGAAGGTCAGAAAGATGAGTAGGTGAGCAATGCAGGCACACACAGACAAATAAATCGCACACACACACACACGCACTAAATTAGGAGATCATCAAAAAATGAATTTAATTCAGTTCTTCAATACAAAAAGTGAAATTCAAATATTATATAGAGTCTTTACAAACACAGTGATCTACACTCACCGGCCACTTTATTAGGTACACCATGCTAGTAACGGGTTAGACCCCCTTTTGCCTTCAGAACTGCCTCAATTCTTCGTGGCATAGATTCAACAAGGTGCTGGAAGCATTCCTCAGAGATTTTGGTCCATATTGACATGATGGCATCACACAGTTGCCGCAGATTTGTCGGCTGCACATCCCAAAGATGCTCCATACAAGGCAGGATGGATCCATGCTTTCATGTTGTTTACGCCAAATTCTGACCCTACCATCCGAATGTCGCAGCAGAAATCGAGACTCATCAGACCAAGCAACGTTTTTCCAATCTTCTACTGTCCAATTTCGATGAGCTTGTACAAATTGTAGCCTCAGTTTCCTGTTCTTAGCTGAAAGGAGTGGTACCCGGTGTGGTCTTCTGCTGCTGTAGCCCATCTGCCTCAAAGTTCGACGCACTGTGCGTTCAGAGATGCTCTTAGGCCTACCTTGGTTGTAACGGGTGGCGATTTGAGTCACTGTTGCCTTTCTATCAGCTCGAACCAGTCTGCCCATTCTCCTCTGACCTCTGGCATCAACAAGGCATTTCCGCCCACAGAACTGCCGCTCACTGGATTTTTTTTCTTTTTCGGACCATTCTCTGTAAACCCTAGAGATGGTTGTGCGTGAAAATCCCAGTAGATCAGCAGTTTCTGAAATACTCAGACCAGCCCTTCTGGCACCAACAACCATGCCACGTTCAAAGGCACTCAAATCACCTTTCTTCCCCATACTGATGCTCGGTTTGAACTGCAGGAGATTGTCTTGACCATGTCTACATGCCTAAATGCACTGAGTTGCCGCTATGTGATTGGCTGATTAGAAATTAAGTGTTAACAAGAAGTTGGACAGGTGTACCTAATAAAGTGGCCAGTGAGTGTATTTCAAGTGTTTATTTCTGTTAATGTTGATGATTATGGCTTATAGCCAATGGAAAGCCAAAAGTCATTGTCTCAGTAAATTAGAATAATTAACAAAACACACCTGCAAAGGTTTTCTAAGCTTTTAAAAAGGTCCCTTAGTCTGTGTCAGTAGGCTCCACAATCATGGGGAAGACTCCTGACTTGATAGATGTCCAGAAGGCAGTCATTGATACACTCCACAAGGAGGGTAAGCCACAAAAGGTCATTGCTAAAGAAGCTGGCTATTCACAGAGTGCTGTATCCAAGCATATTAATGGACAGTTGAGTGGAAGGAAAAAGTGTGGTAGAAAAAGGTGCACAAGCAACCGGGATAACCGCAGCCTTGAAAAGGATTGTTAAGAAAAGGCCATTCAAAAATTTGAGGGCGATTCACAAGGAGTGGACTGCTGCTGGAGTCATTGCTTCAAGAGCTACCACACACAGATATATCCAAGACCAGGGCTACAAGTGTAGCATTCCTTGTGTCAAGCCCCTCGTGACCAATAGACAACGGCAGAAGCGTCTTACCTGGGCCAAGGAGAAAAAGAACTTGACTGTTGCTCAGTGGTCCAAAGTGTTTTCAGATTAAAGAAAATTTTGCATTTCATTTGGAAATCAAGGTCCCAGAGTCTAGAGGAAGAGTGGGGAGGCCACAATCCAAGCTGCTTGAGGTCTAGTGTGAAGTTTCCACAATCAGTGATGGTTTGGGGAGCCATGTCATCTGCTGATGTAGGTCCACTGTGTTTTATCAAGACCAAAGTTAGCGCAGCCGTCTACCAGGATATTTTAGAGCACTTCATTCTTCCGTCTGTTGACAAGCTTTTTGGAGATGGTAATTTCGTTCTCCAGCAGGACTTGGCATCTGTCTACACTGCTAAAAGTACCACTATCTGGTTTACAAACAACAGTATCACTGTGCTTGAAAGGCAGCAAACTCGCCTGACATTAACCATATAGAGAATCTATGGGGTATTGTCAAGAGGAAGATGAGAGACACCAGACCCAACAATGCAGACGACCTGAAGGCTGCTATCAAAGCAACCTGGGCTTCCATAACATCTCAGCAGTGCCACAGGCTGATCGCCTCCATGCCACGCCGCATTGATGCAGTAATTGATGCAAAAGGAGCCCCAACCAAGTATTGAGGGCATTTACTGATCATACATTTCAGTAGGCCAAAATTTCAGATTTTAAAATAATTTTTCAAGCTGGTGTTATAAAGTATTCTAATTTACTGAGAAAATAACTTTTGGGTTTTCATTAGCTAGCTGTAAGCCATAATCATCAACATTAACAGAAATAAACATTTTAAAAAGATCACTCTGTTTGTTTTTGTATTGAAGAACTGAAAAATTAAACTTTTCAATGATATTCTAATTTTGTGAGAAGCACCTCTATGTGTGTGTATAATACATATATATATATATAATTGTCTAAGGGTCACTTCCGTCTGTCCCGTCTGTCTGTCACGGATATACATTGGTCGCGGCCTCTGTCTGTCATGGAATCCAAGTCGCTGATTGGTCTCGCCAGCTGCCTGTCATTGCTGCCGCGACCAATCAGCGACGGCCACAGTCCGATTAGTCCCTCCCTACTCCCCTGCAGTCAGTGCCCAGCGCCTGCTCCATACTCCCCGCAGTCACGGCTCACACAGGGTTAATGCCAGCGGTAACGGACCGCGTTATGCCGCGGGTAACTCACTCCGTTACCGCCGCTATTAACCCTGTGTGACCAAGTTTTTACTATTGATGCTGCCTATGCAGCGTCAATAGTAAAAACATCTAATGATAAAAATAATGAAAAAAATAAAAAATCATTATATACTCACCTTCCGCCGCCTTTCCCGCTCCTCGCGACGCTCCGGTGACCGCTCCATGCAAGCGTCAGGTTCCGGTGCTACGGATGGTATGCGACTAGGACCTGCCATGACATCACGGTCATGTGACCGCGACGTCATCACAGGTCCTGCACGAGAAGGACCCGCCATGACGCCACGGTCATGTGACTGCGACGTCATCACACCCTGGGACCGGAAGCTGCCACCTGCACCGCTGTTATGATCCGGTGACCCTGGAGCCGCATGAGACTATCTCTGGAGTAGGTGGAACCTGTACTGACCGCAATACTAATTCTGACACCGCAACTAGAAGTAGCCGTGGGATGTACCTAACCAGGTCTAGACACCTCGACACAGCCGGAGGACTAAATACCCCTAAAGATGGAAATGGGAAATCCTATCTTGCCTCAGAGCAGAGCCCCAAAAGATAGGCAGCCCCCACAAATATTGACTGTGAATTTAAGAGGAAATACGTACACAGGCAGAAAAGACAGAGTTTAGCAAAAGAGGCCCTTCTAGCTAGATAGAAAGGATAGGACAGAGTTCTAAGCGGTCAGTATTAAAACACTAGAAAAATCCACAGCAGAACACACTATACACTACATCTAACTAAAGACATAGGATGTATATCTGCATCTCCAGAGAAACCAGCATGACAGAAAAATCCAAACAAGTCAAGCTGGACAAAAACACAATAGATTGCACTGCACATAAAAGCACACTGCATGCGTGCTACAGAGAACCAAAACAGGGCACTTATCTTAGCTGAAATGACAGCAGGGCAAGTGGAGCCAGACAGAGATGCAATCCCTCCAAGATACAATGGACAACTGGCAGGGATTGATGGATCCTACAAACCTAAATACCTACTAGAGCTGCAATAAGCAGAAACACCTGCCCAGTTTATAATCCAGAGACCACTGCACTACCACTAACAACCACCGGAGGGAGCCCAAGAGCAGAATTCACAACAGTACCCCCCCCCCTTGAAGAGGGGTCACCGAACCCTCACCAGAGCCCCCAGGCCGATCAGGACGAGCCAGATGAAAGGCCCGAACCAAATCAGCAGCATGGACATCACAGGCAAAAACCCAAGAATTATCCTCCTGGCCGTAACCCTTCCATTTGACAAGGTACTGAAGCTTCCGTCTCGAAAAACGAGAATACAAAATCTTCTCAACCACATAATCCAACTCCCCACCAACCAACACAGGAGCCGGAGGATCAACAGAGGGAAGAACGGGCACCACATATTTCCGCAACAAAGATCTATGGAAAACATTATGGATAGCAAAAGATGCCGGAAGGGCCAAACGAAAAGACACCGGATTGATAATCTCAGAAATCCTATAAGGACCAATAAACCGAGGCTTAAACTTAGGGGAAGAAACCTTCATAGGAACATGACGGGAAGACAACCAGACCAAATCCCCGACCCGAAGCCGGGAACCAACAGACCGACGACGATTAGCAAAACGTTGCGCCTCCTCCTGAGACAACACCAAATTGTCCACCAAATGAGCCCAAATCTGCTGCAACCTGTCAACCACAGAATCCACACCAGGACAATCAGAAGGCTCAACCTGCCCTGAAGAAAAACGAGGATGAAAACCAAAATTACAAAAAAAAGGCGAAACCAAGGTAGCCGAACTAGCCCGATTATTAAGGGCAAACTCGGCCAATGGCAAGAAAGCCACCCAATCATCCTGATCAGCAGACACGAAGCATCTCAAATAAGTTTCCAAAGTCTGATTGGTTCGCTCGGTTTGGCCATTTGTCTGAGGATGAAATGCAGAAGAAAAAGACAAATCAATACCCAGCCTAGCACAAAAGGCTCGCCAAAACCTAGAAACAAACTGGGAACCTCTGTCGGACACAATATTCTCCGGAATACCATGCAAACGAACCACATGCTGAAAAAACAATGGAACCAAATCAGAAGAGGAAGGCAACTTAGGCAAAGGCACCAAATGAACCATCTTAGAAAACCGGTCACAAACCACCCAGATAACCGACATCCTCTGGGAAACAGGAAGGTCCGAAATAAAATCCATAGAAATGCGTCCAAGGCCTCTCGGGGACCGGCAAAGGCAAAAGCAACCCACTAGCGCGGGAACAACAAGGCTTAGCCTGCGCACAAGTCCCACAGGACTGCACAAAAGAACGCACATCCCGCGACAAAGAAGGCCACCAAAAAGACCTACCAACCAAATCTCTGGTACCAAAAATACCAGGATGACCAGCCAACACCGAACAATGAACCTCCGAAATCACCCTACTAGTCCATTTATCAGGAACGAACAGTTTCCCCACTGGACAGCGGTCAGGTTTGTCAGCCTGAAATTCCTGAAGAACTCGTCGCAGATCAGGGGAGATGGCAGAAAGGACCACCCCTTCCTTTAGAATGCCGACTGGTTCCAGGACCTCCGGAGAATCAGGCAAAAAGCTCCTAGAGAGGGCATCAGCCTTAATGTTCTTAGAACCCGGAAGATACGAGACCACGAAATCAAAACGGGAGAAAAACAAAGACCATCGAGCCTGTCTAGGATTCAGCCGCTTGGCAGACTCGAGGTAAATCAGATTTTTATGATCGGTCAAGACCACAATACGATGCTTGGCTCCCTCAAGCCAATGTCGCCATTCCTCGAACGCCCACTTCATAGCCATCAATTCCGATTGCCGACATCATAATTACGTTCAGCAGGCGAAAACTTTCGGGAAAAGAAGGTACATGGTTTCATCAAGGAACCATCAGAATTCCTCTGAGATAAAACGGCCCCTGCCCCAATCTCAGAAGCGTCAACCTCAACCTGAAATGGAAGAGAAACATCTGGCTGACGCAACACCGGGGCAGAAGTAAATTGGCGTTTAAGCTCCTGAAAGGCAGAGACAGCCGCAGAGGACCAATTCGTCACATCAGCGCCTTTCTTCGTCAAATCGGTCAAGGGTTTAACCACACTGGAGAAGTTAGCAATGAAACGGCGATAAAAATTAGCAAAACCCAAAAATTTCTGAAGGCTCTTCACGGATGTGGGCTGAATCCAATCATGAATGGCCTGAACCTTAACCGGATCCATCTCTATAGATGAGGGAGAAAAAATAAAGCCCAAAAAAGAAACCTTCTGCACTCCAAAAAGACACTTAGACCCCTTCACAAATAAAGCATTGTCACGAAGGATCTGAAAAACCATCCTGACCTGTTTCACATGAGACTCCCAATCATCGGAAAAAATCAAAATGTCATCCAAATATACAATCATGAATTTATCAAGATAATTCCGGAAGATATCATGCATGAAGGACTGAAAAACAGATGGAGCATTAGAGAGCCCGAAGGGCATCACAAGGTATTCAAAATGGCCCTCGGGCGTATTAAACGCAGTTTTCCATTCGTCACCCTGCTTAATACGAATAAGATTATATGCCCCTCGAAGGTCAATCTTAGTAAACCAACTAGCCCCCTTAATCCTAGCAAACAAATCGGAAGGCAACGGCAAAGGGTATTGAAATTTGACCGTGATATTATTCAAGAGGCGATAATCAATACAAGGTCTCAAGGAGCCTTCCTTCTTGGCAACAAAAAAATACCCCGCTCCTAATGGTGAAGAAGATGGCCGAATATGCCCTTTCTCCAAAGACTCCTTAATATAACTCCGCATGGCGGTATGTTCAGGCACAGACAGGTTGAAAAGTCGGCCCTTAGGAAACTTACAACCTGAAATCAAGTCAATAGCACAATCACAGTCCCTATGCGGTGGAAGGGAACTGGACTTGGGCTCATTGAACACATCCTGAAAATCAGACAAGAACTCTGGAATTTCAGAAGAGGAGGAAGAGGAGATTGACATCAAAGGAACGTCACCATGGACTCCCTGACAACCCCAACTAGTTACAGACATAGATTTCCAATCCAACACCGGATTATGTACCTGCAACCATGGAAAACCCAGCACAATAGCATCATGCAAATTATGCAACACCAAAAAGCGACAATCCTCCCGATGGGCTGGCGCCATGCACATGGTCACCTGTGTCCAAAACTGGGGTTTATTTTTAGCCAAAGGTGTAGCATCAATGCTCCTTAAAGGAATAGGGTTCTCCAAAGACTGCAAGGGGAAACCACAACGTCTAGCGAATTCAAAGTCCATTAAATTCAAAGCGGCGCCAGAATCTACAAACGCTATGACAGAAAATGATGACAATGAGCAGATCAATGTCACAGATAACAGAAATTTAGGTTGTACGGTACCAATGGTAACTGAACTAGCGATTCTCTTAGTACGCTTAGGGCAGACCGAAATGACATGAGAAGCATCGCCACAGTAAAAACACAACCCATTCTGACGTCTGAATCCCCGTCGTTCAGCTCCAGACAGAATCCTATCGCACTGCATAGGCTCAGGTATCTGCTCTGAGGACAACGCCACAGCGCGCACAGCTCTGCGCTCACGCAGGCGCCGATCAATCTGAATGGCCAGAGACATAGAATCAACCAGACCAATAGGCATGGGAAACCCCACCATAACATCTTTAACAGATTCAGAAAGACCCTTTCTGAAAATGGCCGCCAAAGCATCCTCATTGCATTTGGTCAGCACACACCATTTTCTAAATTTCTGACAATACAATTCTGCCGCTTCTTGACCCTGAAACAGGGTCAACAAGGTCTTCTTAGCATGATCCACAGAATTTGGTTCATCATATAATAACCCTAGAGCCTGAAAGAAGGCTTCTACATTAAGCAAAGCAGGATTCCCAGATTCCAGGGAAAATGCCCAATCCTGAGGATCGCCACGCAGCAGGGAGATGACAATTTTAACCTGCTGAATGGGATCACCAGAAGAACGAGGTTTCAGAGCAAAAAACAGTTTACAGTTATTTTTAAAACTCAAAAATTTAGACCTGTCCCCAAAAAATAACTCAGGAGTAGGAATCCTAGGCTCTAAAACCGGAGTCTGAATAATATAAATCGGAAATACCCTGTACCCTAGCAGCTAGTTGGTCTACACGAGAAGCTAATACCTGAACATCCATGCCAGCACACAGCTCCTCAGTCACCCAGAGGAAAAGAGGGAAGGAAAGACAAAACAGACTACAGAAAAAAAAATGGCTCAGGACTTTTCTTCCCTTCTTCTGAGATGCATTTAACTCATTGCTGGCCAGTTGTACTGTTATGATCCGGTGACCCTGGAGCCGCATGAGACTATCTCTGGAGTAGGTGGAACCTGTACTGACCGCAATACTAATTCTGACACCGCAACTAGAAGTAGCTGTGAGATGTACCTAACCAGGTCTAGACACCTCGACACAGCCGGAGGACTAAATACCCCTAAAGATGGAAATGGGAAATCCTATCTTGCCTCAGAGCAGAGCCCCAAAAAATAGGCAGCACCCCACAAATATTGACTGTTAATTTAAGAGGAAATACGTACACAAGCAGAAAAGACAGAGTTTAGCAAAATAGGCCCTTCTAGCTAGATAGATAGAAAGGATAGGACAGAGTTCTAAGCGGTCAGTATTAAAACACTAGAAAAATCCACAGCAGAATACACTATACACTACATCTAACTAAAGACATAGGATGTATATCTGCATCTCCAGAGAAACCAGCATGACAGAAAAATCCAAACAAGTCAAGCTGGACAAAAACACAATAGATTGCACTGCACATAAAAGCACACTGCATGCGTGCTACAGAGAACCAAAACATGGCACTTATCTTAGCTGAAATGACAGCAGGGCAAGTGGAGCCAGACAGAGATGCAATCCCTCCAAGATACAATGGACAACTGGCAGGGATTGATGGATCCTACAAACCTAAATACCTACTAGAGCTGCAATAAGCAGAAACACCTGCCCAGCTTATAATCCAGAGACCACTGCACTACCACTAACAACCACCGGAGGGAGCCCAAGAGCAGAATTCACAACACACCGCACACAGGCCACAGAACTACAAGGGGCCCTCGGAAGGTGAGAATATGTTTATTTTTTATTTTTTAACCTGTGACATACGAGGCTGGGCAATATACTATGTGACTGGCCAATATACTACGTGGCTCTGTGACGTATACTACATCGCTGTGCAATATAATACGTGGCTCTGTGCTGTATACTACGTCACTGGGCAATATACTACGTAACTGGGCAATATACTACGTGGACATGCATATGCATGCGTTAGAATCGGGCCAGCATCTGGTGTGTGTGTGTATATATATATATACACACACACATACAGTATATAATATATATATACATACACACATACAGTATATAATATAAATACATACATACACACACTCACAAAGGTAGAGTGGGAAGGGACCTCCTGGGTCATCGTGTCCGACCCCCTGCTCAATGCAGGGTTCACTAAACCATCTCAGACATAATACAGACTGGACAGACATCTGTCTGGGATGGTTTAGTGAATCCTGCATTGCGCAGGGGGTTGGACACGATGACCCAGGAGGCCCACTCTACCATTCTGTATATATATATATATATATATATATATATATATATATATATATATATATATATATATATATATACATATACATATATATATACATACACACACAGTAAAGGTACCGTCACACTAGGCGATATCGCCAGCGATCCGTGCCGTTGCAGCGACCTGGATAGCGATATCGCTGTATTTGACACGCAGCAGCGATCTGGATCCCGCTGTGAAATTGCTGGTCGCTGCTAGAAGGTCTGCACTTTATTTGGTCGCTAGGTCGCCGTGTATCGCCGTGTTTGACAGCAAAAGCAAGGATACCAGCGATATTTTACCCTGGTAACCAGGGTAAACATCGGGTTACTAAGCGCAAGGCCGCGCTTAGTAACCCGATGTTTACCCTGGTTACCAGCGTAAAAGTTAAAAAAACAAACAGCACATACTCACCAGCGCGTCCCCCAGCCTCTGCTTCCTGACACTGACTGAGCGCCGGCCCTAAACTGAAAGTGAAAGCACAGCGGTGACGTCACCGCTGTGCTGTTAGGGCCGGAGCTCAGTCAGTGTCAGGAAGCAGAGGCTGGGGGACGCGCTGGTGAGTATGTGCTGTTTGTTTTTTTAACTTTTACGCTGGTAACCAGGGTAAACATCGGGTTACTAAGCGCGGCCCTGCGCTTAGCAACCCGATGCTTACCCTGGTTACCCGGGGACCTCGGCATCGTTGGTCGCTGGAGAGCGGTCTGTGTGACAGCTCTCCAGCGACCAAACAGCGACGCTGCAGCGATCGGCATTGCTGTCGCTATCGCTGCAGCGTCGCTTAATGTGACGGTACCTTAAGGGAAAAAAGTAGTCAGCCACTAATTGTGCAAGTTCTTCTACTTAAAAAGATGAGAGAGGCCTGTAATCGACATCATAAGTAGATGACAACTATGAGAGTCAAAATGGGAAAACAAATCCAGAAAATCACCTTGTCTGATTTGGCAAGATTTATTTTGCAAATTATGGTGGAAAGTAAGTATTTGGTCATCTAAAAACATGCAAGATTTCTGGCTCTCAAAGACCTGTAAGTTCTTCTTTAAGAGGCTTCTCTGTCCTCCACTCATTACCTGTAGTAATGGCACCTGTTTGAACTTATTATCAGTATAAAATACACCTCTCCACAACCTCAAACAGTCTGACTCCAAACTCCACTATGGTGAAGACCAAAGAGCTGTCGAAGGACACCAGAAACAAAATTGTAGCCCTGCACCAGGCTGAGAAGAATGAATCTGCAATAGGCAAGCAGCTTGGTGTGATGAAATCAACTGTGGCAGTAATAATAAAAAAAAATGGAAGACATACAAGACCACTGCAAATCTCCCTCGATCTGGTGCTCCACGCAGGACCTCACCCCATGGGGTCAAAATGATCACAAGAATAGTGAGCAAAAATCCCAGAACCACACGGGGGGAAAAACTGAGTGACCTGCATAGAGCTGGAACCACCGTAACAAAGGCTACCATCAGTAACACACTACGCCGCAAGGGACTCAGATCCTGCAGTGCCAGACGTGTTCCCCTGCTAAAGCCAGTACATGTCTGGGCCCGTCTGAAGTTTGCTAGAAAGCATTTGGATTATCCAGAAGAGTATTGGGAGAATTTCATATGGTTTGATGAAACCAAAGTAGAACTGTTTGGTAGAAACAAAACTTGTCATGTTTGCAACCAAAGAACACCATACCTACTGTGAAGAATGGAGGAAGCAACATCATGCTTTGGGGCTGATTTTCTGCAAAGGGACCAGGACAATTGATCTGTGTACATGAAAGAATGAATGGGGCCATGTATCGTGAGATTTTGAGTACAAACCTCCTTCCATCAGCAAGGGCATTGAAGATGAAACATGGATGGGTCTTTCAGCATGATAATGATCCCAAGCACTCAGCCAGGGCAACGAATGAGTGGCTTCATAAGAAGCATATGAAGGTCCTGGAGTGGCCTAGCCAGTCTCAAGATCTCAACCCCATAGAAAACCTTTGGAGGGAGTTGAAAGTCCGTGTTGCCCTGCGACAGGCGCAAGACATCGCTGCTCTAGAGGAGATCTGCATGGAGGAATGGGCCAAAATACCACCAACAGTGTGTGCCAACCTTGTGAAGACTTACAAAAAACGTTTGACCTCTGTCATTGCCAACAAAGGATATATAACAAAATATTGAGATGAACTTTTGTTAATGACCAAATACTTATTTTCCACCATAATTTGCAAAATAAATCTTGCCAAATCAGACAAAATGATTTTCTGGATTTGTTTGCTCATTTTGACTCTCATAGTTGTGGTCTACCTATGATGTCAATTACAGGCCTCTCATCTTTCTAAGTGGTAGAACTTGCACAATTGGTGGCTGACTAAATACTTTTTTCGTGTGTGTGTTATATAATATGAATATATACAGCTCTGGAAAAAATTAAGAGACCACCACATCAAAACCCTGTCATGGGCGGCACAATCTCCAGGCCTTGAAAACCTCTGGAATGTAATCAAGAGGATGATGGATAGTCACAAGCCATCAAACAAAGAAGACCTGCTTACCTTACTTTTTTGTACCATAAGCAGTGTGGAAAGACACATGAAAGCTGTGATTAACCCCTTTCTGACATTGGACGTACTATCCCGTCGAGGAGGGGTGGGCCCGTATGACCACCGACGGGATAGTACGTTTAGAGCGATAGGCGGCGCTCACGGGGGGAGCGCGGCCAATCGCGGCCGGGTGTCAGCTGCCTATCGTAGCTGACATCCGGCACTATGTGCCAGGAGCGGTCACGGACCGCCCCCGGCACATTAACCCCCGGCACACCGTGATCAAACATGATCGCGGTGTGCCGGCGGTATAGGGAAGCATCGCGCAGGGAGGGGGCTCCCTGCAGGCTTCCCTGAGACCCCCGGAGCAACGCGATGTGATCGCGTTGCTGCGAGGGTCTCTTACCTTCTCCTCCTCCTTGCAGGCCCGGATCCAAGATGGCCGCGGCATCCGGGTCATGCAGGGAGGTGGCTGCTCAGAGCAGGCGCCGGGAAGCATAGAAAAAGTGCACGTCAGATCGGTGATCTGACACCGTGCACAGCAAAGTGTCAGATCACCGATCTTACACTATAACATGATGCCCCCCCCGTTATAGTGTAAAAAAAAAAAATCCCCCCCCCCAAAAAAAAAAATTATTGTTCCTATAAATACACTTCTTAATCTAAATTTAAAAAAAAACAATAAAAGTACACATATTTAGTATCGCCGCGTCCGTAACAACCCCACCTATAAAACTATATCACTAGTTAACCCCTTCAGTGAACACCGTAAAAAAAAAAAACGAGGCAAAAAACGCTTTATTCTCATACCGCCAAACAAAAAGTGGAATAACACGCGATCAAAAAGACGAATATAAATAACCATGGTACCGCTGAAAACGTCATCTTGTGCCGCAAAAAACGAGCCGCCATACAGCATCATCAGCAAAAAAATAAAAAAGTTATAGTCCTCAGAATAAAGCGATGCAAAAATAATTATTTTTTCTATAAAATAGTTTTTATCGTATAAAAGCGCCAAAACATAAAAAAATGATACAAATGAGGTATCGCTGTAATCGTACTGACCCAAAGAATAAAACTGCTTTATCAATTTTACAAAACGTGTAACGGTATAAATGCCTCCCCCAAAGAAATTCATGAATAGCTGGTTTTTGGTCATTCTGCCTCACAAAAATCGGAATAAAAAGCGATCAAAAAATGTCACGTGCCCGAAAATGTTACCAATAAAAACGTCAACTCGTCCCGCAAAAAACAAGACCTCACATGACTGTGGACTCAAATATGGAAAAATTATAGCTCTCAAAATGTGGTAACGCAAAAAATATTTTTTGCAATAAAAAGCGTCTTTCAGTGTGTGACGGCTGCCAATCATAAAAATCCGCTAAAAAAACCTGCTATAAAAGTAAATCAAACCCCCCTTCATCACCCCCTTAGTTAGGGAAAAATTAAAAAAAGTATTTATTTCCATTTTCCCATTAGGGTTAGGGCTAGGGTTAGGGTTGGGGCTAGGGTTAAGGCTACAGTTAGGGTTGGGGCTAAAGTTAGGGTTAGGGTTGGGGCTAAAGTTAGGGTTTGGATTACATTTACGGTTGGGAATAGGGTTGGGGTTAGGGGTGTGTCTGGGATAGAGGTGTGGTTAGGGTTACCGTTGGGATTAGGGTTAGGGATGTGTTTGGATTAGGGTTTCAGTTATAATTGGGGGGTTTCCACTGTTTAGGCACATCAGGGGCTCTCCAAACGCGACATGGCGTCCGATCTCAATTCCAGCCAATTCTGCGTTGAAAAAGTAAAACAGTGCTCCCTCCTTTCCGAGCTCTCTTGTGTACCCAAACAGGGGTTTTCCCCATCATATGGGGTATCAGCGTGCTCAGGACAAATTGGACAACAACTTTCGGGGTCCATTTTCTCCTGTTACCCTTGGGAAAATACAAAACTGGGGGCTTAAAAATAATTTTTTGTGGGTAAAAAAAGCATTTTTTATTTTCACGGCTCTGCGTTATAAACTGTAGTGAAACACTTGGGGGTTCAAAGCTCTCACAGCACATCTAGATGAGTTGCTTAGGGAGTTTACTTTCCAAAATGGTGTCACTTGTGGGGGGTTTCTACTGTTTAGGTACATTAGGGGTTCTGCAAATGCAATGTGACGCCTGCAGACCAATCCATCTAAGTCTGCATTCCAAATGATGCTCCTTCCCATCCGAGCTCTGCCATGCGCTCAAATGGTGGTTCCCCCCCACATATCGGGTATCAGCGTACTCAGGACAAATTGGACAACAACATTTAGGGTCCAATTTCTCCTGTTACCCTTGGAAAAATACAAAACTGGGGGCTAAAAAATAATTTGTGTGGAAAAAAAATATTTTTTATTTGCACGGCTCTGCGTTATAAACTGTAGTGAAACACTTGGGGGTTCAAAGCTCTCACAGCACATCTAGATGAGTTGCTTAGGGAGTTTACTTTCCAAAATGGTGTCACTTGTGGGGGGTTTCTACTGTTTAGGTACATTAGGGGCTCTGCAAACGCAATGTGACTCCTGCAGACCATTCCATCTAAGTCTGCATTCCAAATGGCGCTCCTTCCCTTCCGAGCCCTCCCATGCGCCCAAACGGTGGTTCCCCCCACATATGGGGTATCAAAGTACTCAGGACAAATTGGACAACTTTTGGGGTCCAATTTCTCCTGTTACCCTCGGGAAAATACAAAACTGGGGGCTAAAAAATAATTTTTGTGGGAAAAAATGTTTGTTTTATTTTTACGGCTCTGCATTATAA
Source organism: Ranitomeya variabilis (assembly GCF_051348905.1). Lineage (NCBI taxonomy): Eukaryota > Metazoa > Chordata > Amphibia > Anura > Dendrobatidae > Ranitomeya > Ranitomeya variabilis. The sequence goes on along the minus strand of NC_135232.1, from coordinate 715,512,936 downwards.
ACTTTTGTGAAGCCCTTGGTGGGTCAAAGTGCTCACCACACCTCTAGATAAGTTCCTTAGGGGGTTTACTTTCCAAAATGGTGTCACTTGTGGGGGGTTTCAATGTTTAGGCACACCAGTGGCTCTCCAAACGCAACATGGCGTCCCATCTGAATTCCAGTCAATTTTGCATTGAAAAGTCAAATGGCGCTCCTTCGCTTCCGAGCTCTGTCATGCGCCCAAACAGTGGTTTACCCCCACATATGGGGTATCGGCGTACTCAGGACAAATTGTACAACAACTTTTTTGGTCCAATTTCTCCTGTTACTCTTGGTAAAATAAAACAAATTGGATCTGAAGTAAAAATTTTGTGAAAAAAAAGTTAAATGTTCATTTTTATTTAAACAAACATTCCAAAAATTCCTGTGAAACACCTGAAGGGTTAATAAACTTCTTGAATGTGGTTTTGAGCACCTTGAGGGGTGCAGTTTTTAGAATGGTGTCACACTTGGGTATTTTCTATCATAGACCCCTCAAAATGACTTCAAATGAGATGTGGTCCCTAAAAAAAAATGGTGTTGTAAAAATGAGAAATTGCTGGTCAACTTTTAACCCTTATAACTCCCTAACAAAAAAAAATGTTGGTTCCAAAATTGTGCTGATGTAAAGTAGACATGTGGGAAATGTTACTTATTAAGTATTTTGTGTGACATATCTCTGTGATTTAATTGCATAAAAATACAAAGTTGGAAAATTGCGAAATTTTCACCAAATTTCCATTTTTTTCACAAATAAACGCAGGTAATATCAAAGAAATTTTACCACTATCATGAAGTACAATATGTCACGAGAAAACAATGTCAGAATCACCGGGATCCGTTGAAGCGTTCCAGAGTTATAACCTCATAAAGGGACAGTGGTCAGAATTGTAAAAATTGGCCCGGTCATTAACGTGCAAACCACCCTTGGGGGTGAAGGCGTTAAAAATCATGGTTATTCCACAAAATATTGATTTCTGATCTCTTCCTGAGTTAAAACATTAGTATTGTTGTTTCTAAATTAATATGAACTTGTTTTCTTTGCATTATTTGAGGTCTGAAAGCACTGTTTGTTTGTTTTTAATTTTGACCATTTTTCTTGTCAGAAAAAAAATACAAAATATATTGCTTGGAAATTTGGAGACACTTTGTCAGTAGTTTAAGGCTATGTGCACACGTTGCGGAATGGGGTGCAGAATTTTCTGCACAAAATCTGCATCTCCTGGCAGAATCCGCAGGTGCAGATTTGCCACGGATTTTATGTGGTTTTTATGCGGAATTGTGTGGATTTTCTGCGGTTTTTACCACTGCGGATTTCTATAATGGAAGGGTGCAGAAACGCTGCAGATCCGCACAAAAGAAGTGACATGCACTTCTTTTAAAGCCGCAGCTTTTCCGCACAGCTTTTTTTTTTTCACATTGATTTACATTGTACTGTAAAATCACAGTGCGGATCTGCAGCGTTTCTGCGCGGAAAAATCCGCTGCGGATCCGCACTAAATCTGCATTGTGTGCACATTTGGGTCCGCTGCATCCTGCTTGTGCATTAATATTGAGGCCTATTCAGACAGGTAAGCATCTCTGCCTGTTTTTGGTGTTTTTTCTTGGATTGTTCCTTTTTTGGTGTTTTTCATGTTAGTGTAGGACTGGCAATAAGTAAGGACCCTTGACGTGGGTTGCCAGCTTCCATATTATGGCCAGAATATCAACCAATACCTTACATATATTTATATGTTTTGATTTTGCACGTATATCCTTTTGCAGGGTGCAGCTGGGCCCAATTGGTTCTGTACACTGTGGCCTCTGTTCACACGGGATGCATTTTGGCACTGGGCAGCCCGCCATAGGGCGTTATTAATAGGCTGGAGCCAGATGCCTGCATTCCCTGTGTGAACACGCCACATACAGTTTTTATCTTAGTGCACGGGTGCACCACACGGCCAAACCCTTATTGAAGGCTGGCTGTCTCATCAGGTATTGCACCTGTGCATTTGCTATTTCATTTGGGTCCGCTGCATCCTGCTTGTGCATTAATATTGAGGCCTATTCAGACAGGTAAGCATCTCTGCCTGTTTTTGGTGTTTTTTCTTGGATTGTTCCTTTTTTGGTGTTTTTCATTGTGTGCACATAGCCTATAGACGAAATGAACAATTTATATTTTACTCAAAACTATACTTATAAAGAGAAAAATCAGACAAACTAAAAATTTTGCAATGGTCTCTTAATTTTTGCCAGAGCTGCATATACACAGCTCAAAAAGATAAAGAGAACACTTAAACAACAGAATAAAACTTCTGTGAAATCAAACTGTCCACTTAGGAAGCAACACTGTTTGACAATCAATTTCACATGCTGTTGTGCAAATGGAATAGACAGCAGATGGAAATTATTGGCAATTATCAAGACACCCTCAATAAAGGAGTGGTTCTGCAGGTGGAGACCACAGACCACATTTCAGTACCAATGCTTTTTGGATGATGTTTTGGTCACTTTTGAATGTTGGTTGTGCTTTCACACTCGTGGTAGCATGAGACGGACTCTACAACCCACAAAAGTGGCTCAGGTAGTGCAGCTCATCCAGGATGGCACATCAATGCGAGCTGTGGCAAGAAGGTTTGCTGTGTCTGTCAGCGTAGTGTCCAGAGGCTGGAGGCGCTACCAGGAGACAGGCCAGTACACCAGGAGACGTGTAGGGGGCTGTAGGAGGGCCATCTCAGCCTTTGTCCAAAGAGGAACAGGAGGAGCACTGCCAGAACCCTGCAAAATGACCTCCAGCAGGCCACAAATGTGCATGTGTCTGCACAAACGATTAGAAACCGACTCCATGATGGGCTGAGTGGCACAGGGGGTTGTGATCACAGCCCAACACCGTGCAGGACGCTTGTCATTTGCCACAGAACACCAGGATTGGCAAATTTGCCACTGGCGCCCTGTGCTCTTCACAGATGAAAGCAGGTGGTGATGGGTTGTAGAGTCTGTCTCATGCTACCATGAGTGTGAAAGCACAACCAACCATTGGCACTGAGATGTGGTCTGTGGTCCCCACCTGCAGAACCCCTCCTTTATTGAGTGTGTCTTGATAATTGCCAATAATTTCCATCGGTTGTCTATTCCATTTGCACAACAGTATGTGAAATTGATTGTCAAACAGTGTTGCTTCCTAAGTGGACAGTTTAATTTAACAGAAATTTTACTTGGAGTTATAGTCTGTTGTTTATGTCTTCCCTTTATTTTTTTGAGCTGTGTGTGTATATATCAAGCCACGCCCACTACCCATAGCCCTGCCCACTCTGCATAGCCACACTCACTCCACATAGCAACACCCCTCTGTGCCCCGTGCACACTGGACAGCCGGGGGCGAGCGTCCCCCCACTGTAGTTAGTTAGTTATATATTATATACACATGTACACGTCTCCGTACACTTCACACATTATATATACATGTTCCGTGCTGTGGGCGGGAAGTCCTTGTCAGGAGGACGGGGGCTGGGAGGGACAAGCCAGGTGAAGGAAGGCCTGTAATTCCGCTCTGGCCTCCGGAATCCCTGCAGGTCACACAGGGGATGTTGGAGGTCAGAATGACGTGCTGTGGCCCCCTGAGGGCCAGGACCCTCACCTAACAGCCGGCCCTGAGAGGTAATCGAGGCAAGAGGGGGCGCACTAATGTCTCTGCCACTGGCTGTGGCGCCATACACTGCACGGGTTTAACCCCTTTGTTGCCGGGGGAGGGCTCACCCCAGCGCCGGAACTGGGGCCACCTCCTGCTGCCGTCACTCACCACTTTCTTCTTACATTGTAGCAAAAAGAATGTCGGAGCGGCCTGAGCATAACGTCAGAGGTGAGCAGCGCAGAGCGGGGGCCTGGCAGCACCAATAGTGGCAGCAGCAGCAAGGGGACAGTGCGACGGCGGCCCTGCCCAGTCCCGTAGCCATGCTGGGGCAGCTCTGGCTACACGCCGCCAGGCTGCACAACGATGAGTGCTGGGCACCAGGAGAGGACAGGAGAACGGGACCTGACACGGACCGGCTCCTCTGCATCTCCACAGAGCCTGCCGAAAGTTACAAGGAGAGCAACAAGAAACAGAAAGCCATGAGACTCAGCAAGGAGGGTGAATGTGTGTCCTGCACCTGTGTGCCCCCCGGTATCAGGCGTGCCCCTCCGTTATCAGGGCTGCCCCGTGTACCCGACCCCCTAGTATCAGGGCTGCCCTGTGTTCCCCCCCCCGTATGAGGACGGCTACACACATACATTCAGAGATATATATATATATATATATACACACACACACACCGTGTTTCCCCGAAAGTAAGACAGTGTCCTACATTCTTTTACCACTCAAAAGTCCCACTATGTCTTACTTTCGGGGTATGTCTTATATTGGAAAATTGCGCTGTATATTGCGATTACGCCGTAAGTAGTGTTGAGCGATACCTTCCGATACTCAAAGGTATCGGTATCGGATGGTATCGGCCGATATCCAAAAAGTATTGGATATCGCCGATACCGATACCCGATACCAATGCAAGTCAATGGGACACAAGTATCGGAAGGTATCCAGGATGGTTCCCAGGGTCTGAAGGAGAGGAAACTCTCCTTCAGGCCCTGGGATCCATATTCATGTAAAAAATAAAGAATTAAAATAAAAAATATGGATATACTCACCCCTCCGGCGGCCCCTGGACCTCCTTCTTGTTGCCTTTCCACAGCACAGGTTATGAGGAAGCTGCAGATTCTAGTGGGGAGCCTGAAGGACCTGTGATGATGTCAAGAAGAGGGAGGGCTCTGAGCTGCCATGTGACGCTCCAGCCCGCCCACTTCTTACATCATCACAGGTCCTGTGTGTGCACAACACTCGGAGTCCAAGCATGGCAGGCAGGTATGCAGCGATCTCCTGGCCCCTGCTGCTGCCTCCTCCTCCCCCGGACACACAAATCTCCCCAGCTGCTGCAGGAATCAGCAGCTGAGGAAGCCATGTGTGTCCCTGCTTAAGTGCAGCATTCATTTGCTGCTCCCGGCTCACCGCTCAGCTGATCGGTGGGTGGGGAGCCGCTAATGAATATTCACTGCACTTAATCATCGGGACCACGTGGTTTCCCAGCTCTGATTCCGAGCAGCGGAAAAATACGGTAATGCAGCAAAAGGTACCGGTACTATGGCTTATATTTTTCCAACGTACAGTTTACTATGTCTTACTTTCGGGGTGCGTCTTACATTATACATTATATTATACATACATTAGCCCACCCCGCTAAAACCCCCACTACGTCTTACTATCGGGGGTGTCTTACTATCGGGGAAACACGGTATATGTCATGATTCTCAATGGCGAGAGAACATAGCCCAGCATATATGAGAACTAGCTCTTGGAAGATGGAAACTATACTGACCATGAACTAAACCTGCCGCACAACTAGAAGTGGCCGGGTAGCATGCCTACGTTTTTTAACCCTAGATGCCCAGCGCCAGCCGGAGAACTACCTAATCCTAGCAGAGGAAAAGACAGTCCTGGCTCACCTCTAGAGAAATTTTCCCAAAAGGCAGACAGAGGCCCCCACATATATTGGCGGTGATTTTAGATGAAATGACAAACGTAGTATGAAAATAGGTTTAGCAAAATCGAGGTCCGCTTTCTAGATAGCAGGAAGACAGAAAGGACACTTTCATGGTCAGCAGAAAACCCTATCAAAACACCATCCAGAAATTCCTTTAAGACTCTAGCATTAACTCATAACACCAGAGTGGCAATTTCCGATCACAAGAGCTTTCCAGACACAGTAACGAAACAGCAGCTGTGAACAGGAACAAAATGCAAAAACACACAAGGACAAAAGTCCAACTTAGCTGGGAGTTGTCTAGTAGCAGGAACAAGCACAGAAGGCTTCTGATTACATTGTTGACCGGCAAGAAACTGACAGAGGAGCAAGGTTATATAGCGACTCCCACATCCTGATAGGAGCAGGTGAACAGAGGGGATGATGCACACAAGTTCAATTCCACAAGTGGCCACCGGGGGAGCCCAGAATCCAATTTCACAACAGTACCCCCCCCCTCAAGGAGGGGGCACCGAACCCTCACCAGAACCACCAGGGCGATCAGGGTGAGCCCTATGAAAGGCACGGACAAGATCGGAGGCATGAACATCAGAGGCAGTGACCCAAGAATTATCCTCCTGACCGTATCCCTTCCATTTGACCAGATACTGGAGTCTCCGTCTGGAAACACGAGAGTCTAAGATCTTTTCCACAACGTACTCCAACTCACCCTCAACCAACACCGGAGCAGGAGGCTCAACGGAAGGCACAACCGGTACCTCATACCTGCGCAACAATGACCGATGAAAAACATTATGAATCGAAAAGGATGCAGGGAGGTCCAAACGGAAGGACACAGGGTTAAGAATCTCCAATATCTTGTACGGGCCGATGAACCGAGGCTTAAACTTAGGAGAAGAAACCCTCATAGGGACAAAACGAGAAGACAACCACACCAAGTCCCCAACACAAAGCCGAGGACCAACACGACGACGGCGGTTGGCAAAAAGCTGAGTCTTCTCCTGGGACAACTTCAAATTGTCCACCACCTGCCCCCAAATCTGATGCAACCTCTCCACCACAGCATCCACTCCAGGACAATCCGAAGATTCCACTTGACCGGAGGAAAATCGAGGATGAAACCCCAAATTACAGAAAAACGGGGACACCAAGGTGGCAGAGCTGGCCCGATTATTGAGGGCGAACTCCGCCAAAGGCAAAAAAGCAACCCAATCATCCTGATCCGCAGACACAAAACACCTCAAATATGTCTCCAAGGTCTGATTAGTCCGCTCGGTCTGGCCATTAGTCTGAGGATGGAAAGCAGACGAAAAAGACAAATCTATGCCCATCCTAGCACAGAATGCCCGCCAAAATCTAGACACGAATTGTCAGAAACGATATTCTCAGGAATACCATGCAAACGAACAACATTTTGAAAAAACAGAGGAACCAACTCGGAAGAAGAAGGCAACTTAGGCAAGGGAACCAGATGGACCATCTTAGAGAAACGGTCACACACCACCCAGATGACAGACATCTTCTGAGAAACAGGCAGATCCGAAATAAAATCCATCGAGATGTGCGTCCAAGGCCTCTTCGGGATAGGCAAGGGCAACAACAATCCACTAGCCCGAGAACAACAAGGCTTGGCCCGAGCACAAACGTCACAAGACTGCACAAAGCCTCGCACATCTCGTGACAGGGAAGGCCACCAGAAGGACCTTGCCACCAAATCCCTGGTACCAAAGATTCCAGGATGACCTGCCAACGCAGAAGAATGAACCTCAGAGATGACTCTACTAGTCCAATCATCAGGAACAAACAGTCTACCAGGTGGGCAACGATCAGGTCTATCCGCCTGAAACTCCTGCAAGGCCCGCCGCAGGTCTGGAGAAACGGCAGACAATATCACTCCATCTTTAAGGATACCTGTGGGCTCAGAATTACCAGGGGAGTCAGGCTCAAAACTCCTAGAAAGGGCATCCGCCTTAACATTCTTAGAACCCGGTAGGTACGACACCACAAAATTAAACCGAGAGAAAAACAACGACCAGCGCGCCTGTCTAGGATTCAGGCGCCTGGCAGACTCAAGGTAAATTAAATTTTTGTGGTCAGTCAATACCACCACCTGATGTCTGGCCCCCTCAAGCCAGTGACGCCACTCCTCAAAAGCCCACTTCATGGCCAAAAGCTCCCGATTCCCAATATCATAATTCCGCTCGGCGGGCGAAAATTTACGGGAAAAAAAAGCACAAGGTCTCATCACGGAGCAGTCGGAACTTCTCTGCGACAACACCGCCCCAGCTCCGATTTCAGAAGCGTCGACCTCAACCTGAAAAGGAAGAGCAACATCAGGCTGACGCAACACTGGGGCGGAAGAAAAGCGGCGCTTGAGCTCCCGAAAGGCCTCCACAGCATCAGGGGACCAATCAGCAACATCAGCACCCTTCTTAGTCAAATCAGTCAATGGTTTTACAACATCAGAAAAACCAGCAATAAATCGACGATAAAAGTTAGCAAAGCCCAAAAATTTCTGAAGACTCTTAAGAGAAGAGGGTTGCGTCCAATCACCAATAGCCTGAACCTTGACAGGATCCATCTCGATGGAAGAGGGGGAAAAAATGTATCCCAAGTAAGAAATCTTTTGAACCCCAAAAACACACTTAGAACCCTTCACACACAAGGAATTAGACCGCAAAACCTGAAAAACCCTCCTGACCTGCTGGACATGAGAGTCCCAGTCATCCGAAAAAATCAGAATATCATCCAGATACACAATCATAAATTTATCCAAATAATCGCGGAAAATGTCATGCATAAAGGACTGGAAGACTGAAGGGGCATTTGAAAGACCAAAAGGCATCACCAAATACTCAAAATGGCCCTCGGGCGTATTAAATGCGGTTTTCCACTCATCCCCCTGCTTGATTCGCACCAAATTATACGCACCACGGAGATCAATCTTAGAGAACCACTTGGCCCCCTTTATACGAGCAAACAAATCAGTAAGCAGTGGTAACGGATATTGATATTTAACCGTGATTTTATTCAAAAGTCGATAATCAATACACGGCCTCAAAGAGCCGTCTTTCTTAGACACAAAGAAAAAACCGGCTCCTAAGGGAGATGACGAAGGACGAATATGTCCCTTTTCCAAGGACTCCTTTATATATTCTCGCATAGCAGCGTGTTCAGGCACAGACAGATTAAATAAACGACCCTTAGGGTATTTACTACCCGGAATCAAGTCTATGGCACAATCGCACTCCCGGTGCGGAGGTAGTGAACCAACCTTGGGTTCTTCAAAAACGTCACGAAAGTCAGACAAGAATTCAGGAATCTCAGAGGGAATAGATGATGAAATGGAAACCAAAGGTACGTCCCCATGAGTTCCTTTACATCCCCAGCTTAACACAGACATAGCTCTCCAGTCGAGGACTGGGTTATGAGATTGCAGCCATGGCAATCCCAGCACCAAAACATCATGTAGATTATACAGCACCAGAAAGCGAATAACCTCCTGGTGATCCGGATTAACACGCATAGTCACTTGTGTCCAGTATTGTGGTTTATTACTAGCCAATGGGGTGGAGTCAATCCCTTTCAGAGGTATCGGAGCCTCCAGTGGCTCCAAATCATACCCACAGCGTTTGGCAAAGGACCAATCCATAAGACTCAAAGCAGCGCCAGAGTCGACATAGGCGTCCGCGGTAATAGATGACAAAGAACAAATCAGGGTCACAGATAGAATAAACTTAGACTGTAAAGTGCTAATTGAAACAGACTTGTCAGGCTTCTTAGTACGCTTAAAGCATGCTGATATAACATGAGTTGAATCACCACAATAGAAGCACAACCCATTTTTTCGTCTAAAATTCTGCCGCTCGCTTCTGGACAGAATTCTATCACATTGCATATTTTCTGGCGTTTTCTCAGTAGACACCGCCAAATGGTGCACAGGTTTGCGCTCCCGCAGACGCCTATCGATCTGAATAGCCATCGTCATGGACTCATTCAGACTCGCAGGCACAGGGAACCCCACCATAACATCCTTAATGGCATCAGAGAGACCTTCTCTGAAAATCGCCGCCAGGGCGCACTCATTCCACTGAGTAAGCACAGACCATTTGCGGAATTTTTGGCAGTATATTTCAGCTTCATCTTGCCCCTGAGACAAGGACATCAAGGCCTTTTCCGCCTGAAGCTCTAAATGAGGTTCCTCATAAAGCAACCCCAAGGCCAGAAAAAACGCATCCACATTGAGCAACGCAGGATCCCCTGGTGCCAATGCAAAAGCCCAGTCTTGAGGGTCGCCCCGGAGCAAGGAAATTACAATCCTGACCTGCTGTGCAGGGTCTCCGGCAGAGCGAGACTTCAGGGACAAAAACAATTTGCAATTATTTTTAAAATTTTGAAAGTGAGATCTATTCCCCGAGAAGAATTCAGGCAAAGGAATTCTAGGCTCAGACATAGGTGCATGAACAACAAAATCTTGCAAATTTTGTACCTTTGTGGCGAGATTATTCAAACCTGTAGCTACACTCTGAAGATCCATTTGAAACAGGTGAACACAGAGCCATTCAAGGATTAGAAGGAGAGAAAGAGAGGAAGGCTGCAGTATAGGCAGACTAGCAAGTGATTAATTAAGAGCACACTCAGAACTAGAGGAAAAAAAAAAAAAATTGTAGCAGACTTCTTTTTTCTCTCCTTTCTCAGCCAGTAATTTAACCCTTCTTTGGGCCGGTCAAACTGTCATGATTCTCAATGGCAAGAGAACATAGCCCAGCATATATGAGAACTAGCTCTTGGAAGATGGAAACTATACTGACCATGAACTAAACCTGCCGCACAACTAGAAGTGGCCGGGTAGCATGCCTACGTTTTTTAACCCTAGATGCCCAGCGCCAGCCGGAGAACTACCTAATCCTAGCAGAGGAAAAGACAGTCCTGGCTCACCTCTAGAGAAATTTTCCCAAAAGGCAGACAGAGGCCCCCACATATATTGGCGGTGATTTTAGATGAAATGACAAACGTAGTATGAAAATAGGTTTAGCAAAATCGAGGTCCGCTTTCTAGATAGCAGGAAGACAGAAAGGACACTTTCATGGTCAGCAGAAAACCCTATCAAAACACCATCCAGAAATTCCTTTAAGACTCTAGCATTAACTCATAACACCAGAGTGGCAATTTCCGATCACAAGAGCTTTCCAGACACAGTAACGAAACAGCAGCTGTGAACAGGAACAAAATGCAAAAACACAAAAGGACAAAAGTCCAACTTAGCTGGGAGTTGTCTAGTAGCAGGAACAAGCACAGAAGGCTTCTGATTACATTGTTGACCGGCAAGAAACTGACAGAGGAGCAAGGTTATATAGCGACTCCCACATCCTGATAGGAGCAGGTGAACAGAGGGGATGATGCACACAAGTACAATTCCACAAGTGGCCACCGGGGGAGCCCAGAATCCAATTTCACAACAGATATATATATATATATATATATATATATATATATATCATAGTATGCCTGGGCATAGTAACTATTTAACCGTTCACAATAACAGTAATGTTGACCAGGTGTGCCAAACTTTTACATGCCACTGTGTAAAAAAAAAATTATATATATATATATATATATATATATATATATATATATATATATATATATATATATATATATATATATATACATACACACACACACACACACACACACATACACACATACACACACACATCCCCACAGCCTAAAGTGTTGGCACCTTTGAAATTGTTCCGGAAAAGCAAGTATTTCCCCCAGAAAATTATTGCAGTTATATGTTTCACATTTTCTGTGTGTGTTTTTCCAAAACACACACACAAAAAAGTTTTTTTTTGTGCAAGTAACAGGTGTGGGCAATACGAAAGTCACACCTGAAATCAGATAAAAAGGGAATAAGTTGACTGAATCTTTGCATTGTGTGTCGGTGTGTGCCACACTAAGCATGGAGAACAGAAAGAGGAGAAGAGGACTGTGTGAGCAATGTCACCAATTTCTAGATTACAAGTCCATCTCCAGAGATCTTGATGTAGCTTTGTCCACGGTGCGCAACATAATCAAGAAGTTTAGAAACCATGGCACTGTAGCTAATCTCCCTGAATATGGATGGCAGACAAAAATAGTTGAGAGGTTGCAAAGCAGGATAGTCTGGATAGTGGATAAGCCCCAATCATTTTCTAAAACAATTCTAGCTGTCCTGCAGGCTAAGGTTGTACAGTGTCAGTGCCAACTATTCGTCCACATGTGAATGAAATGAATCGCTATGGCAGGAGACCCCGAAGGACCCCACTGCTGACACAGAGAACTAAATAAGCTAAACTGCAGTTTGACAAAATGTACATGAGTAACCAAAATCCTTCTGGGAAAGCGTCTTCTGGACAGATGAGACCAAGATGTACTTTACCAAAAAGCTCTATCATTCTACCATTTACAGAAAACACAATGAAGCCTAAAAAGAAAAGAACACAGTACCTACAGTCGCATTTGGTGGCGGGTCACAGATTTTTGGTAGTTTTTCTGCCTCTGCGTGATTTGACTGTGTGCAGAGCAGCATTAAATCTAAAGATTACAAAATGATTTGGGTGTCAATGTAGTGCCTGGTGTCAGAAAGCTGGGTTTGTGCCCTAGGTCATGGGTCTGCCAGCAGGACAATGACCCCAAACATACTTCAAGAAGCCCCCAGAAATGGATGGAAACAAAGCGCTGGACAGTTCTGAATTGGCAGCAACGAGTCAGGATCTAAATCCCATTGATCACCTGTGGAGAGATCTGACAATTGCTGTCAGAAGGCGCCTTCACATATGGGAGACCTGAAGTAAAGTAGTTTGTAAGAAGAGTCATCCAAAATTCCAGTTGAGAGGAGCAAGAAGCTTGTGGATGGTTGTAGGAAGTGATTGATTGCAGTTATTTATTCTAAAGGGGGTGCAACCAAATATTAGGCTGAGGTTGCCAACAATTTAGTCTAGATCTTTTTGGAGTTTTGAGTAAAATGATATCCAATTTGCCTTTTTTCTATTTTTTGTGTTGTTCCAATACACACATAAAGAAATAAAAGTGCATAATAAAACATGTGGAATTGCAATTTACTGGGAGAAATATTTAATTTCCTGGAACAATTTCAAGGGTTCAAACACTTTCGGCCATGACTGTGTATCAGTATTCTTGATGTAAGAAGCTCAGGATGAGTCCTGGATATACATAAATTATTACAGTGGAGCATCTGCGGGGGGCAGAGATTGACATTTTGGGGATCCCTTAATCATCATGACTCACATCAATCACTACGTCGTGACACTTGTACTTAGTGGCCAGGGAAATTCGGGTCTCAACGTCCTCCACCAGCCGGATATAATCCTGGAGAACCTGAGGGAAGGAGAGATATAAAGCTACAGAAGTGCAGCAAGAACCCCACCAAAAACAGGGGCTACACACCTGAGCAGGAGCCCCATTCTTATGTAAAATCTCTACCACTCGGTGGAAGCCAACGGGAGCCTTCTTCTTAGTGTATCCCAGCCAGTTCTGAGGAAACAGAAAAGGGGACTATGATGGGCATAACGAGCACCTGACTAACGACCACTGCCCCCAAAAGAAAGACCTGAGAATGTAGCGAGGGGGAAGTCCCATGTAATGTGTCATGCTGCTTTCCCCTCCCCCACGTTCTCAGTATAGTCTGGTACAAAACAAAGACTCCAAACCTTAGTGGTAAACAGAGCGTCCACATCCACCCAGGACCGGAGCTTGGCCCGAGCCGCCAGCGCCGTCAGGATGTACAGCTTCTCTGGGATCTGTGGGAACACAGCACAATTTGTGGGAATTGAGGCTTATAGTGAAGCACAGAACAGGTCCACACACGGCCTGCGGCGCACTCCCACAGCCGCGCGTCGCACCCCAACATCGCATCTGCCAATACACTGCCTGCAGCTGTAAAGTCCGATGAAACTGCCAATATTGCACCTGCCTACACACCACCATCTGCAGATGCCCTCTATCGCTTCAGGTTTCACTCACCTTGAAGGTTTTACGTAGGTTGGTGGGACTGCTGAATGTACCCTGCAGAGAGACAGCAATGAAACTAAAGCGTAGAAAACCCCGGTCCCCCCCGAGGCACTGCATGGGCACCACTCACCTCTGCTTCAGAGTAGTGGTAAATACAAGCGTAATACAGGGTGGTGACCAGCGGCATGAAGAGGAGCGAGGCTTTCCGGGGGTGTTTGCGGAAGAGCTCCTGACCTGAGGCCTCCAAGTGTTTGTCATTTGCCTATGAGGACGATGGTACATCATTCTTAATACCCAGAGCGGGGGGCATCCAATATAGAGGTGGAGCAAGGTCAGAAGGATCCACTCTCACACATACATGGGGGATCCGGCGCTCACCTCGATGATGATCTGTCTCTCCAGCAGTGTGTAGTGATCCTGTACATGAGTGGCATCCTCAGAAGAAAAGGGCAGACTGGAAGAAGCGGTCACAAGTCAGAGCAGTGATCATCATCCTACATAGCTCTGCCTATAGAGAATATAGTCATCCAGAATAGGTGGGCATTGCTCTGCTCACTGACCTTATGCACTTACTCTTCAGAAAATCTCTGCGCTCCTCGGCCCCCAGGATGTCCAGGTGCTCCCTGTATTTACACATCTGAGGGCATAGTCTGTATCATTAGGGGCACACAGCACAATATTGCCCCCAATCGCAGTGTGGATACTCACCGCCAGCTCCTCCGTCCACTCTAGGAATCTGGGTATCAGAAAAAGAAGCACATGAAGAACCGAAGAGGCAAGAAGAGCCCACATTCATCTTACCTCGGACACCTCAGCTGTCAGGACACCCCGACCACTGTGCCCCCACCAGCTGTCTGCACCCTCAATCACAGAGGCCTCCCCACCCACCATCACTGCTCTCTCCAGCCATCAGCACTCCTCGTCACGCCGTGGTGCGCCCTGCCCACTCATCCCAAAGAAACTCTCGCCATGTCATCACCTTCCCCAAAAGGCCCCTCGTCACGGCGGCATCCACCAGAAGCCCTCATTACAATTCTCTCATGGCCTCACCTGAGAAGCTCCGTCAAAAGCAGCTGATCTGAGGTCTCCTTCAGGAAATGAACAAAGTGTCTCAGAGCAACTTGTCTGATCTTCAGCTCCTGAAACAGGACATCTGTGAAGAGGGCAACATGACAGAGCTAAAATACATACAATGAGATACGGCCTTCCCAAAACCCTGTCTGATGACAAATGCACACTTAGCAGGATGCAGCAGGCCTCCACTGATAAAGGCTAGGAGCGGCACATGTGCAACCTACTTGATAAAAACAACCACCCCCACCATCCAAACCTTGCAGGGGTTGGCTGCCTAGTAGAAAAAATGCACATTGATATAACTCACATAGGACGCCAGTCACACTGATAAGTGTGGTGCACAGTGTCTGGTATGCAACCTATTAATGACGCCCCTTGTATTAACAGGCGGGCTGCCCAGCACTATAGTATGCAGCACACAGTGACAGACGCCCCAGAAAAACCTAACCAACATAAAGAGGCCTGGCCACATCCTGCAAAAAAGGATATGATATAGTGCAAAAAAATGTATGCATATGATAAACACATACACTATATGAGGTATTGGTTTAATATTTTGGCCAAAATAAAGTAAGCCCGCAACCCGTCGTCAAGGGGTCAACATGACAGAGCTGCAGATGGGCACCATGCCCACATCACATGGGGAGTACAGACAGGTGCTAAGTCCACGTCTCACAGGGAGGAGGACCAGACACCAGACTGGAACAATTACAGGCTGGCAGGTAAAGGGGGAACTCACCAGAACGAAGCGTCCTCTTCAAGAAGATTAACACCTGTGATCAGGGGAGAAGGAAGAAGCAGTTGTGTGACTGTGAGCATTGCTCCTAGGTCCGAACATATATACTGCACAGCAAGGAGGGGGGGGCATAGCGTGTACATCTAAGGCACATCATGGGGGAGGGGGCAAGCTGTGTACGTCTACAGCACATCACCATCTCGGGGGAGGGGGCACGCCATGTACGTATACGGCACAGCATGGAGGGGGGGGGAACAGAGTGTACATCTGCTCCCTGGACTGCAGCGCAAATGTATACGCTGTGCCCTCCCAGACTGCACTGCAGATATACACATTTCAATCATTCACTACTTTTCTTTCTTGGTGATGTGAACTGAATATTAAGGAATGTATGTGTATATTACAGATCGTTCAGTATGGGGGGGCTGGGGTGTTCACGTGACTTACCGCTGTGATGACATTGCCATCATGAAGCCGCACGGCCTCGTCCAGTAAGTGCAGCTTGTCCTTAAGTGAGCGGAACCTCTCCATGGAGCACATCTGGGGACACAGAGCGGGGTAGTGAGTGGTGCTCAAGGCTGGGTACAGTGGTGTTCAAGGAGGGGTGCCGCCTGTCTATGGTAGTACCTTGCCGCGCTGCATCCTCCGCACAGACTCCTCAATGCTCCAGTCTCCACTGTAATCCTGTAATAAACCAGAGATGAAAACACACGGTGCGACGGTAGCAGTCTCCCCCAAAGGGCAGCCACGAAGGGACCACCGGCCTCAGCACACACTATGTCCCGTCCCATCCTGCACTCAGTACCTGGTACTCAGACTTGGGTTTGCGCAGCTCCGGAGCCACATACTTAATATTTGTATCTAAAAGAGCTGAAAGATAAGAGGTCAGAAGATCTGGAGTCGGCACAAGAAGACCCCCGGTCCCAAAATGTACGTACCCTCCGAGAGGGACTGGAAGCTGTCAGGCCTCGATCTCACTACAGAGATAAGAGTGTAAAGTCAGAGAGCTTAGAAAAAAGAAAAAAAAAAAAAAAAGGGGCCACCCGCCACCAAGACAGGGCCAAAGCCTGCCTATACCGTGCCAGAGCACGGAGCAGAGATGGCCAGTGCTGCTACTGAACAGAGGGCTGCCACTCACCTCTGAATAGGCTGCTGAAGGACCCCGGCCGGGGGAAGGAGGAGCCCGAACCTTCAGACCGCAATTTATCTGATGGAAAACTTCTGGGCTCAGAGCCCCGGGTGCTGGACGACTCCTGGATGGACCAAGATATACCTGAGAGGAGAGACGCAGGAGGTCACGGGATACTGCATGATGGCATCATGTTAACAGCGACCTGCGAATGACGCAGGTTAATGGTGGGTGACAGCACTCACTCCCCACAGGCTCCCCACTCCAGGTGAACTTCTCCCACTCCTCATCATCCTCATCCACGAAGGCCTTTATACTGTTCACTGCACGCTTAGACTCCTTCAGCTACAAGAGAAAAAAGATGGGAGGACACAGAGGAACTGACCAGTGAAAAGAGGCAGAAGAGGAGACAGGGAAGGTGACCGATATGAGGAGGAGGAGACAGGGGAGGTGACCGGTGTGAGGAGGAGACAGGAGAGGTGACCGCTGTGAAGAGGAGGAGACAGGGGAGGTGACCAGTGTGAGGAGGAGGAGACAGGGGAGGTGACCACTATGAAGAGGAGGAGACAAGGGAGGTGACCACTGTGAAGAGGAGGAGACAGGGGAGGTGAACGGTGTGAGAAGGAGGAGACAGGGGAGGTGACCGGTGTGAGGAGGAGACAGGGGAGGTGACTACTGTGAAGAGGAGGAGACAGAGGAGCTGACCAGTGTGAGGAGGAGACGGAAGCTGACAGAAGTGAGGAGGAGACAGGGGAGCTGACAGAAGTGAGGAGGAGACAGGGGAGCTGACAGAAGTGAGGAGGAGACAGGGGAGCTGACAGAAGTGAGGAGGAGACAGGGGAGCTGACAGAAGTGAGGAGGAGACAGGGGAGCTGACAGAAGTGAGGAGGAGACAGGGGAGCTGACAGAAGTGAGGAGGAGACAGGGGAGCTGACAGAAGTGAGGAGGAGACAGGGGAGCTGACAGAAGTGAGGAGGAGACAGGGGAGCTGACAGAAGTGAGGAGAAGACAGGGGAGCTGACAGAAGTGAGGAGAAGACAGGGGAGCTGACAGAAGTGAGGAGAAGACAGGGGAGCTGACATGTGAGGAGGAGGAGACAGGGGAGCTGACAGATGTGAGGAGGAGGAGGAGGAGACAGGAGAGCTGACAGATGTGAGGAGGAGGAGGAGACAGGGAGCTGACAGATGTGAGGAGGAGGGGGAGGAGACAGGAGAGCTGACAGATGTGAGGAGGAGGAGGAGACAGGGGAGGTGACCGGTTTGAGGAGGAGAAGACAGGGGAGGTGACCAGTGTGAGGAGGAGACAGGGGAGGTGACCGGTGTGATGAAGGGGAGGTGATCGGTGTGAGGAGATGGAGGAGACAGGTGAGGTGACCGGTGTGAGGAGACAGGGGAGGTGACTACTGTGAAGAGGAGGTGACAGAGGAGCTGACCAGTGTGAGGAGGAGACGGGAACTGACAGAAGTGAGGAGGAGGCGACAGGGGAGCTGACAGATGTGAGGAGGAGGAGGAGACAGGAGAGCTGACAGATGTGAGGAGGAGGATACAGGAGAGCCGACAGATGTGAGGAGGAGGAGGATACAGGAGAGCTGACAGATGTGAGGAGGAGGAGACAGGGGAGGTGACCGGTGTGAGGAGGAGAAGACAGGGGAGGTGACCGGTGTGAGGAGGAGGAGACAGGGGAGGTGACCGGTGTGAGGAGGAGACAGGAGAGGTGACCGCTGTGAAGAGGAGGAGACAGGGGAGGTGACCAGTGTGAGGAGGAGGAGACAGGGAAGGTGACCGGTGTGAGGAGGTGGAGGAGACAGGGGAGGTGACCGGTGTGAGGAGGAGACAGGAGAGGTGACCGCTGTGAAGAGGAGGAGACAGGGGAGGTGACCAGTGTGAGGAGGAGGAGACAGGGGAGGTGACCACTATGAAGAGGAGGAGACAAGGGAGGTGACCACTGTGAAGAGGAGGAGACAGGGGAGGTGAACGGTGTGAGAAGGAGGAGACAGGGGAGGTGACCGGTGTGAGGAGGAGACAGGGGAGGTGACTACTGTGAAGAGGAGGAGACAGAGGAGCTGACCAGTGTGAGGAGGAGACGGAAGCTGACAGAAGTGAGGAGGAGACAGGGGAGCTGACAGAAGTGAGGAGGAGACAGGGGAGCTGACAGAAGTGAGGAGGAGACAGGGGAGCTGACAGAAGTGAGGAGGAGACAGGGGAGCTGACAGAAGTGAGGAGGAGACAGGGGAGCTGACAGAAGTGAGGAGGAGACAGGGGAGCTGACAGAAGTGAGGAGGAGACAGGGGAGCTGACAGAAGTGAGGAGGAGACAGGGGAGCTGACAGAAGTGAGGAGGAGACAGGGGAGCTGACAGAAGTGAGGAGGAGACAGGGGAGCTGACAGAAGTGAGGAGGAGACAGGGGAGCTGACAGAAGTGAGGAGGAGACAGGGGAGCTGACAGAAGTGAGGAGAAGACAGGGGAGCTGACAGAAGTGAGGAGAAGACAGGGGAGCTGACAGAAGTGAGGAGAAGACAGGGGAGCTGACATGTGAGGAGGAGGAGACAGGGGAGCTGACAGATGTGAGGAGGAGGAGGAGGAGACAGGAGAGCTGACAGATGTGAGGAGGAGGAGGAGACAGGGAGCTGACAGATGTGAGGAGGAGGGGGAGGAGACAGGAGAGCTGACAGATGTGAGGAGGAGGAGGAGACAGGGGAGGTGACCGGTTTGAGGAGGAGAAGACAGGGGAGGTGACCAGTGTGAGGAGGAGACAGGGGAGGTGACCGGTGTGATGAAGGGGAGGTGATCGGTGTGAGGAGATGGAGGAGACAGGTGAGGTGACCGGTGTGAGGAGACAGGGGAGGTGACTACTGTGAAGAGGAGGTGACAGAGGAGCTGACCAGTGTGAGGAGGAGACGGGAACTGACAGAAGTGAGGAGGAGGCGACAGGGGAGCTGACAGATGTGAGGAGGAGGAGGAGACAGGAGAGCTGACAGATGTGAGGAGGAGGATACAGGAGAGCCGACAGATGTGAGGAGGAGGAGGATACAGGAGAGCTGACAGATGTGAGGAGGAGGAGACAGGGGAGGTGACCGGTGTGAGGAGGAGAAGACAGGGGAGGTGACCGGTGTGAGGAGGAGGAGACAGGGGAGGTGACCGGTGTGAGGAGGAGGAGACAGGGGAGGTGACCAGTGTGAGGAGACAGGGGAGGTGACCGATGTGAGGAGGAGGAGACAGGGGAGGTGACCAGTGTGAGGAGGAGGAGGAGACAGGGGAGGTGACCAGTGTGAGGTGACCGATGTGAGGAGGAGGAGACAGGGGAGGTGACCGGTGTGAGGAGGAGGAGACGGGAGGTGACCGGTGTGAAGAGGAGGAGGAGACAGGGGAGGTGACCAATGTGAGGAGGAGGAGACAGGGGAGGTGACCGATGTGAGGAGGAGACAGGGGAGGTGACCGATGTGAGGAGGAGACAGGGGAGGTGACCAGTGTGAGGAGGAGGAGACAAGGGAGGTGACCGGTGTGACGAAGGGGAGGTGACCGGAGTGATGAAGAGGAGGAGACAGGGGAGGTGACCGGTGTGATGAAGAGGAGGAGACAGGGGAGGTGACCGGTGTGATGAAGAGGAAACAGGAGAGGTGACCGATGTGATGAGGAGACAAGGGAGGTGACCGGTGTGAAGAGGAGGAGGAGGAGGAGACAGGGGAGGTGACCGGTGTGAGGAGGAGGAGACAGGGGAGGTGACCGGTGTGAAGAGGAGGAGACAGGGGAGGTGACCGATGTGATGAGGAGACAAGGGAGGTGACCGGTGTGAAGAGGAGGAGGAGACAGGGGAGGTGACCGGTGTGAGGAGGAGGAGGAGACAGGGGAGGTGACCGGTGTGAAGAGGAGGAGACAGGGGAGGTGACCGATGTGAGGAGGAGGAGACAGGGGAGGTGACCGATGTGAGGAGGAGGAGACAGGGGAGGTGACCGATGTGAGGAGGAGGAGACAGGGGAGGTGACCGGTGTGAAGAGGAGGAGGAGACAGGGGAGGTGACCGGTGTCATGAAGAGGAGGAGACAGGGGAGGTGACCGGTGTGATGAAGAGGAGACAGGAGAGGTGACCGATGTGATGAGGAGACAAGGGAGGTGACCGGTGTGAAGAGGAGGAGGAGGAGGAGACAGGGGAGGTGACCGGTGTGAGGAGGAGGAGACAGGGGAGGTGACCGGTGTGAAGAGGAGGAGACAGGAGAGGTGACCGATGTGATGAGGAGACAAGGGAGGTGACCGGTGTGAAGAGGAGGAGGAGGAGGAGACAGGGGAGGTGACCGGTGTGAGGAGGAGGAGACAGGGGAGGTGACCGGTGTGAAGAGGAGGAGACAGGGGAGGTGACCGATGTGAGGAGGAGGAGACAGGGGAGGTGACCGATGTGAGGAGGAGGAGACAGGGGAGGTGACCGGTGTGAAGAGGAGGAGGAGACAGGGGAGGTGACCGGTGTGAAGAGGAGGAGGAGACAGGGGAGGTGACCGGTGTGATGAAGAGGAGGAGACAGGGGAGGTGACCGGTGTGATGAAGAGGAGGAGACAAGGGAGGTGACCGGTGTGATGAAGAGGAGGAGACAGGAGAGGTGACCGATGTGAGGAGGAGGAGACAGGTTAGGTGACCGGTGTGAAGAGGAGGAGACAGGGGAGGTGACCGGTGTGAAGAGGAGGAGACAGGGGAGGTGACCGGTGTGACGAAGGGGAGGTGACCGGTGTGAGGAAGAGGAGACAGGGGAGGTGACCGGTGTGATGAAGAGGAGACAGGAGAGGTGACCGATGTGAGGAGGAGGAGGATACAGGAGAGCTGACAGATGTGAGGAGGAGGAGACAGGAGAGGTGACCGATGTGAGGAGGAGGAGACAGGTTAGGTGACCGGTGTGAAGAGGAGGAGACAGGGGAGGTGACCGGTGTGAAGAGGAGGAGACAGGGGAGGTGACCGATGTGACGAAGGGGAGGAGACAGGAGAGCTGACAGATGTGAGGAGGAGGAGGATACAGGAGAGCTGACAGATGTGAGGAGGAGGAGACAGGGGAGGTGACCGATGTGAGGAGGAGAAGACAGGGGAGGTGACCGATGTGAGGAGGAGGAGACAGGGGAGGTGACCGATGTGAGGAGGAGACAGGGGAGGTGACCGATGTGAGGAGGAGACAGGGGAGGTGACCGATGTGAGGAGGAGACAGGGGAGGTGACCAGTGTGAGGAGGAGGAGACAAGGGAGGTGACCGGTGTGACGAAGGGGAGGTGACCGGAGTGATGAAGAGGAGGAGACAGGGGAGGTGACCGGTGTGATGAAGAGGAGGAGACAGAGGAGGTGACCGGTGTGATGAAGAGGAGACAGGAGAGGTGACCGATGTGAGGAGGAGGAGACAGGGGAGGTGACCGATGTGAGGAGGAGGAGACAGGGGAAGTGACCGATGTGAGGAGGAGACAGGGGAGGTGACCGGTGTGAAGAGGAGGAGGAGACAGGGGAGGTGACCGGTGTGATGAAGAGGAGGAGACAGGGGAGGTGACCGGTGTTATGACCCCAATGGCAGAGGGTCTCAGGAATAAATACCAAGTCTGCAAACACAAAAAACCAGCTCATAGGGCAGTGGTAACTGGGCTGACCATATATCTAATCCTAGCACCACAAATAGAAGCAGCCGGGGAACGTGCCTACGTTGGTTCTAGACGTCTCGCGCCAGCCGGAGAACTAACTAACCCTAGAAGGGAAAAGAAAGACCTTTCTTGCCTCCAGAGAAAAGACCCCAAAAGTTGGATACAAGCCCCCAACAAATAATAACGGTGAGGTAAGAGGAAAAGACAAACATAAGAATGAGCTAGGTATTTAGCAAAGAGAGGCCCACTAGCTAATAGCAGAATATAGTAAGATGACTTATATGGTCAGCAAAAACCCTATTAAAATATCCACGCTGGATATTCAAGAACCCCCGAACCGTCTAACGGCCGGGGGGAGAACACCAGCCCCCTAGAGCTTCCAGCAAGGTCAGAAATCACATTTAGTACAAGCTGGACAAAAATAGTAGCAAAGCAAGTAACTCAAAAAACAAAGAAGCAAGACTTAGCTTAGTTTTGCAAGAGCCAGGACCAGCAGACAGGAGCAACAGAAGGATCTGATTACAACGATGCCAGGCACTGGACTAAGGATCCAGGAAGTTAATATAGCGACACCCCTGGACTAACGACCCAGGTGAGTGCCAAACAGAAAAAAGACAATCCCAGAGTCATACCACTAGTGACCACAAGAGGGAGCCAAAAAGTCTAATTCACAACAGACCGGTGTGATGAAGAGGAGGAGACAGGAGAGGTGACCGGTGTGATGAAGAGGAGGAGACAGGTTAGGTGACCGGTGTGAAGAGGAGGAGACAGGGGAGGTGACCGGTGTGAAGAGGAGGAGACAGGGGAGGTGACCGATGTGACGAAGGGGAGGTGACCGGTGTGAGGAAGAGGAGACAGGGGAGGTGACCGATGTGAGGAGGAGGAGACAGGTTAGGTGACCGGTGTGAGGAGGAGGAGGAGACGGGGAGGTGACCGGTGTGAGGAGGAGGAGACAGGGGAGGTGACCGGTGTGAAGAGGAGGAGACAGGGGAGGTGACCGGTGTGAAGAGGAGGAGGAGACGGGGAGGTGACCGGTGTGAGGAGGAGGAGACAGGGGAGGTGACCAGTGTGAGGAGACAGGGGAGGTGACCGATGTGAGGAGGAGGAGACAGGGGAGGTGACCAGTGAGGAGGAGGAGGAGACAAGGGAGGTGACCGGTGTGACGAAGGGGAGGTGACCGATGTGAGGAGGAGGAGACAGGGGAGGTGACCGGTGTGATGAAGAGGAGGAGACAGGGGAGGTGACCGATGTGAGGAGGAGGAGACAGGGGAGATGACCGATGTGAGGAGAGGAGACAGGGGAGATGACCGATGTGAGGAGGAGGAGACAGGGGAGGTGACCAGTGAGGAGGAGGAGGAGACAGGGGAGGTGACCGATGTGAGGAGGAGGAGGAGGTGGTGACCGGTGTGAGGATGTTTGATAATTGGTGATTACCTGGGACAGTCCATCTTCATCGTCATCTTCGAAGGTGAAAGCCTTGCATTTGGAGCCGTGCCAGTACTCCTCCTCGTCCGCCTTCGGCCGGGACATCTGATCTATGAGGGCGCCGGACAAAAAACACAAATCACGTGATAGGCAGTACTAGCAGGCGGGGTTGGGGACACCTCTCACCAGTGCACTCTGGGATTAGTAGTTCCTGCAATGTCACACAGCGTTTCTATAGTAAATATTATAAACTACTGCTCCCGGCATGCCCCGCGACAGCTGCATCCTTCCCTCGCCTTACCCTCCACTCACGGAGTCTCTGGCGCTGGTTGCTGTAGCGGAGTGTGTTAAGGCCAGCGGTTACTGTAGTTCTGAGAGGTGACTAATCACAGATGGCCGCTCTGACCTCGGAACTGATCCGTCAAATTCACGAACTGAATTTGGTCTCCGATAATATGGCGTCGTTAACGACCATTAGGACGTGAGGGCGGAGCCTGTCTGTGCCGGCTTCAAGGCTGTTCTAGTAACTTCCACAGCAGACAGCGCAGGCGGCGGCTGAGGGCGCAGGGAAGCGGCATGGCGCGATGGGGAGAGGGAGACCCTCGCTGGATCGTGGAGCAAAGGGCGGACGCCACCAACGTCAACAACTGGCACTGGTAAGACTGAGATAATGCCTAGGATGGTGGGTTCCCAGGGGGAATGACCTCGGCGACTAGGAAGGCATAATCACACGGCGGCGCGGAGGGTAGAGGAAGGCGGAATCGCACAGCGATGCGGCAGAGGAAGGCGGAATCGCACAGCGATGCGGCAGAGGAAGGCGGAATCGCACAGCGATGCGGCAGAGGAAGGCGGAATCGCACAGCGATGCGGCAGAGGAAGGCGGAATCGCACAGCGATGCGGCAGAGGAAGGCGGAATCGCACGGCGATGCGGCAGAGGAAGGCGGAATTGCACGGCGGCGCGGCAGAATCGCACGGCGATGCGGCAGAATCGCACGGCGATGCGGCAGAGGAAGGCGGAATCGCACGGCGATGTGGCAGAGGAAGGCGGAATCGCACGGCGATGCGGCAGAGGAAGGCGGAATCGCACGGCGATGCGGCAGAGGAAGGCGGAATCGCACGGCGGCGCGGCAGAGGAAGGCGGAATCGCACGGCGGCGCGGCAGAATCGCACGTTGGTGCGGCAGAGGAAGGCGGAATCACACGTCGGCGCGGCAGAGGAAGGCGGAATCGCACGGCGATGCCGGTGCGGCCGAAATCACACGGCGACGCGGCAGAGGAAGGCTTAATCACACGGCGGCGCGGCAGAGGAAGGCGGAATCGCACGTCGGTGCGGCAGAGGAAGGCGGAATCGCACGTTGGCGCGGCAGAGGAAGGTGGAATCGCACGGCGACGTGGCAGAGGAAGGCGGAATCACACGTCGACGCGGCAGAGGAAGGCGGAATCGCACGGCGGCGCGGCCGAAGAGGGTGGAATCGCACGGCGGCGCAGCAGAGGAAGGTGAAATCGCACGGGGGCAAAGTATTATTATGCTTTGCTTATATAGCCTTATCATATTCTGCAGGCCTTTACATATGTTATAATCACTGTCCCCATCGGTGATCACAATCTACATTTGCTGTCAGTCTTTGGAGTTTGGGAGGGAAGCGGGGAACTCGGAAGAAACCCAGGCAACATGGGGAAACCATACAAACGCTTTTCAGATGTCGTCCTTGGTGGGATTTGAACCCAGGACTCCAGAGCTGCAAAGCAACAGTGTTAACCACTGAACCACCGTGATGCCTTACACAGATGCTTCTCACAAAATTAGAATATCAAAAAGTTATTTCAGTTCTTAAATACAAAAAAGTGAAACTCCTATGTTATATAGAGTCATTACAGAGTGATTTATTTCACGTGTTTATTTCTGTTAATGTTGATGATTATGGCTTACAGCCAATGAAAACCCAAAAGTCATTATCTCAGTAAATTAGAATACTTTATAACACCAGCTTGAAAAATGATTTTAAAATCCAAAATATTGGCCTACTGAAATGCATGTTCAGTAACTGTACTTATGACACCCCAGGTTCCTGGTTGTCACAGTGACATTGCTTTCCTCACGGGAAGAGTGATGTCACGCTTGGAAGCGAGGAAGGATCTTCTTTATCAGGTACACACAAGCATGCAACATGTTCACACTCCAGGCCAGAAGAGGGAGCTCTGATCCAGCTTGTGGGTGGCTCCCCTATACATATTCTGGTCTGGAGGGAAGGCAGTTAGTTCCTGTCAGAGACACAGAGGAGAAGGAAGTAGAGGGGGAGTGCATCCACGAGAAGTGCTGCAGCTCCTAGAGAGAGAATGAGAAAGCCGAACGGATTGTAGAGAGCGTGTAGCAGAAGTGAAGCGCAGGAGAGTGAGAACTTTGGAGGACAGCTGCGACTGGGCTACCTCCCTACAGAGTGCAGACACCTGTAGCCGGAAGACCGGGGTTGTGAGGGACTCCACGGCTCACAGCAGAAATCGACAGGACAGCTGGATTACAAGTCACCTGTCCGCACTGACAACTGGAGACACAGTGGCTCATAGAGCCCTGGTCGTTATAGAGACCCTGTAAAAAGGCTCGAGCCACCTGTCATACGGGTTAGTGTCCTACCTACAAGGAGGACAGAGAGAACACGTGAGGACCTTGTGAGAGGCCTAGGGCAGCAAGGAACTTCACCACAGCGCTAGAGGGAAGGCTTCTGACTCCACCTGGTAAAGGGGCTCCCAACTCGCTTCCAAGTAGGCCGGACCTTACCGGTACCTGTGATCTGGTGCACTGGACTGTGGCTGCCTGAATTCATCAGTAAACAGGTAAAGAGACTGCAAACTTGTGTCCTCCGTTTCTTGCTACACTACCCACCATCTTCATCTATACATCGGGAGCCCTGGGGACCCAGCTTCACCTGTGGGAAGCTATAACTTCTTAGCTGCCATACATCACCCCAGTGGACCCCTTTAAGCAGCGTCGGTCACCTCTGACCGAGAACCACAGGTGGCGTCACGAACACAAACTTTATTCAAAACCCCTTTAAGGACATTCCCTTTTACGTGGGCTCCCAGGGCCACGGACCGGGTCACTGCCACCGTGACATCCCCTTTAAGTACCAGACACGGTACTGAGTACCCCACGGCCCTAGCGGGCGTTCCACACTCAATACTTGGTTGGGGCTCCTTTTGCATCAATTACTGCATTAATGCGGCGTGGCATGAGGTGATCAGCCTGTGGCACTGCTGAGATGTTATGGAAGCCCAGGTTGCTTTGATAGCAGCCTTCAGCTCGTCTGCATTGTTGGGTTTGGTGTCTCTCATCTTCCTCTTGACAATACTCCATAGATTCTTTATGGGGATAAGGTCAGGTGAGTTTGCTGGCCAATCAAGCACAGTGATATTGTTGTTTGTAAACCAGGTATTGGTACTTTTGGCAGTGTGGATAGGTGTCAAGTCCTGCTACTGAATGAAATTTCCACCTCCAAGCTTGTCGGCAGAGGGAAGAATGAAGTGCTCTAAAATTTCCTGGTAGACGGCTGCGCTGACTTTGGTCTTGATAAAACACAGTGGACCTACACCAGCAGATGACATGGCTCCCCCAACCATCACTGATTGTGGAAACTTCACACTAGACCAGAGGTGTCAAACTGCATTCCTCGAGGGCCGCCAACAGGTCATGTTTTCAGGATTTCCTTAGCATTCCACAAGGTGCTGGAATCATTCTGTGCAGGTGATTAAATTATCACCTGTGCAATACAAGGAAATCCTGAAAACATGACCTGTTGGCGGCCCTCGAGGAATGCAGTTTGACACCTCTGCACTAGACCTCAAGCAGCTTGGATTGTGGCCTCTCCACCCTGCCTCCAGACTCTGGGACCTTGATTTCCTAATGAAATGCAAAATTTACTTTCATCTGAAAACACCTTGGCCCACTGAGCAACAGTCCAGTTCTTTTTCTCCTTGTCCCAGGTAAGACGCTTCTGCCGTTGTCTATTGGTCACGAGTGGCTTGATCCAAGGAATGCAACACTTGTAGCCCATGTTCTGGATAGTCTGAGTGTGGTGGCTGTTGAAGCAATGACTCCAGCAGCAGTCCACTACTTGTGAATCTCCATCAAATTTTTGAATGGCCTTTCCTTACCAATCATTTCAAGGCTGCGGTTATCCCGGTTGCTTGTGCACCTTTTTCTACCACACTTTTTCCTTCCACTCAACTTTCCATTAATATGCTTGGATACAGCACTGTGTGAACAGCTAGCTTCTTTAGCAATGACCTTTTGTGGCTTACCATCCTTGTGGGGTGTATCAATGACTGCCTTCTGGACATCTGTCAAGTCAGCAGTCTTCCCCATGATTGTGGAGCCCACTGACACAGACTAAATGACCTTTTTAGGAAGCCTTTGCAGGTGTTTTATGTTATTTATTGTAATTTACTGAGATAATGACTTTTGGGTTTCCATTGGCTGTAAGTCATAATCAACATAAACAGAAATAAACACTCGAAATAGATCACTCTGTTTGTAATGACTCCTATAAGTCATAGAAAATATATAAAATCCTTGAGGTCCATCATGTCGCCCCTCCCCCCCTCCTCTTTTTCTCCTTTCATCCACCATTTGTTAATTGAAGATGGGAGATAGCATTCCCAGGGCTGTGGAGTTGGAGTCTTGAATCTTTGCCCATTTTGGTGGGGTCGGTATAAAATGGACCGACTTCGACTCCTAAAATATATATTAAATTGGGTACAGTAGTTCAATGCAGTTTGTGGGGAATATTTTTTTCATAAGAATTTGGGAAAGTTATGAAATGTCCTATAAATGTCTGTCCTATTCCTGATCTAAGACTTCTAGCTGAGATGAATCTGTGCTTCAGTTAATGTTCATGATAAGTAGTGAGGCTCCTCCTCCTACAGATAAGGGGAAAAAATAACAAACACACATGGAAGGAAAGCCTTCATTTATCTCAGAGCTTCTGGAGTGAACAGGAAAGCGGGATTAAAGAAGGTAAGTACTTCCTAAAGCATATCTAAACTTTAAATAAACTGTGCATAAATCAATAGTCCAGTATATGTTGTCTATGCTTGTTGTTTCAGTTTGTTTTTCCTCTTAGCTTATATTTGGAGAAATTAGCTGCCCTGATGACTTATATACACTATACATAGAATATAAGGGGAAAAACTGTTTTCTAACATCTCAAATTCAGAAATACAGTAACGTGTGTGTTCTGCAATATTATTCAGCACAAACATGCTCCCTCCCTCCCCTCTTCATAGACTGTGAAGCATTTAGTGAGCTGTACCCTGAGACAAGCCCGACATTGAAAGTTCAGCATAAAGCTATCTAACATATTTTACAAACTTTATACTTATCATCTGTCCTATTGATTTATGCAAAGATTTTTATATCCTAAATTATACAGTGCATGATTCCCTATTCTTGCAAGAATTACAATATACCTTATTTTTTTACAGGACAAAAATATTTTGAGAGCGAATTTACATAATTACAAAATGTTTAAGAAGCATCTTATGAAGTCAGCTGTATTTGAGCATTTTACAGTGACTCACGATAAAAAACATTTTGTGTGTCAGTGTATAAGTGACCAAGATGAAAACAAATGCTGTGATGCCAAAATCAGTGCATACTCAGGCAGTGATAAAAATCCTCCTTCAAGAGCTTCCAATCTAAGACATTTACAACGCTGCCACCCATAAATTTGCAAATCTGTGATTGAAAAAGATCACAGCAGCACCAAGAAACCAGAGACCAGCACTTCCCGCCAGGCAAAGGAGGAGGAAAGAGCATCTCAAACATCAGTTACAAGATATTTTGTAAGTAAAAAAGTTACTGCAACAATGACAGAAGATGTGTTTGAAAGACAGCTCATCCAGCTTGTTGTGAAGGACTGTGTACCATTATCATTATTTGCATGGTCAGCTTTTACAGCTGTTAATGGAGAAATGGCCCACAATCTTGGTGTTTCTCTTGAAAGAGAAAGTATTCGAAAATTAGTGATTGAAGAAGCCCTTAACCAAAAGGAAGATCTTAAAAAGACTTTCGAGATGCTTTGTATTTCTTAAAATGGCATGCCTGCACACATCACAGAGTGAACTATTTTTCAATCAATGTTCGTTATGTTTGTGACAACAAAAAAATTGTTACTAAAACGCTGGCAGTAAAAGATACTAAAACTCTTCACAGCAGCCAGTTTCTCCACACCTTAGTGGAAAAAGTTCTGCAAGATTATGAACTTAAAAAAACAGGTTCTTGCTAGTGTAACTGATAGTGCTGCAAACATAAGTACAATTAAACTGATGAATGAGAATAATGAAGGTGAACAGCAGCTAGAAGAACATTTCACATTCAGCATGTTGGAGATGGAAGGCTACAGTCCTGTTCCCATAACGGAGGAACAAACAGATATTATTACAGAAGAACAGAAAAATGATTCTTTACAATTAGATGATCTTGTTGAAGCTGCTTCACACCTCTTTCCTATTCATAACATGCATTGCCAGCTGCAGCTGGCAATAAGAGATAGTCTGCAAGAGGGATATGCTGGAACTCTGATTAGCTAAGTGAGGTAATTGGATATTGCTGTCAGAACCCCTAAAATTGATTCCATTTTGAAGAGACGTGCTGGAAAAGGGGCAATTGTGTATCAAGCCACTCGGTGGGGCAGCACCTATTTAATGAATGAGCGATTGCTTGAGCTGAAACCCTTCCTTGTAAATATTGCCAACCCCCAGGTAACACTACATGAAGGTCAATGGACACAGGTGGCTGAATTGAAGGAATTGCTTCATCACCCATTTACAGTGACTAAAAAGTTCCAAGCTGAGGATTAAACTCCTGGCATTTTTATATAGGAGTGGAAGAACTTGTTGTTTTGCCTGTCCCAAAGAGGAGGTTTAATCGCAGATGGCATTGCTGCTTCACTGAAACAGAGACAGACACTGCTATTAGAAAATAACTCTTCTAGCAGCTGTTTATGTGGACCCAAGTCATCTTATATTGCTGGATGATCAACAGCTTACTAAAGGAAAAGAAGCTTTGATTAAGGTAGCAGTTAGGATGAGCTACAGGACGGCCAGGAGCAAGAGGACTCGGGTCCTGCCAGTGCTGCTGCTTGCGTTCCTTCATCCTCATCAGATGAGGAGTTTGATTTCGACAAGTATTTGGATGACATGGAACAAGCAAAGCATTGCTGCAGGGAAAAGGATTCCATTCCCATAGAAAACAGATTGACCATATTTCAGTAACGTTTTTCACTTGCTCTCAAAGAAGTAGAAGAGTTCAATCGTTCATCAAAACTGACTGTACACGAGGCAATTCCTTTATACCTTGACATTGTTAATGTTGCCTATGTGGTTACTGCTTTGCCACCAACCCAAGTTAGTGTAGAGAGGTTGTTCTCTAGCCTTAAAATAGAGCAGAGTGTATAATAAATTATAAATATGAAAAAGTTTTTTATTCTAAAGTTGTATTCCAATAAATATTATGTTCTATCTAAATGGATTGATTATTGTATCATAATAATAATTAAAAGCCTGATGTTACCATTTTACCACAGTAAATTTGTCAAACTTAAACATGAGCCATGTATGAGAGAGTCGGTGTCATGGAAATGTTGGAGTTGGAGATTTAGCCTACTGACTCCACAGCCCTGATTCAAACCTGTCTTTATGTAAAATGGCAGTGACACAGCTATGTGAAGCAGATTAATTAAAATGTGTTAATTAAAATGTCCTCTTTATGTCCTGGTGACTGCAGAGGATGTCTGTTGTCCACAGAGATACAGGAAAAGCCCTATTAGGGTCTGCGGTGGATCAAAGAAGATGATATGACACCCTTTACAAATAGCTATGGTGACAGTACAATGAGAGCAGGCAGTATGGCTTCGGGAGAAAATATGGAATATTGGAATTTCTATATGTCCAAAATTAATCAGACGTACATTGTTGGCACCGGGATAACTAGGCCAAAAATACACATTTTCTCCAGTTATAATCCCCACCAAAAAGCCCCAAATCCATAGGGGTGATATAACCACCAGCAGATAAGCCATGCTTGGTCTCTAAGCGTAGCTAATATCCCTTCAGAAAAGATGACATCAGTCTCAACCTTCTGTGATTCTCTATGAGGAGTTAATACATAAATTGGGATTTCCTAAAATTTTGGGGTGTGTGGGTGGGATTTAGGGTCTGATAAAAGATCAATTTCCGTTATAATCTGTGTTTATATTGAGAGCTACATGTCATGTATGTAGGGACACCGTTATTGACGCCGAAATCGAAGCGCTCTCCTTCAGCTAAACTGAATCGTCTCTGCGATCGTTGTAATAAGTTCTCCTGTTAATCTTTTATTTTATGTAAATGTTTATGCTGTATTGTGTTGTCCCCCTTTGTAAAATATTTTGTATATTTTTCAGAAACACCGCCTCCCTTTGGATTAAATATTAAATTTAATAGTTCTGTTCCTTCTGTTCTATAAACTACACCTCGAAGTGATAGCTACCATTAACGGAGTCTAATCGACAAAAACAGATGAGTGGAGGCGGCGAGTAGTCTGGGGTTGTCGGAGAATTAGCTGTGATCGTACTGGAGGTGTATATGCTGTACGCTCATCGTTAATTTTCCGATAGCTGGCCTAGTGATGCGAACAGGCTTCGGCCTTCTCTGTTGGTCATCTGCCAATCGTGTAATTGCATGGACGATAGGGGGCAGCATAGAGCTGTTCGCTCCAAAGGTCACAGCGGGTGGTACTCGTGACCTTCCCGGCCTGTGATATCAGAGATTTGTGGGATTAAGAAAAGTCCTGACAAATATCTGATTCCTGACATGAGTTAATAATAATAAATAATAATAATTTTATTTATATAGCGCCAACATATTCCGCAGCGCTTTACAACTTATAGAGGGGACTTATACAGACAACAGACATTACAGCATAACAGAAATCACAGTTCAAAACAGATACCAGGAGGAAAGAGGGCCCTGCTGCTCGCAAGCTTACAATCTATGAGGAAAAGGGGAGACACAAGAGGTGGATGGTAACAATTGCTTTAGTTATTTGGACCAGCCATAGTGTAAGGCTCGGGTGTTCATGTAAAGCTGCATGAACCAGTTAACTGCCTAAGTATGTAACAGTACAGACACAGAGGCTATTAACTGCATAAAGTGTATGAGAACATGATGGAGGAACGTGATTATGTTGTTGTTTTTTATTAATAGGCCACACAGGGATAATTAGGTTAATGCGTTGAGGCGGTAGGCCAATCTGAACAAATGAGTTTTTAGTGCACGCTTAAAACTGTGGGGATTGGGGATTAATTGTATTAACCTAGGTAGTGCATTCCAAAGAATCGGCGCCGCACGTGTAAAGTCTTGGAGACGGGAGTGGGAGGTTCTGATTATTGAGGATGCTAACCTGAGGTCATTAGCAGAGCGGAGGGCACGGGTAGGTTGGTAGACTGAGACCAGAGAGGAGATGTAGGGTGGTGCTGAGCCATGGAGTGCTTTGTGGATGAGGGTAGTAGTTTTGTACTGGATTCTGGATTGGATGGGTAGCCAGTGTAATGACTGGCACAAGGTAGAGGCATCGGTGTAACGGTTGGCGAGGAATATGATCCTGGCAGCAGCATTCAGGACAGATTGGAGCGGGGAGAGTCTGGTAAAAGGTAGGCCAATTAGTAGAGAGTTACAATAGTCCAGACGAGAATGAATAAGTGAGACAGTAAGAGTTTTTGCAGAGTCGAAAGTAAGAAAAGGGCGAATTCTGGAAATGTTTTTGAGATGCAGATAAGAAGAGCGAGCCAGTGATCGGATGTGGGGGGTGAATGAAAGCTCGGAATCAAGGATGACTCCAAGGCAGCAGGCATGTTGCTTTGGAGTAATGGTGGAACCGCACACAGAGATGGCAATGTCGGGCAAAGGTAGGTTTGTAGAGGGAGAGAACACGAGGAGTTCAGTTTTTGACAGGTTCAGTTTCAGATAGAGGGAGGACATGATGTTAGAGACAGCGGTAAGACAATCACTGGTGTTTTCTAAAAAGGTGGGCGTGATAACAGGAGAAGAGGTATATAATTGGGTGTCGTCAGCATAGAGATGGTACTGGAAACCAAATCTACTGATTGTTTGTCCAATAGGGGCAGTATACAAAGAGAAGAGGAGGGGGCCTAGGACTGATCCTTGAGGAACCCCAACAGTAAGGGGAAGGTGAGAGGAGGAGGAACCAGCAAAACAAACAGTGAAGGATCGGCCAGAGAGATAGGAGGAGAACCAAGAGAGAACGGTGTCCTTGAGGCCGATGGAGCGGAGCATAGTGAGGAGGAGCTGATGATCCACAGTGTCGAATGCTGCGGAGAGATCCAAGAGAATTAGCATGGAATAGTGACCATTAGATTTAGCTGTTAGTAGGTCATTAGAGACTTTAGTGAGGGCAGTTTCAGTAGAGTGTAAAGAGCGGAAACCAGATTGAAGAGGGTCGAGAAGAGAATTATCTGAGAGATAGCGGGTAAGACGGGAGTGGACCAGGCGTTCCAGGAGTTTAGAGATGAAGGGAAGATTAGAGACAGGTCTATAATTAGCGGCACAATTTTGATCGAGGGAGGGCTTTTTAAGTAGTGGATGTATGATGGCATGCTTAAATGAGGAGGGAAAAATACCGGAAGTGAGGGAAAGGTTGAATATTTTTGTTAGGTGAGAGGTGACAGCCGGGGAAAGGGACTGGAGGAGATGCGACGGAATGGGGTCGCTGGTGCAAGTGGTCGGGCGAGAAGATGCAAGGAGCCTGCTTACTTCTTCTTCTGTAACTGGTTCAAAGTCAGAGAGTGAACTAGATGCAGTGGGGGAGGGAGGACAGTGCT
The DNA here is from genome assembly GCF_051348905.1 of Ranitomeya variabilis. Taxonomy (NCBI): domain Eukaryota; kingdom Metazoa; phylum Chordata; class Amphibia; order Anura; family Dendrobatidae; genus Ranitomeya; species Ranitomeya variabilis. The sequence continues at coordinate 715,478,516 of NC_135232.1, read as the reverse complement.
TGGTATGAAGAGATTGGGAAATGATTTCCTGTCGAATGTGGTCAATTTTTTCTTTGAAGTAATTGGCCAGATCGTCAGCGTGGAGATCTGTGGTTGGGGCCTGCTCTCTTGGGTTGAGTAGGGACCGGAAAGTGTCAAAGAGACGTTTAGGGTTATTGGACAGCGAGGTGATGAGGGTGTTGAAATAGGTTTGTTTGGAGAGGTGAAGGGCAGAGTTGTATGTTTTTAACATGAACTTATAATGGATGAAATCTTCAGGCAGATTAGATTTTCTCCACAGACGTTCGGCGCACCTGGAGCACCGCTGCAGGAAACGTGTTTGCAGCGTGTGCCACGGTTGTCGCCGTCTGTGCCGAGTTGTTCTATGTATAGGAGGTGCAGCTTCTTCCAGGGCACTTTGCAGGGTTTCATTGTAATGCTTCAGAGCAGAATCAGGACAAGAGATGGAGGAGATTGGGGCCAATGAAGACTGCAAGTTCTTCATAAGTTTCTGGGTGTTAATGGCCTGTATGTTTCTATAAGTGTGGAAAGTGGGGATGACCTGAGCGGGATGGCAGTTCTTGATAGAGAATGAAAGAAGGTTGTGGTCAGAGAGCGGGAGAGGGGAGTTTGTGAAATCATCCAGTGAGCAAAGCCGGGAGAAGACCAAATCAAGGGAGTTTCCATCATCATGTGTTGGAGAGTTAGTATGCTGCGAGAGGCCGAAAGAGGAGGTTAGAGATAAAAGGTGAGAAGCAGATGGGGAGAGGGGAGAAGCAATTGGGATATTGAAATCACCCATGATGAGGGTGGGGGTGTCATAAGAGAGAAAGTGTGGAAGCCAGGTGGCAAAATGATCCAGGAACTGGTGAGAGGGGCCGGGAGGACGATACACCACCGCCACTCGCATGGAGAAGGGGACGTAGAATCTGACAGCATGGACCTCAAAGGAAGGGAATACAAGTGAGGGTACTTGGGGGATAACTTGGAAGGTACATTTGGGTGAAAGGAGCAGACCAACGCCTCCACCTGCTCTGTTGTCTGATCTTGGGGTATGAGAAAAGTGTAGTCCACCAAATGAGAGAGCAGCAGCAGCGGTGGTGTCTGACTGCTGGATCCAGGTTTCAGTAAGAGCCAGGAGATTAAGAGAGTTAGAAAGGAAGAAGTCATGAATGAAGGAGAGTTTATTACACACAGAGCGAGAATTCCAAAGAGCACAATTGAAAGAGACAGAAGGCATGCATGGAATATTAATAAGGTTAGAGGGGTTTCTGGGTGTAGCAGTTGGGAGGTTTGACTGGCTATAACATGGGGGGCCGGGGTTCGGAGAGATGTCTCCAGCAACTAGGAGAAGGAGGATAGAAAGAGTGAGCAGATGGTTAAGTGATTTGTGAGAGCGTCTCTTGTGTTGGATGGTGGGACTGAATGGATCTGTACTGTTAAGCAATGTGAACAGAGCATGAGTGCTATACATAGGAGAGGCCAGGACAGAGGGGCCAATATGGATGGAGTGTAAAGAGTTGATGTAAGGGCGGTGATTGTGTGTGAAAGCAGCAGCCATGATATAGATTATACAAATACATATGGTGAGTATTTGCTGTGTGCCAACTGAATAGGGAATAGATTTTGATTGTCTTACCTGTCTCCTGCCCTGTCTAACTGCCATGTTATAACTGCTGAATACTTAGAAAAAAAAGTACTTTGAAAAACAAAAAAAATGTACACGAATAATAGTGCACGAATGCCCCTGCACTTTTTGTATTAAAGAACTGAAATAAAAGAACTTTTGATATTCTAATTTTGTGAGAACCACCTGTATATAGTGCAGTGTTAACCACTGCGCAACCGTGCTGCCCGTATAGTATAACGAGGCTCGCTGCGTTTTCATACTATGAGTTCTCCGTATAGACTCCGGTGCCTGGTCTAGCGGAGGTCTCTTCCTCTCAGGGCCTCTGCGCTTCGGATATTATGCAGCTCATGTTGCCAGAGATCTCACGGTGATGTGTAGATGGGGCCTTGTTCCCGAGTACATAATGTGTACGCAGCTCCCCTGCGCCGTGGTTGATCTGCTTCCACTAGGCAAACGTCAAGGGGCAGCGGGTGTTTTAGGTTCTGCTGTGCTCTGCCTTCTCCGGTCTCGACTCTCTGCAGCACATTTAAACCTGTCAGCTGCCTGATGTAGAGGAACAGACCCAGATTCCTATTTCTGATGTGTTGCTTAGATTAGAGGTGGCAACAATTGTGACACAATCACAGTTCTTAGATTTAGCAAGAGGCAGAGCTGAGAAAGCTAACCCCACCCACCCCACAGCTGCCCCTTACCATGGCCGACCCCACCTGCACCAGGCTCTGTAGGTACATAGTCTATAGACAGCTGCTTATCACAGGAGGGAGCGAGGTGGGACCAGCGCTGCAGCTAGTCACAGCAGTGATAATGTCCTGGTGATAAAACCTTTTGTGTAAGTAAACAGCATGCAGCCTGATGAGTGACACATCCCGGGGACATGTCTGGATGAGGAGTTGAGCAGCCACAAATAGCATTGGCTCCATGCTTTCACAGCCTGTAAGCAGCTCATAGCACTAATAACAGGAGGAAATCCTCCCAGTATGAAGCAGCACAGTCAGCTGATCAATCCAGTCTGCAATGGGGCGCACATCGAGGAGCATGGGTGTGTCATCGGACAGAATTTCTGTCTTTGTGTCGGCGGCCATGGAAAATCAAGATGGCTGCCACAGCACTCTCCACGCGGCTAGCAACGCTGCAGAGCGCTTTGTGAAGTGTGATCCACTGACATCAGGTCAAGCCTCGCCGGATGAGACACACAGCCCCAGGCCATCACAGGAGCATCCTACCCTGACGGAGGACCTGAGCAACTCGACATCCAGCAGCCCAGAGACCTCCAGGCACAGACTGCACTTGACACAGCACAGAGCTCTGCCTATCACAAAGGCCGCACTAAAATCCCTGCTAGGTGACATAAAGCCAGCCATACACACACATCACCTCAGCCATCACTGCATTACAGGGGCCACACAACAGCCATACACACAGACATCACCTCTGCCATCACTACATTTCAGGGGCCACACTAAAGCCATATACAGACATCACTACATTACAGGACATTATGCACTTTGGAGATTGAAGCGCACATATTGAGGAGAAGCTGGAAGAATTTACTACTGCACACCATCGCATAACGAGGCAGACGAGCTATGGAGGTCTACTCCAAACATAACAATCTGTGGTACAGCGGGATACCAGAAAGCATTACTGCAGACTCATTGAGGGAGTTCTTAACAGACTTGTTCACCACATTCCTGAAACAGAGCAACGGGACCTCTTAATAGGTCGCATAGGATCCCCAAACCTGTGCTCCCAGGGATCATATTGCCTGGCTGCACTTCTGTTTTAAAGAGGCAGCGGGTAATCCAGAGCTCCCGGACAGGTTCAGGAACATCCTGGTGGTTACTGATCTGTCTGCTGTCACCCTGAACAAGAGGCGAGAATTCTCAATAGCAACCAAGATTCTACAAGACAGCGGGATCTCGGACAAGTGGAGCTATCCAGCTCCTCTTCGCCAAGAAGGCAGCCACACATGTCCTAACATCTCCCCAGGAGGCCATTTGACTCTTTGTTGCAGAGGTGGTCGCTGTCGATTGTGGACGAAGCGACAAGTTCTTCACAGAAGAAAAAAAAACGCTGAGAAAGAGGTGGACCTTACCAAGACACAAGTTTGACCTCTATCTATCTTTGTTCCCTCACTTTGACTGCTATGCCTAATATTCTAAGCGCAGACTACATAATTATTTTTTCATAATAGTTTGTGGAAGCACAAGAGAAATATTTTCTGTTTTGTAATCTCCCCTGTTATATACTGGATAGCGGGCATGGGCTGGCTTGCACTTTTCAGCCTGGGGGGCAATCACAAGGCATTGGCCCTCTAGTTGCGGTGACCCACCTTTACCCTGCTTATCTCTGGCTGCTGCATTAAAGCAGCAGTGATGACTGACTTCAAAAACAGGCCGGTACATAGATATGGGAACAGAAACAAGCTTACTGCCCACATAGATACTGTAACAGAAGCAAGCTGACTACATAGAAATGAGAACAGAACTTTGTAGATAAGAGTAATAAAAGGAGCTTACTACAAAGATAAGGGAGCAGGACCGAGCTTGCTGCAGAGATGAGGCAGCAGGACCGAGCTTGCTGCAGAGATGAGGCAGCAGGACCGAGCTTGCTGCAGAGATGAGGCAGCAGGACCGAGCTTGCTGCAGAGATGAGGCAGCAGGACCGAGCTTGCTGCAGAGATGAGGCAGCAGGACCGAGCTTGCTGCAGAGATGAGGCAGCAGGACCGAGCTTGCTGCAGAGATGAGGCAGCAGGACCGAGCTTGCTGCAGAGATGAGGCAGCAGGACCGAGCTTGCTGCAGAGATGAGGCAGCAGGACCGAGCTTGCTGCAGAGATGAGGCAGCAGGACCGAGCTTGCTGCAGAGATGAGGCAGCAGGACCGAGCTTGCAGCAGAGATGAGGCAGCAGGACCGAGCTTGCAGCAGAGATGAGGCAGCAGGACCGAGCTTGCAGCAGAGATGAGGCAGCAGGACCGAGCTTGCTGCAGAGATGAGGCAGCAGGACCGAGCTTGCAGCAGAGATGAGGCAGCAGGACCGAGCTTGCAGCAGAGATGAGGCAGCAGGACCGAGCTTGCTGCAGAGATGAGGCAGCAGGACCGAGCTTGCTGCAGAGATGAGGCAGCAGGACCGAGCTTGCTGCAGAGATGAGGCAGCAGCACCGAGCTTGCTGCAGAGATGAGGCAGCAGGACCGAGCTTGCTGCAGAGATGAGGCAGCAGGACCGAGCTTGCTGCAGAGATGAGGCAGCAGGACCGAGCTTGCTGCAGAGATGAGGCAGCAGGACCGAGCTTGCTGCAGAGATGAGGCAGCAGGACCGAGCTTGCTGCAGAGTTGAGGCAGCAGGACCGAGCTTGCTGCAGAGATGAGGCAGCAGGACCGAGCTTGCTGCAGAGATGAAGCAGCAGGACCGAGGTGCATCTCCTGGTAAATGACGTCCATGTGCATTCTTTTTTTAAAAACTGTACTCCGCAGAGAGAAATTATGACATCAGTAATAGGGAACCCTTGGCAATGAATTGAGACTTTTGAAGAGTGGCGTCGTTTTCTGGAGGGGGCAGTTCATCCAGTTAGGGTAATCAAGGATCATAAAAATCTTGTATATCTAGAGTATGCACAACGACAGGCAAGATGGACATTGTTCTTCACCAGGTTTAACATTTTTGTTACATATAGGCCAGGGAACAAGAACATTAAGGTGGATACCTTATCTCGTTGTTTTCCTATGGTTGGAGATAATTGTGAACTGGTTCCTATACTACAAAATGGGTGGTTATTGCATCTACATGCTCCGATCTTGTAATATAGGTTGTTGATTCTCAGGGAGACTCCCTTTCTGCCTGTCCTTTGGGTAAACTGTTTGTGCCTGTTAATCTCTGTCTGGGAGTTTTTAGTGAATATCACGATTCAGTGTTGGCTGGATATCCTAGTAATAAAGCCACCACTGATCTTCTTACTCAGCGTTTTTAGTGAGTATATCAAGATGTCCAGGAGTTTGTGTCTGTGCGCGTTCTAAGGGTAAGTTCACACAGGGCGTTTTTGCTGCTTTTTTTTTCTGCAGCAAAACCTGATCTTCTTGGCAAGAAAAAAGCTGCGTCAAAAACGCAGGTGCTTTTTTGGTGCGTTTTTTTTTTCTCTTTGTCCATGCTAATGTCCTTGGATTTTCAGCAGCAAATAATGATACCTGCGTTTTTGCTGTGTTTTTTTCTAAACCCATTCAAGTCAATGGGTGAAAAAACGCTGAAAGAAGTGACATGCTCTATGTCCAAAAAACGCAGCAAAGCACAAAATACTGATCATACAAAAAACCAATGTGTGTGTATGAGATTTCTGAATTCTCATAGGCTTTGCTGGTATTGTAAAAAGCAGCTGAAAATTTGCATAAAAAACGCAGCAAAACCCCCCCTGTGTGAACTTACTCTAAAACCTTATACTCGTCTTTCTGGGTCTCTCCAACCATTGGCAATTCCCAGTAGACCTTGAACTCCGTTATCGGTCGATTTTTTTTTTTTATTTTTTTTTTAAATCAATGATCTACCCGTGTCGGCAGGTAATACTGTAATCTTGGTGGTGGTGGACAGATTCAGTAAAATGGTTCATTTTATTGCGCTACTCGCTTTACCGACAGCCAAGATCTGTGAGATAGTAAAAATACATGGGATTTCCTACCGATATTGTGTCTGATCGGGGGGTGCTGTTTATTTCCAAATTTTGGAGGGTGTTTTGCACTCTTTTGGGATCCACCTGTCATTTTCTTCAGCATTTCATTTGCAGTCTAATGGGCAAACTGAATGGTTTAACCAGAATCTTGAGACTTATATTGGGTGTTCTGTGTGTGAGAATCGGGAGGATTGGGTCACCTACTTACCTCTAGCTGAATTTGCGGTAAATAATCGCTGTCATGAGTCTATGGGCAAGTCCCTGTTCTTCTGGGCATACGGGTTTCATCCTCAGTTCAGCTCATTGAATAGGAATCGTTCTTCTAGAATACCTGAAGAATGTTTTTTATCATCAATTATGTCTGTGTGGCAAGGGGTTCTTGATAATTTGAAGAAGATGGGGTCTAAATATTAGTGTGGCTGATCGGAGATGTTTGGTGGGTTTGGACCTTTGTGTTGGTGACTTGGTGTGGTTGTCCTCAAAGAACATTAAGTTGAAGGTTTCCCTCTTGGAAACTTGATCCCAGTTTCATTGGTTCTTATAAGATTGTGGCCGTTGTCAATCCCGTAGCATTCCGCCTTGCTTTGCCACCCACTTTTAGGATCCATAATGTTTCATCAATCTCTATTCAAAAAATACATTACGTCCTCTGTACCATCTCCAGTCATAGTGGATGGAAATTTGGAATTTCAAATAGCCAAAATCGTTCATTCTCGCTTAGTTCGTCAGTTGCCTCAGTATCTGGTACACTGGAAAGGACACAGTCCTGAGGAGAGGATGCTGGGGTCATTCCATATCAAGTGATCCAAATATGAATATTTTTTTTACCTGACGTCTTTAGATTTTTTTTATTTTTTGTTTTTATGAAGTACAACTTTAGTTAATTACAAATTAAAAGTTTAGAATTTTTTTCTTCATCAGTTAATTTTTTACAGATTTTTAAAGTTTTGAAAAAGCATGGATTTTGGCCTGGTATGGCTTTACATTTTTTATCATATCTCGGGCTAGAATTAAGATATAGAGGTGGGAGAGGCATCATTTTTCTCAGAACGGTACCGGCTTTCATTTGATCTATCACAAGACTATGTTTCTTTATATTTTGTTTTGGAGAAATCAAATTCAAAATTTTGATGCGCAATTGTGAAAAAAACGTATGTTTTAAAATTGTGAAAACATGCATGTGTGTCACTTGTGTCCTTGTTTATATTTGTACTGGGATTCAACTTGGGATCTATCAAATTTGTATTTTTTTTTAAGCCTTGAATCATCTGATTTTATGTTTGTGTGAGTTTCTTCCTTTTTTCTTTTCAAATTACAACTTACTGCATTCAACATTTATATGTAACAATAAAGAAACACAAAAAACAAATACCGAATTGCCAGAATAAATACATCTTAATCATCATAACAACCTGCTCAGCATTTTCAACCTGAATTCATTGAACAAGCCAAAAGAAAAAATGTGATCATATCCAAGTGTGATTATCTAAATACAGTCTCATCCTAATTACCGTATATGTTAAAAACAAGATTAAAAGAACCAATATTTTTACCACCTATTTATACATGGAACAATTTATTTTCTACTATATCACTAAACATGTCATTTATGAAGTGTTTAAGAAAAATAGTCTAGTAGTTAAATCCTCGTACTATAAAATATGAACTAATCAAACAATTAATAGTAGGTTGTTACACTGGCCTTCTATCATCAATGTGTCCCTTCTAGTGGGTGAAATGTCATCTTGCCCATCAGCGCTCACTAGCAATGGCCATTTCCTTCTGTGTCAGAGTATGTGCGGCTGTCATGGTGCTCGGCTCCACCTGAGTTATATCTGTTTTTTGTTCACTTTTACAATGTCTGATTTTCTTGGATACACAAAGGACGGCGCTGGACCAGAAGGTGCAGAAAAGTCACTTCTACGTCTTCATTTTCACAATCTTTGGAGAGTCCAGTAGCCGCCAGCGCCGATCATATTCACAGGTCACATCACCAGTTCTGTCATCCATTGCCGATCTTGTGCTGCCTTCTACCACTTCATGGACGTCACTGTCTTTATTTCCACTACATGGGATGACAGTCCGGTATTGCCGAGTCCCTGTGATGGCTTCTGCTTCCTGTAACCGATATAACATTCTCTCCTCCTCTTCGTAGTCCTGGTTTGTACAATACATGAACTGGATGTTAAGAGTATTTTTCTCCCTCCATTTGAGGAGTTTCCTGGGTGATAAGATTTGGTGTGAATACAGTCTGTGGAGGCCCGAGCTGCCGGCCTGTCATCTGCTCTGCAGTCACCGTCTACCCCTGGTCATCCTCAGCCCTAACAAAGCTTCTCCTCTGTCCTCTCCTGCTTCTAACCTTTGAAACACAATAAAATAATACAGTAACATCTAAAAATCATGGATTATTTGGTAAATATAGACCCCACACTTCTACACCACGGGCTGAACAGATCTGAATTCAAGATTTTTGAACTGACACTGTAATAGTTTTATTTTTTTAAATATGATCCCATCTTGTATTTTGGTACAGATGTGAATAGGAGCATAGCAGGCACATGTGCAGTTTGTGAAATTTTTTTAAATTAAACGTTTTTTTCAGAAATGCGTTTTAAAGTTTTGCGCTTGTGTTCGCATAGGTAAAATATTATCAAATATACTTTTGTGACATATCTGGTGAAAGCCTGTACAGTTCTGAGTAGAATGGTGTTTATTTGGTTTCTCTATCTCTTTTCTAGCCTGAGTTATGGGGAGAAATTTAAAGGCAGGCAACACCGAAATTCGCACTTTTTCCGAACTTTGAAAATCAATAAAAAATAAATAAAAATATCTAGAATTTTTTTTTATTCACATTTTGCATTCTCTGACACACTATTACCAAATAACAAAATCTCAAAAGAATTAAAAATGTAGTGGTAAAAATCATTGGTTCACTTGACATGGAATGACGGTACCAGCACCTGACATCCATGGGGAGAGGCTGATCCAGTCTTTTCACATGGCACACGCTGATAAACCCGGTTCTGAGGTTCCGGAGGTCCCTTGTAGAAGGGGGGAGTACTGTCACGGGTTTAGCGCAACAGAGAGGAGCCAGAAGACCATAGAGTCTGATCTCTCCTACTCCTGCACTGGTTAGAAGCACTTAATCTGTCAATTTCTTTTGGCAGTGCAGGGGTTATTCTGCTTAGTTGATAGATCCTGGAGCTAAGACTCTCCGTATGGCTGAAGTTTGTTGCTGGTGGTTATTGAATAAGGCTACTTTCACACTAGCGTCGGGCACTGCATGTCGCAATGCGTCGTTGTGGAGAAAAAACGCATCCTGCAAAGTTGCCCGCAGGATGTGTTTTTTCTCCATAGACTTTTATTAGCGACGCATTGCGAGACGTTGCAACCGTCGTGCGACGGTTGCGTTGTGTTATGGCGGACCGTCGGCACAAAAAAATGTTTCATGTAACTTTTTTTGCACGTCGTGTCCGCCATTTTCGACCGCGCATGCGCGGCCGAAACTCCGCCCCCTCCTCCCCGGACCTTACAATGGGGCAGTGGAAGCGTCGTAAGACTGCTTCCGCTGCCCACGTCGGGCATTTTTTTCACAGTATGCGTCGGTACGTCGGGCCGACGCAGCGCGATGGCCCCATACCGACGCTAGTGTGAAAGCAGCCTAAGGTGTTAGGTGGGTTTATCTTTGACTGTTGCTTGGTTTTGAGTGTGTGATAATTCCCTTTCTTCTACTTTGATTTAACGCCATCTTCCACTCCCCAATTAATTCCACTGTTGTTTGGGCATATTTGTACGATTGATATCTACTTCACCATCAGAAGTAATCCGGGGAACAGGGCGATCTAGGGCACCCCTAGCCTTAGAGACAGGGATGGTGTCCCGGGACACCCGACAATAGAGTAATGACATTAAACAACCAATATACCAGTCAGAAATGAAACTAGTGATTAGTGCAACGAGAACCAAGTCCCTGTTCCTGACGGGCGAACCTCATATAGTCTGTTTTCCAAAATATGGTTGAAAGTGGGAAAATAATGAAAGAAATGATCCAGGCAACAATTGTGGCCCTCTGAAAACTAGGGAAAACACCCGACTGAGCCGTTAATTTTAGGCCGATATCATATTGAACTCTGCTCTAACAATCTATTCTGAAATTCTAACTAATAGGATCTCGGAAATAATCCCGATTTTAGGGCAGAGATGAAGTAGGATTTCTTAGATCTAGACAGGCGTTGGACGGCACGAGGAGGATGATCGATATCACCCTACAGCGGGAGGAGGCGGACGCCTTCTTTGCTCCTTGCTCTGGATTCTGAGAAGGCGTCTGACTGGGTGCACTGGGGGTTTCTGTTTGAGGTATTGTCTAGATTTGGATTTGGCAGTAATGTGGTTAAGGCGATCACCCCTCTATATTCTGATCCATCAGCCTCAGTCCTCATATCTGGAGTGATTTCAGATAAATTCACCAATGGCACGAGGCAGAAGTGTCTGCTGTCACCACTAATATTTGCGGTAATAATCAACGCCCTAGCAGACAAAATCAGATCGCGTTGCGGAATAACTGGTATTAAAATTGGAAATTCAGAACAGAAAATCTGATTGTTCGCCGATGTTAATATTTTAACTCTCACGAACCCCACAGAATCGTTAACTGAAGTCATGGAAGTAATGGATTTGCTCACTAATGTATCGTATTATAAATTAAACATCTCCAAAATGTCAAATTCTAAATGTAATACCCTCCATATCGCACCTGTAAACTAAATACCCCTAAATGGGACAATGGCAGTATAACGTATCTGGGAACACAATTAGCACCTTGTCAAATAAAACACTCATTAAACTGAGGCCCTAAAGCCCCCGTCTCACTAAGCGAGATCGCTGCCGAGTCACAAGTTTTGTGACGCAACAGCGACCTCAGTAGCGATCTCGCTATGTGTGACACGTAGCAGCGACCAGCCCCTGCTGTGAGATCGCTGGTCGTGTCGGAATGGCCTGGACCTTTTTTTGATCGTTGAGGTCCCGCTGGGTAGCACACATCGCTGTGTTTGACACCTTACCAACGACCTCGTTGACGACTCAGACACTGAATCGTCATAATAGCTCCCATGTGACATCGTTGTACAGGTCGCTACAGGTCGCTGGTGAGATGTCAAACAGTGAGATCGCAGCTGCGATCGTTGGAGATCTCACTGTTTGACATCTCACCAGCGACCACATAGCGACGCAGCAACGATCCCTGACAGGTCGTATCGTTGTCGGGGTCGCTTTAGCGTCGCTAAGTGTGACGGGGCCTTTAGTGGTGAGATACTGTAGAGCAGACACTTTATACATCCCAATAAGGAAAGGACGAGGGCGCCTCTCAGTGGTGAGATATTATACAGCAGCCATATTCCCAACAATTAAGGTTTATGTGTAATAATATTGATAGATACTGGATAGAAATCTAAAGACATATCATAGGAACAACAAATATAGCATCATTTTTTATGTATACACAGTGGCCTAATAAGAAGCTGTGTTTGCTGCCTACAGAGGAAGCTGCCTCGGAGGTACGGGGTGCATTCATTAACAAGCTGAGCTCTATACCAATAGCGCTGTCTTAAGCCACCATTGAGACTCTATGGCAGTGTGTCAAGACCTCCAACTCCAGTTGGAGCCTGTGTTCTTAGGGTATAATAATATGCTGGAGGACACGTTCTCTTCTCCGGACATGCATCTTCACACATGGGAGGAAGATTAACAATGCATGATCACCCCAGGTCAGTGGCAGAGGTCTTGCTCAATGATAGGAACACTCAGTGTAGAAATCACTTGGAAGATGCAAAAAAGTGATTATACAGGTGGCATTACACTGCCATATAGACTATTGTTGATCTACCACAACTCCCCTGACGTGTTCTGGAGGTGCGGAGAGGCTAACGCAGACTTGATGCATATCTGATGGAATTTTGATAAAGTAAAGACACTATGGGATGCTATCACCCATCTGATATGCCAGATTAGTCAGATCCCAATGACCATCACTGAGGAGCAGGCTCTTCTGGCCAGGGACCATCACGGAGGAGCAGGCGCTTCTGCCCAGCGATTATCGCTGAGGAGCCGGCGCTCCTGGCCAGCGACCATCACTGAGGAGCTGGCGCTTCTGGCTAGCGACCTGGCCGTAATTCTGTACGATCTTCGGACAGTGATTGTACATATCCTCACAGATACTAAAATCAACAATCGTGGAAAAATTCTAAATGTCTGTCACTGGCTGAAATTCTAGCATTGGTGACTGATAATCACTTCATCTGATAATAATACATCATTCCTCGGAAAATGGGAGAGTTGGCGATCAGTCAGTCTAATGCCGTGGGTACAGAGATGTAACACAGCACTACCTGTCATACATGGTGTAAGTGATCTGTCACCTTCTTCCTTCCCCCTTTTACCCAAAATATGTTATAAGAAGTTCTCACTGTTTAGTCGTTACACCACTGAGGAAACCTAAGCGATTGCGATGTCGTGATTAATATGATATAAATTATGGCAATTTATATTAATGAAAAATTATGGTTTAAAAAAAAAAAAGGACATCCCTCAGTAGTGTTTAACCCCTTCCTCATTCTGTCCTCAGAATACATATAAAACTTCTGACTTATTCCCTCTAACGGGAAATAACAAAAAAAATGTTTTGTTTATTGACTTTTTTTTGCCTAAGAGGATCCTGTCACTTACAAGAGGGTGTGAATCTATGGGGGGTGGTCTGGGCAGGGCCCACTGTTGTAGGATGTCACTGTGATGGATGGGGAAGATGCTGAAAAAGTGATGGCACCAAAAATGTGCAAACTGCAGACAATGGTGTTTGTTTGGGAAAAGTAGTCATGGTGGGTAGCGCCGGAGATAGAAGGTCACTGAATATAACTGTCCTGTCACCACCAAAACATTTTTACCATGGTACAGCGATGGTAGTATGTGTCTGGGGGGTTGGCAGTATTCTTTGGTCTCTGCGGTGGTATTATGTGTCCAGGGGATGGCGGTGTTCTTCAGTCCCTGTGGTGGTATTATGTATTTGAGGGGGTGGCGGTATTCTTTGTTCCCTGCAGTGGTATTGTGTGGCCTGAGGTGGCGGTATTATTTGGTCCCTGCAGTGGTATTGTGACCCCTCTGGCCTGACATGTCCGAGTTCTTTGCCCCACAGGACAGAACGTGATGCCACTGCCTGGTCCACAGAGAAACTGAAGGAGCTGTTCTTGGCTGTCAGCGTGACGGGAGATGAGGGTGGCTGCCAGGTGACGGAGGTCAGCAAACTCGACGGTGAGGCCTCGATCAACAACCGCAAAGGCAAGCTCATCTTCTTCTACGAGTGGGACGTGAAGCTGAACTGGACAGGTGGGCGGAAGAGCAGAAGATGGCGGGGACCCCCCAGCAATCCCACCGGCCTCGTTTAGCACTCCTCTCAACATCACATCCTTGTTTTACAGGAGTCTCCAAATCAGGAGTGAAGTACAAGGGCCATGTGGAGATCCCCAACCTGTCCGACGAGAACGATCCCAGCGAGGTGGAGGTAAGAGAGGACCCCGACACTGACCACCAGACACATGCCAGGGGGGGTGCGTTCTGGTATCAGCCAGGGAGGGCTGACTGTACAATCTATTTCTCCCTGTCATCAGTCATTATTGGGGGAGGTGACTGTAGGAGAGGTGACTACAATCTATTCCCTGGTATCTGTTCTCTCTTGTTGCAGCCCCCCCTAGTTGATATGGGGGTCTCTCAGTAACTTTTGCTTTTATTTGTAGATCCGAGTGTCTCTGGCGAAGGATGAGCCTGACACGCTGCTGACGGAGCTGATGCGACAGAGCGGTGCACGGCAGATACGGGCGGCAGTGGCAGAGTACATATCCACGCTAAAGACAGGTGGGTGTCCGCCTATAGGACGTGGGGGCGACACTCTTCTGCAGAATCTGGGCATGACCTGGAGCAGATTTGAAAGTGTTAAACTGCTGTTTTATATCAGTGTCCATTGTGATTGAGGATGGTGAGTGCCCTGAAATGTGGCTCCAGCCGTAGCCGCTGACCTCCCCCCTCAGTCCACAAGCTGCTGCTGTGATGTTATGAGCGGAGGACTCCACCTCCATGATGGACACTACCTCCATGATGGACACTATTAGACATTTCACTGTGTTCCGGGTGGAGGCTCATGGAGACTAGCGCTCTTGTGGGTTACACTCCTCATCATCCTTGGCCGCTGAGTGTAGACTTGTTTGTGATTTGCAGAATTCACACAAGGAATGATTCTCCCCACTGAGAATGGAGAGTCGCACTCAGCGGTGACCAAAGCCAAGCAGATGGCGGCCCCTCCCCCGGTAAGTGATAATTCTCAATGTGGTAACCGGCTGCAGGATGGACGACTAATGGTGACCTCCTCTATTGTCTCCTCAGAGTCAGGAGAAAGTGGTAACCTGTCCGAGCTCCGGAGTGAAGATCCCCACCTGCAAAGTCAGCATGACGGAGATGTTCCTCACCTCCCCGGAGGAGCTGTACCGCGTGCTGACCCGCCAGGAGGTAAAGGGGACATGGCCGAGCGCAGGGGAGTCCTACAGAGCCTGCTGTGCCTAAATGTCGCTGTCTTCTCTGCAGCTCGTCCAAGGGTTCACGCATGCACCGGCCACAGTCATGGCAGATAAAGGGGGCAAGTTTCATCTACTGGGAGGCAACGTGAGCGGAGAGTTCCTAGAGCTGGTGAGTGAAGTTGTGGGGACATTCTGTGGCTGGGGGTTTTCTGTCTGAGCTCCTGACCCACTGCTTATCTTACAGGACTGTGAGAAGCGCATTGTTATGTCCTGGAGGTACAAGACGTGGCCGGCAGGTAAAAACCACGCTATTCCTCCTCCTGTCAGCAGATGGGGGTGGTAATAAATGATGCAGTGTGGGGAGGGAGATTGGTGCGGCCACCTCCTGCCTGGGGGGAGGGGGAGATTGTCGCTGCCGCCTCCTGCCTGGGGGCGAAGGGGAGATTGTCGTGGCCGCCACCTGCCTGGGGGGCGAAGGGGAGACTGTAGCGGTCGCCTCCCGCCGGGGGGCGAAGGGGAGACTGTAGCGGCCGCCTCCCGCTAGTGCCGCGGGGCACACAATAGCAGTAAACATCGTACGTTTCTGAGATGACCTTGTCTGGTGAATTGTGCGTCTCATTATCGGCAGCACTCGAGCGGTCCAGGCTCTTTATAGGGGGATTATGGCTCTACTGTGATAGTGTCATGGACCCTGCTCATCTCCTGATGCAGAAATGAGAGGAGGATCTGGAATATCTCATTACCTCTTCCTAACCCCTGAAGTGTAGGTACAATATGGCGGCTACTATGTGGTGCTGTACATTTACCTTTCATCAGGCAGGGTGGTGGCTGGAACCCATGTTTGGGGGTGCTGATCAAGGCAGTTAACCCTTCAGTGCTGTGACCGGACGTTTACGGTCTCCTCCTTTCAGTATTGTGTAACATAGTTAGCAAGGCCGAAAAAAGACATTTGTCCATCCAGTTCAGCCTATATTCGGTCAGAACAAATCCCCAGATCTACGTCCTTCTAAAGAACCTAATAACTGTATGGTACAATATTGTTACACTCCAGGAAGACATCCAGGCCTCTCTTGATCCCCATGGCTGAGTTCACCATCACCACCTCCTCAGGCAGGGAATTCCAGATTCTCACTGCCCTAACAGTAAGAATCCTCATCTATGTTGGTGGAAAAACCTTCTCTCTTCCATATGCAGAGAATGCCCCCTTGTGCCCGTCACCTTCCTTGGTATAAACAGATCTGTTGAGAGATATTTGTATTGTCCCATTATATACTTATACATGGTTATTAGATTGTCCCTTAGATTGTGGCCTTTTAGGACTGGAGTAACCCCCCCGTGTCTCCTTTTATACCACTCGAGTGATTAAACTACAAATTGGTAAACAAGACCGAGTATTATCTATGGAAAAAATATAATAAACAATCCTGTGTGCCCCCGAGAGCAGAGGCCCCCTGCCAGTCTGCTCTCATCGTTACCAAATTCTGCAGCCCGAGTGCTGCAGATATAGATCTCACCGGCGGCTCCGCACATGGAAGTCACAGTCCGGAACGCAACGGGAGGTCGGGTCAGCGACTTAAAGGACGGGGGGTGGATGCCGACAAGATGGCGGTGCTCACATCACTCTTGTTCTGTCTGCAGGGCACCATGCCACCATTACACTCACCTTCACAGACAAGCGGGGGGAGACGGAGCTGCAGATGGAGGCCCGAGGTGTCCCCCAGAGCGAAGAGCAGCACATGAGGGATGGCTGGAAGCGATACTACTTTGATGGCATCAAGCAGACGTTCGGCTATGGGGCGCTGCTCTTATAATGGGGAGGGGGAGGTTTGTTTTTTTTTTTTTTTTTTTACACTATTATATAAATATGAATCTGCTGTTATGGACTGAACATTGTATTTAATGTGGGGGACGGGCGGGTGGCTCCGGATTAATGTCTGTGCTGATAACTGGTTCTTGGGATGTTGTTGTCCTGGCCGCCTGTGTGCACTATCGCCAATAAACGAGTGTAAAGTAGCAGACTGCTGCGTGGTCCTGCACTGAGGATGCTGGTGATGTGGAAGAGGCACCTGGGGGGGATGATGCAGCTGCACGAAGTGTCGAAAAGGTCCCTGGGGGGCTGCTCGAGTTGTAGAAACTGCCTGGGGGGGCCGCATGAGATGTGGAAACAGTGCCAGGAGGGGGTGCTTGAGGTGTGGAAACGGTCCCTGGGCGGGCCGCACGAGGTGTGGCAACGACGCCTTATGTGGCTGCACGAGGTGTGGAAACTGCCTCTGGGGGATGGGGGGGCCGCACAAGATGTGGAAACGGTGCCTGGGGGTGCAGCATGAGATGTGGAAACAGCGTCAAGAGGGGGGGGGCGCTTGAGGTGTGGAAACGGTGCCTAGGTGGGGGCTGCACGAGGAGTGCAAATAGTGCCTGGGCAGGCCGCACGAGGTGTAGCAACGGCGCCTTATGGGGCTGCATGAGGTGTGGAAACTGTGCCCAGGGGTGATGAGTGTTCATGGGACCATAACATGAGTGGTGTATGAGGTCTGCGGGGCATGACTGATAAACATTCTGTACCTGCTGGGAGGCTGCAAGGCAGTTCCTTGGGTCGGGCACCATTATAAGATTATACACAACCTTCCACATTATCTGTGTTAACTTGCCAATCAGTGGGACTCCCACAAATCCTCAAGAAAGACTCAGAAATGTCCCACTCCTGATGAGCACCTTTCAGTGTCTGGAGGAGGCTGCGTGAGCGCAGAGGAAGTCTGGAGAGGAGGCTTCTCGGGTGAGTGGGCACGGGGGGGACTCTGAAGAGGAGGCTGCCCGGGCGAGTGGCCGTGGGGGGGGAAGAGGCTGAATCACTATCATGGAGCGCGTTCCCATTAAGCTTCGTGCTACGTTATTAAACTTTGCTTTACTTCCTATCAGAGGGGACGACGTGGTCTCTATATATCGTGTAATGTCCTCCAGTGACCACCAGGAGGCTCCAGAAAGCATAAGTAAGACAATTCCTAGCCAGACATCTGACGAATCATAACCAACGGGACCATCGGGTGGACACCGCCATCTGCACCACTTCCAGCCCATACACAAGGAATATTTCTTTCCTTTTGGTAACTTTATATAAGATGCTGTTGATAAATACATGAAGCCACTACAGGGAGTCGGGTCCATTATGATTACTTTCGGTCAATATGTTACAAGGCTTTGGTATAGATCTGACTTCCCCGTCCATGGCTGGCCCTAGAAGTCCTGGGCTTCCTGCAGCTGAGCCTGGTACTCCTCCTCAGAGGGGTTCTCTGGGCACTCGTATCCATTGTTTGGGGGGCGCAGTGGGTGAATCCGGCTCCAGTCGCCTTTGCACAGAATCCACGGCAGAACATCTGCTTTGTAATGAAGTTCAGAGGAGAACTCAGCACTGATGAGGTTGGGGATCCCAGCCGCCCGTCCGCGGGTCACCAGTCTTAAAGAGTAGTCGTAGCAGCAATGCTGAGCACCCAGACTGCTGCTGTCCCTGGAGAGCAAAGAGCGCAGACAGAAGCGAGCGCCAGGGTTGTAAATATCCAGTCTCTCCCGCACGCCGCTAGCATCGCGCCAGCGGAAACTGCCAGCCATCTTCTCATCCCGCAGAACCAAGGAACTGTACACCACCTCAGAGGGGTAGAAACATGGGCAACTGGGCAACTCTGTCAACACCCGATGCAGATAATTACTGAGGAACTCACTCTTACATGTCAGCCACCGCTCACAGCTATCCTGGGAGACTGAGGAAGAAGAGGGGAGCAGCATAAGAGGAGGCAGAGACAAAAGGAAGACAAGCACCAGATAAGACAAGAAAATAACACACGAGATGTGGAAGAGAAGCATGAGACGAGGAAGGGGAAAAGAAGAGAAGCAAGAGACGAAGAGAACGAGAAAAAGCATGACATAAGGAAGTGGACCGAAATGAGACGAGGAAGAGGATATGAGATGTATGTGATGAAAACAGGAGAAAAAAGTGGAGGCTGAGAAAAATGAATGGAGAAGGTAAGACTAGTGAAGAGAAGCATAAATTGGAGAGAAGAGGAAAGGTGGACACTACTGACAGACGAGAACCGTAAGATGAGGAAGAAGAAAGATGGAGCACAAGGCAAAGAAAAAAGATGAAAGAAAAGAAGCAGAAGACCATGAGCATGAAAATGTGAGCGGAAGACAAGACAGGCTGATAAGATGCAAAAGACAAGATGGAATAAGATAGAAGGAACAAGATAAGACTGTAGGAGGCGAGAAAGTAGAGCACAAGTGAATGTAGAGCAGTAGGAAAGGGTGAGGAAAAAGATGTAGAAAAAAACAATCAGACAAGGAAAAAGACTGAAGGGATGAGGACAATGCAGACAAATAGGAAAAGTGATAGAAGGATAGCAAAGCCCTTTAAGACAAGGAGGAAGGTTTGAGGATGAGAGGACATGAGGATGGAAGGGTGACTATCACCTGACTCTGGACTAGGAGCCTTAGTCTTCGCCTTGGTTGTCCACACCACTGTTGAATTCTCCACATCATCCTCTACTCCTGAAACAAGAGAACAGATCAGTATTTACTCCTGAGCCAATGGGGACCCCAACTTCAGATATTTGGCTGTTTCACCTGGACATGGAGAAAGGTCACACACACGAGACTCTGTTGCTGTACAGGAATATCCGCAGGACCGGGTGCGTTTCTGATTAGGCCGACCGCACGTTGCGCTACAGGGAGACCAAGAACTCCAATCTTCATCCTCGTAATCTGCCGAACCCCAAATATCTGAAAATTAACCCCCAAATCTGGCCCCGGAGCGTGCAGAGAAGTCACCAGCCTCACCATAAAGATACGAGTCATCTGTGACCCACTTGTCGCTGGGTGTGCTGCGTCCATCATGGTCTCCTCCACTTAGGACGTTGTCTTCCCACTCGTACTGTGGTGAGTAGTCACTCACATTTTCTGCCCGCACACCTTCGCTGCTTGTAGAAATTTCCACATCTGAGAGGTCATTATATTCCCAGAACAGTGGCCAGAAAAGCTCATGCTGAGACCGCCAGTCCGGATCCCCCCAGTCCGTGCGTGTGTCTGACAGATCCAGCTCCACCTCCATCTGAGAATTGGGGTCCACCTCAATTGTCACCTGGAAGACCATGCCCCAATCAGAACATGCCTATAACCCTCTACTTCATCAGCGCAGCCAAGTGTTACCTGAATGTTGGGGTTCTCCGAGCTCAGGTTGCCATCCAAGTCGAGGAGAAACGTGGTATCCGGTGTAGGAGAAGTATCTGCAGAAGACAACACCAAACCCTTGGGCCCCAGCACAAGGGACCCATCTAAGGGCCCTCTCCATGGAGCAGTCACCAAATTATCCTATCACAAAGACAATGAAGGGTTAAATTATTGAAAAAGCTGACAATCTAATCCCCAGATCTCACATCTCCTAGTCCACATTACTGATAATCTAATCCCTGAATCTCGCGTCTCCTCGTCCACAGAGCTGACAATCTAATCCCAGGATGTCACCTTTCCTCATCCACAGAGCTAACAATATACTCCCCGGATCTCACGTCTCCTTGTCCACAGAGCTGACAATCTAATCCCAGGATCCCACGCCTAATCGCCCACAGTGCTGACAATCTAATCCCTGGATCACACATCTCCTCGTCCACAGAGCTGAATCTAATCCCCGGATCTCACGTCTCCTCGTCCACAGAGCTGACAATATAATCCCAGGATCTCACGTTTCCTCACCCACAGAGCTGACAATCTAATCCCAGGATCTCCAGTCTCCTTGTCCACAGAGCTGACAATCTAATCCCAGG
Source organism: Ranitomeya variabilis (assembly GCF_051348905.1). Taxonomy (NCBI): domain Eukaryota; kingdom Metazoa; phylum Chordata; class Amphibia; order Anura; family Dendrobatidae; genus Ranitomeya; species Ranitomeya variabilis. The sequence goes on along the minus strand of NC_135232.1, from coordinate 715,457,888 downwards.
ATCTCACGCCTCCTCGTACACAGAGCTCACAATCTAATCCCAGGATCTCACGTCTAATCGTACACAGAGCTGATAATCTAATCCCAGGATCTCACGTCTCCTGGTCCACAGACCTGACAATCTGATCCCAGGATCTCACGTCTCTTCGTTCACAGAGCTGACAATCTAATCCCAGGATCTCATATCTAATCGTCCACAGAGCTGACAATCTAATCCCAGGATCTCACGTCTCCTCGTCCACAGAGCTGACAATCTAATCCCAGGATCTCACGTCTCCTCGTCCTCAGAGCTGACAATCTAATCCCAGGATCTCACGTCTAATCGTCCACAGAGCTGACAATCTAATTCCAGGATCTCCCGTCTCCTCGTCCACAGAGCTGACAATCTAATCCCAGGATCTCATGTCTAATCGTCCACAGAGCTGACAATCTAATTCCAGGATCTCAAGTCTCCTTGTCCACAGAGCTGACAATCTAATCCCAGGATCTCACGTCTAATCGTCCACAGAGCTGACAATCTAATTCCAGGATCTCCCGTCTCCTCGTCCACAGAGCTGACAATCTAATCCCAGGATCTCATGTCTAATCGTCCACAGAGCTGACAATCTAATTCCAGGATCTCAAGTCTCCTTGTCCACAGAGCTGACAATCTAATCCCAGGATCTCACGTCTAATCGTCCACAGAGCTGACAATCTAATCCCAGGATCTCAAGTCTCCTTGTCCACAGAGCTGACAATCTAATCCCAGGATCTCATGTCTAATCGTCCACAGAGCTGATAATCTAATCCCAGGACCTCACGTCTCTTCGTCCACAGAGCTGACAATCTAATCCCAGGATCTCACGTCTCTTCGTCCACAGAGCTGACAATCTAATCCCAGGATCTCAAGTCTCCTTGTCCACAGAGCTGACAATCTAATCCCAGGATCTCATGTCTAATCGTCCACAGAGCTGACAATCTAATTCCAGGATCTCAAGTCTCCTTGTCCACAGAGCTGACAATCTAATCCCAGGATCTCACGTCTAATCGTCCACAGAGCTGACAATCTAATCCCAGGATCTCAAGTCTCCTTGTCCACAGAGCTGACAATCTAATCCCAGGATCTCATGTCTAATCGTCCACAGAGCTGATAATCTAATCCCAGGACCTCACGTCTCTTCGTCCACAGAGCTGACAATCTAATCCCAGGATCTCACGTCTCTTCGTCCACAGAGCTGACAATCTAATCCCAGGATCTCAAGTCTCCTTGTCCACAGAGCTGACAATCTAATCCCAGGATCTCACGTCTCTTCGTCCACAGAGCTGACAATCTAATCCCAGGATCTCAAGTCTCCTTGTCCACAGAGCTGACAATCTAATCCCAGGATCTCACGTCTCTTCGTCCACAGAGCTGACAATCTAATCCCAGGACCTCACGTCTAATCGTCCACAGAGCTGACAATCTAAAACTCCAGGATCTCATGTCTGGTCCCTGATCACACACGGTCCCGTTTCCTTGTAGCCCCCGGAGCTGACACTTCTCACCTGGGCGGACTGTGCAGTCCCAGCTGGGGCCCCTGCGGGCAGCTGCGGATGGAGGATCAGGAGCAGCAGCAGTCCGTGCATGGTCCGGTCACTGGCGCCTCACGTGCTCCCCGCGCAGACCCGGAGCCCCATCTCCACCGTTCTCCGGTCTCCTCCGATGCTGGGGGCGGGATTGTGACGTCATTGATATCTACAGGGCGGGACAAAGAACAAAAAGAATGCAGCGCTGGCCAGGGGGGCGGAGCCAGCGGAACATCAGGTATGTAAGGAGGTAACGAAGGGGAGAACGAACAGATACCAGAACAAGTACATTCCCGGAGAGAGAACTGGCGGTGCGCGGCTGACACCGGGGAGGGAGAGAGGGCTGTCAGTACATTGATGATACCGCGGAGGGAGAGGAGACGGATGGAATACGGACGACAAGGGAGAGGGGACGGACGGAATACGGACGACACCGCAGACGGAGAGGGGACGGACGGAATATGGACGACACCGCATACGGAGAGGGGATGGACGGAATACGGACGACAAGGGAGAACGGACAGACGGAATACGGATGACACCGCAGACGGAGAGGGGACAGACGGAATACGGACGACACAGCGGAGGGAGAGGGGACAGACGGCATACGACATCACGGACGGATGATACTCGGACGACACTGGGGGAGAGGGGTTGATGGGGCGCGGACACCGGGAATGGAGAGAGGACAGATAGGGTGCGGCCGGAGAGGGGACAGGCGATGCGTGGACGATACAGGGGAGGAAGAGGAGACAGGCAGAGCCATGGAGGGAGAGGGGACAAACAGGATACGAACGACACCGTGGAGGGAGAGGGGACGGACAGAATACGGACGACAGACAGAGGGGACGGACGGAATACAGACGACACAGCGGAGGGAGAGGGGACGGACGGAATACGGACAACACCGCAGATGGAAAGGGGACGGACGGCATACGACATCGCGGACGGATGATACTCAGACAACACTGGGGGGAGAGAGAGGGGTGGACGGTGCGCAGACACCGGGAATGGAGAGAGGGACAGATAGGGTGTGGCCGGAGAAAGGAGAGGAGACAGGCGGTGCTTGGACGATACAGGGGAGGAAGAGGATACAGGCAGTGCGATGGAGGGAGAGGGGACAAACAGGATACGAACGACACCGGGGACGGGTGATACTCGGACGACACTGGGGGGAGAGCGGGGTGGACGGTGCGCGGACACCGGGAATGGAGAGAGGACAGATAGTGTGCAGCGGACGCCGGAGACGGGCGGTATGTTGGACGACACAGGGGAGGGAGAGGGGATGGACAGGATACGAATGACACCACGGAGGAAGAGGGAACAGAAAGTATACAAACAACATCGCAGAGAGGGGAAAAGGGGGCGGACAGTTTGCGGACAACACCGAGGAGTGAGATGGGGCGGACGGTGATCGAACAACATCAGTAATGGAAATAGGACAGGCGGCAGCCGGTACGCAGACGACACCGGAAAAGGAGAGGAAACGGCCAGCGCGCACATGACATCGGAGAGGGAGCAGATGATATGTGGAGGACACTCGAGAGGGAGGCCGACACCAGGGGGAGAGAGGGGGGGGCGGACGGTGCGCAGACAACACCGGGAGGGAGAGGGAACGGATGGCATGTGGATGATACCGAAGAGAGGGAGACCGACACCAGGGAGAGGGGGCAGACGGTGCACAGATAACACCGGGGAGAGGGAACTGAGGGTGTGCGGAAGACACCGGGGAGGGAAAGGGAATGGTGCGCGGGCGACACCAGGAAACGGTGCTCCGACAACACCGGAGGGCAGCAGACATCGGGGAGGGACCAGACAGGTGCGCGGACGACACTGCTGAAAGAGAGGGGACGGATGATGCACAGTAGATATCGGGGAGGGCCGGAAGGGTGAGCAGATGACATTGGGGGGAGACGTAGCAGACTCAGCACCTCTGATGACATCACCGATGACGTGATCAGACATGAGACCACACCCCTTATACTGAACCACCACATCATCATCTATTACTGCTGACAACCAGACTGTATACATGTGTGAGACCCCCAACCACATTTTTATTGAGAACGAGCCTGTGTTGCCTTCTCCAGCTGCACTCCCAGCATTGCTTGGCACAGAGACCACACAATGTGTAAATATCCACGGTAATTACTGAGCAGACTTGTGGTCGCTGCTCTGGAGGTGAGTAGAGAGGCTACTCCATGTCTGGGGCTTCTTCGGCTGTATGTGCCCCTCTGAATTTCTTGCGGGGTTCTGTCCATGCTGTGAGCGGGTGGGTACCTAGATCAGTGACAGCTTCAAGCTGTGCCCAGCGGCTCCTGTGCGCAGACCGGGATAGGGTGATTGACAGTAACGTACAGACAATAAGACAACAAGGCAACAACCTGAAAATAAATGAACTTTTATTGATTAGCAGCTGAGTCTCTGCTGAGTCCGGTGCAGCGTGAATTCTTTTGGCTCAGTACATCCAAACGTCATGCCACAAAGAAAACAACTGAAGGCCATTCGATGATTATTCCCTGGGGCCAAACCGCAGGGGCCTGACCCACAACAAGGAGTTAGTCAGAGAAAAGAGGAATGTGCATTTTCCAAAGCAGCAAAAAGAGCGTAAAAACAGCGGGAATGAGACACCCAGCACCTTATACTGGTCCCACAACCACTGGTCTCGTCAGTCCCCGCAATGACAGGACATTTTAGGAAAAAAGCAGCGGCCAGTGAGTTGACTCCTAGTAAGTGCTGCTGCTGGACTGGAAAGGATTAAAGTTTCTTTGTCAGGGAACATTTAACACTAGTGATGCTGGAGACCCCAGTCCAGGGTTGGACTGAGGACATCGGATCTCACAACACCCGCCACAACAGACCATCACACCCCAGGGTCATGTACAATCAGATGATAGAGTAATGCCCTCCCGGACTCACTATGGTGCGTCATCGTCAGGGGTCCGGCCTCAGCGCCTCAGGTCAGCACAATAAGTAGCACCTGTGCTGTTCCTCCACCGCAGATCGACAAACAAATGTAGAAATCCGCCCCCACAGAGATTAAACATGGAGTGAAGGCCTCAGACGGAGGAAAGTCGTCACCGGTCCCATCCAGAATAAATAGAATGTAAAATGGAAAAGAAAATATACAAATATAAAAATGGGTGCGGAGGCTGACGGCTGGCACAGAGGACCCGGCCAGCCGGTGGTGGAGTGGTGCCAGCCCCGCGTGGTCAGTCTTCAGTCTCTTCATATGTGGTCTCATCAAACGGCCGATCCAGCAGCGGCACAAAGTGGTGGCGGGAATATTTCAGCTGCAGAAGGTCTCCGACCTCACTGATCTTATTCAGAGCCTGCAAGAGAATCGGGGGTCAGTTCAGAAACTGCAGAGTATTGAGCCGTTGCTAATGGTGCCCGTGGAGCTGATGGCGGAGGACCCCAGCCGTGCTCAGTCTACCCACTGCCATGACCAGGTCTCTTACCTCGTCCAGCATCTCCCTGCTATGAGCGGCAGAAACACAGAACCGTGCTCTGGACTCAATGATTGGGGTGGCAGGAAACCCCACAACTACTACTCCAATGTTCCTTTTCAGCATCTCTCGTCCGAACGCCCTGTGGAGAGGAAGATGAGCGTGAGTGTCCGATGTGCAGTGCCTTGAAATATCATCAGGGGGCAGCAAACTCAGGACAACACCTGGCGATGATCCCCCTACCCCAGCTGTAATTACAGCGTGCACCCAGATTACTCCAGGCCTGGGGGGGTCTCTCCTCTTATCCAGGCGGGCAGAAATTGTGTTATTTTAGGGAGAGCCAGATAAAGGGCAACTGAAAGCCTGAGGATTCAAGGTGCGTGGGTGACAACCCCCGTGTGCCCCCGTCCTGGACACCATATTGGTTGTCATGCAGCTTTACCTCCGAGACCTTATATTCATATGGAACCTCTGGCTTAAGGGAACAGTCCCTCGTTAACCCTTCCCGAGGCAGAGCCTTACCCGATCTTTGCCGGCATGTACAGCATTAGTGGCACCACAGGGGAATCGCTGTTTCCATAGATGATGAACCCCATCTCTGTGAGGCGACGTCTGAAGTAGCGGGTGTTCTCTGCCAGCTGCTCCACGCGTTCCCGTCCTGTGGAGAGAAAGTTCTGGGTTACGTGGAGTTGTGACACAGGCTGCGCCGAGGATGAATGAAACTAATGAACCGGACACGGCCACGGAATGACAAAACAAGCACTACTCCCCCCATCAGACGCTGCAAAGGCCAATCAGTCCAATTAGACGGACCACAGGTCACTGGTATCTGCGTCATCCACACCCTGCAGCGAGAGCAAAGTCATGAACAACGGCGCCACCACCCAGCAGGCACACGGCCATGTGTAATCCGCACACATGTAGCAGGATTGTTGAGGGGTTTATGCCAGTCACAAATAGCCCCACCAAAAATGGTTTAAACATCACTGATCATCTGTGGGGAATCTCGAATTCCCCCAGGGAGCCTTACCCTCTAGAGACAGTGCCCCCTTCCAATGCATGGTGGTGCCTGGTACTGCAGTCTTGTCCCATGTGAATACCAGGCACATGGACACAAGCGGCGCCTCCGGACAGACTTATAACATTAACCCCTAGTATGCTGCCGGCTCAGATCTGTGGAAATCGATCATTAATACTTCACACCGCTGCAGGGTCAGGCGCAGTCAGTTGTGTGCGGGTGTCAGGAGGTGGCGGTCAGCGCCGTTCTCGTGCTCCCGCCGTCTCTCCCAACATCAGGAGGAGGTTTTTCTTCTCTGCAGAATCTGGAATCAATCTTCTCTGCTGTGATCTGTAATTGTATGAAGAGGCCTCATCCGTCTGCCCCAGGGCAATTATCAGAGGATGTGAGGGGCATGGATAATGTCTACCATCAGAAGAGAGCCAAGTCAGATGTTACAAGAGAGCGCAGACCAAGAAGCCCAGGGGTGGGGGAATCAGAGGTCGATCTCCCAAGGACGCCGATACAATGGCGCCAAAAACAAGGCACAACACGTCCACGTCCCAGTATCCCTGATACTCACAGAAGGCAAGAAAGGGTTAAACGTCTGTGTGCGAACCCCCCTTCCCCAAAAAAACCAACAAAAAAAAACAAACCACAAACAACTTTATCACAACCAGATGCTGCAGCCCCCAATCCCAAATCCTCTCCCACTTTGATCCTGGACAATGTTTACAATCCCTGACTGAGAGCAGTCTTCTCTCCCCTGGGAGGATGGCGGCTCCTGGAGTTCACACTGAAATCACTATGCAAATTTCCTCTTCTGAGAAAAAGAGGACTTAACTCTATAGCGCCACCTGTTGGAAGTAGCGATCCTACAAGTCACAATCAACCCTCTAACGAGTCGTGCAATATGACTTAGGATTAAAGCCAAATCAGTATCTCAATTCGCAGACACGGTGTTTCGGGCTGTTGGCCCTCGTCAGTGCGAAGCATGAGAACTGATTTGGCTAGGTGAGAGGCTCTGGACTGGGGTCTAAGGGGTAACGTTTCCCCTTAGACCCCAGTCCAGAGCCTCTCACCTAGCCAAATCAGTTTTCATGCTTTGCACTGACGAGGGCCAACAGCCCGAAACACCGTGTCTGCCAATTGATATACTGATTTGGCTTTAATCCGAAGTCATATTGCACGACTCGTTAGAGGGTTGATTGTGACTTGTAGGATCGCTACTTCCAACAGGTGGCGCTATAGAGTTAAGTCCTCTTTTTCTCAGAAGAGGCAATTTGCATATTTAATTTCCCAGAGGAGCATTGTACGGCAAAATAAGCCTCCTTACCTTGACAAGCCAGCTGGTATGTCACTCTCCATAAGGAGAAACGTTACCCCACTGAAATCATTAGCAGGGAACAGAGGTGGCAGGGACCCAGGAAGAAAGAGAGACGGAAAAAAAAAAAAGAAAGAGAGAGAATGATATATCTTGGGCCTTTATATGCCTCCCTACCAGAGGCGTGCATAGCTAGGGTTCTTTTCCACCCAGGACTCAGCTGCAGAGATTACAACAAAGACATATTTCACGTCTCATATTTTCAGCACTGTCCCCAATGGAACTATTCCCAACCTGCACAAACTCCTCATCCTGCCGATAGCCCAATACTGAGCTGCTGCTGACATGTGTCCCTATTACTGCCCGATACCCCAATACTGAGCCGCTGCTGCCGTATGTGTCCCTATTACTGTACCTGATACCCCAATACTGAGCCGCTGCTGCCGTATGTGACCCTATTACTGCATCTGCTGTGTGGTTCTCTGTGCCTTCTAAATTCTAAAGAAACCCTCTATAATATAGTAATGCAGGGTGTAAGTGCCCTAGAAAACAGTGCCCACATTTTGTCCCCTAGAAAGTAATATTGCCCTGTGTGCCCCTTTGATAGTCACAGTAACCCGAGTTCCCCTATAACAATAAGTGCCCATTTTACATTTAATAATGTCCCAAGTCTCCCCATTTAAAGATCTTCTCTACACTCTCTACACAATATGATGCTCTCTTATACAGTCTAATGCCCCCTCACTACATATATATATACTGGCCCCTTAGTATCCCCCAAACGGTTTGATAGATCTAACACTAATCTGTATGATGACCCACTAGATAGCCTCCATATAGTATAACGCACCAGACAATCCTCAATATAGTATAATGCACTTCCAATAGGCAGACTCTATAGTAATGAAGCCCTTAATATAATGCACCATCATAGGCAGGCTCTACAGTGTAATGCACTTCCCATAGGCAGCCTCTATAGTGTAATGCACCCCCATATCAAGCCTGTATAGTATAATGCACCCTCATAGGCAGCCTGTATAGTATAATGAACCCCCTAGGCAGCCTGTATAGTATAATGCACCCTCATAGGCAGCCTGTATAGTATATTGCACCCCATATGCAGCCTGTATAGTATAATGCACCCCCATATGCAGCTTGTATAGTATAATGCATCCCCATAGGCAGCCTGTATAGTATATTGCACCCCATATGCAGCCTGTATACATAGTATAATACACCCCCATTCATAGGCAGCCTGTATAGTATATTCAATATACTATACAGGCTGCCTATGGCGGTGCATTATACTATACAGGCTGCCTATGGATGGGGTGCAATACAGGTCCTTCTCAAAAAATTAGCATATAGTGTTAAATTTCATTATTTACCATAATGTAATGATTACAATTACATTTTCATATATTATAGATTCATTATCCACCAACTGAAATTTGTCAGGTCTTTTATTGTTTTAATACTGATGATTTTGGCATACAACTCCTGATAACCCAAAAAACCTGTCTCAATAAATTAGCATATTTCACCCGGCCAATCAAATAAAAGTGTTTTTTAATAACAAACAAAAAAAACATCAAATAATAATGTTCAGTTATGCACTCAATACTTGGTCGGGAATCCTTTGGCAGAAATGACTGCTTCAATGCGGCGTGGCATGGAGGCAATCAGCCTGTGACACTGCTGAGATGTTATGGAGGCCCAGGATGCTTCAATAGCGGCCTTAAGCTCATCCAGAGTGTTGGGTCTTGCGTCTCTCAACTTTCTCTTCACAATATCCCACAGATTCTCTATGGGGTTCAGGTCAGGAGAGTTGGCAGGCCAATTGAGCACAGTAATACCATGGTCAGTAAACCATTTACCAGTGGTTTTGGCACTGTGAGCAGGTGCCAGGTCGTGCTGAAAAATGAAATCTTCATCTCCATAAAGCATTTCAGCCGATGGAAGCATGAAGTGCTCCAAAATCTCCTGATAGCTAGCTGCATTGACCCTGCCCTTGATGAAACACAGTGGACCAACACCAGCAGCTGACATGGCACCCCACACCATCACTGACTGTGGGTACCTGACACTGGACTTCAGGCATTTTGGCATTTCCTTCTCCCCAGTCTTCCTCCAGACTCTGGCACCTTGATTTCCGAATGACATGCAAAATTTGCTTTCATCAGAAAAAAGTACTTGGGACCACTTAGCAACAGTCCAGTGCTGCTTCTCTGTAGCCCAGGTCAGGCGCTTCTGCCGCTGTTTATGGTTCAAAAGTGGCTTTACCTGGGGAATGCGGCACCTGTAGCCCATTTCCTTCCACACCAGACTCAGTCCACTGCTTCCTCAGGTTCCCCAAGGTCTGGAATCGGTCCTTCTCCACAATCTTCCTCAGGGTCCGGTCACCTCTTCTCGTTGTACAGCGTTTTCTGCCACATTGTTTCCTTCCAACAGACTTACCATTGAGGTGCCTTGATACAGCACTCTGGGAACAGCCTATTTGTTGAGAAATTTCTTTCTGGGTCTTACCCTCTTGCTTGAGGGTGTCAATGATGGCCTTCTTGACATCTGTCAGGTCGCTAGTCTTACCCATGATGGGGGTTTTGAGTAATGAACCAGGCAGGGAGTTTTTATAAGCCTCAGGTATCTTTTGCATGTGTTTAGAGTTAATTAGTTGATTCAGAAGATTAGGGTAATAGGTCATTTAGAGAACCTTTTCTTGATATGCTAATTTATTGAGACAGGTTTTTTGGGTTATCAGGAGTTGTAGGCCAAAATCATCAGTATTAAAACAATAAAAGACCTGACAAATTTCAGTTGGTGGATAATGAATCTATAATATATGAAAGTTTAATTGTAATCATTACATTATGGTAAATAATGAAATTTAACACTATATGCTAATTTTTTGAGAAGGACCTGTATACTATATAGCATCCCCATAGGCAGCCTCTATACTATATTGCATCCCCATAGGCAGCTTCTACACTACAATACACCCCCCCATAGGCAGACTCTATAACATGATGAACCCCCAAAATAAATAAATCCAATACTCACCTCTCTTCTTCCTGCTTCCTCCGCTGCTCAGAGCTCCCGCTCATCTCCTGACAGCGGGTGGCGGTTAGTGACGTCATCGCGCCCGCTGTCAGTGTCTGAATCAGATGCTGACAGGGGGATGATGGGAGAGGGAGCATAATGCACCCTGTCTCATCAATGCGGTCTGCTGTATCAGCTAGATACCGATACAGCTGAACCTGCGATGACAGGCGGGGGGCCCACTGCTGGCACAAGGCCCCCCCGCCTACTCAGGAGCCCCATAGCGGCAGAGCAGGGAGATTGATTCCCCCTGCTCTGCTGCAGAATGTAACTGTATCGGCGCGGTTACAGTAGCGTAGCTCCGGGTGGGCCCCCTCTGACCCACTGGTAGCTACGCTACTGCTCCCTACCCCCGTCCTCCTATTTTTGGCAACGCTAACATGTACATAGTCCTGCCAATAAAGCTCATTTGAATTGAATGAGAGAGAGGGCGAGAGATAGAGAAAGGCGCGGCCGGGACGCGAGAGAGAGGGCGAGAGATAGAGAAAGGCGCGGCCGGGACGCGAGAGAGAGGGCGAGAGATAGAGAAAGGCGCGGCCGGGACGCGAGAGAGAGGGCGAGAGATAGAGAAAGGCGCGGCCGGGACGCGAGAGAGAGGGCGAGAGATAGAGAAAGGCGCGGCCGGGACGCGAGAGAGAGGGCGAGAGATAGAGAAAGGCGTGGCCGGGACGCGAGAGAGAGGGCGAGAGATAGAGAAAGGCGCGGCCGGGACGCGAGAGAGAGGGCGAGAGATAGAGAAAGGCGCGGCCGGGACGCGAGAGAGAGGGCGAGAGATAGAGAAAGGCGCGGCCGGGACGCGAGAGAGAGGGCGAGAGATAGAGAAAGGCGCGGCCGGGACGCGAGAGAGAGGGCGAGAGATAGAGAAAGGCGCGGCCGGGACGCGAGAGAGAGGGCGAGAGATAGAGAAAGGCGCGGCCGGGACGCGAGAGAGAGGGCGAGAGATAGAGAAAGGCGCGGCCGGGACGCGAGAGAGAGGGCGAGAGATAGAGAAAGGCGCGGCCGGGACGCGAGAGAGAGGGCGAGAGATAGAGAAAGGCGCGGCCGGGACGCGAGAGAGAGGGCGAGAGATAGAGAAAGGCGCGGCCGGGACGCGAGAGAGAGGGCGAGAGATAGAGAAAGGCGCGGCCGGGACGCGAGAGAGAGGGCGAGAGATAGAGAAAGGCGCGGCCGGGACGCGAGAGAGAGGGCGAGAGAGAGAGAGCGAGCGCGACGGCCGGGGCGAGAGAGAGCGAGCGCGACGGCCGGGGCGAGAGAGAGCGAGCGCGACGGCCGGGGCGAGAGAGAGCGAGCGCGACGGCCGGGGCGAGAGAGAGCGAGCGCGACGGCCGGGGCGAGAGAGAGCGAGCGCGACGGCCGGGGCGAGAGAGAGCGAGCGCGACGGCCGGGGCGAGAGAGCGCGACGGCCGGGGCGAGAGAGAGAGCGAGCGCGACGGCCGGGGCGAGAGAGAGCGCGAGCGCGACAGCCGGGGCGAGAGAGAGCGCGAGCGCGACAGCCGGGGCGAGAGAGAGAGCACAACGGCCGGGGCAAGAGAGAGAGCGCGACGGCCGGGGCGAGAGAGAGAGAGAGCGCGACGGCCGGGGCGAGAGAGAGAGAGCGCGACGGCGGGAGAGAGACAGAGGCGTGGCCGGGGCGAGAGAAAGGCGTCCAAGCTCCGGAGAGAGACAGAGAGGCGGCTTCTATATACCTTCCCAGGCCCCCGCACTGCGGATTTATCCTCAGATGATGCTTCTTTCGGTCACCCAGCTTTCAGGGTACGTGTCCACGTTAAGGATGGCCAGCGCTTTGGACGGAGTGGCAAACTGGCTCCGCCCAAAGCCCTGCCCCCTTCTGTAGACGCGATGATGCCGGATATGTTCATTGCACACATCCGGTATCTCCACACCCCGTACATAGCGCCCTGTGTTTTACCTTGCGGCGGCGCAAGGTAAACGGATATACTGCGATCTAAAAAGACGCGCCGCATGTCTGGAATCGCAGGGCCGCCGGATGCGTGTTACCACGCACAGTGGAGACGGGATTTCATAAAATCCCCTCCACTATGCTGTAACATCTGGACGCTGCGGATTGAATGCTGTGGCTCCACGCAGCGTTCAATCCGCTGCTATTCCGGATGTAAAACGGCCCGTGGACACATACCCTCAGAGACCTTGAGGGATTATGGACAGAAACACATACTCAAGAAATGAGAACAGGGTGAGAGCATTTGGTGTGTAAAGCTGACATTCCAGCCGTTTATATCTGACACTTCAGGTGAGGGGCTGCAAAACATATTGCCCCTGTAACAAGGCACGGTGGGGGTGAGACACGTACAACGCTCTGGAATATGACAGAGACACACAGGTCACCAGTATAATGGTGACGACCTCTCAGTGGATGGCACCAGTGCTCGCTGTCTGGAGTTACAGACCACCATGGACACACGGAGATATTACACAAGTTAGCGATTCACACCCAGGGCCGAGATTTTATGTGGAGAGCAGTCACGGGGCACCATCAGGTCCACGCATGTGGTCCTGACCCCCTACAGCAGCCCCCCACCGACTTCGGTGCCCCATGTCAATAACCGGACAATAGGCAGGCCATTTACACCTCCCCACACACTCAAGTCTCGCGTGACATCAGCACTATCGAGGAGCACGGTGAGTCGCTCCACTGCGCAGGTGCCAGATTCCCAGCCCCGCAGTGTGAATACATCATAACACACTGCGGAGTGGGATCTGGGGACTCCGCTACACGCAAGCGCCTGATGTAAGTTCACGGGCAGCGCGCACCGCGCATGCCCGGGAGCTGATTGCAGAGCGCAGGCGCTGGTGACGTCACAAGAAAGAGGTGGCGCACGGAGGACAGAGGGGGATGATGGACAGCTGCGAGGCGGTTGAATCAGGGGGAGAAAACATACCTCCCTGACTCAATAGAGGTATGGCGGGAAATTTATAAAAGTCATTATTTCAGCATTCCTAGGGATAATAAACATGAGAGCCACCTTCACAGAATGCAGCCTTAGTGCTGCTGAAGGTTGCTATTTTACTTTAATAGGCCCTGGGGGGGTGACAGGTTCTCTTTAATCTTCTCCCATTATCGTGCATCGCTGATAGTAAGCGTTCAGCTACTTACCAAAGCTGGTGCCGTCTTCACCCATAATGCACTTCATAGAAGTGATGATCTGCTCCGTCACAGGCGGAGACATGGAGGTGGCGTACGCCGTGCTGTGGGAGTGCTTCCGAAGGTAGTCAATGAGGACCTGGGGGAGGAAGACAAATATAAATCACAATATGGAATCTGTGAGCCCCACAGCTTAACACAGCATCACAAGTGCACGGCGTCATGAGCACAGACCGGGAGCATGTTACAAGGGTGACCCCAGAGCCAGGACCTCACCTCAGTGCCCCCAATGTAGCCCCCAGCTCCGCCAAAACTCTTTGTGAACGTTCCCATCATGATGTCCACATCTCGGGGATCCAGTCCAAAGTAATCAACCACACCACGGCCATTTGGTCCCAGTGCCCCAATACTGTGCGCCTCGTCCAAATACAGGTACGCCTTGTACTTCTTCTTCAGGGCGATGACCTCGGGCAGACGGACGATGGAGCCCTCCATGCTGCAACCAGCAAAAAATAGTCAAACCAACAAGCCACCTGGACTACTCCCACCAGTGCAGAATTAGCGTCCCTGTGGCTGCGCTTACCTGTATATCCCCTCCACCAGGATTAAAATTTTCTTCCATGGTCTGTGAGTACGAGGCTGACCCTGGACTATGGCGTCTCTAAGCAGCTTCTCCAAACTCTGCATGTCTATGAGGAGGAAAGGAAGATCAGAGCCGAGGCAACCCCGAGACGGCGGCCCGTCAGAGCCGAGGCAACCCCAAGACGGCGGCCCGTCAGAGCCGAGGCAACCCCGAGACGGATGCGTGTCAGAGCCGAGGCAACCCCGAGATGGCAGCGCATCAGAGCCGAGGCAACCCCGAGACGGCGATGCGTCAGAGACGAGGCAACGCCGAGACGGCGACACGTCAGAGCCGAGGCAACCCCGAGACGGCGGTGCGTCAAAGCCGAGGCAACCCCGAGACACCGGTGTGTCAGAGCCAAGACGGCGGCGCGTCAAAGCAGAGGCAACAGCGGGTCAAAGAAGAGGATGATCAGTGCCATCGGAGAAAATCACCATTTATATAACAAGGGACGTTCTCTTACTGTTGTGCTTGAAGATGCGAATTGTGGCCCCCGAGAGCCGAGCACCCAGCACAAGGCTGGCATGGTTCAGCTCATCGCTGAGGATCAGACAGCCCTGGCAAAAAAACAAAACCATGAAGAAGTCTCCGGCCAGTCAGTAAAAAGCAAAAGATGAGCAGCGCGCACTCCCAGCTTATCCTGGGCACCCACCTTCCCTGCCAGTGCCGGGATATTCATAGAGTTTGTAGCAAAGCCCATTCCGTAAGTCATGGCCGCCTCCACGCCAAGGAAACGGGCAACCAGGCACTCCAGCTCTTCGTGCTTATCCAGATTACCTGCAGAGAGAGGCAAACAGCTGAAGGTATTGCAGAGCCCGGGGCAGGGGAACTCTCTCCCAGAGATGTAATGACTGGCACTCACCCATCTCCTGTCGCGTGCTGCACACTCCCCCTCCATACTGCTGCAAGACACCAGCCGAGGCGTCAGCACAGAATCCACTGTTCTTTGCAAAACCAAGGTAGTTGTAGGAACCCATGTTAATGACACCCTTAATCACCCGTCCTGTGAACCTGAAAGAGCAATTGTTGCATATCTGCAGGCCAGGAGGAGAAGGAGAAAGGGGCCGGCGAGGAGAAAAAGGAGGCGGACGAGGAGGAAGAGGAGGAAGGAGGCCGACAGCGAGGAGAAAGAAGAGGAAGAAGGCCGACAGCGAGGAGAAAGAAGAGGAAGAAGGCCGACAGCGAGGAGAAAGAAGGAGGAGGCCGACAGCGAGGAGAAAGAAGGAGGAGGCCGACAGCGAGGAGAAAGAAGGAGGAGGCCGACAGCGAGGAGGAAGGAGGCCGACGGCGAGGAGGAAGGAGGCCGGCGGCGAGGAGGAAGGAGGCCGACGGCGAGGAGGAAGGAGGCCGACGGCGAGGAGGAAGGAGGCCGACGGCGAGGAGGAAGGAGGCCGACGGCGAGGAGGAAGGAGGCCGACGGCGAGGAGGAAGGAGGCCGACGGCGAGGAGGAAGGAGGCCGACGGCGAGGAGGAAGGAGGCCGACGGCGAGGAGGAAGGAGGCCGACGGCGAGGAGGAAGGAGGCCGACGGCGAGGAGGAAGGAGGCCGACGGCGAGGAGGAAGGAGGCCGACGGCGAGGAGGAAGGAGGCCGACGGCGAGGAGGAAGGAGGCCGACGGCGAGGAGGAAGGAGGCCGACGGCGAGGAGGAAGGAGGCCGACGGCGAGGAGGAAGGAGGCCGACGGCGAGGAGGAAGGAGGCCGAAGGCCTGAGCCAGGGAGGAAGAGGAGGGGGCGGCCGGAGCCAGGGAGGAGGAGGGTGGCCAGGGAGGAGGAGGGCAGCCGGGACCAGTGGGGGAGGAGGGGGGGGGAGGGCGGCTGGGGCCATGGAGAAAGGTACATCTTGAAGGTCAGGCAGGAATGCCCTGAAACAATCACTCACTTGAACGTCCAGTTGTAGTCGTCTGTGAACCTCTCTAGCACATCTACCCGCTCCCCCGGGACGCTGCTCACCGGCCGATTCCAGTTGTCTCTGATCCTCATATACAGGTTCCGTGTGTAGAAGTTTTCAAAGTCCTGATACAGAGGAACGAAATCCTACAAAACAGAGTAGCAGAGGTCAAGCTGAAGAGTGTCAGCTGCACAAAAACTGCTCCACATACACAAGTAGGAGCCTCGCACTGCAAAGAGCACCCCACCAACGACCTGCACCCACTTCAGTACAAGATTCTGGACCTATCACTTACAAGGCTTCTCACAAAATTAGAATAGCATCAAAAATTTAATTTATTTCAGTTCTTCAATACGAAAAGTGCAACTCATTCTATAGAGTCATTACACACAGAGTGATCTATTTCACACGTTTATTTCTGTTAATGTTGATGATTATGGCTTACAGTCAATGAAAACCCCAAATTCATTATCTCAGTAAATTAGAATAATTAACACAAAACACCTGCAAAGGCTTCCTAAGCATTTAAAAAGGTCCCTTAGTCTGTGTCAGTAGGCTCCACAATCATGGGGAAGACTGCTGACTTGACAGATGTCCAGAAGGCAGTCATTGACACACCTCACAAGGAGGGTAAGCCACGTGTTTCACTACAGTTTATAATGCAGAGCCGTGAAAATAAAAACTCTTTTTTTTTCCCCACAAAAATTATTTTGCAGCCCCCAGTTTTGTATTTTTCCAAGGGTAACAGTTGAAATTGGACCCCAAAAGTTGTCCAATTTGTCCTGAGTACGCTGATACCCCATATGTAGGGGGGAACCACCGTTTGAGTGCATGGCAGAGCTCGGAAGGGAAGGAGCGTCATTTGGAATGCAGACTTAGATGGATTGGTCTGCAGGCGTCACATTGCGTTTGCAGAGCCCCTAATGTACCTAAACAGTAGAAACCCCCCACAAGTGACCCCATATTGGAAACTAGACCCGCAAGGAACTTATCTAGATGTGTTGTGAGAACTTTGAACCCCCAAGTGTTTCAATACAGTTTATAACGCAGAGCCGTGAAAATAAAAAAAATCTTTTTTTCCCCACAAAAATGATTTTTTAGCCCCCAGTTTTGTATTTTCCCAAGGGTAACAGGAGAAATTGGACCCCAAAAGTTGTTGTCCAATGTGTCCTGAGTACGCTGACACCCCATATGTTGGGGTAAACCCCTGTTTGGGCGCACAGGAGAGCTCGGAAGGGAAGGAGCACTGTTTTATTTTTCAACGCAGAATTGGCTGGAATTGAGATCGGACGCCATGTCGCGTTTGGAGAGCCCCTGATGTGCCTAAACAGTGGAAACCCCCCAATTATAACTGAAACCCTAATCCAAACACATCCCTAAACCTAATCCCAACGTTAACCCTAACCACACCCCTAAGGCTACTTTCACACTAGTGTCGTGCACTGCACGTCGCAATGCGTCATTGTGGATAAAAAACGCATCCTGCAAAGTTGCCCGCAGGATGCGTTTTTTCTCCATAGACTTTTATTAGCGACACAGTGTCACACGTCGCAACCGTCGTGCGATGGACGCACCGTGTTTTGGCGCACCGCCGCCACAAAAAAAAGTTACATGTAACGTTTATTTGTGCGTCGAGACCGCCATTTTCGACCGCGCATGCATGCGTGGCCGAAACTCCGGCCCCTCCTCCCCAGACCTTGCAATGGGGCAGTGGAAGCGTCTTAAGACTGCTTCCGCTGCCCACATCGGGCATTTTTTGCACAGTATGCGTCGGTACGTCGGGCCGACGCAGCACGACGGCCCCGTACCGACGCTAGTGTGAAAGCAGCCTAAACCTGACACACCCCTAACCCTAATCCCAACCGTAAATGTAATCCAAACCCTAACCCTAACTTTAGCCCCAACCCTAACTGTAGCCTTAACCCTAGCCCCAACCCTAACCGGAAAATGGAAATAAATACATATTTTTCATTTTTTAATTTTTCGCCAACTAAGGGGGTGATGAAGGGGGGTTTGATTTACTTTTATAGCGGGTTTTTTAGTGGATTTTTATGATTGGCAGCCGTCACACACTGAAAGACGCTTTTTATTGCAAAAAATATTTTTTGCGTTACCACATTTTGAGAGCTATAATTTTTCCATATTTTGGTCCACAGAGTCATGTTGTCAAGGTGAAAATATATTTTCTTACATACCTTTGTACTTTTATATATCATATACTGTGAAACAATAAGTTTTCCCCTGCTAAAGCAAATGTAATTGTATTTAAAGATGGCCGCCAGAGTTCAGTTTCGTTTCAGGTTAGTGTCTGGAGGGATGAAGATTCATTTCTTTAGAAACGAAACTGAAGGAATGTGAAGAAAAGGAGGATCCACCAGAAGATGTTAGAACAAATCAGAAAGACTGAATGCTAGCTTAAACCCCGCCTAATGCACGCCTTCCCCTAACACTCAATATAGTATTGTGTATTTTTAGAATAAAGCCTTAAGCCAGTTGCTGTGACCGTTACACACATGTGTGTGGATTCACGAGCATGCACTGAGATTGAACCAGCTACCTGTCTGACTCATTCTTACCCGGTACCACATGCTTATAGTTTAATTTGGAATGACTGGTGAATGAGGATTTATATTGTCGTTTACGACCCCGACAATTTGGCAGCCCAACGGGGGGCGTGGCCAGCGATCCGAGACCCCCTGGACCCATGCCTGGATGTCTGTGGATGATACCCGTAGTGGCTGACCTCGAGGACTGATCACCCTCCGTACACGGTAAGTGGCGATCATGTACATTGTATATGTCACACTTGCTAGTGTCTCAGCCGTTATTGGTTTGTCTGTGGTCTCTTTGGGTCCGGGAGGTGACCGATCGAGTGGTGAGATCGAATGCGATCCTGTGCCACGCTCTGAACCAGCAACTGAGAGACGTCACATCCTGTGCGACCTCTGTACACCATACCTCCTCCACCGGTCATTGTACTCCGTTCAACCACCTTACCCGTGACTATTGTCCAGTAGTGAAGTGGAGTGAAAGATTGAGCTAGTTGTAGAGTGTGGGGCAGCTTAGAGAAAGGGATAGGAGACGCAGCCTCTGTGATATTGTACCAGCTAGGTAATTAAGACGTCCCGAGCAGGGACCACCTGTATTTCTGTGGAGGGCTCTCACTAGGAGACCGCCTCCCGACTGTTTAGAATATCGTGGCAGGATAGTCTGTTAATCACTGGTGTTCAGGTTAGGGACAGAAAATATTGAGCGCGAGGCTCTAATTTTTCTAATACGTTGAGTGAGATTCCGTATTGCAGAATACCAGTGTTGATATCGCTGCCAGCGATCCTGAGCTATAGCAGGGCGTAGTATTCTGTGAGCCAAGCTGCGTATCTTAAAGCAGAAGAAGTCAGTGCCCCACAAGTTAGATGAGGATGCCGTGGAAGTCAAGACAATAGTCACGGGAGGGCAAGAGGCAGTCAAGAAGCTTATCTGCGAGTTGCGCGAAGCTTAAAGAATAAAGGATGAAAATAGGTTGAGAGGAAGGATCAGAGAATACAGAACCCGTATTTGGTTATAAAATGCCTTTGAACTGTGATCTTACAGATTGTAAAATGGCCGCCGTGCCACTGATGATGAAAATGCAGTCTCAGCCAGCGCCCTGTAATGGCGGCGGAAAGAGATCTCCAGAAGCGTAGGTGTGTCCTGTTTGTGTTGTGCAGAATCCAACCTGGGTGGAGACCTGCCTTGTGTGTGCGTACGGACCGTCCTTGGGGCTCCGCCCAGACCACGGAGGATTATAGGAAAGTTTTGTAGAAATTAAGTCTGAAAACTGCTGTAATGTGTGACTTTGTAGAGGATACGGAGCTTTGTATCAGTGCTGTGTACTAGATGGGAGGGGCGGAGCAGACCGCTGCGAGATTTGTCAGTTCTTCTCTTTTCTCCTTATCTGCGCTACGTGCTGGAGTAAGGGGGGCATACATCTGGGCTTTTGTATTCTCCCTTGTGCGCTGAGGAATGCAGTGACTTCCTTATCTCCTGTTTCTGGTGAGGAGGGGGGACGCGCGCGTAGCTGCACTTTTGAGTCTCCCTGTGTTTATTTGGTGTAGATTACGCACTGGTAGATTTGGGTTTTGCTTAAAGTGACAATATTGTTTTGAAGTACAAAGAAATATTATAATCTGGAAAGTTGAAAGTGAAATAGACCTGTGCCTGGTCTTGGAGGAAAACTTGTAAGTAATTGAAAGATTGGTAAAAGGCACCAATATATCCTGGACTGCCGAGAAGTTCTATGGGCGTCTTATGGTAGTATTTAAAGATCTGGGATTCCCATTGTAATAAAAAGCCCATTCATACCTTTTTGTAGTAGACCCGATATTGAGATTTCCACTCCGGATGATGTATTGAAAATAGTAAAGAGTTTTCAAAAGAATTTAGCCCAGCAGGAAAGACAAGGATTAAGTCACTAGCTGTAATAATTCTTGCTCGCTCACTGGCCCCCATCGCTGCAGCTGCGAGATCAGTGTTCCTTATCTCCATGTAACACACTCCAGTTTCTGCCCCCTCCTATTGTACATGCAAGTCCAGCTTCACACTCCAATACGCCTTTAACCCTGTATAGGAATCTAACTCCCTCCCCAGCCCCATGTCAATTTTCAGACCAAGAGCTTGCTTTAATCGGTGTAAATGCCAGACCTCCCAGCCCGGAAAGGCCTCTACATCTCCTCTTCCCGTGAAACCTTCACACTTACAAGGCCAGACTTTCTAGGAATCTGAAGTTTGGTTTCCCTGTCATTCACGCTACTATATCACACCTCAGGAATCCCAGGTTCTTTTCCCAGTAGGGTATGGGGACATAATTACCCACCAGGCAGGAGCCATAGTGAACCCAGCTAACTCTACCCTGTCACATAGAGGTTGTTTGGCCCAACAGATAGCTAGAAAAGGGGAGCCAGTCATAGCCCAAGAGTGTCAAGCCTACCTTGCCGCTCATGGCCCCTTGCATCCAGGAGACGCTATGTCCACTCAAAGAGGGAATTTGCCCTGTGATATAGTGTTACACATTGCAGGCCCCGTATATGATTGCAAGACACCCGAGCACTGCCGTACAGTATTGCAGACAGAGCTCACCTGCAGGACATGCTACAGGTGTGCTGATTCAGCTTCATGGAGACAAACAGAGACCTGTTGCTTATTACAGTGGCCGCCTGGATACGGTGGCAAGAGGAAGTTCCTCCTGTGTTTGGACTGTGTTGTCTGTCCAGCTGTTGCTACACAAACCTTCAGAGATTGTTTTGGATTATCCACTGATTGTCCACACCCCACACGATGTACATAGTATCTTTAACCATGTACAACCTAGCCACATGTCCATGGCTGGACAGCTGCGACTTCAGTCTGCTATTCTCATGCCTACTAATGTGACTTTGAAAAGGTGCACTGTCCTGAACCCCGCTACTCTTCTCCTAGTTCCCCTGGATCCAAAGGGGGGAGGAGTAGGTGACATGAACAAGGACACTTTTTCTTTCTAGAATGGATCCAGAGGAACAAGATTAGGTTTCCAAACCCCATGATTGTCTAGAATTGATGTCTCAGGAAACGGCTGGTCTCTAGTGTGCCTATTCTAATGCTGATTTTGAGCTTTTTGTAGATGGATCCCGTCACCAAGATGACCGAGGACGCTACTGTACCAGATATGCTGTGGTCTCAGAACATGAGGTAATCAAGGCAGAGTCAATGCCAGCTCATATGTCTGCACAAGAAGCAGAAGCTCAAGGCGCTTACAGAAGCGTGCAAACTAGCAGAAGGTAAGACTGTAAATATCTACACTGATTCCAGGTATGCTTTTGGCATTGCACACGGTTATGGGCCTATCTGGAGAGCCAGGGCTTTCCTGACAGCAAATGGCCACCCCTTTAAACATGCTGAGGCAGTACCGCAACTTATGAATGCACTACAGTTTCCCACCTAAGCAGGCATCATAAAGGTAAAGGCACATAGCAAAGGCACTGATGGACGGACAAAAGGGTAACGCACTGGCAGACCAGGCTGCCAAGAAAGCAGCAAGCACTCCTGTGGCTTCTAGAGTACATCACCTAGACACCCCACCATCTCCACTTGTGTTGAAAGACATCTTAGCCCGGTTACAAGAACAGGCAAGTAAGGAGGAGAAAAATAGGTGGCAAAAGATAGGGGCTTGCTCTGATACCGTTACCGGACTATGGGGGAGGGGTGAAAAGGTCTGCCTACCACAGGTACTGTACCCAATGATGGCACAGGTTCTGCACGGGAATGTGCACCACTCGAAGACGGCCATGTGTGACACCCTACAGAAACAATGGATTGCCCCCGAGTTTTCCACCTGCGCAGAAAGGCAGGTACAGAGCTGCATGATATGTGCCACACATAATCAGGGTAGGACAGTGAAAACCCCATCCAAACACACTCCCCGGCCCTTTAACCAATTCCAGAGACTGCAGATTGATTAAATTCAGTTACTCAGGGTAGGGACGTATGAGTATGTGTTGGTCTGCATTGATTTATTTTCAGGTTGGCCAGAAGCCTACCCAGTTGCCAAAGCTACGGCTAAGACAACGGTGAAGAAACTGATGGCTGAGATCATATGCAGGTATGGAGTTCCTGAAGTCATTGAAAGCGATCAGGGTTCCCATTTTACTGGAGAGATCATGTCAGAGGTAATGGCAGCACTGGGGGTAAGTCAAGCATTGCATACTCCATCCGCAGAACAGTGGAAAAGTGGAGAGACTAAATGGAACTTTTAAGCTTAAAATCCAGAAGGCAATGACAGAGACTGGTAAACCATGGACAGAATGTCTCCCTCTAGCTTTGTTTTCAGTAAGATATACCCCAAACAGGAAGATAGGACTGTCACCGTATGAGATTCTGTTTGGCAGGAGCCCCAATCTTGAATGTTTCTTTCCACAACAGTTGTAGCCCAAGTATCAGGACTTGACTAGCTATGTGCAGGGGTCATTCCATATCAAGTGATCCAAATATGAATATTTTTTTTACCTTACGTCTTTAGATTTTTTTTATTTTTTGTTTTTATGAAGTACAACTTTAGTTAATTGCAAATTAAAAGTTTAGAATTTTTTTCTTCATCAGTTAATTTTTTACAGATTTTTAAAGTTTTGAAAAAGCGCGGATTTTGGCCTGGTATGGCTTTTCATTTTTTATCATATCTCGGGCTAGAATTAAGATATAGAGGTGGAAGAGGCATCATTTTTCTCAGAACGGTAGCGGCTTTCATTTGATATGTCACAAGACTATGTTTCTTTATATTTTGTTTTGGAGAAATCAAATAAAAAATTTTGATGCGCAATTCTGAAAAAAACGTATGTTTTAAAATTGTGAAAACATGCATGTGTGTCACTTGTGTCCTTGTTTACATTTGTACAGGGATTCAACTTGGGATCTATCACATTTGTATTTTTTTTTTAAGCCTTGAATCATCTGATTTTATGTTTGTGTGAGTTTCTTCCTTTTTTATTTTCAAATTACAACTTACTGCATTCAACATTTATATGTAACAATAAAGAAACACAAAAAACAAATACCGAAGTGCCAGAATAAACACATCTTAATCATCATAACACAACTTGCTCAGCATTTTCAACCTGAATGCATTGAACAAGCCAAAAGATAAAAGGTGATCACATCCTCCAGTGTGGTTCTCTAAATACAGTCTGATCCTAATTATATGTTAAAAACAAGATTAAAAGAACCAATATTTTTACCACCTATTTATACATGGAACAATTTTTTTTCTACTATATCACTAAACATGAATAATAAAGAGAATCAAGAGTTTTTACGTATAAAAAGTGTATATTTTTTATTTCATATAATTTAATAAGTTTTTCTCTCCCATTATAACAAGTATAAAGACAATCTGTCAATATGGACAACAAGATGATCCAAACCAGGTGAAAAAACGCAATGAAAACGCTAATACACAGGATTGACTATGTGCTGAGTTTCTAATTATCTTTACTGACTGCCCAATATAGTGAACTGAAATGGATACAATTTAAATACAAATGACAACACCTAATTTATATCAATATTTATTGCGCAATTGCGCTTCAAATAGAATTACGGGTGTCATATTGAGCTTCCAATAATTATATATAAAGTGATCCAAAATGGGCACAGATTAAATAAAGATGCAGACACCTAATATAAATAAATATGGATCGCGCTGTTGCGCAAATTCAACAAGCCCGTAGGTGTCACACCATATTAGAAGAAAGACCGCACATAAAACATGTAACAAATTGTAAAGGTTATTTACACATGTTAAGTAGATGTCAGACCTGGGAGCATTTGCTATCCCGACGCACGTTTCGCGAGAAAAGAGAGTCTTTTCTCGCGAAACGCGCGTCGGGATAGCAAACGCTCCCAGGTCTGACATCTACTTAACATGGGTAAATAACCTTTACAATTTGTTACATGTTTTATGTGCGGTCTTTCTTCTAATATGGTGTGACACCTACGGGCTTGTTGAATTTGCGCAACAGCGCGATCCATATTTATTTATATTAGGTGTCTGCATCTTTATTTAATCTGTGCCCATTTTGGATCACTTTATATATAATTATTGGAAGCTCAATATGACACCCGTAATTCTATTTGAAGCGCAATTGCGCAATAAATATTGATATAAATTAGGTGTTGTCATTTGTATTTAAATTGTATCCATTTCAGTTCACTATATTGGGCAGTCAGTAAAGATAATTAGAAACTCAGCACAGTCAATCCTGTGTATTAGAGTTTTCATTGCGTTTTTTCACCTGGTTTGGATCATCTTGTCCATATTGACAGATTGTCTTTATACTTGTTATAATGGAAGAAAAAAACTTATTAAATTATATGAAACTAGATGGCAGCCCGATTCTAAAGAATCGGGAGTCTAGAATCCATATATACTTTATTTATTCAAATGTAAGAATAATACAATTAATAAATAATAGTAAGAAAGAACAAAAAATGGCTGCACTCACCAGCTCTTGACAATTCTTGACAGTACGGCACATTTCTGATTGGTCGCTCGCGGCAGGCGGCAACCAATCAGAAAAGTGCCGCGCACCACGAAGGCATATATCTTTGTCCACCCTGAGCGGGTGTAGGACGCTGGTGACGTCACTTATCTCCGGACATTATCTCCGGACAAAGCCACGGAAGTTGGCACAAATTGCCGGAAGTAGTATTCTAGGCAATTATATATTAGATTTTAATGTTATCAGTGTTTACCTTTGAACGTTTATATTGTATTGTCCTGTCACCAGCCATGTGTACGATTATCGGCCGAAAGCCTCTCTGGAACCAATAATCACCCCATGTAAAGGTATCTTTATAAGTTAAAGATTCAGAATACTATGACTTTTATCATATCCTGAACAGTCAAGTTTTTTATGAACCGTTAAGGTTTTCTGGTTGAAGTAAAAAAAACTCTGAGTGTTTACAGTTTGAAACCATAAAATGTTGAAAAATTATGTCATTCTTGAGTATATCACTCAATGGTGCTCATAAACGTGTCAAATTTGATCTATAATATACTTTAATATACGTTACTTTAATCTTTAATATACTTAAGAACAGGGCCCCAGACATCACACAGGGGGTCTGAAACACCGCACAGTGGTCCAAAATATCGCTGTGCTCTGCCTGGGGCCCCATATGCTGCCTGGGGCCCCTGTGCTCTGCCTGGGGCCCCATATGCTGCCTGGGGCCCCTGTGCTCTGCCTGGGGCCCCATGTTCTGCCTGGGGCCCCTGTGCTCTGCCTGGGGCCCCATATGCTGCCTGGGGCCCCTGTGCTCTGCCTGGGGCCCCATAGGCTGCCTGGGGCCCCTGTGCTCTACCTGGGACCACTGTGCTCTGCCTGGGGCCCCATGTTCTGCCTGGGGCCACTGTGCTCTGCCTGGGGCCCCATAGGCTGCCTGGGGCCCCTGTGCTCTGCCTGGGACCACTGTGCTCTGCCTGGGGCCCCATATGCTGCCTGGTGCCCCTCTGCTCTGCCTGGGGCCACTGTGCTCTGCCTGGGGCCCCATATGCTGCCTGGGGCCCCTGTGCTCTGCCTGGGGCCCCATATGCTGCCTAGGGCCCCTGTGCTCTGCCTGGGGCCCCTGTGCTCTGCCTGGGGCCCCATGTTCTGCCTGGGGCCCCTGTGCTCTGCCTGGGGCCACTGTGCTCTGCCTGGGGCCCCATGTTCTGCCTGGGGCCACTGTGCTCTGCCTGGGGCCCCATAAGCTGGGGCCCCTGTGCTCTGCCTGGGACCACTGTGCTCTGCCTGGGGCCCCATATGCTGCTTGGGGCCCCTGTGCTCTGCCTGGGGCCACTGTGCTCTGCCTGGGGCCCCATATGCTGCCTGGGGCCACTGTGCTCTGCCTGGGGCCCCATATGCTGCCTGGGGCCCCTGTGCTCTGCCTGGGGCCCCATATGCTGCCTGGGGCCCCTGTGCTCTGCCTGGGGCCCCTGTGCTCTGCCTGGGGCCCCATGTTCTGCCTGGGGCCCCTGTGCTCTGCCTGGGGCCACTGTGCTCTGCCTGGGGCCCCTGTTCTCTGCCTGGGGCCCCATATGCTGCCTGGGGCCCCTGTGCTCTGCCTGGGGCCCCATATGCTGCCTGGGGCCCCTGTGCTCTGCCTGGGGCCACTGTGCTCTGCCTGGGGCCCCATAGGCTGCCTGGGGCCCCTGTGCTCTGCCTGGGACCACTGTGCTCTGCCTGGGGCCCCATATGCTGCCTGGGGCCCCTGTGCTCTGCCTGGGGCCACTGTGCTCTGCCTGGGGCCCCATATGCTGCCTGGGGCCCCTGTGCTCTGCCTGGGTGTAGGACACTGGTGACGTCACTTATCTCCGGACATTAGCTCCGGACATTAGCTCCGGACATTAGCTCCGGACATTAGCTCCGGACATTAGCTCCGGACAAAGCCACGGAAGTTGGCACAAATTGCAGGAAGTAGTATTCTAGGCAATTATATATTAGATGGGCATTTCCTGAAGGAAACACATGGTGCTTGAACAGCGCTACCAGCTTTACAGCAGCACTTTTCACACACGGGACTGGGGGGGCGCGCTTACTTTTGCACCCGGGGGCGCACTTACTTTTGCACCCGGAGGCGCACTTACTTTTGCACCCGGGGGCGCACTTACTTTTGCACCCGGGGGCGCACTTACTTTTGGGGCCGCACTTACTTTTGGTGGGCGGGGCTCCTCGGCCTCCGATTTGGTGGGTGGGGCGCCTCGTCCTCCGATTTGGTGGGCGGGGACCCTCGGCCTCCGATTTGGTGGGCGGGGACCCTCGGCCTCCGATTTGGTGGGCGGGGACCCTCGACCTCCGATTTGGTGGGCGGGGACCCTCGACCTCCGATTTGGTGGGCGGGGACCCTCGACCTCCGATTTGGTGGGCGGGGACCCTCGACCTCCGATTTGGTGGGCGGGGACCCTCGACCTCCGATTTGGTGGGCGGGGACCCTCGACCTCCGATTTGGTGGGCGGGGACCCTCGACCTCCGATTTGGTGGGCGGGGTCCCTCGGCCTCCGATTTGGTGGGCGGGGACCCTCGGCCTCCGATTTGGTGGGCGGGCACCCTCGGCCTCCGATTTGGTGGGCGGGCACCCTCGGCCTCCGATTTGGTGGGCGGGGACCCTCGGCCTCCGATTTGGTGGGCGGGGACCCTCGGCCTCCGATTTGGTGGGCGGGGACCCTCGGCCTCCGATTTGGTGGGTGGGGACCCTCGGCCTCCGATTTGGTGGGCGGGGCCCCTCGGCCTCCGATGTGGTGGGCGAGGACCCTCGGCCTCCGATGTGGTGGGCGAGGACCCTCGGCCTCCGATTTGGTGGGCGGGGACCCTCGGCCTCCGATTTGGTGGGCGGGGACCCTCGGCCTCCGATTTGGTGGGCGGGGACCCTCGGCCTCCGATTTGGTGGGCGGGGACCCTCGGCCTCCGATTTGGTGGGCGGGGACCCTCGGCCTCCGATGTGGTGGTCGGGGCCCCTCGGCCTCCGCTTTGGTGGGCGGGGCCGCTCGACCTTCGATTTGGTGGGCGGGGCTCCTCGGCCTCCGATTTGGTTGGCGGGGCCCCTCGGCTTCCGATTTGGTGTGTGCTCTGCCTGGGGCCACTGTGCTCTGCCTGGGGCCCCATATGCTGCCTGGGGCCCCTGTGCTCTGCCTGGGGTCCCATATGCTGCCTGGGGCCCCTGTGCTCTGCCTGGGGCCCCATGTTCTGCCTGGGGCCCCTGTGCTCTGCCTGGGGCCACTGTGCTCTGCCTGGGTGTAGGACACTGGTGACGTCACTTATCTCCGGACATTAGCTCCGGACATTATCTCCGGACATTAGCTCCGGACATTATCTCCGGACATTATCTCCGGACATTAGCTCCGGACAAAGCCACGGAAGTTGGCACAAATTGCAGGAAGTAGTATTCTAGGCAATTATATATTAGATAAAAAATATATACTTTTTATACGTAAAAACTCTTGATTCTCTTTATTATTCATGATTAAGTTGAGTTTAGTATATTTACCTATAGGCGTACTGCTGGTGTTTCTGTATATATCACTAAACATGTCATTTCTGAAGTGTTTAAGAAGAATAGTCCAGTAGTTAAATCCTCGTTCTATAAAATATGAACTAATCAAACAATTAATAGTAGGTTTTTACACTGGCCTGTTATCATCAATGTGTCCCTTCTAGTGGATGAAATGTGATCTTGTCCATAAGCGCTCACTAGCAATGGCCGTTTCCTTCTGTGTGAGTATGTGCGGCCGGTCATGGTGCTCGGCTCCACCTGAGTTATATCTGATTTTTGTTCACTTTTACAATGTCTGATTTTCTTGGATACACAAAGGACGGCGCTGGACCAGAAGGTGCAAAAGAGTCACTTCTACGTCTTCATTTTCACAATCTTTGGAGAGTCCAGTAGCCGTCAGCGCTGATCATATTCACAGGTCACGTAACCAGTTGTCATCCATTGCCGATCTTGTGCCGCCTTCTACCACGTCATGGACGTCACTGTCTTTATTTCCACTACATGGGATGACAGTCCGGTATTGCTGAGTCCCTGTGATGGGTTCTGCTTCCTGTAACCGATGTTATAACAAACTCTCCTCCTCCCCGTAGTCCTGGTTTGTACAATACATGAACTGGATGTTAAGAATATTTTTCTCCCTCCATTTGAGGAGTTGCCTGGATGATAAGATTTGGTGTGAATATGGCCTCTGAAGACCCGAGCTGCCGGCCTGTCATCTGCTCTGCAGTCACCGTCTACCCCTGGTCATTCTCAGCCCTAACAAAGCTTCTCCTCTGTCCTCTCCTGCTTCTAATACTCTGTAACATAATAAATAATACAGTAACATCCAACAATCATGGATTATTTGGTAAATCTAGACCCCACACTGTTAGACCACAGGCTGAACAGACCTGAAATCAAGATTTTTGAACTGACACTGTAATAGTTTTATTTTTTAAAATATGATCCCATCACGATCCCATCATGTATTTTGGTACAGATGTGGATAGGAGCATAGCAGGCACATGTGCAGTTTTTGAAATTTTTAAATTAAACGTTTTTTTCGGAAATGCGTTTTAAAGTTTTGCGCTTGCGTTCGCATAGGTAAAATATTATCAAAGATACTCTTGTGACATATCTGGTGAAAGCCTGTACAGTTCTGAGTAGAATGGTGTTTATTTTGTTTCTCTATCTCTTTTCTAGCCTGAGTTATGGGGAGAAATGTAAAGGCAGGCAACACCGAAATTCGCACTTTTTCCGAACTTTGAAAATCAATAAAAAATAAAAAAAAAATATCTAGAATTTTTTCTTCTTCACATTTTGCATTCTCTGACACACTATTACCAAATAACAAAATCTCAAAAGAATTAAAAATATAGTGGTAAAAATCATTGGTTCACTTGACATGGAATGACCCGCAGGCCTTACATGGACACCTTGTCAAAGTGCATTTAACTGTCTTCAGTTCTCTTCCAGACCCAGACAAGGTTCCTGGACACCATCCCTTTTGTGCCAGGAGACCTGGTGTATGTGAAAAAGTTTGTGCGCAGAGATTGTCTCCAGACGAGATTTGAAGGACTTCACACGGTGATCCCGGTCACCCCCACTGCAGTAAAACTTGAAGGAAAGAGCACCTGTATCCACGTCTCACACTGTAAAAGAGACCGAACCAGTGTTTAGTCACAGAAGTGACTGAAGGGAAATGTTGCTGTTGTTTTTGATCTTGAGGTTGGGGGCCATCCTCGCCCCTACCTCTTCGGCCCCTATTGTAAATAAGAATTCTGGTCCCACTATATTCTGGGTAAACCTGACAGCCCCGGTAAATATCTGGCGATTTGATTTCTGTGATGTAGTCAAGTGCCTCGAGACTGAACGGGTGGTAGAGGGAATCATCCAGTTTTATATATATGTTACCAGAAATGACAACAATAACCGTTATTATTGGACAGATGCTGCCTGGAATACGGGAGATGATTGGGGATATAAACCTAGTGAAGCCATGTTCCCAAGGATGGGACAGGTAGGAGTCTTCGTGAGAGAATGCATTAAACAGCCCTTCTGCAACCACTTAGAGGCTGTAAATGGGGTAAAAGTTGTCACCCCCTCCTGAATCTTGAAAACCCCCAATCTGCTGATCTGCAGACGTTTGTACTGGGAAGGAATTATAATTATGTATTTAGTGCTGTACCCTATGCGTATTTAGGCCATATACAGCCCCAAGAAAAAAAACCTATGGTTAGAATGGGTGAGATACAATGTAAGAGTCCAGAATATCTCTGTAGGATGTATTGCTTGTGCTGCTGCGAATACACATCTGAACACACATGCATTGCTTTTCCTGATGACAACACCACCGCCTGTGTCATGAATCTGTTGAAAGGTTTGAAGCCCACTGATTGCCCAGATTATGTCCCACTAATTCATAAGGAACCCAGACTAAAGGTCCCAGGAGAAGTAAGCTGACAATTACACCTGCTATAATTCCCACGACACCACAGGTATACCAGTAGAAATCTCCGAGACAGGTTACTGCAAAGAGAGCAGTTCTCTAGATACTGATTTGCTAATCAAACATACAGAATATATGCACGACATTTATTGGTTATGTGGAGATGGTAAGCTCCGTCCTAGGTTGCCTAATGCCTGGATAGGCCAATGCACCCTTGTTAGACTGGCCATGCAGTTCAAGATTTTACCTTGGGATCCAGAGGTACCTGATGAACCTACCAGAAAAAGGAGAAGTCTCGATCAGCTCCACATGAGTTATGAAGAAGATCCACTAGTATATATTGATGCCATTGGAGTGCCAAGGGGGGTGCCTGACCAGTTTAAAGCCCAGAACCAGATTTATGCCGGCTTTGCTTCTATAGTACCACAGATGCAGATTAATAAAAATGTTGAATGGATCAAATATATATATTTATATATTACAATGAACAAAGATTTGTCAATTATAGCTGTGATGCCTTTTAGGGTATAGTTGAGGATTTGGGCCCTAACACTTGTATGACCCGTGCTGCAACCCGACCTAAGAGAATTACACTGAATTCTGTCCAGACAAGATCACATGCAGTGATATAAGAAGCTGACACAGGATTGTGGTTGGCGGATAGTGGGGACATTAACTTTTAGGAGTAGGCTGACAGTAATCCTTTTGGGAAGGAGCTGTAGACCAGCATGTCATGTCACTCCCCACCACCAGAGAACCAACCACATCAGGTAGGGTAAGACAGATACAGGAGTATTATCCCTGGAGGCCCTCTGACTAGCTAGCTACGCAAAAACATTTGGCTGACCCTGAGAACCAACCTTTCTCATTCTACTGACAAATAATGACCATATGATGGACGTATAAGTGCACCTGGGCAGGCCTAGGTAGTTAGTGAGCACAAAAACAGGTGACGTGCTAGGACGCAAATTAAGATTTTCTACAGATGTGACAAAGGAGAGAGTGTAGAGCTATACTTTGGACGGTTACAGCTGAAATGGGAAGATATGGAGTACAGTCCCATAAACCCACTTGATGTTAGAGTATTGGTAAATACATTCATTGACGGTATGACCAAAGATATACGAGACGAAATATAGACAGCCAGACCTGAATGGCGAAATGTAGATCCGAAAGACCTGAAGGTTTCTAAAGAAGTTGAACAAATTAGGACAATAAGACGACGTGTCATGTATGCTGGAGTAGACACATCTTTCTTCTCCAGTTGGTTAGGTGGGATCAAGGGATTCCTTCAACAAGTTTGTTTAGTACTAATTGCCCTCCTTATAATTGAATCGATAATCCTCTGTTGTGTTATTCCCTTGTACAAAAAGGTTATTGCCAAAGCAACTCCGACTGACACCTTTCTCAATCAAGAAGTAGACCCACCAGAGTACAATGGTACTGATCCAGGGGAGATCCCGAAGTATATTCCTCTCAAGAGAATAGACAAAACCCCCCCATTCTCAGATGATGCCAAGAGATTTAGTTTAGGGACAGTGGGAGAACTCCATGTGAGGTTAGTGAAGGGTTCAGCTGCCTGGAGGCCTCTCGCTAGGGGAGAGTTTCTGAGGTGTCTGGATGAAGAAATCCACCTCCCCTTTTCCCATCACATGGACAGTCTCGAAGGATCTTTCTTTAAGGGAAAAACTTAGTGTTTAGGGGGGATTGTCAAGGTGAAAATATATTTTCTTACATACCTTTGTACTTTTATATATCATATACTGTGAAACAATAAGTTTTCCCCTGCTAAAGCAAATGTAATTGTATTTAAAGATGGCCGCCAGAGTTCAGTTTCGTTTCAGGTTAGTGTCTGGAGGGATGAAGATTCATTTCTTTAGAAACGAAACTGAAGGAATGTGAAGAAAAGGATGATCCACCAGAAGATGTTAGAACAAATCAGAAAGACTGAATGCTAGCTTAAACCCCGCCTAATGCACGCCTTCCCCTAACACTCAATATAGTATTGTGTATTTTTAGAATAAAGCCAGTTGCTGTGACCGTTACACACATGTGTGTGGATTCACGGGCATGCACTGAGATTGAACCAGCTACCTGTCTGACTCATTCTTACCCGGTACCACATGCTTATAGTTTAATTTGGAATGACTGGTGAATGAGGATTTATATTGTCGTTTACGACCCCGACAATGTGAGGTCTTGTTTTTTGCGGGATGAGTTGACGTTTTTATTGGTAACATTTTCGGGCACATGACATTTTTTTATCGCATTTTATTCCCATTTTTGTGAGGCAGAATGACCAAAAACCAGCTATTCATGAATTTCTTTTGGGGGGGAGGCGTTTATACCGTTCCGCGTTTGATAAACTGGATAAAGCAGTTTTATTCTTCGGGTCAGTAGGATTACAGCGATACCTCATTTATATCATTGTTTTATGTTTTGGCGCTTTTATACGATAAACTATTTTATAGAAAAAATAATTATTTTTGCATCGCTTTATTCTGAGGACTATAACTTTTTTATTTTTTCTTTGATGATGCTGTATGGCGGCTCATTTTTTGCGGGACAAGATGACGTTTTCAGCGGTACCATGGTTATTTATATCCGTCTTTTTGATCGCGTGTTATTCCACTTTTTGTTTGGCGGTATGATAATAAAGCGTTTTTTGCCTCTTTTTTTTTACGGTGTTTACTGAAGGGGTTAACCAGTGGGACAGTTTTATAGGTCGGGTCGTTACGGACGCGGCGATACTAAATGTGTACTTTTATTGTTTTTTTTTTATTTAGATAAAGAAATGTATTTATAGGAACAATATATTTTTTTTTGGGGGGGGGGGTGGTTTGGGGGAATTTTTTTTTCTTTACACGTGAATATATTTTTTTTTTTACACTATAACATTGCCCCGGGGGGGGGCGGCATCATGTTATAGTGTAAGATCGCTGATCTGACACTTTGCTGTGCACTGTGTCAGATCAGCAATTTGACGTGCACAGCTCCAGGCTTCCCGGCGCCTACTCTGAGCAGGTGCTGTGAAGCCACCTCCCTGCAGGACCCGGATGCCGTGGCCATTTTGGATCCAGGCCTGCTGCAGCGAGGAGGAGGTAAGAGACCCTCGGAGCAACACGATCTCATCAGGTTGCTCCGGGGGTCTCCGGGAAGCACGCAAGGAGCCCCATCCCTGCGCGATGCTTCCCTATACCGCCGAAACACTGCGATCATGTTTGATCGCAGTGTGTCGGGGGTTAATGTGCCGGGGGCGGTCCATGACCGCTCCTGGCACATAGTGCCGGATGTCAGCTGCGATAGTCAGCTGACACCCGGCCGCGATCCCCCCCGTGAGCGCGGCCGATCGCATATGACGTACTATCCCGTCGGTGGTCATACGGGCCCACCCCACCTCGACGGGATAGTACGTCTAATGTCAGAAAGGGTTTAATAATATATTACATAACATTAGAGTATAACATGTCAGAGAAAATCAAGAGAAAGTCAAGAATCAAAAGAGTAACGAGCCGTAAGGCTAACAGGGTGGGTGCTGTGTCCCCCAATGAGTGGCTTGGAGAAAAGGATTTTACGGTGAGTACACAAAAATCCCTATTTCTTCTTCGCCACATTGGGGGACACAGAACCATGGGACGTCCCAAAGCAGTCCCTGGGTGGGAAACAATACAACCAAATAACTCAGTGTACCATCTGACTATAAATGCACAACATTTATAGTCAGAAGATGGAGTGTGGACATTGTAGTGCTTTGTGAAAGTATGCAGGCTAGACCATGTTGCGGCCTTGCAAACCTGCTCCGCCATTGCCTGGTGCCGAATGGCCCAGGAAACACCCATCGACCTAGTAGAGTGTGCCCTAATCCTCGCCGGGATAGGTCTGCCCCTGACGAGATAAGATTCTTGAATAGCTGATCGGATCCATCTGGCTATCGTGACCGTAGACGCGGCTAAACCCTTTCTGTGACCCTCCGGGAGAACAAAGAGGGAGTCCGATTTGCGGAAGGGAGCAGTCCTAGAAATGTACCTCCTGAGGGCCCGTACCACGTCCAAGGTGTGAAGGGCCTCTTCGACCCTATGTCTTGGCTGTGGGCAGAAGGAGGGAAGAATGATATCTTCATTAAGGTGGAATGAAAACACCTTAGGGAGAAAAGCCAGAGATGGGCGTAGGACTACTTTGTCCTGGTGGAAGGAAAGGAAAGGCGCCCGGCAGGATAGTGCAGCCAACTCTGAGACTTGCCTGATAGATGTTACTGCCACAAGGAAGGCAACCTTCTAGGAGAGAACAGTCAGTGAGACATCCTGCAGAGGTTCAAACGGAGATTCCTGTAGAACGCTCAGGACCAAATTGATATCCCAGGTCTCTAATGGCATTCTGTAGGGGGGTACCACGTGGGAGACCCCTTGAACAAAGGTCCTAACTTGCAAGTTAGCAGCAATCTTACGCTGGAACAACATAGATAACGCTGAGATCTGACCCTTGAGGGAACTGAGCGCCAGACCGGAATCCAAGCCCGACTGGAGAAATTCCAGAGTGGAGGGAATTGAGAAAACGAGAGGAGGACGACCGCGGAGCCTGCACCGTGAGAAAAAGGCTTTCCAGGTGCGGTGATAGATGCAAGCGGAAGACACCTTGCGAGCGCTTATCATGGTGGCAATGACCTGCTGGGAGAAACCAGCTTGAGTTAGGATCCAGGTTTCAACAGCCAAGCCATTAAACGTAGGGCCCCTGAGCTCTGGTGGTAGATCGGCCCTTGGCGAAGCAGATCTTGGCGGTCTGGTAACCGCCAGGGGACGTCGGATACGAGTTGAACGAGCTCCGCATACCATGCGCGACGTGGCCAATGCGGGGCGATAAGGATCACAGGAACCCCGTCCGTCTTGATTTTCCGGATTACTTTTGGCAGCAAAGGAAGCGGAGGAAACACGTACGGGAATTGGAACCGATGCCATGGGGATATCAGTGCGTCCACCCCGATGGCTCGGGGATCCCGAGAACGTGCCATGAAGTTGGGAACTTTGGCGTTCAGTCTGGACGCCATCAGGTCCATGTCCGGAGTTCCCCAGCAAAGGTAGATTTGCTGGAAAACCTCTGGATGGAGTTCCCACTCCCCCGAGGCGAAACCCTGATGGCTGAGAATGTCCGCCGCCCAGTTCTCGACGCCTGGAATGTGCACTGCAGAAGTGGTGGAGTGGTTGGTCTCGGCCCAAGGGAGAATGTGGGAGACTTCCTGCATCGCCGCCCTGCTGCGGGTACCCCCCTGATGGTTTATGTACGCCACCGCTGTGACGTTGTCCAATTGAATTCGAATAGGGTGACCCGCGAGCAGGAAGTGAAAACGTCTCAGGGCAAATCTGATAGCTCGAATCTCCAAGATGTTTATGGAAAGTCTCGACTCCCGAATCGTCCAACGCCCCTGGGCAGTGTGGTGGCGAAACACCGCTCCCCAACTGAGGAGACTGGCGTCGGTAGTTACCACCAGCCAGTGGATTGGGAGAAAAGACCTCCCCTGGTTGAGAGATGATTCCAAAGTCCACCATTTAAGCGCTTGCCTGATCCGCAGGGGCAGAGGACATGGGTGGTCAAGAGTTAAGGGACTCCTGTCCCAATTGTCCAGAAGGGCCTGTTGTAAGGGGCGGAGATGCAGTCGAGCGAAGGGAACAGCTTCCATTGCGGCCCCCCATTTTCCCCAGGATCTTCATGGCAAACCGAATGGACTGCGGACAAGGGCGACAGAGCGTCCTGGCTCCCTGCTGAAACGCATGGGCCTTTGACCGAGGAAGGAAAACCAGCCCCTTGGACGTGTCCGGGATCATGCCTAGGAAAGAGATCCGTCGGGCTGGAACGGGGGAGGACTTGTCCAAGTTGATTAACCAGCCCAGGCGCGAAAGGGAATCCAAGGTAATGCGGACGCTTGTTTCGCAGGCATGAAAAGACGGACCTTTGATCAGGAGGTCGTCTAAGTATGGCAACACGACCACTCCTCGGGAGTGAAAAATGGCCATGACAGCCGCCAAGACCTTTGTGAATACCCTGGGCGCAGTGGCAAGACCGAAGGGTAAGGCCGTGAATTGAAAGTGGTCCTCTTGGATGGCGAAACGGAGAAACCTTGATGTGGCGGGAAGATTGGGATATGAAGATAAGCATCTTTGATGTCTATTGATGCTAGGAATTCCCCTCTCTCCATTGAGGAGATGACTGACAGGAGGGATTCCATCCTGAACTGCCGTACCTTTACATACTTGTTTAGGAGATTCAGGTCCAAAATAGGCGCACCGTCCCATCCTTTTTTTGGCACGACGAAGAGGTTTGAGTAAAAACCTCTGAATCTCATGTTCTGGAACCGGAACAATGACCCCGTTTTGGCGGAGGGATTCGATGGCGCGATGAAGTGCGCGAGATTGAGCTCCCGAACTTGGGAGACGAGAGGGAAAAAACCGAGCTGGAGGGGAGGCGGAGAATTCTATTTTGTAACCAGAAGACACCAGGTCTCTGACCCATTCGTCGTGAATGACGGAAAGCCAGACGTGTTGAAAAAGAAGCAGGCGTCTGCCTACTTTGGAGGTGTCGACTGGAATACTCCCTGAGTCATTGTGAAGGAAATCTGGAAGGCCTGGACCCTCTGGTTCTGGGTTGTCTAGGCTTTCCTCGCCAGGACTGATTCGGCCTGTAAGAAGGCCGAGAGTCTGTCTCTGCGTGGAGATCGTTCTGATCTGGATGAGGCTGTGGAGGAGGACCAGAAAGGGCTACTGCGAAAGGGCCGAAAACAAAAATGTTGCTGGCGCTGAAAGGCAGCTTTAGGCCTGAGTTGAGTGAGGAATTTGCTTTTCCCTCCTGTAGCATCGGAAATAAGTTGGTCTAATTTTTCTCAAAACAGACGTCCGCTCTGAAAGGGAAGGAAAATCAGACTTTTTTTGAGGAGGAATCCGCGTGCCACTCTCTAAATAGCTCCCCTGATGGTGATGGCGTTTGAAGCCGCAGTTGCCGCACAGTCCGCTGCGTCTAATGACGCGTACATCACAATCTCCGCCTCAGACGGAAGAGCCCGGTCCTGAATGGATTTTGCAAGAGAATTTGCCCAGAAAACCATTGCTTTGGCAACCCATGCCGCAGCGCAGGAAGGAGATAGGGAGGAACCTGAGGCTTCATACACTTAGCGAGCCAGGGAATCTAACTGGCGTTCTGTGGGATTTTTAATTGAAGCCCCATCAGGTACGGATAAAAGCGTTTTGGTAGCCAAACACGATACCGGAGGATCTACCAGAGGTGGTTCCGTCCAATCTTTGACAAGATCTGCGGAAAAGGGATACTTCTATTCCAGGGCCTTTTTACCCGTAAAGCGTTTATCCGGTCGCTCCTTGTGTCGCCGGACTATATCTAGGAAATCTGGATGAGAGGCGAACACCTTATGGGATCGCTTGGTTCTCGTAAAAGGAAACCGCGTGATCCGGAGTTGAATTAGGGTCATCATCAACCGTTAACGCATGATTGACAGCCTCAATGAGGGAATGAACAGTTGATTGAAACTCCGGAGAATCCGGGTCCAAGGACGCCTCAGACTCATACTCAGAGTCGTGATCGCTTCGAGCCCCTGGAGAGGGTGAGCGAGAAGTGGAGCTACCAGAGGCTGAATGGCGTGGTGAATGTGCAGGACAGGTAGTGCGGATCCGTTTTTTGGATGTCCGTACTTCTTTCAGGTGAGAGCGGCCCCTGCTGGCCGATGATTCCCTTGTTATAGAGGGGTCTCAACCCAGGAAAACGAGCGCCCCGCTCCCCAGAGGGGTCATGAAGGGATTCAATCGCTTTGGCTAACGAAGCCATGGATTGTGACAGTGACGCGGCCAACTCAGGGGGGCTAGATATAATGGGGGTCGGTAGCGGCGGAGGGCTCCTGGGCACAT
Organism: Ranitomeya variabilis; assembly: GCF_051348905.1. NCBI lineage: Eukaryota > Metazoa > Chordata > Amphibia > Anura > Dendrobatidae > Ranitomeya > Ranitomeya variabilis. Next base: position 715,419,001 of record NC_135232.1, on the reverse strand, counting down.
TGGGCATCACAGGCAGGGCAGAGAGGGAAGCTTTAAGGCCGAGGAAGGGGAGCCTGGCAGGTGGTACATGCAGAGAAAAAGGTGGTATGTACCTTAGTGGTCTTTTTATTCCTTGACTGTGACATGTTGTACCCCAATATGAGAAAAAAAGGCTGCTAGTGGGAGCTGAGGGGTAACGCTGCAGAGAAGCACGTAGTGCCGTCTCCTTACCCAGGTCCTGTGCCCCGCAATCGGATAGGTGGCGCTGAATGGGAAAAACCTCCAGAGCTGCTGGCATGTGGGAAGAAGCCGGCCAGCGCTGCTGTGCAGTGGGAAGATGGCTGCCGAGAGTTTGGGGGTAGTCCCGCAAGGAGCGAGAAGCACCAGGACCGGGGACGGAGCCGCAACAATGACGTGAGCGTGGGCAGGGCCTATCAGGATGCAGCCTACACTAGGCTGAAGCCAGGGACTAAATTTTCGGCTTCGGCCGGCACGCACCCGCGGACCGCCGAGAAAGACGCCGCGGAGCCCTTACCGCTATGGAGCCCTCCCAAAATGCCAGAAAACGCGACCCCTTATCTGCACTTACCCCATATTGGAGGGGTGGCCGATGTAGGACTCGGGGTAGATAGGACAGTGCAGGGTTAGGGGAGCTTCCATCCACCATGCCCTTAAAAGGGGGATGGAGAGGAACCGTCAGCCTCCTTCCATCATCAGCTTTTTCAGTGGTGATGCAGTGGGGGGGGGCTGCACGGAACAGCCGAGGGTGAGACCTGGTGGACAGGGCAAGATGTCGGGCAATAAGGCCTGGCTGCAAGAGGATACTGGAGGTGACACTCCAGTGCTCGTCTGTAAAGCAGGGGGGAGATCGGTGCCCTTGAAGGGGCCCGTCGCCCCAAAAGTCAGCTCAGGCAGTGGCATCCCACGTCACAGGAGAGGATACGGAGAGGGATACTCTCTGTGCTCGCCTGTTGTTGGTTCGGGAAGATCGGAGCCTTGCAAGGTTCCGTCGCCCCTTCGTCCAGTAAAAAGTTAAATCCAGTGTGCCTCCTACAGACACTAAGCTTGAACTGGGTCTCTGGAAGCCAGCATGAGGGTGTATACTGCAGGGGAGGAGCTAACTCTTTGTCTCAACTTCGTGTCAGCCTCCTAGTGACAGCAGCATGACACCCATGGTTCAGTGTCCCCCAATGTGGCGAAGGAGAAATTATAATTCTCCCGAAATGTTTATATATGCTGGAACATACATCAATTAAGGTCCCTAAGGGCTTCTTAGGAAAACGCATGGCATGATGGCAGAATTTATATGGGGCTCATCAAGGCCTAAATTAAGTATTGGATCCCTGCAGAGACCCAAAAACCTGGGTGGATGTGCAGTGCCTGATCTTTTTTTGTATTACCTAGCTGGTCAGTTGCGCTACTTAAGGCATTGGTTGATTCGGGATGGACAGAGGCTCATCTCATGCATTTTTGGGGTGGGGGTACACCATGGGCAATATTGGAAGGTTCATACAGACCACCCCAGGGTTTGCTGTTTGCACATAGCTTAGCAATACAGGTTTGGCGAGAAAGTAAACGCATTTTGAAATTCACTGATTTAGTTGGGGAAACTCAGATATGGGATAATCCCGAGTTCTCACACCTCCAAGGTTTGCAAGATCCAAGTTTCTTGAAACAAAATGGAATAATGACACAATCAGATTTTTGAACATGAAACTTTATTATCATTTGAACAAATTCATGTACAGTTTGAGATCCCCCACAGGAAGTTTTATAGATATCTGCAATCGAGGCACGCCATAACGTATCAGTTCCCATTTCCTAGAATGTGAATATCTAGATATCCATTGATAGGAGCACTATCAACTAAAGGACCCACGGGCGCGATATCCTCCCTATATACCTTTTTGCTAAATTCCAGAATTGCATCCACTCAGCTTGCTGTAGAAGGTAAATGGCGGCACTTAATCCCCTCTATTGCTGATGACCAGTGTGAGGCCCTAGAGGCCCATACAATGGTGTCGCCAGCTGCAAATAACAAGCTAATCCAATTGTATATACTTCACCAATCCTATCTGACCCCAAGTAAATTGCATAAATTTGGTAGATGGGCAACTGATGAATGCCATAGATGTGGACAATCGGGGGCGGATTTCTGGCACCTCATTCGGAATTGTAGAATAATCCGACGATATTGGTGTGATGTAATAAATACATTAGAATGGTTAATTTGGATACCAATTGAATGTAGTCCAGAGTTGTTTATCCTGGTAGTTGTGGATGAAGAGAGGTAGGGCCATTATGATAGAATATTTCTTCGGGAAGCTTTATTTATGGCTAGGAAAGCAATAGCGTTGAGGTGGATGGGGGGGGGTCTCCTTCGATTCATCAATGGAAAAACTTTGTGAATAATAATTACAGATGACAACATACTATATAGAAACACCAAGGTTACTTACCGGTAGCCGGTTTTTCCGGAACCCATGATGGCACACCTGAAAGAGGGGATCCGCCCAGCCAGGACAGGAAACCCTACTGAAATAAAAGGGCGCTACCTCTCTGTCGCTTCAGTTGCTTTTCAGAGCATGAGAGGCCCCCCTGGTTAGTACACATGGCAATCCAACACCACATCATATTAACTAAAAGCACCCAAAACAATAGTGCACACCGAAGGGGTGATAAAGGGGGAGAATACACGGGTGCCGTCATGGGTTCCGGAAAAACCGGCTACCGGTAAGTAACCTTGGTGTTTTCCCTTCCCCCATGACGGCACACCTGAGAGACTTTTGTAGAAAGAAAAAACCTTAGGGAGGGACCACCGCTTGGAGTACCCTTCCATCAAAGGTTAGGTCAGCAGAGGAGGAAAGGTCTAGCCGGTAGTGTTTGAAAAAAGTTGAGGGTGAGGACCAGGTAGCGGCTTTGCAAATTTGGTCAATTGATACCTCAGCCTTCTCTGCCCAGGAGGTAGCCACAGCTCTGGTGGAGTAAGCCTTGATGCCGTCAGGAACCGGAGTGCCACTTGCAGAATAGGACAGACTAATGGCCTCCCTGATCCATCTAGCAATGGTACTTTTAGCTACCCCACACCCCTTTTTACTACCCTGAAAGGCTACAAATAGGGTTTGATCTTTCCTCCACTGACTAGTCATGGTCATGTATTGTAACATGGATCTCCTTACATCTAACATATGGAACTTTTGTTCCCCCGGATTTTTAGGATTATTACAAAACGATGGTAACGTAATCTCCTGACTTTTTGGACTACTTTGGGGAGATACGCTGGATCTGGTCTTAGGATTATCCGGTCATCAAGAACCTGAGTGTAAGGAGGGCATATTGATAGAGCTTGTAAATCACCTACCCTACGGGCCGATGTTAGGGCTACTAGTAGGACTGTTTTCATGGTGAGTAATTTATGTGATAACTCCTGCAAAAGCTCAAAAGGATCTCTGGATAAAGCCTCCAAGACTAGATTTAGATCCCAAGAAGGGATTTTGGGGATAATAACCGGCCTAGACCTGCTACAGGATTTTATGAATCGTGAAACCCACGTATTAGATGCCAAGTTGCAATTATATAGGGCCCCTAAGGCTGAAACTTGAACCTTAAGGGTGCTAGTTGCTAATCCTAGTTGCAAGCCTGCTTGTAGAAATTCTAGGATGGGACCCACTGGAGCTACATCCCCTAATGGTTTACCCAAGAAGTCTAAGAAACTTCTTCCAGGTCCTACCGTAGATCCTAGATGTTATAGGCTTTCTGCTTTTTAACAAGGTGGAGACTAACCCTGGTGAGAATCCTTGGCGACTCAGTAGCGCCCTCTCAAATACCAGGCTGCCAGATGGAAGCCCTTCACCTGAGAGTGGGTCACTTGTCCCTGGGTTAACAGGTCTGGCACATCTGGCAGAATCCATGGGTCTGTTAATGACATCTGCCTTAGAAGTGAGAACCATGGCCTTCTTGGCCAGAATGGAGCTATGAGTATTATTTTTGCTCGGTCTTCTCTGATCTTTCGGACTACTGTTGGAATCATCACTATCGGGGAAAATGCGTAGGCCAGAGAGAATTTCCATGGTATTAGTAGGGCATCTACTGCGAAAGGATGTTCCTTTGGGTTCAGTGAGCAAAATGTTTTCACTTTTTTGTTGTGTGAGGTGGCAAACAAGTCTATCTCTGGTGTACCCCAGGCCTGTATTATTCGTTGGAACACCTCGGGATTCAAGGACCATTCCCCGTCTCAGAATTCTGCGACTCAGAAAGTCTGCCTGTGAGTTTTCTACACCTCTTATGTGTAGTGCTGTTAGGTAAGACAGGTGTTGTTCTGCCCAATGAAATAGTAAGTTTGACTCCTCCATGAGGTGCCAAGACCTCGTCCCCCCCTGGTGATTGATATAGGCCACCACTGCTCGATTGTCCGTCATGATTCGAGCACGGCGGCCCTGGAACAGGGGAAGAAAATGTTTCAAGGACTTTTCTACTGTCCATAGTGCTTTTACGTTCGAGCCATAGCTCCTTTCTTGGGAGGACCAAGTTCCTTGAACTGAATGGGATCTTAAGTGAGCTCCCCAACCTAAACCGCTTGTGTCGGTCATGATGATGTCCTCGACCGGTTTCTGCCACTGGACTCCCATAGTGAGATGTTCCTCTATGGTCCACCAAATTAAGGAATTTCTTACATCCTGATGAAGACATAGATTTCCTTCCAAATGCCCTTTTAACAGTCTTTGAGCTGACAGAACTTCCCACTGCAGTTGTCTCAGGTGGAATTGTGCCCATCCTACGGCCGGAATGCAGGATGTTAATGAGCCTAGTAGGGACATCGCTTTTCTTAGGGTCATCGTGGGTTGATGCATTGCTGCAGTGGTCAAGTTGATTATTTTGGCTACTTTGTTCTCTGGGAGGAGGCAGAGCTGACGTTTTGAATCTAGTATCAAACCCAGGAAGGACTGCACCTTTACTGGAACTAACTTTGATTTGGGAACATTTATTATCCAACCCAGCTCTATTAGAGTTGATGTCACTACCGTTATCTGATGGGAGCAATCGGCCTCTGTCTTCCCTATCACAAGAAAACCGTCCAAGTATGGGACAATCACGACATTCCGGGAACGGAGGTATGACATTACCTCCGCCATCACCTTGGTGAAGACCCTGGAGGTGTAGATAGGCCGAATGGAAGGGCTGTATATTGGTAATGTTTCACTTGGTTTTGTATGTAGAGTGCCACTCTCAAGTATCTCCAGTATTCGCGATGTATTGGAATATGGTAATATGCTTCTTTTAAGTCTATTACTGCCATGAAGCAGTGAGGAAACAGAAGTTTTGTGGTTGTATTGATGGACTCCATCTTGAAGGAGTAGTTGTCTATTGAATGGTTGATTATGGTCCTCCAAGAGCCATCGGGTTTTTGTATTAGAAAGAGGGGGGGAGTAAAACCCCCTTCCTACCTCCTGAACCGGGACTTCTTGCAAGACATTTTTTTTTAATCAGTCCGAGGACTTCTGTTTCTAGAGCTAATTGTTCCTGCTGGGCTTTTCTCCGGGGAGTTATAACAAAATTGTGCCTGGGTGGACGGATAAATTTTTATTTTTAGGCCCTCTTTTATAATATTTAAAACCCAGGTGCTCGGGGAGATGTTTATCCAGGCTGGATAGAAGAGGGAGAGTCTTCCTCCAACCTCTGATGTAATGTCATTGGGGGGACTTTTTCGCTGCTGTAGAGGGCCCTTTGAACATATAGCCCGATCTCCTTTTATCTTTGAAGTCCCTATTTCTCCTATCTCCTGGAGGACGGCCTCTGTTAAATCTTCTCCGAAAAAACGTTTTTTAGGATCTTTAGGGAAGGTTGGAAAGGCTTTCTTTTTGTCTCCTGCCTGTTCCAAGATCTCTTCTAACTTTTTCCCAAAGAGGAGTTGACCGTCGCATGGGATGGTGCATAGCTTATGTTTGGATGGCAAATCTCCCGGACAATCTTTAACCCCTTCACCCCAAAGCCTGTTTTCACCTAAGTGACACGGCCAATTTTTACAATTCTGACCACTGTCACTTTATGAGGTCATAACTCTGAAACGCTTCAACGGATCCTGGTGATTCTGAGATTGTTTTCTCGTGACATATTGTACTTTATGATAGTGGTAAAACTTCTTCGATATGACTTGCATTTATTTGTGAAAAAAACAGAAATTTGTCGAAAATTATGAAAATTTAGCAATTTTTAAATTTTTCGTTTTTATGCCCTTAAATTAGAGAGTTATATCACATAATATAGTTAATAAACAACATTTCCCACATGTCTGCTTTACATCAGCACAATTTTGGAAACATAATTTTTTTTTGTTAGGGAGTTATAAGGGTTAAAAGTTGACCAGCGATTTCTCATTTTTGCAACAAAATTTGCAAAACCATTTTTTTTACGGACCACCTCACACTTGAAGTGACTTTGAGGGGTCTATATGACAGAAAATGTCCAAAAGTGACACCATTCTAAAAACTGCACCCCTCAAGGTACTCTAAACCACATTCAAAAAGTTTATTAACCCTTCAGGTGCTTCACAGGAATTTTTGGAATGTTTAAAAAAAATTGAACATTTAACTTTTTTTTCACAAAATTTTTACTTCAGATCCAATTTGTTTTATTTTACCAAGGGTAACAAGAGAAATTGGACCAAAAAAGTCGTTGTACAATTTGTCCTGAGTACGCCGATACCCCACATGTTGGGGTAAACCATTGATTGGGCACATGGCAGAGCTCGGAAGGGAAGGAGCGCCATTTGACTTTTCAATGCAAGATTTGCTGGAATTGAGATCGGAGCCCATGTCGCGATTGGAGAGCCCCTGACGTGCCTAAACAGTGGAAACCCCCACAAGTGACACCATTTTGGAAAGTAGACCCTCTAAGGAACTAATCTAGATGTGTGGTGAGCACTTTGAACCTCCAAGTGCTTCACAGAAGTTTATAATGTAGAGCCGTAAAAAAAATTAATATTAATTTTCACAAAAAATGATCTTTTTGCCCCAAATTTTTTATTTTCCCAAGGGTAGCAGGATAAATTGGACCCCAAAAGTTGTTGTGCAATTTGTCCTGAGTACGCTGATACCCCATATGTGGGGGTAAACCACTGTTTGGGCGCATGGCAGAGCTCGGAAGGGAAGGAGCGCCATTTGACTTTTCAATGCAAAATTGGCTGGAATTGAGATCGGAACCCATGTCGTGTTTGGAGAGCCCCTGACGTGCCTAAACAGTGGAAACCCCCACAAGTGACACCATTTTGGAAAGAAGACCCCCTAAGGAACTTATCTAGATGTGTGGTGAGCACTTTGAACCTCCAAGTGCTTCACAGAAGTTTATAATGTAGAGCCGTAAAAAAAAATTAATATTAATTTTCACAAAAAATGATCTTTTTGCCCCAAATTTTTTATTTTCCCAAGGGTAGCAGGATAAATTGGATGCCAAAAGTTGTTGTGCAATTTGTCCTGAGTACGCTGATACTTCATATATGGGGATAAACCACTGTTTGGGCGCATGGCAGAGCTCGGAAGGGAAGGAGCGCCATTTGACTTTTCAATGCAAAATTGGCTGGAATTGAGATCGGAACCCATGTCGTGTTTGGAGAGCCCCTGACGTGCCTAAACAGTGGAAACCCCCACAAGTGACACCATTTTGGAAAGAAGACCCCCTAAGGAACTTATTTAGATGTGTGGTGAGCACTTTTAACCCCCAGTTGTTTCACTAAAGTTTAGAATGTAGCGCTGTGAAAATCAAAAAATCATTTTTTCTTTCCACAAAATGATGTTTTAGCCCGCAATTTTTTTCCCCCCAAGGGTAACAGGAGAAATTGGACCACAAAAGTTATTGTCCAATTTGTCCTGAGTACGCTGATACCCCATACATTGGGGGGAACCACTGTTTGGGCGCACGGCAGAGCTCGGAAGGGAAGGAGCGCCGTTTGAAATGCAGACTTAGATGGATTGGTCTGCAGGTGTCATGTTGCATTTGCAGAGCCCCTGATGTACCTAAACAGTAGAAACCCCCCACAAGTGACCCCATATTGGAAACTAGACCCCCCACGGAACTTATCTAGATGTGTTGTGAGAACTTTGAACCCCCAAGTGCTTCACTACAGTTTATAACGCAGAGCCGCGAAAATAAAAAATATATTTTTTTCCACGAAAATTATATTTTAGCCCCCATGTTTTTATTTTTCCAAGGATAAGGCTGGTTTCACACTTGCGTTTTTTTTAAAAACGCATGTGTGAAAAAACGCATGTAATCGCGGTAAAACGCATGCGTTTTTTTAGACGCATGCGTTTTTATAGAAAAACACAAGAAAACAAGAAAAAACCAAAAAACCCTAACCCTACCCCTACCCCTAACCTGAAATACGTGGCACTGAAATACGTGGCACTGAAATACGTTTATATACGTATATACGTATATATGTATATAAGTGCCACGATATTTCAGTGGCCACGTATATAAGTGCCACGTATATAAGTGCCACGTATATAAGTGCCACGTATATAAGTGCCACGTATATAAGTGCCACGTATTTCATGTACATGCCACGATATTTAAGTGCCACGTATATAAGTGCCACGTATATAAGTGCCACGTATTTAAGTGCCACGTATTTAAGTGCCACGTATTTAAGTGCCACGTATTTAAGTGCCACGTATTTAAGTGCCACGTATTTAAGTGCCACGTATTTAAGTGCCACGTATTTAAGTGCCACGTATTTAAGTGCCACGTATTTAAGTGCCACGTATTTAAGTGCCACGTATTTAAGTGCCACGTATTTAAGTGCCACGTATTTCACGTAAATGCCACGATATTTCAGTGCCACGTATTTCACTGAAATACCGTGGCACTTAAATACGTGGCACTGAAATATCGTGGCACTGAAATATCGTGGCACTGAAATATCGTGGCACTGAAATATCGTGGCACTGAAATATCGTGGCACTGAAATATCGTGGCACTGAAATATCGTGGCACTGAAATATCGTGGCACTGAAATACGTGGCACTGAAATACGTGGCACTGAAATACGTGGCACTGAAATACGTGGCACTGAAATACGTGGCACTGAAATACGTGGCACTATGACTGTCAGAAAATGTTCATTAAACGGTTAGGGATGAGTTTAGGGGTAGGGTTAGGGTTTGGATCCCTTTATCACCTTGATGGTGGTGGGTGACTTTTCAGTGTGTTCTGTTTTTTTTCTATAAAAACGCATGCGTTTTTAACGCAAACAAACGCGTTGAGATCGGACGCCATGTCGCGTTTGGAGAGCCCCTGATGTGCCTAAACAGTGAAAACTCCCCAATTCTAACTGAAACCCTAACCCCAACCCTAACCCTAGTCCTAACCCTAGCGCTACTTTCACACTAGCGTTTTTTTGCATACGTCGCAATGCGTCGTTTTGGCGAAAAAACGCATCCTGCAAAGTCATCTGCAGGATGCGTTTTTTCCCCATAGACTAACATTAGCGACGTATTGACACACGTCGCAAGCGTCGTGCGACGGTTGCGTCGTGTTGTGGCGGACAGCCGGCAGCAACAAACGTTACATGTAACTTTTTTTGTGCCGACGGTCCACCATTTCCGACCGCGCATGCGCGGCTGGAACTCCGCCCCTACCTCCCCGCACCTCACAATGGGGCAGCGGATGCGTGGAAAAACAGCATCCGCTGCCCCCGTTGTGCGGCGCTTGCACAGTATGCGTCGGTATGTCGGGCCGACGCAGAGCGACGGCCCCGTACCGACGCTAGTGTGAAAGTAGCCTAACGGGAAAATGGAAATAAATATATTTTTTAAAATTTTATTATTTTTCCTAACTAAGGGGGTGATGAAGGGGGATTTGATTTACTTATATAGCGTTTTTTGGGCGGATTTTTATGGTTGGCAGCCATCACACACTAAAAGACGCTTTTTATTGCAAACAATAGTTTTTGCATCACCACATTTTGAGAGCTATAATTTTTCCATATTTTGGTCCACAGAGTCATGTGAGATCTTGTTTTTTGCGGGACGAGTTGACGTTTTTGCTGGTACCATTTTCGGGTACATGACATTTTTTGATCGCTTTTTATTCCGATTTTTGGGAGGCGGAATGAACGAAAACCAGCAATTCCTGAAATTCTTTTAGGGGGGGCGTTTATACCGTTCCGCGTTTGGTAAAAAGGATAAAGCAGTTTTATTCTTCGGGTCAGTACGATTACAGCGATACCTCATTTATGTAATTTTTTTATGTTTTGGCGCTTTTACACAATAAAAACTATTTTATATAAAAAAATAATTGTTTTTGCATCGCTTTATTCTGAGAGCTATAACTTTTTTATTTTTCTGCTGATGATGCTGTATGGCGGCTTTTTTTTTGCGGGACAAGATGACGTTTTCAGCGGTACCATGGTTATTTATATCCGTCTTTTTGATCGCGTGTTATTCCACTTTTTGTTTGGCGGTATGAGAATAAAGCGTTGTTTTTTGCCTCGTTTTTTTTTTTTTTTTTTTTTACAGTGTTCACTGAAGGGGTTAACTAGTGATATAGTTTTATAGGTGGGGTTGTTACGGACGCGGCGATACTAAATATGTGTACTTTTATTGTGTGGTGTTTTTTTTATTTAGATAAAGAAATGTATTTATGGGAATATATTTATTTTTTTTTTCTTTATTTAGGAATTTTTTTTTTTTTTTTTTTTTTTTTTTTTACACATTTGGAAAAATTTTTTTTTTACTTTTTTACTTTGTCCCAGGAGGGGACATCACAGATCGGTGATCAGACCGTGTGCATAGCACTCGGTCTGATCACCGATGTGACAGGCACGTAACAGAGGCTTGCCGGCGCCTGCTATGAGGATTCTCAGCAGACGCCGGCAAGCAGGGTCATCTTATGACCCGGAAGGAGTCCCGCGGCCATCTTGGATCCGGGGACTCCTTCCAGGTCACCGGAGCAGCGCGATCTCATCGCGCTGCTCCGGTGGGAGAGCGCAGGGAGCCCCCGTCCCTGCGCGATCCCCCTCTATGCCGCTGTCACTATTGACAGCGGCATCAGAGGGGCTAAATGCCCGCGATCGGCGACAGCGCCGATCGTGGGCATTGCTGCGGGGTGTCAGCTGTCATATACAGCTGACACCCGCACCCGATCACCGCGGCGCTCAGCGTGAGACCGCGGTGATCGGGGCGCCGTACTAGTACTGCGGCTGGCACTAATGCAGTGCCGGCAGCGCCGTACTAGTACGGCGCATGTCACGAAGGGGTTAAGCCATAGGGCTCTCCTGGCCGCATTGGACAGGCCTGCTGCTCTAGCTGTTAATCTTGCAGAGTCCACGGAGGAATCTGCCAAAAAAAGCTGCTGCCCCTTGAACTAGGGATATGTTTGCAAGAATGTCATTCCTAGGAACTTTATCCCTTAGCTGGTCTTCTATCTGCTGTAACCAGCAGATAGAAGACCAGCGTGAGCTGTACATGTCCCAGCTATAGCTGGTTTCAAGCCCCCTGCCGCTGCTTCCCAGATGTGTCTCAAAAACCCATCTGCTTTTTTGTCCAGTGGATCTTTTAGGACACCTGAATCTTCTAATGGAAGGGACGATTTTTTCAAAGATTTGGCTACCGCACCGTCAATTTTACGGATTTTCTCCCAGAATTCGGAGTCTTTTTCTTCAAAAGGATATCTCCTTTTTTATGAGGAAGGTAAGGTACCCATTCTTTCGGGTTTTTTCCATTCTTTTTCGATCAATGCTTTGATTTTTGCATTGACCGGAAATGTCCGTTTTCTTTTTTCCTCTAAACCGCCAAACATGACATCCTCAAGTGACCTAGGTGTCTTTTCCTCTTTAAGACCCATTGCAGTTCTGACCGCTTTGACTAATTTTTCTACATCCTCAGTTGGGAAAAATGGACGACTCCCTGTATCACTATCTGAGGAGGAATCTGAGGACTGGATAGAGGCAGGGGAGGTAGAGGGAGACCGGGATGATTTTTGACTCTCCCGTTTCTGAGAGGCCTCCGAATCCGTAGACACCTTACGGCTTTTCCTCCCTGATTTTTTAAGGGCCAGTTTTAAGGAGTCTTTTATCTCTGCCTGTATTATGGCTTTAAGGCTAGTGGCGAAATTAGGGGTCTCAACCTGTATGGTTTTATAAAAGCAGTCAGAGCAGAGGTCCTTCTGCCACTGAACTGCAAGCGGGGCTTTACAAAGGGCACATTCACGGTTCTTTGTTTTGCCGCTAGATTTCCTCGACCCCTAGTGATCAAACAGAAAAAATGGACCCTGTTACCATAAGGGTGACATTCACGTAGATCACTCACCACCGCCGACAGTCAAGGGTACCGGTTTTGGAGGCTGGACAGATGCACGTGCAGTGTCCTTTCTGGACACTGAAGAGTCTTGCCAGACAGGACGGCTGCTGCTCCTACCACTTGAGCGGCTGCTCCTGTGCTGGTGGCTCGGCAAGGCATTTGGCGAGAGCTCCTGACGCTGCTGCTGTGATGGCGGCTGCTGCTCCTGTTGTCCCACTTCCATGCTGAAGCTTTTGGACATGAGTGCGTCCTCTGTGGTCAAGCACCCTTTTATGGGGGGGACCACTGCACTCCCCGCCTCCTCCGGTGCCCAATAGTGGCCCCTCCCCTCCTCTGCCGCGTCGCCCGAGTCCCTTTCCACCGGCCGGCGTTTCTTCATGGGCGCCGCCATCTTGGATCCGGCGCTCGCCCCCGACGTCACGCGGGCATGCCCATTCCCAGCGTGCCTTGCGCGTGACGTCAGACGGGCGACCCGTAAGCGGCCGCCGCACCTGGATGCCGGCAGAGGGAGAAGGGCGGCGTGGCAGCCACGGAAGGAGCTGGAATATCCGACCGTGCTGCAACAACGCCCGCTAGGACGCAGAGACCCGGAGGACCTGACCTGCGGACGGCGCTTCCAGACTCCCGAACACCGACACACAGGCGCTGCCTGTTCTTCCACGCCGGGACAGGACCTGGGTAAGTGGAAACCCAACTGAAGCGACAGAGAGGTACCGCCCTTTTAATTTTAGTAGGGTTTCCTGTCCTGGCTGGGCGGATCCCCTCTCTCAGGTGTGCCGTCATGGGGGAAGGGAAAATAGAGGATGTCCCTAGAAGTTCCATAAAATTTGGGAAAGGTGGTGTGACTCATCCTTAACACATTTAGCTACTAATGCCATGGTCTCATCAATCTTGCGATACAACCCCTGATGTATATCCCTTCCTGGGCATGAAAGTGATAACATGTAGGCTTTGGGAGGTGTGCAAACTGACCTGGTATGAGCTCAAAATCTGATAATGAAGCTGTTGGTTTTTAAGGTGCAATGACATGTAGTGTACATTATGTTAATGCTACGTTCTATTTGTTTTGTTCATATATTTTATTATTGAAAGTGTGATATATTTATGTCACTGTGGACGGTGACTGTATGGATTATTCTGACTTTACATTGCATTGTTATATGTTTATAATCTTCTCCTGTGGAATCTTTCAATAAAAAGAGTTGAAAAAAAAAAAAGTGCACAAACAACCGGGATAACCGCAGTCTTGAAAGGGTTGTTGAGAAAAGGCAAATTAAAAACTTGGAGGAGATTCACAAGGAGTGGACTGCTACTGTAGTCATTGCTTCAAGAGCCACCACACACAGAGGTATCCAGCACATGGGTTACAAGTGTCACATTCCTTGTGTCAAGCCCCTGGTGACCAATAGACAACGCTAGAAGCGTCTTACCTGGGCCAAGGAGAGAAAGAACTGGACTGTTGCTCAGTGGGCCAAGGTGTTTGCAGATAAAAGTAAATTTTGGATTTCATTTGGAAATCAAGGTCTCAAAGTCTGGAGGAAGAGTGGAGAGGCCACAATCCAAGCTGCTTGAGGTCTAGTGTGAAGTTTCCACAATCAGTGATGGTTTGGGTAGCCATGTCATCTGCTGGTGTAGGTCCACTGTGTTTTATCAAGACCAAAGTCAGCGCAGCCATCTATCAGGAAATTTTAGAGCATTTCATGCTTCCCTCTGCCGACAAACTTTTTGGAGATGGAAATGTCATTCTCCAGCAGGACTTGGCACCTGTCCACACTGCCAAAAGTACCAATACCTGGTTTACAAACAACAGTATCAATGTGCTTGATTGGCAGCTAACTCACCTGACCTCAGCCCCATAGAGAATCTATGGGGTATTGTGAAGAGGAAGATGAGACACCAGACCCAACAATGCAGATGAGCTGAAGGCTGCTATCAAAGCAACCTGGGCTTCCATAACACCTCAGCATTGCCACAGGCTGATTGCCTCCATGCCATGCCACATTGATGCAGTAATTGATGCAAAAGGAGCCCCGACCAAGTATTGAGTGCATTTACTGAACATACATTTCAGTAGGCCAACATTTTGAATTTTAAAATCATTTTTCGAGCTGGTGTTATACAGTATTCTAATTTACTGAGACAATGACTTTTGGGTTTTCATTGGCTGTAAGCCATAATCATCAACATTAACAGAAATAAACACGTGAAATAAGTCACTCTGTTTGTAATGACTCTATAATATAGGAGTTTCACTTTTTGTATTGAAGAACAGAAACAAATTATTTTTTGATGATATTCTAATTCTATGAGAAGCACCTGTGTATATTCCCTTCTGGAACATTTCTGGCATCACTAGGACCCACCACAAAACCTGAGCGCAAACAGAGGGGGGCTGCCAATGTTTGGCTCTTTCACTCTATAGAAGCTCATGGGCGGACACCCCTCTGCTCCTTGAAAGTGATGGGGCCCCACTCTCGGGTTATGTGGACACGTCCTAGTGATGCCAGAAATGTTCCAGATGGGAATAACCCATTAAATGTACACAAGCAGAAAAGATGTTCCGCAGAAGCTCAGCCCCTTACCTTCTGCTCCTCCCGCTCCGTGGCATTGTGACACTTCTCAATCTTCCAGGCTCGGAGAAAATCACGCAAGTATCCAAACAGGGTGAGTATCCCATATCCCATGTAGGTGAGGACAGCGACCAGCATGGGGGTCTCCTCAAATGCCTCGTGGAACGGTCGCTTGTACAGTCCGCCATGAAGAAGCTGCAAAGGAGGAAACCACACAATGTGTCAGCACACGGCTCCTGAAATGCTCTGTGCTGCTGTTCCCCCCCACACTTGTAGTTTCTTTCCAGAGATTTCATGCACTGGCGGAGCAGAGAGAACAATGACTCTGCTCCTCAGGCTAACGTCCGCCATACACATGAGATGGCTAACAGCAGAACGATGATCAGGTGATGATAGGCAACAACCGCCTCTCCCGTCCACAGCAGCGCTCCAGTGTCCTCTGTGTGAACCACAGGCTGATCACAGGGAGAACAATGCAATTGCCACCTCCCTCGACCATCCGTCAGCTGTTGCCCCCATAGTCGGTAGACCCTCAGTGGTAGTCTATCGCTCTGTGACCTCCTGGTCTGGGATGGCAGTACAGCTACTCCACCAGCAGAGGGCAGACTGCAGATTTGGGCACATCATTGAGGGCACTGTGCCGTCGTCTCTGCCTGCCGAGTACACAGCTCACAAGCAGAATAGAGCGGCAGAGCAATACAAACTCATGCAGACCGGATGGCGGACTATCAGAGGTTTCCTGCACAAGGGGCATTCCTGAGACAGAACGTGGACAACAGCCAAGAACAGAGAGAGCGGAAGCAGAGGAACGAGATCCCACACCCCGGGGTGTGCCGCCCTGTGCACTCATGGGACCCCAACACAAGCAATGACCCCTCCCATACTCCAAGAGAGACCTCCAGAGCTGCAGTCACTATTCTACTGTTACATCATGTCTTATCCTCCAGAGCTGCAATCACTATTCTGCGGTTACATCTCGTCTAATCATCCACTCACCTCCAGAGCTGCGGTCACTATACTGTCATTACATCTTGTCTTATCTTCTACTCACATCCAGAGCTACAGTCAGTATACTGCTGTTACATCTCGTCTTACACTCCAGTCACCTCCAGAGCTGCAGTCACTATTTTGCTGTTACATTGTGGTCTTATCCTCCAGAGCTGCAGTCACTATTTTGCTGTTACATAGAGTCCTATCCTGCAGTCACCTTCAGAGCGGGTGTGAGTGCAGCTCTGGATGTGACTAGAGTAGAAAGACGGTGGGGTCTGCTCTCCATCAGACCAGGGATCATAGAGTGGATGGGGGCCATTGGTGAGACAGCATATCCAAGGACACCCAGCGAGATTAGCACAACCCCCATCATTGCCAGAGAGGTCCAAATACTAGAATCATTAGTGATGGAAAACTAAAAAGAAATGTGCGGCCTCAGCCCGGCTGATAACAGTCAGGGGCAGTGAGTGCGGTGACACTGGCCTGATGTGGAGGAGCCGCCATTCCATGATGGTCAGTTGCACAGCCCAGGCCTGCACCACCCTTCACACACGAGACCCCCCATTGTGCGGCCACACTCCAGAGATCAGGAGGCTTCTACACAAGTGGAGCCCAGAGTGGGAGGCGCATGGGGCCATGAACTGGCAGCACAACCCGCACCCCCAGCTGATAAAGGATTCCCCCCTGTACATTAGTGTCCCCTTGTCCATTACACCGTCTCCTCCCCTTTGTCCATTACAGTCCCCTCCCACTTGTCCATTACACCGTCCACCTTGTACATTACACAGTCCCCTCCCCCTTGCCCATTACACTGTCCCGCCAAGGTACTAGTCTCCCGGTGACAGCCCTGGCTACACACTGGGCCTCTACTTCTACTCCCGCACCTCAGGGCAGACTCCGTTCCTCACGTATCCGTTTTTCAGCCCTCCGTTCTCGTTCCTGCAGCCGCCGTTCATCGCTATCCGGTGCACGGAGCTGTGGCCCCCCGGGGCTTCTCCGGGTCTGTACCGCGGCATCTCCGGCCTCTCTGTGCTGTCACCACCGCCACGCCCAGCCTCCCGATACCGGAACTGTCCGCCTCAGCTCAGCCAATCACCTCACGATACGTCAAGCAGGGCGCGGTGTAAGCTTACACTTTACAACCAATGAAACGAGATGAAGGTGGGGCCTAACAGGGAGCGACGGCATGACGTCAGCAGTCCTAACAGCACGTGCTTGAACCATGGTAACCTACTAACCTGTGTGGGTGGGGCTACAATCAAATGACGTCATGTTCCGGGCACCTATAAATGTCATCACCTGAGTCGTCACCTCATAGACCGCCCTGTGGTTGTGTGATTCTTTGCAGCCGCAGCGGGGAGGCGGGCACGTGATCTGCACACGTTATTGCCGGATGTTTTTTCATAACAGAAGACTCTAGCCGGTGATTCTCCCGCGTTGGGTGACGTCACACTGACAGAGCAGCCCATGCTGACAGCCGGGTTCCCACGGTCAGGGCTCGTTCACACACCTGGATGTCTGAGTTCTGTCCGTGACGATGTTGCCGCACGCTCGGCTCGGTGTTTGTGTGGCTGTCAAGCGAGAAACATGGCCGCTGCCCTGGGGTCCACCGTGAGTCCAGTGTGCAGCCGCCATTCAATGTACAGGTGCAAGGAAAGTCAGAGACCGCAGTACAGATCCGACACAAGGAGCAGGACGACGGCGGGCAGAGACGCCGAGGAGCAGGACGACGGCGGGCAGAGACGCCGAGGAGCAGGACGACGGCGGGCAGAGACGCCGAGGAGCAGGACGACGGCGGGCAGAGACGCCGAGGAGCAGGACGACGGCGGGCAGAGACGCCGAGGAGCAGGACGACGGCGGGCAGAGACGCCGAGGAGCAGGACGACGGCGGGCAGAGACGCCGAGGAGCAGGACGACGGCGGGCAGAGACGCCGAGGAGCAGGACGACGGCGGGCAGAGACGCCGAGGAGCAGGACGACGGCGGGCAGAGACGCCGAGGAGCAGGACGACGGCGGGCAGAGACGCCGAGGAGCAGGACGACGGCGGGCAGAGACGCCGAGGAGCAGGACGACGGCGGGCAGAGACGCCGAGGAGCAGGACGACGGCGGGCAGAGACGCCGAGGAGCAGGACGACGGCGGGCAGAGACGCCGAGGAGCAGGACGACGGCGGGCAGAGACGCCGAGGAGCAGGACGACGGCGGGCAGAGACGCCGAGGAGCAGGACGACGGCGGGCAGAGACACAGGAGCGCTGTCGTTGGGAGTCAGCATTCTGTAACGCTGTAGATAAGCCCCCGATGTGTCCTGAAAGGTAAGAAAAAGAGGTTAGATTATACTCACCCAGGGGCGGTCCCGGTACGATGGGCGTCGCGGTCCGGTGCCTCTCATCTTCTTACGATGACGTCCTCTTCTTGTCTACACGCTGCGGCTCCGGCACAGGTGTACTTTGTCTGCCCTGTTGAGGCCTCTCTGACCTTTACCGACGCCTGCGCACTGCAGTACTTTGCTCTGCCCTCAACAGGCCAGACAAAGTACACCTGCGCCGGAGCCGCAGCGTGAAGACAAGAAGAGGATGTCATCGCATGAAGATGGGAGGCCCCTGACTGTGACGCCCATCGGACCAGAACAGCACCGGACCGCCCCTGGGTGAGTATAATCTAGCCTCTTTTTCTTACCTTTCAGGACACATCGGGGGCTTATCTACAGCATTCCAAAATGCTGTAGATAAGCCCCTGATGCTTGTGGCCGCAGGTCATCTTCCATTTTGGGGGTGACAGGTTCCCTTTAACATGACCGCGCCAGAAAAGCGTCACAACCCCCGCCCATCGGCGCACGTATCAAATGACCACGAGGCGCCAGTGGGTTGGTATGACAACCCGGGGTCTGCAGAAGATTCCTGTGGTTGTCATTGGTGGGTTGCCCTGTGGCCATCGCTCATAACAGATGATCATTTTTGCTACACGCAGCTGGGCTGCAGCACTGCTATGTGTAATACAGGTGATCAGAAGATCGCAGCTTTTAGTCCCCCATGGAGACAAAGCAAGTAAACAAATATTTTTTTTAAA
This sequence comes from Ranitomeya variabilis, assembly GCF_051348905.1. Taxonomy (NCBI): domain Eukaryota; kingdom Metazoa; phylum Chordata; class Amphibia; order Anura; family Dendrobatidae; genus Ranitomeya; species Ranitomeya variabilis. Next base: position 715,400,103 of record NC_135232.1, on the reverse strand, counting down.
TATTACAAAAAAGTAAAGATCAAATCACCCCCCATTAATAATAAAACAATAAAAAAAACACATATGGTATTGTCGCATTCAGAATCGCCCGATCTATCAAAATGTAAAAATAATTAACCTGATCGGCAAACAGCATAGCGAGGAAAAAGAGGCCTGAATTACAGTTTCTTGGTTATAGCAACATTGCATTAAAATGCATTAATGGGCGATCAAAACATCGCATCTGCACAAAAATGGTATCATTTATATAGAGAGAGAGAGAGAGCATGTGAGAGAGGCATTGTCTCCCAGTAGCAAAGATGGTCGGAGGTCACCAATCTGAGAACTGTGTCTAACGACTGTGGAACAACTTCAGAAACGTTCCTCAATGTAGGAGCAGGAAGAGATATCCATTTACAGCACAAAATCAGCCCAATAGACAAAGGCCAGCCGTCCGTAGGGGAGGTTTGTGACATCCGGGCCCTCAGGCTGCACTGCACTGTATAGGCATAAATCACTGCATGGGCTGAGGAATAATCCAGAAATCGTTGCCTGTGATTACACGTCACCAAGCAATCCTCAAATGTAAGAGAAGACTCCATCATACCAAGAAGCAGTAGATCTGCACTATCCAGAAACCATGCCTTCTTATCAGGGCCAAAGATTAATTATGATGGACAGAGGCAAAATGGAAAACTGTAGTCGAAGCAATCAAAATGTGATTTTTTAATGGAAATAGCAGATACAGTGTCCTGTGGACTCAAGGGGAGAGGGACCATCCGGCTTGTCGTCAATGAGAGGGACCATTGGGCTTGTCATTGGGGAGAGCGACAATCTGGTTTGTCATCGAAGTGAGGGATCATTTGGTTTGTCATCGAGGAGAGAGACCATCGGGCTTGTCATCGAGGAGGGATCATTCGGTTTGTCATTGTGGAGAGAGACCATTGGGCTTGTCATCGAGGAGGGATCATTCAGTTTGTCATCAAGGAGAGAAACCATCCGACTTGGTCCCTCTCCTCGATCACATCAGGCTTGTCATCGAGGAAGGGACCATAGGGCTTTTCATTGAGGAGAGGGACCATAGGGCTTATCAATGAGGAGCGGGACCATTGGGCTGATCAGCGCACAGTTCACATCTCTGTATTAGTGTCTGTGGCAAGAGCAGCGCAGAGGTGACATCAATACTGAGCGTTATATAGAGGTGTTAGACCAACATCTGCTCTATCCAGAAAAGGTTTATTTCAGGGACGACCTTGTATGTTTCCTCAGGACAATGATAAACCCCATCATGCCTCCATGACAGCAGCACTGCTCCGCAGAGTCTACGGGATCAACCGGCCACCTGCAGTCCAGACCTTTAGCCAATATAAAAGCTTTATGAAACAAGAAATCCAGCAACGACCCCAAACTGCAGTCACAAAAATCTGACATTAGACAAGAAGGGGACAACATTCATCTTCCAAAACTCCAGCGACGATCTCCTCACCTCCCCAACATTTACAGACTGTTGTGAGAAAAAGAGGTGATAATGACATGCAACGCGTAGGAAAGGCTAAGTGCAACACGAAGGGATAAGGGAACCAAACATTAGAGAAGGGGGCTTGGAGACCGTTAGGCAGATCTAACGTCACCCTGTCTGCCATATCATCCCTATTTAGGTTCCACACCTATCGCCGAGTAGGATATCCAATCCCTGCCTGACCCTGGCGATAAGCGTTAGTCACTAAAGACAGATGGGCTAAACAAACAAGGGGAACACTTAGCTCGAGTAGACTCAGAGAGAAACACGGACATCCCCCAAACACCAAAGAGGAAGACAGCCGACTGCTATAGCTCCAAGCCTCAACAGTGAACTGGAAATATCACCGGCAACTCCCAGCAGCAAGCTGAAAGTTATAAACACCCCGGTCCAGGTGTGTCAACTAGAGCTGGGGGAAGGTTGCCACTGTGTCCTAGAGTCAGATGGCCCAGGAAGAAGTCTGCAAAACAAACTGCTGAGACCTTCTGCTGCCAGATGCAGAGCGACGGCTGCAACCTCTGACTCACCCGTGACAGATACGGCCTGGGCACAATGGTGGATGCAGCCTGAGTATGATGACGAAGGCGGCCTGGGTATGATGGGGGACGCAGCTCAGACACAATGCCTTGGTACAGCTGTTTTGCCATCTTCAAATTCTAAATTAGGTTTTTCAGAAACACAGATACGTCCAGCATCCGATCCTTTTTTTTTTTTTTAGTGATAAAACAGAGGCTCAACGTTTGGAGATGTTACGCAGACGCTCCGAAAGACGTACTGCACATCCCACAAAAACTGCTGTTTATCAGGACCCCTCCCAAAAAAACAACCTGTTAACATCCCATGGTACCCACTTCTTGACCTGGTGCAACATACAAGGCCAGCTGTACCCTGGTAACACAAGAGATTGGCCGAGTGCTCCCCACAAGACCTGTTTTGGAAAGGACCCTGTCATCTAGACATTATTGTTTGCTGCTCAGTTACCTGGTTCAAAGACATGAAAAAGAACCTGTCACCCCCAAAATGGAAGATGAGCTAAGCCCACCAACATCAGGGGCTTATCTACAGCATTCTGTAATGCTCTAGATAAGCCCCTGATGTAACCTGAAAGATAAGAAAAATAAGTTAGATTATACTCACCAAGGGGTGGTCCCGGTGTGGTTCAGTTTGGGTCCGATGGGCGATTCACAGTCTGGGTCCAGCGACTCCCATCTTCATCAGATGACGTCCTCTTCTTTGCATCCTGACGTGGCTCCTGCGCAGGCGTACTTTGTATGACTTGTTGAGGGCAGAGCAAAGTACTATAGTGCGCAGGCGCCAGGAAAGGTCCGAGAGGCCCAGCACCTGCGCACTGCAGTACTTTACGCTGTCCTCAACAGGGCAGACAAAGATACTGGAAATAAATATGTATTGAATTATATTAATATCTATAGACCGGTTGTCTGAAAAATGGATAAAAAGTTATTTCCAGTATTTTCAATTTATTATGTAATAATTTGTATTTTGTTTTATCAATTAGACATTGCTATGTCCATATGTGCAGATGAAGAGGGGCTGACAGCACTCGCCTTCAGGGCGCCCGTTCCACGTCCAGGGAACCTTCCTGGATATCCACAAATCGTTAACAGAGATGAACAGCGCTCCAGCCAGGTGTATGAATATTAGAAAAAGGTATTTATTGAAGCCATAAAAAGCAACGTTTCGACCACCATGTGGTCTTTTTCAAGCATACCAAACGTTGCAAAGGGTTGGCTTAAATAGGGTGAATACCACGCAGGGCACCAATCCCCATCCATTTCTACGTCTTTTGGAAGTCATTGGCCTACTCCTCCTATTACCGGAGAACTGGTTTGATCCCATCTGCCAAGAAAAAATACGTCCCGCCTTGTAGTCCTCCATATCTCTGAACCAGTTAATCCTCTTAGTGGTCTCAATGTCAGTCCTAAATTTTGTCAAATTCTCATCTGTTTTAGTACTGAGGGAGCCCCAATCCTGTGCTGTCAGCTGTGTCCTCAACTGGGCCTCTAGTTCTGCAATATTCCTCTTGATCACTTGACTTAGGCCGGAGACACACTGGTGCGAGAGACGGCCGAGTCTCGCTGGTTAAAAGCAAGCTGTGGCACCTGCACTCCGGAGCGGAGCGTGCAGCTGCATAGCAATACATGGAGCTGCACGCTCAGCTCCGGAATGCAGGTGCCACAGCTTGCTTTTAACCAGCGAGACTCGGCCGTCTCTCGCACCAGTGTGTCTCCGGCCTTAAAGGAAGTCTCTGATGTTTACCGGCGTTGCTTGGGTGACCATTCTAATGGTGATCACGTGGGTCCGCTGTGTTGTGATGGATGTGCGCTCCGGAACTAGGCGTGGCTCCATTGCAGTCATGTGAAGTGGTCTAGCCTGGTTTCTGGTGCGCCGGCGATCGCACGCTGCGGTCACTGCAATGATCAGGCGAAACGCATGTTGATGTAGGTATATTCTGTTGTAACGGGCTACTGGATTGGGTACGTGGTTTATGCTAATATATATGAAATGCATGGATAGGCTGCTTTTCTTTTTAGCGCCGTTCTGTTACATTGAGCCTATTGGAGCACCAAGACCCGGACACAGTTATATCCATTGGTTGAAGTCCTCCATGACAACGCCGATGCAAGGAGTGGATTGGTTGAACACGGAATAAACAAATCATTGATTTCATATTTATGGATTGAATATTGGATTTGTCTGAATGATGCATACATTAGATTTGGTGGGTGGTAAATTTACACACGGTTAATGTCTGTTTTGTCTATTATGGTGTATATATTTTAACATGGGCGGTGCTTGGATGGGGATTGGTGCCCTGCATGGTATTCACCCTATTGAAGCCAACCCTTTGCAATGTTTGGTATGCTTGAAAAAGGACCATATGGTGGTCGAAACGTTGCTTTTTATGGCTTCAATAAATACCTTTTTCTAATATTCATACACCTGGCTGGAGCGCTGTTCACTGCTATGTCCATGTCTGTTTAATTCTGTTCATGATATGCAATATTCTTATACCTTCTATTAATACTGTTTAGATTCTCTGTACATTCTGATCAATCATTTCTAATTATTGCTGTTCTTCACTCAGACGCACTGCCCATGTGCGCTGCCGTGGTCTCGAGCTTGGCGCGGTGTCCGGTCACCGTGGTTACCATGGGGATGACAATGTTCCAACTTCTGGTTACATGCGGTGCGGGATGCCAGCGTCGGTCTTTTGAGAGCACGGCATCACAGGGTAATGCGCCGATTGGTGTATTCTGCTATTACCATGGAATCCCTAAAATGAGGAAGCTCCATGTGACTTCACAGGAGGAACCTCATTGGCCCAATTTCAAAGGGCCTTCTGCATGTAACTGGTGCTTTTATTACTCACATGATTATACCATGTGACTATAAACGAGCATTATCATTGGTACAGCGTTCGAAAGGTCCTTGTATACATGATAGTGGCTAATTAATTTTTAAGTTTCCTATTGGCTAACTGTTATCCGTGAAGCCCGCCTCTGGAGACGCCATGATTATTACAACATTAGCGAGACGCTACACATTGGCCTTTCATTGAATCTTAATTGTATGCACTATATAGGGAACTTCTTCTGCCGCACTAGCCACGCCTCCTGACGAAGCTCATCGGGCGAAACGCGCGTCGAGGCGCCTGGCAGCAGGACTTACCCACCTTCTATAGATCAACCATGGCTACAAGTATAGTAAGTTAATATGCCAAATCTAAAATCTATTTACTCTTTTGGGATAGGGTTTGAACTAGGTAGTCACTCTTTCTGAATATAGTTTATTACCCTAGTCCATTCATACCTTGTCTAAATCCCTATACCAAGTCTATAATGACCTAAAAGCCATGGCTGTATCTATGTATATATATAGAATCTCAGATTGAGGCCTCTTATACAATATATAACTCAGTGTGGTGTGGGTTCTACCCTGCAGTTTGCTGCTTTGGTTGTTTTTGTCTGTTTTTTTTGTGATTCTCACATATTTATTGATAACATGATACTATTGTTTGAAATATTTAAATAAAGTTTATTATTTTTTCAAATTTTGTTGCTTCCATCATGCTGTATAGTCCTAGATACATAAATATGAGAACCTGGACCGTAGCATTATAGGTTTAAAAGGGCAAAGTACGCCTGCGCAGTAGCCAGGACAAGAAGACAAATAGGATGTCATCACATGAAGATGGGAGGTGCTGGACCCGGACCACAATGCCCATCGGACCGGACTGCCCCTGGGTGAGTATAATATAACCTTTATTTCTTATCTTTCAGGTTACATCGGGGGCTTTTCTACAGCATTACAGAATGCTGTAGATAAGCCCCTGATGGCGGTGGCCGTAACTTATATACGAAAAAGTAGGTGACAGATTCCCTTTAACGTAAAAAAGTGTCGAGCTGCTCCTGTGTCCTCGGCCTCCACAGGCGCCATTGTCACCAGATGGCCAATGTGCGGTTCTGGATGGTGAGGAGGAATGAAATCTCCACCCCTCATCATGGACAGATGAACAACTTCACTTGTGTCCTATGAATGTGGCCCCATTGTGTGAGATAGAGATGATGGGAGTGTTAGGCTGCCGTCATACTAGCAGTATTTGGTCAGTATTTTACATCAGTATTTGTAAGCCAAAACCAGGAGTGGAACATTTAGAGGAAAAGTATAATAGAAACATATGCACCACTTCTGCATTTATCACCCACTCCTGGTTTTGGCTTAGATACTGATGTAAAATACTGACCAAATACTGCTAGTGTGACGGCAGCCTTAGTCTGTATCCACAGCTGAAAAATATATCGCCTCTATATAACTGGGCATAATGGCATAAAGCGTATCACCATCAGGTAGCACGGTGGCTCAGTGGTTAACACTGCAGCCTTGCAGCGCTGGGGTCCTGGGTTTAAATCCCACCCAGGACAACATCTGCAAGGAGTTTGTATGTTCTCCCCGTGTTTGCGTGGGTTTCGTCCGGGCACTCCGGTTTCCTCCCACATTCCAAATACATAGTAATGGGGAATTTAAATTGTGAGCCCCATTGGGGACAGCAATGATAATGTCTGCAAACTGTAAAGTTACACACCAGTGCTCAGTGAGGAGGGCTCATATCTTATCTTTCTCCTCCAGCTTCTTCTCATCTCATAAGCAGCAAAAACTTTGTAGTAAGGCCCCTTTCACACTTCAGGTTTTTGCCATCAGGCTCAATCCGGCGAATTTTGAAAAAAACGGATCCGGCGAAAGCTGCCGCCAGATCAGTTTTTTTTCTCATAGACTTGTATTATAACCGGATGGCCTCACGTTTCGTCCGTCATTCGCCGGATACGGTGGAAAGTGTTTGTCATCTGGGAAAAACGTACTAAGTTACTTTGACTGCGGCGAAAACCGGACAGCGCCACCGCTTCCGGCTTTTTGGTAGAATGGAAGCCTATGGGTGCCAGATCTATTTTTTAACTGTGCATGCTCAGATTTTTTAGGATCCAATTAACTGGATCAGCTAGTCGGATCCGTCGCATCAATTTTTCACAATCTGCGACGGATCCGTTTTTTTCAACATTCGCCACATTGTGCCTGACGGTAAAAACCTGTGTGAAAGCAGCCTAACAGTGACAAGAATGAGGCCCAAGAGCAAATGTACAGTACTCCATCCACCAAGGGAGAGCCTGCAGCCAATGTCCCACACCCGAGTCACATCCTGTATTATACCCCAGAGCTGCACTCACTATTCTGCTGGTGCAGTCACTGTGTACATACATTACTTATCCTGAGTGACATCCTTGTTACAGAATCCCCCAGCACCCAGAATATGTTATGCAGTTATATGTGTGTATAATAGGTTCCATGTGAAATGCATCAGCCAACAGGCTGCGCCCCTGGGCAGAGGGGACAAGATATTCTCCTTCACTACTTCTGAACTCCCCCACCTTTGTAATTCCCACAGTAAATATCAGCAGGCTCCGGCCACCTGCGGCTATTGTAATGTATGTCTGGCTTGCAGCTTTTGAATTGGCCCGCCCTCTGTATCTGTTGTGATATATATTCTGTGTTCTGTGAGTAAAGAGTATCACACTGGAAATACGTGGAGAAGCAGTGATATTTTATATGCGCCCATGTAATCAAGGAATTTCAGTCAGCGTCCTTCATTCAGAATCCAGCCAAAGCAGAGTGGACCTCCTGAATCACGGGGTGGTACTGAAAGAGGTACTCCAGCACAGCAGACCCCGTTACACTGGTGGCAGCAGTGGGATGTGATACCCCGTCTACAGGAGGAAAGGAATGAATGGAAAACAACTACCAGAAGTTAAAGAGGACTACATTAAAAGACCTGGTGGAAGCTCGAGGGTTAATCGCCAGCAACAAAACAAAAGCAGATTTGATAGCAGCCATCATGGAACACGACGGTACAGCGCCCCCCAATGTGAACGTGGAGGAGACTGAATTCCAGAGGGAGGTAAAGAACAGACTGGCGTTCTATGGCCCAAACCCTGCAGTAGAGATCATATGAGAGGTGATGGCTGATGTGCGTACTGATCTGAAGGAAAAGATGGCCGAGCGGACCAGGATAGAGCTAGCCAAGATGGAGATGGCAGAGCGGACCAAAGTGGAGCTGGCCAAGATGGAGATGGCAGAACGGAGAGAGGAGAGTCAGCGAGCAGAGGGAGCTCTGGCCTCCGCCCAGGTACCTTCAACAGTAAGCCACAAAAAGATCCAGTATAATGCCTTCCGACAGTTGGGGGAGGCAGACAATGATGGCTTTCTGTAGGACTTTGAGCAGCAGTGTGCCCTTCATCAAGTGAAGCCGGAGGAACGGGTTCAGATTCTGGCCAGCAAGCTGACAGGCCGGGCAGCGGACGCCTATCGCACGGTACCTGATGAGGACTGTATGGACTATGAGTGTATCAAAGAAGTGATCTTGGCCCGGTATGCGCTGACACCAGAGGCATACCGCCAAATGTTCCGCGGACTTATAAAATGGGTAACCGATACCCACGCTGAATGAGCCTGTAAATTACGGCGGTCACTGCTACAGTGGGTACAAGGAAGCCAAGCAACCACTAAGGAGGACGTCCTCCAGCTCTTCTTGTTAGAGCGATTCTTTAATGGACTAACCCCCAAGACACAGGAATGGCTTCGGGACAGGCGACCAACGACTCTTGAGGAGGCCGCTCGTCTGGCCGACGAACACCATGATGCCAGGAGGTCTCTGTCGGCCGGATCAAAGATGGTCACTAGGGGTGCTCCCATGGGTCTGGAAGCCCCCAAACCACAGAAGATTGTCGGGGGACCAGCTCAAAACCCGACCTACCACAGTTCCCCTGGGGCGCGATGCCACACCTGCCATCAGCTGGGCCACCTGCAAAGACAATGTCCCAACCGGTCTCAGCGTACCCAGTGGCCAAAGGCGGGAACAGCTACCTTCAGCCGGGCCGCTGTACACTGCTACCAAGGTGAAGGTGATCTGGCATTGGGGGCTGACTAACCAGGGGACGGAAGAGATGGAGAAAGTGCTGCATGAAGTAGACCCCGTGCAGGCGGCCCGGGCGGATAATCGACAACAGCATCGACAGGTCGTGTGGGTTAATGGGAAACGTATGCAGGGACTAAGAGATTCCAGAGCAACTTTGACCCTTGTGAAGTCTCATCTCGTCCGGGACCAAGAGAAGACGGACCGGACAGTGGCAGTCCGTGTAGCAGGGGGAGCCATACATCGACTGCCCACTGCCAGGATTCACCTGAACTGGGGAGTCGGGGATGGCCTGGTTGAGGTCGCCGTGATGGAGGAATTGCCTGCAGACGTCTTGCTGGGAAATGACTTGGGGCCCATGTTGTCTGCCTTCTTGGTCGGCCCTCTGGCTGAGACATATCCTGTAACCACCCGGAGACAAGCTCGAGCTGCAGAGGCGGAATCACACTCAGAGGAGGCCCAGGTAAGACATCCCAGCCCTACACATATTCCCATAGCCAGACACATTTCTTGGGCCACCCCATCTGAATTTAAGAGGGAGTTACTTGAGGATCCTTCATTGGAGGGATATCATGGGAAGGCACAGGAGGGGAGAGGGGTACTGGAAGGGGAACAGTTTGTATGGCAGCAGGGACTCCTCTACCGGATCACAGAGCAGCACCACACAGGGACGAGCCCCACTATAAAACGACAGCTGGTAGTTCCCAAGAAGTACAGGCAGGAGTTACTGCGAATCTCTCATGACATACCCTTAGCCGGGCATTTCGGCGTCAGTCGCACCAGGCATCGTCTGACACAAAACTTCTTTTGGCCGGGGGTAACCTATGATGTTCGTCAATACTGCCAGACCTGTGAGAGTTGCCAGTGCATTGGCAAGAGGGGAGATCGATGCAAGGCCAAATTACGCCCCCTCCCCATTGTGGAGGAACCATTTAGCCGATTAGCGGTCGATCTGATAGGGCCGTTAGCCAAACCCAGTCCGTCAGGGAAAAGGTATATATTGACAGTGGTAGATTATGCCACACGGTATCCAGAGGCGGTTGCGTTACCTAACATATTGGCAGAGATGGTGGCGGCTGCCCTGCTCCAGGTTTTCTCACAGGTTGGATTTCTCCGGGAGAGTATCTCGGACCAGGGTACCCAGTTTACAGCAGAAGTGACCAACCAACTGTGGAAGCTGTGCGGCGTAAAGTCCATTAGGAGCGCCCCGTACCACCCACAAACCAATGGGTTGTGTGAACGCTTTAACGGAACGTTGAAACAACTCATTGGGACTTTTACCAGGACCTATAGGGACTGGGAGAAATTCTTGCCTCACCTCCTGTTTGCCTATCGGGAGGTACCCCAAGAATCCACAGGATTCTCCCCGTTAAAATTGGTATACAGGAGGCGGGTAAGGGGACCCCTAGACTTAGTGCTAGAATACTGGGAAGGGGAGGGCACCATAGAAGGGGTACCTATTGTACCCTATGTGCTGGAATTCCGGGACCGCCTACAGGAGCTGACCCAGGCTGTACGTAGGAACCTGCAGGTGGTCCAACGGCGCCAGCGCGTATGGTACGATCGGAGGGCCAGAGAACGCACCTTTGAGATAGGACAGAAGGTCCTGGTGTTAGAGCCCACTAGGCAGAACAAGTTCCAAGCTGCATGGCAGGGGCCCTACCAGGTAGTGGGGAAAACAGCCGACCACCTATAATGTCACCGATTGTGACGACCCCAGGGTTATCCGCATGTTCCACGTGAACATGCTGAAGCCCTACCGGGAGTGCCCTGAAGAGGTAGTGGCCATCTGTGCACCTGAAGCAGAGGATGTAGCCAGACTCCCCTTGCCTGATGTCTTAGGGGAGAGGACTCAGTCTAAAACATGGGACCAGGTACACTGGGGTGAAGACCTAGGTCCCCGGGAGAGACAGCAGGCAGAGGCGTTATTGAGGCAGCGACAGAGGATGTTTTCAGGGAGACCGGGGTACACCCACCTGGCACAACACAAAGTTGAGACCAAGGATCAGACACCCCTGCGAAAACCCCGCTTCCGCGTCCCTGAGTCTGTACAAGAAGGGATGCGACAAGAGATACGAGAGATGTTGCGTTTAGGGGTCATTGAAGAATTAGATAGTCCCTGGGCATCCCCCGTAGTGTTAGTGCCCCAGAAGGATGGGACTACATGGTTTTGTGTAGACTATCGTAGGCTCAATGAGAAAATGGTGACGGATGCGTATCCCATGCCGCGCGTGGATGAGCTGTTAGACTGGCTGGCGGGGGCAAAGTATTTGACCTCCATCGATCTATGCAAAGGCTACTGGCAGATTCCCCTTAGTCCTGATGCTATTCCCAAGTCTGCATTTGTCACCCCGTTCGGCTTATTCCAGTTTTGAGTTATGCCATTCGGGATGAAGAATGCCCCTGCGACCTTCCAGAGGCTGGCTGACCGGCTTCTGGATGGTCTCCAGGACTATGCGTGTGCCTACCTGGATGACATCGCCATCTACAGCACAACATGGGAAGAGCATCTAAATCACCTAGAGACAGTATTAGACAGGATCCACAAGGCCGGAATCACCCTAAACCCAAACAAGTGTCACGTGGGCAAAGCAGAGGTTCAGTATTTAGGGCATTGGGTGGGAAGTGGGAAATAGCGACCAGAACCAGCCAAGATTGAGGCCATAGCCAAATGGCCCACCCCAGGTCAAGGTGTTTCTAGGGACAGCGGGGTATTACAGGAAATTTGTTCCCAATTACAGCAGCGTAGCCAAGCCCCTCACTGATCTGACCCGTAAGAACCAACCCCTCCAGGTAACCTGGACCCCAGAGTGTGAGGAAGGCTTCCGCCAGCTAAAGGACGCCCTCACCAATACCCCTGTATTGGCCGCACCCGATCCAACTAAACGTTTCCTTGTTCACACAGACGCTTCTATGTTTGGATTGGGGGCAGTACTGAGCCAAGTCGGGATGGACGGCCAAGAACACCCGGTAGCTTACCTGAGTCGGAAACTACTGCCCCGTGAAGTAAGCTATGCGGCCATCGAGAAGGAGTGCCTGGCAGTAGTATGGGCACTCAAAAAGTTACAACCATATTTGTATGGACGACAGTTTTCCCTCCTAACGGACCATAATCCCCTAGTCTGGCTTAATCGGGTCTCCGGAGACAACGCCAGTTTACTGCGGTGGAGTTTAGCTCTACAACCTCTGGACTTCACCATCCACTAGAGACCTGGCAAACAAAACGGTAATGCCGATGGACTAAGTCGACAAACGGAACTTGTACCAACCCCATAAACTTCGGTCATCCCCAAACCGATCCGTTAAGGATCAGACTGTGTATGCCGATCGCGTCGCTGAAAGGGGGAGCCGTGTTACAGAATCCCCCAGCACCCAGAATATGTTATGCAGTTATATGTGTGTATAATAGGTTCCATGTGAAATGCATCAGCCCACAGGCTGCGCCCCTGGGCAGAGGGAATAAGATATTCTCCTTCTGAACTCCCCCACCTTTGTAATTCCCACAGTAAATATCAGCAGTCTCCGGCCACCTGCGGCTATTGTAATGTATGTCTGGCTTGCAGCTTTTGAATTGGCCCACCCTCTGTATCTGTTGTGATATATATTCTGTGTTCTGTGAGTAAAGAGTATCACACTGGAAATACATGGAGAAGCAGTGATATTTTATATGCGCCCATGTAATCAAGGAATTCCAGTCAGCATCCTTCATTCAGAATCCAGCCAAAGCAGAGTGGACCTCCTGAACCATGGAGTGGTACTGAAAGAGGTACTCCAGCACAGCAGACCCCGTTAGAATCCTGTATAATACTCCAGAGCTGCACTCACTATTCTGCTGGTGCAGTCACTGTGCACATTACTGATCCTGAGTAACATCCTGTATTATACCCCAGAGCTGCACTCACTATTCTGCTGGTGCAGTCACTGTGTACATACATTACTGTTCCTTTGTTACATCCTGTATTATATTCCAGAGCTGTACTCACTATTCTGATGGTGCATTCACTGTGTACATACATTACATTACTGATCCAGTACTGATCCTGAGTTACATCCTGTATTATACCCCAGAGCTGCACTCACTATTCTGCTGGTGCAGTCACTGTGTACATACATTACTGATCCCAAGTTACATCCTATATTATACCCCCAGAGCTGCACTCACTATTCTGCTGGTGCAGTTACTGTGTACATATATTACTGGTCCAGAGTTACATCCTATATTATACCCCAGAGCTGCACTCACTATTCTGCTGGTGCAGTTACTGTGTACATACATTACTGATCCTGAGTTACATCCTGTATTATACTCCAAAGCTGCACTCACTATTCTGCTGGTGCAGTCACTGTGTACATACATTACTGATGCCGAGTTACATCCTATATTATACCCCAGAGCTGCACTCACTATTCTGCTGGTGCAGTTACTGTATACATACATTACTGATCCTGAGTTACATCCTGTATTATACTCCTGAGCTGCACTCACTATTCTGCTGGTGCAGTCACTGTGTACATACATTACTGATCCCAAGTTACATCCTATATTATACCCCAGAGCTGCACTCACTATCCTGCTGTTGCAGTCACTGTGTACATACATTACTGATCCTGAGCTACATCCTGTATTACTCCAGAGCTGCACTCACTATTCTGCTGGTGCAGTCACCGTGTACATATATTACATTACTGAACCTGTACTGATCCTGAGTTACATCCTGTATTATACTCCAGAGCTGCACTCACTATTCCGCTGGTGCAGTCACCATGTACATATGTTACATTACTGATCTTGAGTTACATCCTGTATTATACCCCAGAGCTGCACTCACTATTCTGCAGGTGCAGTCGCTGTGTACATACATTACTGATCCTGTACTGATCCTGAGTTATATCCTGTATTATACTCCAGAGCTGCACGCACTATTCTGCTGGTGCAGTCAACGTGTACATATATTACATTACTGAACCTGTACAGGAGAGGCTTGCAGGGGGAGGTCAGGAGAGCCCATCGGGATGGGGAAGTCCAAAGAAACTGGTAGAGTGTAGGGGGTTCATGAGAGGCCGGAGGGGGAGAGCCATGAGAAAGGGGGCCAGTGTTTATAATAAAAAATAAATATTTATTGGTACAGTCTCCCGTCCCCCACTAGTCCTGTCCGGGTCTCATGCGTTTTGGGCGTTCTCTTCCTCCTGCGTCTCGCCGTCCTCTATTTGGTACGCTGCTTCAGGGGTCTCCTCTTTGGCCGTCCTGTCGCCATTGTCAGAGAAGCTGCCGCCCTCCTCCAGGACTCGTCGCACTGTCACATTGATACGTGAGGCCCCTAGGTAGGCTTCACACACCTCCCAGTCGTGGGGTGAGCACGGCTCTACAAGGGGGCTGCTGTTGTCACTGGTTGGAGGCACAGATAAGCAGGGGGGCAGGACACCACCTCCTGGGTGGCGCAGGATCCGTGGTACCGCATGGTACAGGAGGCGGCTGGCACCAGACATGACCATAATGTCCCCACTGTGCATCATCATGGGGGTGGGGGTCATATCCCTGCTGAGACCCCCCAGGAGGAAGATACTGGATTGTCCAAAGCTGCAACGACAGGAAGAGAAGTGAGAAAAAAAAACAGAAAAACCATCAAACCATGTAATCCTGAAGCCTCATCATGTGACCAGGCTGTGCTGAGTCCGCAGCCTCCACATCCAGCACATGTCCACCGAGGATGCAGGACCCGCCACCATCTCATTACACTGTTATCCTGCAGAAAAAGCAGGTGGAAACCATCAGTAAGCTGCTACCGACAGATCTGATCTCAGAGGTTCTCCACCTCAGGAGACCCTTGTAATGCAGCGTCGGAGGACCAGGAGGGCACGAGGAGACTGGCACAGAGTGGGACTGGACAGTGGATGTGTGCGCCTCCTTCCTGCCCCTGCTGACACCTGGGTAACTGGGCAGCCCTGACAGCCACACCCCTGGCACGAGCAATCACAGACTGATGCCAGAGAGCAGACCACCACTCTGGGAGATCTGGGGTGCACATCCCACAGCACAAGTGAAGCCGCAGGAAGATAAGGGGTTAATATGCTGGACAAGCACCTCACTAAGAACAGGCAGAACACTACTGGGGTCTGTCAGCAGCACCTTGTGGATGGCTTCCAAGTGAGAGGAGGGATGTCCCTGCGCTGCATGACGTTTACATGCATGGGACTTGTAGTCCCAGACGGGGACGCTGTGACGGCACCTGAAGGACAGGAGCGGGCTGCTGTGGTCCAGCTCAGACTCGTCCACGTGGATGCCCAGCGACGAGTCCATGTGGTAGTAGTTGAGGATCCCGGCCTCAGCCTTAAAGTTGGGGAAACCGCAGGCCAACGACACACAGCGTGACAGCTCCGCCAGGTCCACGGGGAACGGGCTGTGCTGCTCCTTGTAGTACTTCTACAGGGAAAGAGAGAAAGATGAGAGCTCATGTCCGAATCCCTTCCTTACAGAACGAACCAGGGAGCCCTCATTGTAACGCATCAATGGAGACTTCTGTTGTTGGGGGACAATGGGTGGGGGGGGGCAGCGAGATGATGGGGTGGGGGACAGCGAAAGGACCAGCTGCAGCCACTTTTGGGCCCCAGAACCAGGCAGCCATGATACACCACGGGAGAAGTATCAGAAGTGTTGTGTGAGTAATATTCTAGAGCCCGCGCTGCAGCACAGACCACCTCATGTCTCTGTACAGTGCCCACAACAACACAAACACACCCTCTCCCCTCCCCACAGTGTGACGCCGTCTCTTCCTTCCTCCCCCGCAGTGTGACGCCGTCTCTCCCTTCCTCTCCCAGTGTGACTCCCCCTCTTCCCTCCCCCACAGTGTGACGCCCCCTCTCCCCCAGTGTGACGCCGTCTCTTCCTTCCTCCCCCACAGTGTGACGCCCCCTCCCCCGCAGTGTGACGCCGTCTCTCCCTTCCTCTCCCAGTGTGACTCCCCCTCTCCCCCACAGTGTGACGCTGTCTCTCTCTTCCTCTCCCAGTGTGACTCCCCCTCTTCCCTCCCCTGCAGTGCGATGCCCCCTCTCTCCCCCAGTGTGACACCGTCTCTTTCCTCCCCCACAGTGTGACGCCCCCTCTCCCCCACAGTGTGACGCCGTCTCTTCCTTCCTCCCCCACAGTGACTCCCCCCCCCCGCAGTGTGATGTTTCCTCTCCCTTCCTCCCTTAGTGTGGCGCTGTCTCTCCCTTCCTCTCCCAGTGTGACTCCCCCTCTTCCGTCCCCTGCAGTGCGATGCCCTCTCCCCTCCTCCCCCGCAGTGTGACGCCCCTCCACCACGGTCACCTTGGTGTCCCAGTTGTACTGGTAGCCCAGTGTCACCCAGCGCAGCTTCTCCAGCAGTGTCTTCTCACCGCGTCTCTGTGATGACTTCCTCCTATCAGATGACAGTGGGTGGAGTCAGACTTGTGAAGAACCAATGATGTGTGAGCGTCCAAGTGTCTCACCGAAGCTGGGCATAGCTGCTGCCCCAAAGGTCGCCGGTGCCCCCCATGTGCAGGTCCAGATTACACATGTTGGGTTTCCGTGGATACAGCTTCAGACACTGTCGCACCCAGCGATGCTGCCAGCTGGGCAGGAAGGGGTTAACGATGAAGAGGAAACCTAGGGGGAGGGAACAGGGTCACCTGACTGGATAGAGTGGGATCCGCCCCTTCTGCTGGCTTCACTCACACACCGCCCATCCATACCTGGAAAACCATCCACATGGTACGCCGACCAGTGACGCAGTGGCTTCAAGCCCACAAGGGCCGCCGCTTGGTCAGAGAGCGCCCCGCCACTGCCCACCTGCACCGTCCGCAGCTGTGGAGAAAGCATCCACATCAGAATGAGGGAGGGGCCACAGATGGGGGGACACGCAAGGGGCCACAATAGGGGGACACACGAGGGGGAGGGGGCCAAAGAAGGGTCAGCGCCACAGGAGAAAGAGGGGGGCTACAGGAGGGGAAGGAGCGCTACAGGAGAAAATGGGGGAGGGAAGCTAAAG
This sequence comes from Ranitomeya variabilis, assembly GCF_051348905.1. Lineage (NCBI taxonomy): Eukaryota > Metazoa > Chordata > Amphibia > Anura > Dendrobatidae > Ranitomeya > Ranitomeya variabilis. Next base: position 715,383,116 of record NC_135232.1, on the reverse strand, counting down.
GAGGGGGGAGCTACATTAGGGGGCAGGGGAGCTATATGAGGGGAGAGGGAGATAAAGGAGGGAGGGGGCTACATTAGGGGGCAGGGGAGCTATAGGAGGGGAGAGGGAGATAAAGGAGGGAGGGGGCTACATTAGGGGGCAGGGGAGCTATAGGAGGGGAGAGGGAGATAAAGGAGGGGGAGCTACATTAGGGGGCAGGGGAGCTATAGGAGGGGAGAGGGAGATAAAGGAGGGGGGAGCTACATTAGGGGGCAGGGGAGATAAAGGAGGGGGGAGCTACATTAGGGGGCAGGGGAGCTATAGGAGGGGAGAGGGAGATAAAGGAGGGGGAGCTACATTAGGGGGCAGGGGAGCTATATGAGGGGAGAGGGAGATAAAGGAGGGGGGAGCTACATTAGGGGGCAGGGGAGTTATAGGAGGGGAGAGGGAGATAAAGGAGGGGGAGCTACACTAGGGGATGGGAGGAGGTACAGGAGGGGACATACGAGGGAGGGGAGCGACAGGGGTCTACAGGAGGGGATCACTAGAGCAGGGAGGAAGGGCCACAGGAGGGGTCACCAGAAGAGAGGCTATAATGGCATAATTGGAATCAAAACAGAGCGGTGAGGAGACACCCGGTTGGAGGACACATGTTCCCGGTCACTGACTCTGGGCTCTCCCGGGCGGAACTCCAGCACCTCGGACAGGTCGGCGGGCGGGCTTCTTCTCCTGTAGAAGCGGAAGATCTTGCGGAAAGCGTCTTCTCCCTGCTCCAGCACCGCGGTTGCCATCTTCACGCTGCACAGAGGCTCCGTCCTCCGTCACTGGGGTCAGACGTCCATCCGCACAAGATGGCGGTCGCGCAACAACTACGTGTACTGTACATAGTCGGGGCCCCGCCCAGAGCACCGCCCCGTGCACGGAGACTCGTCACGTGGGGCCCTGGTCCGTTCACTCGCACGTCACATCCAGTCTGCAGCGCGTTCAATACCGTGAGAAACTGCGAGCGGAGGCCACCAGGGGGCGGGAGAGCGTCAGACACGAAACGGATCCGCTCGGGACACAAATCCCGGCACCTCCGGCCTCAGCTGTTGTCACAGAGGTCATTAATGGCAGTCTGAGGAAGGTTCCAGATCCGCTACCATCAACTCCTCTGTGTAGTCACCAACCAGTGACGTCCTTTCATATACAATAATTATAAACAAAAAATATGGCCACACAGTGCTCCATACTGTATAATGACCGTACATGATGCTCTATACTGTATAATGACCACACATGATGCTCCATACTGTATAATGACCGTACATGATGCTCCATACTGTATAATGACTGCACATGATGCTCCATACTGTATAATGACCCCACACGATGCTCCATACTGTATAATGACCGCACACGATGCTCCATACTGTATAATGACCCCACATGATGCTCCATACTGTATAATGGCCACACATGATGCTCCATACTGTATAATGGCCACACATGATGCTCCATACTGTATAATGACCACACATGATGCTACATACTGTATAATGGCCGCACATGATGCTCCATACTGTATAATGACCGCACATGATGCTCCATACTGTATAATGACCGCACATGATGCTCCATACTGTATAATGACCGCACATGATGCTCCATACTGTATAATGGCTGCACATGATGTTCCATACTGTATAATGGCCCCACATGATGCTCCATACTGTATAATGACCGCACATGATGCTCCATACTGTATAATGACCCCACATGATGCTCCATACTGTATAATGACTGCACATGATGCTCCATACTGTATACTGGCCACATTATGCTCCATACTGTATAATGGCCACACATGATGCTCCTTACTGTATAATGACCACACATGACGCTCCATACTGTATAATGACCGCACATGATGCTCCATACTGTATAATGAACACACACGATGCTCCATACTGTATAATGGCCACACACGATGCTCCATACTGTATAATGAACACATGATGCTCCTTACTGTATAATGGCTGCACATGATGCTCCATACTGTATAATGGCTGCACATGATGTTCCATACTGTATAATGGCCGCACATGATGCTCCATACTGTATAATGACCCCACATGATGCTCCATACTGTATAATGACTGCACATGATGCTCCATACTGTATACTGGCCACATTATGCTCCATACTGTATAATGGCCACACATGATGCTCCTTACTGTATAATGACCACACATGACGCTCCATACTGTATAATGACCGCACATGATGCTCCATACTGTATAATGAACACACACGATGCTCCATACTGTATAATGGCCACACACGATGCTCCATACTGTATAATGAACACATGATGCTCCTTACTGTATAATGGCTGCACATGATGCTCCATACTGTATAATGGCTGCACATGATGTTCCATACTGTATAATGGCCGCACATGATGCTCCATACTGTATAATGACCGCACATGATGCTCCATACTGTATAATGACCGCACATGATGCTCCATACTGTATAATGACTGCACATGATGCTCCATACTGTATAATGACCCCACATGATGCTCCATACTGTATAATGACTGCACATGATGCTCCATACTGTATAATGACCGCACATGATGCTCCATACTGTATAATGGCCCCACATGATGCTCCATACTGTATAATGACTGCACATGATGTGTTATGATCCTTAGTGGTTGAGGATCACAAATTACTCCAGCTAAGTAACAAACATAGGACAAGCTCTAGGGAGGTGGCAAACTGGACTGACCGCAAATCTGAACCTATCCAAACACACTAGAAGTAGCCGGTGAACGTGCCTAAAAAATCCTAGACGTCTCGAGCCAGCCTAAGGAACTAACTACCCCTTGAGAGAAAGAAAGACCTCTCTTGCCTCCAGAGAAATAATCCCCAAAGATATAGAAGCCCCCAACAAATAATAACGGTGAGGTAAGAGGAAGGCACATACACAGGGGTGAAAGCAGATTCAGCAAATGAGGCCCACTAATACTAGATAGCAGAAAATAGAAAAAGGGAATCTATGCGGTCAGTAAAAAACCCTTACAAAATATCCACTCTGAGATTTCAAGAACCCCCGCACCAACTAACGGTGTGGGGGGAGAAACTCAGTCCCCTAGAGCAACCAGCAAGCGAGGAAATCACATTTTAGCGAGCTGGACTAAAAACATAATGAACACTGATAATCAAAAAATGATCAACAAAAACTTAGCTTGTCTTGGAGAGACTGGGAGCAAGGTAGACACCAGGAATCTGAAGAGCACTGAATACATTGTTAGCAGGCAAGGAACTGAGTATCCAGGTGAGTTAAATAGGAAACCAACCAAGGATAACGAACCAGCTGATGCTGCCAACCTGCAGAAAGACAACACTACACAGTACCGCTTGTGACCACTAGAGGGAGCCCAAAAATAGAGTTCACAACAATGATGCTCCATACTGTATAATGACCCCACATGATGCTCCATACTGTATAATGGCCCCACATGATGCGCCATACTGTATAATGACTGCACATGATGCTCCATACTGTATAATGACCCCACATGATGCTCCATACTGTATAATGACTGCACATGATGCTCCATACTGTATAATGACCGCACATGATGCTCCATACTGTATAATGAACGCACATGATGCTCCATACTGTATAATGACCGCACATGATGCGCCATACTGTATAATGACCGCACATGATGCTCCATACTGTATAATGACCCCACATGATGCTCCATACTGTATAATGACTGCACATGATGCTCCGTACTGTATAATGACCGCACATGATGCTCCGTACTGTATAATGACCGCACATGATGCTCCATACTGTATAATGACCGCACATGATACTCCATACTGTATACTGGCTGCACATGATGCTCTATACTGTATAATGACTGCACATGATGCTCCATACTGTATAATGACTGCACATGATGCTCCATACTATATAATGGCCACACAGTTCTCCATACTGTATAATGATCCCACATGATGCTTAATACTGTATACTGACCCCCCTCCTGTATGTATGGCTCATATTCCCCCCCCCTGTATGTATGGCTCATATTTCCCCACCACCACCCTATGCATGGCTCATATTTCCCCCCCCCCCACCCTATGCATGGCTCATATTTCCCCCTCCTGTATGATGCATGGCTCATATTCCCCCCCTCCGGCTCCCATTTTGAATGGTGACGGCACGGCTTACCGTCCTCCTTCATCCCCTACCCTGTCCCCCGTCCCTCATACTTACCTGTTCCTCACCGCGCGGTCATCCCTCTCGCGCTGTGTCCCTACTCCCGGCTCACTCAGCACCTTCTTCCTGGGTGAGCGGTCATGTGATAACGCTTATTATAGGTCATGAATATGCGCATATTCATGACCTTAAATGAGCGGTACCACGTGACCGCTCATTCAGGAGCGCTGCAGAAGCCGAGACCAGGCATCGCTGGAGCAGGGTGAGTATTGTCTTCAAGGAGGGTGGGTGGGATGCGGGCGGGCGGGAGGTGACCCAACTTTTAGAAAAAAAAACAGCCACAAACCTTGCTCAGGTGCCGCCCCCTGCATTGTCCCTGCCCTAGGCACGTAGTGCGGGACAACTAATGTCCCTCCCGGGATCACGGGGCTGACTGTCAAAATCAGGACAGTCCCGCGGGATCCGGAACGGTTGGGAGGTATGTGGATGTGCTCAAAAGACGGTGACTGCAGCTCCTGTGTAATCACCGTGCTCCATGGAGACCAGCTCCTGTGTAATCACCGACCAATGATGTCCCTGATGTGCTCCTTGGAGCTGCTGCTCACAGACAGTGATGTGAGGAACATGCCACCTGGGGGTGGGGACAATTGGCTGCAGCGGTTCCTCGGCTCCTCCTTCCTGGGGCTCCAATCTCAGCTGTAAGAGCCTGCAGAGGAGCGAGAAAAAGGGAAACTTCCCGACACAACGCCGGTCCACCCAGCAGCCGCAGCAGGAATTGGCGGGAACCAGTCCCACCGGCCTCAGTGCTGCTACAGAACGTTGTACCAGGATCACTGCGCCCACATTGCTTTGTTCCTGCCGCCAGAATTACACTTCTACGATTTCCAGTGACAGGACCAAAACAATATGGGCGCAATGGTTACAGGAAGACGTGTGGCCGTCAGGGTTAGGCCCCGGCCCGCGATGTCCCTGCGCCACATTCCCTTCAGCAATGTGGAGCAAGCTGGAACCGCCATCCACTTCACTCCCAGCAGCAGGAAGGCGATCAGGAGGGAGAGGCCATTAAATAATAATCTTTATTTTTATATAGCGCTAACATATTCTGCAGCGCTTTACAGTTTGCACACATTATCATCGCTGTCCTGATGGGGCTCACAATCTAAATTCCCTATCAGTATGTCTTTGGAATGTGGGAGGAAACTGGAGTACCCGGAGGAAACCCACACAAACACGGGGAGAACATACAAACTCCTTGCAGATGTTGTCCAGGGTGGGATTTGAACCCAGGACCCCAGCGCTGCAGTGCTAACCACTGAGCCACCGTGCTGCCTGACCTGTCTGTCCAAAATTTGTATAGAGAGCGGGAGCTATTCAGAGGGGTTCTCTGTCCGTATACAGGGGGGTCAGCACAGAATATTCACGGCTCTGGAATGCGGCACAGGTGTTCAGAACTACAGGATTGGTTCATAGAAAACTGCCGACAACCTCAGGAATCGGACACAGAAGATGTTCCTATGCTGGGACTTGCAGTGCTCGCCTCCACAGACACAGCAGGCAAATGCTTGGACTTGCAGTACTCGCCTCCACAGAGCGAGCAGGCAGATGCTGGGACTTGCAGTGCTCACTTCCACAGACACAGCAGGCAGATGCTGGGACTTGCAGTGCTCGCCTCCACAGACAGAGCTGGTAGATGCTGAGACTTGCAGTGCTCACCTCCACAGACAGCAGGCAGATGCTGGGACTTGCAGTGCTCACCCTCCACAGACAGAGCTGGTAGAGGCTGAGACTTGCAGTGCTCACCTCCACAGACAGAGCAGGTGGATGCTGGGAGTTGCAGTGCTCGCCTCCACAGACAGAGCTGGTAGATGCTGAGACTTGCAGTGCTCACCTCCACAGACAGAGCAGGTGGATGCTGGGAGTTGCTGTGCTCGCCTCCACAGACAGAGCTGGTAGATGCTGAGACTTGCAGTGCTCACCTTCACAGACAGAGCTGGCAGATGCTGGGACTTGCAGTGCTCGCCTCCACAGACAGAGCTGGTAGATGCTGAGACTTGCAGTGCTCACCTCCACAGACAGAGCAGGTGGATGTTGGGACTTGCAGTGCTCACCTCCACAGACAGAGAAGGCGGATGCTGGGACTTGCAATCCTCACCTCCACAGACAGAGCAGGTGGATGCTGGGAGTTGCAGTGCTCAGCTCTAGAGATGGGCGAACTGAACAGTAAAATCCGGCATTCGTACCGAACACCTACAGATCGGGCAAGGACACCGGACACAGCTTCACCAGAAAGTCCATGTTACTGTTTAGGTCCAGAATCTGTTTGTCATGTGCAAGACAGCGCAGCAAATAGTGCTTCTGATGGGCGGTAAAATTACCGCCGGTCCGACAGCCACAGTTCCTACACTGTCAAATGACAGCGTGAGCCCGCTGCTGTGATTTGAGGTAAATTTACTTCCAGTCACTGACGTGGGTTGATGGGACTACTGCTCCCATCAGTCTACTCCTGCTACCGCTAATAACAGCGAGAACATGAGCCCCTGATGGGAGCATTCATCAGCCAATACCTGCGATTTAAATAATTTAAAAAAAAAAGAAAACCCAGTGCGGGTTCCCCTGTATTTTTAATAACCATACAGGTAAGACTGACAGCTGTGGGCTGCAACCCTCAGCAAGAATAGAGGGGCCCCCCGCCATTTTTGACAACCAGCCTTGCTAAAGCAGACAGCTGGGGGCTGGTATTCTCAGGCTGGTAAGGGGCCATTGACATTGCTCCCCCACCCTGCCAAAATACAGCAGCCCACAGCTGCCCAGGAACGGAAGACATCTATCAGAAGCACTAATTCTGGCGCTTTGCCCTGTAGCAGTGGTAGGTGGAGTTCATATTTGTGAGGATGATGTCACCTTTGTATTGTCCGGTGACATCAAGCCCACAGATTAGTAATGGAGAAACCCCCTATAAGACACCCCTCCATTACTTATCCTATAGCTATATGGTAAATAAAGACACATCCAGAATAAAGTCTTTTAATTGAAAGAATGACACAGACTTTTATAATGATTTTACATTAAACCATACGCACGTCATAACCCATTCCATTGAAGCCCTCATCTCCTGTAATAAAACAACCATATCCCTCACCTCTCCGTCGTTCTGTGCCACGCCGTAATCCATGCTTGGGGATAGTTTTCAACCTGGACAGTGCCAAAATGACCTTCCAAGCCAAAATCCACTGATGAATGAAATGTTGCCAGCGCAGCAGCGGTGACATCAACCAGGTTACTGCCGGACACTGAGGCTGTGTTCCGATGCAGGCCCCTGAACTGCGGTGACCTCAGTAAGATCACCGGTAGCAAAGTGAGAAAAAACTCACATTGCAACAGTGAGTTCACCAGAAGAAATCTCTCAGTGAACTCCCTGAGCTCATCACAGCACCGTGAGACTCTCACAGTGTGAGCAGGGACCTCAAAGAAGTCATTGCAGTATTGGGGCCCAGCTGACAACGCAGCCTCAGTGACCGGCAGTAAACTCGATGACATCACCAATAGTCACGGATGCTGTGCTCGCAGCATCTCATTCACCAGTGGTTCTCAGTCTGAAACAAACAGTCGCATTCAAAGTTCCTTCAGAATTTTGCCAAGCAAGTGGTTTTTTTATTTTCAAAACACCAAAATTAAACAATTCACCGCAGTGGTGTAAGGTAACGTTTCGACCCGCTGGGTCTTTATCAAACCTTACTCATAGTAAAGAAACAGGAAGAGGGTATGTTCCCAGGTGAGGTACTGGAGTCCTGTTAGGGGCTATTTGTGTGCTGCATCTGGAGTCTGCGGTGGTGTGTGTATGTGTGTGTGGTGTTCCCAGTCTGGACGGTCGCATCTTGGCACCATTCAGGTTGAAAACTATTTAGCCCCCAGACATAGAATATGGTGTGGGACAGAACAACAGACAGGTGAGGAATGTTGTTTTTTATTTTATTACAAGAGGGATTCAATGGAATAAGCTATGACGTTAGTATGGTTTAATTTAAAATCACTAAAGGAGTCTGTGTCATTCTTTAAATTCACCCCGAGCCTGTTTTCACCTTCCTAACAACAACAATTTTTACAACTCGGACCAGTGTCACTTTGAGGTAACGCTTCTGGAACACTTCAATGGGTCCCAGATTCTGAGATTGTTTTCTCGTGACAAATTGTACTTCATGATAGAGGTAAAATTTCTTTGACATGACTTGTGTTTATTTGTGGAAAAATAAACGGAAATTTGGTGAACATTTTGAAAAGTTCACAATTTTTAAACTTTTAATTTTTATGCCCTTAAATCAGAGAGCTATATTGCACAAAAGATAATAAATAACATTTCCCACATATGTACTTTACATCAGCACAATTTTACAATTTTTTAACCCCTTTACCCCCAAGGGTGGTTTGCACGTTAATGACCGGGTCAATTTTTACAATTCTGACCACTGTCCCTTTATGAGGTAATAAATCTGGAACGCTTCAACAGATCCTGATGATTCTGACTGTTTTCTCGTGACATATTGTACTTCATGTTAGTGGTAAAATCTCTTTGACATTACTTGAGTTTATTTGTGAAAAAAGGAAATTTGGCCAAAAAAATGTCACAATTTTCCAACTTTGAATTGGTGTGCCCTTACATCACAGAGATATGTCACACAAAATACTTAATAAGTAACATTTCCCACATGTCTACTTTACATCAGCACAATTTTGCAACCAAATTTTTTTTTGTTAGGGAGTTATAGGGGTCAAAAGTTGACCAGCAATTTCTCATTTTTACACCACCTTTTTTTTTTAGGGACCACATCACATTTTAAGTCACTTTGAGGGGTCTATATGATAGAAAATACCCAAGTGTGACACCATTCTAAAAACTGCACCCCTCAAGGTGCTCAAAACCATATTCAAGAAGTTTATTAACCCTTCAGGTGTTTCACAGGAATTAAAAAAAAAAAAATTAACATTTAACTTTTTTTCACAAAAAATTTACTTAAGATCCAATTTGTTTTATTTTACCAAAGGTAACCGGAGAAATTGGACCCCAAACGTTGTGCAATTTGTCTTGAGTACGCTGATACCCCATATGTGGGGGTAAACCACTGTTTGGGTGCATGGCAGAGCTCAGAAGGAAAGGAGCGCCATTTGAGGTTTCAATGCAAAATTGGCTGGAATTGAGATAGAACGCCATGTCTCGTTTGGAGAGCCCCTGATGTGCCTAAACAGTGGAAACCCCCCCAATAGTGACACCATTTTGGAAAGTAGACCCCCTAAAGAACTTATCTAGATGTGTTGTGAAAACTTTGAAACCCCAAGTGTTTCACTAAAGTTTATAATGCAGAGCCGTGAAAATAAAAAATCTTTTTTTCCAGAAAAATGATTTTTTAGCCCCCAGTTTTGTATTTTCCCAAGGGTAACAGGAGAAATCGGACCCCATAAGTTGTCCAATTTGTCCAGAGTACGCCGATACCCCAAATGTGGGCGAAAACTACTGTTTGGGCACATGACAGAGCTCAGAAGGGAAGGAGCACCGTTTTACTTTTTCAACGCAAAATTGTATAGATTGAGATCGGACGTCATGTTGCGTTTTCAGAGCCCCTGGTGTGCCTAAACAGTGGAAACCTCCCAATTCTAACTCCAACCCTAACCCCAACACACCCCTAACCCTAATTCCAACCCTAACCACACCCCTAACCTCAACACACCCCTAACCCTAATCCCAACCAAAACCACACCCCTAACCCGAACACACCCCTAACTTCAACCCTAACCCTGACACACCCTTAACCCAACCATAAACGTAATCCAAACCCTAACCCCAACTCTAGCCCCAATCCTAACTTTAGCCCTAACTCTAACTTTAGCCCCAACCTGTTGTGAATTCCGTTCTCGAACTCCCTCCTGTGGTCATGAATGGTACTTCGGTGAGTTCTGTCCGTGGACTCCCTCTGGTGGCTGTGAGTGGAGCTGCTGGTTCTGAGATTCCTTCTCCAGCTGCCCTCATTTGGGGCTGGGCTGGATTCTCTATTTAACTCCACTCAGATCGTTACTCCATGCCAGCTGTCAATGTTCTAGTACTGGTTTAGATCTCTCCTGGATCTTTCTGAGGACCTGTCTACTCCAGCACAAGCTAAGTTCCTGCTTGTTCATTTGTTACATATGTTTTTTTTTTGCTAAGTTCTAGTCCAGCTTGCTTTCATGAAACTACCTGGCTAGCTGGAAGCTCTGGGGGCGCAGAGTGGCACCACCGCATCGTGAGTCGGTGCGGGGGTATTTTTTGCACACTCTGCGTGGTTTTTGTAGCTTTTTGTGTTGACCGCAAAGATCCCTTTTCTATCCTCAATCTGTTTAGTTAGACTGGCCTCTCTTTGCTAAAACCTATTTCATCCTGTGTTTATGATTTCCTCTTATCTCACAGTCAATACTTGTGGGGGGCTGCTTTTACCTTTGGGGAAATTTCTCTGAGGCAAGTAAGGCTTTGTTTCCTTTCTTTAGGGGTAGTTAGCTCTTAGGCTGTGAAGAGGCGTCTAGGCAGAGTCAGGCACACTCCACGGCTATTTCTAGTTGTGTTGATAGGAGTAGGGTTTGCGGTCAGCAGAGTTCCCATTTCCCCAGAGCTCGTCCTGATTCCGTGTTTAACTATCAGGTCATTCCTGGTGCACCTAATACCCAGGTCCATAACACCAACCCTAACTTTAGCCCCAACCATAAACCTAATGGGAAAATGGAAATAAATCCTTTTTTTTAAATTTTATTATTTTTCCCTAACTAAGGTGGTGATAAAGGGGGGTTTGATTTACTATTTATAGTGGGTTTTTATAGCGGATTTTAATTTTTTATGATTGACAGCTGTTACACACTAAAAGACACTTTTTATTGCAAAAAATATATTTTGCGTTACCACATTCTGAGAGTATAATTTTTCCATATTTTGGTCCACAGAGTCATGTGAGGTCTTGTTTTTTGCAGGACGAGTTGACGTTTTCATTGGTACCATTTTCGGGCACGTGACATTTTTTGATCGCTCTTTATTCTGATTTTTGCTAGGCAGAATGAACAAAAAACAGCAATTCGTGAATTTTTTTTTTTTTTGGGGGGAGGCGTTTATACCGTTCCACATTTGGTAAAACTGATAAAGCAGTTTTATTCTTCGGGTACAGCGATGCCTCATTTATATTTTTTTATGTTTTGGTGCTTTTATACAATAAAATCTATTTTACAGAAAAAAATATTTTTGCATTGCTTTAGTCTGAGGGCTATAACTTTATTTTTTTGCTGATGATGCTGTATGGTGGCTCGTTTTTTGTGGGACAAGATGACATTTTCGACGGTACCATGTTTATTTATATCCGTCTTTTTGATCACGTTATTCCATTTTTTGTTCGGCGGTATGATAAAGCATTGTTTTTTGCCTCTTTCTTTTTTATGTGTTCACTGAAGGGGTTAACTAGCGGGACAGTTATAGGTCAGGTCGTTACAGACGCGGCGATACGAAATGTGTACTTTTATTTATTTTTTTATTTACATACTAGATGGCAGCCCGATTCTAAAGAATCGGGAGTCTAGAATCCATATATACTTTATTTATTCAAATGTAAGAATAATACAATTAATAAATAATAGTAAGAAAGAACAAAAAATGGCTGCACTCACCAGCTCTTGACAATTCTTTACAGTACGGCACATTTCTGATTGGTCGCTCGCTCTGCCTGGGGCCACTGTGCCCTGCCTGGGGCCCCATATGCTGCCTGGGGCCCCTGTGCTCTGCCTGGGGCCCCTGTGCTCTGCCTGGGGCCCCATGTTCTGCCTGGGGCCCCTGTGCTCTGCCTGGGGCCACTGTGCTCTGCCTGGGACCCCATGTTCTGCCTGGGGCCACTGTGCTCTGCCTGGGGCCCCATAAGCTGCCTGGGGCCCCTGTGCTCTGCCTGGGACCACTGTGCTCTGCCTGGGGCCCCATATGCTGCCTGGGGCCCCATATGCTGCCTGGGGCCCCTGTGCTCTGCCTGGGGCCACTGTGTTCTGCCTGGGGCCCCATATGCTGCCTGGGGCCCCTGTGCTCTGCCTGGGGCCCCTGTGCTCTGCCTGGGGCCCCTGTGCTCTGCCTGGGGCCACTGTGCTCTGCCTGGGGCCCCATATGCTGCCTGGGGACCCTGTGCTCTGCCTGGGGCCCCATATGCTGCCTGGGGCCCCTGTGCTCTGCCTGGGGCCCCTGTGCTCTGCCTGGGGCCCCATATGCTGCCTGGGGCCCCTGTGCTCTGCCTGGGTGTAGGACACTGGTGACGTCACTTATCTCCGGACATTAGCTCCCGACATTAGCTCCGGACATTATCTCCGGACATTAGCTCCGGACAAAGTTGGCACAAATTGCAGGAAGTAGTATTCTAGGCAATTATATATTAGATGGGCATTTCCTGAAGGAAATACATGGTGCTTGAACAGCGCTACCAGCTTTACAGCAGCACTTTTCACACACGGGACTGGGGGGCGCGCTTACTTTTGCACCCGGGGCCGGGGGCGCGCTTACTTTTGCACCCGGGGGCGCGCTTACTTTTGCACCCGGGGGCGCGCTTACTTTTGCACCCGGGGGCGCACTTACTTTTGCACCCGGAGGCGCACTTTTACACCCGGGGGCGCACTTACTTTTGCACCCGGGGGCGCACTTACTTTTGCACCCGGGGGCGCACTTACTTTTGGGGCCGCACTTACTATTGGTGGGCGGGGCTCCTCGGCCTCCGATTTGGTTGGTGGGGCCCCTCGTCCTCCGATTTGGTGGGTGGGGACCCTCGGCCTCCGATTTGGTGGGCGGGGACCGGCCTCCGATTTGGTGGGCGGGGACCCTCGGCCTCCGATTTGGTGGGCGGGGACCCTCGACCTCCGATTTGGTGGGCGGGGACCCTCGGCCTCCGATTTGGTGGGCGGGGTCCCTCTGCCTCCGATTTGGTGGGCGGGGACCCTCGGCCTCCGCTTTGGTTGGCGGGGCCCCACGGCCTCCGATTTGGTGGGCGGGGTCCCTCTGCCTCCGCTTTGGTGGGCGGGGCCCCTCGGCCTTCGATTTGGTGGGCGGGGCCCCTCGGCCTCCGATTTGGTAGGCGGGGCCCCTCGGCCTCCGATTTGGTAGGCGGGGCCCCTCGGCCTCCGATTTGGTGGGCGGGGCCCCTCGGCCTCCGATTTGGTGGGCGGGGACCCTCGGCCTCCGATTTGGTGGGCGGGGACCCTCGGCCTCCGATTTGGTGGGCGGGGACCCTCGGCCTCCGATTTGGTGGGCGGGGACCCTCGGCCTCCGATTTGGTGGGCGGGGACCCTCGGCCTCCGATTTGGTGGGCGGGGACCCTCGGCCTCCGATTTGGTGGGCGGGGACCCTCGGCCTCCGATTTGGTGGGCGGGGACCCTCGGCCTCCGATTTGGTGGGCGGGGACCCTCGGCCTCCGATTTGGTGGGCGGGGACCCTCGGCCTCCGATTTGGTGGGCGGGGACCCTCGGCCTCCGATTTGGTGGGCGGGGACCCTCGGCCTCCGATTTGGTGGGCGGGGACCCTCGGCCTCCGATTTGGTGGGCGGGGACCCTCGGCCTCCGATTTGGTGGGCGGGGACCCTCGGCCTCCGATTTGGTGGGCGGGGACCCTCGGCCTCCGATTTGGTGGGCGGGGACCCTCGGCCTCCGATTTGGTGGGCGGGGACCCTCGGCCTCCGATTTGGTGGGCGGGGACCCTCGGCCTCCGATTTGGTGGGCGGGGACCCTCGGCCTCCGATTTGGTGGGCGGGGACCCTCGGCCTCCGATTTGGTGGGCGGGGACCCTCGGCCTCCGATTTGGTGGGCGGGGACCCTCGGCCTCCGATTTGGTGGGCGGGGACCCTCGGCCTCCGATTTGGTGGGCGGGGACCCCCGGCCTCCGATTTGGTGGGCGGGGACCCTCGGCCTCCGATTTGGTGGGCGGGGACCCTCGGCCTCCGATTTGGTGGGCGGGGACCCTCGGCCTCCGATTTTTCTGGGCGGGGACCCTCGGCCTCCGATTTGGTGGGCGGGGACCCTCGGCCTCCGATTTGGTGGGCGGGGACCCTCGGCCTCCGATTTGGTGGGCGGGGACCCTCGGCCTCCGATTTGGTGGGCGGGGCCCCTCGGCCTCCGATGTGGTGGTCGGGGCCCCTCGGCCTCCGCTTTGGTGGGCGGGGCCGCTCGGCCTTCGATTTGGTGGGCGGGGCTCCTCGGCCTCCGATTCGGTTGGCGGGGCCCCTCGGCCTCCGATTTGGTGTGTGCTCTGCCTGGGGCCCCTGTGCTCTGCCTGGGGCTCCATATGCTGCCTGGGGCCCCTGTGCTCTGCCTGGGGCCCCTGTGCTCTGCCTGGGGCCCCATGTTCTGCCTGGGGCCCCTGTGCTCTGCCTGGGGCCACTGTGCTCTGCCTGGGTGTAGGACACTGGTGACGTCACTTATCTCCGGACATTAGCTCCGGACATTAGCTACGGACATTAGCTCCGGACATTAGCTCTGGACAAAGCCACGGAAGTTGGCACAAATTGCAGGAAGTAGTATTCTAGGCAATTATATATTAGAAGTGTATTTATTGGAATATATATAATAAATAAAAAAGTTAAAGGGGGCGTGTCCAACCACCATGAGAGCAAGACGCATGGTTGCAGAGCTCCCTACAACAAAAGGCGATTAAAACCTTTATCGGGTACCTACAATCTACCCGATGCCTCTGCCACACCTGGGAGGACCGGGGATAGAGGCGCTCTCGGACGGGAGACTCCGGGATCAGAGGAACGGGAGTCGGCGGCCCGGTGTGCAACCGCGGTGAAGACCGCGGCCTCCATAGCCCACAAGTAGGAGAACACGGGAGACATAGGCGAGACGAACACGAGTCTCGCGGGTGGCACAACAGGAGGGCGGACAGTCGCAGAGCTGCAGAGGAAGTTCCAGGCGAGGATCCCCGCTCACACGTCAAGAGAACGAGGAGCAGAGGTAAGGGGCGATCCCTTCCGCCCGCACCCGGACGCCGACCGCACAGCGCAGATCGCGGCTCAGACAACCTGCAGCTACCCTGCTGGGCTCTGTGCGGATGTGCTTACCGCCGGGGTCCTGTACGCGAGGTGGGGGAGCTCCGGGAAGATTTAGAAGAAGCGCGGCTGGAGCCTGAGATCGCTCCCGCCTTTGAGCCATAATTTAGAGACCTTTTCCTGGCAAAAACACCCATCGCCATCTTGGGAGACTAGTGAAGGGGCGACCCGGTTTTGTGCCCTGGACTTAGGTGTGAGACTGTCTGTACCGGACCACGGTGATAAGCAATGGATATTTCATTAACTTTAAATGAGGTACATAATCCACTATCAATCTTAATTCTTGAATTCACCAACGAACATCAAATTGTGTGATCTTTCATAAAGATAATAAGGATTAAGGGGATTCTGGCGACATCTTGTGGCAGACCCTGGTTACTGGAATAATATTAGCATCTCGTATTATCCACAACAACACTTTCCTGTGGGCTACCTGGCGTGAGTCTGAGCACGTCCCCAACAAATATTAAGAAAATCAGAGACCCGGCCTGAGGAGGGCTTGCTGATGGGGGGCTAGACTACATGGAGTGAATGCTCCACTCTGCAATGCTCCACTCAATTCATATATAGACAACATTAGCTGCAGACACCTATGGGCAAAATTAAGTGGATCACTGAACAGAAAGCAAACGTAACTAAAGAAACCTCTTCAGAGGATATGAAGCGTTATTTAAACCCAACTTCTCAAACTAGAAATACAAGGTCTACAATGGCACAAGCCGCAAATAGAGACAATTCTTCCTCTAAGGAGCCATTAAGTGTACGCGGCTCACCTACAAAACATGGAGACGACCTTGGGGAGGATAACACGGATATGGAGGTAATGAATATTGCAGAGTTAAGCAAGTATATAAAAGCCCTTCCTACAAAGATGGATCTTGAAGGTTTTGCCTGTAGACTCGAAAAATCATACAAACAAGAAATCCACAACTTACAGAAAGCATTTACCTCACGAATTGAAGATGTGGAAAAAAACTCAAGAAGATATTTCTCGAGAACTGCAGGCACACAGAGACATTATATTGGACCATACCCTTAAACTGGAAGAAGTTTCATCTGGAATGGAGGACCTAGAAAACTGCAATAGACGCAACAACATCCGCATCCGTGGTTTACCCGAATCTGCTGGCGATCTGGATCGCACAGTCAAGAAGATTTTCCTTGATATATTAGATAAAGAAGACAATTCTATTGAGTTTGACAGGATCCACAGATCCTTAGGTCCAAAACCCTCTTCTGATTCACGTCCATGTGATGTCATATGTAGAATTCATTACTATAGAATTAAAGAAGCCATAATGATGGCCGCAAGAAAGAAAGAGTCTCTTTGGTTTGAGGGCCATAAAATTCTAATTCTATCGGATTTGTCCAGACGCATACTACAATTACGCAGAGCCCTAAAACCTCTGCTAGCTGAACTTAAAAATAAAGATATCCCATATAGATGGGGTTTCCCCTTCCAACTGACAGCTTTCAAGGGAGGCAAAACGGCTTCTTTCAGAAGGATGGGCGATCTGGCCAATTTCCTGGGAATTTTCAAACTACCATTAATAGACCTCCCTGAATGGCCTACAAGTCTGATGCTCCCAGAGGCACCACCGAGATGGCTTACAGTTCAGCAGAACAATAAACGTGACAACAAACGAACACCATCTAACTTGACATGAGACTTTCTATTCCTGCCCGTACGCATTGTCGTGTTGGTCTTGTTCGGAGATAGGAACATTTCCGTCTGGAGGCTTATTAAGGCCTAGACCCTTTTTTCCTTTCTTGTTATGTACGACATAGGTGTTCTGCAATCTTTATACAGTTTTATTCGGTTCACACTTTATCTAAATATACCCAGTTTTTTTCAGCACAGTAAACATAGAAAACATGGATCCTAAAAGGTTATGGATATATGGCAAATATATTCCCCCCCCCCCTTTTTTTTCTTTTTTCCTCCCCAAGGACTGTGCAGGGGGCATTGCCCCCAACCCAGTCGAGATTAATATGACTCTTTCAATTAGACTATCTGTTCTATCATTTTACATAAGTTTAAAATAACTAACTTTGTGCTGTGATATTCACATGAATATTTTATCGTTGGGTGTACACTCGTAATATTCTCAACTAGTAGAGCTGAGAATGAGCTATCAATCCCTGTCTATGATTTTTCAAGATTTTTAGGAGTGGAGGCGGGAGAGCATGTGGCTCGCTCTAGGCTTCTCTTCTCCTGGTTAGGTTTTTGGGTAGATTACTACCAACATCTACCTTGATGATGCAAAAAATTTGGAGCTCCAGCTCCATCGCAATCATTGCCATGTTCTTTCTCTTCTTTACTTTTCCCCTATACTTTATGCTTCTCTCTTCTCTTCTTTTCCTTTTTGTCCTTTTCCCCCTCCCATTTAAACGTCCAATACTCCCATGGGTCCCCTCCTCGAGTGGGTCTTTGAGATTCTGTCGCGCTCTGGAGTATCTAGATCATGGATAAAACAAAGTTCTGCTCCTTCAATGTCAAGGGGCTAAATATTCCTGAAAAATGGAGACAGGTTCTGTACACAAGCCATAGACAGCAAATCTCGGTTTTAATGCTTCAGGAAACTCATTTTAAAACTGGAGCCATACCACAATGTGTTTTTAAGTATTATCCAAAATGGTATCATAGTTCTAATCCATATGTTAAGTCCAAGTGAGTATCAATCGCCTTCCACAAATCTTTCACGCCTGAGGTGTTGAATTCCTTAATAGATCCAGATGGTAGATATATATTTTTAAAAATTTCTTGTGCCACGCGTCAGTTGGTCATTGCTAATGTAGATTTCCCGAATCAAGGACAACAGAGATTCGGAGTAGAGTGCAAAAGACGCCTTGGGGAGTTCGCTGGCTCCCCTCCTGTGATACTGGGAGGTGACTTCATCCCCATGAACCCCGCGGCAGATGTCTCCTCGGGTAAGTCTTCATATCCCTCCTCTTCCATTAGCAGACAATTGCATAGCATGAGACTGGTGGACATATGGAGAATCCTCCACCCTGACGACAGGGACTACAGCGTTTTCTCGCAAATACACAATAAATACAGCAGAATAGACTACTTCTTTATATCACACAATTTACTGGATTTACCGGCGGAGGCGGAAGTGGGCTCGATACTGTGGTCGGATCACTCACCAATATATCTCTCAATTCTGTTACATACAAATAACAAAATCGGGTTTCTCTTGGCGTCTAAATGAGAATATACTCCAAGACATATTATGCAAGTCCGAAGTGGAGAAAACGATCTCTAACTTTACAATAGACCACGGTGGAGACTCCACATCTCGTCCTATAAAATGGGAGGTGTTGTGAATTCTGTTGTGGGTTCTGCTCTTAGGCTCCCTCCGGTGGTTATAAGTGGTAGTGCTGCTGTTTGTCCTTCACAACAGCCATCAGCTGCTTCCACTTTGGACGGGGATATTTAGTCTGGCTCCTTCCTTTAGTGAGTGCCAGTTGTCCATTGTTTTCTAGGGATCCACATCTCTGCTTGGTTTCTCCTTCTGGATTGTCCAAATCATCAAAGATAAGTCCTGGCTCTGTTTTTGCAGTCCACATGCGGTGGACTTAATAGTTCTGTGAATTGCTATGTTTTTTCTTGTCCAGCTTTGTCTGTGTTAAGATTTATTCAGCCAAGTTGGAAGCTCTGGAGTCACAGAGTTACCCTCCATGCCTTTAGTTAGGTGTGGAGATTTTTGTATTCTCTGTGGTGGATTTTGTAGTATTTTTTATACTGACCGCACAGTACTCTTTCCTGTCTTTTCTTTCTAGGTAGCGTGGCCTCCTTTGCTAAATTCTGTTTTCAGTCTGCGTTTGTAATTTCCCTCTCCTCTCACAGTCAATATTTGTGGGGGGCTGCCTTTCCTTTGGGAATTTTCTCTGAGGCAAGATAGTATTCCTGTTTCTTTCTTTAGGTGTAATTAGTCCTCCGGCCGTGACGAGGTGTCTAGGGAGTGACAGGAACATCCCACGGCTACTTCTAGTTGATGTGTTAAGTTCAGGGTCTGCGGTCAGTATAGAGGCCACCTACTCCAGAGCTCGTCCATGCTGCTCCTAGGCCACCAGTTCATGACAGTACAAATGGCCTACAATGAGTTAACCGCATCTCAAAAGAAGGGAAAGAAAGTGCTGAGCCATTTTTTTTTCTGTACTCTGTTGTGTTTTTTTTTTCCCTCTTCACTTCTGGGTGGCTCAGGAGTTAGGCGTTGACATGGATGTTCAGGGACTTGCTTCTCGGGTGGATCAACTTGCTGCTAGAGTACAGGGTATTTCTGATTATATCGTGCAGACTCCTGTTTTAGAGCCTAGAATTCCTACCCCCGATCTGTTCCTCGGGGACAGGTCCAAATTTTTGAGCTTTAAAAATAACTGTAAACTGTTTTTTGTTCTTAAGCCCCGTTCCTCTGGTGATCCCATCCAGCAGATAAAAATTGTCATTTCTCTGTTGCGTGGTGACCCGCAGGATTGGGCATTTTCCCTGGAATCTGGGAATCCGGCCTTGCTTAATGTAGACACCTTTTTTCAGGCGCTTGGGTTATTGTATGATGAACCTAACTCTGTAGAGCATGCTGAGAAAACACTTTTGGCCCTGTGTCAGGGTCAAGAAGCGGCAGAGTCATATTGCCAGAAATTCAGAAAATGGTCTGTGCTTACTAAGTGGAATGAGGATGCTTTGGCGGCAATTTTCAGAAAGGGTCTTTCTGAATCTGTTAAAGATGTTATGGTGGGATTCCCCACACCTGCAGGTCTGAGTGATTCTATGTCTCTGGCCATTCAAATTGATCGGCGCTTGCGTGAGCGCAGAGTTGTGAACACTATGGCGTTGTCTTCCGAGCGGAGTCCTGAGCCTATGCAGTGTGATAGGATTGTGTCTAGAGCGGAACGCCAAGGATTCAGACGTCAGAATAGGTTGTGCTTTTACTGCGGCAATTCTGATTGCCCTAAGCGTGCCAAGAGAATCGCTAATTCCGTTACTATCAGTACTGTACAACCTAAATTTCTGTTATCTGTGACCCTGATCTGCTCATTATCGTCATTCTCTGTCATGGCATTTGTGGATTCAGGCGCCGCTTTAAATTTAATGGACTTAGAATTTGCCAGACGTTGTGGTTTTTCCTTACAGCCTTTGCGGAGTCCTATCCCTTTGAGGGGGATTGATGCTACACCATTGGCTAAAAATAAACCTCAGTTTTGGACACAATTAACCATGTGCATGGCGCCAGCCCATCAGGAAGATTGTCGCTTCCTGGTGTTACATAATTTGCATGATGCTGTTGTGCTGGGGTTTCCATGGTTACAGGTACATAATCCGGTGTTGGATTGGAAATCTATGTCTGTGACTAGTTGGGGTTGTCAGGGGGTTCACGATGACGTTCCTCTGATGTCAATTTCCTCCTCCCCCTCTTCTGAAATTCCTGAGTTTCTGTCAGATTTCCAGGATGTTTTCGATGAGCCCAAGTCCAGTTCCCTTCCACCGCATAGGGACTGTGATTGTGATATTGATTTGATTCCAGGCTGTAAGTTTCCTAAGGGCCGACTTTTCAACCTGTCTGTGCCTGAACATGCCGCCATGCGGAGCTATGTAAAGGAGTCTTTGGAGAAGGGGCATATTCGGCCATCTTCTTCTCCATTAGGAGCAGGTTTTTTTTTTTGTTGCCAAGAAGGATGGCTCCTTGAGACCCTGTATTGATTATCACCTTTTGAATAAGATCACGGTCAAATTCCAATACCCTTTGCCTTTGCTTTCTGATTTGTTTGCCAGAATTAAGGGGGCTAGTTGGTTTACTAAGATTGACCTTCGAGGGGCATATAATCTGGTTCGTATTAAGCAGGGTGACGAATGGAAAACTGCGTTTAATACACCCGAGGGCCATTTTGAGTATCTTGTGATGCCATTCGGACTCTCTAATGCCCCATCTGTGTTTCAGTCCTTTATGCATGATATTTTTCGGAATTATCTTGATAAATTCATGATTGTATATTTGGATGATATTTTGATTTTTAAAGATGATTGGGAGTCTCATGTGAAACAAGTTAGGATGGTATTTCAGGTCCTTCGTGACAATGCCTTGTTTGTGAAGGGGTCTAAGTGCCTCTTTGGAGTACAGAAGGTTTCTTTTTTGGGCTTCATTTTTTCTCCATCATCTATAGAAATGGATCCGGCTAAGGTTCAGGCCATTCATGATTGGATCCAGCCCACATCCGTGAAGAGCCTTCAGAAATTTTTGGGCTTTGTTAATTTTTATCGCCGTTTCATTGCCAACTTTTCCAGTGTGGTTAAACCCCTGACCGATTTGACGAGGAAGGGCGCTGATGTAGCTAATTGGTCCTCTGAGGCCGTTTTTGCCTTTCATGAGCTTAAGCGCCGATTTACTTCTGCCCCTGTGTTGCGTCAGCCGGATGTTTCTCTTCCTTTTCAGGTTGAGGTTGACGCTTCTGAGATTGGGGCAGGGGCCATTTTGTCTCAGAGGAATTCTGATGGTTCCTTGATGAAACCGTGTGCCTTCTTTTCTCAAAAGTTTTCGCCTGCGGAACGCAATTATGATGTCGGCAATCGTGAGTTGTTGGCTATGAAGTGGGCATTTGAGGAGTGGCGACATTGGCTTGAGGGGGCCAAGCACCGTATTGTGGTCTTGACCGATCATAAGAATCTGATTTACCTCGAGTCTGCCAAACGGCTGAATCCTAGACAGGCCCGATGGTCCCTGTTTTTCTCCCGGTTTGATTTTGTTGTCTCGTATCTTCCAGGTTCTAAGAATGTTAAGGCTGATGCCCCTCTCTAGGAGTTTCTTGCCTGATTCCCCTGGGATTCTTGAGCCGGTTGGTATTCTTAAGGAGGGGGTGATTCTTTCTGCCATCTCCCCTGATTTAAGACGGGCTCTTCAGGAGTTTCAGGCTGATAAACCTGATCGCTGTCCAGCGGGGAAACTGTTTGTTCCTGACAGATGGACTAGTAAAGTGATTTCTGAGGTTCACTGTTCGGTGTTGGCTGGCCATCCTGGGATTTTTGGTACCAGAGATTTGGTTAATAGGTCCTTTTGGTGGCCTTCTTTGTCACGGGATGTGCATTCTTTTGTGCAGTCCTGTGGGACTTGTGCGCGGGCCAAACCTTGCTGCTCCCGCGCCAGTGGGTTGCTTTTGCCTTTGCCGGTCCCTGAGAGGCCTTGGACGCATATTTCTATGGATTTTATTTCGGATCTTCCTGTTTCCCAGAGGATGTCTGTTATCTGGGTGGTCTGTGACCGGTTTTCTAAGATGGTTCATTTGGTACCTTTGTCTAAGTTGCATTCCTCTTCTGAGTTGGTTCCGTTGTTTTTTTCAGCATATGGTTCGTTTGCATGGCATTCCGGAGAATTTTGTGTCCGATAGAGGTTCCCAGTTTGTTTCTAGGTTTTGGCAGTCCTTTTGTGCTAAGCTGGGCATTGATTTGTCTTTTTCTTCCGCATTTCATCCTCAGACAAACGGCCAAACCGAGCGAACTAACCAGACTTTGGAAACTTATTTGAGATGCTTTGTGTCTGCCGATCAGGATGATTGGGTGGCTTTCTTGCCATTGGCCGAGTTTGCCCTTAATAATCGGGCTAGTTCTGCTACCTTGGTGTCACCATTCTTTTGTAATTCTGGGTTTCATCCTCGTTTTTTTTTCAGGGCAGGTTCAGTCTTCTGATTGTCCTGGGGTGGACTTTGTGGTTGACAGGTTGCAGCAGATTTGGGCTCATGTTGTGGACAATTTGGTGTTGTCTCAGGAGGAGGCTCAGCGTTTTGCCAACCGTCGTCGGCGTGTGGGTTCCCGGCTTCGGGTTGGGGATTTGGTCTGGTTGTCTTCTCGTCATGTTCCTATGAAGGTTTCTTCCCCGAAGTTCAAGCCTCGGTTTATTGGTCCTTATAGGATTTCTGAGATTATCAATCCAGTGTCTTTTCGTTTGGCCCTTCCAGCCTCTTTTTTTCATCCATAATGTTTTTCATAGATCTTTGTTGCGGAAATATGTGGTGCCCGTGGTTCCCTCTGTTGATCCTCCTGCCCCGATGTTGATTGATTGATGGGGAGTTGGAGTATGTTGTGGAGAAGATCTTGGATTCTCGTTTTTCTAGACGGAGGCTTCTGTATCTTGTCAAGTGGAAGGGTTATGGCCAGGAGGATAATTCTTGGGTTGTTGCCTCCGATGTTCATGCTGACGATTTGGTTCGTGCCTTCCATTTGGCTCGTCCGGATCGGCCTGGGGGCTCTGGTGAGGGTTCGGTGACCCCTCCTCAAGGGGGGGGGGGGGTACTGTTGTGAATTCTGTTGTGCGTTCTGCTCTTAGGCTCCCTCCGGTGGTTATAAGTGGTAGTGCTGCTGTTTGTCCTTCACAACAGTCATCAGCTGCTTCCACTTTGGACGGGGCTATTTAGTCTGGCTCCTTCCTTTAGTGAGTGCCAGTTGTCCATTGTTTTCTAGGGATCCACATCTCTGCTTGGTTTCTCCTTCTGGATTGTCCAAATCATCAAAGATAAGTCCTGGCTCTGTTTTTGCAGTCCACATGCGGTGGACTTAATAGTTCTGTGAATTGCTATGTTTTTCCTTGTCCAGCTTTGTCTGTGTTAAGATTTATTTAGCCAAGTTGGAAGCTCTGGAGTCACAGAGTTACCCTCCATGCCTTTAGTTAGGTGTGGAGATTTTTGTATTCTCTGTGGTGGATTTTATAGTATTTTTTATACTGACCGCACAGTACTCTTTCCTGTCTTTTCTTTCTAGGTAGCGTGGCCTCCTTTGCTAAATTCTGTTTTCAGTCTGCGTTTGTAATTTCCCTCTCCTCTCACAGTCAATATTTGTGGGGGGCTGCCTTTCCTTTGGGAATTTTCTCTGAAGCAAGATAGTATTCCTGTTTCTTTCTTTAGGTGTAATTAGTCCTCCGGCCGTGACGAGGTGTCTAGGGAGTGACAGGAACATCCCACGGCTACTTCTAGTTGATGTGTTAAGTTCAGGGTCTGCGGTCAGTATAGAGGCCACCTACTCCAGAGCTCGTCCATGCTGCTCCTAGGCCACCAGTTCATAACAGGGAGGCTTTAAAAAGTGTGATAAGAGGTGTACTTATATCGCATGGCGCACGCCCAAAGAGGGAGAGAATTGCAGAAATAACTAATTTATCAGATCAGATCCATAAATTGGAAACACGGCATAAGCAAGACCTTGATGCAGGTACATTCGCACATCTCTCGACAGCTAGACAAAAGCTGCTTGGCATACTAGATCAAAAGTCTAGATGTCTCAGAGAGCGGCTCAGAAACCGCTTTACCAATTAGGAAACAAAAGTGGCAAGCTTTTGGCCAGTGCCATAAACCTACGCAATCCAAACACTTATATTCCTTTTATCAAAAACAAAGAGGGAAAGAAGATGCATAGCAGTAAAGACATTCTTTTGGGCTTCAATGACTATTACAAAGCTCTACATAATATAGCTGGACACTATAGAGATATGCCAACACCTATCCTCCATAATAAAATAAACGCATACTTACAACAAAACAATATACCTCACATACCAGCAGATAAGACGTTAGATCTAGAAAAGGACTTTACACTAGAGGAGGTGTCCGAAACTATTTAAAGGGACACTGTCACCTGAATTTGGAGGAAACAATCTTTAGTCATAGGGGTGGGGTTTTCGGGTGTTTGATTCACCCTTTCCTTACCCGCTGGCTGCATGCTGGCTGCAATATGGGATTGAAGTTCATTCTCTGTCCTCCATAGTACACACCTGCGCAAGGCAAGATTGCCTTGTGCAGGCATGTACTACGGAGGACAGAGAATGAACTTCAATCCTATATTGCAGCCAGCATGCAGCCAGCTGGTAAGGAAAGGGTGAATCAAACACCCGAAAACCCCGCCCCTATGGCTAAAGATTGTTCCCTCCAAATTCAGGTGACAGTGTCCCTTTAAAGACCTAAAACAGGGAAAGAGTCCTGGCCCGGACGGATATACAGCAGGCTTTTATAAATTGTTCTCTACATCGTTGAGCCCGATTTTCCTTACAGTATGCGATTTTGTCTCGTCAGGTGGCTCCTTTCCTCCCCAGGCTTTAACTGCACATATTACACTGATACCGAAACCTGATAAAGACCCTTCTTCGTGTAATAATTATCGCCCAATATCTTTAATAAATTTAGACATTAAAATATACGCAAAAATGATCGCAAACAGACTGGGCCCTCTTCTTCCAGATCTAATAAATCAAGACCAGGTTGGGTTTGTCCCGGGGAGGGAGGCAAGAAACAACACCATACGGACCATCTCTCTAATAGACCGAGCGGGGGAGAGGGAAGATCCCATGTGCATCATGTCGATTGATGCTGAAAAAGCCTTCGACAGGGTGCACTGGGAATTTATGTTTCAAGCTTTGAGGAGAACTGGCTTAGGAGAAAATATGCTCCACAGGATCACGGCTTTATATACCTCTCCCAGTGCGCGAGTAAAGGTAAATGGCGCCCTTTCCGATGCGTTTCTAATCCGGAATGGCACGAGGCAGGGGTGCCCACTTTCCCCTCTCCTGTACGTCCTGACGATGGAATTCCTGGCCACCGCAATAATCCTTCCATTAAAGGAATTAAACTAAGATCAGAAGAGCATAAATTGGCTCTCTTTGCGGATGACATTCTTTTATATATCACCTCCCCATTAACTAGCATTCCAAATGTTGTTTTGGAGTTGCGTAGGTTTGGTCTCTTGAGCAACTTTAAAATGAACTCACATAAATCCGAGATTCTAAATATTTCATTACAATTACCGGTAGTAGATCAGTTACGCGCCTCTTTCCCCTTTGGGTGGCGCTTTGATTCACTTACGTATTTAGGAGTCAAAATAACAGCTGACGTCACTAAGCTATATGATGCAAACTTCAAGAACACACTACATAGGGCGGAATTGGATCTGGAGAGGTGGCAGGGGCTTCAATTGTCTTGGTTTGGTAGAGTTAATGTAATCAAAATGGACCTATTGCCACGTCTTCTGTACCACTTTCAGACAATCCCATTATACCTGCCGACCTCCTTTTTCTCACGTCTTAAGAGGGCAGTCACCCGATTTGTCTGGTCACATACTAGACCACGTACTTCACACTTTCTATTAAGCAGGCCTAGGCGGGCGGGAGGAATTGGATTACCAGATTTCTTAGTCTATAGTCGGGCATCGATAGGAACTTGTATTTTGGACTTATATCACAACAGGAGCAGTAAGAAATGGGTTAATTTGGAACAGGACCTCAATGGGTGTGACCCTCAAATATTACTATGGACCACAAAAGGAGGGGGAGGAAGAGGGTCACACCTACCCTTTATGACCAGAAACATGACCCTACTTGTCCAGCAGAGTGGCAGGGGACTTCAAACATCAACATCACCTGGGCCATTAACTTCAATAAACGACAATCCAAGTTTTTCTGCTGGGTTCCACAGGGAAACTTATTTAAATAAATGTAGAGAATCAAGACCTATCATCTCTGACTATTTATATCAGACAGGTATTAAATCTCTGCCTGAAATATTTCAGGGAGAGGAGCCTCCTTCGGGCTCCTGGTTTTTTTATGAACAACTAAAAAGTTACATAAACACAACATCTAAATATAACAATATTATTAGAACATTAACACCTTTTGAAGAGCTTTGCATCACTGAGGAGCCTCCGGTCCACACAGTCTCTCTGCTGTATAATCTTTTCCAAAGAAACCAAACCCCGTCGCAAGATTTCCCTAAGTTCTTTTCAAAATGGGAGGGTGACTTGGGAATATCTTTATCTCAAGAGTAGAGAGACAAGATCCTTTTATTTACATCCAGGACCTCGTTATCCTGTGTGTCACAGGAGAGGAGCTACAAGATCTTATCAAGGTGGTATAGATGCCCTTCCTCGATTCATGCCATGTTTCCAGTAATCCCAGATACATGCTGAAGATGCTTGGAAGAGAAAGGCCATGTGCACACATTCAGTATTTTTCGCGTTATAAAAACGTGATAAAAACGCGAAAAAAACGCTTACATATGCCTCCCATTATTTTCAGTGTATTCCGCATTTTTTGTGCAAATGTAGCCTTTTTTTCCGCGAAAAAATCGCATCGCGGAAAAAAAAGCAACATGTTCATTAAAATGCGGAATTGCAGGGGATTCCGCACACCTGGGAGTCCATTGATCTGCTTACTTCCCGCACGGGGCTGTGCACACCATGCGGGAAGTAAGCAGATTATGTGCGGTTGGTACCCAGGGTGGAGGAGAGGAGACTCTCCTCCACGGACTGGGCACCATATAATTGGTCAAAAAAAAAGAATTAAAATAAAAAATAGTTCTATACTCACCTTCGATGTCTTCCCGCCTCTCCACTGCACGCTGTCGCTTCGGTTCCTGTAGCTGGTGTGCGGTGAAGGACCTGCCGATGACGTCGCCGTCTTGTGATTGGTCGAGACCGGTCATGTGACCGCTCACGTGACCGCGACGTCATGGAAGGTCCTGCGCGCACACACCAGCTATACGGAACAGACGCCGGTGAGGAGATCAGCTGTCTGCGGGTGAGTATAAGCATTTTTTTTATTTTTTTTATTATTTTTAAACATTCTATCTTTTACTATAGATGCTGCATAGGCAGCATCTATAGTAAAAAGTTGGTCACACTTGTCAAACGCTATGTTTGACAAGTGTGACCAACCTGTCAGTCAGTTTTCCAAGCGATGCTACAGATCGCTTGGAAAACTTTAGCATTCTGCAAGCTAATTACGCTTGCAGAATGCTAAAAAAACCGCGAAAAAAACGGAAAAAAAGCGCAAAAAAAAAAAAATGCGGATTTCTTGCAGAAAATTTCCGGTTTTCTTCAGGAAATTTCTGCAAGAAATCCGGACGTGTGCACATACCCAAAGGAACGTTTATACACATCTGGTGGGAATGCCCACTCGTAAAGAAATTGTGGATGTCAATTTTTGATCTTTATAATAAACTATCTATTTACAGGGTACGAACTACAGCAGAACTAGCCCTCTTGTCCTTGTGTGGTTTGTCGATTTCTAAGTTTAAGAGGAGTCTTCTTAGGCACTTCCTCGTGGCCACTAGGAACCGGATTCCTAGATATTGGAAGCAGAACAGATCTCCCTCACATTCTGATTTTGTTGCAGAACTAAATAATATCTATCGGATGGAACAATTAATAAACCAGACTACCGGGGTCCCTGAGAAAT
The DNA here is from genome assembly GCF_051348905.1 of Ranitomeya variabilis. Classification (NCBI taxonomy): domain Eukaryota; kingdom Metazoa; phylum Chordata; class Amphibia; order Anura; family Dendrobatidae; genus Ranitomeya; species Ranitomeya variabilis. Next base: position 715,354,636 of record NC_135232.1, on the reverse strand, counting down.
TTTACAACACTTGGGCTCCCTGGATTGTATTTAGAGAAACACCAGAATTGGACCTTTGGCTATCTAGACCCTGATTTCTTGAAATGGCTTCAACTGCTTGTGTACTTTGAACAATGTTCTTTTGAATTAACACGTCTCCATAAAGTGAAATTGATTTGAATGATCTATTGTCTTCCCCGTTGGGAGTGTGGACCTACTCGGAGGGGGGAACCCAGTCCCTTCATTCCCAATCCCTTAGGGTACCGTCACACAGTGCCATTTTCATCGCTAAGACGGCACGATTCGTGACGTTGCAGCGTCGTATGATTATCGCTCCAGCGTCGTAGACTGAGGTCACACGTTGCAATACACGGCGCTGGAGCGATAATTTCATGACGTATTTGCGATGTAGAAGCCGTTGGTTACTGTGCGCACATCGTATACAACCTGTGTCACACGATGCAATCATGCCGCCACAGCGGGACACTAGACGACGAAAGAAAGTTTCAGACGATCTGCTACGACGTACGATTCTCAGCGGGGATCCGGATCGCAGTAGCGTGTCAGACACAACGATATCGTAACGATATCGCTAGAACGTCACGAATCGTGCCGTCGTAGCGATGAAAATGGCACTGTGTGACGGTACCCTTACAATATAACTTTCTATTCCTATTTCTCCCCTCTTCTTTCCCCTTCTCTCACCTTTTCTCTCTTTTCTTTTTTCCGAAATTTCCTTTTTTATACAGTTTGTCCTCTTTTTCTTTTTTTCTTAGTTAATACTTACAACATAGCTCTTGGAGTTATGTATAGTTTTCTTGTTAATTGACGTTATTAAATATAACAAGAGAAATTTCTGGTTCTGGCTAATAAAAACCTTAAAACCGTAAGATTAATAATCTAATACCAGAAATCTAGAAATTATTCAAAAATCTAAACTGTTTATGTTTTTATTGTACACTGTTTTACATTGTTTATTCGCTCTAAAAAACATGATTTACACAAAAAAGTAAAAAAAAAATTTTAAACTATTTAAAAAAAAATCACAAAATAAAATAAATAATTATATATATATATATATACACATACACACATATACATATATACAGTACAGACCAAAAGTTTGGACACATTCTCATTTAAAGATTTAATTAACCCTTAAAAAATTCCATCAGACAAGAAAAAATTTTTTTTATAATTCAGAACATATATTTTATTTAAAATTAATTGCAATCACAAACATACATCACCACAATATATGGAAATTTTATATTAAATTTTTTTTAAATTTTTTTAAAAAACAATTTTGAACATATATTTTATTTTTCAGAATATAAAATGTATACATAAAAGTTCAATAAAACTCCTCCCATTGAGGTTTTCTTGGGATTTATTATTATATATAATTTTTATCACATAATATATTATTATTTGCTGCAGTATTTTATTTTTTATACTGATCAGTTTGAAATTGCCTTGTCCTGCACATACGGGATTAGTATTCAAAACATCATTAAATCCCAAGAAAACCTCGATGGGAGGAGTTTTATTGAACTTTTATGTATACATTTTATATTCTGAAAAATAAAATATATGTTCAAAATTGTTTTTTTTTTAAATAAAAACATTTTTTAATATAAAATTTCCATATATTGTGGTGATGTATGTTTGTGATTGCAATTAATTTTAAATAAAATATATTTTCTGAATTATAAAAAAAAAAAATTCTTGTCTGATGGAATTTTTTAAGGGTTAATTATTTTTGTGTTTTTTCATTGGTCTATATAAATTGTTATTTCTGGTATTTCTTTCTGTATAGGTTTTCATTTAAAGATTTTCCTGTATTTTCATGACTATGAAAATTGTACATTCACCCTGAAGGCATCAAAACTATGAATTAACACATGTGGAATTATATACTTAACAAAAAAGTGTGAAACAACTGAAATTATGTCTTATATTCTAGGTTCTTCAAAGTAGCCACCTTTTGCTTTGATGACTGCTTTGCACACTCTTGGCATTCTCTTGATGAGCTTCAAGAGGTAGTCACCAGGAATAGTTTTCACTTCACAGGTGTGCCCTGTCAGGTATAATAAGTGGGATTTCTTGCCTTATAAATGGGGTTAGGATCATCCGTTGTGTTGTGCAGAAGTCTGGTGGATACACAGCTGATAGTCCTACTGAATAGACTTTGTAGAATTTGTATTATGGCAAGAAAAAAGCAGCTAAGTAAAGAAAAACGAGTGGCCATCATTACTTTAAGAAATGAAGGTCAGTCAGTCCGAAAAATTGGGCAAACTTTGAAAGTGTCCCCAAGTGCAGTGGCAAAAACCATCAAGCGCTACAAAGAAACTGGCTCACATGAGGACCGCCCCTGGAAAGGAAGACCAAGAGTCACCTCTGCTTCTAAGGATAAGTTTATCCGAGTCACCATCCTCAGAAATCACAGGTTAACAGCAGAACAGATTAGAGTCCAGGTCACACGGAATCTCCTACCTTGAACATGGGTGCAGATTTACTGAATCTATCAGCCGATCTCTTATAACGTTCTTGAGCTGTGGTCAGGGATTCCTTCAGAACCTCCAGATTCTGTCTCATCGCAGTCAGCCTTTCCTCCACTGCCGGAACTGGAGAATTAATTGGAGACCTAGGTAAAATACACGGATGATAACCCAGATTGGCAAAGAAAGGTGTAAATTTAGTGGAGGCGCTCTGAGAATTATTATATGAAAATTCGGCTAACAACAACAACTCCAACCAATCATCCTGGAGATGGCTGAAATGGCATCTTAGATATTGTTCCAGCGTCTGGTTGGTATGCTCAGTCTGACCATTTGTCTGGGGATGGTAAGCAGAAGAGAGACAGACATTAATATTGAGTGCAGAGCAAAACCCCTTCCAGAATCTTGAAGTGAACTGCACTCCACGGTCAGAGATGATCTCATCCGGAACCCCATGCAACCGAAAGACATTCTGTATAACCAAGTTCACTGTATCTTTAGCTGAGGGGAGGCTGGTGCACGGAACAAAATGAGCAGCTTTAGTCAGGCGATCAACTACCACCATGATTGTATTCATGCCCCCCGATGTAGGCAGCTCCACAATAAAGTCCATTGACATAGATCCCCAAGGGCGGGACGGAACAGGTAATGGTTGTAGAAGACCCGTAGGTGCCACATGAGGAGTCTTGTAACGGGCACATACCTCTCAAGAGATAACATAGTCCTTGGTATCCTTCAGGCAAGTTGGCCACCAGAAGAATCGGCTCAGGAACTCGTGTCTTCTGTACCCCCTGTGACCAGCCAACTTGGAGTCATGTACCAACTTGAGGATCTGCAGACGGACGACCTCCGGGACGTAGATACGTCGATCTCTGAACCACATGCCACCCTTAAAGACAAGATTAATATCCACAGGTGTGTTGGCCAGAAATACATCACCTTCATAGGCCTCCCTGCACTCCTTCCACAAGTCCTGATCGTGGATAACTCCGATGAAATTGGCATCAGATAGAATGGTCTTAGACTGGGCTCCAGGTATGGAATCCGCAGCATGGATTCAGGATAAAGCATCAGCCTTCCCATTACGAGAACCTGGACGGTACGAGAGAACAAAGTTAAATTGATTTAAAAATAAGTTCCAACGAGCCTGACGAGGAGAAAGACATCTAGCGGATCTAAGAAACTCTAGATTGCGATGGTCAGTTAGCACTATGATCTGTTGTGCAGCTCGTTGCAGATGATGCCTCCATTCTTTGAAAGCCGCAATAATAGCCAGCAATTCCTTGTCTCCCACGTCGTAATTCTTCTCTGCTGAGGTTAGTCTACGGGAAAAGAAAGCACAAGGATGTAGCAGACCCTTCTCTCCAGTTCTTTGGGAGAGAATAGCCCCTAAAGCATTATCAGAAGCGTCCACCTCCACAATGAAAGGAAGTGTTGGATCTGGGTGTATCAACAGCAGTGTTGATGTGAAACAAACTTTAAGCTGATCAAAAGCTTCTTGAGCCTGTGATGACCACTTAAAGGGCTTTTCCTTCTTTGTCAAGGAAGTAATGGGACAGACAATATCAGAAAAATTTCGAATGAAGCGTCTGTAGAAATTTGCAAAACCAATAAAACCTTGGACCTCCTTAACGTTCTTGGGTATCGGCCAGTCAAGGATAGCCTGAATCTTACCAAATTCCATGTTCAGCCCCTGGGGAGAGATGATATAACCTAAGAACTGTATCTCAGAACGATGGAACTCGCATTTCTCCGGCTTAATATACAGATGGTTCTCTTTCAGACGTCTTAAAACAGTTTTGACATGTTCTTCATGTTCCTGTAGAGAGTCAGAAAAGATTAGTATATCGTCCAAATAGATTACTACAAACTGGTCCAACAAATCTCTGAAAATGTCATTAGCAAGGTGTTGAAATGTTGCAGGGGCGTTACAAAGCCCGAAGGGCATCACAAGAGATTCAAAGTGTCCATACCGGCATCGGAATGCTGTCTTCCACTCATCCCCTGGACGAATACGCACCAAATTATAAGCCCCACGAAGATCCAGTTTAGAGAACACCTTAGCATGGCGGACTCTTTCCAGTAATTCGGGAATCAGAGGCAAAGGGTAATGGTTTTGTACGGTTACCTTATTGAGTTCTCGATAGTCAACACAGGGTCTCAGGGTCCCATCCTTCTTCTTTACAAAAAAGATAGGTGCCCCTGCTGGTGAGGAAGAAGGACGTATGAAGCCTTTGGCCAGATTTTCATCAATATACTCTTTTAAGGCTTGAAGCTCAGGTGCCGCCAAAGGGTATACGTTACCAAAAGGAATGGCTGCCCCGGGAAGCAGCTCAATGGGACAGTCATAATGCCTGTGTGTAGGAAGCTGATCTGCATTCTTCTTGTCACAGATGTCAGAGAACTCTTTATAACCTGGAGGTAAAGAAAATACCTGTACATGTGGTTCCGTAGTCGTGGACTCAGGGACAGCTTCTGTTAACGCTGAGTTGCTCCTTGTTGGGAAGATAATCTCCTTGGTCTCCCAGTTGATAATTGGGTTCTGAGAACGCAACCAAGGAATGCCTAAAATCACAGGAAAATGAGGAGAAGAAATTAGCAAGAAAGAAAGTTGCTCCTGATGCTTAGGCTCCAACAAAATTTCAAGGGGTACGGTCTCCTGATCCACAGGCCTAGAGATTAAAGGTGACCCATCCACTGTTTCCATGGTAATTGGAGAGGCTCTTTGCTGAATTTTAATACCATGTTCCTTGGCAAATGCGATATCCATGAAATTGCCACCTGCACCAGAGTCAATCATAGCTGAACTGGAAATCCACTGTCCTGAACACAGGATCTTAATAGGGAGAGAACAGTGAGAGTTCTTTTCCTTCAGCTCCTTGGGGGGTGAAGTCATAGAAAGTGAATGGAATACAGCGTTTAAAGGCAGGCTACATTCAGAGATGTCAGATTCATCATCACAGTTGTCATACTCCCCTATTGCTGCTAGCACCTTGTTAGGCCGTCTAGGACACTTAGGACAATTGATCAAGAAGTGGTCAGACTGGCCGCAGTAGAAACATAGATTTTCACGCAGGCAATGCTCCCGGCGCTCATTGATCTCGCGCCTCTGAACGGAATCAATTTGCATGGGCACCTCCTCCACCTCCCGAGAGGTTTTACCTGCAGGCTCTTTGGAAGGAAGGGAAAAGTTAGAAACACGGTTATAGGCAGCAAATTTCTCCTGCCTACGCTCAGTAAGGCGAATGTTTATGCGCACACAATGCTGTATAAATGTCTCTAGCTCTTGTGGTGACTCAGAGCGGGCTAGTTCATCTTTTACAATACTAGACAGACCCCTTTTAAAAATAGGCAATTGTGCATAACTGTCTCAATTGGTATCTACCGCCAATCTCCTGAATTCAGTGGCATACTCAATAACAGAACGTTTAGCCTGGCGTAAAGACAACAAAGCAGATTCAGCGGTTGCATGGCGATTAGGGTCATCAAACATTAATGCCATAGCGGCCAAGAAATCATCCAAGTCATTTAACCGTGGGTCACGAGACTCAATCATCGGATTCGCCCAGGCGAGCGCTCGTGAGGTCAGTAGCATTATTACACACAATACTTTGGATCTATCAGTAGGAAAACGGTCAGCATGCACATCAAAATATAGCATACATTGATTCACAAAGCCACGAAATTTGTCGCGATCACCATTAAATCTGAATGGGGGCAACTTAGGTTGGCCAGCTGGTGGCGGTTGCCCAGAGGGTAAAGTCACTTGTGCAGCTATTTGCGTGCTTATGTCCTGAAAAGCCCGTCCATACTGGGACTCTATGCCAGCAAGTTTGTTTTCCTGGGCTGCCATGCGGTTGCTCAAGTCCTGCAAAGTTTGTCCAAACACTTGTTGATTGTGTTCAAAGCTTCCAAACTTCTTTTGCAGACCTTCCACATCTTTCTGCAGTGATCTAATTATGGAAAACACCTGCTCTAATTTGCTTTCTGCAGTCATTGTTCCAGCAGTCTCCTTTTTTTTTTTTTTTTTAAAGGCTAGAGTATCCTGTAATAATTATAGGGGGTAACTCAGGAGACTCTTTGCGTGGAACAAGACAACTACAGGACACAGTTTTATAAAAGTGGTAAAGTCTATATTATCACACGGTGATTCAAACAGGTGCAGAGAGAAACTCAAGTCCACAACACTTGGTGCAAATAATAAACGCAGCTTAGCAGTCTATAGAAACTTCAGAGGAAAATGCAATCAAGCAGAAAGTCTATGAAGCACAGTTATTCTTGAGGATACTTGACACGAATAAATCCTTGTCTTAGTCCAGGCACAGATAGATATGCTTATTAGGCAGTTCAAATCATATCTTAGCTCAACCAGGGAGGCCTGGTTAATAGTCTCAGGTTATTGCAAAGCAGCAACAGCTTACATGACCAGCAAATGCAGATGGAAGTAAACACGAACAGCAGATTAAGGAGGATTACTGGAAACTTGTGTATGCAGCAGGAACTCAGAGCAGAGTAGCAGGATCACCACACAGGTTCACAGGAGCAGGTGTATAGCCAGGGAGTAATCAGAGGTCAGGAGCTGGATGCAAGGCAGAATACTCCAGCATAGACTGAAGGCTGGGGTGGAGTTTTATAGCAGGAGACACAGTGCACATGAGACCAAAAACGCCATCTTGAAAAAGGGCAGTAATGCACAAAAGGTAAAAAATGTTCAGAGTCCTGACAGCAGTGTTCTGGAGGTTAATGTGCCGGGAGCGGTCCATGACCGCACCTGGCACATAGTGCCGGATGTCAGCTGTGATAATCAGCTGGCGATCAGCCGCGCCCCCCCTCCGTAAGCGCGGCTGATCGGTGATGACGTACTATCCCGTCGGTGGTCATAGGGGCTCAGACCACTTCAACGGGACAGTACATCTGTCAGAAAGGGGTTAAACAATTTTTTTTCGTTATGACTTTATAAGGGTTAAAAGTTGACCTGCTTTGTCTTATTTTTACAACAAAATTTGCAAAACTTTTTTTTTTTTTAGGGACCACCTCACATTTGAAGTGACTGAGGGGCCTATATGACAGAAAATGCCCCAAAGTGATACCATTCTAAAAACTGCACCCCTCAATGTATTCAAAAGCACACCAATGAAGTTTATTAATCCTTCAGGTGCTTCAGGAATTTTTGAAATGTGGAAAGAAAAAAATAAACATTTACTTTTCATTCACAAAATTTTTTCTTTAGACCTATTTTTTTTTTCACTTTCGTAAGGGTATGTGCACAAATTGTGGATTTGGCTGCGGATCCGCAGCGGATTGGCTGCTGCGGATCTGCAGCAGTTTTCCATGCGGTTTACAGTACAGTACACATTCTGGGGAAACGCTGCATTGTATTTTAATGTCCAAAAACATTAATGTCAATACTGTATATAGGGAGCCTCACCATGAAAAGAGCTCCCGAGAAGCATAAGAATATAGGGGTGTGTTATCTTACAATAGCCTAATACGCGGATACAAAGTATCCAAGCACACCACTCACAAATAGAGTATTGAAAAAGTAACATTTTATTGAAAATACAATTAATTAAAAGTTCCAAAGATCATAACATGTCATAGTACTTATTAAGAGGAAAAGATTTTTTTTACCCAAGTATAGTGCACAAAATAGGATAGAGGAAATACATATAGGCTCTGGGATCATGTGGCTAATATGAAGGCACCAACACATCAACATGCATAATATGGAACATAGCCAAACTGGCCGTAAAGAGCACGGTGCAAATGCATAGATAAGTCAGTCAACTCATAATAACCAGCACATACCCATGTAGTACGCCCGTCCTCGAAATCACAGATGCTCCGACGCGCGTTTCGCGTACCGCGTTCTCAAGGGGAGAGTGTGCAATAGTGTATTAGGCTATTGTATTTTCTGCAGCATGTCAATTCTTTGTGCAGATTCCGCAGCTTTTTACACCTGTTCCTCAATAGGAATCCGCAGGTGTTAACACACTGGTGAAATCCGCACAAAAAACGCAGGAAATCCACGGGTAATACGCAGATTTTTCAAATACTGTGCGGAAAAATCCACACACGAATACGCAACGTGGGCACATACCCTTAGGCTAACAGGAGGAAATGAACCATACAATTTGTTGTGCAATTTCTCCTGAGCATGTTCATACTCCATATGTGGAGGAAATCTACTGTTTGGGCACATGGCAGGGGTCGGAAGGGAAGGCGCGACATTTCACTTTAAGGTAAAATTTGCTGGCATAATTAGTGGACGCCATGTCATGTTTGCAGAGCCCCTGATGTGCCTAAACAGTGGAAACCTCCGACAAGTGACACCATTTTGGAAACTAAACCCCTTAGGGAATTTATCTAGATGTGTATTTTACACCTTGAGCTGTGAAAATATAAAAAAAAAACAAAAAAAAACATTGTTACCATATAAATCTTTATTAGCTCAAAATTTTGTATTTTCACAAGAGTAACAGGAGAAAATGGACCCCCAAATTTGTTTTGCAATTTTCTCCTGAGTTCACCCCTTATGTGGTCGAAAACTACTTTTGAGGCACAGTGCAATGCTCAGAAGGGAAGTAGCGCCATATTACAGTGCAGATTTTGCTGCACTTGTTTGAGGGTGCCATGTTACATTGGCAGAGCCCCTGAGGTCCCAAGAACATCAGAAACCCCATTTTACAAACTAAACCTCTCAATGAATTCATCTAGGGGGTGCAGTGATTATATTGACTCTACATGTGTGTGACAGAGTTGTATACCATTGGGCAGTGAAGAAAAAATTATTTACATTTTTAACCACCAAAATTGTGTGTTAGCCCCAAATGGCACAAGAATTTGTCCCACAATTTCTGCTGAATGTAGAAATACCTTATATGTATCTGTACAGTACTACTTAGCCATACGGAGAGACTCGGGAGGAACAGAGCACTAATTGCCTCCTGAAGCGCAGATTTTCCTAGAATACTTTGCAAACTCCATATACAGAGCCCCTAATTGCTAGAAGAGCAGAATCCTCCAAGTGACCCCATTTTGGAAATTTATCTACAGGAGTAGTGACATTTTTGACTCCATGGGTGTTTTACAGAAACAAGCAACACAATGTTGCCAAGTTAAAATTGAAAACTGCTGTTGTAGTGACTAGTACGATATGCCCAGCCAGTGCTTCTGGAGACATGCACCTGAAAGTTAGGCAGGTTCTCATTACTACAGAAATGCCAAACATGTGGACACTATATGTGGTTAGGTACACTGTGGGGCTCGGAAGGGAGGGGCATTTGGATTTGGGAGTGGAGAATTTTCAGAATTTCTTATGGCGGTTGAAGAGCCATTTTGCTTTTTCCAGAGCCTTTGTACCGCCAGTAACGTGGAAGCCCCCTATATTTCCGTTAACAGATGATGGACCAGAGTGAGGAATTGCTCTTTTGTGGATTGAATTGAAGCTTTTATTGGGAACATTTTTCATAAAAATTTGGATCACATTTATCCTGCACTCAGCGCTCTACACTGAGCACTTACTTTGGGGTTTAAGTCTTTGGGGTTTAGTATTTTGGGGTCTAAATCTCCGAGTGACATGACAGATGAAACCCCTGATGGATCCATTCACTATAATGGAGGCAGCAGAGTTACTCTGGACTCCGTCTGGCCTCTGTTCAGCGTTGTCCTTTTCAGAAGTGCACAAAACTGTGGCCGACGGCACTTTTATGCAATCCTAAAAAGACGGACAATGCTGGATCACAGGCCCTATGGCGTCCACAGTGTCTCCATCTGCCTCATTATATCGAATCTTCCGCTAGAAGTTCTGTCTGAATCATGTATTTCAGATTTACACGGAAACCCCAGTAAAAACGCTCAGCGCAAGATAAATCTGCGCCAAGCGTTACTGCGATCTATGGGAGGCAGAATGAAAAAAAAAAATCAACAGCATGTGAAGAATGTTTTATTTTTTACGCCGTTCCTTGTGCAGTATAAGTGATTAGGGAACTTTATTCTTCAGATCGGTGCGATTACAGAGATACCAGATTTATATCGGATTTTTATGTTTGGCTGCTGTCGCACACTGAAAGATGCTTCTTATGTCCGACAGACATATGAGGGCTTGTTTTCTGAGGGACGAGTTGACGTTTTTATTGGTACCATTTTCGGGCACATGACATTTTTTGATTGCTTTCTATTCTGATTTTTGGGAGACAGAATGAACAAAAGACAGTTACTTACCGGTAATGGGATTTCTCAGAGCCCATGACAACACTATGAAGAGAGGGGATCCGCCCTTCGAGGACAGGAAACCCACAGATAAAAAGAGAGGTACCTCTCCCTCACATCAGTTGGCTTACAGAGCATAGGAAGACCTCCAGGTTAATAATTATACAGTGGGGCAAAAAAGTATTTAGTCAGTCAGCAATAGTGCAAGTTCCACCACTTAAAAAGATGAGAGGCGTCTGTAATTTACATCATAGGTAGACCTCAACTATGGGAGACAAACTGAGAAAAAAAAATCCAGAAAATCACATTGTCTGTTTTTTTATCATTTTATTTGCATATTATGGTGGAAAATAAGTATTTGGTCAGAAACAAACAATCAAGATTTCTGGCTCTCACAGACCTGTAACTTCTTCTTTAAGAGTCTCCTCTTTCCTCCACTCATTACCTGTAGTAATGGCACCTGTTTAAACTTGTTATCAGTATAAAACGACACCTGTGCACAGGGGCGTAACAACAGTCCTGCGGGCCCCGGTGCGAACTTTTGAATGGGGCCCCCCCCCCCCAAAAAAAAAAAAAATGATATACAGACACACGCATACAATGTTAAACTAAGAAGTAAATATCTATTGCAAAAAAAACATTTCCGAAAGATAAGAAAAAAGTGTTGTAAACAACAGCTTACCCTCAAAAGATGAACTTTCATGTTGCATCCCCTAAAAAGAAAAGATTGTAAGGAAAATTAGCTGACAGTATGATCTCCCCATCCTGCCCCATCGTATCCATCCTGGCCCATGATCCAATCCTGCCCCATGTCTTTCATTCTGCCCCGTGTCTCCAATCATGCCCTGTATCTACATTCTGCCCATGCCTCCAGTCCTGCCCCCAGTGTGTCCAGCAATCTGCCCCAGTGTGTCCAGCATTGCCTCCAGACAGTGTATCCAGCAATCTGCCCCAGTATGTCTGGCAATCTGCCCCAGTGTGTCCAGCAATCTGCCCCAGTGTGTCCAGCATATTACCCCCGTGTGTCCAACAATCTGCCCCCAGTCTGTCTAGCGTTCTGCCCCCAGTCTGTCCAGCGTTCTGCCCCCAGTCTGTCCAGCGTTCTGCCCCAGTGTGTGTCTCCAGCATTCTGCCCCAGTGTGTGTCTCCAGCATTCTGCCCCAGTGTGTGTCTCCAGCATTCTGCCCCAGTGTGTGTCTCCAGCATTCTGCCCCAGTGTGTGTCTCCAGCATTCTGCCCCAGTGTGTGTCTCCAGCATTCTGCCCCAGTGTGTGTCTCCAGCATTCTGCCCCAGTGTGTGTCTCCAGCATTCTGCCCCAGTGTGTGTCTCCAGCATTCTGCCCCAGTGTGTGTCTCCAGCATTCTGCCCCAGTGTGTGTCTCCAGCATTCTGCCCCAGTGTGTGTCTCCAGCATTCTGCCCCAGTGTGTGTCTCCAGCATTCTGCCCCCCCCCCCCCCCAGTGTCCCCCACTGCTCCAGGGGCACCCGCCGCTCCGGGGGCCCCCCGGCCGCCACCCTCCTTGAAGACGATACTCACCCTGCTGCCTGCTCCAGCGATGGTCTCGGCATCTGCTCTGCACTGCATCTTCTTCCTGCTTGTGCTGGTGCGGTCATGTGATACTGATTAAAGTCATGAATATGCGCATATTCATGGCCTTAATGAAGCGGTACCACGTGACCGCACAAGCAGGAAGAAGATGCAGTGCAGAGCAGACGCCGAGACCATCGCTGGAGCAGGCAGCAGGGTGAGTATCGTCTTCAAGGAGGGTGGGTGGGGGGCGGCCAGGGGGGCCCCCGGAGCAGTGGGGGCCCTCCCCGGTGGGCCAGTCCGAGCCTGCCGGGGCCCCTGACCTGCGGGGCCCGGTCGCAATGGCGACCGCTGCGACCGCGGTAGTTACGCCCCTGCCTGTGCACACCCTCAAACAGTCTGACCCCAAACTCCACTATGGTGAAGACCAAAGAGCTGTCAAAGGAAACCAGAAACAAAATTGCAGCCCTGCACCTGGCTGGGAAGACTGAATCTGCAATAGCCAACCAGCTTGGAGTGAAGAAATCAACAGTGGGAGCAATAATTAGAAAATGGAAGACATTCAAGACCACTGATAATCTCCCTCGATCTGGGGCTCCACGCAAAATCCCACCCCGTGGGGTCAGAATGATCACAAGAACGGTGAGCAAAAATCCCAGAACCACGCGGGGGGACCTAGTGAATGAACTGCAGAGAGCTGGGACCAATGTAACAAAGCCTACCATAAGTAACACACTACACCACCATGGACTCAGATCCTGCAGTGCCAGACGTGTCCCACTGCTTAAGCCAGTACATGTCCGGGCCCGTCTGAAGTTTGCTAGAGAGCATTTGGATGATCCAGAGGAGTTTTGGGAGAATGTCCTATGGTCTGATGAAACCAAACTGGAACTGTTTGGTAGAAACACAACTTGTCGTGTTTGGAGGAAAAAGAACACTGAGTTGCATCCATCAAACACCATACCTACTGTAAAGCATGGTGGTGGAAACATCATGCTTTGGGGCTGTTTCTCTGCAAAGGGGCCAGGACGACGGATCTGGGTACATGAAAGAATGAATGGGGCCATGTATCGTGAGATTTTGAGTGCAAACCTCCTTCCATCAGCAAGGGCATTGAAGATGAAATGTGGCTGAGTCTTTCAACATGACAATGATCCAAAGCACACCGCCAGGGCAACGAAGGAGTGGCTTCGTAAGAAGCATTTCAAGGTCCTGGAGTGGCCTAGCCAGTCTCCAGATCTCAACCCTATAGAAAACCTTTGGAGGGAGTTGAAAGTCCGTGTTGCCAAGCGAAAAGCCAAAAACATCACTGATCTAGAGGAGATCTGCATGGAGGAATGGGCCAACATACCAACAACAGTGTGTGGCAACCTTGTGAAGACTTACAGAAAACGTTTGACCTCTGTCATTGCCAACAAAGGATATATTGAGGTCTACCTATGATGTAAATTACAGACGCCTCTCATCTTTTTAAGTGGTGGAACTTGCACTATTGCTGACTGACTAAATACTTTTTTGCCCCACTGTATATCTTTATCATATTGCTTATCAAAAAACACACCATGTCTATACATAAATTACACTACAAACCGTGAAAACATTCTCACCACACACGTGACGGGAGCTAACATGGGCTCTAAGAAATCCCGTTACCGGTAAGTAACTAGGTCTTTTTCCTTCCCCATGACAGCACCACGAAGAGAATTACAGAGAGTTGTAACTTAGGGAGGGACCACAGCCTGAAGAACCCTTCTCCCAAGGGTTAGGTCAGAAGAAGAGGCAAGGTCCAGCCGATAGTGCTTGAAGAAGGTAGAAGGTGATGACCAAGTGGCAGCCTTACAGACCTGCTCTATTGATACCTCCGACTATTCTGCCCAGGAGGTAGCCACCGCTAATGAAGAATGAGCTCTCAGACCCTCCGGGGCGATATTCCCACTAGATGAGTAGGCCAGAGCTATTGCATTTTTTTTATCCATCTCGCCAAGGTACTTTTGGAGGCCTCAAGTCCTTTCCTAGGCCCCTGAAAACACACAAACAGATCCTTCCTTCCTACACCCCTGGGTGGACTCTAGGTACTGAACCAAACATCTTCTATCATCTAAGGTGTGGAATCTTTCTTCTACCCTATTCTTAGGGTTAGTACAAAAGGAAGGACTACCTCTTGGGATCTGTGGAAATGAGATGCTAACCTTGGGCAAGTGAGCCGGGTCAGGTCATAAAATAACCCTATCTAGGATTTTAGTGAAGGGAGTGCCTGCAGATAAGGCCTGAATGTCGCTTACCCTCCAGGCTGATGTTTCAGCCACAAGGAGGGCCATTTTAAGTGACAGGACCTTGAGAGGGACCAAATGTAGAGGTTCAAATGGAGGACCAGATAGGACTAGATTTAAATCCCATGGCGCTAGCTTCTAGCTAACAATTGGCCTGGATCTAGCAGAGGCTTTAATAAATCACACCACCCATGGATTGCCTGCTATGTCATGATTATATAGGGCCCTTAGGGCTGCCACCTGGACTTTTAAGATGCTGGTTGTCAGGCCTTGTTCCAACCCCTTCTGCAGAAATTCCAGGATTGCCATAATTGGAACCCCATTCTGGATTCTTATCCCTGAGGTGGATAGGAATTTTCTCCAGGTTTTACCATAAGCTCTTGTAACAATCTTCCTTTTCTTTAGCAGGGTGGAAACCAAATTTGGTGAAAACCCTCTATCCTTCAACAGCGCCCTATCAAATTCCATGCTGTCAAATGGAGGTTCGCTGCCTGAGGGTGGAACACCGGTCCCTGAGAAAGAAGGTCCGGAAGAACCCAAGAATCAGTGAACGACATCATCCTCAGCCAGGAGAACCAAGTTATTTTTGGCCAAAAGGGGGCTATCAGTATTATTCTCGATTTATCCTCCCTGATCTTCCTTAGAACCGCTGGGATGAGAACAACAGGGGAAAAGGCATAGGCCAGGCTCTGATTCCATGGAATCATAAAGGCATCTAGGGCCTGAGGGTTCCCTCTGGGAGCTAGGGAGCAAAAATACTCTACTTTCTTGTTGAATTGGCAAACGGATCTATGACTGGGAGGCCCCACATTTCCACTCCATCTTGAATTTTTGAGTTTTTACACAACTGTTCAGCCCCCTCAAGTTTAGGATTGTCTGTTAATACCCAACTGGTTTGTTTATCAGGAGCAACGGGGAGTAGAATCCTTCCCCTCTTTCTCAAGGGGGAACTTCCTGGAGAACGGATTTGCTTACAAGGTCCAAAACCTAGCACTCCAGCGCCTCTTGTTCCTCCGGAGAGGACCGTAGGGGAGTAACGATAAAGTTCTGGGGAGGGAAAGAATGGAAGTCTATCCAAAGGCCTGTCCTGACAAGATTTAGTATCCAGAGGCTGTGTGAAATCTTTTCTCAGGTCAGAAGGAAACAAGATAGTCTGCCCCCCACCTGGGAAAAAACATCACTTTGAGGGCTTCTTATTCCAAGAGAAGTTTTTGAAGAGGAAACCCTTGTTTTTCCTCTTCCCCTCATCCCATCTACTCTGCTCCCATGGGGGCCTCCGACGGAAGAATTTTCTGCTCCGAAAGGACCGCTTGAGCGAGGGGGTGGCCAGGTTAGGGAACCCTGTTTTCTTGTCCCCTGCCTTCTGAAGGATGTCATCTAAAGTTTCCCCAAACAAAAACTCTCCTTCACATGGGATTTAACAATTTCAATTTGGCCTGCAAATCTCCCGGCCAGTATTTGAACCAAAGTGCTCTACAGGCTGCGTTCGAGAGAGCTGCAGACTTGGATGTTAATCTGAGTCAGCTGAAGAATCCGCTAAGAAAGCAGCTGCCCCCTGTATAAAGGGGATGGAATCTACCACTTTGTTTCTGGGTATCCCATCCAGGAGTTGTTTCTCTAGCTGATCCTCCCATATCATAAGAGATCTAGAAGTACAGGTAGCTGCTATAAGATTACCCCTCGATGTATCCCATGCCCCTTTAAGAAAAGCATCAGCCTTTTTATCTAATGTTTCTTTCAAGGTTTCCACGTCTTCAAAGGGGAGGGCAAATTTTTTAGAGGCCTTGGCAGTCGCAACATCTATTTATGGGGCTTTATCCCATGATGTTGATTTTGCATCCTCGAAGGGGTATTTTCTTTGAAGGGAAGGCACTGATGAATTTTTCCTATCAGGTTTTTCCCACTCTTTTTTGATCAGGGCCTGAATATATTCATGCAAGACAAATGCTTTCCGCTTCCTCTGGCCTAATCCCCCAAACATTAAGTCTTGTACTGTTTTGTCGGAGCGAGGGTCTATCACCCCATAGTAGATCTTACCGCCTTAACCAAACTTTCTCTAGAGGAAAACAGTGGTGCCCTCCAATTTCATCATCCGAGGATGAGGAGGTATCGGATATGAGTCTTTCTCCCCGGAGCTAGAGGACTCAGACTGGGTGTACTTGGCGGTTTTATGCTCTCTGACTTTATCCCCTTGTGAGGGATCTTAAGGCAATTTCAACCTCCGATTTGATTACTGATCTGTGCTCAGAGGCAAAGTCTGGGGTCTCTTCACATAGCACTTGTCCTACGCAGGAATGGCATAGCCAGGTGACTGGTAATTATCACACATGGGGCAACATATGTGCTTTGATTTTCCCAATCTCTTCCTTCCCTAAATAACGAAAGTAGAGAAGGGAACCCCAATTACACGGTGAACTTTCACGATGATCACTCACCAATCAGACGCAGCTGCGGGTACAGTTTCTGGAGGAGGGATAGGATCCAATAAGGAGCTTTTTGAGGCTGGAGATTTGTCCATCGTGCCGGATTTTCTGCTGCGCAGAATGACTGCTGGAGCGTCCGCTCCACTTTCCTGCAGAAACATGCCTCTTAGGCTGCTGCCGCTGTGGTTGCTGGTGCTGCGGTTCACTGTCCTTCATCATGTCTTGCAGCAGGGAGCATCTCCACGCTTTCCCTTTTGAATCTGCCACTCGGCATCCTCAGCCCTATTCCGTCTGCCCTGGAAGTACCTCCTCTGTACGGAGCTCCCTGGACGCATCATCAGGGGCATTTCGGCACATGCACTGGCCGGAAACCCTGCACCCAGATCTGGTACAGCGGCTGCACTCACCCCCCGCTCACCCTGCAAGACCCCTCGGTCCCAGCGGTGGCGGCTTCAGGCACCACACCAGCCACGGCAAGGGCCTCCCCACTGTCTGAACCGGACCATCTTCAGGTACCGCCGAACTGAAGGTTCCCCGTTGGACAGGAAACCAACTGATGCGAGGGAGAGGTACCGACCTTTTTATATGTAGGTTTCCTCCTGTCCCTGAAGGGTGGATCCCCTCTCTTAATGGTGCTGTCATGGGGGAAGGAGAAAACCAGCAATTCAAGAATTGCTTTTTTTTTTTTTTTTTTCTACAGTTCCACGTGTGGTAAAATTGGTAAGGCAGATTTATTCTTTTGGTCAGTAAGATTACAGCGATACCCAATTTATATAGTTTTTAATGTTTTGCCACTTTCATACAATAAAAACTATTTTAAAGAAAAAATTATTTTTGCATGGCTTTATTCTGAGAGCTATACATTTTTTTATTTTTCTGCTGATGGAGTTGGATAGCGGCTTGTTTTTTGAAGGAAAAAAAAAAGTGACGTTTTCAGCGGTACACTTTTTATTTACATTATTCTTTTTTTTTTTTTAAATTCGTTTATTAATTCCAGAATAAAACAAACATTACACACATTTGCATTTGTTATTATCAATTATACCATAGAATACAAATAATTGCAAAGTATCTTCATATCTAAAGTTTTACAGGGGTAGTCAACTGTGCATTTTAAATCACTAGTACCTTATAAAATACCTATTGTATAACATAAACTACTTTAAAGAGTCGTGTCGGGGTCAGATAAGTCTGATATATAATATATAACTGGGTCATCCTATTGTTAACTGAAGGGGAAACTTTAGTTGGAGATTCCAGAATATCTTCCCATTCCTCTCCCAATACATCAGGAAGAAGTCCCTCCCACTTCCCTTTTGATAGAATTTATGGTAGACCCAACTCCCACGAATAATAAATATGTATATAAAGAGGAAATGAGTCCTTGAGGACCCTGCGAGTTGAGGATGCCTATCAAAGGTAAAGACGAGATCGCTCGACCTGTACCCACATTTCGTATGTGCGATTGGATGTGCTGACCTTAGCTGCAAATAACGGAAGAATTGAGATCTCGGGATATTATAAGTATTCTGTAGTTGTTCGAAGGATACAAAAACCCCCTGGTCATGTACGTCGCCTACCGAGAGAACACCACACGAGAACCAAAAATCAGTAGATGGGTGATTCAATAGCTCCGGGAAACAACTGTTGTTCCACAATGGCATTTCAGCTACTATATCTACAAATTTAATAACTTTTAATTTGCCTCCATAGTGGACAATCAATCAATCCGGGCAGAATGAAGTAATAATAATAATCTTTATTTTTATATAGCGCTAACATATTCCGCAGCGCTTTACAGTTTGCACACATTATCGTCGCTGTCCCCGCTGGGGCTCACAATCTAAATTCCCTATCAGTATTGTTGAGGGAGAATCTAAATTGATCCTTCACGGTTAACTCAGTGATTTCCAAATTAATCTACAGGGCGTTGCCGGCAACTGAAAATGACCAGACGGAGACGCGTGTCTCTGTTTGGGGGGGGATCAAGCTGATCTCTCTGGCCCAGTTTATTGTGTATGACTTTTCATAGTCATAGAAATTATACTTCAACCAATCAGCATAAGAACACATTCACAGTTCTTAACCTATAAGAATATAGGAACGGTCTGGACGTCAAAGTCTCGTAGAACAATGCACCCTCAGTCTCATGTTCTGCCCAGGTTGCAACAATCAAGGTCTCATCAAGGTCTCATAACAGCTGTAAACTTTAGCCTACTAACAAAATTTATATCAAAACAACAAAATGGAGTCGAAAAGCACAAAATGGAGAATCTTTCTTAATTTGTCCCTTCACAGTATGTCTTTGGAATGTGGGAGGAAACCGGAGTACCCGGAGGAAACCCACGCAAACACGGAGAGAACATACAAACTCTTTGCAGGTCCTTAGTGGGGCTTGAACCCAGGACTCCAGCGCTGCAAGGCTGCTGTGCTATCCACTGCGCCACCGTGCTGCCCGTGAATGACTCTCATGCGTACTGCCAAAGCCTCTATCGCAAGGGCAAAGAGAGCCGGGGACAGAGGACATCCTTGAGGGTATGTGCACACGTCAGGATTTCTTGCAGAAATTTCCTGAAGAAAACCGGAAATTTTCTGCAAGAAATCCGCATTTTTTTTTTTTGCGTTTTTTTCGCTTTTTTTTAGCATTTTGCAAGCGTAATTAGCTTGCAGAATGCTAAAGTTTTCCAAGCGATCTCTAGCATCGCTTGGAAAACTGACTAACAGGTTGGTCACACTTGTCAAACATAGTGTTTGACAAGTGTGACCAACTTTTTACTATAGATGCTGCTTATGCAGCATCAATAGTAAAAAGATATGTTAAAAATAATAAAAAAAATGGTTATACTCACCCTCTGCAGACAGCCGATCTCCTCAGCGGCATCCGTTCCTATAGATGGTGTGTGCAGGACCTTCCATGACGTCGCGGTCACATGAGCGGTCACGCGACCAATCACAAGACCGCGACGTCATCGCAGGTCCTTCACACACTCCAGCTATAGGAACGGAAGCGGCAGCATGCACCTGAGAGGCGGGAAGACTCCGGGGGCCATCGAAGGTGACTATATCACTATTTTTTATTTTAATTCTTTTTTTTTAACCAATTATATGGTGCCCAGTCCGTGGAGGAGAGTCTCCTCTCCTCCACCCTGGGTACCAACTTCACATAATCTGCCTACTTCCCGCATGGTGTGCACAGCCCTGTGCGGGAAGTAAGCAGATCAATCCATTTCTAGGTGTGCGGAATCCCCGCAATTCTGCAAATTTAATGAACATGTTGCTTTTTTTTCCCGCGATGCGATTTTTTCGCGGAAAAAAATGCAACATTTACACAAGAAATGCAGAATACACTGTAAATAATAGGAGGCATATGTAAGCGTTTTTTTCGCGTTTTTATCACGTTTTTATAGCGAAAAAACGCGAAAAATACTGAACGTGTGCACATGGCCTGACGGGTTCCCCTATGTAA
Organism: Ranitomeya variabilis; assembly: GCF_051348905.1. Taxonomy (NCBI): domain Eukaryota; kingdom Metazoa; phylum Chordata; class Amphibia; order Anura; family Dendrobatidae; genus Ranitomeya; species Ranitomeya variabilis. The sequence goes on along the minus strand of NC_135232.1, from coordinate 715,334,258 downwards.
AGCAAAAGAATCAGAGATGGAGTTATTCACAATTACACGCGCCTTGGGATTCTTATATAGTGTGTCTATCCCTCTAATAAATTTATCCCCAAAACCGTATTTCCGTAGACATGCAGAAAGGAAAGGCCACTCGAGTGAGTCGAACGCCTTGGCCGTGTCCAGCGATGCTAGTGCCCAATTATTATCCGACTCTAGAGAACTATATTGAATCACTGACTGGACCCGCCTGATATTGACGGAAGTACTTTTCCCAGGCATAAAGCCAGTTTGGGCTGGGTGTATAAGGTCTAGTATGATCGTGTTCAGCCTAGTAGCCAAAATTTGGGTGAAAATTTTATAGTCTATGTTCACCAGTGATATGGGGCGATACGATCCACATTCCAAGGGGTCCTTCCCCTCCTTAAGCACAATAATATTTGCATCGTAAAATGTTTCAGGCATGGATTCTCCCTCCCATATACTCCGGAGCACCTTCAGTAAAAGTGGTGCCAGGTGACCTCGATATTTTCTATATAACTCAACGGGAAACCCGTCGGGTCCAGGGGCCTTCCCAGTGGCCATATCTGTTATAGCATGTTCTACTTCCTCCAAAGTAAACTCAGCTTCCATAAAGGCTTGCTGGGCTGGACTCAGTAAGGGGAACGCTACGTCCGATAAATAGTCTAAACATTCAGGGATACCAAGACCACTACTAGACTTGTATAATGATTTATAGTAATTATGAAAACACCGGAGAATTCCCTCAGTAGAAGATACTAATGAACCATCAAGTGCCCGGATCTGTAGTATTGTATTAGAGGTGTTATGTTGGCATACTAAAAAAGCTAGAAGTGTACTGGCCTGATTCCCCAATTCGAAATAGGATTGACGGGTAATTAATAATTTGCGTTTTGTTTTAGTGTCTATATGTTGAGTATATAACCTCTGGGAAGTAAGCCATTCTACCCTGTTGCCACTGGTTTGATTAGTTACATAAGTGGCCTCAGAGTCCCTCAGCCGCCGCTCCACCTCATCATCCTCCCTTGCCCGTTATCCTTTTGATATAAGAAATTGTGGAGGACAGACATCCTCTTAGGTATGCTTTTAGAGTATCCCAAAACAAACCAAGATTTGGAGGGTCTGGATGGGTTGAGATAAAGCAGTTCAGCTGATCAACCGTTCTATCACTAGAGTCTATTAATTTCAACCAGAAGGGATTCAATTTCCAGGGTATATTATTGTTTGATTCACCGTATTTAAGTTTAAGAATTACTGGACTGTGGTCCGATATCCCCCTATTGCCATGCTCAACACTATCCACCCACAATGCCAGGCCACTAGATCCAAATATGTAGTCTATACGAGATAGAGACCGCCTAGTTGATGAGTGGCAAGTGTATTCCCTAATCTCAGGGTGACGTATTCTCCACAGGTCCAACCATCCGCTACGATTGAGGAGGAGGCCCCCCGATATCACGTCGTCTAGTCTCAGTCTATCCATGGAATTATCCATGACTAATAATAATAATCTTTATTTTTTATATAGCGCTAACATATTCCGCAGCGCTTTACAGTTTGCACACATTATCATCGCTGTCCCCGTTGGGGCTCACAATCTAAATTCCCTATCAGTATGTCTTTGGAATGTGGGAGGAAACCGGAGTACCCGGAGGAAACCCACGCAAACACGGGGAGAACATACAAACTCTTTGCAGATGTTGTCCTTGGTAGGGTTCGAACCCAGGACTCCAGCGCTGCAAGGCTGCTGTGCTAACCACTGCGCCACCGTGCTGCCCAAGATTAAAATCTTCCATACAAATAACACTAGCATCAGGATAATTTAGGGAGAAACCCATTGCCATGTGGAGAACCGATATATTAGCCGGGGGGGGGGTTTATAGACACATATCACGTATTCCCGTGTGTTAATAAAGGCGTGCACAAAGACAAAGTGACCCTCGGGATCCCGCCGTGCTTCCCTGGCCTCCCATCTAACATCCCGGTGTATCAACAGAGAGACCCCTCTTGAATAGCTGGTATGGAATGCGTGAAGGGACCACTGCACCCACGGCTTTTGTGTACATTTAGCTGTGTCTCTAGTCAGATGTGTCTCTACAAGAGCTACAACATGGGGATAACATTTAATCTGCGAAAATACCTTGATTTTCTTTCGGGGAGTCTTAATACCCCGTATTTTCCAAGTCATGCATAGAATCTCAGACCCCATATCCACACTTAAGAAAAGGAATGATATACACCATAACTTGAGCAGGGATCACGGACATCACGCAGAGCACAGAATTACCAATGGCGACGAACGAACATATCAAACAATCAAAACTGGTGTAAAAACCCAAACAGAACAGAGCTTGAACAGTGGAGGAGTATAAACCTACAGTCAAATAGAAAAGGGGATACCCTCACTGAAACCAGCGTCCGGTATTGTTGATAAGCTCAGCACCTATACGGAGAGCTCAATTTGTGTTGCCATTAGACAAGGATAACAAATTAGGAGTCTGGCACATTAGACACCTTGTATAACTGTAACCATTCGGCTACCTCCGCCCGATCTGTAAAGAACAAGGAAGAGCCTTCATGGACAATGCGGAGCCGAGCTGGGTAAAGCATGGAATAAATAATGTTTTTATCTCTGAGCTGCTTCTTAACTTCCATAAACCGAACCCGCTGTTTTTGGAGCTCCATGGAGAAATCTGGGAAAATTGATATAGTAGCGTTGTTGAAGTGCATTTGGAAGTGCATTTGAACAGCAAGGTGCATTTGAACAGCAAGGTGGATTGCTGTTGAGGGGAAATAAAAAAAAAATCTATAAATCTTCAGCATAGCGAGTGTGAACGAGCTGAGTGTGACCTGAGCGTAAAGGCCCCGTCTCACTAAGCGATTTACCAACGATCACGACCAGCGATACGACCTGGCCGTGATCGTTGGTAAGTCGCTGTGTGGTCGCTGGGGAGCTGTCACACAGACAGCTCTCTCCAGCGACCAACGATCAGGGGAACGACTTCGGCATCGTTGAAACTGTCTTCAACGATGCCGAAGTCCCCCTGCAGCACCCGGGTAACCAGGGTAAACATCGGGTTACTAAGCGCAGGGCCGCGCTTAGTAACCCGATGTTTACCCTGGTTACCAAAAAAAACAAACAGTACATACTCGCCTTTCGGTGTCCAGGTCCCTTGCCGTCTGCTTCCTGCTCTCACTGACTGCCGGCCGTACAGTGAGAAGTGAGAGCACAGCAGTGACGTCACCGCTGCGCTCTGCTCTCAGTGTACGGCGAGACTCAGTCAGAGCAGGAAGCAGACGGCAAGGGACCTGGACACCGAAAGGCGAGTATGTACTGTTTGTTTTTTTTGGTAACCAGGGTAAACATCGGGTTACTAAGCGCGGCCCTGCGCTTAGTAACCCGATGTTTACCCTGGTTACCAGTGAAGACATCGCTGGATCGGTGTCACACACACCGATTCAGCGATGTCAGCGGGGCCTCAACGACCAAAAAAAGGTCCAGGCCATTCCGACACGACCAGCGATCTCGCAGCAGGGGCCTGATCGCTGGTACGTGTCACACATAGCGAGATCGCTATGGAGGTCGCTGTTGCGTCACAAAACTTGTGACTCAGCAGCGATCTCGCTAGCGATCTCGCTATGTGAGACGGGGCCTTAAGTGTGAACGGCGGTAAGTGTGACTTGTGATTCAGTGAAGAGGTATTTGGAAAGCCTTTAACAAATACCTGTGTGAATTGGTGTGAGTTGCTGAATTGGGAGTAGCTATGTTCACAAAGGGTTAACTTAGGGTGGGGGCTCATTATTAAAGGGACACTGTCACCCCCTCCAGCCGTTATAAACTAAAAGAGCCACCTTGTGCAGCAGTAATGCTGCATTCTAACAAGGTGGCTCTTTTAGTTTTTGGTGCATGTATTCCCAAAATAAAGCTTTCTATAACTTCTCCAAAATACCTGTCTTTCGCCAGGGAGGCAGGTCCTCACCCCCCTGCTTGAAACGCCACACTGCCGTCACTCAAATCTTCAGGGGCGCCGCCCCCATCGCGCTGTTTTCGAATGAAATCCGGCGCCTGCGCTGTGTAGTACTGTCTGGTGCAGGCGCAGTGAGCTCTGGCCCTCTGACGTCACAGCCAGGCTTGCAGACTGCGCCTGTGCGGCCACCCACCTTGTGAATTCCAGCCCCGCAGTGTGTTATGCATTATGCAGAGTGCGGGGCTGGGATTTACAAGCAGGGCGGCCGCACAGGCGCAGTCTGCAAGACTGCATCGGAGGTCAGATGGCCAGAGCTCACTGCGCCTGCACCAGACAGTACTACACAGCGCAGGCGCCGGATTTCATGCGAAAACAGCGCGATGGGGCGGCGCCCGGCACCCCTGAAGATTTGAGCGACGGCAGTGTGGCGTTTCAAGCAGGGGCGTGAGGACCTACCTCCCTGGCGAAAGACAGGTATTTTGGAGAAGTTATAAAAAGCTTTATTTTGGGAATACATGCACCAAAAAGTAAAAGAGCCATCTTGTAAGTGTGAACGGCGGTAAGTGTGAACGGCGGTAAGTGTGAACGGCGGTAAGTGTGAACGGCGGTAAGTGTGAACGGCGGTAAGTGTGAACGGCGGTAAGTGTGAACGGCGGTAAGTGTGACTTGTGATTCAGTGACTTTGGAATCAGGGAGTTTCCAAGGGAGGAATTGATGTCTGTTTTTTATTAATACTTTGTATATTTTTTATTTAACGTTTCTGTGTGGTGCAATCCCCATTAGGAAATGTGCTCCACTATTGTTAATGCCATCCAGTGCACATCTTGCCACATGTATGCAATCCTTGATCAGCCGGTCGAGGGTGCATACTGCTGTGCGAGATGTGAGCTCGTTGAGCATTTGGAAGCCCAGATTCTGGATCTAAATGTGCAGCTGGCAACACAGATCCATTGACAACATAGAAAGGAGTCTTCTGCTCACTGAGCAGACGCTCAATGGGATAGATGAGGGGGGGATGGTAGGATGGAGCTGCAGGACAGTGAAGTAGCAAGCTGGGTGACAGTTAGGAAGCGGGGTAGAGGGAAGAGTGCCAGGGAGGCTAGTCCTGATCTGGCACACCCCAATAAGTTTGCTAAGTTGGCAGATGAGGGGTGTGCCAGTACAGCCAGGCATGTCCTCTGAAAGCCGGAGGAGTGACTGCTCCAGTAAGGAGGGAAATAGGAGAGCAGGGCAGGCCAGACAGGTGATGGTAGTGGGGGACTCAGTTATTAGGGGAACAGATAGGGCAATCTGTCACAAAGACAGGGATCGTCGAACGGTGTGCTGCCTACCTGGCGCTCGAGTCCGACACATCGCTGATCGGGTGGACAGATTACTGGGAGGGGCTGGTGAGGACCCAGCAGTCATGGTGCACATTGGCACAAATGACAAAGTTAGAGGTAGGTGGAAGGTCCTTAAAGATGATTTCAGGGAATTAGGCTGCAAGCTGAAAGCAAGGACCTCCAACGTGGTATTTTCCGAAATACTGCCTGTACCACGTGCCACGCCAGAGAGGCAACGGGAGATTAGGGAGGTTAATAAGTGGCTCAAGAATTGGTGTAGGAAGGAGGGGTTTGGGTTCCTGCAGAACTGGGCCGACTTCTCAGTTGGCTACAGGCTCTACGCTAGGGATGGGCTGCACCTCAATGGAGAAGGTGCAGCTGTGCTGGGGGAGAAAATGGCTAGAAGGTTGGAGGAGTGTTTAAACTACGGATTGGGGGGAGGGTATTCAATTTATAGGAGGGGAAGATAGTGCAGATAGAGACCTGGGCATAAATAAGGAAGTTGGGGGTGGCAGTGGCATGGGGGTGGGGTTAGAATAGTTAATAATTTAAGAAAGAATAGAGGTACAGAGAGGAACATCAAGTGCATGTATAATAATGCCAGAAGCCTCGCCAACAAAATGGACGAATTAGAATTAATGTTGTTGGAGCATAATTATGACAAGGTGGGGATATCTGAGATGTGGCTGGATGAGAGCCATGACTGGGCTGTTAACTTGTAGGGCTATAGCCTTTTCAGAAATGACCGTACAGATAAGCGAGGGGGTGGGGTGTGTCTATATGTAAAATCGTCCTTAAAACCCATCCTGCGTGATAATATAGGTGAATTTAATGAAAATGTGGAGTCCCTGTGGGTGGAGATAAGGGGAGGAGGAAAAAAATAAAATTACTGATAGGGGTTTGTTATAAATCTCCAAAAATAATGGAAGCAATGGAGAATATCCTCGTAAAGCAAATAGATGAAGCTGCGACTCAAGGAGAAGTCATTATTATGGGGGACTTCAACTACCCTGAAATAGATTGGGGAACAGAAACCTGCAGTTCCAGCAAAGGTAATCGTTTTTTGACAACTACGAGAGACAATTACCTTTCACAACTGGTTCAGGACCCAACAAGAAGGGGGGCACTGCTAGACCTAATATTAAACAACAGGCCAGACCGCATATCAAATATAAGAGTTGGGGGTCACTTGGGGAATAGTGATCACAAAATAATAAGTTTTCATGTATCCTTTAATAAGATGGGTAGTAGGGGGGTGACAAGGACACTAAACTTCAGGAGGGCAAATTTCCAACGGATGAGAGAGGATCTTGGTGCAATTAACTGGGACGATATCCTGAGACATAAAAATACACAAAGAAAATGGGAGACATTTATTAGCATCCTGGATAGGACCTGTGCACAGTATATACCGTATGGGAATAAACATACTAGAAATAGGAGGAAACCAATATGGCTAAATAGAGCTGTAAGGGGCGCAATAAATGACAAAAAGAAAGCATTTAGAGAATTAAAGGAAGTGGGTAGTGATGAGGCATTAAATAAATACAGAAAATTAAATAAATTCTGTAAAAAGCAAATCAAGGCAGCAAAGATTGAGACAGCAAAGATTGAGACAGAGAGACTCATTGCCAGAGAGAGTAAACATAATCCCAAAATATTCTTTAACCCCTTCCCGACCTTTGACGCCACGTAGGCGTCATGAAAACCCGTGCCAATCCGACCCATGACGCCTATGTGGCGTCATGGAAAGATCGCATCCCTGCAGATCGGGTGAAAGGGTTAACTCCATTTTCACCCGATCTGCAGAGACAGGGGGAGTGGTACTTCAGCGCAGGGGGGGTGGCTTCACCCCCCCATGGCTACGATCGCTCTGATTGGCTGTTGAAAGTGAAACAGCCAATCAGAGCGATTTGTAATATTTCACCTATGAAAATGGTGAAATATTACAATCCAGCCATGGCCGATGCTGCAATAGCATCTGCCATGGCTGGAGACCCCGATCTGGCCCCCCCCACCCCACCGATCGCCCCCCCAGTCGTCCTTTCTGCCCCGATCTCCTGTCCGCTCCCCTCCTCCCTCCTGTCCGCTCCCCCGGTCTTCTTGTCGGCTCCCCCGGTCCTCCGATCCCCCCCCCCCCCCCCCCGTGTTCCTTCTGATCCCACCCCCCATACTTACCTAGCTTCGATGTCCCTCCCGGTGTCCGGCCGTCTTCTCCATGGGCGCCGCCATCTTGGAAAATGGCGGGCGCATGCGCAGTGCGCCCGCCGAATCTGCCAGCCGGCAGATTCATTACAAGTACATTTTGATCGCTGTGGTAGGTTCTATCGCAGCGATCAAAATAAAAAAATAATAAATAAACCCCCCCCCCTTTATCACCCCCATAGGTAGGGACAATAATAAAATAAAGAAAATATTTTTTTTTCTTTTTCCACTAGGGTTAGGGTTAGAACTAGGGTTAGAACTAGGGGTAGGGTTAGGGTTACGGGTAGGGTTAGGGTTAGGGTTATGGCATGTGCACACAGTGCGGATTTGGCCGCGGATCCGCAGCGGATCGGCCGCGGATCCGCAGCGGATCGGCCGCGGATCCGCAGCGGATCGGCCGCGGATCCGCAGCGGATCGGCCGCGGATCCGCAGCGGATCGGCCGCGGATCCGCAGCGGATTGGCCGCTGCGAATTCGAAGCAGTTTTCCATCAGGTTTACAGTACCATGTACACCTATGGAAAACCAAATCCGCTGTGCCCATGGTGCGGAAAATTCCGTGCAGAAACGCTGCGTTGTATTTTCCGCAGCATGTCAATTCTTTGTGCGGATTTCGCAGCGTTTTACACCTGTTCCTCAATAGGAATCCGCAGGTGAAATCCGCCAAAAAAACACTGGAAATCTGCTGTAAATCCGCAGGTAAAACGCAGTGCCTTTTACCTGCAGATTTTTCAAAAATCGTGCGGAAAAATCTCACACGAATCCGCAACGTGGGCACATAGCCTTAGGGTTAGGGTTGGAATTAGAGTTAGGGTTGGAATTAGGGCTAGGGTTTGAAATAGGGTTATTAGGCTTGTGGTTAGGGTTACGGATAGGGTTAGGGGTGTGTTGGGGTTACAGTTGTGGTTAGGGTTGGGATTAGGGTTACGGTTGGGATTAGGGTTAGGATTAGGGTTGGAATTAGGGTTACGGGTGTGTTGCGGTTAGGGGTGTGTTGGGGTTAGGGTTGTGATTAGGGTTATGGCTACAGTTGGGATTAGGATTAGGGGTGTGTTGGGGTTAGTGTTGAAGTTAGAATTGAGGGGTTTCCACTGTTTAGGCACATCAGGGGTCTCCAAACGCAACATGGCGCCACCATTGATTCCAGCCAATCTTGCGTTCAAAAAGTCAAATGGTGCTCCCGCCCTTCCAAGCCCCGACGTGCGCCCAAACAGTGGTTTACCCCCACATTTGGGGTACCAGCGTACTCAGGACAAACTGGGCAACAACTGTTGGGGTCCAATTTCTCCTGTTACCCTTGCAAAAATAAAAAATTACTTGCTAAAACATAATTTTTGAGGAAAGAACAATTATTTTTTATTTTCACGGCTCTGCGTTATAAACTTCTGTGAAGCACTTGGGGGTTGAAAGTGCTCACCACACATCTAGATAAGTTCCTTCGGGGGTCTAGTTTCCAAAATGGGGTCACTTGTGGGGTTTTTCTACTGTTTAGGCACATCAGGGGCTCTGCAAATGCAATGTGACACCCGCAGACCATTCCATCAAAGTCTGCATTTCAAATGTCACTACTTCCCTTCCGAGCCCTGACGTGTGCCCAAACAGTGGTTTACCCCCACATATGGGGTATCAGCGTACTCACAACAAACTGGGCAACAAATATTGGGGTCCAAATTCTCCTGTTACCCTTGTGAAAATAAAAAATTGCTTGCTAAAACATCTTTTTTGAGGAAAGAAAAATTATTTTTTATTTTCACGGCTCTGCGTTGTAAACTTCTGTGAAGCACTTGGGGGTTGAACGTGCTCACCACACATCTAGATAAGTTCCTTAGGGGGTCTAGTTTCCAAAATGGGGTTACTTGTGGGAGGTTTCTACTGTTTAGGCATACCAAGGGCACTGCAAACGTAACATGATGCCCGCAGACCCATTCCATCAAAGTCTGCATTACAAAACGTCACTACTTCCCTTCCGAGCCCCGGCATGTGCCCAAACAGTGGTTTACCCCCACATATGGGGTATCAGCGTACTCAGGAGAAACTGGACAACAACTTTTGGGGTCCAATTTCTCCTGTTACCCTTGGGAAAATAAAAAATTGTGGGCTAAAAAATCATTTTTGAGAAAAGAAAAATTATTTTTTATTTTCATGGCTCTGCGTTATAAACTTCTGTGAAGCACTTGGGGGTTCAAAGTGCTCACCACACATCTAGATTAGTTCCTTGGGAGGTCTAGTTTCCAAAATGGGGTCACTTGTGCGGGAGCTCCAATGTTTAGGCACACAGGGGCTCTCCAAACGCGACATGGTGTCCGCTAATGATTGGAGCTAATTTTCCATTCAAAAAGCCAAATGGCGTGCCTTCCCTTCCGAGCCCTGCCGTGCGCCCAAACAGTGGTTTACCCCCACATATGGGGTATCATCGTACTCAGGACAAACTGGACAACAACATTTGGGGTCCAATTTCTCCTATTATCCTTGGGGAAAAAAAATTCTGGGCTAAAAATCATTTTTGAGGAAAGAAAAATTATTTTTTTATTTTCACGGCTCTGCGTTATAAACTTCTGTGAAGCACCTGGGGGTTATAAGTGCTCACTATGCATCTAGATAAGTTCCTTGGGAGGTCTAGTTTCCAAAATGGGGTCACTTGTAGGGGAGCTCCAATGTTTAGGCACACAGGGGCTCTCCAAACGCGACATGGTGTCCGCTAACGATTGGAGCTAATTTTCCATTCAAAAAGTCAAATGGCACGCCTCCCCTTCCGAGCCTTGCTGTGCACCCAAACAGTGGTTTACCCCCACATATGAGGTATCAGCGTACTCAGGACAAATTGGACAACAACGTCCTTGGTCCAGTTTCTCCTTTTACCCTTGGGAAAATAAAAAAATTGTTGCTAAAAGATCATTTTTGTGACTAAAAAGTTAAATGTTCATTTTTTACTTCCATGTTGCTTCTGCTGCTGTGAAACACCTGAAGGGTTAATAAACTTCTTGAATGTGGTTTTGAGCACCTTGAGGGGTGCAGTTTTTAGAATGGTGTCACTTTTGGGTATTTTCAGCCATATAGAACCCTCAAAATGACTTCAAATGTGAGGTGGTCCCTAAAAAAAATGGTTTTGTAAATTTTGTTGTAAAAATGAGAAATCACTGGTCAAATTTTAACCCTTATAACTTCCTAGCAAAAAAAAAAATTGTTTCCAAAATTGTGCTGATGTAAAGTAGACATGTGGGAAATGTTATTTATTAACTATTTTGTGTCACATAACTCTCTGGTTTAACAGGATAAAAATTCAAAATGTGAAAATTGTGAAATTTTCAAAATTTTTGCCAAATTTCCGTTTTTTTTCACAAAAACTCAGAAATTATCGACCTAAATTTACCACTAACATGAAGCCCAATATGTCACGAAAAAACAATCTCAGAACCGCTAGGATCCGTTGAAGCGTTCCTGAGTTATTACCTCATAAAGGGACACTGGTCAGAATTGCAAAAAACGGCCAGGTCATTAAGGCCAAAAGAGGCTGGGTCATGAAGGGGTTAACTACATAAATAGTAAGAAACTAAAAAATGATAGTGTTGGCCCCCTTAAAAATAGTCTGGGTGAAGTGGTGGATGAGGATGAGGAAAAAGCCAATATGCTAAATGACTTTTTTTCATCAGTATTTACAAAAGAGAATCCCATGGCAGACAAAATGACTAGTGATAAAAATTCCCAATTAAATGTCACCTGCTTAACCCAGCAGGAAGTACGGCGGCATCTAAAAATCACTAAAATTGACAAATCTCCGGGCCCGGATGGGATAATTCCTGCAGTACTCGAGGGTGTAAGTACAGTCATTGATAGACCATTATTTTTAATCTTTAAAGACTCCATAATAACAGGGTCTGTACCACAGGACTGGCGTATAGCAAATGTGGTGCCAATATTCCAAAAGGGGACAAAAACTGAACTCGGTAATTATAGGCCAGTAAGCTTAACCTCTACTGTGGGTAAAATCCTGGAGGGCATTCTAAGGGATGCTATACTGGAGTATCTGAAGAGGAATAACCTCATGACCCAGTATCAGCACGGGTTTACTGGGACCGTTCATGTCAGACTAATTTGATCAGCTTCTATGAAGAGGTAAGTTCCGGACTGGACCAAGGGAGCCCAGTGGATGTAGTGTATATGGACTTATCAAAAGCTTTTGATACGGTGCCACACAAAAGGTTGTTACATAAAATGAGAATAATGGGGATAGGGGAAAATATGTGTAAGTGGATTGAGAGCGGGCTCAGGGATAGGAAACAAAGGGTGGTTATTAATGGAGCACACTCGGACTGGGTCGCGGTTAGCAGTGGGGTACCACAGGGGTCAGTACTGGGCCCTCTTCTTTTTAACATATTTATTAATGACTTATTTAATAAGAATAATTAGAATTTTAATATTTGCAGATGACACTAAACTCTGCAGGGTAATCAATACAGTGGAGGACAATTTTATATTACAGGATGATTTATGTAAACTAGAAGCTTGGGCTGATAAATGGCAAATGAGCTTTAAATGGGGATAAATGTAAGGTCATGCACTTGGGTAGAAGTAATAAGATGTATAACTATGTGCTTAATTCTAAAACTCTGGGCAAAACCATCAATGAAAAAGACCTGGGTGTATGGGTGGACGACAAACACATTTAGTGGCCAGTGTCAGGCAGCTGCTGCAAAGGCAAATAAAATAATGGGATGCATTAAAAGAGGCATAGATGCTCATGAGGAGAACATAATTTTACCTCTATACAAGTCACTCGTGCGACCACACTTAGAATACTGTGCACAGTTCTGGTCTCCGGTGTATAAGAAAGACATAGCTGAACAAGAGCGGGTGCAGAGAAGAGCGACCAAGGTTATTAGAGGACTGGGGGGTCTGCCATACCAAGATAGGTTATTACACTTGGGGCGATTTAGTTTGGAAAAATGAAGGCTAAGGGGTGATCTTATGTTAATGTATAAATATATGAGGGGACAGTACAAAGACCTTTCTGATGATCTTTTTAATCATAGACCGGTGACAGGGACAAGGGGGCATCCTCTACGTCTGGAGGAAAGAAGGTTTAAGCATAATAACAGACGGGGATTCTTTACTGTAAGAGCAGTGAGACTATGGAACTCTCTGCCGTATGATGTTGTAATGAGTGATTCATTACTTAAATTTAAGAGGGGACTGGATACCTTTCTGGAAAAGTATAATGTTACAGGGTATATACACTAGATTCCTTGATAGGGCGTTGATCCAGGGAACTAGTCTGATTGCCGTATGTGGAGTCGGGAAGGAATTTTTTTCCCTAAGGTGGAGCTTACTCTTTGCCACATGGTTTTTTTTTTGCCTTCCTCTGGATCAACATGTTAGGTTAGGCTATGGGTTGAACTAGATGGACTTAAAGTCTTCCTTCAACCTTAATAACTATGTAACTTAATAGGGCCCTTCTGCCGCGCCAAGCGAAGAATTGCATCCCTGTCTCTACAATTGAGGAGACGCGCCAAAAAAGGCCGGGGTGGAGTTCCAGGGGGAAGAGGTCTCGTTCGGACCCTATGGGCCCTCTCCACGGAGAATGTTGAGGAGAATCCATCGCCCAGGGAGGTCTTAAGCCAGTCCTCCAGAAATTGCTCAGGTTGCTGACCCTCCGAGCGCTCCGGCAGGCCGATAATTCGAATATTATTGCGGCGTAATCTGTTTTCCAGGTCATCTGTTTTTTTGTTTCCAGGCATTCACAGAGCAAGCAGCCTTTGACAACTTAGCTTCCATAGGGGTAATGGTGTCTTCTATATGAGACACTCTTGTTTCAACCTCCGAGATACGCCCTCTCATAGCTTGCATATCATGTCGCAAACGACCCACTTCAGTATGTACGTCCTCTATTTTTTCCGTAAGAGAAGATCTAGTGAGGGATATAGCCTGCATCAATTGCTCAGACGCTTGTTTAAGAGTCATTTCGTCTTGTTCTCCCTCCTCATTACTATCAGAAAGACGATTTTTATGATGGTTCTGTGTGGGATTGTTTCTGAGAGTGCGTACATTATCAGGGGCATCTTCTCTGGCATATTTCTTTAATTTGTCAGCAGCCCCTGCTCCCTTGGAATGATGCATGGTGATCAACAGAAGGACTCCACAAAAGGACCACACTTGGTAGTTATGGCTGGTCTATTCCCCAACAACAGTCCCGGCAGAGTCAAATACTGGAGTAGATCCCAGAAAGGCTACTGGACAGGCAAGAAGAATGTCAGGGGTTTATAAAAGCAGCAACTGAAGATTCACCCAGGCACTGCGCCTTAGAGCAGCCTCACAGCCCCCACAGGTAGAGCAGCAGGGAGGGGGTTAATCCCTCCAGAGTTATGGCGCCGGCAGGAGCAGAATTTGTCTGATAAGGGGGTGCAAGGCCCAATCTTCCAGGGCACACACTGCACCACCCCTCTACTATCTCAGGTTACTAGCTCACCTCCTGAGCTGCACCGCAATTATAATGTAAAGCGCCACTCCCCTTGCTGCTGGAGTGCGCGCTGCAGTGATGGCCGCTGCCTCCCCAGGCACCGACGACCGCTCCAGACCCCAGCACCTGTATTCCGGTGTTCCATAGCACTCCCCCGCTATAGTGTAGACATCTGCCGCGTCTCAGGGGAAGATACTCGGCTTTGGCAAACGCCGGCACTGTCTTGTCCGTCGGGAGCGCGCGCTCAAAAATGGCCGCCGCAGCTCAGGGATTTTACCGCCCGTCCAGGCCACTTCAGTGTCTGACGTCCCAGGGCTCCAAAACTGCCGTCCAGGGAGATTACTGGGCTCCTGGGGTCCCGAGGGCACCGTACCAGCCGGTACAATCGGTAAGTCAGGGGTTTTAATGGCAGGATAAGCGTCAGGATGGCCGGAGCTCCCACGAGGTGCGTCCTCTCTCCTGTATTACATAACTACGCCCCCTACATTAGTCTTTTTGATTGCGTTTTATTGCACTTTTTGTTTGCTGGTATGATGATAAAATTAAGAGGCAAAAAAATGCTTTATTTTTCTTTTACGGTTTTCACAGAAGGGGTTATCTAGTGGGACAGTTTCATAGAACGGATCTTTCCGGATGCGGCAATACCAAATATGTGTATGTTTATTGTTTATTTATGTACATAAATGAATGTATGTATTGGAAAAATATGTTTTTTTTAGTGATGAGCGAATATACTCGTTACTCGAGATTTCCCGAGCACGCTCGGGTGTCCGCCGAGTATTTTTTAGTGCTCAGAGATTTCGTTTTCTTCGCCGCAGCTGAATGATTTACAGCTATTAGCCAGGTTAAGTACATATGGGGGTTGCCTGGTTGCTAGGGAATCCCCACATGCTGGCTAACAGATATAAATCATTCAGCTGCGGCGAAGGAAACTAAATCTCCGAGCACTAAAAAATCCTCGGAGGACACCCTAGCGTGCTTGGGAAATCTCAAGTAACGAGTATATTCGCTCATCACTAGTTTTTTCTTTATTTGGGGATTTTTAAATAAAACAAAAAAAAAACACTTTTTGACATTGTCTCATCCTGGGACATCACTGTATGGTGTCAACTCGCTGAACTGATACTCTGCACCGCAGAGTATCACATCAGCATCGGACAGGCAGGGAAGGAGGCCTGTCAAGTCCTGCTCTCAGTTAAATGGCCGCGATAGGCGTTAGCACCGATAATGGGCTTTGCTGTGGGGTGTCAGCTCTTACACATAGCTGACACCCACACCCGATTTCCGCGGCGCTCAGCGAGAGGCTGCGCGATCATGACACCGTACATGAACAACTGTTTGCAGGAACGCATCTCCTGCAGAGCAGTACCCGTAAGGTGCATGTCTAGAAGGGATTAAAAGACTTTATTTCTGGATGTGACTACCATATAACTATAGGATTAGTAATGGACAGGTGTCTTATAGACGCCTCTCCATTACTAAGCCGTGGGCTTGATGTCACCGGACAATACAAAGATGATATCAACCCCACAATTATGAACCCCACTTGCCACTTTGAATGGGGTCCAGGTTTGGGTACTGTTCAGTTACCCAAACTGTTCGGCAGAACCCACCAGACCTGAACATCCAGGGGTCCGCCCATCTCTACTCATCTCCACAGACACAGGAGACAGATGCTGGGACTTGCAGCGCTCACATCCACAGATGATGCAAATTCCTTAACTATTAATTTATTTAAATTTTATTTTAAAACGTCAAATACAACAGAAAATAAAAGAACCCCCCATCAGTTCCTGTGAGCTCACAGCAACACGGAACATGATCCACAAGCCATTTACACTTTAACATTAAAAAAAAAAAAAAAAGGTGAACCACCAGTGACGATATTGTGCGGGGCATCGGTGATCGTGTTGCAGTGTCAGTGCAAGCCCTGGAGCGCACACACCACTCACCGCCTCTGCACCGGGCCTTCAGTCCTTGTGTATGAAATGCCTTACTCCTTTCTGCGCTTCTTGCCCTCGTGATCATGCTCCTTTGAGCGGCCGCTATCTGAGGGGCGTTTGGAGCCTCCATGCTGTTTGGCCTCTTCCAAGAATTTATCCAAACCGAACGGATCCTCCTCAAACTGGACGGGGCCATCCCTACGCTGCTTTCGATCGGAGCCCGAGAAATCCTTATCAGGAACAAACCTGGGGAGAGGCAGACAACAAGGGGTTAACACCACAGGATGCAGCGGTCACCACTCCCCAGCAGCTTCTTATCTCCATAATCGCACACTAGCCCAATGTTGGGTGAATGGCCCCAAGCCCACAGCTAGATCAGAGGCTACTTTGGAACAGTACAGGTTTACGGTGGGCTGTAGTGGTCACGGCCTCCTCGGCAGGGGGCATTCTCCACAAGCCTCTCACCTGTTGGTTTTCATCAGGGTGTCTATGTCGGTGGTGTACATGTCAGAGTCAGTGTTCTTGGGCCGGTAGATGGTCTGTGCCACCTCCTTACTGCTCCTCCAGGGCTGAGAGTACACGTTGTATGTTTCGTCCTCTCCTCCTGCGAAGCCACTGTCCAGACCCTGCAGTCAGACACAGAGGAGACAGCATAGCAGCGGGTGAATGGATCTCTGGGAATGTGTCATGTTTGCACTGGGTGCTGTTCTTGGGGTACACGCTACGTGTATGGGCCCAGACACCCCGTGCACATATACCTGCCCAGACACCGGTGCTGCCCCTCACAATGAGCCCAAGTGACAGCAGCGGTGTCCACGTTTTTCACTCCCACGTATGACAGGCGCTCGTACCCTGCTCTGGTTGAAGAGCCGCTGATCGTACTGAATCTCTCCGGAGGGCCGTTGGCTCGGGATTCCTAGGGCGATCTGCTCGCTGATGTCTCTGTCTTCGTTCCTCTGAAGCTTGGACCTGGCGGATAGAGTGAGAGGGACACTGCTGTAAGTAAAGTCCCTGGAGCCTGGTGACAGGACGCCATCGCTCTCACCTCACCTCTTATCTGGAGCGGCTCTGGACAGGTTGCGCTCGTGCTGCCGCTCTTTCCGCCTGTTGTCTCGGATCTCATCGCGCTCTCTGGCTTCGCCATCCTCTGTGGAATGTATGTACATTTAGGAAGAGCTGCAGAGATCAGCCGCCCCTCACAACTCACCGCACTCACCCTTCTCCGCATGAGACTTGATTCCCGCTCTCCGCTCTCTGGCGATCTGCGCCAGCTCTCGCAGCTTTTCTTCCTTCTTCTCTTTCTCCTTCTGTGCCATCTTCCTCTCCACCTGGGCTCTCATCTCCACAGCTTCTCGGGCCTAAGGAACCAAACATGGCTGCTCAGTGACAGGGATAGGCTGCAGACAAGGTGTTATGTGAAGGACTCACCTTCCGGTCAGCAATATACAGCGCTTCAGCCAACTTTGCAAAATTCTCATTAATGTGGACGGTCTGCAACCCTCGGCCGTCAGCGGCCAGACGCTTGTCCAGGGGGATGGTGTAACCCTGTGGAGAGCAGCACAATGGTGTAGTCCCCGATACCGAACAGACCTGCGGCCGCTCAGATCAGGGCATTACCTTGGCGTTCTTCCAGTTGGATATACACGGCGGGATCTTCCATTCCTGCTGCTCCTTCACAGTCATCTGCAGAGAACAGATACAGCTGGATTACACATGGGGGCTCTGACCAACGGGGAGGGGGTGCTTTGTATTTAACAAGTGGCACCCATGAGGACGTCCAGAGACCTTCATGGTTGTGCTGGTGCTACCGCCCTCTCCGCCTGTGGGATGTATGCATAGTAATTCCTGCGGCGGATCTTGGCCACAAATAGTGGCCCCGGTCTAGGAGCAGAACGTGACAAGGCGTCCTGCAGGGCTCCGCAGGTGGGACATGATTGGAGCCGCTCACCTCCTAAGGCAGAAGCCAGGGGTGCTGCAATACACTTTTAACCAGTCGATCACCAGACAGTTATTTCTTGCTGAGCCTCTCTTCCGTACTCTGTGACGAGGCTGCTCGAGGCTTGATTTCCTGCCGGTCTCTATAGTTATTTTTTTCTTATGTTAATGTAAATTTATAGGATTTAGATTTTTCAACACAAATATAAAAAAACCGACTTTAAAGTTTGTGTTTTTCCCCATGTCTTTTCCTGTTCATGTTTCTCCTCAAGCACCCGACTACAGTTGTGTGGACACCAAACATGTAGTGTTGGAGCAAACTGATTTGCAGCATCCCCCTCCTTAGGCCATGACAGGGGTCTATGGCCACTACACAGAAGTGGGAGTGCCGCCTCTTACAAGACGGTAACCGCAGATGCTTTGTGCACATTTACTGCACAGAATTTATCCCCAGGAGATGAAGTTTACAGGGGAGATCACACGTTAGTGGCAGAGCCACTCATGCTACCACCAGGCCCTGCAGATGCTGTAAATTCACAGGGCTCAGCTCCAGGACATGTGCATCCCCACCGACTCGTCATAGGAGAGTCTGACACGCTGTGCCCATCTCACTGCAGAAGAAACCAGTGGCCTCCTCCCTGCCCACCCTGCGATTTCAGCTACATCATATTATGAGGGGATTGCGCAGAATAAAATTGGTCGCTTCTATTTAAGCAGGGGCATAAGGTGGCACTTACCTTCCTGCTGGGAGAATGCATAACAGGTGCTGGGGGAGACGGCGGTCCACGAGGGATCTTCTTGTTAATCCTGAGACAAGACAGCAGTCTTAGTTTTCCTCCCATTCTTTGACCTCCAGCCGCTTTCCACCCAGGAAATACTCACTTGAAGCGAGGCGGTTCCATGGGGTCTTTCTGCATCTCCACCATCCGGATGACCCTCTGTTTGGCTCCAGAGTTAAATGCCACCCCCTGCTGAGACGGCGTGTACCTGAGAGAGCAATGTGCCATTATATGAGGAGTGACCCCATTAGCTCCCCATAGCCCTGTGGGGTCGCTCACCTGATGTACTGAGCAGGTGCCAGCTTGTCTGCTGCTCGGACCGGCATGGCTGCAGCTATCTTCTGGGACACCGCCTTATCCAGGGCCTGACGAGTCTTCTCGGTCAGCTGAAAGATGATAGTTGGAATCCTGCCATTAATGGTGAAAAACTATGTATGTGTGAGAGAAGCAGCACCACCAGAAAAACCAGACCCTCCTCATACCTCGCGAACAGCCTCCTCATCCGGCCTCTGCAGCTCAGGGTCATCGTCATCCATCACCTCCTTAGGGACGAGGTCGGTGTATTTACTGAATATGACCTGGAAAAAGACAATACCGAGAAAGCGACGAGGAAGAACGTCAGGAACCGAAAAGCAGCATCTGCAACATCAGAGGATGCAGATGATGGGAGTAGTGATAGATTGTGTGATAGGAGAGTAGATTGTGAGCTATTGGGGTCAAGGATTATGGGAGTAGTGATAGATTGTGTGATCAGAGATTAGATTGCGAGCTCCCGGGGTCCGGGATGATGGGAGTTGTGATACAGTGACCCATCCTCTGTGTCTAGCCATCGCCCAATATCTCTTCACCCTTACGCCTCAAAACTACTGGAACAGCATGTCCGTCTTGATCTCTCCTCCTGCTCCCTTTGACCGGTTACAATCTGGCTTCCGACCCCATCACTCAACTGAAACTGCCCTAACTAAAGTGACCAACGACCTACTAACCGCCAAGAGCAAGCGCCACTACTGTGTCCTCCTTCTCCTGGACCTGTCTTCTGCCTTTGACACTGTGGACCACTCCCTCCTGCTACAGATTCTCCTCTCTTGGCATCAGACTTGGCCCTATCCTGGATCTCATCATCTCTAACAGACCGAACATTCAGTTTCTCCCTCCCCCACACCACCTCCTCACCCCGTTTGGGGGTGTTCCCCAAGGCTCAGTCCTAGGGCCCCTGCTCTTCTCCATCTACACCTTCGGCCTGGGACAGCTCATAGAATCCCAAGGTTTGCAGTATCATCTCTACGCCGATGACACGCAGATCTACCTATCTGGACCTGACCTCACCTCCTTACCAAAATACCACAATGTCTGTCTGCTATTTCATCTTTCTTTTCTGCTCGCTTTCTAAAACTGAACATGGACAAAACAGAATTCATCATCTTTCCCCCCATCTCACTCTACCAGACCTATCCATCAATGTCAATGGCTGCTCACTTTCCCCAGTCCCACACGCTCGATGCCTCGGGGTGATCCTCGACTTTGCCCTCTCTTTCAAGCCACATATCCAAGCCCTTGCCTCCTCCTGACAACTCAAACTCACAAATATTTCCCGGATCCGTGCATTCCTTGACCACGAAACCACAAAAACACTAGTGCATGCCCTTATCTCCCACCTTGACTACTGCAACCTCCTACTCTCTGGACTCCCCTCTAGCACTCTGGCACCACTCCAATCCATTCTACACTGTGCTGCCCGACTAATCCAACTGTCTCCCCGTTACTCCCCAGCCTCTCCTCTCTGCCAAGCCCTTCACTGGCTTCCTATTGTCCAGAGGCTCCAGTTCAAAACCGTAACTATGACATACAAAGCCATTCACAACCTATCTCCTCCATATATCTCTGACATGGTCTCCCGGTACTTACCGACACGCAACCTCCGATCCTCTCAAGACCTCCTTCTCTGCTCACCTCTTATCCCTTCTTCCCATAACCGCATAGAAGACTTCTCCCGTGCTTCCCCCATACTCTCGAACTCTCTACCCCAACACATCAGACTCTCGCCTACCACGGACCCCTTCAAAAGGAACCTGAAGACCCACCTCTTCCAACAAGTCTACAATCTGCAGTAACCAACGATTCACTAAACCACTGCACGACCAGCTCTACCCTCTCCTATTGTATCCTCACCCATCCCCTATAGACTGTGAGCCCTTGCGGGCAGGATCCTCTCTCCTTCTGTACTTGTGTGTGCCTTGTATTGCTCACGTTTACTGTACTTGTCTATATTTGCCCCTTTTCACATGTAAAGCGCCATGGAATAAATGGCACTATATACATGTATAATAATAATCATCATAATAATAGTCGGCATCACTCTAGCAGTCCTGGCACGAAGCCTTCTCGCAGATCTGCTGTCAGACACAGTGGGCAGCCTGTGGTTGCAGCACGGGTGAGGATATTCGCACCTTATCCTTGGATTGGCCCTGCCGAGCGATGGCGTCATACTTGATCTTGCCCTCGGCATCCACCTGTATGGCCAGGGCGTTGGACGTACGCTTCTTCTTCCCCATCTCCAGCGGGTACTGAGCCACATGAATCTCTGGAAAGGCGCCGCCATCTGCAAAATCCTGCGAGGATCACAAGATAGTAAAAGATGACAGATGTGACTCTAGCAGCCACCACGATATATCCCTACCAGCCACTCACCTCCAGGGTCCGGGGCACCCAGCCTTTCCGGTGGCCATAAGGAGGCGGCTCTCGGCGTGATGCCACCAGCGCCGTCTGACGAGACTTCTGAGCTCTGAGCTTCTCCTCCGCCTCCAGCTGATCCTGGGAAAGCTGTGTGGGGGCTGGCAGAAAACTGTGAGAAACAGCGAGATTATCTGTCACAGGGCAAATCTGCACATATAGGCCCAACCCCAAGAGTGACAGGAGGGCGAGAGGGGGCCAAAACCCACAGAGTGGTGGGAGGGGGCCAAAACCCACAGAGTGGCGGGAGGGGGCCAAAACCCACAGAGTGGCGGGAGGGGGCCAAAACCCACAGAGTGGCGGGAGGGGGCCAAAACCCACAGAGTGGCGGGAGGGGGCCAAAACCCACAGAGTGGCGGGAGGGGGCCAAAACCCACAGAGTGGCGGGAGGGGGCCAAAACCAACGAATATGACCTCCAGAGCATCAGAAAGATGGGGGGGGGCAGTTCTCCTTGCAGAAACCTCACGCAATGCTTCATGGGAGAGAAGGATGCATATTAGCTCCCTCTCTGAGTTGGACAAGAGACACTCCACATGAGCTGCTGCCATGTCCCCTCGGCTCTCGGGCGGGTTCCACAGCATTCTCTGCCAGCACTAGGCTGTTACCCGTCCATGACACCCACAGATGAACTCAAGAGATCCAGCGTACTCCTCACCTCACCAGCGCCATCTCTGCAACCCGTCCTTACAACCGGAAAAAGCTTTCTGATAAACCGGAACTGACTAGGGTCACATGACCAACTGAGAGCGCGCCCAGCACTAGAGGAGTGTACAGGCTCCGCCGCCATGATGTCGGAGCTCACCTGAGGCTCCCCCCTTCTTTGTACCGACGGATGGTTTCTCCCAGCCCCACCTCCCCTTTTACTTCCAGCGCGGGAGGCAGCATCTGAAGTGTCCCGGCGTGCACATCGGTTTGAACTGTCCCAAGAGCGGGGAGGGGAGGGTTTTCTAGGAGAGGTACAGCAGTAAAATCAGAGGACGTGCAGGCAAACTGAGAAGCGTCCACTCTCTACAGTTCATCCCGTCACGTGACGTGTCAGTGGTGGGAACCTCGTGGCCCCCGTCCTGCAGGGTCACACGCGCGAGTGGTACTGTCCCCTGCCTCTCTGGTGCTTGTGTTGCAGGTTGGGGCCAGGATGGTGAGGGCCTCGTTCAGACTGGTTTCCTTGCTCACTGCCGGTATGGCCACCTCTGGCTGTGTCATCTATGGGGCGCGCTCCTGGGATCCCAGTGACTTTGGGGTGGTGCGGATCAGCAGAGCGGTGCTGACGGTGAGTGACAGCGGTCACCCTGGATATGTCTGTGTGGGCTGTCATGTGGCCTGACGTCTCCTTCCTGCCTTGCAGACTGCAGCCGTGACCTGGGACTACCTGGTGACGCTCCGCAATGTTCCCCCGGGCTCTGAGGAATATGAGGTCGTCATGTCTCAGGTACAGCACTGTCCCAGGACATGGCGGCCCCTGTGTGCTCCTCAAATCCTTCTTGTACACTGTCTCCTCCTAGGTGCATGCTCGCTCTGCGCGCCGCCTGCTGGACCTGTGCTGCGCCAACCGTGGCACCTACATAAAGGTGGGGCAGCACCTGGGGGCTCTGGAGTACCTTCTGCCCCCGGAGTACACCCGCACTCTGAGCGTGCTCCACAGCCAGGCCCCGGCCACCCCGCTGCCTGACGTGCTGCACATCATCCAGGAGGAGCTGAGGACGGAGGTACGGCGCTGCACCCCATCCGTGCTTTATCGCTGCCCCTCATTGATGCAGGCGCTTATTATGAGCTGCAATTAATCAGCCACCCACAGATCTGACGGGGGCATCAGGACGAGGTCACCGCGTATTAATAACACTCGCGCTCTACTCATAAAGCCAGATCACGGGCTGGAGATTTATTGCCTCAGATATTGCTGTCTGGAGAGGGAGCGGTGAGCGCGAACCACAGATAAACCTCCAGTGAGGATGAGGCAGGTGTGAATGCTGGGGGGCAGTCACATACAAGGGGGAGGGATGTCACACAACTGGGAGGGAGAGACACATATTGGGGGTTGTCACCCGACTGGGAGAGACAGACACATACTGGGGGGTTGTCACCCCACCGGGAGAGGCAGATACATACTGGGGGGTTGTCACCCCACCGGGAGAGGCAGACACATACTGGGGGGTTATAAACAAGGATGAATGACCTCGGGGAGATCAAAACATCCAGCACCGCGGAGACACCATCACGTGTTTCTCAACTGGGAGGGAGAGACACATATTGGGGGTTGTCACCCCACCGAGAGACCCCACTGGGAGAGACAGAAATATACTGGGGGGTTGTCACCCCACCGGGAGAGACAGACACACACTGAGAGGTTGTCACCCCAACGGGAGAGGCAGACACATACTGGGGGGTTGTCACCCCACCGGGAGAGGCATTGTCACCCCACCGGGAGAGGCAGTTACATACTGGGGGGTTGTCACCCCACCGGGAGAGGCAGATACATACTGGGGGTTGTCACCCCACCGGGAGAGGCAGACACATACTGGGGGGTTATAAACATAAGGATGAATGACCTCGGGGAGATCAAAACATCCAACACCGCGGAGACACCATCATGTGTTTCTCAACTGGGAGGGAGAGACACATATTGGGGGTTGTCACCCCACCGAGAGACCCCACTGGGAGAGACAGACACATACTGGGGGGTTGTCACCCCACCAGGAGAGGCAGACACATACTAGGGGGTTGTCACCCCACCAGGAGAGGCAGATACATACTAGGGGGTTGTCACCCCACCGGGATAGGCAGACACATACTGGGGGGGTTGTCACACAACCGGGAAGGAGAGACACATACGGGGGAGGTCACACATACTGGGGGAATGGGTTGTCATGTGAACGGAGAAAGTTGTGACACTCCCCCACGCGGCCTGGGGGAGAGGGAATCACACATACTAAGGGGATGGGTTGTTGTGTGGCCATGGAAAAGTTTTGCATGCTGTGGGGTTGTCACACAGCCTGGGGGTTATAGACAGGCTGGATGTTGCAGTAGGAGCAGACTTCTACCTGTGGTTTCTCCCTCCAGACGTCGGATCTGTTTGCACAATTTGAGGAGACCCCTCTGGGTGCAGCCTCATTGGCGCAGGTCCACCGAGCAGTTCTCAGGGATGGTCGGATGGTAGCTGTGAAGGTCCAGCATCCTAAAGTGAGGGAGCAAAGTTCCCAGGACATCATGATCATGGAGGTAGGAGAGGTGTATGCTGAGACTGTAGGTTCATGTTGGCACCAAGCACAGTGGATCACATTGACCTCTGGGTAGACACTTATTAAGCCCTTACCCTGGGTCTGTTGCAGAGACTCATTTTGTCCCAAACGCCCCCAAAAACCACAGTTGATAATGCACATGAGACAGGGCTGCCGTCACCTCACCAACCTGTGTGACCACTAGTGTCTGCTCTCCAGGTCCTCCTCCGGGCAGTGAAGAAAGTCTTCCCGCAGTTTGAGTTCATGTGGTTGGTGGAAGAAGCGAAGAAGAATCTTCCCCGAGAGCTGGACTTCTTGAATGAGGCCCGCAACGCTGAGAAAATGACAGCTATGGTCCACAGGTTCCCCTTCCTGAAGGTAGGAGCGGTCTCTACATGATCCACACAGATCATCTGATGGATGCCCTGGAGGCAAAGCATATTCATCCGTGTATATAGGACTGGACATGCCGTGTAGCTGCTGTAATGACTTGTCTCCAGCCGGTGTCAGTATTGTGCGAGTTACTCATGACTAATGCCGTGAGCACACGTGCCGTACTGCGCTGCACAGTACATGTGGATGTTCTGTTTGTTGCAGGGGTATTTGGACTTGGCTGGAGAGGTCCAGGGAGCGCGCCGGCTCCTTCAGACGTCTCTTAATGGGGGCCGCCATTGTACTTGCTCCTCCTGTAATGGTTGCTCATCAGCTCTCTTACTTTATTTCAGATACCTAAAATCCACTGGGACGTGAGCACAGAGAGGGTCCTGGTGATGGAGTACATGGAGGGCGGACAGGTCAACGACCTGCGCTACATGGAGAGAAACCACATCGATGTGAACCAGGTAAGGTGCGGCTCTGCTCCAGACATTGAGGGTTAATGATCGTGTGCAGTCAGTGACAGGGGGAGTCTGCGGTGTCACCAGGACCCCCTGGTGCTCTGAGGCTGTAATTACCATGTTATAACTAGGCTCCCCTCCCCCTCTGCATGGAGTCTCCTGTCCTCGGGCCCACACCACAACCTCTCCTGCTTGTCGCTGACTCTCACGTGGCCGCCCTGTGGTTTCACCTGTTTGTCAGTGACTGATTTTTTGGTCACTGTAATTTAGAGGTAAAGTGCGCACCAACAGATATGGGGGGCATCGGACGCAGTAGTCCCCAAGTCACCTAAGCTGCAAAACCACACTTCAGACGTTATTCCTCCTAGAAATGTCCACCTGAACTGACAACAAAGCACAACGCGTCCCCGACTGGTGACATATAGTTGTCAGACTGCATATATGTCTAGGAGAAACAACACAGGAGCAGAAAAATAACAAAAGACGAAAAGCGTTCACTAAAGCGTTCGTGTCAGGAGGGCGGAGGGGGTGTCAATACTGGGGCGAGGCAGAGAACCTCTCCATATACAGGCAGGTTGTCAGCAGTGATAGATGAGGGGCGGTGCTGGAGTATAAGGGGTGTGGTCTCATCATATCAGTGATGTCATCACCTGGGAGCGGGGCTTATAACCTCACATGTACAGTACAGACCAAAAGTTTGGACACACCTTCTCATTTAACCCCTTCATGACCCAGCCTATTTTGGCCTTAATGACCTTGCCGTTTTTTGCAATTCTGACCAGTGTCCCTTTATGAGGTAATAACTCCGGAACGCTTCAACGGATCCTAGCGATTCTGAGTTTGTTTTTTCGTGACATATTGGGCTTCATGTTAGTGGTAAATTTAGGTCGATAATTTCTGAGTTTATTTGTGAAAAAAACGGAAATTTGGCGAAAATTTTGAAAATTTCGCAATTTTCACATTTTGAATTTTTATTCTGTTAAACCAGAGAGTTATGTGACACAAAATAGTTAATAAATAACATTTCCCACATGTCTACTTTACATCAGCACAATTTTGGAAACAAATTTTTTTTTTGCTAGGAAGTTATAAGGGTTAAAATTTGACCAGTGATTTCTCATTTTTACAACAAAATTTACAAAACCATTTTTTTTAGGGACCACCTCACATTGGAAGTCAGTTTGAGGGTTCTATATGGCTGAAAATACCCAAAAGTGACACCATTCTAAAAACTGCCCCCCTCAAGGTGCTCAAAACCACATTCAAGAAGTTTATTAACCCTTCAGGTGTTTCACAGCAGCAGAAGCAACATGGAAGTAAAAAATGAACATTTAACTTTTTAGTCACAAAAATGATCTTTTAGCAACAATTTTTTATTTTCCCAAGGGTAAAAGGAGAAACTGGACCAAGGACGTTGTTGTCCAATTTGTCCTGAGTACGCTGATACCTCATATGTGGGGGTAAACCACTGTTTGGGCGCACGGCAGGGCTCGGAAGGGAAGGAGTGGCATTTGACTTTTTCAATGAAAAATTGGCTCAAATCTTTAGCGGACACCATGTCGCGTTTGGAGAGCCCCCGTGTGCCTAAACATTGGAGCTCCCCCACAAGTGACCCCATTTTGGAAACTAGACCCCCCAAGGAACTTATCTAGAAGCATAGTGAGCACTTTAAACCCCCAGGTGCTTCACAAATTGTTCCGTAAAAATGAAAAAGTACTTTTTTTTCACAAAAAAATTATTTTAGCCTCAATTCTTTCATTTTCACATGGGCAACAGGATAAAATGGATCCTAAAATTTGTTGGGCAATTTCTCCTGAGTACGCCGATACCTCATATGTGGGGGTAAACCACTGTTTGGGTGCACGGCAAGGCTCGGAAGGGAAGGCACGCCATTTGGCTTTTTGAATGGAAAATTAGCTCCAATCATTAGCGGACACCATGTCGCGTTTGGAGAGCCCCTGTGTGCCTAAACATTGGAGCTCCCACACAAGTGACCCCATTTTGGAAACTAGACCTCCCAAGGAACTAATATAGATGTGTGGTGAGCACTTTGAACCCCCAAGTGCTTCACAGAAGTTTATAACGCAGAGCCATGAAAATAAAAAATAATTTTTCTTTTCTCAAAAATGATTTTTTAGCCCACAATTTTTTATTTTCCCAAGGGTAACAGGAGAAATTGGACCCCAAAAGTTGTTGTCCAGTTTCTCCTGAGTATGCTGATACCCCATATGTGGGGGTAAACCACTGTTTTGGCACACGTCGGGGTTCGGAAGGGAAGTAGTGACGTTTTGAAATGCAGACTTTGATGGAATGCTCTGCGGGCGTCAGGTTGCGTTTGCAGAGCCCCTGATGTGCCTAAACAGTAGGAACTCCCCACAAGTGACTCCACTTTGGAAACTAGACCCCCAAGGGAACTTATCTAGATGTGTGGTGAGCACTTTGAACCCCCAAGTGCTTCACAGAAGTTTATAACGCAGAGCCGTGAAAATAATAAATGTGTTTCCTTTCCTCAAAAATATTTTTTAGCCCAGAATTTTTTATTTTTGCAAGAGTAACAGGAGAAATTGGACCCCAAAAGTTGTTGTCCAGTTTCTCCTGAGTACGCTGATACCCCATATGTGGGGGTAAACCACTGTTTGGGCATATGCCGGGGCTCGGAAGGGAAGTAGTGGCATTTGAAATGCAGACTTTGATGGAATGGTCTGCGGTCGTCACATTGCATTTGCAGAGCCCCTGATGTGCCTAAACAGTAGAAACACCCCACAAGTGACCCCATTTTGGAAACTAGACCCCCCAAGGAACTTATCTAGATGTGTGATGAGCACGTTCAACCCCCAAGTGCTTCACAGAAGTTTACAACGCAGAGCCGTGAAAATAAAAAATCATTTTTCTTTCCTCAAAAAAAGATGTTTTAGCAAGCAATTTTTTATTTTCACAAGGGTAACAGGAGAAATTGGACCCCAATATTTGTTGCCCAGTTTGTTGTGAGTACGCTGATACCCCATATGTGGGGGTAGACCACTGTTTGGGCATATGCCGGGGCTCGGAAGGGAAGTAGTGGCATTTGAAATGCAGACTTTGATGGAATGGTCTGCGGGCGTCACGTTGCATTTGCAGAGCCCCTGATATGCCTAAACAGTAGAAACACCCCACAAGTGACCCCATTTTGGAAACTAGACCCCCCAAGGAACTTATCTAGATGTGTGGTGAGCACTTTCAACCCCCAAGTGCTTCACAGAAGTTTATAACGCAGAGCCGTGAAAATAAAAAAATAATTGTTCTTTCCTCAAAAATTATGTTTTAGCAAGTAATTTTTTATTTTTGCAAGGGTAACAGGAGAAATTGGACCCCAACAGTTGTTGCCCAGTTTGTCCTGAGTACGCTGGTACCCCAAATGTGGGGGTAAACCACTGTTTGGGCGCACGTTGGGGCTTGGAAGGGAGGGAGCACCATTTGACTTTTTGAACGCAAGATTGGCTGGAATCAATGGTGGCGCCATGTTGCGTTTGGAGACCCCTGATGTGCCTAAACAGTGGAAACCCCTCAATTCTAACTTCAACACTAACCCCAACACACCCCTAATCCTAATCCCAACTGTAGCCATAACCCTAATCACAACCCTATCCCCAACACACCCCTAACCACAACCCTAACCGCAACACACCCGTAACCCTAATTCCAACCCTAATCCTAACCCTAATCCCAACCCTAACCCTAATCCCAACCCTAACCACAACTGTAACCCCAACACACCCCTAACCCTATCCGTAACCCTAACCACAAGCCTAATCTTAACCCTATTTCCAACCCTAGCCGTATTTCCAACC
Source organism: Ranitomeya variabilis (assembly GCF_051348905.1). Lineage (NCBI taxonomy): Eukaryota > Metazoa > Chordata > Amphibia > Anura > Dendrobatidae > Ranitomeya > Ranitomeya variabilis. Next base: position 715,305,047 of record NC_135232.1, on the reverse strand, counting down.
CTAACTCTAATTCCAACCCTAACCCTAAGGCTATGTGCCCACGTTGCGGATTCATGTGAGATTTTTCCGCACGATTTTTGAAAAATCTGCAGGTAAAAGGCACTGCGTTTTACCTGCAGATTTACAGCAGATTTCCAGTGTTTTTTTGTGCGGATTTCACCTGCGGATTCCTATTGAGGAACAGGTGTAAAACGCTGCGGAATCCGCACAAAGAATTGACATGCTGCGGAAAATACAACGCAGCGTTTCTGCATGGAATTTTCCGCACCATGGGCACAGTGGATTTGGTTTTCCATAGGTGTACATGGTACTGTAAACCTGATGGAAAACTGCTACGAATTCGCAGCGGCCAATCCGCTGCGGATCCGCGGCCAATCCGCTGCGGATCCGCGGCCAATCCGCTGCGGATCCGCGGCAATCCGCTGCGGATCCGCGGCAATCCGCTGCGGATCCGCAGCCAAATCCGCACTGTGTGCACATGCCATAACCCTAACCCTAACCCTACCCATAACCCTAACCCTACCCCTAGTTCTAACCCTAACCCTAGTGGAAAACGGAAAAAAAAATATATATATATTTTCTTAATTTTATTATTGTCCCTACCTATGGGGGTGATAAAGGGGGGGGGTTTATTTATTATTTTTTTTATTTTGATCGCTGTGATAGAACCTACCACAGCGATCAAAATGTACTTGTAAGGAATCTGCCGGCTGGCAGATTCGGCGGGCGCACTGAGCATGCGCCCGCCATTTTGGAAGATGACGGCGCCCAGCGAGGAGACGTACGGACACCGGGAGGATCGGTAAGTATGAAGGGGTGGTGGGGGGGTGGATCGGAGCACAGGGGGGGTAATCGGACCACAGGGGGGGTGAATCCAAACAAGGAGGGAGCGGACAGGAGGACGGGGGAGCCGGCAGGCGGACGGAGGGGACCGGACCCCATAACGGAGGACTGGGGGGGCGATCGGTGGGTGTGGGGGGGGGTCACTTCAGTATTTCCAGCCATGGCCGATGATATTGCAGCATCGGCCATGGCTGGATTGTAATATTTCACCAGTTTTTTAGGTGAAATATTACAAATCGCTCTGATTGGCAGTTTAACTTTCAACAGCCAATCAGAGCGATCGTAGCCACGGGGGGGGTGAAGCCACCCCCCCTGGGCTGAAGTACCACTCCCCCTGTCTCTGCAGATCGGGTGAGATTGGAGTTAACCCTTTCACCCGATCTGCAGGGACGCGATCATTCCATGACACATACGCTGCGTCATAGGTCGGATTGGCACAGACTTTCATGACGCAGCGTATGCGTCAAAGGTCGGGAAGGGGTTAAAGATTTTTCTGTATTTTCATGACTATGAAAAATGTAAATTCATACTGAAGGCATCAAAACTATGAATTAACACATGTGGAATTATATACCGTATTTTACGCTTTGTAAGACGCTCCGGATTATAAGACGCACCCCAAATTTTGAGGAGAAAAATAGGAAAAAACTTTTTTTAATAAATTGGTGGGGCGTCTTATAATCCATGCGTCTTATTACTTACCAGGGGTTGTGGCTGTGGTGGATCAGGGTCCCAGGGTCGTTGCTGGAGGCAGGAGTGGAGCATTGCTGCAGGCTGGGATGAGGGGGTCTGCAGGGGGCTTCTGTGCTGCAGGGGGGCTCCTGTGCTGCAGGCTGGGATGAGGGGTCTGCAGGGGGCTCCTGTGTTGCAGGGCTGTGTCCGATGCTGCAGGGCTGTCTCCGGTGCTGCGGGGGGCTCTGGCGACATTTTGTGAAAGGCCAGAGCCCCCGGCAGTTCGTCCATGCATTCCTGTATGACTGACTCCGGGAAAATGGCCGCCGGAATCTCGAGAGATGAGATCTCAGCACTGAAATCTCATCTCCCGAGATTCCGGCGGCCATTTTCCCGGAATTAGTCATACTGGAACGCATGGACGAACTGCCGGGGAGCTCTGGTCTTTCACAAAATGTCGCCAGAGCCCCCCGCAGCACCGGAGCCTCCAGCATCACCCGGGGAAGCAGCGGACAACCCCGGCAGCGGCGGCGGACGACAGCGGCGGCGGACACCCCCCTGTAATGGTAAGCGGTATATCCGCTTTGTTAGACGCACCCACATTCCCCCCCCAAATTTGGGGGAAATAAAGTGCATCTTACAAAGCGTAAAATACGGTACTTAACAAAAAAGTGTGAAACAACTGAAATTATGTCTTATATTCTAGGTTCTTCAAAGTAGCCACCTTTTGCTTCGATGACTTCTTTGCACACTCTTGGCATTCTCTTGATGAGCTTCAAGAGGTAGTCACCAGGAATGGTCTTTCAACAATCTTGAAGGAGTTCCCAGAGATGCTTAGCACTTGTTGGCCCTTTTGCCTTCACTCTGCGGTCCAGCTCACCCCAAACCATCTCGATTGGGTTCAGGTCTGGTGACTGTGGAGGCCAGGTCAACTGGCCTAGCACCCCATCACTCTCCTTCTTGGTCAAATAGCCCTTACACAGCCTGGAGGTGTGTTTAGGGTCATTGTCCTGTTGAAAAATAAATGTTAGTCCAACTAAACGCAAACCGGATGGAATAGCATGCCGCTGCAAGATGCTGTGGTAGCCATGCTGGTTCAGTATGCCTTCAATTTTGAATAAATCCCCAACAGTGTCACCAGCAAAGCACCCCCACACCATCACACCTCCTCCATGCTTCACGGTGGGAAACAGGCATGTAGAGTCCATCCGTTCACCTTTTCTGCGTCGCACAAAGACACAGTGGTTGGAACCAAAGATCTCAAATTTGGACTCATCAGACCAAAGCACAGATTTCCACTGGTCTAATGTCCATTCCTTGTGTTCTTTAGCCCAAACAAGTCTCTTCTGCTTGTTGCCTGTCCTTAGCAGTGGTTTCCTAGCAGCTATTTTACCATGAAGGCCTGCTGCACAAAGTCTCCTCTTAACAGTTGTTGCAGAGATGTGTCTGCTGCTAGAACTCTGTGTGGCATTGACCTGGTCTCTAATCTGAGCTGCTGTTAACCTGCGATTTCTGAGGCTGGTGACTCGGATAGACTTATCCTCAGAAGCAGAGGTGACTCTTGGTCTTCCTTTCCTGGGGCGGTCCTCGTGAGCCAGTTTCTTTGTAGCGCTTGATGGTTTTTGCCACTGCACTTGGGGACACTTTCAAAGTTTGCCCAATTTTTCGGACTGACTGACCTTTGTTTCTTAAAGTAATGATGGCCACTCGTTTTTCTTTACTTAGCTGCTTTTTTCTTGCCATAATACAAATTCTAACAGTCTATTCAGTAGGACTATCAGCTGTGTATCCACCAGGCTTCTGCACAACACAACTGATGGTCCCAACCCCTTTTATAAGGCAAGAAATCCCACTTATTAAACCTGACAGGGCACACCTGTGAAGTGAAAACCATTCCCGGTGACTACCTCTTGAAGCTCATCAAGAGAATGCCAAGAGTGTGCAAAGCAGTCATCAAAGCAAAAGGTGGCTACTTTGAAGAACCTATAATATAAGACATAAGTTCAGTTGTTTCACACTTTTTTGTTAAGTATATAATTCCACATGTGTTAATTCATAGTTTTGATGCCTTCAGTGTGAATGTACAATTTTCATAGTCATGAAAATACAGAAAAATCTTTAAATTTTATCAAACTTTTGGTCTGTACTGTATACAGGCAGGTTGTCAGCAGTGATAGATGAGGGGCGGTGCTGGAGTATAAGGGTGTGTTCTCATGTCATTATAATCAGTGATGTCATCACCAGGGAGTGGGACTGATAATCTCATGTATACAGGCAGGTTGTCCGCAGTGATACATGAGGGGCGGTGCTGGAGTATAAGGGGTGTGGTCACATGTCATTATAATCAGTGGTGTCTTCACCTGGGGGCGGAGCTTATAACCTCATATGTATACAGGCAGGTTGCCAGCAGTGATAGATGAGGGGCGGTGCTGGAGTATAAGTGGCGTGGTCTCATAATTATATCAGTGATGTCATCACCTGGGGCGGGGCTGATAACCTCACATGTGTACAGGCAGGTCGTCTGCTGTGATAGATGAGGGGCCGGGGCTGGAGTATAAGGGGTGTGATCTCATGTCTGATCATATGTCATTATCAGTGATGTCATGAACGGGGGAGGGGGCTGACAACCTTTCACACACTATATACAAGCTAGTTGTCAGCAGTAGTAGATAAATCCTGTCCTTCTTCCACTGGTGCACGTTTTCTCCTGTAGACATTAGTGATGATTACGACCATACAATCCTATCAATTTTTTTCCAGGTCTCTCGGGCTCTGGGAAAGCTGTACAGTGAAATGATTTTTGTGCATGGATTTGTGCACTGCGACCCCCACCCTGGAAACGTTTTGGTCCGACAGACCAAAGGCAGCAGAAGCCCTGAGATTATTTTGCTGGATCATGGACTGTACCAGGTGCAGTAATGGGGAGTGCTGTACTCCGCTCCTGTTCTCTCTATACATAACTGATATCAGCATCCCTCCCTACAGGAACTGACTGACAACTTTCGCCTGAACTACTGTCATCTGTGGCAAGCGCTGATCGCTGCGGACATGACTGCAATACGCATTTATAGCCAGCGTTTAGGGGCTGGAGAGTTATACGCTCTCTTTGCTTGTGTGCTGACTGCCCGTTCCTGGCACTCAGTAACCCGTGGCATTGATCGTGGTGCCGTCAGCGCAGAAGAGGTGAGTCCTGTACAGACCACGAGATAATCTGCACACCCGCCACACAGAGCGATGGCTAAACATCTCTCCCTGGTAGGAGACACTGCCGGGCCGGGTGCTGCATCCCATCTAATGCAGCACTGCTCTCGCTGTCACATCCATCACTGGGTGCAGTGTCCCATCTAATGCAGCACTGCTCTCGCTGTCACATCCATCACTGGGTGCGGTGTCCCATCTAATGCAGCACTGCTCTCATTGTCACATCCATCACTGGGTGCGGTGTCCCATCTAATGCAGCGCTGCTCTCGCTGTCACATCCATCACTGGGTGCGGTGTCCCATCTAATGCAGCACTGCTCTCGCTGTCACATCCATCACTGGGTGCAGTGTCCCATCTAATGCAGCACTGCTCTCGCTGTCACATCCATCACTGGGTGCAGTGTCCCATCTAATGCAGCACTGCTCTCGCTGTCACATCCATCACTGGGTGCGGTGTCCCATCTAATGCAGCACTGCTCTCATTGTCACATCCATCACTGGGTGCGGTGTCCCATCTAATGCAGCGCTGCTCTCGCTGTCACATCCATCACTGGGTGCGGTGTCCCATCTAATGCAGCACTGCTCTCGCTGTCACATCCATCACTGGGTGCGGTGTCCCATCTAATGCAGCGCTGCTCTCGCTGTCACATCCATCACTGGGTGCGGTGTCCCATCTAATGCAGCACTGCTCTCGCTGTCACATCCATCACTGGGTGCGGTGTCCCATCTAATGCAGCGCTGCTCTCGCTGTCACATCCATCACTGGGTGCGGTGTCCCATCTAATGCAGCGCTGCTCTCGCTGTCACATCCATCGCTGGGTGCGGTGTCCCATCTAATGCAGCGCTGCTCACGCTGTCACATCCATTGCTGGGTGCGGTGTCCCATCTAATGCAGCGCTGCTCTTGCTGTCACATCCATCGCTGGGTGCGGTGTCCCATCTAATGCAGCACTGCTCTCGCTGTCACATCCATCACTGGGTGCAGTGTCCCATCTAATGCAGCACTGCTCTCGCTGTCACATCCATCACTGGGTGCGGTGTCCCATCTAATGCAGCGCTGCTCTCGCTGTCACATCCATCACTGGGTGCGGTGTCCCATCTAATTCAGCGCTGCTCTCGCTGTCACATCCATCGCTGGGTGCGGTGTCCCATCTAATGCAGCGCTGCTCTCGCTGTCACATCCATCGCTGGGTGCGGTGTCCCATCTAATGCAGCGCTGCTCTTGCTGTCACATCCATCGCTGGGTGCGGTGTCCCATCTAATGCAGCACTGCTCTCGCTGTCACATCCATCGCTGGGTGCGGTGTCCCATCTAATGCAGCACTGCTCTCACCGTCACATTCATCACTGGATGCGGTGTCCCATTTAATAACGGCGCTGCTCTCGCTGTCACATCCATCGCTGTCGGCAGCTGCTTCAGAGCGCTGCTGGTGATAACATGTAATTAGTTGTGTCTGTAATTAGCGGCTTGTTCTGTGTGGGACATGGGGATGTATCCAGATAATGGAGGAACTGTAACCCTTTCATAACCAGGGAATCTTGGTGGCTAGAAGCAGGGGTGCCAAGACTTAGTCATGGCCAAAAGTGTTAGCACCCTTGAAGTATTTCTCCCAGAAAATTATTGCAATTACACATGTTTTGTTATACAAATGTTTATCTATTTATCTTCTGTGTGTGTATTGGAACAACACAAATAAACAGAATAAAATGCAAATTGGACACACAAAACCCCCAAAATGGGCCGGACAAATTTGTTAGCACCCTCAATCTAATATTTGGTCGCACACTCATTGGAATAAATTGCAATGAATCGCTTTCTATAAGAATCAATAAGCTTCTTACTCCTCTCGACTCGTATTTTGGCCGTCTCTTCTCCAGGTCTCTCATATGTGAAGGCGCCTTCTCTCAACAGCAATTGTAAGATCTCTCCATAGGTGATGAATGGGATTTAGATCCGGACTCATTGCTACCACTTCACAACTTTCCAGCGCATTGTTTCCATCCACTTCTGGGGGCTTCTTGAAGTATGTTTGGGGTCATTGTATTGCTGGAGGACCCATGACCTAGGACGCAAACCCAGCTTTTTGACACTGGCCACTAAATTGCCACCCAAAGTCACTTATTAAAGGGGTTGGACAACCCCTCCTTAAACTAAATGTTTGGCCCTGATAAAATAATAAGGCTTATACTCACTTCCCGTGCCGGCACCCAGGGCTGTCCTGAAAACACAAGTGCCGACACCACTGAAACGGCGTCTGCAGGGAGAGGCGAGTATAGGATTTATTATTTTATTGGGGGGCAATCATTTAGTTTAAGAAGAGGTTGTCCTAGTAGTGGACAACCCCTGTAATCTTCAGATTTCACAGTACCTTGCACGCAGTCAAGGCACCCAGTGCCAGAGGCCGCAAAACAACCCCAAAACATCTGTGACTCTCCACCATATCGAACTGTAGGCACAGTGTTCTTTTCTTTTTAGGCGTCATTCCATTTTGGTAAACAGAATGATGTGTTCTACCAAAAAGCTCTAACTTGGTCTCATCTGCCCACAAGGAATTTTACTCATGTACATTTTGGCAAACTGCAGTCTAGCTTTTTTATGTATCTGAGTCAGCAGGGGGGTTCTTCGGGGTCTCCTGCCATAGCGTTTCATTTCATTCACATGTGGACGGATAGTTCACACTGACACACCCTGAGCCTGCAGGACAGCTGGAATTTCTTTGCCACTTGATTGGGGCTGTTTATCCACCATTTGGACTATCCTGCGTTGCATCCTTTCATTAATTTTTCTCTGCCATCAACGTAGATTAGCTACAGCGCCATGGGTTGTAAACTTCTTGATTATGGTGTATACCATGGACAACGGAACATCAAGATCTCTGGAGATGGACTTGTGAATATTTTTCAACAATTTTGGTTCTCAAGTCCTCAGACAGTTCTCTTCTCCTCTTTCTGTTCTCCATGCTTAGTGTGGAACACCGACACATAATGCAAAGATTCAGTCAACTTCTCCCCTTTTTATCTGATTATTTTGGCCCATTTTGAGGTTTATTGTGAAATTGTCCTCTTTGCCTTTTTTTTGTGCTGTTTTAATACACAAAAAGGAAATAAATGTGTGTGACAAAACAGATGTGTTTGTCTGCCTGTCCCATTCTGCACTCTTTACTGTCTCCTCCACTTTCACCTGTCTGTAGTGTTATGACCTGTCTCTGACCAGTCGCTTGCCCTGTCTCTTTGACCTGTCTCGCATTATACCACACTGTCTGCATCTCTTTAGGCAAAGGAGATCCGCAGTAACGCAGCAGCGTACCTTCCTCAGATCAGCCAGCTTCTCTCCAGCGTTCCACGTCAGATGCTTTTGCTGCTAAAAACCAATGACCTTCTGCGGGGGATCGAGACAGCTCTTCACACTGATGCGGGTGCTAGCTCATTTCTCAGCATGTCTCGTTGCTGTGTCCGGGCACTCGCTAGGTAAGATGACTTGTTTTGACAGTGACTGGCCTGCACCATAGAGCAACAGCGCATATGTGGACAGGAGGGTCCGAATTCACAGCGTCTGTTCATTCAGTCCTGGTATTGCGCAGTAGTCATCTCTGTGCATTGTGTACTCAGTCACTAATTACAGGGGACTTGTGCCATTTCTTCTAATTGCTCTCTACATCTTATACTCTAACGAGAAGCAGGAGAATGTCTCAATATTTGCAGGCAGCTCCTGGCGGCGGCCTTTTCTATTAGAATCACTCGTTCTTTCCAACCAAGTATGTGAGGTGGCTGTAGATTGTCCTGTCCACCGAGCCTGAAGGGTGAACGGCCAATACTCCCTAATTATATCACGTTATCAGGTCAGTTCGTATTCAGACTTCCGTGGACTTCTCCATTACAGGACCCTCATAAGACCATGGATCTACAAACTGTACACTAGATTAAGCCCCTTAAACGGCAATAGTCAACTATTATAAAAGGGAATTCTAATACATAAAAAGGCCCCTATATTTATTAGGCCGGGCCAGAGGAGCATATGGAACATCTGCCTTGTTTCATCCACAAACCTTGGATGATTGTCATCTGCATGTTACTTTTTTGACAGCAGAATGACTTTTTTTTTTCATACATTTACGATGAGGAAATAGAAATGATCAGATACTTTCCTAGATTAATATTGAAAATGTATCCGTAAAAATTAGATGCTGCTCTCGAGGGTCTGATGTTTTTTATGTATCTATGTATCTCATCTCCATGTCATTCGAAAAGATAATTATTAATTTATTTTACTTATATAGAGAGCCATTAATTCCACAGCACTTTACATACATAATTACTGTCCCCATTGGGGCTCACAAGCTAGATTCCCTATTGGTCTTCAGAGTGTGGGAGAAAACCTATACAAACTCTGTGCAGATGTTGTCCTTGGTGGGATTTGAACCCAGGACCCCAGCGCTGCAAAACTACAGTGCTAAACACTGACCCACCGTGCTGCTTGGTGTGATTTATCTCACATAGACACTCAGTCCGTGTGAGAACACTGCCGTGTGGACGGTCCTCATGAGCTGCACTGGTCGGTGCGTGGTCTGATCTGTACTTGGAAAGCACCATCTCTATTATCTACTCAAGTTTTTTTTCCACCAGGCCTGGATGCAGTGTGCATTAAGTTCTGAGGGTTATGTGCTGCTGCTCAGTACTGAGCGGGTCAATACTGAGTACAATGTGTAGAGCTTGGGCCAGTCCTCACTCATGGTTTATCTTGAATTACATTATATTTTTCCTGTCTTCTGCAGACATCGCAGGACGATGGCCTCCTCCCTGTGGTCCTCTGCCTGCATCTCCATGTCAGAGTTGCTTCACCTGGGCCAGCTGCAGCTTTACGAGCTTTTCCTCTGGACACGTTCCTCCTTGGTGGGCCGCTGGCTGATTTGTTTTGTGTACTGGATATCTTACTCTTTATACTGACTCTTGTGTAAGGCCTGAATTACCACAAGCTGCAATGGACCATACTCCCTTGTCACTCCCGGGGGACCACAGAGATTTCGATGCAACCTACAGGAGACTTGGGCACTGTTTATTACGGCTGCCATTTTGCTGTATGAAAAGTACTAGAGTACAGCTGTTTAAGGCCCTCTATATAAGCACAACTTCAGGTACTAGGTAGAGGTGATCAGTTCTGTAGTTATCGCTTTTCACCACAAGGGGGCGCTTGCGCTTGAGGCTTTAAAGCTCTGATCACCTGACACATGCCCAGGATGTGGCTGAGACCCCTCCAGATCACCCATGATTTGTCAGGTTTTCCTCGCCTGGATCTGACCCATGTTTTGTCGAATTCTCCTCACCTGGATCTGACCCATGTTTTGTCGGGTTCTCCTCGCCTGGATCTGACCCATGTTTTGTCGGGTTCTCCTCGCCTGGATCTGACCCATGTTTTGTCTGGTTTTCCTTGCCTGGATCTGACCCAATGTAATGATTATTTTGCTGGGTGTCCCGGGATCATGGACCCCTTCCCTGTCCCTAACGCTAGGGGCGCCCTGTTCCCCGGATCACTTCTGATGGTGAAGATGCCCGAGGCCGTGTACCTTGCCTTAGCTCATGAATCTGCCCTCAGTATGTAATCTTCCCCCAACCAGGAAAGAGGGGGGAGTATTGGTGTCTGTTAGTACCCCAACCAGACTAACAAGGTAATGCAAACAAAAATAAAGAAAAATACCAGTCATACAAATATACTCACACAAACGACAGAGGTAAACACCCGGGAGTGGAGGATGGGGTAAAACCAAAGTAGGAGAAGGAAAGGAACTAGCACACAACCAAAACCTAGCCACAGTCTCAGATAAATCCATGAAACAACAACAAACCACCATCTCCTAACCATGCAGCTATCTCTGGCAATGAGTTCTAGCCAGGACCCAGATTATATAGGAGATGGGAGTGGGTAACAGAGCACCGCTGAGCTTTCACGATGTGAAACGACCCAACGGAGAATCGGACTTTACAACACACACAAAGGGATGGAAATGGGGAGAGGAAGGCCCTACTGATAGGGAAATGGGGGATGGTCACCACGTGAGCTCAAACATGAGCCTGTCCCTGCACTCCCCTAATGCCTTAAGTGGGTCCTTCCCCCCCACCGCTGTCAGGAACCTCGTCCCTCGCTGTCACATAGCACTGCCCTGGCTAGTGCACTGGCCGGCAAGGGGACCAGCCTCACCACTGCAGATAGTATCACACAGGGGACAGTGACAAATACGAAAGGGACGAGGAGAAAACACCACACTTGGCTTCCAGACTCCGCTGCCAAGCTCCACACCACAGATGTCACAGAAGCTGGACTCCAAACTCCAGAAACGGCAGACACAAGAGACCTGCTACTGCAAGGCTGGTCTTCATAGAGAAACTTTTACCAACAGTCAACTGATGCATCAGGTGACCATTTAAAGGATGGTGGGAGTGGTCACCACCGACATCAGCTGACCCTGCAACTCCAGTAGATTGCTAGCGGGGGAAAAACTGACCTTAACCCCAGCTGGTCTTGAAAAGAAAAAAGCTACATTTAACACAGAGTGGAACCAGAGCTGCCACAAATCCAAAAATGGATCGTGACCGTTCCCCCCTTTCAATAAGGGGCCTCTGAACCCTCAACACCGGAAACAACGTGCTGCGAGGATGCTTCAATCCACTAGAGTTCACCTCAGCAGTCATCTGATCCTCAGGTTTAGGGCTAACGCAGCCCAACGGAGATGTCAAAAACATAGGCTCCGGAGGCACCACAAATCTCCAGAGCACTGACCTGTGGAATACGTTGTGGACGTGCATTACTGGGGGTAACTCCAGCTGGAAAGTACCCAGGCTGAGAATGGCCAACACCCGATACGGTCCGATCACCCTAGAACCCCAGGTCCCAGAAGGTTCCACGTGATGTTTTCGGTGGATTCCCACACGTACTCATTCACACACAGGTCCGTACCTGAACGTTTATTTCCACCCATGCGTTTGCCACAGGATGGTGAACTCTTTGAGGAACCGACAGCAGAGGCATCCCCCTGTGTTGCCAAACTCTTAACCTCACTACATACAGAGGGAACCATTACCCTCCCCTGACCCCTCCTCCTAAGAGAACTCTGAGACTCAGGGTTTACTTGTGAGGGTTGAGTCTTGCCCCTACTCCCTGGCAGCACCTTCGCTGCCCCACCAGAGAAGAAAGGGTACATTTGAGAAAGACAACAGAGACAGTAGCTTCTGGGCAGCAGTCCTTACAAGACTGGTCCCAGCTGACTACTTCCCTGGACCTCCAATTTATGACTGGATTGTGTTTCTTCAACCAAGGGAGGCCTAAGACGATGAGAGTTGGCATACCTTCCAAGAAGTAGCACAACAGGAACTGTTCATGACGAGTCCTTGAACGCAGGTTTATATTATCTACGACTTGTGTCACCCTCCCCTGGCTGAGTGGGACAGCGTCAATTTCCTAAACCGCAAAGGGGTTCCGCTAGCGTCCTACCCATTAGACTATGGGTCCGGACAAAGCGAGAATACACCAAACTGACTCCAGCTCCACTATCCACCATCACCGCTATAGGCTCAGTTACTCCTCCCATCTGCATCCGTCTGCACCAGTGTATCCTCCTCCCTAGAAAGAACAATGGGGCAGAATAGGTGTATGTCTCTCCCTAAGGTGTCTATCCACCTGGATAGCAAAAGCCATGGTGGCTTCCAACGACCCAGGAGTAGCATACTACACCAGAGTATCCTGTAGCCTAGGTGACAGACCCTGACAAAAATAGCTCCTAAGAGCAGGGTCATTCTACTGCGTGTCAGTGGCCCATCTCCTAAACTCTGAGTAGTACTCCTCAGCTGGCTGGCCTCCCTGTTTGATTTTACGGAGTCTAGAGTCAGCCAGTGAGACGCCATTAGGATCCCCTTATACAAACACCAATGCCGCAAAAAACTCGTCCATCTACCACAAAGATAGTGAATCAGTCGGCAGAGAGAAAGCCCAGGATTGGGGATCACCCTTGAGAAGGGAGACTATAATCACATGCTGTTCCTCACTCCCTGAAGAACAAGGGCGGGCTTGAAATATACTTCACTGGCCTCCTGAAACAACAAAAATTAATCTCTCCCTCCAGAGAACCTGTCAGGGAGAGATATCTTGGGTTCCGGTTGAGCCTGCACATGAGCCGAGACCCAGAACCCCAACAACTGCTGAAGCTGCTGCACCACCTGACACCGCAGCTCCTTATCCTCATCAGTGAGGGTCTTGATCAGCTGGGCTTGAGCCATAGGTTCACCGGAAAAAAAATGGGGCGGTGATAATGTCACGATGTGACACGACCCAACAAGGGGTCGGTCAGCGGACAGCGCAACACACCAACAGGATGGAAATGGGGAGAGGAAGGCTCTACTGATATGGAAATAGGGGATGGTCACCACCTGAGCTCAAACCTGAGCCTGTCCCTGCACTGCCAGGATGGAAATGGGGAGAGGAAGGCCTACTGATACGGAAATAGGGGATGGTCACCACCTGAGCCTGTCCCTGCACTGCCCTAAGTGGGTCCTTCCCCCCCCACCGGCGTCAGGAACCTCGTCCTTCGCTCTCACCTAGCACTGTCCTAGCTAGTGCACTGGCTGGCAAGGGGCGCTAGCCTCACCACTGCAGATAGTAGCACACGGGACAGTGACGAACATGAAAGGGATGAGGAGAAAACACTACACTTAGCTTCCAGACTCCGCACCGCAGATGACTCAAGCCAAACTCCAGAAACAGCAGACACCAGAGAGCTGCCACTGCAACGCTGGTCTTCATAGAGAAACTCTATTACCAACAGTCAGCTGATGCATAAGGTGACCATTTAAAGGATGGTGGGAGTGGTCACCACCCACATCAGCTGACCCAGCAACTCTGCAACTTTAGTAGATCGCCAGCAGAGAAAAACTGATATTAACCCCCGCTGGTCCTGAAAGGAAAAAAGCTACATTTAAAACAGTTGAACCAGAGCTGGCATGAATCCAAAAATGTATCATGACATGAGCCTTAGGCTGCTATCACACATCAGCCTTTTGCCGTCAGGCTCAATCTGGCGAATTTTGAAAAAAACGGATCCAGACTTGTATTAGCGCCGGATGGCCTCACGTTTCGTCCGTCTTTCGCTGGCGAAAATTGTCCGGCGTCTGGAAAAAACTTACAAAGTTACATTTTTTGTCTGCGGTGAAAAACCGGACAGCGCCGGATCCAGCGTTATATATATTATATTAATATATAATTTTTGTATAATATGAAGGTGCAGCATCAGAGAGGTGCTTCCAGAAGGAGACGGGGTGGAGGAATACCCGGAGCGGGCTCGCAATTGGTAATTTTCTTAGTATCGCAGAACCACATCATCACAGTACACACAACACAAGCTTACATCCAAGCACATCATTTTTTTTTTTAGTCTTTTGATTCTGCGGCTCAATCTAGAGGTCCTCAAAGCGGCTCCCAGGGTCGTCGGCATGAGCGTCAGGGCGGTCGCCATCGAGTAAGTACCTTTTTTTTTCCCATTTTATGTTGTTGCTTTGAGTCTGTCTTTGTTTTTTGTCTTTTTTAACCGTCTTCACAGCATGCTCCTGACTCGGACGGTGAGGAGGCAGGGCTAGATATCGACCTCCTCATTGATCTAATCCGAGAGCGGGAGCTGCTGTGGAACATGGGGGACCGCCGCCACACTGATCAAGGTGTGACCCATCGGCTCTTGGAGGAAGTTTGCCACGAAGTTGTGGACCACTGGAAGGACCTTGATGTTCGGGCCCAGAATCGAGCGCATAAGTATTCACAGTTCAGTTATGTTGCTGGATGTAATGTGTTGTATACTAACCAATTTGTGCTTTCACTTTACAGGCAAAAGAGTTGTCAAGTGGTGGCAGTCAATCAGGGATCGCTTCAAGAAGGAGTTCAACAAGGAGATGTAGGCCCCAAGTGGATCGGAGGATGCAGGAGCAAGTACAGGTATGCAAGAGCCCTGTCGTTCCTCCGGTCGACGATGGTGAGCAGAAGGTAAATGTTACCCACCCTATTTAGTAAAAAAATGTTTACATGTCTAACACTTTTTTTGGGGGGTTCAGCCAGGGCCAAGCAATATCAATATATTAATTACCTTTTTTTCTTTTTTCCACAGCACCATTTGCAGCACTCGGGAGCTTGCAGAGTTGAACCCTTCTGGAGCGATCCCTCAGCATCATGGCAGACTTCGTTACATGAAGCTGCTGGTGAGGATATAGCTTTTCCTTTACCCCACCTCTCTGACACTGCTGCCACCTCTAGAACACCTGTGGGTTCTGGGCGGCAGCGTCAGAGGGGTCAGGAAAAGAGCAATGTGCCCAAGTTCTTGCATCTGAATGCAGCCTTCTAGAACTATCTCAAACTGGTGTCTGAGCAAATGACTGCAGGATTTAATTTGCTCAACAACAGTATTCTTGAGTTGCACACACGTCTGAATAGGATGCATTCAGATGCAAGTAAATCGCCAAGTCACTCCTTTTTCCAGGCAGTACTCAAGCGCATAGACAAGCTATCTCCTAACCAGCAGATGCATGTAATGCAAGCCTGCCAGTTTGCCCTAGCGCATGTTACCGCCCAAGCCCCTCCACCTGCCACGGTAGTTCCTCCCGCACCTGCACCCCCTCCAGCCACTGTCCCTTCTCCCCCTCCTATACAATACCAGCTTCCTGGCCCCTACCAGTTTCCTGCCCCTTACCAGCTTCAAGCCCCATACCAGCATCCTGCCCAACCTATACTACCTGCCCACTACCACCAGGCTCCTTCCACACCCATCATGCCCCAAACACAACCTTCTTCACCCACCACCTCTTCTACCTCCCAATCCCTCCACTCCACCCCTCAAACCTTCCAAATTCCCAACACTACTCCCGGTTTTATGTCCACAAGTTCTCTTTCTTTCTCCACCCCTTCACCTTCTGTTTTTCCTCCTGATCCGTCACCACCATAATCCTCTCTCCACACTCCCACTGTCGAAGTGTCTCATTCTGACAGCCCCTCCAGTATTATCTCCACCCCACACTACCTAAATTTATAAAAATTTTGTAAAACATTTGTAAATAAAACAATTTTTTGGTTTAAAAATTTTGTCTTTAATTAAACTATAAGGTTAAATACTTTGGGTAAAACAAGGTACAATACTTTGGGTAAAACCCAATCAGGTACGAGACTTTGGGAAAAAAAGGTACAATACTTTGGGTAAAACCCAACCAGGTACAATACTTAGGGTACAACATAGAAAAACATTTAGGTAAAACCCAACCAGCTACAATACTTTCGGTAAAAAAGGTCCAATACTTTGGGTAAAACCCAACCAGGTCCAATACTTTGGGTAAAACAAGTACAATACTTTGGTTAAAACCAAACCAGGTACAATACTTTGGGTAAAACCCAACCAGATCCAATAGTTTGTGTAACAACAGTCAAGACTAATTTTTCAAACTATCTCATCCTGCCAGTGTACTCTTCTTTGAGCCGAAATAAAGTATTCAGCAAATTTGTCCCTCATTCTGCAAATTGACACAGAACCTCTAAAAGTAATGTTATGATAATCATTCAAGGTGGATTCTTCAGAGTGTTCATCAATAGCAGTCTGTTCCTTGCATATTATGAAATTGTGCAGGACCGCACAAGCTTTCACCACCTCATCAACAGTGTCAGCCTTCAGGTTGAAAGCGGTCCACAGAACTCGCCATTTGGCTGTTAGAATCCCAAAAGCGCACTCCACCATTCTTCGTGCTCGTGTTAGGCAGTAATTAAAAACTCTCTTAGTTGGCGTCAATCCACTACTTGAGTATGGCTTTAGCAGGTGTATCGAGAGTTGGAACGCTTCATCTCCAACACAAACGGCATTGGTGGTCTTGGTGGTAATTGGAAGGTTTTTCCATAGAGATGACTCCCCATTGCAGACACTTTAAAAACTTGCGAATCATTGGAGCAGCCATAGGCCCCAATATCGACCGCTATAAATTTGTATTCTGTGATGGCCATGAGCACAATGGAGAAATATTTTTTGTAGTTAAAATATTCAGATCCAGAAGCAGCAGGTTTGACAATGCTGATATGTTTTCCGTCCACTGCACCCAAGCAATTGGGAAACTGACAAATTTGTTGGAATTTTTCTATTTCCAGCCAACTCTCTGTTGTGGGATGTGGTTTAAATTCGCCAAGTAAAGAGTTCCACAATGCATGATAGGTGTGCTTCACAATTCCTGATATGGAGGAAATTCCAAGTCTAAACTGAAAATGGAGTGACGAAAGGGATTCTCCAATTGCAAGGAATCTGTGAAAAAAAGCAAGGCAAAAATTAGTGCAAAATACCAGCAATAACATTACAGTTATAAGTCATCTTTAACAGTAGGAGATACAATAAAAATAATTATTAAAAAATACCAGCAACATTACAGTTCTAAGTGTGCTTTAACAGTAGAAGATACAATAAAAATGGCTTACCGAAGAGTCACCATCAGACGCTCCACTGGTGAAACTGAGAAGCAATATGCATCACTTCTTGCGATGAGGTGTCCAATCCGTTCCACTAACAAGTCACAGTTCTCCACTTTCATAAGTACATAGCTGAAAAACTTCTCGGGGTTTCCTCGTAACGCCATGTATAAGGTAGAATACACCCCTCACGTCATTCTCTGCTGTGATCGTGTGGATCCAAAATCGGCGCAGACGCATGATGCGCTGTCTCTTGATCCTTCTCCAGAACAATTGCTTTCAAACTATTCGCCTCGAAAGTAAAATCCACATAGATCTTCAGAATGTTTGCCAGCACTCCTTCCATCTTCGCCACTTTCTCTACAACCTGTAAAAGATGGGCTGTAGGAACACTGTATATATAGGTTTTCAGTAGCCAATCACGTTTGGGAGCCTCCCAGGGGTGTTTTTAAAAACCGGATCCGTCGTAAGACGGATAAAAAATCGGACGAAACGGATGAAAAACTGATGCGATGGATCAGTTTCTTTGCCGGATCCGCTAGTCTGATCCGGCGGAAAACTGGATTGAGCCTGATGGCAAAAACCTGATGTGTGAACGCAGTCTTAATGCAGAAAAGCGTCAACCGAGCAGATTAACCCCTGCACTGCTAAAAGAAATTTGTTTAATATGCAGGTGAAGTGCTAATTAGTGCTGAAGTAGGAGAAATCAGACGCTACGGTCTTTTGGCTTCTCTCTGTCGCGGTAAACCCTTGACACTTATGCTTTGTTGGGTTCCCCACTCCTGAATCGAACCCATGTTCCTGGGGTCTTCTCAGTGTGCTGCAGATCTCTCTTGTGTTGTCTACCTAGATACCAGGGTCTCATCAGTGTGCTGCAAATTTCTCTTGTGTTGTCCCTGGGTCCTGGGGTCTCACCAGGGTTCTGTAGTGCACTCATGATGTCGACCTGGATCTTGGTGTCTCATCCGTGTGCTGTAGATCTTTCTCTTGTTGTCCCGTCGTTTGTGGTCTCATCAGTGTGTTGCAAATCTCTCTCATGTTGTCCCCCTGGATTCCAGGGTCTCATCAGTGTGCTGCAGATTTCTCTTGTGTTGTCTCCCTGGTTCCTGGGGTCTCATCAGTGTGCTGCAGACCTTATGTTATACTTATACCCCTGGATTCCGGGATCTCAGTGTGCTGCAGATCTCTCTCATTTTGTAATGGATGGATTCTGAGGTCTCCTTAGTGTGCTGCAGATCTCTCATGTTGTCCCCCTGGGGTCTCATCAATGTGCTGAAGATCTTTCTCGTGTTGTCCCCTTGAGTCTCATCAGTCTGCTGCAGAGCGCTTTCATTATGTCACCCTGGATCCTGAGGTCTCATCAGTGTGCTGCAGATCTCTCTCAAGTTGTCCCCCAGGGGTCTCATCAATGTGCTGCAGATCTTTCGTGTTGTCCCCCTGGATTCCGGGGTCTCTTCAGTATGCTGATCTCTCTCGTGTTGCCCCCCCCCCTGGGATTCCAGCGACTCATTAGGGTGCTGCAGAGCGCTCTCATAATGTCAACCTGCATCTTAGGGTCTCATCAGTGTGCTGAAGATGTTTCTCGTGTCGTCCCCTTGAGTCTCATCAGTGTGCTGCAGAGCGCTTTCATGATGTCCCCCTGGATCCTGGGGTCTCGTCAGTGTGCTGCAAATCTCTCTCGTGTTGTCCCCCTGGATCCCGAGGTCTCAATAGTGTGCTGAAGATCTCTCTTGTGTTGTCCCCCTGGATCCTGGGGTCTCATCAGTGGGCTGCAGATCTCTCTCGTGTTGTCCCAATGGATTCTGAGGTTTCATTAGTGTGCTGCAAATCTCTCGTGTCCCGGGATCTCATCAGTGCGCTGAAAATCTCTCTGGTGTTGTCCCCAAGTCTCATCAGTGTGCTGCAGATCTTTTTCTTGTTGTCCCCCTGGGGTCTCATCAGTATGCTGCAAAGCCCTCTCATTTTGTCGCCCTGGATCTTGAGGTCTCATCAATGTTGTGCAGCTCTCTCTAGAGTTGCTGGGGTCTAATCAATGTGCTGCAGATCTTAAGTGTGGCCCCCCTGGATTCCAGGGTCTCATCAGTGTGCTGATCTCTCTCGTGTTGCCCCCCCCCCCCCTGGGATTATGGGGTCTCATCAGTGTGCCACAGAGCGCTCTCACAATGTCAACCTGCATCTTAGGGTCTCATCAGTGTGCTGCAGATGTTTCTTGTGTTGTCCCCCTGGATCTTGGGGTCTCATCAGTGCTGTAGAGTACTCTCATGATGTCCCCCCTGGATCCTGGGGTCTCGTCAGTGTGCTGCAGATCTCTCTCATGTTGTCCCCCTGGATCCTGAGGTCTCATCAGTGTGCTGCAGATCTCTCTCGTGTTGTCCCAATGGATTCGCAGGTCTCATTAGTGTGCTGCAGGTCTCTTGTGTTGTGCCCCGGGATGTCATCAGTGTGCTGAAAATCTCTCTCGTGTTGTCCCTGAGTCTTATCAGTCTGCTGCAGAGCGCTCTCATTTTGTCGCCCTGGATCTTGGGGTCTCATCAATGTGCTGCAGATCTCTCTCGTGTTGTTTCCCTGGATCCTGGGGTTTCATCAGTGTGCTGCAGATCTCTCTCATGTTGTTCCCCTGGATCCCGGGGTCTCGTCAGTGTGCTGCAGATCTTTTTCTTGTTGTCCCCCTGGGGTCTCATCAGTGTGCTGCAGATCTCTCGTGTTGTCCCCCTGGATCCTGTGATCTTATCAGTGTATTGCAGATCTATTTCGTGTTGTCCCCCTGCATCTCGAGCTCTTATCAGTGTACTGCAGATCTCTCTCTTGTTGTCCCTTCTGGATTCCAGGGTCTCATCAATGTGCTGCAGATCTCTCTTGTTTTGTCCCCCTGGATTCTGGGGTCTCATCAGTGTGCTGCAGATCCTTTGTGTTGTGCCCCTGGATCCTGGGGTCTCATCTCATCAGTTTGCAGCAGAGCTCTCAGCGTGTGCTCCTGACCTAAATCTGAGGGTCACTGAGCAGGCCTCCCCTGCAGCCGCTCTGATAGCTCCTGAGATCTGCAGCAGGAGGAATGAGGCCCTGGGCACAAAAGCGGCCAAATCTGCTGAATATGCTGTAAGCCACAACAATGGAATATTTCCCAGAGCTCTACACAAACCGGACCGTTTTCATTACTACAGGAACACAGGCAAAATCTGCACAATCAGCAATTCACAAGAACAGCCATCGAACCTGTACCTTAAAATAATCATTGTAGGGCGTCAGCCATCGCGTCCTTGTGTTGTCTCAGCGCTGACATTGGAACCTGTGGCCACTGTCTCGTCACACACAAGCCTCATATACAAGTTCAACATATGTTTTTTTCCAAGAAGCTCAATTGATGGAGAGACAGAAAATGAGAAACAGAAAATCTAATAGATTGAAAGAACTACAGAAAGGTGGGGATAGAGGGTGGAAAGCTGCACTTAACTATCTGGCCGCTTTGATTCACTGATCCCCTGTGCTTTGTTTGGACAGTCATTTTGGGCTGACAGAGCCCCATTAATAGGTAGGCAAGGTAGGTTCAGTCATTCCGCGATCTAAAGCTCCCAATCTGATTTACTGAATCATTGGACATGAATGGTTCACGTTGTTACACCTAAGAAGCAAATTGTCAAACCTGATTTTTTTATTTTTTTTTTACCCGACATTCTGGAGTCTGTGGGTGCCATCAAATAGTATCTCAGCAGACCTCTCCTTTAGGTGGCTGCATCTATAAAAGTGAGCTCTCGACCACAGCATATAAGGTGCATCTAGATGTTTTTACATCTTACATCAAGTCACGAATAAGACTAGAGGAGGAAAGCGTGGCCAGAGCCTGAGTGGCATGTCCTACTACCTCTCCATATAACACAGAAGCAGGAGACGCTTCCCCCATGGCTGGCACAGGCATGCATGTGGACTGCTAGGGATATTCTGCATTACAGGCCTTGCTCTAGACTTCTCCTTCAGCTGCAGGCACCTTGCACCAGGACAGAAGAAGGTCATCAGATAACACAGAGTCCACACACAAACAGACAATTCCATAGAGACCCTCCTGTTCTCATCTGATCTCATCAGTGTCATCAGCCTGGGGGTGCACACTGCAGGGGTTACACAATACAGACCAAACATCCACACACTGCACTTGCTGAGGAGTTCCACCTGTAATGTACTTCTAGCTTTATGAGTGTAATGTATTCATTTATATAGCACCAACATATTCTGCAGCGCTGTACAGACATTGTCATCACTCCCATCAGCCCCTGTCCAAAGGGCTCACAATCTAAAATGACTATTGGGGGTATAGTGATCTCCACACAAGTCATAAACCACAATGGTGATGAATCTCAGCAGCACCCGTCCTGTTCCTCACACACACAGCCCTGCAGCGCCCCAGTCTCCCAACTGCAGTGCTACGGTCTCCCATCTGCAGCGCCACGGTCTCCCATATCAAGCACCCCAGTCTCCCATATGCAGAGCTCTGGTCCCCCATTTGAAGGGCCCCGATTTCCCCTCTGCTTGATCCAGCCAGCACACATACTCAGCACCTTGGACAGCACTCAGCACCTTGGACAGCGCTCAGCAGACAGTGATGGCACCAGCCCCAATGTCTGCATATCCCATCAGTCCCGGGCAGCATAAAGGGTGTGAGGGTATATCTTACACAGCAACAGGGAAACAGACCATAGAAAAGCAGCCATTGGGCATGAATAACGTAACACTGCCCGCAGTGTACAAGGACAAATAATAGGCAATGTTCACACCTAACTATAACATTTACCTCCACACAGAGGCATAGCTAGGATTTTGGATCAGGGGGCGAAGCTTCTGAGTGGGCCCCTAACCAGGTAACCTTGATTACAGCTGGGTTACGCACCCTAATAGTGGATGCAGGAGAACCTCAGCAGATGACCGCACTTTTGCTGAAAATAATCTCTATATAAAGACCAATATTAATATTACCGCCATATGGTCAGTGGTAAATACCAGTCCTACGGAACATATAAATGATCACAGCACAGTTACAGATAGTGACTTACTGCTGAAGTTTTTTTTGCATCTGCCCAGACTGACATGACAACTTCTTCCAGCCAGGACTCAGCTGCAGAGATTACAACAAAGACACATTTCACGTCTCATATTTTCAGCACTGTCCCCAATGGAACTATTCCCAACCTGCACAAACTCCTCATCCTGCTGATACCCCAATGCTGAGCTGCTGCTGCAATAAGTGTCCCTATTACTGCACCTGCTGTGTGGTTCTCTGTGCCCTCTAAATTATAAAGCAACTCTCTTTAATATAGTAACGCTGGGTGCGAGTGCCCTAGAAAACAGTGCCCACATTTTTCCCCTATTAAGTAATATTGCCCTGTGTGCTCCTTTGACAGTCACAGTAACCTGACGGTTCCCCTATAACAATAAGAGCCCACTTTACATTTAATAATGTCCCATGAGTCTCCCTCCTGTACGGCACCAAAGGTACACAGTATGATACTCTGTTATACACAGTCTAATGTCCCCTCACTGTATATATATACTGCCCCCTAAGTATCCCCCAAACTGTTTGATAGCTCTAACACTAATCTCCACACTGTATGATGACCCCCTAGATAGCTTCCATATACACTGCTCAAAAAAATAAAGGGAACACTTTAACAACAGAATATAACTCCAAGTAAATCAAACTTCTGTGAAATCAAACTGTCCACTTAGGAAGCAACACTGTTTGACAATCAATTTCACATGCTGTTGTGCAAATGGAATAGACAACAGATGGAAATTATTGGCAATTATCAAGACACACTCAATAAAGGAGAGGTGCTGCAGGTGGGGACCACAGACCATAGCTCAGTACCAATGCTTTCTGGCTGATGTTTTGGTCACTTTTGAATGTTGGTTGTGCTTTCACACTCGTGGTAGCATGAGACGGACTCTACAATGCACACAAGTGGCTCAGGTAGTGCAGCTCATCCAGGATGGCACATCAATGCGAGCTGTGGCAAGAAGGTTTGCTGTGCCTGTCAGTGTAGTGTCCAGAGGCTGGAGGCACTACCAGGAGACAGGCCAGTACACCAGGAGACGTGGAGGGGGCCGTAGGAGGGAAACAACCCAGCAGCAGGACCGCTACCTTAGCCTTTGTACAAGAAGGAACAGGAGGAGCACTGCCAGAGCCTTGCAAAATGACCTCCAGCAGGCCACAAATGTGCATGTGTCTGCACAAACGGTTAGAAACCGACTCCATGAGGATGGTCTGAGTGCCCGACGTCCACAGATGGGGGTTGTACTCATAGCCCAACACTGTGCAGGATGCTTGGCATTTGCCACAGAACACCAGGATTGGCAAATTCGCCACTGGTGCCCTGTGCTCTTCACAGATGAAAGCAGGTTTACACTGAGCACATGTGACACGTGACAGAGTCTGGAGACGCCATGGAGAGCGATATTCTTCAGCATGACCGGTTTGGCAGTGAGTCAGTAATGGTGTGGGGTGGTATTTCTTTGGAGGACTGCGCAGCCCTCCATGTGCTTGCCAGAGGTAGCCTGACTGCCATTAGGTACCGAGATGAGATCCTCAGACCCTTTGTGAGACCATATGCTGGTGCGGTTGGCCCTGGGTTTTTCCTAATACAGGACAATGCCAGACCTCACGTGGCTGGAATGTGTCAGCAGTTCCTGCAAGATGAAGGCACTGAAGCTATGAACTGGCCCGCCCATTCCCCAAACCTGAATGCGATTGAACACATCTGGGACATTATGTCTCTCACCATCCTCCAACGTCACGCTGCACCACAGACTATCCAGGAGTTGGCAGATGCTTTAGTCCAGGTCTGGGATGAGATCCCTCAGGAGCCCATCCGCGCCTCATCAGGAGCATGCCCAGGTGTTGTAGGGAGGTCATACAGGCACGTGGAGGCCACACACACTACTGAGCATCATTTCCTTGAGGCATTTCTACTGAAGTTGGATCAGCCTGTAACTTCATTTTTCACTTTGATTTTGAGCATCATTTCAACTCCAGACCTCCGTGGGATATTAGTTGTGATTTACATTGATAATTTTTAGGTTTTATTGTTCTCAACACATTCCACTATGTAATGAATAAAGATTTACAACTGGAATATTTAATTCAGTGATATCTAGGATGTGGGATTTTAGTGTTCCCTTTATTTTTTTGAGCAGTGTAGTATAATGCACCAGACAATCCTCCATATAGTATAATGCACTCCCCATAGGCAGACTCTGTAGTATAGTGTACTTCCCATAGACAGACTATAGTATAATGTACTTCCCATAGGCAGCCTCTATAGTATAATGCAGCCCCTAATATAAAGGACCCCCATAAGCAGCCTGTATCGTATATTGCACCCTCATAGGCAGCCTGGATAGTATAATGCACCCCCATAGACAGTCTGTATAGTATATTGCACCCCCATAGGCAGCCTGTATAGTATAATGTAATCCCGAAGGCAGCCTGTATTGTATATTGCACCCCCATAGGCAGCATGTATAGTATATTGCACCCCCATAGGCTGCCTGTATAGCATATTGCACCCCCATAGGCAGCCTGTATAGCATATTGCACCCCCATCCATAGGCAGCCTGTATAGTATCTTGCACCCCCATAGGCAGCCTGTATAGTATATTGCACCCTCATAGGCATCCTGTATAGTATATTGCACCCTCATAGGCAGCATGTATAGTATAATGCACCCTCATAGGCAGCCTGTATAGTATATTGCATCCCCATAGACAGCCTGTACAGTATATTGCACCCCATCCATAGGCAACCTATATAGTATATTGCACCCCCATAGGCAGCCTGTATAGTATATTTCACCCCCATAGGCAGCCTGTATAGTATATTGCACCCCCATCCATAGGCTGCCTGTATAGTATATTGCACCCTCATAGGCAGCCTGTATAGTATAATGCACCATCATAGGTAGCCTGTATAGTATATTGCACCCCCATTTATAGGCAGCCTGTATAGTATATTGCACCCCCATAGGCAGCCTGTATAGCATGATCCACACCCATAAAAAAATAAATCCAATACTCACCTCTCTTCCTCCTGGTTCCTCAGTTGCTCCGAGCTCCCTCTCATTTCTGGATTGCAAGCCCCTATCAGTGTTGGCGTCGGTGACATCAGACGCTAAGAGGGGGATGATGGGAGAGGGAGCGTTGAGGTTGGGCGGCAGAACAGGGAGATCAACCGAAAATGGTACCAATAAAAACATTAACTCCTCCCACAAAAAAACAAGCCCTCACGTGACTCTGTGTGCCAAAATATGGAAAAATTATAAGTCTCAAAATATGGCGATGGAAAAAAACTTATTTTTTGCAATAAAAAGCTTCTTTTAGTGTGTGACAGCAGCCAAACATAAAACCAGATATAAATCTGGTATCGATGTAATTACCCCGACCCGAAGAGTAAAGTCGCCTAATCCTAATTCTTCACCTTTTGTTGATTTTGTTCATTCTGCCTCCCAATGATCGCAGTAAGGCTCAGCTCACAATTATCCAGCACTCTGCGATAAGCGCTTACACCGGGAATTCCGTGTAAATCTCTGAAATACGTGATTCAGACGGAACCTCTGGCAGAAGATTCACTATAATGAGGCAGATGGAGGCACTGTGGATGCCATAGCACCTGTGATCCAGCGGTGTCCGTCTTTTTAGGGTTGCATAAAAGTGCCGTCGGCCACAGTTGTGCACTTCTGAAAAGGAAACCGTGGAACAGAGGCCATACGGCGTCCAGAGTAATTCTGCTGCCTCACTATAGTGAATGGATCCATCGGGGGTTTCATCTGAATTACATCACTCAGAGATTTAGATGGAAATCCCAAAGTAAGTGGTCAGCGTAGAGCGCCAGATAAATGTGATAAAAAAGTTATGTAAAATGTTCCCAATAAAAGTTTCAACTCAATCCACAAAAAAAGCAAGTCCTCACTCAGGTCTGTCATCTGTTAACAGAAATATAGCGGGCTTCCACGTTAGTGGTAGTACAAAGGCTCTGGAATAGTGGAATAGTGAAATGGCTCCATAAATCTACAAAAGAAATTCAGCAAATTCTGGCTACAAAATCCTAAAGCCCCACCTCCCTTCTGAGCCCCACAGTGTACCTAAACCACATATAGCATCCATGTTTGGCATTTCTGAAGCGATGAGAGCCCGCCTAACTTACTGGTGCTTGTCTCCAGAATCGCGGGCTGGGCATAACATACTGGTGACTGCAATGTATTGGTCACTACAATGGCAGTTTGCAATTTTCACATGGCAACATTTCGTGCTGCTTGTTTCTGGAAAATACCCATGGAGTCAAAATCGTCACTATACCTGTAGATAAATTCCAAAAGGGGTATAATTTCCAAAATGGGGTCACTTGAGGGGGGATGAAGCTCTTCTAGCAATTAGGGTCTCTGTATGTGGAGTCCTCAAACTGTCCTAGGAAACTCTGCGCTCCAGGAGGCATATAGCTCTCTTTGTTCCTCCCGATTCTCTCCGTATGGCTAAGTAGTACTGTACAGATACATATGGGGTATTGCCACATTCAGTAGAAATTGTGGGACAAATTAAGGTGCTATTTTTACCCACTTCTTGTGTGAAAATGTAGAATCTGGGGCTAAAACAAAATTTTGGTGGTAAAAATGTAGTTATTTTTTCTTCACTGCCCAATGGTATAAAATTATATGAGGCACATGTGATGTCAATACGATCACTGCACCACTAGATTAATTCACTGGGGAGTGTAGTTTGTAAACTGAGTTCACATATAGAGGGTTTCTGTTGCTCTGGGGCCTCAGGGGCTCTGCCAATGTGACATGGCACCCGCAATTTATTCCAGCAAAATCTGATCTCCAATATGGCTTTACTTCCCTTCTGAGCTTTGTATTGTGCTTCAAAAGTAGTATTCCCCCACATATGGAGTATCAGCATACTCAGGAGAAATTGCACATCAAATTGCATTGTGCAATTTCTCCTGTTACCCTTATGAAAATGCTAAATTTTGGGCTAAAATAATATTTTTGTAAGGAAAATGTGATTTTATTATTTTCACAGATCAACATTATAAACTTCTGTGAAGCACCTGGGGGTTCAAGGTGCTCACCACACTTCTAAATACATTTCTTAAGGGATCTAGTTTCCAAAATGGGGTCACTTTTGGGGGGTTTCCACTGTTAAGGCACATCAGGGACTGTCTACATAGGACATGACGTCTCTGTCATATATCCCCTTCATGACCCGGGGTATTTTCGTTTTCGTTTTTCGCTGCCCTCCTTCCCAGAGCCATAACTTTTTTATTTTTCCGTCAATATGGCCATGTGAGGGCTTATTTTTTGGGAGATGAGCTGTACTTTTGAACAACATCATTGGTTTTAGCATGTCATGTACTAGAAAAGGGGAAAAAAATTCCAAGTGCGGTGAAATTGCAAAAAAAGTGCAATCCCACACTTGTTTTTTGTTTGGCTTTTTTGCTAGGTTCACTAAATGGCAAAACTGACCTGCCATTTTCATTCTCCAGGTAATTACGAGTTCATAGACACCAAACATGTCTAGGTTATTTTTTATCTAAGTGGTGAAAAAAAATTCAAAACTTTGCTAAAAAAAAAAAGAAAAGAAATTGCACCATTTTCCGACACCCGTAGCGTTTCCATTTTTCGTGTTCTGGGGTCAGGTAAGGGCTTATTTTTTGCGCGCCGAGCTGACGTTTTTGATTATACCACTTTTGTGCAGATACTTTCTTTTGATTGCCCGTTATTGCATTTTAATGCAATGTCGCGGCGACCAAAAAAATGTAATTCTGGCGTTTCAATTTTTTTATCGCTACGACGTTTAGCGATCAAGTTAATCCTTTTCTTTTATTGATAGATCAGGCGATTCTGAATGCGGCGATACAAAATATGTGCATATTTGATTTTTTTTATTCTACTATTTTGAATGGGGCAAAAGGGGGGTGATTTAAACTTTTTTAAATTATTTTTTTCATATTTTTTAAAACATTTTTTTTTACTTTTGCCAAGCTTCAATAACCTTCATGGGAGGCTAGAAGCTGGCACAACTCAATCGGCTCTGCTACAGAGGAGAGAAGCTCAGAAGTTCCTATGTAGCTGAATTCCTGCATTGCTATGAGCGCCGACCACAGGGTGGCGCTCATACCAATCCGGCATCAACAACAACATCAAGGGGACCTCAGGTTGTTATGCCGACGCATCGCTGACCCCCGATCATGTGACGGGGGTCAGCGATGCGCTTATTTCCGGTCCGATGGACGGAAGTGGCATTTAACTAGTTAATAGCGGCAGGTGAATCACGATTCCACCCTCAGCTATTGCGGGCACATGTCACCTGTTCAAAACAGCTGACATGTCCCGGTTTTGATGCGGGCTCACCGCCGGAGCCCGCATCAAAGCAAGGGATCTGACCTCGGACGTACTATCCCGTCCGAGGTCAGAAAAGGGTTAAGGGCAAGAAAATTCAAAGTTGGAAAATTGCATAATTTTCACCAAATGTCCTTTTTTTTCACAAATAAACGCAAGTCATACCGAATAAATTTTATATCACAAAAAAAATCTCAGAATCAGCGGGTTCCGTTGAAGCGTTCCAGAGTTATTACCTCATAAAGTGACAGTGGTCAGAATTGTAAAAAGTGGCTTGGTCATTAACGAGCAAACCACCTTCGGGGGTAAAGGGGTTAAGTTATGTTTTTCTATTGTATCAAATACTTATGTCTTGCAATAAAATATAAGTTAAATTATATAACAATCATACAAATGTACAGCTTATACACGTAAATAAACCCTTCACGACATGCGCTGTACATGTACGGCGCATGTCGAGTCTCCCTCTTTGATGTGGGTTCCGTTGCTGAGCCCACATCTTTTCCTGCACATGTCAGCTGATTTGAACAGCTGCTATTTGCCCCTAACAGCCGCGTGTGGAATCACAATCCAAAAAAAGAAGAGAAGCCAGCACTGCTGAAGGTCAAAACGCAATATCTAAAGTGCACATGCACATAATAAATTCTGACTGTATTTCAAATATGAGATATTTAGCAAATAATTGCTAAATCACAATCCACCCACAAAATGTATCCTGTTAAATGCCGCTGTCAATCTCTGACAGCGGCATTTAACACAATCGCCCCGGAAGTATGTCACTAATCCCACCCATCGGCGTCCGTGTCACATTACTGCAGGTTGCCAATGGGTTGGCACGACAATCCCGGATCTGCAGCAGCCCCCTGTGCTTTTCATAGTGTGATTCCTATGAGCGCTGCCCAGCAGTCAGCGCTCATAGCAAGTGAGCATTTTTGCTACTCAGAGCAGGGCTGCAGCATAAGCAATCAGACGATCGCAGTTTCTAGGCTCCCATGGAGACTATTGAAGCAAGTGAAAAGTTAAAAAAAAATGTTTTTAAAAATATTTAAAAAAAATTGAAAAATATAAAAGTTCAAAATCATCCCCTGTTTGCCTCATTCAAAATAAAACAATTAAAACTAAAAATACACATATTTGGTATCACCATCTTCAGAATCATCCGATCTATCAATATAGAAAAATAATTAATCCGGTAAACGGCATAACAAGAAAAAAAGTAAAAATGCCAGAATTACGTTTTGCTTTTTTTTGCCAAAGCAACATTGCATTAAAATGCAATAACGGGTGATCAAAAGATTGTATCTGCACCAAAATGTATAAAAAAAAACGTCAGATCTTCGCACAGAAAAAATAAGCCCTCACCCAACCCCAGATCACGAAAAATAGAGACTCTACGGGGCTCAGAGGATGACATAAAAAAAAAATGTTTAACAAATTTTTGAATTTGTTTTTCACCACTTTAATAAAAAAGAACCTAGACATGTTTGGTATCTGGAAACTCGTAATGACCTTGAGCATCATAACGGCAGGCAGGGCTGCCACTAGAAATTTCAGGTCCCCATACTGGCAAATTTTTCGGGGCCCCCTTGAGTCTCCGCCCAGGCTCCACCCCAGCCCCGCCTCCACGCTCCACCCCTCGAACTGTCCACAGTCCCACCGCTCTCTCTTGGAAAAACTCCACTTCTCACCTATCACACATTAACAGTTCCCATCACCAGATCACACATATAGCCGGCAGCTTTTGTTTTGGCCAAAAGATTTTTTAAGCCGCAACCATAACACAGTAGACACTTTTGGCCGGGCCCTACTCTGCTGTAACCTATTAAATATTTGTTAAAATATGCAATACAATTTAGGAATATTTTTATTTATTTTTCAATTTTTTAAATGACCAATAATATCACATACAAGGAACAAATACTGCTACACCATGTCAAGACCACATATTACCGCCACAGTGATAGAATAACATCACATACAAAGAACAAATACACAACACCATGAACAGACACCATATTATTACCACATAGTGACCAAATAGCACATACAAGGGACAAATACCACTGCACCATGTCCAGACCACATATTACCACCAGTGACCGAATAATATCACATACAAGGAACAAATACCACCGCACCATGACCAGACCACATATTACCACCACAAAGTGACCGAATACTACAATACTGATCAGTAATTTTAAAAAAACAAATCACAATACCATCACCATACTGTAAGTGCCATTATACACAGGAGATCTGTACTTAGTATGCAGTGTCTGTGTGCAGGTAATACAGTGATCACTGGTGATATTATACACAGGAGCTCTGCATATAATATATAGGTAATACAGTGATCACTGGTGACATTATACACAGGAGCTCTGTATATAGTTTACAGTGTATAGTGTCAGTGTATAGGTAACACACTGACTCACCAGTGATGTCTCTAGGTGAAGTCCTTCATTTTTCAACTTTCATCCAGCACAGACCGCCATCACTTCTTCCAGCCAGGACATGTCTCTGCAGGAAATAACACATTTATCTTGAGCTCCGCTTGCAGAACACTACTTAATTTTTCCCAACTTCTACATTACACCACATGAAGAAAAAAAGGTGACATAGTATCACTCTACACAGTAACAGGACCCCCCCCCTGTTATGGTCTGGTGATTAAGGAGCGACATGCGACTAGCTCTGGGCAGGTGGTAACTATACCGACCGCAGTTCCTGATCTTAACACAGACACTAGCAGTAACCGTGGGATGTTCCTGTCACTCCCTGGACACCTCGTCACAGCCGGAGATCTAGCTACCCCTAAAGGTAGAAGCAGGAAAGCTATCTTGCCTCAGAGAAAATCCCCAAAGGATAGGACAGCCCCCCACAAATAATGACTGTGAGAGGAGAAGGAAATGACATACGTAGTATGAAACAAGATTTAGCAAAGGAGGCCCCTACTAGCTAGAAAGAATTAGTACAGGACAGAACACTGTGCGGTCAGTAATAAAAACTAGAAAAAGTCCACCGCAGAGAAATGCAAAAATCTCCA
Source organism: Ranitomeya variabilis (assembly GCF_051348905.1). Lineage (NCBI taxonomy): Eukaryota > Metazoa > Chordata > Amphibia > Anura > Dendrobatidae > Ranitomeya > Ranitomeya variabilis. Next base: position 715,273,444 of record NC_135232.1, on the reverse strand, counting down.
CACCTGACTAAAGGTGTGGAGGGCAAACTCTGCTGCCCAGAGCTTCCAGCTTAGCTGACTAGATACATACTGATAAGCTGGACAAATGAGCAAAACATAGAAAGTGCTAAACAACAAAGTCCACAACAAGTGAACTGCAAAAAAACAAGCAAGGACTTAGCTTTGCTGAAATGGTCAGAGTGACAGGGAAATCCTCAGAGAGCCATGACTCCAAGCTCAACAATTGACAACTGGCATTGAATTAGGGAAAAGGCCAGACTAATATAGCAGAGCCAGAAAGACGATCAGTGAAAACAGCTGCTGATGCTAAATCCAAGAAGCAGCCATACCACTCAAAACCACAGGAGGGAGCCCAAGAGCAGAACTCACAAAAATGCTACTTATAACCACCGGAGGGAGCCCAAGAGCGGAATTCACAACAGTACCCCCCCCCCCCCCCATTTAAGACAGTATACTCAAAAATTAAATAAATACGTCACTGCAGTAATAATATCCCTTAATTAGCCCCTATGTTAATAATATCCCCCATCCTGGCCCCCGTGTGTCTCATTCCTGGCTCCAGCCATATGTTCTCGCATCCTGCCATCATGAGTATCCATTCTGCCCCATATGATTTCCCCATCCTGCCCCATATGATCGCCCCATATGATCTCCCCATCCTGCCCCATATGATCTCCCGATCCTGCCCCATCTGTCTCCATCGTATCCATCCTGCCCCATGATCCTGCATGATCTGTCTCCAATCCTGCCCCCATGTCTTTCATTCTGCCCCGTGTCTCCAATCATGCCCATATCTCTATTCTGCCCCCAGTGTCTCCATCATTTCTGCCCCCAGTGTCTCCAGCATTTCTGCCCTCAGTGTCTTCAGCATTTCTGCCCCCAGTGTCTCCAGCATTCTGCCCCCAGTGTCTCCAGCATTTCTGCCCTCAGTGTCTCCAGCATTCTGCCCCCAGTGTCCAGCATTCTGCCCCCAATGTCCAGCATCTCTGCCCCCAATGTCCAACATCTCTGCCCCGTGTGTCCAGCATCTCTGCCCCAGTGTGTCCAGCATTTCTGCCCCAGTGTGTCTAGCATTTCTGCCCCAGTATGTTCAGCATCTCTGCCTCAGTGTGTCCAGCATCTCTGCCCCAGTGTGTCCAGCATCTCTGCCCCAGTGTGTCCAGCATCTCTGCCCCAGCGTGTCCAGCATTTCTGCCCCAGCGTGTCCAGCATCTCTGCCCCAGCGTGTCCAGCATCTCTGCCCCAGCGTGTCCAGCATCTCTGCCCCAGCGTGTCCAGCATCTCTGCCCCCAGCGTGTCCAGCATCTCTGCCCCCAGCGTGTCCAGCATCTCTGCCTCCAGTGTGTCCAGCATCTCTGCCCCCAGCATGTCCAGCATCTCTGCCCCAGGGCGTTCAGCATCTCTGCCCCCAGCATGTCCAGCATCTATGCCCCCAGCTTGTCCAGCATCTCTGCCCCCAGCGTGTCCAGCATCTCTGCCCCCAGCATGTCCAGCATCTCTGCCCCAATGTCCAGCATCTCTGCCCCCAATGTCCAACATCTCTGTCCCAGTGTGTCCAGCATTTCTGCCCCAGTGTGTCCAGCATCTCTGCCCCCAGTGTGTCCAGCATCTCTGCCCCCAGTGTGTCCAGCATCTCTGCCCCCAGTGTGTCCAGCATCTCTGCCCCCAATGTCCAGCATCTCTGCCCCAGTGTGTCCAGCATTTCTGCTCCAGTGTGTCCAGCATCTCTGCCGCAGTGTGTCCAGCATCTCTGCCCCAGCGTGTCCAGCATTCTGCCCCGGGGTCCCCTGGATCACCGCTCTCAAAAAAAAAAAAAAAAAACCACGAGTTCTTACCTGGCTGCGCTCCTGCGGCGGGCGAAGCTCACTCCCTCCACGCCGGCGAAGCACGGACTCGCCGGTGGCTGACAATGACGTCAGACGCCGGCGAAGTGCGCGCTGTGGCTCAAGTCAGCTGCCAGCCTCCGATTGGCTGGCGGCTGTTAACTATTGACGTGCGGGTACGGGCCCGCATGTCAATAGCGTGCCACAGCACCTGTAGGGGGGGGGCCCGGTGAGCAGATGAGACGGGGCCCGATGCGGGCCCTCTCTGCCCACCGGGCCCCATACGCCAGTCAGGACAGTAATGCCCTGATGGCAGCCCTGATGGCAGGTCAGTTTTAGGCCGGCGTCACACTGGCGAGTTTTACGGACGTAAGAGCGCAGAAACTACGTCCGTAAAACTCGCATAACATACGGCACAATTATTCTCAATGGGGCTGCTCCTATTAGCCGTATATTACGGTTCAGTATTATACGGCTTTCTACGGCCGTACAAAATCGCAGCATGCTGCGTTTGTCAGCGTACTGCGCAAAAAAATCGCCAATGAAAGTCTATGGGGGCGAGAAAAATACGGATTCCACACGGACCAGCAGTGTGACTTGCGAGAAATACGCAGCGGTGTTAGTGAAAAGTCGGTAATTCAATTGCCGGCTTTTCATTTCTCCTGCACAAACCCGACAGGATATGAGACATGGTTTACATACAGTAAACCATCTCATATCCCCCTTTTTTTTGCATATTCCACACTACTAATGTTAGTAGTGTGTATGTGCAAAATTTCAGCGCTGTAGCTGCTAAAATAAAGGGTTAAATGGCGGAAAAAATTGGCGTGGGCTCCCGCGCAATTTTCTCCGCCAGAGCGGTAAAGCCAGTGACTGAGGGCAGATATTAATAGCCAGGAGAGGGTCCATGGTTATTGGCCCCCCCGTGGCTAAAAACATCTGCCCCCAGCCACCCCAGAAAAGGCACATCTGGAAGATGCGCCTATTCTGGCACTTGGCCACTCTCTTCCCACTCCCTGTAGCGGTGGGATATGGGGTAATGAAGGGTTAATGCCACCTTGCTATTGGAAGGTGACATTAAGCCAGATTAATGATGGAGAGGCGTCAATTATGACACCTATCCATTATTAATCCCATTGTTGGAAAGGATTAAAACACACACACACACATGATTAAAAAGTATTTTAATGAAATAAACACAGCGGTTGTTGTAGTAATTTATTGTTCTCTCAAATCCATTTGCAGTCCCTCGCTTGGCAACATAATAAACGCACAAGATACATACCTTCTGATGTACTGTCAGGTCCAACGATGTAATCCATCTGAAGGGGTTAACTAATATTACAAGCAGGAGCCCTGCTATAATGCAGCTGTGCTCCGTGCTTGTAATTCCCCTGCGAATGAATGAAATGTAGGTCATTGACCTACATTTCATTCATTCGCGGTGATGCGCCCCCTGGATAAATCCATTAGATGTCGGTTTTGCAAGCCTGCGCGAAAATCTCGCAGTACGGATGCCATACGGATTACATACGGAGGATGCCATGCGCAAAATACGCTGACACACCCTGCCTACGGATCACTATTTTGGGAACATTTCACCGTATTTCGGCCGTATTACGGCCGTAAAATACGGACCGTATTGTCCTACGCCGAGTGTGACGCCGGCCTTAGCATTTGCTGAACATGGTAAAAAAAAAAACAAAAAACAATTGAATTGTACTTTTTTTTGCAATTTCACCACACTTGGATTTTGTTTTCCTGTACACTATATGGTAAAACCAATGGCGTCGTTCAAAAGTACAACTCAACCCGCAAGAAAACAAACTCTAACATGGCCATATTGAGTGAAAAATAAAACAGTTATGGCTCTAGGAAGAAGGGGAGCAAAAAACATAAATACAAAAAGGAAAATAGGCTGCGGCGTGAAGGAGTTAAATATATCTAGGAGATGCCCAGATTATACCATCTTTTCATAAATATATTCAGGAGATAACCAGGTTATACCATCTGTTCCTAAGTATATCAGGGAGATACCCAGGTTATACCATCTTGTGGCAGGTCGGTTCACTTCGCTGCTCCCTGAGGCAGATACAGGAACACTTTATATTAAAGGGGTTGTCCACTACTTGCACTTAACCTCCCCAATGTATCCCCCCGTGGCCCCTGATGAATTGTGCAAATACCTTCTGTTGCCGTTTTCGCCTGTGAGTGGCGCTATAGCGGCGGCTGAGTCCGGGTCACGTGACCCCCAGGCTGCAGCCACCGCTTATTTCCGCCGACGTCACGTCAATTTCCAGACTCTGGAAATTGACGTGACGTCAGCAGCAGGCGTGTCCCAGCCGCACAGTCAGAGCAGTCACTCATCAAGAGTGACTGGGCTGTGGGCGGGGCTGGGGGCTGCCTGCAGGGCTGTGCTGGGGGCGGGCGGGGCTAGGCAGGGATGATTGTGCCGGCGCCGGTGTCTGCATGCCGGGGCTCTGCGTGCCGGCGCCGGTGTCTGCGTGCCGGTGCGGGGGCTCTGCGTGCCGGTGTCTGCGTGTCGGCGCCGGGGCTCTGTGTGCCAGTGCCGGGGCTCTGCGTGCTGGCGCCGGTATGTGGGGTCTGCTGGGGGGGTGGTCTTTGGGGTATGTGTGTGTGTGTCTCTCTCTCTCTGTGTGCAGGCATTGTCCCATCGGGCTCTGCCTGCTACAGTGACAGTGAGTGACACATTAGCCAATGATGGGACAGTAGTAGTCCCATCATCCGGCTAATGTGTTGAATGTAAAAAAAAAAAATGCACATATACAGTACATACATACAACACACACCATGTGACATGTAACAACATGCGACGTAACAACATGCAACATACGACATGCAATACCATGCGACGACATGCACCATGCGGCGACATGCACCATGCGACGACATGCGCCATGCGACGACATGTACCATGCGACAACATGCAACATGCACCATGCTACGACTATATGCGACATGCACCATGCGACGACATGCACCATGCGACGCCATGCGCCATGCGACGACATGCACCATGCGACGACATGCGACATGTACCATGCGACAACATGCTCCATGCGACGACATGCACCATGCGACGACATGCAACATGCAACGACATGCGACATGTACCATGCGACAACATGCGACATGCAACATATGACATGCACCATGCGACGACATGCACCATGTGATGACATGCGACATGCACCATGCGATGACATGCGACATGAAACATGCCACATACAGTACGTACATACATACAACATACATACAGTACATATAACATAGAGTACATACTCACCATCACTTGTCACTTTGTTCCCCGAAGCCATTGTCATCTGTAAAAAATATTAAAATAATAAACAACCAATATACTCCCTGATCCGCAGAAATCCAATTAAAACGAGTGTCCCTGGACGATCTCCCGTGGAGAGCAGGAGCATCTGCTGATGCGACTGCTCTCCAGGGGCTCCAGGAACACAATGAGGGGAGGAAGGTATCCTTCCACAATGTATTCCCCACAATGTATTCCTACGCCCCTGTGAGAAAATAGTCCCTAGTCTCACTTTATGCCATTGCTGTTGAGAAATTTTCACAGGCAGCAATTGCCATAAAGTGAGATTTGTCCTAAGGTAACCTCTCAGTGATGCACTGCAGGAGCCATTGTCTCCTGTCAGTGTGTCACTGAGGGTCCTATAGAGCAGTGACATCACCCGATGTCACTGTTCTATAGGGGAGATCGTCGTGGGACACTCGTTATTAATTGGACTACGGTGGACAGGTAGTATACGGTTTATTATTTTACGTTTTTTGCAGGCTCTGAAATATGGTAAGTATGGTGAAATGAAGAATATTAAAATACTTTTTTCCTAATGTGTGTGTGTTTTATTAACCCTTTCTTACTATTGGATTAATAACGGATAGGCGTCTTATTGACGCCTCTCTGTTACTAACCCGGCTTAATGTCACCTTACAATAGCAAGGTGACATTAACCCCTTATTACCCCATAACCCACCGCTACATGGGAGCGGGAAGAGAGGGGCTAAGTGCCGGAATTGGCGCATCTTACAGATGCGCCATTTCCTGGGCGGCTGCACACTGGTATTTGTAGCCGGGGGGGGGACCAATATCCATGGCCCCTCTCTAGGCTATGAATATCAGCCGGCAGCTGTCTGCGTAGCCTTTCTGGCTATAAAATATAGGGGCACCCTACGTCATTTTTTTTGGGGGGGTCCCTCTATTTTAATAGCCAGTAAAGGCTACGCAGACAGCTGCGGGCTGATATTCATAGCAGGCTACAAATATTGGCCCCTGGCCGGCGGCTTTCCCCCTCTGGCGCAGAAAATTGCGCGGGAGCCCACGCCGTTTTTTTCAGTTTTTTATTAAATTAAACGCTCATTGAGGCCTCTTTCACACTTGCGTCGGTACGGGTCCATCGCTATGCGTCGGGCCGACGTACTGACGCACGTTGTGAAATTTGTGCACGTCGTGGGCAGCGGATGCAGTTTTTCAACGCATCCGCTGCCCATTCTGAAGTCCGGGGAGGAGGGGGCGGAGTTTTGGCCGTGCATGCGCGGTAGAAAATGGCGGACGCGACGGACAAAAAAAACGTTCACTTGAACGTTTTTTCGTGCCAACGGTCCGCCAAAACACGACGCATCCGTTGCACGACGGATGCAACGTGTGTCCATCCGTCGCGATCCGTCACTAATACGAGTCTATGGGTAAAAAACGCATCCTGCGAGCACATTTGCAGGATCCGTTTTTTTCCCAAAAAGACGGATTGCTAAAAACGCAAGTGTGAAAGTAGCCTTAGGCTGCTTTCACACTAGCGTCGGTAAGGGTCCGTCGCGCTGCGTCGGCACGAAGTAACGACGCATACTGTGACAAAATGCCTGACGTGGGCAGCGGAAGCAGTCTTAAGACGCTTCCGCTGCCCCATTGCAAGGTTCGGGGAGGAGGGGGCTGAGTTTCGCCCGCGCATGCGCGGTCGAAAATGGCGGACTAGACGCACAAAAAAAGTTACATGACGGTTGCGACGTGTGGCACTGCGTCGCAAATAAAAGTCTATGGAGAAAAAACGCATCCTGCAGACAACTTTGCAGGACGCGTTTTTTCTCCACAACGACGCATTGCGACGGGCAGTGCACAACGCTAGTGTGAAAGAGGCCTTAGAAACATCGGCCTTTCTATTATATATCTATGGATATATCTATCCATAGATATATTTATAGATATTGTAAAGAAAAAGGAACAGCACAACACTTGTATCTTCAGGTGCAGGGCCCCAGGCAACCAGTCCAATAATTGCACCAGATTCACAAAGATTCAAAAAAGAGGCAGCACTCCATTGTTAAAGTGAAACGTGGTAGGTTTAATCGACCCACATAGCCGGGCGACGTTTCAGCTCAATCTGAATGGAGTGCTGCCTCTTTTTTGAATCTTTGTATATTTATAGATAGATATATCTATAGATACATAGATGTTTCTATCCATATATTTGGCTGCTTTCACACATCTGGTTTTTGCCGTGAGGCACTTTCCGGCGAGTTTTGAAAAAAACGGATCCATTTTTTTCCGCCGGATCCGTTTTTTTCTCATAGAGTTGTATTAGTGCCAGATTGCGCTTGATGGCCACACGTTTCATCCGTTTTTTGCCGGATCCGTCAAAAAAGCTGTTTCCGCCGGATGGAAAACACATACAGAGGAACGTTTTTTCTGTCTAGCGAAAAAACGCACAGCGACGGATCCGGCAAAAATATGTATGAAACTGAGCTGTGAAATGATGAATCCGGCCTTGGAGTCTGTTTTTTCATTCATGTTTCCATTCAAATCATGCATATTTTCCGTTTATTTACTTTTTTCCAAAAACGGCATTAAAACAGCGCATAAACCGCACCAAAAAAGCATCAAAACTGCAACAAAAACTGCATCAAAACGGCACCAAAAACTGCATCAAAACCTGGCGCAGTTTTGCAGTTTTGGTGCGGTTTTGATGCAGTTTTTGGTGCGGTTTTGATGCAGTTCTTGGTGCGGTTTTGATGCAGTTCTTGGTGCGGTTTTGATGCAGTTCTTGGTGCAGTTCTTGGTGCGGTTTTGATGCAGTTCTTGGTGTGGTTTTGGTGCAGTTTTGATGCATTATTTGGTGCGGTTTTTGCGCAGTTTTGAAGCAGTTTTTGGTGCGGTTTTGGTGCAGTGTTGATGCAATTTTGGTGCGGTTTTGATGCAGTTTTTGGTACAGTTTTGATGCGCTTTTTTTCAGTTTTGATGCGTTTTTTATGCAGTTTTTTGCACAGTTTTGATGCAGTTTTTAATTAGCTTTTGGTGCGTTTTTTAGGCGTTTTGGTGTGTTTTTGAAAGCTAAATAAAGATGTATTATTGAACAAAAAAATAGACAGATCTACATATAGATAGATCTATAGATGCATACATCTATCTATTCATATATCTATCTGTAGATGTGTCTGGATAGATATATCTATTGATAGATGTATGGCTAGCGTAGGGTGTGTGTCCACTGTCCGGATTACATCCGAATGAGCTGCAGATTGGATGCTGCGTACTTGTAGTCCCATCGGATGATGCCTGCACACACACCCCAAAAGACGCCCTGCACAGCCCCGCACACACCTGAATGGTCCCGCACACACACGAACAGTCCCGCACAGGGCTGTACACATCTGAACAGTCCCGCACACATCCGAACAGCCCGCAGACCCCGCACACACCTGAACAGTCCCGCACACATCCGAACAGCCCGCAGACCCCGCACACACCTGAACAGTCCCGCACAGCACCGCACACATCCGAACAGCCCGCAGACCCCGCCCGCACACACATACACGCACACCGTCACCGCCCACACACTTCCATCCTCCCGAGCTGCAGTGTTTCTCGGACCCACATCCGCAGCAAAACTGCAGATCTTTTTTACATCTGCGATTTTGCTGCGGATGTGCCCGACTCAATGAAAGTCTAAAAGTGCAGAAACGCTGCAGTTCGGCACAAAAGAAGTGACATGCTGCAACAAAAAAAAGGTGCGTTTCAGTGCGACTTTTTCCTCAGCATGTGCACAAGTCTGCGGCTCCCACCATAGAATTACATTGGTTGTGCACGACACTGCGGATCTGATGCAATTCAGTGCGGCAAAAAACGCTGCGGATCTGCAATCAGATCCGCAACGTCAGATCCGCAACGTGTGCACACAGCCTTAGCATTTAGTGAACCTAGCAAAAAAGCCAAGCAAAAAACAAGTGTGGGATTGCACTTTTTTTGCAATTTCATTGCACTTTGAATTTTTTTCACATTTTTTGTTACACGACATGCTAAAACCAATGGTGTCGTTCAAAAGTAGAACTTGTCCCGCAAAAAATAAGCCCTCACATGGCCATATTGACGGAAAAAATTATGGCTCTGGATAGAAGGGGAGCGATAAACGAAAACAAAAAAGCTCCAGGGGTGAAGGGGTTTAGAAACATGGATAAGGACATATCTATGGGAATAGACATAGATATATCTGTATGTATCTATCTGTTATCTATCTATCTATCCATCTATCTGTGTGTAATGGAGTGTGGGTTGGACAAATGTAAAAGAAGAGGTTGGACAGAAATGACATCACAAATCTTTTTGAAGATAGAGGGGGGAAAGGAGGGAGGGGTTGGGGTGTGTTTTGGAGTGGGTGTGCCAGGTGCAGAGTTACAGGCAAGTGCAATGCATCATGGAACTTGTAGTATTAGAGCACAGTAAGTCAGGAGAAAGGAAGTTGTCGATTAACCCCATGAGAGCTGGATCCACACTAAAGATGTGCTGCTACAGCATGATAAAAGGTAATATTGCTAAAATAAACACAGTAGATGTTTTCAGTGGCACATAATAGCAAGATTTATATATATATATATATATATATATATATATATATATATATATCTAATATATAATTGCCTAGAATACTACTTCCTGCAATTTGTGCCAACTTCCGTGGCTTTGTCCGGAGCTAATGTCCGGAGCTAATCTCCGGAGCTAATGTCCGGAGATAATATCCGGAGCTAATGTCCGGAGCTAATGTCCGGAGATAAGTGACGTCACCAGTGTCCTACACCCAGGCAGAGCACAGGGGCCCCAGGCAGCATATGGGGCCCCAGGCAGAGCACAGTGGCCCCAGGCAGAGCACAGGGGCCCCAGGCAGCATATGGGGCCCCAGGCAGAGAACAGTGGTCCCAGGCAGAGCACAGGGGCCCCAGGCAGCCTATGGGGCCCCAGGCAGAGCACAGTGGCCCCAGGCAGAGCACAGGGGCCCCAGGCAGCATATGGGGCCCCAGGCAGAGCACAGGGGCCCCAGGCAGCATATGGGGCCCCAGGCAGAGCACAGGGGCCCCAGGCAGAACATGGGGCCCCAGGCAGAGCACAGGGGCCCCAGGCAGAGCACAGGGGCCCCAGGCAGCATATGGGGCCCCAGGCAGAGCACAGGGGCCCCAGGCAGAGCATAGGGGCCCCAGGTAGCATATGGGGCCCCAGGCAGAGCACAGGGGCCTCAGGCAGCATATGGGGCCCCAGGCAGAGCACAGGGGCCCCAGGCAGAGCACAGGGGCCCCAGGCAGCATATGGGGCCCCAGGCAGAGCACAGGGGCCCCAGGCAGCATATGGGGCCCCAGGCAGAGCACAGTGGCCCCAGGCAGCATATGGGGCCCCAGGCAGAGCACAGTGGCCCCAGGCAGAGCACAGGGGCCCCAGGCAGCATATGGGGCCCCAGGCAGCATATGGGGCCCCAGGCAGAGCACAGTGGTCCCAGGCAGAGCACAGGGGCCCCAGGCAGCTTATGGGGCCCCAGGCAGAGCACAGTGGCCCCAGGCAGAACATGGGGCCCCAGGCAGAGCACAGTGGCCCCAGGCAGAGCACAGGGGCCCCAGGCAGAACATGGGGCCCCAGGCAGAGCACAGGGGCCCCAGGCAGAGCACAGGGGCCCCAGGCAGCATATGGGGCCCCAGGCAGAGCACAGGGGCCCCAGGCAGAGCACAGGGGCCCCAGGCAGCATATGGGGCCCCAGGCAGAGCACAGTGGTCCCAGGCAGAGCACAGGGGCCCCAGGCAGCCTATGGGGCCCCAGGCAGAGCACAGTGGCCCCAGGCAGAACATGGGGCCCCAGGCAGAGCACAGGGGCCCCAGGCAGAGCACAGGGGCCCCAGGCAGCATATGGGGCCCCAGGCAGGGCACAGTGGTCCCAGGTAGAGCACAGGGGCCCCAGGCAGCCTATGGGGCCCCAGGCACAGCACAGGGGCCCCAGGCAGCATATGGGGCCCCAGGCAGAGCACAGGGGCCCCAGGCAGCATATGGGGCCCCAGGCAGAGCAGTGGCCCCAGGCAGAGCACAGGGGCCCCAGGCAGAACATGGGGCCCCAGGCAGAGCACAGGGGCCCCAGGCAGCATATGGGGCCCCAGGCAGAGCACAGGGGCCCCAGGCAGCATATGGGGCCCCAGGCAGAGCACAGCGATATTTTGGACCACTGTGCGGTGTTTCAGACCCCCTGTGTGATGTCTGGGGCCCTGTTCTTAAGTATATTAAAGATTAAAGTAACATATATTAAAGTATATTATAGATCAAATTTGACACGTTTATGAGCACCATTGAGTGATATACTCAAGAATGACATAATTTTTCAACATTTTATGGTTTCAAACTGTAAACACTCAGAGTTTTTTTTACTTCAACCAGAAAACCTTAACGGTTCATAAAAAACTTGACTGTTCAGGATATGATAAAAGTCATAGTATTCTGAATCTTTAACTTATAAAGATACCTTTACATGGGGTGATTATTGGTTCCAGAGAGGCTTTCGGCCGATAATCGTACACATGGCTGGTGACAGGACAATACAATATAAACGTTCAAAGGTAAACACTGATAACATTAAAATCTAATATATAATTGCCTAGAATACTACTTCCGGCAATTTGTGCCAACTTCCGTGGCTTTGTCCGGAGATAATGTCCGGAGATAAGTGACGTCACCAGCGTCCTACACCCGTTCAGGGTGGACAAAGATATATGCCTTCGTGGTGCGCGGCACTTTTCTGATTGGTTGCCGCCTGCCGCGAGCGACCAATCAGAAATGTGCCGTACTGTCAAGAATTGTCAAGAGCTGGTGAGTGCAGCCATTTTTTGTTCTTTCTTACTATTATTTATTAATTGTATTATTCTTACATTTGAATAAATAAAGTATATATGGATTCTAGACTCCCGATTCTTTAGAATCGGGCTGCCATCTAGTATATATATATATATATATATATATATATATAAAAAAAGTTATAGTAGTGGACAACTTCTTTAAAGTCTCTGGGTTGGTTTATTGCTTCATAAAGCCAAAATAGTAACAAAAACAGCCTTTCTGGCACAAATGAAAATACAAAGTACATATAAAGTCTGTCCCAGTATGGCTCCAGACTTCTGGGACAGACACACTGCAACTCCTATGGAAGAGTCAGCCTGCTGCGGCTTCATTACTCCAAACAGACCAGACAAGAAAAAAACTGTGCCTGGACATTTAACTCCCTCCAACCACACCTTTGATGTGGAGATATGATGAATAGGGTCCTGCTCATCTCTCACCTAATCACACACAACCCAGATCCTGGTAACTGTTGAATAACTCTCAGCACATATCATGCTGGAGGGGAACTTTGGGTTTCACATCACGCAGGATAACAACCTTTGCGAGACATCGCTTCCCTCACATACGGTGCCAGTGACCCTGTCACAATCTGTACATAAATATATACAGGATACACCAGGGTTATGCCATCTGCACATAAATATTTCAGGGAGATACCCAGGTTATACCATTTATACATAAATATATCAGGGAGATAGCCAGGATCTACCATCTGTACATAAATATATACCAGAGGTACCCAGTCATATGTTCTGCAGATGACTGTATGTGACACTTGGGAATCCTTTGAAGCTTTAACAGCTCTCCTATATACTATGGTATAGGGACTGCACTTAAATATTTAGTGGTAGGTAGCAGATATGGCCACATTATCTGATGCCTCCAAGTTTTCTAACAGGAAGTCAGAATGTAAGAAATATTGACATATCAGAACAGTCACGAAACGCAGTAACTCTCAGAGCGCCACAGCCCTCCCACCACCCACATACCCAGACTGCACTGCACACAACCAGAGCCAAAGGAACTGTTCTGAATTAGTCTGCACATCTAGAACACCTGCACCTCCAAATATTCTACACCTCTAGAGCCTCTGCACTTCCAGAGTCCATGCACCCCAAATACTCTACAGCTCCAGAGTCCTTACACCTTCATAGTCCCTGCACCTTCAGAGTCCCTGCACCCCCAACTATTCTGCACCTCTAGATCCTCTGCACTTCCAGAGTCCCTGCACCCTGACTACTCTGCAGCTCCAGAGTCCCTACACCAAAGTAATTTTCCTCCTACAGGAGCCCTAAATTCCCCTTTCATTGCACCTATAAAGTATGATGCCAACAAAAGTGCCCCACAAACACTGTAAGATACCCCCACAGTGGATTCCTCCACAGTACCTTCTACATGCACAGTATGATGACCCTACTGTACTAAACTCCTCTGGAAAAATATGGTGACCCCACCACATCATGATCCCCCATACAGCCCTCAATGCAGTATAATGAGTTTACATACAGTATAATAGTCACACACCTCTCCACAATGTATAATAGCCCCCACACAGCCCTTCACGCAAACCTTCACAGTGTATAATTGTTTGCGTACAGTATAAAGATTCCCACATAGCCCTCCAAATATTATAAAAGCCCCATATAGCCTTCTATATAGTATAATGCACCCCATAGTCCTAAATATAGTATAATGCACTCAGCAAACTCATCCATATAATATAATGCATTCCTCATAGTCCTCCATACATTATAATGCACTCCCCATAGTCCTCCATACAGTATAATGCACTCTCCATAATCCTCCATTTAGTATTCTGCACTTCCCATAATCGTCCATATAGAATAATGAACTCCCATAGTCCTCCATAAAGTATAATGCACTAACCATAGTCCTCCATACAGTATAATGCACTCCCTTAGTACTCCATATAGTGTAATCCACTCCCATAGTACTCCATATAGTATAATGCACTCCCCATAGTCCTCCATATAGTATAATGCACTCTACATAGATCTCCATACAGTGTAATGCACTTACCATAGTCCTCCATACAGTATAATGCATTCCTCATAGTCATACATACAGTATAATGCAGTTACCATAGTACTCCATATGGTATAATGCACTCCCCATAGTCCTCCATATAGTATAATGCACTCCCCATGGTTCTACTTACAGTATAATGCACTCACCATAATCATTTGTATAGTATAATGCACTCTCCATAATCCTCCATATAGTATAATGCACTTTCCATAGTCCTCCATACAGTATAATGCACTTTCCATAATCCTTCATACAGTATACTGCACTTCCCATAGTCCTCCATATAGTATAATGCACTCCCCATAGTCCTCCATATAGTAAAATGCATTTCCCATATTCTTCCATACAGTATAATGCGTTCCTCACAGTCCTCCATACAGTCTCATACACTCCTCATAGTCCTCCATACTGTATAATAGACTCTCTTGTCTTCCATATAGTGTAATGTACTCCCAATAGACCTTCATTTACTATGATGAACTCCCCATAGTCCTCCATACATTATGCTGCACTTCCCATAGTCCTCCATATACTGTAATATAATGCACTCCCTATAGTCCTCCATATATTATAATGCATTTCCCAAAGTACTCCGTACAGTACAATGAACTCCACCATAGTCCTCCATACTGAATAGTGCATTCTCTATAGTCATCTATATAGTGGAATGCATTCCCCATAGTCTTACATATAGTATAATGCACACCCATAATTCTCCACACAGTATAATGCACTCCCCATAGTCCTCCATACAGTATAATGTACTCTCTATAATCCTCCATATAGTATAATGCACTTTCCATAGTCCTCCATTTAGTATACTCTATTTCTCATAGTCCTCCATATAGTATAATTCACTCCCCATAGTCCTCCATATAGTATAATGCATTTCCCATAGTACTCCGTACAGTACAATGAACTCCACCATAGTCCTCCATATTGAATAGTGCATTCTCTATAGTCCTCTATGTCACGGCGCCGCTCTGCGCCGCCGCTCCGGCTGCCCTGCCTGCCGCTCTGCCCCTCGCTCTCTTCTCTGCTCGCCGGCATACTTACCTGCTTCGGTGCGCTCCTCCTGCAGGCGCGCGTTGTTCCTTCTCCTCTTCATGACTCACCACAGCTTCTGGGACTCCGCCAGCTGCGCGTGCGCACTTCGCACTCCTGCTCCCTCTGCGCACGCGCACTTCCGCTTTTGATATACAGGCGCGCAGCTTCTCCTCTTTTTGACCCTGGAGGACCCTGACCCAGAAGTCCTTCTGCGTCCCATGTATTTAAGGTAACCCTTCCTCTGCCTCCTTGCCTGATTGTCATTTGTGCTACTAATGACCCAGGTCCTCTCTTGTCTCTGCGCGGTCTGTCCTGTGTCTCTGCTCAGTCCGGTTTGCCTAGTGTCTCAGTCATTATCCAGTCTTCCTTGTTTCTCCATTCTAGTCCGGTCGGTCCTGTGTCTCCTCCGTGTCCTGTCCACGTTCCGCCTCTGTCTCACCCAGCCATCCCTGTGTCTGCGTCATTTTCAGTTATCTTCTTGTCTCGTTTCTTTCCAGACCACACCAGTCCATCCAATGTCTTTTCTCGCTCGGTCAAACCTAAGCTCTCCCTCTCTCTTTTGAACCTCCTATTTCCTGTCCCCAGGTGCAAGCTTCTGCGGCAATAGTCTCCCTTGTGCCTGCCCCTAACGCTCCCTGTATTGGAGGTGGTCTACCTGGCTAGCTCACCCTTGGGAGGTTCGTTGTCGCGGATCTGCGGGTTCATTCTAGGAGTTCCAAAACCTTACAGTAACATCACAGTACAATCAGGCCATGGACCCCGCTGGTACCTGACTCCTACTCAGGAGTTATTGTTCCTTCGGGAAAATCAAGCAAGGATTATGTCCTTTTTGAAGTCCATGGAGTCTCGACTCTCCTCCCTGCAGGCTTCTGACCCTGGGAGTGCTTCACACTTGGCAAGTCTCCAACTGGAGCTTGCTCAGCAGCATGACACTCAAGCTCATATTCTTAATTTCATGGCTTCTGTGGATGACCGTCTTCGTGCTCTTCAGCCTCCAGCTCCCTTTGCCTCTCAGTCCTCAGTTTCTCACCCACCACCTCATCTGGCAAAACCTCCTCGCTATAGTGGGGATCCTAAATTGTGCAGAGGGTTTCTCAATCAATGTCAGCTTCATTTTGAGTTACTACCCGTGCAGTATCCCACTGACCGTGCTAAAATTGCTATTGTTATCTCACACTTAGAGGGCGAGGCTTTAGCGTGGGTAAATCCCCTCTGGGAGCAGGTTGATCCTCTTGTTTCTCAACTTTCCATCTTTTTAGATACTTTCCGCAAGGTGTTCAATGAACCGGGTCGTTTGGCCTCTACCACTGTGTCTCTTTTTAACCTTTATCAAGGAACGCTTTTGGTGGGTCAATATGCCACCCGCTTTCGCACCCTTTCATCATAATTAGAATGGAATAATGAGGCTTTAATGGGGGCCTTCTGGCGAGGGCTTTCTCCTCGGATCAAGGACGGAGTTGGCGGGTCGCATTGATTTACGTTTTCAAGAACGTACTCGAGAGTTTGCTAGAGAGATGAGATTTCCTCGTCTCCCTCCGACTACTCCTAGTTCCTCCCGTTCACGTCATGAGTCGACTTCTGTCGTCTCTGCCCTGGAACCCATGCAGGTGGATCGTCTTAAGCCTGTGGAGCAGCGTCGGAGAGAGAGGCTTACTCAAGGTCTCTGTTTCTATTGTGGCATTGCGGCTCATCTTTTGCGTTCCTGTCCTTTGAGGCTGGGAAACGCCTCAACATAGGGCATGTAAGAGAGATCTCCCTAGCTATCCCTAAACCCTCTCAACCCCTCACTCTTTCAGTTCTTTTGCATATGGGTAATAAGCGTTTTTCTGATTTTGCTTATATAGATTCCGGGGCAGCCGGGAATTTCATCCAACTCAAGGCAGTTAGAAGGTTGCGGATTCCGGTCAGATCCCTGGAGACTCCTCGACAGATTGCGTCAGTCGATGGTCAACCTCTGTGGGAGTCCGTTACTTTGGTAACTGAAGAGTTGGAACTCCAAATTGGAATCCTGCACCGGGAGAAGATCGTCTTCTATGTGCTGCCCTCCTTGTCCCATACTATTCTGCTTGGTCTTCCTTGGTTGAGGACTCATGAGCCTGGTCTTGACTGGCGGTCTGGTGAAATCCTGCGCTGGGGACTCTTCTGTCAGAGTAACTGCCTGCTTCCTGTCCTCGTCCAATATCTGTGCCTGCTAGCTTACCTTCCTCGTATTTGTTTTTCTTGGATGTCTTTGACAAGAAAGAAGCAGAGATCTTGCCTCCACATCGACCATACGACTGCCCAATTGATCTTGTACCAGGCTCCACTCCACCCCGGGGTCGAATCTATCCGTTGTCTCCAACCGAGACTCAGGCCATGACTGAATATGTCCGGGAGAATTTGGCTAAAGGCTTTATTCGCAAGTCCTCCTCCCCTGCAGGTGCTGGTTTTTTTCTTCGTTAAGAAGAAGGATGGTTCCCTCCGTCCATGTATTGACTACCGAGGACTCAACAATCTCACGATCAAAAACAAGTATCCTCTACCTCTTATTCCAGAGTTGTTCGATCGCCTAAGGGGAGCATGAATTTTCAGGAAATTGGATCTTCGCGGAGCTTACAACCTAATCCGCATTCGTTCTGGAGACGAGTGGAAAACCGCCTTTAACACCCGAGACAGCCACTATGAGTATCTAGTCATGCCTTTCGGCCTGTGTAACGCTCCAGCGGTGTTCCAGGAGTTCGTGAATGATGTCTTCCGGGATCTACTCTACTCCTGTGTGGTGGTATAATTAGACAACATTCTTGTGTTTTCCTCGGATCTTGCTTCCCACAGGAGAAATGTCCGCTAAGACCTATCTCGTCTTAGACAGAATCATCTTTATGCCATACTTGAGAAGAGTGTCTTTGAACAATCTTTGTTACTGTTCCTCGGCTATATCATCTCTGACTCAGGCTTACGGATGGATCCGGATAAAGTGTCTGCTGTTCTTAACTGGCCACGTCCTCAAGGGATAAAGGCAATTCAGCGCTTCCTCGTGTTCGCAAATTACTACCGGCAGTTTATTCCACATTTCTATACTCTGGTCTCCTCAATTTCTGCCTTGACTCGCAAAGAGTCCAATCCTCACATCTGGACTTCTGAAGCTGAAGAAGCATTTCGGTCTCTTAAGCAAGCCTTTGCTTCCGCTCCTGTACTTCAACGTCCTGAGGTCAACAAACCTTTTATCCTTGAGGGAGATGCTTCTGCCATTGGCGCTGGCACGGTTCTTTCCCAGAGATCATCTTCCGGACAACTGGCTACTTATACCGTATTTTTCCGACCATAAGACGCACTTTTTTTCCTCCAAATTTGGGAGGAAAGTGTGGGTGCGTCTTATGGTACGGATGTAGCATGTGGGGAGGGGGCAGCAGTGAGTGGGATCGCACTGTTATCCCACTTCAGGATGTCCCCACTGCCCGGAATCAGCGCTGGGAAAACCATGTGGTCCCGATGATTAAGTGCAGTGAATATTCATTAGCGGCTCCCCGCCCACCGATCAGCTGAGCGGTGATCCTGGAGCAGCAAATGAATACTGCACTTAAGCAGGGACACGCATGGCTTCCTCAGCGCTGATTGCTGCAGCAGCTGGGGAGATTTGTGTGTCCTGGGGAGGAGGCAGCAGCAGCAGCAGGGGCCAGAGCGGAGAGGAGATCGCTGTATACCTGCCTGCCATGCCTGGATGCCGAGTGCTGTGCACAAACAGGACCTGCGTGATGTCAGGAGTGGGCGGGCTGGAGCATCACATGGCAGCTCCTCCCTCTTCTTGACATCATCACAGGTCCTTCAGGCTCTCCACTAGAATCTGCAGGCTTCCTCAAAACCTGTGCTGTGGAGAGGCAACAAGAGGGAGGGCTCTGTGTGCAGTCATGGGATGCTTATACCTCACCACAGTGGCTGGCAGGCTGCCACAATTAAGAGGTTAGTCTTTACAATACACAATAAAGCACTCTGCCACTCCTGTGGTGAACTATAACTCCCAGCATGTCATAGGATCTGCAGGACATGCTGGGAGTTATAGTTCTCCCATGGGATTTTAAAGAAGCACTCCAGTGCTATTTTGCAGTGCTGGAGTGGTGCTTTCAATATCAGCCCTGTGCCCCCATTCTTATACTCACCTTCCAGCATCTTCATATAGTACTTCACAGACACCACACTGGTCCTGCAGCTTCCAACATAATAACATACTATTATATGTAATAACACCACATATAATAGTATGTTATTTATGTTATTAAATATTTTACCACATTTTTTTGCTAAATGTTTTTTTTCCCTATTTTCCACCTCTAAAACCTGGGTGCGCCTTATAGTCGGTGCGTCTTATAGTCTGAAAAATACGGTAGTTTCTTTTCCAAAATCTTCTCCGTCTCGGAGAGAAATTACGCCAATGGCAACAAAGAACTATTGGCCATCAAGTTGGTGCTGGAGGAGTGGCGGTATTTGCTGGAGGGAGCTGTTCACCCTTTCAAGATCTATACTGACCACAAGAATCTGGAATACATTTGTTCTGTGCGAAGACTTAATCCCCGACAGGCCAGATGGTCATTATTCTTTGCCCGTTTTGACTTCAAATTACATTTCCATCCTGGCAACAAAAACTTCTAAGCTGATGCCTTGTCCAGATCTTTTCTTGCATCCGATGCTGAAGAAAAACCTTCACATATCATGGATCCCAGCAAGATCATTCTAGTAGCTCCAATCAGCATGTCTTCCTTACCTTCAGGTAAGACCTTCGTCCGGGCAAACAAGAGGTCTCGAGTTCTACGTTGGGGTCATGCCTCCAAATTGGCAGGCCATGTAGGGTACAAGAAGACACTCGCTCTCATCACACGCTATTATTGGGGGCCGTCTCTCCTACAAGACGTCCGAAGTTGTTGCCTCATGTCCTTCTTGTGCAAAGAACAAGGTTCCTAGACATTTGCCCTCCGGTCTCTTGCATCCGCTTCCAGTTTCTTCGGCTCCTTGGCAACACATCGCCATGGATTTTATTACTGATCTTCCTCGCTCTTCTGGACATTCGGTCATTTTTGTAGTTGTGGATCGATTTTCCATGATGGCTCATTTTGTCCCTTTGCCTGGTTTACCTTCCGCTCCAGAGTTGGCAAGAATCTTCATAGCTCACATCTTCCGAATTCACGGTTTTCCTCTACACATAGTCTCTGATAGAGGAGTCCAGTTTACCTCTCGATTCTGGCGGGCTCTATGCAAGCTGATGAATGTTACTTTGGATTTCTCTACTGCTTACCATCCACAGACCAACGGACAAGCTGAGCGCACAAACCAAATTCTAATGACCTATCTCTGTCATTTTTCCAACGGTCATCATAATAACTGGGCTGATTTGCTTCCGTGGGCTGAGTTCACGTACAATAACCATATCAATGACTCTTCTTCCAAATCTCCCTTCTTCATCGTTTATGGGCAACTGTTATGATCCCAATGGCAAGGGATCTCAGAGATTAAAGCAAGTCTGCAAACATAAATACCAGCTCATAGGGAAGTGGAAACTAGGCTGACCATATAGCTGATCCTAGCACAAACACTAACAGTAGCCGGGGAACGTGCCTACGTTGATCCTAGACGTCTCGCGCCAGCCGGAGAACTAACTAACCCTATCAGGGAAAATAAGACCTCTCTTGCCTCCAGAGAAAAGACCCCAAAGAAATACAAGCCCCCAACAAATAATAACGGTGAGGTAAGAAGAAAAGACAAACGTAAGAATGAACTAGATTTTAGCAAAGAGAGGCCCACTGACTAAATAGCAGAAGATAGTAAGATGACTTATATGGTCAGCAAAAAACCCTGCAAAATATCCACGCTGAATATCCAAGAACCCCCAAACCGACTAACGGTGTGGGGGGAGAATATCAGCCCCCTAGAGCTTCCAGCGATATCAGGAATCACATTTTGTACAAGCTGGACAAAAATATAAACAATGCAAATGATCAAAAAATAAGAAAGCAGGACTTAGCTTATCTTGCAAAGAACCAGGACCTGAAGACAGGAGCAAACAGAAATGAACTGATTACAACGATGCCAGGCACTGGACTGAGAATCCAGGAAGTTTAAATAGCAACACCCCAGGCCTAACGAAGCAGGTGATTACCAACCTGGGAAAAGACAATCCAAGTGCCAAACCACAAGAGACCACAAAAGGGAGCCAAAAAGTATAGTTCACAACAGGCAACATCCTGGAGTTCCTCTGCCAATGCTTCCTGTCTCGGGTGTGCCAGCGGCCGATCTTCTGTCCGAGGAGTTCTCCAGGGTCTGGCAGGAGACCAAAATCGCTCTTGAACAGGAACAGGTCAGGATTAAGAGACATGTCGATAAGAGACACCTGGATCTTACGTTATATCGGCCAGGTGATAAGGTCTGGTTGTCTTCCAGGTTCATTCATCTTAAGATCCCCTCGTATAAGTTGGGTCCACGGTACATAGGCCCCTTTGAGGTTTTGGCTCGTATCAAAGATGTTTCCTACAAGTTGAAGTTGCCCGCTTCACTTCGCATACCCAACTCTTTTCACGTTTCCCTTCTTAAACCTGTCGTTTTCAATCAGTTCCATGCTTCTCCTGCTCAAACTCCTTTGCCTGTTTCCAATCCGGATGTTTTTGAGGTTAAAGATATTCTTGCCATGAAAAAGTCTAGAGCTAGAACCCTCTTTTTGGTTGATTGGAAGGGTTTTGGTCCCGAGGAGAGGTCTTGGGAGCCCCGTGAGAACATACAGGCTCCTCAGATTTTAGCCAGATTTCTTTCAGGTCTTAGAAAGAGGGGGAGTAAGGGGGGGTACTGTCATGGTGCTGTCAAGGTGAAAATATATTTTCTTATATACTTTTGTACTTTTATATCTTATACTGTAAAACAAGAAGTTTTTCCTATCTGCTTGCAAATGTAACTGTATTTAAAGATGGCCGCCAGTGTTTATTTTTACTTTAGTCTAGTGTCTGAAGGGTTAAGTTTCATTTCTTCTGAAATCGAAACCTAAGGAATGAGAAGAAAAGGAGGATTCACCGGGAGACGTCAGAACAAATCAGAAAGACTGAATGCTAGCTTAAACCCCGCCTAATGCACGCCTTCCCCTAACACTCAATATAGTATTGTGTATTTTAGAATAAAGCCAGTTGCTGTACTGCTGCGGACATGTGTGGACGCACGGGCATTAACTGAGTTTGAACCAGCTACCTGTCTGACTCATTCTTATCCGGTACCAGATGCCCTGCACACATATTAATTTGGAATGACTGGTGAAAGAGGGTTATTGTCGTTACGACCCCGACAATTTGGCGCCCAACGTGGGGCGTGGCCAGCGATCCGAGACCCCCTGGACCCATGCCTGGATGTCTGTGGATGATACCCGTAGTGGCTGACCTCGAGGACTGATCACCCTCCGAACACGGTAAGTGGCGATCATATACACTGTATGTGTCACACTTGCTAGTGTCTCAGCCGTTATTGGTTTGTCTGTGGTCTCCTTGGGTCTGGGGAGTGACCGGTCGAGTGATCGAACGCGATGCTGTGCCACGCTCTGAACCAGCAACTGAGAGACGTCGCATCCTGCGCGTCCTCGTGTACACCACACCTCCTCCACCGGTCATTGTACTCCGTTCAACCACCCTACCCGTGACTGTTGTCTAGTAGTGAAGTGGAGTGATAAATTGAGCAGGTTGTAGATTGTGGGGCAGCTTAGAGAAAGGGATAGGAGACGCAGCCTCTGTGATATTGTGCTGACAGGTAACTAAGACGTTCCGAGAGGGGACCACCTGTGCTGACAGGTAACTAAGACGTTCCGAGAGGGGACCACCTGTACTGACAGGTAACTAAGACGTTCCGAGAGGGGACCACCTGTACTGATAGGTAACTAAGACGTTCCGAGAGGGGACCACCTATATTTCAGTGGAGGGGTTCTCATTAGGAGGCTGCCTTCCAACGGTTGGAATATCGTGGCAGGATAGTCTGTAATCACTGTTGTTCAGGTTAGGGACAGACAGGAAACATTGAGCGTGAGGCTCTTTTCCTAGTACGTCGAACGTGAGGCTCCGTACTATATATATAGAACACAGTGTTGATATCGCTGCTAGTGGTCTACTGCCGAAGGCCATAGTATTCTGTGAGTCATGTTGCATCTCTTAAAGCAGAAGTCCGTGCCCCACAAGTTAGATGAGGATGCTGTGGAAGTCAAGGCAATAGTAGAGTCACGGGAGGGCAAGAGGCAGTCAAGAAGCTTATCTGCGAGTTGCGCGAGGCTTAAAGAACAAAGGATGAAAAGTGGTTGATGGAGAGGGAGGATCAGAGAATGTAGAACCCGTGTTTGGTTATAAAATGCCTTTGAACTGTGATCTTATAGATTGTAAAATGGCCGCCGTGCCACTGATGATGAAAACGCAGTCAAAGCCACCGCCCTATAATGGTGGCGGGACGAGCTCTCCAGAAGCATGGGTGTGTCCTGTTTGTGGTGTGCAGAATCCAATCTGGGTGGAAACCTGCCGTGTGTGTGGGGCGGGCCGTCCTTGGGGCTCCGCCCAGACCACGGAGGATCATAGGAAAGTTTGTAGAAATTAAGTCTGAAAACTGCTGCAATTTGGTACTGTGTAGAAGATACGGAGCTCTTATCAGCGCGGAATACTGGATGGGAGGGGGGGAGCAGACCGCTGCGCGACTCCTTTGTCATTTCTCCTCTTTTCTCCTTATCTGTGCTGCCTGTCAGAGAAAGGGGGGCATAGAGCTGGGCTTTTGCATTCTCCCTTCTGCGCTGAAGAATGCTGTGATTTCTCTTATCTATGTGTTTCTGGTAGGGAGGGTGCACGCATGTGGCTGCGCTCTTCAGTCTCTGTATTTTCTTGGTGTAGATTACGCACTGGTAGATTTGTGTTCTGCTTAAAGCGACAATATTGTTTTGAAGTACAAAGAAATATTATAATCTGGAAATTTGAAAGTGAAATAGACCTGTGCCTAGTCTTAGAGGAAAACTTGTAAGTAATTGAAAGATTGGTAAAGGATTTACCTGCTTCAAGTTGAGTGGTTGATATATATCAAATTGAAGATAAACAGGGGGGGCTCCCTGTTAGATAATATGGTCTTTTCTCAGGAAATTAAGCCTCTACTCCCAACTGTAAGCCCTGTGCCCCTTAAAGCCAAGGCACCAATATATCCTGGACTGCCGAGAAGTTCTATGGGCGTCTTATGGTAGTGTTTAAAGATCTGGGATTTTCACTGTAACAAAAAGCCCATTCATACCTTTTTGTAGTAGACCCGATATTGAGATTTCCACTCCGGATGATGCATTGAAAATAGTAAAGAGTTTTCAAAAGAATTTAGCCCAGCAGGAAAGGAAAGGGGTTAAATCAGCAGCGCTTCTTACTCGCTACCTGGCCCCCACCGCTGCAGCTGCGAGGTCACAGCTATGTTCCTTATCTCTATGTAACAGAGTTCAGCCTCTGCCCTCCCCCCACTTCACACACAAGTCCAGCCTCACATTCCAATACGCCTTTAACCCTGTATAGGAATCTCACTCCATCCCAAGCCTCGTTATGTCAATTTTCAGATCAAGAGCTTGTTTTAATCGGTGTAAATGGCAGACCCCCCAGCCCGGAAAGGCCCTTACATCTCCTCTTCCCGTGAAACCTTCACACTTACAAGGCCAGACTTTCCAGGAATCTGAAGCTTGGTTTCCCTGTCATTCACGTTACTACATCACACCTCAGGAATCCCAGGTTCTTTTCTCAGTAGGGTATGGGGACATAATTACCCACCAGGTAGGAGCTATAGTGAACCCCGCTAATTCTACCCTGTCACATAGAGGTGGTTTGGCCCAACAGATAGCCAACAGGGGGGGGCCCAGCCATAGCCCAAGAGTGTCAGGCCTACCTTGCCACTTATGGCCCCTTGCATCCAGGAGACGCTATGTCCAACCAAAGAGGGAATTTGCCCTGTGATATGGTGTTACACGCCGCAGGCCCCGTATATGATTACAAGACACCCGAGCACTGCCGTACAGTATTGCAGACTGCCTTGCAGACAGAGCTCACCTATGCAGGACATGCTACAAGTGTGCTGACTCAGCTTCATGGAGACAAACAGAGACCTGTTGCTTATTACAGCGGCCGCCAGGATGGGGTGGCAAGAGGAAATCCCTTATGTGTTTGGGCTGTGTTGTCTGTCCAGCTGTTGCTACACAAATCTTCAGAGATTGTTTTGGATTACCCACTGATGGTCCATACCCCACACGATGTATATAGTATCCTTAATCAGGTACAATGTCCATGGCTGGACAGCTGCGACTTTGGTGTGCTATTCTCATGCCTACTAATGTGACTTTGAAAAGGTGCACTGTCCTAAACCCCGCTACTCTTCTCCTAGTTCCTATGGATCCAAAGGGGGGGAGGAGTAGGTGACATGAGCAAGGACACTCTTTTTCTTTCTAGAATGGATCCAGAGGAACAAGATTAGGTTTCCAAACCACATGATTGTCTAGAATTGATGTCTCAGGAAACGGCTGGTCTCTAGTGTGCCTATTCTAATGCTGATTTTGAGCTTTTTGTAGATGGATCCCGTCACCAAGATGACCAAGGACGCTACTGTACCAGATATGCTGTGGTCTCAGAACATGAGGTAATCAAGGCAGAGTCAATGCCAGCTCATATGTCTGCACAAGAAGCAGAGCTCAAGGCGCTCACAGAAGCGTGCAAACTAGCAGAAGGTAAGACTGTAAATATCTACACTGATTCCAGGTATGCTTTTGGCATTGCACACGATTATGGGCCTATCTGGAGAGCCAGGGCTTTCCTCACAGCAAATGGCCACCCCTTTAAACATGCTGAGGCAGTCCAGCAACTTATGAACGCACTACAGCTTCCCACCCAAGCAGGCATCATAAAGGTAAAGGCACATACCAAAGGCACTGATGGACGGACAAAGGGTAACGCACTGGCAGACCAGGCTGCCAAGAAAGCAGCAAGCACTCCTGTAGCCTCTCAAGTACATCACCTAGACACCCCACCATCTCCACTTGTGTTGAAAGACATCTTAGCCCGGTTACAAGAACAGGCAAGTAAGGAGGAGAAAAATAGGTGGCAAAAGATAGGGGCTTGCTCTGATACCGTCACTGGACTATGGGGGAGGGGTGAAAAGGTCTGCCTACCACAGGTACTGTACCCAATGATGGCACAGGTTCTGCACGGGAATGTGCACCACTCGAAGACGGCCATGTGTGACACCCTACAGAAACAATGGATTGCCCCCGGGGTTTTCCACCTGCGCAGAAAGGCAGGTACAGAGCTGCATGATATGTGCCACACATAATCAGGGTAGGACAGTGAAAACCCCATCCAAACACACTCCCCGGCCACTTTACCCATTCCGGAGACTGCAGATTGATTATATTCGGTTACCCAGGGTAGGTACGTATGAGTATGTGTTGGTCTGCATTGATTTATTTTCAGGTTGGCCAGAAGCCTACCCAGTTGCCAAAGCTACGGCTAAGACAACGGTAAAGAAACTGATGGCTGAGATCATATGCAGGTATGGAATTCCTGAAGTCATTGAAAGCGATCGGAGTTCCCATTTTACTGGAGAGATCATGTCAGAGGTAATGGCAGCACTGGGGGTAAGTCAAGCATTGCATAGTCCATACCATCCACAGAGCAGTGGAAGAGTGGAGAGACTAAATGGAACTCTTAAGCTTAAAATCCAGAAGGCAATGGCAGAGACTGGTAAACCATGGACAGAATGCCTTCCTCTAGCTTTGTTTTCAGTAAGATATACCCCAAACAGGAAGACAGGACTGTCACCGTATGAGATTCTGTTTGGCAGGAGCCCCAGTCTTGAATGTTTCTTTCCACAACAGTTGCAGCTCAAGTACCAGGACTTGACTAGCTATGTGCAGGCCTTACATGGACACCTTGCCAAAGTGCATTTAACTGTCTTCAGTTATCTTCCAGACCCAGAAAAGATTCCTGGACACCATCCCTTTGTGCCAGGAGACCTGGTGTATGTGAAAAAGTTTGTGCGCAGAGATTGTCTCCAGACAAGATTTGAAGGACCCCACACGGTGATCCTGGTCACCCCCCACTGCAGTAAAACTTGAAGGAAAGAGCACCTGGATCCACGCCTCACACTGTAAAAGAGACCGAACCAGTGTTTAGTCACAGTAGTGACTGAAGGGAAATGTTGCTGTTGTTTTTGATCTCGGGGCTGGGGGCCATCCTCGCCCCTACCTCTTCGGCCCCTATTGTAAATAAGAATCCTGGTCCCACTATTCTCTGGGTAAACCTGACAGCCCCGGTGAATATCTGGCGATTTGATTTCTGTGATGTAGTCAAGTGCCCTGAGACTCAACAGGTGGTAGAGGGAATCATCCAGTTTTATATGTGTGTGTTACCAGAAATTACAACAATAATTGCTGTTATTGGACAGATGCTGCCTGGAATACGGGAGATGATTGGGGATATAAACCTAGCGAAGCCATGTTCCCCAATGATGGGACGGGTAGGAGTCTTTGTGAGAGAATGCATCTAACAGCCCTTCTGCAACCACTTAGGGGCTGTAAATGGGGTAAAAGCTGTCACCCCCTCCTCCTAAATCTTGAAAACCCCCAATCTGCTGATCTGCAGACGTTTGTACTGGGAAGACATTATAATTATGCATTTAGTAGTGGATATTATGGGAACTTAGGCCACATACAGCTCCGGGATATTAACTCCAAACCAACCAAGGCCCCTGTTACCAGTACAACTAAAATAGGCCCAGGTGAGCGTTTGCAAAATGTAGTTAATGAAGTAATCCCCATTCCAGGTCTCAGTTGGCAAGAAGTTTTCTCCATAGAAACCCAAACAGCCCCAAGGAAAAACCTATGGTTAGAATGGGTGAGATACAATGTAAGAGTCCAGAACATCTCTGTAGGATGTATTGCTTGTGCTGCTGCGAATACACATCTCTACACACATGCATTGCTTTTTCCTGATGACACCACTGCCTGTGTCATGAATCTGTTGAAAGGTTTGAAGCCCACTGATTGCCCAGATTACTTCCCACTAATTCATAAGGAACCTAGACTAAAAGGTCCCAGGAGAAGTAACTGTGTTAGCTGACGATTACACCTGCTATAATTCCCACGACATTACAGGTACACCAGTAGGGATCTTCGAGACAGGTTTCTGCAAAGAGAACAGTTCCTTAGATACTGACTTGCTAATCAAACATACACAATATATGTACGATATTTATTGGTTATGTGGAGATGGTAAGCTCTGTCCTAGGTTGCCTAATGCCTGGACAAGCCAATGCACCCTTGTTAAACTAGCTATGCCGTTCAAGATTTTACCTTGGGATCCAAAGACACCTGATGAACCTACCAGAAAGAGGAGAAGTCTCGATCAGCTCCACATGAGTTATGAAGAAGATCCACTAGTATATATATATTGATGCCATTGGAGTGCCAAGGGGGGGTGCCTGACCAGTTTAAAGCCCAGAACCAGATTTATGCCGGCATTGTTTCTATAATCCCACAGGTGCAGATTAATAAAAATGTTGAATGGATCAATTATATATATATTACAGAGAACAAAGATTTGTCAATTTTAGCCAAGATGCCTTTCAGGATATAGTTGAGGGTTTGGGCCCTAACACTTGTATGACCCGTACTGCAACCCGACCTAAGAGAATTACACTGAATCCTGTCCAGACAAGATCACATGTAGTGACATAAGAAGCTGACACAGGATTGTGGTTGGTGGATAGTGGGGACATTAACTTTTAGGAGTAGGCTGACAGTAATCCTTTTGGGAAGGAGCTGTAGACCAGCATGTCATGTCACTCCCCACCACCAGAGAACCAACCACATCAGGTAGGGTAAGACAGATACAGGAGTATTATCCCTGGAGGCCCTCTGACTAGCTAGCTACGCTAAAACAATTGGCTGACCCTGAGAAACAACCTTTCCCATTTTTCAGATAAAGACAATATGATGGACGTATAAGTGCACCTGGGCAGGCCTAGGTAGTTAGTGAGCACAAAAACAGGTGACGTGCTAGGACGCAAATTAAGATTTTCTACAGATGTGACAAAGGAGAGAGTGTAGAGCTATACTTTGGACGGTTACAGCTGAAATGGGAAGATATGGAGTACAGTCCCATAAACCCACTTGATGTTAGAGTATTGGTAAATACATTCATTGACGGTACGAAATATAGACAGCCAGATCTGAATGGC
Source organism: Ranitomeya variabilis (assembly GCF_051348905.1). NCBI lineage: Eukaryota > Metazoa > Chordata > Amphibia > Anura > Dendrobatidae > Ranitomeya > Ranitomeya variabilis. Next base: position 715,244,129 of record NC_135232.1, on the reverse strand, counting down.
GAAATGTAGATCCAAAAGACCTGAAGGTTGCTAAAAGAAGTTGAACAAATTAGGACAATAAGACGACGTGTCATGTATGCTGGAGTGGACACATCTTTCTTCTCCAATTGGTTAGGTGGGATCGAGGGATTCCTTCAACAAGCTTGTCTAGTACGGATTGCCCTCCTTATAGTTGGATCGATAATTCTCTGTTGTGTTATTCCCTTGTATAAAAAGGTTATTGCCAAGGCAACTCCGACTGGCACCTTCCTCAATCAAGAAGTAGACTCACCAGAGTACGATGGTACTGATCTAGGGGAGATTCCTAAGTATATTCCTCTCAAGAGAATAGACAAAAAACCCCATTCTCAGATGATACTAAGAGATTTAGTTTAGGGACAGTGGGAGAACTCCATGTGAGGTTAGTGAAGGGTTCAGCTGCCTGGAGGCCTCTCGCTAGGGGAGAGTTTCTGAGGTGTCTGGATGAAGAAATCCACCTCCCCTTTTCCCATCACATGGACAGTCTCGAGGGATCTTTCTTTAAGGGAAAAACTTAGTGTTTAGGGGGGATTGTCAAGGTGGAAATATATTTTCTTATATACTTTTGTACTTTTATATCTTATACTGTAAAACAAGAAGTTTTTCCTATCTGCTTGCAAATGTAACTGTATTTAAAGATGGCCGCCAGTGTTTATTTTTACTTTAGTCTAGTGTCTGAAGGGTTAAGTTTCATTTCTTCTGAAATCGAAACCTAAGGAATGAGACGAAAAGGAGGATTCACCGGGAGACGTCAGAACAAATCAGAAAGACTGAATGCTAGCTTAAACCCCGCCTAATGCACGCCTTCCCCTAACACTCAATATAGTATTGTGTATTTTAGAATAAAGCCAGTTGCTGTACTGCTGCGGACATGTGTGGACGCACGGGCATTAACTGAGTTTGAACCAGCTACCTGTCTCATTCTTATCTGGTACCAGATGCCCTGCACACATATTAATTTGGAATGACTGGTGAAAGAGGGTTATTGTCGTTACGACCCCGACAGTGCCACTCTGCGCCGCCGCTACTGCCGCCCTGCCTGCCGCTCTGCCTCTTGCTCCCTTCTCCGCTCGCCGGCATACTTACCTGTTTCGGCGTGCTCCTCCTGCAGGCGCGCGTTCTTCCTTCTCCTCTTCATGACTCACCGCAGTTTCTGGGATTCCGCCAGCTGCGCATGCGCAATTCGCACTCCTGCTCCCTCTGCGCATGTGCACTTCCGCTTTTGATATACAGGCGCGCCACTTCTCCTCTATTTGACCCTGGAGGACCCTGATCCGGAAGTCCTTCTGCGTCCCATGTATTTAAGGTAACCCTTCCTCTGCCTCCTTGCCTGATTGTCATTTGAGCTACTAATGACCCAGGTCCTCTCTTGTCTCTGCGCGGTCCATCCAGTGTCTCTGCTCAGTCCGGTTCACCTAGTGTCTCAGTCATTTTCAAGTCTTCCTTGTTTCTCCGTTCTAGTCCGGTCGGTTCTGTGTCTCCTCAATGTCCTGTCCACGTTCTGCCTCTGTCTCACCCAGCCATCCCTGTGTCCCTGTCATTTTCGGTTATCTTCTTGTCTCGTTTCTTTCCAGTCCACACCAGTCCATCCAACGTCTTTTCTCGCTCGGTCAGACCTACGCTCTTCCTCTCTCTTTTGGACCTCCTATTTCCTGTCCCCAGGTGTCAGCTTCTGCGGCAATAGTCTCCCTTGGGCCTGCCCCTAACGCTCCCTGTATTGGGGGTGGTCTACCTGGCTAGCTCACCCTTGGGAGGTTTGTTGTCTCCGATCTGCGGGTTCACTCTAGGAGTTCCAAAACCTTATAGTAACATCACACTCCATATAGTTACAGGAAAGAAATATATCTTGGTACCGTGTTAGCCAGTAGATAGAAAAATATTTAGAATTGAGAGTCCTCAGTGGTTGATACCATATAGTGGAATGCATTTCCCATAGTCTTACATATAGTATAATGTACTCCTCATAATTCTCCATACAGTATAATGCACTTCCCATAGTCCTCCATACAGTATAATGTACTCACTATAATCCTCCATATAGTATAATGCACTTTCCATAGTTCTCCATCTTTTCAAATTACAACTTATTGAATTCAACTTTTGCAATGTCTGGTTTTCTTGGATACACAAAGGACAGAGCTGGACTAGAAGGTGCAAAAAAGTCACTTCTACTTCTTCATTTTCACAATCTTTGGAGAGTACAGTAGCCGCCACCAGCGCCAATCATATTCACAGGTCACATCACCAGTTCTGTCATCCATTGCCAATCTTGTGCCGCCTTCTACCACTTCATGGACTTCACTGTCTTTGCTGAATGAAGAAATCCTTGTTTTTATTTCTGTTTCCTTACATGGGATGACAGTGTGGTATTGCCGGGTCCCTGTGATGGGTTCTGCTTCCTGTAACCGATGTTTTCACAAACTCTCCTCCTCTTCGTAGTCCTGGTTTGTACAATACATGAACTGGATGTTAAGAATATTTTTCTCCCTCCATTTGAGGAGTTGCCTGAGTGTTAAGACTTGGTGTGAATATGGCCTGTGGAGGCCCGAGCTGCCGGCCTGTCATCTGCTCTGCATTCACTGTCTACCCCTGTTCATTCTCAGGTGGAGCCCTAGCAAAGCTTTCTCCTCTGTCCTCTCCTGCATCTAAGCTGTAACATAATAATACAGTAATATCTAACAATCATGGATTATTTGGTAAATATGGACCCCACACTTTTAGACCACAGGCTGAACAGATCTGAATTTGAGATTTTCGAATTGACACTGTAATAGTTTTATTTTTTAAAATATGATCCCATCACAATCCCAGCTTGTATTTTGGTACATATGTGGCTAGGAGCATAGCAGGCACATGTGCAGTTTTTGAAATTTTGAAATTAATCTTTTTTTCAGAAATGCGTTTTAATATTTTGCGTTTGCATGGGTAAAATATTATCAAAGATACTCTTGTGACATATCTGGTGAAAGCCTGTACAGTTCTGAGTAGAATGGTGTTTATTTTTTGTTCTCTGTCTTTTTCTAGCCTGAGTTATGAGGAGAAATGTAAAGGCAGGCAACACCGAAATTTGCACTTTTTCCGAACTTTGAAAATCAATAAAAAAAAAAAAAAAATCTAGATTTTTTTTCTTGACATTTTGCATTCTCTTAGGCTACTTTCACACTGGCGTTAACTGCAATACGTCGCAATGCGTCGTTTTGCCGAAAAAAGTGCTTGCAGGATGCGTTTTTTCTGCATTGACTAACATTAGCGACGCATTTGCAACGCATTTGCGACGCATTGACACACGTCGCAACCGTCGTGCGACGGTTGCGCCGTGTTGTGGCGGACCATCGGGAGCAAAAAACGTTACATGTAACATTTTTTGCTCCCGACAGTCCGCTTTTTCCGACCGCGCATGCGCGGCCGGAACTCCGCCCCCACCTCCCCGCACTTCCCCGCACCTCACAATGGGGCAGCGGATGCGCTGGAAAAATGCATCCGCTGCCCCCGTTGTGCGGCGGAGACAACGCTAGCGTCGGGAACCTCGGCCCGACGCACCGCGACGGGCCGAGCCCGACGCTAGTGTGAACGTAGCCTTACACACTATTACCAAATAACAAAATCTCAAAATAATTAAAAATATAGAATTAAAAATCATTGGTTCACTTGACATGGAATGACCCCATACAGTATAATGCACTCCCCATAGTCCTCCATATAATATAATGCACTCCATTGTCAACATATAGTATAATGCACTCTCCATAGCCCTCCATATAATATAATGCACTCCCCACAGTCCTCCATACAGTATAATGCACTCCTCATAGTCCTCGATACAGTATAATGTACTCTCCATAATCCTCCAAACAGTATAATGCACTCTCCATAGTCCTCCATACAGTGTAATGCACTCTCCATAGTCCTTCATATAGTATAATGCACCCCTATAGTCCTCCATATAGTATAATGCACTCCTATTGTCCTCCATATAGTATAATGCACTCCACATAGTCCTCCATACAGTATAATACACTCCCCATAGGCCTCCATACAGTATAAGTTACTCCCAATAATCCTCCATATAGTATAATGCACTCCTCATAGTACTCCATATAGCATAGTGTGCTCCCCAAAGTCATCCACATAGTATAATGCGCTCCTCATAGTCCTCCATAGAGTATAATACACTCCCCATAGGCCTCCATACAGTATAAGATACTCCCCATAGTCCTCCATATAGTATAATGCACTCCTAATAGTACTCCATATAGCATAGTGTGCTCCCCATAGTTCTCCATATAGTATAATGCACTCCTCATAGTAACTATATAGTATAATGCACTCCCCATATTCTTCCATATAGTATAATGTCCTCCCTATAGTACTCTATATAGTATAATGCACTCCCCATAGTCCTCCATACAGTATACTGCACTCCCGATAGTCCTCTGTACAGTATAATGCACTGCCCATAGTCCTCCATACAGTATACTGCACTTTCCATAGTCATAGTATTATGCACTCCCCATAGTCCTCCATACAGTATAATGCACTCCCGATAGTCCTCCATACAGTATAATGCCCTGCCCATAGTCCTTCATACAGTATCATGCACTCCTCATAGTCCTCCTCATAGTATGATTAGTGCACTCTCTATAGTCTTCCATATAGTAGAATGCACTCCCCATATTTCTCCACATAGTATAATGCACTCACCATAGTCCTCCATACAGTATAATGCGATCTCCATAATCCTCCATTTAGTATACTGCACTTCCCATAATCCTCCATATAGAATAATGCACCCCCATAGTCCTCCATAAAGTATAATGCACTAACCATAGTCCTCCATTCAGTATAATGCACTCCCATAGTACTCCATATAGTGTAATCCACTCCCGTAGTAATGCATACAGTATAATACACTCCCCATGGGTCTCTGTTGTGAATTTGCTTTTTGCTCCCTCTAGTGGTTACTAGTTTTTTGACTCTGGTTTTTCTGTCATTCCTTTTATCCGCACCTGGGTCGTTAGTTAGGGGTGTTGCTATATAAGCTCCCTGGACCTTCAGTTCAATGCCTGGCAACGTAGTTATCAGAGCTAGTCTGCTGTGCTCTTGTCTACTGATCCTGGTTCCAGTTATATCAGCTAAGTCTGCCTTTTGCTTTTTGCTATTTGTTTTGTTTTTGTATTTTTGTCCAGCTTGTTCCAAATCTATATCCTGACCTTTGCTGGAAGCTCTAGGGGGCTGGTGTTCTCCCCCCGGACCGTTAGACGGTTCGGGGGTTCTTGAATTTCCAGTGTGGATTTTGATAGGGTTTTTGTTGACCATATAAGTTACCTTTCTTTATTCTGCTATCAGTAAGCGGGCCTCTCTGTGCTAAACCTGGTTCATTTCTGTGTTTGTAATTTCCTCTTACCTAACCGTCATTATTTGTGGGGGGCTTCTATCCAGCTTTGGGGTCCCCTTCTCTGGAGGCAAGAAAGGTCTTTGTTTTCCTCTACTAGGGGTAGCTAGATTCTCCGGCTGGCGCGTGTCATCTAGAATCAACGTAGGAATGATCCCCGGCTACTTCTAGTGTTGGCGTTAGGAGTAGATATATGGTCAACCCAGTTACCACTGCCCTATGAGCTGGATTTTTGTATTCTGCAGACTTCCACGTTCCTCTGAGACCCTCGCCATTGGGGTCATAACAGTTTGCCAGGCCAGTATTAAATGTTTAATGCATTGCAGAAGAGGGATTATAAGAAAGAAGATTCTGAGTTTTTTTTTTTGTTTTTTTTTCCTCTTCTTCCCCTTTACCTCAAAGTGGCTATGCTTGCTGCAGACATGAATGTCCAGACCTTGATTACAAGTGTGGACCAGCTGGCTACTCGTGTGCAGGGCATACAAGACTATGTTATCAGAAATCCTAGGTCAGAACCTAAAATACCGATTCCTGAACTGTTTTCCGGAGACAGGTTTAAGTTTAGGAATTTCGTGAATAATTGTAAATTGTTTTTGTCCCTGAGACCCTGTTCATCTGGAGATTCTGCTCAGCAAGTAAAGATTGTTATTTCGTTCTTACGGGGCGACCCTCAGGATTGGGCTTTTTCGCTGGCGCCAGGAGATCCGGCATTGGCTGATCTTGATGCGTTTTTTCTGGCGCTTGGTTTACTTTATGAGGAACCCAATCTTGAGATTCAGGCAGAAAAGGCCTTGCTGGCTATGTCTCAGGGGCAGGACGAGGCTGAAGTGTATTGCCAAAAATTTCGGAAATGGTCCGTGCTGACACATTGGAACGAGTGTGCACTGGCCGCTAATTTTAGAAATGGCCTTTCTGAAGCCATTAAGAATGTTATGGTGGGTTTTCCCATTCCCACAGGTCTGAATGATACTATGGCACTGGCTATTCAAATTGACCGGCGGTTGCGGGAGCGCAAAACCGCAAATTCCCTCATGGTGTTGTCTGAACAGACACCTAATTCGGTGCAATGTGATAGAAAAACCGCAAATTCCCTCATGGTGTTGTCTGAACAGACACCTGATTTAATGCAATGTGATAGAATTCTGACTAGAAATGAGCGGAAAATTCATAGACGCCGGAATGGCTTGTGCTACTACTGTGGTGATTCTACACATGTTATCTCAGCATGCTCTAAACGTATAGCTAAGGTTGTTAGTCCTGTCACCGTTGGTAATTTGCAACCTAAATTTATTCTGTCTGTAACTTTGATTTGCTCACTGTCATCTTATCCTGTCATGGCGTTTGTAGATTCAGGTGCTGCCCTGAGTCTCATGGATCTCTCATTTGCTAAGCGCTGTGGTTTTACTCTTGAACCATTAGAAAATCCTATTCCTCTTAGGGGTATTGATGCTACACCATTGGCAGCAAATAAACCGCAGTATTGGACACAGGTTACCATGTGCATGACTCCTGAACACCGCGAGGTGATACGTTTCCTGGTTTTACATAAAATGCATGATTTGGTTGTTTTAGGGCTGCCATGGTTACAGACCCATAATCCAGTCCTGGACTGGAAGGCTATGTCAGTCTCAAGTTGGGGCTGTCGTGGTATTCATGGGGATTCCCTGCCTGTGTCTATTGCTTCTTCTACGCCTTCGGAAGTTCCGGAGTATTTGTCTGATTATCAGGATGTCTTCAGTGAGTCTGAGTCCAGTGCACTGCCTCCTCATAGGGACTGTGACTGTGCTATAGATTTGATCCCAGGCAGTAAATTTCCTAAGGGAAGACTGTTTAATCTGTCGGTACCTGAACATACCGCTATGCGTTCATATATCAAGGAGTCTCTGGAGAAAGGACATATTCGTCCGTCTTCTTCCCCTCTTGGTGCGGGATTCTTTTTTGTGGCAAAAAAGGACGGATCTTTGAGACCTTGTATTGATTATCGGCTTTTAAATAAGATCACTGTCAAATTTCAGTATCCTTTACCGCTGTTGTCTGACTTGTTTGCCCGGATTAAGGGTGCCAAGTGGTTCACCAAGATAGACCTTCGTGGTGCGTACAACCTTGTGCGCATTAAGCAAGGTGATGAATGGAAAACCGCATTCAATACGCCCGAAGGTCATTTTGAGTACTTGGTGATGCCTTTTGGGCTCTCCAATGCGCCTTCAGTTTTTCAGTCCTTTATGCATGACATTTTCCGGAAGTATCTGGATAAATTTTTGATTGTTTATCTGGATGATATTTTGGTTTTTTTCTGATAATTGGGATTCGCATGTGGAGCAGGTCAGGTTGGTCTTTAAAATTTTGCGTGAAAATTCTTTGTTTGTCAAGGGCTCAAAGTGTCTCTTTGGTGTACAGAAGGTTCCCTTTTTGGGGTTCATTTTTTCCCCTTCTGCTGTGGAGATGGACCCAGTCAAGGTCCGAGCTATTCTTGATTGGACTCAGCCCTCGTCAGTTAAGAGTGTTCAGAAGTTCTTGGGCTTCGCTAACTTCTACCGTCGTTTTATCGCTAATTTTTCTAGCATTGTGAAACCTTTGACGGATATGACCAAGAAGGGCTCCGATGTAGCTAACTGGGCTCCTGCTGCCGTGGAGGCTTTCCAGGAGTTGAAACGCCGGTTTACTTCGGCGCCGGTTTTGTGCCAGCCTGACGTCTCACTTCCCTTTCAGGTTGAGGTGGATGCTTCGGAGATTGGGGCAGGGGCCGTTTTGTCGCAGAGAGGCCCTGGTTGCTCTGTTATGAAACCTTGTGCCTTTTTCTCTAGGAAGTTTTCGCCTGCCGAGCGAAATTATGATGTGGGCAATCGGGAGTTGTTGGCCATGAAATGGGCATTTGAGGAGTGGCGTCATTGGCTCGAGGGTGCTAAGCATCGTGTGGTGGTCTTGACTGATCACAAAAATCTGATGTATCTCGAGTCTGCTAAACGCCTTAATCCGAGACAGGCCCGCTGGTCATTGTTTTTCTCCCGCTTTGATTTTGTTGTCTCGTATTTACCAGGTTCAAAGAATGTGAAGGCCGATGCTCTTTCTAGGAGCTTTGTGCCTGATGCTCCTGGAGTCGCTGATCCTGTTGGTATTCTTAAAGATGGAGTTATCTTGTCAGCTATTTCTCCGGATCTGCGACGTGTGTTGCAGAGATTTCAGGCTGATAGGCCTGAGTCTTGTCCACCTGACAGACTGTTTGTCCCGGATAAGTGGACCAGCAGAGTCATTTCCGAGGTTCATTCCTCGGTGTTGGCAGGTCACCCGGGAATTTTTGGCACCAGAGATCTGGTGGCCAGGTCCTTTTGGTGGCCTTCCTTGTCAAGGGATGTGCGGTCATTTGTGCAGTCCTGTGGGACTTGTGCTCGAGCTAAGCCTTGCTGTTCTCGTGCCAGCGGTTTGCTCTTGCCCTTGCCTGTCCCGAAGAGACCTTGGACACATATCTCCATGGATTTCATTTCTGATCTTCCGCTATCTCAGGGCATGTCCGTTATCTGGGTGATATGTGATCGCTTCTCCAAGATGGTCCATTTGGTTCCTTTGCCTAAGCTGCCTTCCTCTTCCGATCTGGTTCCTGTGTTTTTCCAGAACGTGGTTCGTTTGCACGGCATCCCTGAGAATATTGTGTCAGACAGAGGATCCCAGTTCGTTTCCAGGTTCTGGCGATCCTTTTGTAGTAGGATGGGCATTGATTTGTCGTTTTCGTCTGCTTTCCATCCTCAGACTAATGGACAGACGGAGCGAACCAATCAGACTTTGGAGGCTTATTTGAGGTGTTTTGTCTCTGCTGATCAGGACGATTGGGTGACATTCTTGCCGTTGGCTGAGTTTGCCCTTAATAATCGGGCTAGTTCCGCCACCTTGGTTTCGCCTTTTTTCTGCAACTCTGGTTTCCATCCTCGCTTTTCTTCGGGTCATGTGGAGCCTTCTGACTGTCCTGGGGTGGATTCTGTGGTGGATAGGTTGCAGCAGATCTGGAATCATGTGGTGGACAACTTGAAGTTGTCACAGGAGAAGGCTCAGCGCTTTGCCAACCGCCGCCGCGGTGTGGGTCCCCGACTACGCGTTGGGGATTTGGTATGGCTTTCTTCCCGCTTTGTTCCTATGAAGGTCTCCTCTCCCAAATTTAAACCTCGTTTTATTGGGCCTTACAAGATATTGGAAATCCTTAATCCTGTATCTTTTCGTCTGGATCTTCCTGTGTCGTTTGCTATTCACAATGTATTTCATAGGTCCTTGTTGCGGCGGTACATTGTGCCTGTAGTTCCTTCTGCTGAGCCTCCTGCTCCGGTGTTGGTTGAGGGCGAGTTGGAGTACGTGGTGGAGAAGATCTTGGATTCTCGCCTCTCCAGGCGGAGGCTTCAGTACCTGGTCAAGTGGAAGGGCTATGGTCAGGAGGATAATTCCTGGGTGGTCGCCTCTGATGTTCATGCGGCCGATTTAGTTCGTGCCTTTCATGCCGCTCATCCTGATCGCCCTGGTGGTCGTGGTGAGGGTTCGGTGACCCCTCACTAAGGGGGGGGTACTGTTGTGAATTTGCTTTTTGCTCCCTCTAGTGGTTACTAGTTTTTTGACTCTGGTTTTTCTGTCATTCCTTTTATCCGCACCTGGGTCGTTAGTTAGGGGTGTTGCTATATAAGCTCCCTGGACCTTCAGTTCAATGCCTGGCAACGTAGTTATCAGAGCTAGTCTGCTGTGCTCTTGTCTACTGATCCTGGTTCCAGTTATATCAGCTAAGTCTGCCTTTTGCTTTTTGCTATTTGTTTTGTTTTTGTATTTTTGTCCAGCTTGTTCCAAATCTATATCCTGACCTTTGCTGGAAGCTCTAGGGGGCTGGTGTTCTCCCCCCGGACCGTTAGACGGTTCGGGGGTTCTTGAATTTCCAGTGTGGATTTTGATAGGGTTTTTGTTGACCATATAAGTTACCTTTCTTTATTCTGCTATCAGTAAGCGGGCCTCTCTGTGCTAAACCTGGTTCATTTCTGTGTTTGTCATTTCCTCTTACCTAACCGTCATTATTTGTGGGGGGCTTCTATCCAGCTTTGGGGTCCCCTTCTCTGGAGGCAAGAAAGGTCTTTGTTTTCCTCTACTAGGGGTAGCTAGATTCTCCGGCTGGCGCGTGTCATCTAGAATCAACGTAGGAATGATCCCCGGCTACTTCTAGTGTTGGCGTTAGGAGTAGATATATGGTCAACCCAGTTACCACTGCCCTATGAGCTGGATTTTTGTATTCTGCAGACTTCCACGTTCCTCTGAGACCCTCGCCATTGGGGTTATAACAGGTCTCCATATAGTACAGGGTGGGCAATGTATATGGATACACCTAAATAAAATGGGAATGGTTGGTGATATCAACTTCCTGTTTGTGGCACATTAGTGTATGGGATGGGGGAAAGTTTTCAAAATGGGTGGTGACCATGGCAGCCATTTTGAAGTTGGCCATTTTGGATCCAACTTTATTTTTTCCAATGGGAAGAGGGTCATGTGACACATCAAACTTATTGAGAATTTCACAAGAAAAACAATAGTGTGTGCTTTGTTTTAACGTAACTTTATTCTTTCATTAGTTATTTACAAGTTTATCTTTGTTTACAGCCATTGACATGTTGCAGAGGTTAACACGTGAGGAGCAGATAGAAATTGTGTTGATGTCTGTTGAACGCAGTACCCAGGTCATTGCAGCAGAATTCAATGCAAGACACCCTACGCAATAAAACTGTCATCATTCCCATCCTCATCACTGAACTTAATGTTCTGTGTAAACTGAGGGTCCTGTTCAAATATTTGTTTTGCCCATTCTGCAAAGTCAGCGCGCTGATCTGGGTCATCCTCATTGAGATGCTGCAGCAGCTGGATTTTGTAAGGGTGCCATTTAAAAGTAGCTAATATCTGCCAAAGGGATTTTCGACTTATGCCAGATCGGCAAGCTGAATGTGCAATATGAGCAAAACAAAAATTTGAACAGGACCCTCAGTTTATACTGAAAATTATGTTCAGTGATGAGGCAAACTTTTTTGGGTGACCCATTTATATGGATACACCTAAATAACATGGGAATGGTGACAGGGTAGGGTGTCTTGCATTAGGGTGTCTTGCATTGAAATCTGCTGCAATGACCTGGGTACTGCGTTCACCAGACATCAACACAATTTTTATCCGCTCCTCACGTGTTAACCTCTGCGACATGTCAATGGCTGTAAACAAAGAGAAACTTGCAAACAACTCATGAAAGAATAAAGTTACGCTAAAACCAAGCACACACCATTGTTTTTCTATTTTTCTTGTGAAGTTCTCAATAAGTTTGATGTGTCACATGACCCTCTTCCCATTTGAAAAAATAAAGTTGGATCCAAAATGGCCGACTTCAAAATGGCCAGCATGGTCACCACCCATCTTGAAAAGTCTTCCCCTGCACATACACTAATGTGCTACAAACAGGAAATTGATATCACCAAGCATTCCTATTTTATTTAGGTGTATCCATATACATGGCCCATCCTGTATAATGGACTCCTCATAGTACTCCATATAGTTGAAGTGTACTCTCCATAGTCCTCCATATAGTATAATGCACTCATCATAGTAACTATATAGTATAATACACTCCCCATAGTAATGGGGGTAATCCACTCAAAGTCCTCCATACAGTATAATGCACTCCCAAAAGTCCTCCATACAGTATAATGCACTCCTATATATATACTAGACTGCACTCTGATAGAACTGCATAGAGTATAATACACTACCCACAGGCCTCCATACAGTATAAGTAACTCCCCATAGTCCTCCATGTAGTATACTGAACTCCTCATAGTACTCCATATAGCATAATGTATTCCCCATAGTCCTCCATATAGTATACTGTACTTCCCATAGTCCTCCATATAGTATAATGCACTCCTCATTGTCATCCAAATAGTATGCTGCACTCCTCATAATACTCTATATAGTATAATGCACTACCCATAATCCTCCATATAGTATAATGCACACCCCATAGTCCTCCATACAGTATTCTGTCCACCACAATGTTCACCTCTCCTCCTAATTTCCCCGCTTCTTTGGTCTCTGCAGCGAGTGTACTGAAGTGCCACACAACTAAGCAGAGTAGGCGCCATATAGTTTTGTCATTGTGTTCGAATTGCCTGCTACCATTAGCACTCCAACTACTCTGCTCCTCCAGAGTCCCTGCACCCCAACTACTTTGCACCGCCAAAGTCCCTGCACCTCTAGAGTCACTGCACCCCTAACTACTCTACATCTCCAGAGTCCCTGTTTCTCCAGGGCACCTGCACCTCCAGGGCACCTGCACCCCTAACTACGCTACTCACAATCCTGTCACAATTCCTCCACTCAGTGTGGTGAGTGGCATCTCAGACATCCAATCTGGAGCAGGGGCGTGCTGAGCAGTTATTATGGTGAATGACAGTCAAATCACCCAATCAGGGCTGGGGCCTGCTGGGTTTTCTACAGGTGTCTCCTGTTCGGAGTGATTTCCAGGCTGTTTAGCTGGCTGTCTGCCTCTAATCTTTGTCAGTTGTAGCTCTGCTGAAGTGTAAAGTGGTGTGTGTGTGTGTGTGTATTTGCTCTGTAGTTCTGGTATTCTGATCTTTCTTGCCCGACCTTGAATTTGCCTTTCAGTTTGACTGCTCCTTTGCCTATGCCTTTGCCTCACCCCTCTGTTTATGAAATACCCTATTAGCTTTTGACTTCGGACTCCTTGACTTCTCCATCTCATGACTAGTCTGAGAGTAGTGACTAGCTTTACACATCCCAACTACTCTACACCTCCAGAGTCCCAGTGCCCCAACTACTCTACATCCCAACTACTTTGCTCCTCCAGAGTCATTGCACCCCCAAATACTTTGCTCCTCCAGAGCCCCTGCACTCCCACTACTCTGCAACCTAACTACTTTGCTTCTCCAGAGTCCCTGCATCCCAACTACTATAAACCCCCAACTAGTTTGCTCCTCCAGAGCCCCTGCACCCACACTACTCTGCAACATAACTACTCTGTACCTCCAGAGTCCCTACACCCCCAACTACTCTATGCTGGTGTTATGGTAAGTTTTGAATCACACATTCTCGCTCTCAATTTTTTTTTTTTAGAGATGTATTATGCATTCAAGTAGGTATGTCTAGAACTATCTACATCTCTTTCAAAATTTTGTCTAGTACTTCTCCACGTTTTAAAATCACACACATATAAAATTAAAGCCTTACTAAAACATTTGGGTTTATACAGATCTAGTTGTAGATATTTTTCCTCCTAGGATCTTCTCCACATATCCATTTGTCTTGTGAGCAATATTTATGTTATAGAATTTGATGTGCACTGCACGTAATAACTCCCCTTTTCCTTGTCTTCTCCCCATTTTTTCCTTTCCCCTTCCCCTCCCTATTAGACTTGTTTCTTCTATTCACTCACTCCTCTTTGGTATCCTGTGCGTGCTCGCCCTGCCGCTCTGGACGTACGCATCCCGAGGATGTCTCCTGGAACGATGCTCCGATCACGTGATCCAATCCGACTTGCTTCCATGTGATTCACGTGGGCAGCATCTTCTGATTGTGTCACCAGACCGCCCCTCTTGACGCATTCTTGGAATGCGCCCTTCCTGAATGGCGGGTGCATCACACGCCACAATAGGATCCTTATGAGGTTGTGACCCCTAGGCAGCCACATTGGTGGAGCAGGAGCATACATTTATTAGTAAGGAAGCAGTGGGAGTGGACAGAGTTAAATCTATAGGTGTGTGTCAAATTGCTAATCAGTCCCATATTAGAAATGGTGATTTGTATATGGTGTAGGTTATTAATTAGGGATCTGATGTGTGCACACAAGGTAATTGGCCACGAGGGTATAAAATGTTGTCTATGTGTCATGATATCTATAGCAACCTTGCGGGGGTCAGTAGCGGATGGCACAACAAACTCACAATGGGATGAAAAAGGGGGAGGAAGGCCCTATCAATAGGGAAATGAAGGAATGGTCACCTCCTGCTCAAGCCTGAGCCTGTCCCTGCACTCTCCTAACACCCTAAGTGGGTCCTTCCACTCACAGCCATCAGGAACCTCATCCCTAGTTGTCACCTCACACTGCCCTGGCCGGCAAGGAGCGCTAGCCTCACCACTGCAGATGGTACCACACAGGGGATAGTGACATACACAAAAGGGACAAGGAAAAAACACCACACTTAGCTTCCAGACTCAGCTGCGAAGCTCCACACCGCAGATGACACTGAAGCCGGACTTCAAACTCCACTCAGCATAAAATAGGACCCCAGGACCTCAAACAGCTGATACACACTGGCACCAGAGAGCTCCTCACACATCAGCTAGTCTCCAGAGAAACTCTATCACCAACAGTCAGCTGATGCACCAGGTGACCATTTAAAGAGTGGTGGGAGTGGTCACCACCCACATCAGCTGACCCAGCAGCACTGCAGTTACACCTGATTGCCAGTGAGTGACAAACTGACATTAACCCCTGATGGTCTTGAAAGGAATAAACTACTTTTAAAACAGAGTGCAACCAGAGCTGCCACAAATCCAAAAATAGATTGTGACACTATGTTAGCGTGATACCACCCCTGGAAGAAGGCTACACAGTCGAAACATGCGGTGGGTCTCAGGCATACTGCAGTCCCAGCAAGCAGATGTTTTAGCATCTCTATGTGGAATTTAACATTGGTTTGTGAGCTTAGAGAAACATCTAGGATTTATATATACCATTGTTCACTTTCTTATTTTACGATCTAAAGGTATTTTGGTGTAACCAGTGTAACAATAGGTTCTATTTATAACAACCTCACTATCCTCTATCCACACATTAGTCTGCAAATAGTAGACACAGGGACTGTGGAACTACTAAATGGTTAACTACTTTTTAATGTTTGCGTGTGTTTTTATATTTTTGTATTGTTGATTTATATAATTGTAGAATCTCTTATATTTCTGGTTCTTTGGTATAATTCCTCTTATATGATTGCACCTCCAACTACTCAGCATCCGAACTACACTGCTCCTCCACAGCCTCCACACCCCCAACTACTCTACACATCCAGGTGATCTGCATGCACCTCCCCTATCTACATCTACTCTGCTCCTCTCAACCACTCTGCACCCCCAACTACTCTGCATCCCAATTACTCTGCTCCCCTAAAACCTCTGCACCCACAGCTACTTTGCATCTCAACAACTCAAAACCCTCAACCTCTCTGCACTTCACCTTCTCTGCACTTCCAGAGTCCCTGTACCCACAGCCACTCTACACCCCAAACTGCTCTGCTCCTTCAGAGCTCCAGCACACCCAACTACTCTGCCTTCTAAATACACTACTCCTCCAGAGGCTCTGCACCCAGACTTGGCCTGGCCGACAGGAGAATCCTTCAGTGGGCCCGTGTACAAGAGTTAGCCACCATCCTCTTATATGAGCAGTACTTCGCACTATATACTTGAATCAGTATGTACAGACACAGGCGCCATCTTTTTCATTAAACAATCTACCCAGTTCATTGTTATAGACATTTTTGATTCAGGATAATGTCACATTTACATGTAGTTGACAGTGGGGCCCTGGATTTGGCTACTGGTGGGCCCTTGGCACCCAAGTCTTACTGCACCCCTAGTACTCTGCTCCTCCAGAGCCCCTGTATATCCAACTACTCTGCTCCTTCTGAGCCCCAGAACACCCCCAACTACTCAACTTCTACAAAACCACTCTATTCCCAACTAATTTGCATCCCCCAACTACTTTGCCCATCCAGAGCCCCTGCACTCACAACTACTCTGCACTTCCAGAGTCCCTGCACCCCAAACTACTCTGCATTCCAAACTTCTCTGCTCCTTCAGAACCTCTGCACCAAAACTACTCTGTGCCCCCAACTACTCTACTCCTTCAGAACCTCTGCACCCCAAGTACTCTGCGCCCCCAAATACTTTGCACCTCCAGAGTTTATGCAACTCCAACTACTCTGCACCCCCAAATACTCTGTGGATTTTACTGTTATTTTGAGGGCATGGTAGATAAAATGATGGTGGTATGACAAAGGCTGGGAGTCCTGTGGTACAAGGGAGGCTGGGTTCATCTGTGGTACAATGGAGGCTGGGTGCCCTGTGGTACAATGGAGGCTGGGTGCCCTGTGCTACAAAGGAAGCTGGGTGCCCTGTGGTACAACGGAGACTGGGTGCCCTGTGGTACAACGGAGGCTGGGTGCCCTGTGGTACAACAGAGGCTGGGTGCTCTGTGGATCAAAGGAGGCTGGGTGCCCTGTGGTACAATGGAGGCTGGGTGCCCTGTGCTACAAAGGAGGCTAGGTGCCCTGTGGTACAATGGAGGCTGGGTGCCCTGTGGTACAAAGGAGGCTGGGTGCCCTGTGGTACAAATGAGGCTGGGTGCCCTGTGGTACAAACGAGGCTGGGTGTCCTGTGGTACAATGGCGGTTGGGTGTCCTGTGCCAGACTGCCAGACTGGACGGCACTACAAGTCCCAGCCACTCTATCTTTAGTGGCTGGGCAGAGTACGCCATCCAGAGCTTGCCATCCAGAGCTTCTGGTTCTGACATTTCTATCACCAGCACGGCCCGCAGAGTAAATACGCCTGGCGACAGAAGCAGAAGTTGCAGAAGCAGGCTCTGGTGGAGATGTGACAGTACCCCCTTTTATGGGGGCCTCTGTACCCTTAGAAGAAGTCTTAATAGGAACCCGAAGATGAAACTTCATGATCAGATTTTTAACATTGATATTACTCGCCAGGACCCAGGATCTCTCATCTAGGCCATACACCCTCCAATGCACCAGATAATGTACAAACCCTCTTACCATACAAGAATCCAGGATTCTCCGCACCTCATACTCTAAATGTCCTTTAACTAGAACAGGAGGATTTCTCACTGGGTGAACTGGGGAACGATATGGCTTGAGAAGGGATTTATGAAATGCATTTGGTATCCTAAAAGATGGAGGGAGTTTCAGGTGGAAAGCTGCAGGGTCAAATACCTCGATTATCTCATAAGGACCAATAGAAGGAATCTTAAATTTGATATTTATCATGGAAAACCATACCTTGTTCCTGGTTGCTCAGTCGTTAGCACTGCAACCTTGCATCGCTGGGGTCCTGGGTTAAAATCCCACCAACAACATTTGCAAGGTGTTTGTATGTTCTCCCTATGCTTGCGTGGGTTTACTCCGGGTTCTCCGGTTTCCTCCCACACTCCAAAGACATACTGATAGGGAATGTAAATTGTGAGCCCCATTGGGAATGGTGATGATAATGTATGTAAAGCGCTGCGGAATAAGATAGCTCTATATAAGAAAAGCATAATAATAATAATAACTCCAAAGCTTAGGCCTCTAGAATTATTATTAGCAGCTGAGGTGTGACCACCCTGCGCCCTGTTCAAGCTCTCTCTGACCTCAGACCAGATAACCTTTAATTTATCCACAGATTTTTCTACCTCTGGAGTATCCATCATATTGGTTAAAAAGGAACCGAAATTAGGATGCAATCCAAGATTACAGGAAAATAGAGAATTTTGCATGGGTTCTTGATACTGATTATTAATAGCAAATTCAGGAGATGTTCCACCCAGTCAGACTGATGATCAGACACATAGCACTGAAGATATTGCTTGAGTGTTTGATTAGTACTGTATATTCTGTCTGAGCATTGGTTTCTGGGTGGTAGGTAGAAGAAAAAGACAACTCAATATTGATCTTTTTACAGGATATCCTCCAGAATTTGGAAATGAATTGAGTAACATCGTCCGAAATTATATTTAGATTTTCATGTAATCTCACAATGCGATTAATGAACAACTTACTTAGGGTTTTAGGGTTAGGCAACCCAGAGGGACAAATTTACACAGTTTACTGAACCCGTTAACCACGACCCAGATAGCAGCCTTCCCTCCTGGTGGTGGGAGGTCAGTAATGAAGTCCATGGAGAGTTAGGTCCTAATGCACTGGCCCCCAGCTGCCTGCACTAGTGCACTCTCATATGCAGGGGGGATTTTGCATTTGCACCCTGCAAACTCCAGAATTTGGGCTCCTCTTGCCTCCTTTACCAGGCTGAGGCATTTTCCACTTTGCATTGGCTGGGAGGGGGAGGTGCAAGGTGTGCAGCTCCAGATCTTCCTGCAGAGCTGCTGGGAGTTGCACTTGTAGTGCACGTTGCTCACCGTTCTCCCTCCTCCTCCGCTCCGTAAAATAGATTTGCAACAGTTGCAGCCGAGAATCCCAGGCTCTGCACCTACGTGATGGGCCCAGGGCTGCCAACTGAAAAGCTCCAAACTTGGAATCGGGAAGGCACTGCGCATGCGCGGTGTCTGGGGAAAACGAGGCATGAAGGGACTTGTAGTCCAGGGTGAGGCGCAGGAGGCCGCCCTTTTTTACTACCCCCTATTCAATACACGTCAGACACAATACGGCGTGCACCTCTGAAGAATTAAATGGCCAGCGGCCAAAAACGGGCAAAGTGGCTGTGGGCCGGACGTTTCCCACCCCTGATCTAAAGAAACAGAAGACACAACTATACCCACAGCTAGAATAGGAACTGGATCAGAGTCCGCAGACTGAGAAAGACAGAAACTCTGGGAGTGCATCGGGTTTTATGTTCTTAGTACTAGGTTGTAACGTCACAAAATCAAATCTAGAATAGAACACAGTCCATCAAGCTTGCCTATGGCTGATTCCAAATAAGTCGGATTTTTGTGGTCTGTGATAACAGTGACTTTATGTTTAGCACGTTCGAGGAAGTGGCGCCATTTCTAGAAGGTCCATTAATTGCCAACAATTCTTGATTACCGGTGTCCTAATTCCTCTTGGCAAATTAACATTTTTGTGATAACACCGCCTTAACTTCAACCTCAGAGGCATCGACCTCCACAATGAAAGGACGTTCAAGAGCGGACTGAGCCAATATAGGGTCAGACAAAACCATTTATTTTACTCAGAGAAGGCACGGATTACCTCATGCTTCCAATGAACCACATCTGTTATGATCTGGTGACCTTGGAGCCGCATGAGAGACTTTCTCAGGAGTAGGTGGTACCTGTACTGACCGCAAACCCTAATCTAACACCGCAACTAGAAGTAGCCGTGGGATGTACCTAACACGTCCTAGACATCTCTACACAGCCGGAGGACTAAATACCCCTATAGATGGAAATGGGAATTCTATCTTGCCTCAGAGCAGAACCCCAAAGGATAGGCAGCCCCCCACAAATATTGACTGTGAGTATAAGAGGAAAGACACACGCAAGCAGAAAAACAGGATTTAGCAAAAGAGGCACTTCTAGCTAAATAGAAAAGGATAGGACAGAATTCTAAGCGGTCAGTATTAAAATACTAAAAACATCCACAGCAGATAATACAAATATTCCACATCTAACTAAAGACATAGAAAGTATATCTGCATCTCCTGAGAATCCAGCATGACTGAAAAATCCAAACAAAGTCTAAGCTGGACAAAAACACAATAAATTGCACTGGATTGCAAAGCACACTGCATGTGTGCACAGAGACAAAAAACCAGACACTTATCTTAGCTGAATTTGCAGCAGGGCATGAGGAGCCAGAGAGAGATGCAATCCCTCTAAGTACAATGGACAACTGGCACAGACTCATGGATCCTGCACACCTAAATACCTAATAGAGCTGCAATCAGCAGAAACACCTGCCCGGATTACAACCCCAAGACAACTGCACTACCACCAATAACCACCGGAGGGAGCCAAAGAGCAGAATTCACAACAGTACCCCCCCTTGAAGAGGGGTCACCGAACATTCACCAGAGCCCCCAGGCCGATCAGGACGAGCCAGATGAAAGGCACGGACCAAATCAGCAGCATGGACATCAGAGGCAAAAACCCAAGAATTATCCTCCTGGCCAGAACCCTTCCATTTGACAAGGTACTGAAGCCTCCGCCTCGAAAAGCGAGAATCCAAAATCTTCTCAACCACATACTCCAACTCCCCATCAACCAACACAGGAGCAGGAGGATCAACAGAGGGAACAACGGGCACCACATATTTCCGCAATAAAGATCTATGGAAAACATTATGGATGGCAAAAGAGGCCGGAAGGGCCAAATGAAAAGACACCGGATTGATAATCTCAGAAATCCTATAAGGACCAATAAACCGAGGCTTAAACTTAGGGGAAGAAACCTTCATAGGAACATGACGGGAAAACAACCAGACCAAATCCCCAACCCGAAGCCGGGAACCAACACACCGACGACGGTTAGCAAAACGCTGAGCCTCCTCCTGAGACAACACCAAATTGTCCACCACATGAGCCCAAATCTGCTGCAACCTGTCAACCACAGAATCCACACCAGGACAATCAGAAGGCTCAACCTGCCCCGAAGAAAAACGAGGATGAAAACCAAAATTACAAAAGAAGGGCGAAACCAAGGTAGCCGAACTAGCCCGATTATTAAGGGCAAACTCGGCCAATGGCAAGAAAGCCACCCAATCATCCTGATCAGCAGACACAAAGCATCTCAAATAAGTTTCCAAAGTCTGATTAGTTTGCTCGGTCTGGCCATTTGTCTGAGGATGAAATGTGGAAGAAAAAGACAAATCAATGCCCAGCCTAGCACAAAAGGCCCGCCAAAACCTAGAAACAAACTGGGAACCTCTGTCAGACACAATATTCTCCGGAATACCATGCAAACGAACCACATGCTGAAAAAACAACGGAACCAAATCAGAAGAGGAAGGCAATTTAGGCAAAGGCACCAAATGAACCATCTTAGAAAACCGGTCACAAACCACCCAGATAACCGACATCCTCTGGGAAACCGGAAGATCTGAAATAAAATCCATAGAAATATGCGTCCAGGGCCTCTCAGGGACCGGCAAAGGCAAAAGCAACCCACTAGCACGGGAACAACAAGGCTTGGCCCGCGCACAAGTCCCACAGGACTGCACAAAAGAACGCACATCACGCGACAAAGAAGGCCACCAAAAGGACCTACCAACCAAATCTCTGGTACCAAAAATACCAGGATGGCCAGCCAACACAGAACAATGAACCTCAGAAATCATTCTACCAGTCCATCTATCAGGAACAAACAGTTTCCCCACTGGACAGCAGTCAGGTTTGTCAGCCTGAAATTCCTGCAGAACCCGTCGCAAATCAGGGGAAATGGCAGAAAGGACCACCCCTTCCTTCAGAATGCCGACCGGCTCAAGTACCTCAGGAGAATCAGGCAAAAAACTCCTAGAGAGGGCATCAGCCTTAATATTCTTAGAACCCGGAAGATACGAAACCACAAAATCAAACGGGAGAAAAACAGGGACCATCGAGCCTGTCTAGGATTCAGCCGTTTGGCAGATTCGAGGTAAATCAGATTTTTATGATCGGTCAAGACCACAATACGGTGCTTGGCTCCCTCAAGCCAATGTCGCCATTCCTCAAATGCCCACTTCATAGCCAACAACTCCCGATTGCCGACATCATAATTGCGTTCAGCAGGCGAAAACTTACGGGAAAAAAAGGCACACGGTTTCATCAAGGAACCATCAGAATTCCTCTGAGACAAAACGGCCCCTGCCCCAATCTCAGAAGCGTCAACCTCAACCTGAAACGGAAGAGAAATATCTGGCTGACGCAACACCGGGGCAGAAGTAAATCGGCGTTTAAGCTCCTGAAAGGCAGAGACAGCCACAGAGGACCAATTCGTTACATCAGCGCCTTTCTTCGTCAAATCGGTCAGGGGTTTAACCACACTGGAGAAGTTAGCAATGAAACGGCGATAAAAATTAGCAAAGCCCAAAAATTTCTGAAGGCTCTTCACGGATGTGGGCTGAATCCAATCATGAATGGCCTGAACCTTAACCGGATCCATCTCTATAGATGAGGGAGAAAAATTGAAGCCCAAAAAAGAAACCTTCTGCACTCCATAGAGACATTTAGACCCCTTCACAAACAAAGCATTGTCACGAAGGATCTGAAATACCATCCTGACCTGTTTCACATGAGACTCCCAATCATCGGAAAAATTTAAGATGTCATCCAAATATACAATCATGAATTTATCAAGATAATTCCGGAAGATATCATGCATGAAGGACTGAAAAACAGATGGAGCATTAGAGAGCCCGAATGGCACCACAAGGTATTCAAAATGGCCTTCGGGCGTATTAAACGCAGTTTTCCATTCGTCACCCTGCTTAATACGAACAAGATTATATGCCCCCCGAAGGTCAATTTTAGTAAACCAACTAGCCCCCTTAATCCTGGCAAACAAATCGGAAAGCAAAGGTAAAGGGTATTGAAACTTGACCGTGATCTTATTCAAGAGGCGATAATCAATACAGGGTCTCAAGGAGCCATCCTTCTTAGCAACAAAAAAAATCCCGCTCCCAACGGTGAAGAAGATGGCCGAATATGCCCTTTCTCCAAAGACTCCTTAACATAACTCCGCATGGCGGTATGTTCCGGCACAGACAGGTTGAAAAGTCGGCCCTTAGGAAACTTACAGCCTGGAATCAAGTCAATAGCACAATCACAGTCCCTATGCGGTGGAAGGGAACTGGACTTGGGCTCATCAAATACATCCTGAAAATCAGACAAAAACTCTGGAACTTCAGAAGAGGAGGAAGAGGAGATTGACATCACAGGAACGTCATTAAGAACCCCCTGACAACCCCAACTAGTCACAGACATAGACTTCCAATCCAACACAGGATTATGTATCTGCAACCATGGAAACCCCAGCACAATAGCATCATGCAAATTATGCAACACCAGAAAACGACAATCTTCCTGATGGGCTGGCGCCATGCACATGGTCACCTGTGTCCAAAACTGGGGTTTATTTTTAGCCAAAGGTGTAGCATCAATGCCCCTTAAAGGAATAGGGTTCTGCAAAGACTGCAAGGGGAAACCACAACGCCTGGCAAATTCAAAGTCCATTAAGTTCAAAGCGGCGCCTGAATCCACAAACGCCATGACAGAAAATGACGACAATGAGCAGATCAAGGTCACAGATAACAGAAATTTAGGTTGTACAGTTCCGATGGTAACTGAACTAGCGATTCTCTTTGTACGCTTTGGGCAGACTGAAATGACATGAGAAGCATCGCCACAATAAAAACACAACCTATTCTGACGTCTGAATCCTTGTTGTTCCGTTCTAGACAGAATCCTATCACACTGCATAGGCTCAGGCATCTGCTCTGAGGACAACGCCACAGCGCGCACAGTTCTGCGCTCCCGCAAGCGCCGATCGATCTGAATGGCCAGAGACATAGAATCACTCAGACCAACAGGCGTGGGAAACCCCACCATAACATCTTTAACAGATTCAGAAAGACCCTTTCTGAAAATTGCCGCCAAAGCATCCTCATTCCATTTAGTCAGCACAGACCATTTTCTAAATTTCTGACAATCAATTCTGCCGCTTCTTGACCCTGAGACAGGGCCAACAAGGTCTTCTCCGCTTGATCCATAGAATTTGGTTCATCATATAATAATCCTAGAGCCTGGAAAAAGGCATCTACATTAAGCAAGGCCGGATTCCCAGATTCCAGGGAAAATGCCCAATCCTGAGGGTCGCCACGCAGCAGGGAGATGACAATTTTAATCTGCTGAATGGGATCACCAGAGGAACGAGGCTTCAGAGCAAAAAAAAGTTTACAGTTGTTTTTAAAACAAAAAAATTTGGACCTGTCCCCAAAAAACAAATCAGGAGTAGGAATCCTAGGCTCTAAAAGCGGAGTCTGAGCAATATAATCAGAAATACCCTGTACCCTAGCAGCAAGCTGGTCTACACGAGAAACTAATCCCTGAACATCCATGCTAGCACAAGACTCCTCAGTCACCCAGAGGAAAAGAGGGAAGAAAAGACAAAACAGGCTTGTCATGATTCTCAATGGCGAGAGAACATAGCCCAGCATATATGAGAACTAGCTCTTGGAAGATGGAAACTATACTGACCATGAACTAAACCTGCCGCACAACTAGAAGTGGCCGGGTAGCATGCCTACGTTTTTTAACCCTAGATGCCCAGCGCCAGCCGGAGAACTACCTAATCCTAGCAGAGGAAAAGACAGTCCTGGCTCACCTCTAGAGAAATTTTCCCAAAAGGCAGACAGAGGCCCCCACATATATTGGCGGTGATTTTAGAAGAAATAACAAACGTAGTATGAAAATAGGTTTAGCAAAATCGAGGTCCGCTTTCTAGATAGCAGGAAGACAGAAAGGACACTTTCATGGTCAGCAGAAAACCCTATCAAAACACCATCCAGAAATTCCTTTAAGACTCTAGCATTAACTCATAACACCAGAGTGGCAATTTCCGATCACAAGAGCTTTCCAGACACAGTAACGAAACAGCAGCTGTGAACAGGAACAAAATGCAAAAACACACAAGGACAAAAGTCCAACTTAGCTGGGAGTTGTCTAGTAGCAGGAACAAGCACAGAAGGCTTCTGATTACATTGTTGACCGGCAAGAAACTGACAGAGGAGCAAGGTTATATAGCGACTCCCACATCCTGATAGGAGCAGGTGAACAGAGGGGATGATGCACACAAGTTCAATTCCACAAGTGGCCACCGGGGGAGCCCAGAATCCAATTTCACAACACAGGCTACAGAAAAAAAAATGGCTTTTTCCTCCCTTCTTCTGAGATGCATTTAACTCATTGTTGGCCAGTTGTACTGTTATGATCTGGTGACCTTGGAGCCGCATGAGAGACTTTCTCAGGAGTATGTGGTACCTGTACTGACCGCAAACCCTTATCTAACACCGCAACTAGAAGTAGCCGTGGGATGTACCTAACACGTCCTAGACATCTCGACACAGCCGGAGGACTAAATACCCCTATAGATGGAAATGGGAATTCTATCTTGCCTCAGAGCAGAACCCCAAAGGATAGGCAGCCCCCCACAAATATTGACTGTGAGTATAAGAGGAAAGACACACGCAGGCAGAAAAACAGGATTTAGCAAAAGAGGCACTTCTAGCTAAATAGAAAAGGATAGGACAGAATTCTAAGCGGTCAGTATTAAAATACTAAAAACATCCACAGCAGATAATACAAATATTCCACATCTAACTAAAGACATAGAAAGTATATCTGCATCTCCTGAGAATCCAGCATGACTGAAAAATCCAAACAAAGTCTAAGCTGGACAAAAACACAATAAATTGCACTGGATTGCAAAGCACACTGCATGTGTGCACAGAGACAAAAAAACAGACACTTATCTTAGCTGAATTTGCAGCAGGGCATGAGGAGCCAGAGAGAGATGCAATCCCTCCAAGTACAATGGACAACTGGCACAGACTCATGGATCCTGCACACCTAAATACCTAATAGAGCTGCAATCAGCAGAAACACCTGCCCGGATTACAACCCCAAGACAACTGCACTACCACCAATAACCACCGGAGGGAGCCAAAGAGCAGAATTCACAACACACATCTGCCCCCTTCTTAGTTAAGTCAGTGAGTGGTTCAGCAATCTTGGAAAAACATTTTTTAATACATTTACTATAATAGGGGTCGTTATTCTGGCGGGATCCCTCTCCTCCGTTTCCCCTCTGATTTGGTAAGCTGACTTAGGTCGATCCATTACATTTGTACTCTGATTTTTAGGTTTGGCACTTCACTATTTATCAGCTTACCGCTGCACTGGGTCACATTGCATGGAAGGGGTCTCCCATTTTACCCTCCTTCCATGGTTATTGTGTAGTATGGGGACTCTAGAGGGGTGGGTTTCCCCCTGTTCTATGTTAGGCTACGTTCACATTTGCGTTGTGCGCCGCAGCGTCGGCGCCGCAACGCACAACGCAAACAAAAACGCAGCAAAACGCATGCACAACGCTGCGTTTTGCGCCGCATGTGTCCTTTTTTTCATTGATTTTGGACGCAGCAAAAATGCAACTTGCTGCGTCCTCTGCGCCCGGACGCGGGCGCCGAAGGGACGCATGCGGCGCAAAACGCAAGTGCGACGCATGTCCATGCGCCCCCATGTTAAATATAGGGGCGCATGACGCATGCGGCGACGCTGCGGCGCCCGACGCTGCGGCGCAGACCGCAAATGTGAACGTAGCCTTAGTTATGGGAAATTTGCACCTTAAGTACTACTGATAAATGTCTTTTAAATTTTTGTATTAATAAAGCAGTTTTTTATATCATGCTCCGGGTTCTCCTATCTTTATTTAGACTTTATGGAGCGGATTTGATGTGTCTGGTTGCATATAACACACATTTGTTTGCTCCTGACTACTAACATGATTTTGGGATTTGCAATATTATTTACTATAATAGTTTGCAAACCCAAGAAAAATCTGCAAGGCCTTCAGAGACTTGGGTTGCACCCACTTCTTAATAGGTCGGACCATACGGAAACCTTTAGCAGACAAAATATACCCCAGGAAATTTGCTTCTTCAACAAAAAAACAACAACATTTTTAGTTTAGTTTAGCAAATAAAAAATGTTCTCAAGTCTTTGGAGTACACTGCATACATGTTGGATATGTGAATTAATAACAGGTGAATAAACCAAGATGTCATCTAAATAGACAATCACATACAGTGCCTTGCGAAAGTATTTGGGTCCCTGGAACTTTTCAACCTTTTCCCACATATCATGCTTCAAACATAAAGATACCAAATGTAAATTTTTAAGAATCAACAACTAGTGGAACACAATTGTGAAGTTGAACTAAATGTATTGGTTATTTTAAATTTTTTTGGAAATTCAAAAACTGAAAAGTGGGGCGTGCAATATTATTCGGCCCCTTTACTTTCAGTGCAGCAAACTCACTCCAGAAGTTCATTGTGGATCTCTGAATGATCCAATGTTGTCCTAAATCTCTAATGATG
Source organism: Ranitomeya variabilis (assembly GCF_051348905.1). Classification (NCBI taxonomy): domain Eukaryota; kingdom Metazoa; phylum Chordata; class Amphibia; order Anura; family Dendrobatidae; genus Ranitomeya; species Ranitomeya variabilis. The sequence continues at coordinate 715,216,852 of NC_135232.1, read as the reverse complement.
ATAAATATAATCCACCTGTGTGTAATCAAGTCTCTGTATAAATGCACCTGTTCTGTGATAGTCTCAGGGTTCTGTTTGAAGCACAGAGGGCATCATGGAGACCAAGGAACACAACAGGCAGGTCCGTGATACTGTTGTGGAGAAGTTTAAAGCTGGATTTGGATACAAAATGATTTCCAAAACTTTAAACATCCCAAGGAGCACTGTGCAAGCGATCATATTGAAGTGGAAGGAGTATCATACCACTGCAAATCTACCAAGACCCGGCCTTCCCTCTAAACTTTCATCTCAAACAAGGAGAAGACTGATCAGAGATGCAGCTAAGAGGCCCATGATCACTCTGGATGAACTGCAGAGATCTTCAGCTAAGGTGGGACAGTCTGCCCATAGGACAACAATCAGTCGTACACTGCACAAATCTGGCCTTTATGGAAGAGTGGCAAGAAGAAAGCTATTTCTCAAAGATATCCATAAAAAGTGTAATTTAAAGTTTGCAACAAGCCACCTGGGAGACACACCAAACATGTGAAAAAGGTGCTCTGGTCAGCTGAAACCAATGCCAAACGATATGTTTGGCGTAAAGGCAACACAGCTCATCACCATGAACACACCATCCCCACTGTCAAACATGGTGGTGGCAGCATCATGGTTTGGGTCTGCTTTTCTTCAGCAGGGATAGGGAAGATGGTTAAAATTGATGGGAAGATGGATGGAGCCAAATACAGGACGATTCTTGAAGAAAACCTGTTGGAGTCTGCAAAAGACCTGAGACTGGGATGGAGATTTGTCTTCCAACAAGACAATCATTCCAAACATAAAGCAAAATCTACAATGGAATGGTTCACAAATAAACGTATCCAGGTGTTAGAATGCCAAGTCAAAGTCCAGACCTCAATCCAATCGAGAATCTGTGGAAAGAGCTGAAAACTGCTGTTCACAAACGATCTCCATCAAACCTCACTGAGTTCAAGCTGTTTCCCAAGGAAGAATGGGCAAGAATTTCAGTGTCTGTCTGTCTGCTATTTCATCCTTTGTCTCCTCTAGATTTCTAAAACTTAATATGGACAAAACAGAATTCATCATCTTTCCCCCATCTCACTTGACTCCCCCAACAGACCTATCCATTAAAGTAAATGGCTGCCCACTCTCCCCAGTCCCACAAGCTCGCTGCCTCAGTGTAATCCTTGACACTGATCTCTCCTTCAAACCACATATCCAAGCCCTTTCTACTTCCTGCCGACTTCAACTAAAAAAATTCCCTGGATGCGTACATTCCTCAACCGAGAATCTGCTAAAACCCTAGTCCATGCCCTCATCATCTCCCGCCTTGACTACTGCAACCTCCTGCTCTGTGGCCTCCCCTCTAACACTCTCGCACCCCTCCAATCTATTCTAAACTCTGCTGCCCGACTAATCCACCTGTCCCCTCGCTATGCCCCAGCCTCTCCCCTCTGTCAATCCCTGCACTGGATCTCCATTACCCAAAGACTCAAGTTCAAAGCCCTAACCATGGCATGCAAAGCCATCCACAAACTGTCTCTCCATACATCTGTGACCTCATCTCCCGGTACTTACCTGCACGCAACCTCCGATCCTCACATCTCTGGAATATCTTCTATATTCCCCTCTTATCTCCTCTTCCCACAATCGCATACAAGATTTCTCCCGCGCACCCCTCATACTCTGGAGCTCTCTACCCCAACATATCAAACTCTCGCCTCCCGTGGAAACCTTCAAAAAGAACCTGAAGTCCTACCTCTTCCGACAAGCCTACAACCTGCAGTAACCACCGATAGACCAAACCGCTGCACAACCAGCTCTACCCTCGCCTACTGTATTCTCACCCATCCCTTGTAGATTGTGAGCCCTCGTGGGCAGGGTCCTCTCTCCTCATGTACCAGTCGTGACTTGTATTGATTAAGATTATTGTACTTAACCTGTTGAAAATGGTGATTATGCCTCAGCTTTTATATGTTCTTCATAACTCCCCAATTTGGCTTCCCCAAAATAGGTTCTTTAAAATTAATGCACTGTTTAGGGAACTTATATGGTTGAAAAAGGGTGCGAGAATTAAGTTAGAGCACTTACAAAGGAGTAAGGAGGAAGGAGGGTTGGCATTGCCTAACCCTTGGCTATATTTTTTATCTTCCCAGTGTCAACATCTGGCAAGTAGAGTGGAGGACACATCTGTGGAAATAGGGGGAGGTCGAGGGATTCTTCAGTTTCTCGGGGGTCGGGGTCCCCTATTGTCTAAGTTAGAGGCAAATAAATTTAAACCGTGGGTGTCTAAATTTCCGACGGTAATGCTTATGGTCAAAGTGTGGGGTAAAATTAAAAGTTTAAGGGGAATTACTGGGTTCACAAGGTATACCCCTATATGGGATAATCCATATCTGCCGCAATTGAGGACACTGAAGGGGTTTGCGCAATGGCGACGAGTGGGTATCTGGTGGCTCTCACAGCTGATAGATGGGGGTGTCTTTAAATCATTTGAGGACTTACGAAGGGAGTTCTCACTTCAGCATTCTATGTTTTATCAGTATTTACAAGTAAGACACGCTTATATAATGCAGACTCATATACACCCTATTATTATACATCATGATACTGTTATTAATAGGCTCGGTTTACAGGCATCTACAAGGGGACTAATTTCATTCGTGTACGGGGAGCTCCTCTCGAGGGCGCTATTAGGTCACCCGATGACTGCATTGGCGAAATGGGAACATCAAGTGGGGGGGATTTCGGTAGATCAATGGGAGTCAATAATGCAAATGATCCCTAAGTTGTCTCTCAGTGAGCCTAACCGTCTGTCTCAACTATATATCCTTTATAGGGTTTATAGGACTCCTAAGTGGCTGTTTGATTTAGGTCTAAGGCCAAATTCAAAATGTCCCAAGTGTACGCTCGATAATGCAGATATCCTACATATGTTCTGGACGTGTCCCTGTATACAAATATTCTGGATTATGGTTCTCAACTTAATATATATGGCCACAGAGCAGGATATTCCCAGAGATCCTATTGTCTGTGTGCTTGGATATGTTGAGGAGGCGGGAGGAGATGATCATTCACAAATAGCTGTTGCCAGAATGCTTTTTACTGCTAGAAAATTAATAGCATATCACTGGATCTCAGATAAAGTTCCCACGAGGAAGGAGTATGTAAATAAGCTAAACCTCATACTATGCAGAGAGAAGGCCATTTATCTTAAACGGGGTAGACCGGCAGTGTTTGAGAAAATTTGGGCAGGATGGTTGAATGTTCCAGGCTTACCGTCTGTAAGTTTATTCTCGTGATACCATGTTTATATCACCCTGAAAGTGATTTAGTTGTACTCCATGACTGGTGCCTTGGGATATGTGCCTTATCTATGTCTGTATTTTTCTTGTGATATATTTTATCATTGGACCAGGGTTGGGGGGGGGGGGGGGGAGTTGTTGGGAATGGGAAAAGACTGTGGGGTATTTTGGAAAAAATTCTGTTATGTTCTGAAAACTTTAATAAAAAATATCTGATTTAAAAAAAGATTATTGTACTTGTTTTTTTATTATGTATACCCCTTCTCACATGTAAAGTGCTATGGAATAAATGGCGCTATAATAATAATAAATAATAATAATACAGCACTCTGTGAACAGCCAGCTTCTTTAGCAATGACCTTTGTGGCTTACCCTCCTTAAGGAGTGTGTCAATGACTGCCTTCTGGACATCTGCCAAGTCAGCAGTCTTTCGCATGACTGTGGAGCCTACTGAAACAGACTAAAGGTACCGTTACACTAAACGACTTACCAACGATCACGACCAGCGATACGACCTGGCCGTGATCGTTGGTAAGTCGTTGTGTGGTCGCTGGGGTCCTGTCACACAGACAGCTCTCTCCAGCGACCAACGATCAGGGGAACGACTTCGGCATCGTTGAAACTGTCTTCAACGATGCCGAAGTCCCCCTGCAGCACCTGGGTAACCAGGGTAAACATCGGGTTACTAAGTGCAGGGCCGCGCTTAGTAACCCGATATTTACCCTGGTTACCATTGTAAAAGTAAAAAAAACAAAACACTACATACTCACATTCTGATGTCTGTCACGTCCCCCGCCGGCGTCCACCGGCGTGCACTGAATGTGTCAGCGCTGGCAGTAACAGCGGTGACGTCACCGCTGTGCTCTGCTTTACGGCCGGCGCTGACACAGTCAGTGCAGGGTAGCTCTCGGCAGCAGCGCGTGCATATTAGCAGCGCTCTTGCCGAAAGCAGTTTTAACCCTGTGGACGCCGGGGGACGTGACAGACATCAGAATGTGAGTATGTACTGTTTTTTTTTTTAACTTTTACAATGGTAACCAGGGTAAATATCGGGTTACTAAGCGCGGCCCTGCGCTTAGTAACCCGATATTTACCCTGGTTACAAGTGAACACATCGCTGGATCGGCGTCACACACGCCGATCCAGCGATGACAGCGGGTGATCAGCGACCAAAAAAAGGTCCTGATCATTCCCATCGACCAACGATCTCCCAGCAGGGGCCTGATCGTTGGTCGCTGTCACACATAACGAGATCGTTAGCGGGATCGTTGCTACGTCACCGATAACGATATCGTTATGTGTGACTCAGCCTTAAGGGACCTTTTTATTTATTATTCTAATTTACTGAGATAATTACTTTTGGGTTTTGGCTGTAAGCCATAATCATCATTAGCAGAAATAAACAATTGAAATAGATGTTTTGGGTTGTCATTATGATTTTAAAAGAGAAAACACAGTAGTTTGACAATAAATGGCTTCACCCAACCACTAACCATGAGTGGAGAAAAACTTTTGGTGTTATCATTCATATTCTCTGAAAATAGGCCTAGAAAGCAAAAATTCTGCTGGGGTATGTAAACTTTTGAGCACAACTGTATATGTGTAACTATGTGAGCGTTGGGTACGTGTATATATGTAAGCGCTGTGTACGTGTTGTGACAGAGTCTCTGGTAAGGTGATAGAGGGGAGATATGTGTCACTGCGCTTAACGGCGTCAGTGATGTGAAACCAGAGCATTTTTCTCCAGCACACTACGTGTTGTGAGGGTTAAGTTGCATAAAAAGGGTAGGAGAGAGAGGTACGGAGCTGCAAACGCTATCCAGGCACTAATAGAGTACGTAGAGTCCAATTCAAAAGCTGGGTGGCTGCTATATCTGCTGGAGAGCACAGCAAAAATTCAAAAGAAAAAAAGGAAGTGAAGGCACTCCAACCCAGAAATAAAAGAAAAAAAATCCGGCATGTCAAACCAAGTTAAGGGCGCTTTCTATGCGCCAGAAACGCGTCAGGTGTTTCTCATGTTTTTAACTTTGTTTGACATGCCGAAATAAAGGGGGTTTTTCTTTTATTTCTGGGTTGGAGTGCCTTCACTTCCTTTTTTCCTTTCTAATTCTTGCATAAAAGGGCTGGTTTTATGTGGACCTTCATAGAGCGGGTGGTAGAAGGTACACTTTATCTCCTCTGGCAGACCTGCCAATACCTGAATGAGGTCATGATCATGTGATCAATCACATGATGGGTAAGTTACAGGCTTCGGTTGAAATAACCAAGCTCTACAGGCAGTCTGGGTTTAGCTAGCCTGGAGAGAGGCGTCTCCAAAAGCTTTGTGGCTCGTCGGGCACAGACTGAACCTGTGCTGTCCAGAGCGGGGTGCCACCTGCAACATACGGACTGTGTTGCAGCATTTTGTTTTTCTTTTGTGGTTTTGTTCCTGTTTTAGCCGGAAAGGCTGAGTTTGTCTTCCCCACTAGCTGGTTTATGCTGCCTTACAATAAACCAACGAGGGCTTTAAAGAGACGGTGTTCCCATTTTTCCTACCTCTGTTTGTCACCACGTGAGTGAAATGCGACGCCCGCTAGGGCTGTGGGGTACTCGGAACCAGGTCGGACGATTCTTAAAGGAGTGGTCACGTCAGCGGTGACCCGGTCTGTGGCCCTGGGCACAATAAAAGTAATGAGGGAATGTTGGTAGGGTATTTCACGTGACGCCACCTGTGGTGTTTGGCAATAGGTAGCCGACGCTACTTAAGGGGACCGCTGGGGCCGATGGTGTCGCAACTGAAATAGTTCTGCTCCCCACAGGTGGAGCAAGGGCCCAGGGTTACGAGTATAGTCTATCAGGGATCGTGGACGTTGGGGTGCAGGACTGAGGGTGCGGGAAAGGACTATAGGACACAAGGGCTGCAGTTTTATTTACCTTTAATTCCTGGTTGAAGGTTCAGTCCGGAGCACAGGTAACAGGTGGTATTGGAGATCCGGGCAGCCTGGAAGCAATTCAGAATCCACCTATCCAGGTAGGGTCGGAGGTCTCACTACTGCGCTGCTCTCTGGGTTCTTGATGCTTTATGCTCCGCTCAAGTCCCTCTCTCAGTCTGTCCATTAAATGGAACACTACCCACGTGGCAGACAGCTTGAGCCTGTTCCAGGTGTCACTCCCTCGTGGTGACTCCGGACTCTCATATTCATATGCTGCTGTACCTCAGGGTGTCAGCTGGGACCAGGAGACCTGCAATCTCCTGCCCTCTGGTTCTAGTTGCTGGGCCTGCAGTTCCCACATAACCACGGACTCCGGTGTCCGGTCTTTGGTGCTCAGTCCTGGGGTGAGCTCAGTTGCAGCTCCAATCTTCCAGGTTCTCCTCACTAGCCTCTTACTCCTTCACTGTCTCAGACTAACTAACTAACCCCGCCTCCAGGCCAGAACTTATAGGGAAGCTCCCCTGAAATCAGGTGTTAGAGCTCCCCCTCCTGGTATGAAGTAGGAAAGGTGTTGCATGCTGATGTACCTGGATAAGGGATCCCTCCTTGCTTCCAGGCATGACATCACCCCCTGTGAGGGAGGCAACCAGACTCCTGGGATGCCACAGAACTATCACAAGTGGTGTTTTGAATGCCGGCATTGATCCAGGAAAGCTAGTAGCAGTCGTGGTCAAAACCGCATGTCCTGAGTAAAGGAGGCTGCAAGCCAGCGGACAGCATCAGACAAAATGGAGGACCTCCTTAAGCATCTGGTGAGCACGCAGCAGCAACAACAGCTGGCCCATCAGGAGACGAGTTAGTTGCTCATCCAGCAACTGCAGCAGGAGCAGCAGCATCAGGACCAGTTCAGACAACATCAGCAGAAGATCAAGTTGCTTGCTGAGGCAGTTTGGGGAAGACTGGAAGCCCAGCCCAGGAGTCCAGGTGACGACACGCACGTCCGGATGGCGGTAAGGCGAGCAAAGCAGAAAATGACCCTGGGTGATGATGTAGAGGCATTTCTGACTGTTTTTGAGCTGGTGACATGCGAGAGAGACTGCCGCCAGACCAATGGGCGGAGGTGTTGGCGCCCTATCTAACCGGCGAGCCCCTGAAGGCTTATTATGACTTGGCCTTACAAGATGCCCGGGAGTATGTCAAACTGAAAACTGAGCTCCTGGCACGCTCAGGGGTGACTGTTTGTCCAAGCCCAAAGGCTTCATCACTGGGCGTATTGCAGTGATAAGCCACCATGCTCCCAAATGTTCGACTTACTTCACCTTGTGCAGAAATGGTTACAGTCGGAGTCCTTCACCCCAGCACAGATTATGGAGCGGGTTGTAATGGACAGGTTTATTCATTCCCTCCCTAGGTCGGTACAGACATGGGTGGCCCAGGGGGATCCTCAGAATGCGGATGACTTGGTCGGCCTAGTAGAAAGATACCAGGTGGTCGAGCGGTCCCAAAAGAAGTCAGGGTGTGCATCTCCATCCTGGGGTACCCAGCGGGAGCCTGAGTCCCAAAAGAGGGTTAACAGAGCCACCATTGGGGGAGGGCCAAAATCCCAAGGTCCCATTGAAGGGGCGCAAAAAACTGCTGGTAAGGACTTGATCTGTTGACAGTGTCACGGTCCTGGACACATCGCTGCCCGTTGTCTTTTGCCTTCTGAGCAGATGGACTGCAGTCTACGCCGGCGCTGCTCATACTTCGGTTATCCTGCTTGCAGTGTTGACCATCAGCCCGGGGATGGGCCTCAGTCATGTCCTGTGACAGTAAACAGGGCGCTGGTATCAGGACTATTGGACTCAGGGAGTTTGGTGACCCTGATAAGGTCTACACTCCCCCACCAGCTGGTTCAGGGAAACATGTGGCGTCCGCTGTATCCACGGCGATGCCAAGGACTACCCTGTTGCCTGAGTCTGTATAAGAACCAACTGTGGCACTGAGTCCCATGAGGTCGGGGTTGGGAAAGACTTGCTAAACCCCGTGATAATCGTCTGGGACTTCAGCCTGTTTTGGAACTTGGGGGAAGGCTGCAATGATAAGTGATTCAGACAGAAGCCAGCCCAAACTTGCTCAATCCCCGTCATAGCCAGAGGTGGAGGAGTTCCCCTTATGTATCATGGCGGGTGACGAGGATGAGGCGGAGGTCAATGATGCTGAGATTGCTGATCTGGGGGTTTCTGGGGAAAAATTTGGCTCTGCTCAAACGCGGGATGTTACCCTTAAGAATGCATTTGAAAATGTGTCTGTAATTGATGGCGTTGCTCAACAGCCGAGGGCTGACACCAGGCTCCCACATTTCGCCATGAATAGCAAGTTGCTATATCTGGTAACCACACTGAGGGGAGGGGAGATTGTAGAGCAGCTTTTAGTTCCAGGTCCCTACCAGCAGAGGGTGTTAGACATGGTCCATTCACATGTTTTGGAAGGACATCTGGGGGTTGAAAAAACAAAGCAATGGATAATGCGGAGGTCCTATTGGCCGGGGTGTTACCGGGAGATCTTAAATTATTGTAGATCCTGCCCCACCTGCCAGATAACTGCTCCCTCTACTAACTTCCGAAGTCCCCTAGTTCTGTTGCTGGTGATAGAGGTCCCATTTCAAAGGATTGCCATGGATCTAGTGGGACCTCTAGTTAACTCTGCACAAGGGCACCAATACATCTTAGTGGTCATGGACTATGCGACCTGGTACCCGGAAAAAATGCCTCAGCCAAGAGTATCGCCAGGGAACTTGTTCATATTTTTGCAGAGATCTTGACTGACCAAGGAACCCCGTTCATGAGCATGGTGATGAGGGAATTGTGTAAGGTCCTTCAGATTGCCCAGCTGCGAACCTCAGTCTACCATCCACAGACGGCTTAGGGTACCGTCACACAGTACCATTTACATCGCTACGACGGCACGATTCGTGACGTTGTAGCATCGTATGATTATCGCTCCAGCGTCGTAGACTGCGGTCACATGTTGCAATCCCGGCGCTGGAGCGATGCCGAAGTCCCCGGGTAACCAGGGTAAACATCGGGTTACTAAGCGCAGGGCCGCACTTAGTAACCCGATGTTTACCCTGGTTACCAGCGTAAACGTAAAAAAAAACAAACAGTACATACTTACATTCCGGTGTCTGTCCCCAGGCGTCTCAGCTTCTCTGCACTGTGTAAGCACAGCGGCCGGAAAGCACAGCGGTGACGTCAGACGTCACCGCTGTGCTCGCTTTCTGGCTGGCCGGCGCTCACAGTGCAGAGAAGCTGAGACGCCGGAGGACAGACACCGGAATGTGAGTATGTACTGTTTTTTTTTTTTTACGTTTACGCTGGTAACCAGGGTAAACATCGGGTTACTAAGCGCGGCCCTGCGCTTAGTTACCCGATGTTTACCCTGGTTACAAGCGAACACATCGCTGGATCGCTGTCACACACAACGATCCAGCAATGTCAGCGGGTGATCAAGCGACGAAAGAAAGTTCCATACGATCTGCTACGACGTACGATTCTCAGCAGGGTCCCTGATCGCTGCTGCGTGTCAGACACTGCGATATCGTATGGATATCGCTAGAACGTCACGAATCGTACCGTCGTAGCGATCAAAATGGCACTGTGTGACGGTACCCTTAGTAGAGCGCTTCAATAAGACCTTGAAGGTGATGCTCAAGAAGGTAATTGAGAAAGACAGCCGAGATTGGGACTATCTGCTTCTGTTCCTGCTCTTCTCAATCAGAGAAGTGCCACAAGCCTCTACTGGCTTGTCACAGTTCGAGCTCTTGTATGGTCGACATCAGAGACGACTCCTGGACATTGCCAAGGAAACCTAGGAAGCTGAGGTCACGCCATACCGCAGCATCATAGAGCGTGTCGCCCAGTTACAGGAGAGGATGGCGAAAATGATGCCAATCGTGAAGGAGCATCTTCTGCAGGCACAGGAAGCTCAGGCAAGGGTATACAACTGGTCAGCTAGAGTGAGGCAGTTGCAGCTCGGGACCGCGTGCTAGTGCTTATCCCCACGGTAGAGAGCAAGTTCTTAGACAAGTGGCAAGGCCAATACGAGGTGGTGGAGAAGCTGAGTGAAGTAAAATCCAAGGTACACCAGCCAGACCGAAGGAAGCCGCACCAAATATACCACTTGAACCTGCTGAAGCCATGGTGGGAACGGGAACTGCTGGAAACCCCTGGAAACCCCTTGCCTAGGAGCCAATCGCCAGGCCATAGTGGACGACATCATTGTTGCAAAGAACTCTCACACCGGCCCAGAGACAATAGTGTCGGGAACTGTTGCAGTGGAACCGTGTCCTGTTCTCCGAGTTGCCAGGGTGTAAGCAGGTGACTGAGCATGATGTTTTGACAGAGCCACATGTAAGGGTAAGCCTCAGGCCCTATCGTATTCCAGAAGCACGTCGGGAGGTAATAGCCAATGAGGTGAAGAGGATGTTAGACCTTGGGGTGATCGAGGAGTCAAAAAGCGGATGGTCGAGTCCCATCGTCCTCGTGCTGAAGCCCAATGGTGAGTGGCTGTTCGGCAATGATTACCGCAAACTGAATGAAGTTTTCAAATCTGATGCGTATCCAATGCCCCGGGTGGACGAACTCATTGAGAGACTAGGGACCGTGAGGTACATTACAACCGTCGACCTGACAAAGGGCTATTGGCAGATCCCCATGTCCCAGATTGCTATGGAGAATACGCTTTCTCGACACCTGATGGGTGTTTACAATACACCAGAATGCCTTTTGGTCTACAGGGGCTCCAGCAACCTTCCAGAGGATTATGGAATGAGTCCTGGCACCGCATAAGAAGCATGCCGCCGCCTACCTGGATGACATTGTGGTCTTTAGCCCGGACTGGGGTAGTCATCTACCAAAGGTACAGGCTGTTCTGTATGCGTTGAGGAATGCGGGGTTCACCAGCAACCCAAATAAATGTGCCGTAGGAAAGGAAGAGGCCAAATACCTAGGCTATGTTGACGGGAGGGGGAGATCAAGCCCCAGATAAACAGGATTGAGGCGATCCAGAAATGGCCACAACCACTGTCCAAGAAGCAAGTGAGAGCGTTTCTTGGAATTGTGGGTTACTACCGGCGGTTTATCCCAAGGTTCGCCATGATTGCCGCACCTTTAATGGACCTCCTTCAAGGCACAAGGTCGACGTTATTTAAATTGTCTGATGTGACTGAGATGGCTTTCCGGGAGCTGAACCAGGCTGTATGTAAGCATCTGGTTCTGGTTCCATTAGACTTCAGCAAAGAGTTCATCGTAAAGACAGATGCGTCAGAATTCGGCTTGGAAGCCACACTGTCTCAGGAGGTGAATGGGGGGGGAGCAACCATCCTGTATCTGAGCCAGAAGCTCTCTTCATGTGAAATAAACTATGCCATAGTTGAAAAGGAGTGCTTGGCCATAAAATGGACCGTGGATACCCTGAGTACTACCTGCTAGGCCGTAGGCTTAAGTTGGTATCTGACCATGCCCCTCTGAGGTGGTTGAGGGAAAAGAAAGGTAGGAATGCTCGGGTGACAAGATGGTTCTTGGGCCTCCAAGAGTTAACTTTTCACGTAGAACATAGGCCAGGAAAGTTGCACTGGAATGCAGATGCCCTGTCCAGATGCCCCTGCCTAGAGAGTGAAGGTGCCAAAACCCCCGCCTTTGGTCAGAGGGGGGGAATATGTGACAGAGTCACTGGTAAGGTGATGGAGGGGAGATGTGTCACTGAGATTAACGGCGTCAGTGATGTGAAACCAAGGTTAAGTTGCATAAAACTGAGGGTTAAGTTGTATAAAAAGGGTTGGTTTTATGTGGACCTTCATAGAGTGGGTGGGAAAAGGTTCACTTTATCTCCCTTGGCAGATCTGCCAGGACCTGCATGAGGTCATGATCATGTGATCAATCACATGATGGGGAAGTTACAGGCTTGGGTTGAAATAACCGAGCTCTACAGGCAGTCTGGGTTCAGCTAGCCTGGAGAGAGGCGTCTCCAAAGGCTTTGTGGCTTGTCGAGCACAGACTGAACCTGTGCTGTCCAGAGCGGGGTGCTACCCGCAACATACGGACTGTGTTGCAGCATTTTGTTTTTCTTTTGTGGTTTTGTTCCTGTTTTAGCCGGAAAGGCTGAGTTTGTTTTCCCCACTAGTTGGTTTATGCTGCCTTAGGCCGGCGTCACACTAGAGTTTTACGGACGTATGAGAGGTGCAAAAACTACGCATTGCACACTGACCAATGATTATGGAGCAGCTCCTATCTGCCGTATATTTCGCAGCCGTATTTTACGGGCGTAGAAAATTGCAGCATGCTGCGTTTGTCAGCGTATTGCGCAAAAAATCCGCCAATGAAAATCTATGGGGCGAGAAAAATACGGATTACACACAGACCATCAGTGTGACTTGCGAGAAATACGCAGCGGTGTTCTATAGAAAAGCTGGCAATTCAGGGCGGTGTACAGTACAATCACACTGACAGGTTACACTAGAATAGGTAAAATAAATGTCTACACATACAAAAGGTATATATATATATATATATATATATATATATATATATATATATATATATATCAGTGAGACATATATATTGTGTATATATGTATACATTTATATTTCATACAGTGCTAGATAGCATAAAAGCCAGTAATTCAATTGCCGGCTTTTGCTATCTCCCTCCCAAACCCGACAGGATATGAGACATGGTTTACATACAGTAAACCATTTCATATCCCTTATTTTTATACACATTCCTCACTAATAATGTTCCAAGTGTATGTGTGCATAATTTGGTGGCTCTAGCTGTTAAAATAAAGGGTTAAATCACGGAAAAATTGGCGTGGGCTCCCGCGCAATTTTCTCCGCCAGAGTGGGAAAGCCAGTGACTGAGGGCAGCTATTAATAGCCTAGAGAGGGACCATGGTTATTGCCCCCCCAGCTAAAAACATCTGCCCCCAGCCACCCCAGAAGAGGCACATCTGTAAAGATGCGCCTATTCTGGCACTTAGCCTCTCTCTTCCCACTCTCCTGTAGCAGTGGGATATGTGGTAATAAAGGGTTAATGCCACCTTGCTATTGTAAGGTGACATTAAGCCTGGTTAATAATGGAGAGGTGTCAATAAGACACCTATCCATTATTAATCCCATAGTAGTAAATGGTTAATAAAACACACACATTAGGAAAAAAGTATTTTATAGAAATAAATACACATTGTGTTGTAATAGTTTATTATACTCTTAATCCAAATGACGACCCTCGTTCTGTAAAAAAGGAAAAATAAAAAAACAACAATATCCCATACCTATCCGCCGTTACAGTCATGTCCCACGCTGTAAATCCATCTGAAGGGGTTAAACAATTTTACAAGCAGGACCGCCCCTGCCTGTAAAAACTGTGGAATGAATGGAAAGCAGGGGATCGTAGCTACCTAGACTTGCGGTGCTGCACCCCCTGCTGGCATAACCTCAGATGAACTCGAGCCTGGGAATTTTTCGGAATATTTTTTCAGAAAGATGGTGAGCCATCTTCAGCACCCGACGCCAGGGAACAGCGCTTAATGTAGCACTTCTTCCCCGGTGCTGATGCGTGTCACACGGATGACATCCATGTGTGTTCTCCGTGTGAGAGGAGTTTTGCTGTCCGTGCCGATGGTAATAAACGGACATGTCTACTTGTGGGGCACACGATCCATGGAAACACACGGACGTGCACAGGCCCATTCATTTGAATGGGTTTACATGTGTCTCCAGTACGTGTGAAAACTGTCACCACACGTACTGGAGACACTGAAGTGTGAAAGAGGCCTACCTGTGTATATGTGACGTGTATATATGTGAGCACTGTGTGTATGTGACTGTGTAATATGATGAGGCGTACTGTATATGTATAATCTATATAGTTGTGTGTGTACACGTTATCCCAGTTACGATATGTGATGAAGGGTATTTTATTTTTCTAAGTGTGTACATGGACATTGGAAGGGGCCTTCATCCTACACAGGACCCGCGCCATAAGTGTTCACCCCTGAACAGAGTCAGACAGGACGTCACATGCAGTTGAACGCCATTACACTGGTCCCTGAGGTAAATTCCCGCAGTTTAACTCGCTGTGGTTGGGCGAGGTCGGCCGACTACGGTATCTCAGGAAACCGACTTAGGAGAGCGTCATTAAGGAATCACCATACTACAGCGGCAAGAGAGGAGCCGCCAGGTAAAGCCGGCTGTGATGATTGGATCTCTCCGAGACACAAAGCGCTGTGATTGGCTGCAGCCGAGACAAGGAGCGCTGTGATTGGCCACATCGTCACCTCATCGTTTTCCTCCTCATCTTGTGTCCCGACTCCCGCGCATTTCTGAGGTAAAGCCTGAGGTAAAACGTCTAAAATGCGGCAGACAGAAAGTAATAAGGATGTCATCACTATCGCCAGGAAGAGTAATAATATGTGTACAGGTGAGACTAATAATACTGCGATACTACAGTACAGGAGATACTAATAATACTGTGATAGTACAGTACGGGTAAACCGTAATTATCCTGTGATATAAGAGTACAGGTGAGCCTTAATAATACTACGATATTACAGTACAGATGAGCAGTAATAATCCTGTGATATTACAGTACAGGAGATACTAATACTGTGATATTACAGTACAGGAGATACTAATACTGTGATATTACGTAGCGATGAGCAGTAATAATTCCGTGATATTACAGTACAGGAGAGCAGTGATAATACTGTGATATTACAGTGTGGGTGAGACTAATCATACTGTGATATTACAATACAGGTGAGCAGTAATTACACGGTGATATTACAGTACAGGAGATACTGATAATACTGATATTACAGTAATAATAATTTTATTTATATAGCGCCAACATTCTGCAGCGCTTAAACAGTACAGTTGAGACTAATGATACTGTGATATTACAGTACAGGAGGACAGTAATAATCCTGTGATATTACAGTACCGGAGAGACTAATAATACTGTGATATTACAGTGCAGGTGAGCAGTAATTATACTGTGATAGTACAGTACAGGAGAGCAATAATAATACAGTGATATTACAGTACAGGTGAGCAGTAATTATATTGTAATATTACAGTACAGGTGAGACTAATACTGTGATATTACAGCACTGGTAAGCAGTAATTATACTGTGATATTACAGTACAGGAGCGCATTAATAATCCTGTGATATTACAGTACAGGAGAGCAGCAATATTACTGTGATATTACAGTACAGGAGAACAGCAATAATACTGTGATATTACAGCTGAGGCTAATAATACTGTGATATTACAGTAGAGGTGAGCAGTAATACTGTGATATTACTGTACAGGAGATACTAATAATACTGGGATATTACTGTACAGGTGAGACTAATAATACTGTGATATTACAGTACAGGTGAGCAGTAATAATACTGTGATATTACAGTAGAGATGAGCAGTAATAATACTGTGATATTACAGTACAGATGAGCAGTAATAATACTGTGATATTACAGTACAGGTGAGCAGTAATTATACTGTAATATTACAGTACAGGAGAGTAGTAATGATCCTGTGATACTACAGTACAGGAGAGCAATAATTATACTGTGATATTACAGTACAGGTGAGACTAATAATACTGTGATATTACAGTACAGGTGAGCAGTAATAATCCTATGATATGACAGTACAGCAGAGCAATAATAATCCTGTGATTTGACAGTAGAGGAGAGCAGTAATAATACTGTGATATTACAGTAGAGATGAGCAGTAATACTGTGATATTACAGTACAGGAGAGCAATAATAATCCTGTGATATGACAGTACAGGAGAGCAGTAATAATACTGTGATATTACAGTAGAGATGAGCAGTAATACTGTGATACTACAGTAGAGATGAGCAGTAATAATCCTGTGATATTACTGTACAGGAGAGCAATAATAATCCTGTGATATGACAGTACAGGAGAGCAGTAATAATACTGTGACATTACAGTAGAGATGAGCAGTAATAATCCTGTGATATTACAGTACAGGAGAACAATAATCCTGTGATATGACAGTACAGGAGAGCAGTAATAAATACTGTGATATTACAGTAGAGATGAGCAGTAATAATCCTGTGATATTAAAGTACAGGAGAGCAATAAGAATCCTGTGATATGACAGTACAGGAGAGCAGTAATTATACTGTGATATTACTGTACAGGTGATCAGTAATAATACTGTGATATTACAGTACAGGTGAGACTAATAATCTTGTGATATTACTCTACAGGAGAGCAGTAATTATACTGTGATATTACAGTACAGGTGAGACTAATAATCCTGTGATATTACAGTACAGGAGAGCAGTAATTATACTGTGATATTACTGTACAGGTGAACAGTAATAATACTGTGATATTACAGTACAGGTGAGACTAATAATCTTGTGATATTACTGTACAGAAGAGCAGTAATTATACTGTGATATTGCTGTACAGATGAGCAGTAATAATACTGTGATATTACAGTACAGGAGATACTAATACTGTGATATTACGTAGCGATGAGCAGTAATAATTCCGTGATATTACAGTACAGGAGAGCAGTGATAATACTGTGATATTACAGTGTGGGTGAGACTAATCATACTGTGATATTACAATACAGGTGAGCAGTAATTACACGGTGATATTACAGTACAGGAGATACTGATAATACTGTGATATTACAGTAATAATATTTTTATTTATATAGCGCCAACATTCTGCAGCGCTTAAACAGTACAGTTGAGACTAATGATACTGTGATATTACAGTACAGGAGGACAGTAATAATCCTGTGATATTACAGTACCGGAGAGACTAATAATACTGTGATATTACAGTGCAGGTGAGCAGTAATTATACTGTGATAGTACAGTACAGGAGAGCAATAATAATACAGTGATATTACAGTACAGGTGAGCAGTAATTATATTGTAATATTACAGTACAGGTGAGCAGTAATACTGTGATATTACAATACAGGAGAGAAGTAATAATACTGTGATATTACAGTACAGGTGAGCAGTAATACTGTGATATTACAGTACAGGTGAGCAGTAATACTGTGATATTACAGTACAGGTGAGCAGTAATAATACTGTGATATTGCAGTACAGCAGAGCAGTAATTATACTGTGATATTATAGTACAGGTGAGCAGTGATTATACTATTATAGTACAGGTGAGACTAATACTGTGATATTACAGCACAGGTAAGCAGTAATTATACTGTGATATTACAGTACAGGAGCGCATTAATAATCCTGTGATATTACAGTACAGGAGAGCAGCAATATTACTGTGATATTACAGTACAGAAGAACAGTAATAATACTGTGATATTACAGGTGAGGCTAATAATACTGTGATATTACAGTAGAGGTGAGCAGTAATAATACTGTGATATTACTGTACAGGAGATACTAATAATACTGGGATATTACTGTACAGGTGAGACTAATAATACTGTGATATTACAGTACAGGTGAGCAGTAATAATACTGTGATATTACAGTAGAGATGACCAGAAATAATACTGTGGTATTACAGTACAGATGAGCAGTAATAATACTGTGATATTACAGTAGAGCTGAGCAGTAATTATACTGTGATATTACAGTGCAGGTGAGCAGTAATAATACTGTGATATTGCAGTGCAGGTGAGACAAATAATACTGTGATATTACAGTACAGGTGAGCAGTAATTATGCTGTAATATTACAGTACAGGAGAGTAGTAATGATCCTGTGATACTACAGTACAGGAGAGCAATAATAATACTGTGATATTACAGTACAGGTGAGACTAATAATACTGTGATATTACAGTACAGGTGAGCAGTAATAATCCTGTGATATGACAGTACAGCAGAGCAATAATAATCCTGTGATTTGACAGTACAGGAGAGCAGTAATAATACTGTGATATTACAGTAGAGATGAGCAGTAATACTGTGATATTACAGTACAGGAGAGCAATAATAATCCTGTGATATGACAGTACAGGAGAGCAGTAATAATACTGTGATATTACAGTAGAGATGAGCAGTAATAATCCTGTGATATTACAGTACAGGAGAACAATAATAATCCTGTGATATGACAGTACAGGAGAGCAGTAATAAATACTGTGATATTACAGTAGAGACGAGCAGTAATAATCCTGTGATATTAAGGTACAGGAGAGCAATAAGA
Source organism: Ranitomeya variabilis (assembly GCF_051348905.1). NCBI lineage: Eukaryota > Metazoa > Chordata > Amphibia > Anura > Dendrobatidae > Ranitomeya > Ranitomeya variabilis. The sequence continues at coordinate 715,198,404 of NC_135232.1, read as the reverse complement.
ATCCTGTGATATGACAGTACAGGAGAGCAGTAATTATACTGTGATATTACTGTACAGGTGATCAGTAATAATACTGTGATATTACAGTACAGGTGAGACTAATAATCTTGTGATATTACTGTACAGGAGAGCAGTAATTATACTGTGATATTACAGTACAGGTGAGACTAATAATCCTGTGATATTACAGTACTGGAGAGCAGTAATTATACTGTGATATTGCTGTACAGGTGAGCAGTAATAATACTGTGATATTACAGTACAGGTGAGACTAATAATCCTGTGATATTACAGTACAGGAGAGCAGTAATTATACTGTGATATGACAGTACAGGAGAGCAGTAATAAATACTGTGATATTACAGTAGAGATGAGCAGTAATAATCCTGTGATATTAAAGTACAGGAGAGCAATAAGAATCCTGTGATATGACAGTACAGGAGAGCAGTAATTATACTGTGATATTACTGTACAGGTGATCAGTAATAATACTGTGATATTACAGTACAGGTGAGACTAATAATCTTGTGATATTACTGTACAGGAGAGCAGTAATTATACTGTGATATTACAGTACAGGTGAGACTAATAATCCTGTGATATTACAGTACAGGAGAGCAGTAATTATACTGTGATATTACTGTACAGGTGAACAGTATTAATACTGTGATATTACAGTACAGGTGAGACTAATAATCTTGTGATATTACTGTACAGAAGAGCAGTAATTATACTGTGATATTGCTGTACAGGTGAGCAGTAATAATACTGTGATATTACAGTACAGGTGAGACTAATAATCCTGTGATATTACAGTACAGGAGAGCAGTAATTATACTGTGATATTACAGTACAGGTGAGCAGTAATTATACTGTGATATTACAGTACAGGTGAGACTAATAATCCTGTGATATTACAGTGCAGGTGAGCAGTAATTATACTGTGATATTACAGTACAGGTGAGACTAATAATACTGTGATATTACAGTACAGGAGAGCAGTAATTATACAGGTGAGCAGTAATTATACTGTGATATTACAGTACAGATGAGCAGTAATTATACTGATATTACAGTACAGGTGAGACTAATAATACTGTGATATTACTGTACAGGTGACCAGTAATAATACTGTGATATTACAGATATTACAGTACAGGTGAGACTAATAATCTTGTGATATTACTGTACAGAAGTGCAGTAATTATACTGTGATATTGCTGTACAGGTGAGCAGTAATAATACTGTGATATTACAGTACAGGTGAGACTAATAATCCTGTGATATTACAGTACAGGAGAGCAGTAATTATACTGTGATATTACAGTACAAGTGAGCAGTAATTATACTGTGATATTACAGTACAGGTGAGACTAATAATCCTGTGATATTACAGTACAGGAGAGCAGTAATTATACAGGTGAGCAGTAATTATACTGTGATATTACAGTACAGATGAGCAGTAATTATACTGATATTACAGTACAGGTGAGACTAATAATACTGTGATATTACTGTACAGGTGACCAGTAATTATACTGTGATATTACAGTACAGGAGAGCAGTAATTATACTGTGATATTACAGTACAGGAGAGCAGTAATTATACTGTGATATTACAGTACAGGTGAGCAGTAATTATACTGTGATATTACAGTACACGGGAGCAGTAATAATCCTGTGATATTACAGTACAGGTGAGCAGTAATAATCCTGTGATATTACAGTACAGGTGAGCAGTAATAATCCTGTGATATTACAGTACATGTGAGCAGTAATAATACTGTGATATTACAGTACAGGTGAGCAGTAATAATCCTGTGATTACAGTACAGGTGAGCAGTAATTATACTGTGATATTACAGTACAGGTGAGCAGTAATAATCCTGTGATATTACAGTACAGGTGAGCAGTAATAATACTGTGATATTACAGTACAGGTGAGCAGTAATAATCCTGTGATATTACAGTACAGGGGAGCAGTAATAATCCTGTGATACTACAGTACAGGTGAGCAGTAATAATCCTGTGATATTACAGTACAGGTGAGCAGTAATAATACTGTGATATTACAGTACAGGTGAGCAGTAATTATACTGTGATATTACAGTACAGGTGAGCAGTAATAATCCTGTGATATTACTGTACAGGTGAGCAGTAATAATACTGTGATATTACAGTACAGGTGAGCAGTAATAATCCTGTGATATTACAGTACAGGTGAGCAGTAATTATACTGTGATATTACAGTACAGGTGAGCAGTAATAATCCTGTGATATTACAGTACAGGTGAGCAGTCATAATACTGTGATATTACAGTACAGGTGAGCAATAATAATCCTGTGATATTACAGTACAGGTGAGCAGTAATAATCCTGTGATATTACAGTACAGGTGAGCAATAATAATCCTGTGATATTACAGTACAGGTGAGCAGTAATTATACTGTAATATTACAGTACAGGTGAGCAGTAATAATCCTGTGATACTACTGTACAGGTGAGCAGTAATAATACTGTGATATTACAGTACAGGTGAGCAGTAATAATCCTGTGATATTACAGTACAGGTGAGCAGTAATAATCCTGTGATATTACAGTACAGGTGAGCAGTAATTATACTGTGATGTTACAGTACAGGTGAGCAGTAATAATCCTGTGATATTACAGTACAGGTGAGCAGTAATAATCCTGTGATATTACAGTACAGGTGAGCAGTAAAAATCCTGTGATATTACAGTACAGGTGAGCAGTAATAATCCTGTGATAGTACAGTACAGGTGAGCAGTAATTATACTGTGATATTACAGTACAGGTGAGCAATAATAATCCTGTGATATTACTGTACAGGTGAGCAGAAATAATACTGTGATATTACAGTACAGGTGAGCAGTAATAATCCTGTAATATTACAGTACAGGTGAGCAGTAATTATACTGTGATATTACAGTACAGGTGAGCAGTAATAATCCTGTGATATTACAGTACAGGTGAGCAGTAATAATCCTGTGATATTACAGTACAGGTGAGCAGTAAAAATCCTGTGATATTACAGTACAGGTGAGCAGTAATAATCCTGTGATAGTACAGTACAGGTGAGCAGTAATTATACTGTGATATTACAGTACAGGTGAGCAATAATAATCCTGTGATATTACTGTACAGGTGAGCAGAAATAATACTGTGATATTACAGTACAGGTGAGCAGTAATAATCCTGTAATATTACAGTACAGGTGAGCAGTAATTATACTGTGATATTACAGTACAGGTCAGCAGTAATAATCCTGTGATATTACAGTACAGGTGAGCAGTAATTATACTGTGATATTACAGTACAGGTGAGCAGTAATAATCCTGTGATATTACAGCACAGGTGAGCAGTAATAATACTGTGATATTACAGTACAGGTGAGCAGTAATAATCCTGTGATATTACAGTACAGGTGAGCAGTAATAATCCTGTGATAGTACAGTACAAGTGAGCAGTAATAATCCTGTGATAGTACAGTACAGGTGAGCAGTAATAATCCTGTGCTATTACAGTACAGGTGAGCAGTAATAATCCTGTGATATTACAGTACAGGTGAGCAGTAATTATACTGTGATATTACAGTACAGGTGAGCAATAATAATCCTGTGATATTACTGTACAGGTGAGCAGTAATTATACTGTGATATTACAGTACAGGTGAGCAGTAATAATCCTGTGATATTATAGCACAGGTGAGCAGTAATAATACTGTGATATTACAGTACAGGTGAGCAGTAATAATCCTGTGATATTACAGTACAGGTGAGCAGTAATAATCCTGTGATATTACAGTACAGGTGAGCAGTAATAATCCTGTGATAGTACAGGACAGGTGAGCAGTAATAATCCTGTGATAGTACAGTACAGGTGAGCAGTAATAATCCTGTGATATTACAGTACAGGTGAGCAGTAATAATCCTGTGATAGTACAGTACAGGTGAGCAGTAATAATCCTGTGCTATTACAGTACAGGTGAGCAGTAATAATCCTGTGATAGTACAGTACAGGTGAGCAGTAATAATCCTGTGATAGTACAGTACGGGTGAGCAGTAATAATCCTGTAATATTACAGTACAGGTGAGCAGTAATTATACTGTGATATTACAGTACAGGTGAGCAGTAATAATCCTGTGATATTACAGTACAGGTGAGCAGTAATTATACTGTGATATTACAGTACAGGTGAGCAGTAATAATCCTGTGATATTACAGCACAGGTGAGCAGTAATAATACTGTGATATTACAGTACAGGTGAGCAGTAATAATCCTGTGATATTACAGTACAGGTGAGCAGTAATAATCCTGTGATAGTACAGTACAGGTGAGCAGTGATAATCCTGTGATAGTACAGTACAGGTGAGCAGTAATAATCCTGTGCTATTACAGTACAGGTGAGCAGTAATAATCCTGTGATATTACAGTACAGGTGAGCAGTAATTATACTGTGATATTACAGTACAGGTGAGCAATAATAATCCTGTGATATTACTGTACAGGTGAGCAGTAATTATACTGTGATATTACAGTACAGGTGAGCAGTAATAATCCTGTGATATTATAGCACAGGTGAGCAGTAATAATACTGTGATATTACAGTACAGGTGAGCAGTAATAATCCTGTGATATTACAGTACAGGTGAGCAGTAATAATCCTGTGATATTACAGTACAGGTGAGCAGTAATAATCCTGTGATATTACAGTACAGGTGAGCAGTAATAATCCTGTGATAGTACAGGACAGGTGAGCAGTAATAATCCTGTGATAGTACAGTACAGGTGAGCAGTAATAATCCTGTGATATTACAGTACAGGTGAGCAGTAATAATCCTGTGATAGTACAGTACAGGTGAGCAGTAATAATCCTGTGCTATTACAGTACAGGTGAGCAGTAATAATCCTGTGATAGTACAGTACAGGTGAGCAGTAATAATCCTGTGATAGTACAGTACAGGTGAGCAGTAATAATCCTGTGCTAGTACAGTACAGGTGAGCAGTGCGGTGGGGTTTTAAAAGGCGTGACGTGGGCGTGTGATGGGGCGTGGTGTGGGCGTGTTCTGCCCGTCCTCTGCCCGTAGTGTGTGGATGCCGGAACGGCGGCGGCAGTGTGAGGTTGGAAGTGATCCGCGCACAGGACCCTCAGCCGGCGGCGGCACAGGTCAGCTCCTGGGGTCCCCGTGTGTGTGAGGCGGGGGCGCTGCGTGTATTGTGTGCGGGAACTTCCCGGCAGCTCCGCGGGTCGCTCTCTGTGTGCGGTCACAGGACTGAGCTCCAACTCTCCGCAGACGTGGAGAGCTCCGGTGCGGACCCTTGTGGCGGCCGGTACAGGACGGCTCTGCGCCCCACTTGTGTGGAGCGATGGCAGGTGGCCGTGGAATGACTTTGTCACTTCCCGGACCCCGGATTCCTGCGGCTCCTCGTCCTCTGCTTGTGGCTGCACATTCACCTGGCAACCGTTTTCTCTTTCTCAGAATTATTCATTTTATTTGTTTTTAGAAATGGTTTTATTTTATTTTATTTTTTTAAATAAAATTCTTATAAATAAATATTTAATATTTTTAAATATTTCCAATTCATGAATGTACTTAAAAAAAAATGCCTGAAATCCAGAAGCAGCCGCCCCACCGTCCAAGATGGAGGGTCTGTGAGACTGAGATCTGCGTCGTCTTGTACTGGATGGCGCCGTTTTTTTGTGTCAGAACGTTTGGTAGGAAATGTTCACCTCCAGAAAAGGTCGGTTTTGTAAACAGGGAGATGGGGAGGGGGGGTTTTGGGGACGGACCGGCTGCCTAGCGTGAAATTAAACCGCCCTCCAGTTGTCTCAAATGATGGAAATATTCCCCCTCGCAGGCAGAATTTGTGTATTTTTTTTCTCTTATCCCCGTTTGTCTGATTTTGGCTGCTGTGTATAATTGTGCGGGTCCTCGTAGTCGCCGTCGCTCTGTGTCGTCTACGTGTTCTGTTCCTTTCGTTCGGGCACAATTGGTGTTGTCAGTCTGTGCAGAGGACGCTGCCAGGGAAAGTTCTGCTTTGATGGAATAATTTGTGAATGTCTGAGAAAGATGCCGTCATTTCTACACACTTGATTTTGCCTTTGGAGAAGCCCGGTGGCAGTTTGGGGACCGTTCCTGCTTTGGTCACCTCTCATGGCACCCATGGTCTAGCAGTCGTGCCTTGTTTTTCATGCCGTCTTTGAAGCTCTTCTGGAGAAGTCAGAGTGAGTTGGATTGTAAAAGGGGCAATTATGTGGCTGATTGCTAGGACGGGCTGCCTATTTAGTTTCATTATCCATAAGACGCATTATGTTCCCCCCATCACTGTGAAAGTGGACGGCAGAGTGTTTGTGGTGGGGGGAGGCAGTGGGGGCTTTAATAGCGGTGCGATTAGACCCACAGCTGCAAAACTGAGATATCAGCCGCTTCACAATTACACACATATTTACTGGGGGGGATTAGCAATGCCATTTTTTCCACAGTTCGTGTTTTATTATTATTATTTTTTTTTCCATTTAACACCATTATTTTCTTACATACACCAACCCCCCCCCCCCCTTCCCCAATGTCAACGACTATCCAACCCCCCCCCCCTCCCCACTGTATTCTTGGGCTTGAGTGTAAACGTTGGAGGAGCAATGGTTGTGAGTTTGTGTATGTTGCAGGGATGCACTCCTGGCCCCCCCCATGAGCTATAATTTTACCCCCTCTCCTCCACCCTTCGTCCTCTCCTGGTGCAATGTACGGCGTGTTATGCTTTGCCAAAGTAGAACATCTAAGGGGGGGCTGAGGTTGGGGGAGGAGAATAAAAGCGAACGGGGAAGAAAAAGGAGGAGATGGGGATAAAATTGGAGCCCAACGCCATTTTTTTTTTCCTTTCAAGCATTGTCGTTCGTGATTATATATGTCGCAATCTTCAGGATAATAATAGGGGTTGTTTCGTTTATGGGGGGCTGTCGTGGAGAGCTCCTCGAGCCGGCAAAAGGCTCTGGGGTAGGAATGAAATAGAGTGATAATGATTACGGGTAACCATCCATGACATATTGGCTACAGAGGCGAGCTCGCTCTTCTCGCAGATTCTGGAGGATGGGAGATGTGTGGCCGTCCCCTCCTGGTGGGCACATACCCACCCCTACTGCGCCTTGTTTTTGCTGACCTTCTCCCCAACACTTTTTTCAAAAGATGAAAAATATCTGAAGGTTTCGGGTGTTCTTGGGCTCCTCTATGGGGCGCTCTTATTTACCTCCAGGAGGGAGGCTTCAGCAGGGCTGTTCATTTGAATACACGGAAAGCTTGCGCAGTAGCGTAGAGAATTGTCATACCTAACGCGTGTTTGGGCACCACCCCCTTACCTCATCGCTTTGCCCTTTTTTTTTTTTTTTCTTTTTATAATGATAGAATATTTCATATCATTAACCTCTTCATTCCTGAACATCAATAAACCTGCTAGAACAAAAGTGTTTGCTTCTTAAATTGTGCCTCACAGATCCTTGGCCAACTCTTTCCGTGTGTGACATTGTTCTGTTCAGGCGTTTCACCTGTTCGTCATTATTTTTTCTGCTCTCTTCTTACTTTCATATTAGTACAGTTCCAAATTTTTTGTTTTTGTTTTTCTAGTAATTTGCCCCTGACCTACTGTACAGTTTCATCGAGCGGCTGTCTCTGGACTGGGAAAGATGCAGTGTTGATTGGTGTCTCTTCACATCAGACGTTTGATGGGTTTGCAGTAGGGTGTGTGCGCTGAGCAGGTGATCTGGACATTCTGGTGCCCTTGATGCAGTGGCACAAGCAGCTGACACTCTATTGTGTGAAGGTCTTCTCTCCAGCTGGGGGTAATGGTGTGAGTGGTGGTAGATTGACACCTTCCTGCCTCATATCAGATAGGTGCTGGAGTGTGTGGTGATGGTGGAAGCAATCATGCCCTGATTAGCTGAGCGGTGAATGATTTCTGAAGAGGAATCCTGTCTATTTGAAATTCTGATTCTCTGTGCCAGTCAGCAGAGCTCCTGTCTGTCAGGCTATGGGCCGCACGATGGACGGCGTCTGCACACTCCATTACTTGTGTATTCCCTGTTATTACCGACAGCACGGTGGAGTTATTGTGCTTCATTATCTGTTACATTTACTCTATAGAGGAGGTATCTATGCGCAGTACTGCTGTGTGTATATATAATAATATATATATATATATATATATATATATATATATATATATATATATATATATATATATATATATCATTGTATGTATACTCAGAGCCACTCCCCTGTACATAAGGCTGCATCTCGTGACCAAATATAGATCTCTTGTAGTTATATGTTCTCTGTATAGGTATACTGGGTCCCCTGAATATTTTTCATGGGATTGTTTCCTGTGCAGATTTAGACCTAGTATTGTATATGACTTAACTGTCCTAAATAGTGTGTGTATATATAAATTATTAAACACATGCCGAGTGTTGTTGGGCTGCTCCACAAGCTGTGTTGCATGGGACTGTCCCCATGCTCATGTTTGTGAGATATATATATATATATTATTGAATTATATAGCCTGGCTTTCTGAATATTATATTTAATAGATTTTTTTTTGCCTTACACGGGACTGCATGCTGTATGCACTATAAACATCTGTCCTGTTTTGTGAAGGTCTGGTATATGGCACAGCGTGTTGATGTGGTCTGCACCGTCCTGCTTTTTAGTCACAAGATTATATTATATCCTATTGTACATGATCCCACAGTATAGAGCCGTATTAATGTAGCGACCTCATATTCTGTGGCATTGTATAATCCGACAGGAAATATTCCAGGTGATGAAGATTTAGAAATATCAAGATGTGGTCTGAATGTGAATGCTTGAAGTGGTGTATGTATGTATATGTGTGCATATATATATATATATATATATATATATATATGTATATATATTATAATATTTTTATAATTTACAATTTACCCTGGTCATGTTAGTTGACCTGCTAACATGAGAAGAGCATGATCGCCTTGTCGGACACAAGATATCCCCGTGTTGTATTGGCCACCTCTGTACACACCATTCTGTCCTGTATACTTGCTATATACCTAAAATGCTGATAGCTGTATGTGTACATCTTGGTTCTCACCCAGATCAGGTTGTATTCCGGCACACCAGTAGAGGGCAGTGTTTGCATTAGGTGGTATGTACGGGGTGCCCGTGATGGCATACTTGCGATGGGTTATTGTCTGGCTCTGGCGTCCTGGAGCTACGTTTGGGATGTGGGCTTTAATAAGTCGTCTTCCGCCTCCAGTCTGACTCATTACATCTGTTTACATCACCAATATATAAGGAGTTAGTTAGTCAGATTCTGAGGGTGTGACACTCACAGCGACACTTTTCTAATGTTCAGAATTGAGTGACCTAAGACTGATGCGGCCGTGGTCTTGTGGGGGGACTGACTGTAGATTTGGGAGACCGTCCCCTGAGAGGGTGAAGTTTGAGGTTCAGAAAACATGGATAACAAAGACATGAGTGTTAATAGGCAGTAAATGTCCCGGGCTTCAGCTCCCCCAGATATCGGCAATTCCTTCCCACTTGTATGTTACTGTGATGTCTGCTGCCCTGCTCACGTCCTCCTCTTTCACCGCTGCGGTCATTGTCAGCTCTGTCCCGCTGCTATAGACTAGTTTGAGTGTAGGTAATTGCTGTAGATGTGTAATCGATGTGTCAGGCCTCCCCTGGAGGCCGCACCATCACCTGCCTGGGAATAAATATCTACATGTGTTAATATGCCTCTTAAGTCCAGGTACAATCCCTGGAAATCACACATCCTCTGGCATTGCAGGGGTTAAATGATTGATTCTATTGTAATTCCTCGCTAATCGCCGTGCTGCCAGTCTAATTACTTTATTTTCTCCAATGGCTATTTTAGTGTTACGGGCACTCGGCCTGAAGGTTTAGTCTTTGGCTCATGAGCTGATGTTCTAGCTGTGTTGTCAGACTAGAAATGGTTAATATGCAGGGGATCAGTTTGTCAGGGTGTGATCTAGTGTTGGGTTTATTGTAAGTGCTGATGTTAATAGGAGCTGGCATTTCTGCTGTGGTGGAGCGCTGCATGATGGGAAACTCACCTCCGTATTCCCCTCAAGCACCCATTATTCTAGCACTGACCACAACATGCAGACCAAGGACCCAGCCCTGTGCGCACACTTCTCCTGAAGACCGCCATTCTAATCTCCTTCCGACCCGCAGAATTGGCCTGAACATGCCCATTGCCTCCAGCATCTCCTGTCCCGCTTCTTCATGCCTGTGTCGTACTGATTCGCCTCACTACCACCCCAATCATTCATATTACCCACTCCTGTGCACTCTTTTCTCTCCTAACCCAAATAATTGCTAAGTACTCTGCCATCCCAGCCCATGCAATCTGCTGGTGTAGTAGTGCCCCGCATTCATCCCACTATAACCATAGGATTCTCCAGCATCTCCTGTCCACCTTCCAGCATGTTAAATGCTTTTTTCTTGGGACATCTGAAGCTGTGATTTTGTTTTGCAAAAACCTCTCTTCTAGTGACGTGGAGTCCTGTACAGGTCCCTCGCATGCGGCAGTGTCTGGTACCAAGCAGCTTCTCTCACTCCACCATTATAAATCATTGTTTCTCCTCGTGTTTTGTCCCCCTCCAGCCGCCTGTAGGGGGAGCTCACCGCATACTAGGAATACATTGCCTTAGTAACACCGCATCATATACAGTACTTCAGTTAACTAGGGTGCCCTAATCTTCCGATATCTGCATCTGTCATGTGACCCCTGCTGCTTCACTTCAGTCTCTGATGTCGGCTTTCAACCAGTGCTGTTTGCAAAGTGGACTAACTCATTTCAGTAGCTAAGCCAAAACGCATCAAAAGGACACACATAATGTAAAAACATAGCAGCATTGCATAGCAGAATAGCAAAAAGGCACAGTCGTATTTACCACCACAACGAAAATGAATGCCCGGCAGGACGCAGCAGCCCCAGGATAAAGGAAGCTAGCACTTACAACCCGCCAGTTCATGGACGCAGTGCTCGCCTAGTGTCAGAATTGCACATGGCTAAGGTTGTATAGGGTGTGAGTCACACAGATGTAGTGCAGTGTCTGGCTTACAGACCAGTAGTGACTGCGGTATTTGATCAGGCGGCTGACCAGCAATATATAAATACACCCCACACAAACATGCACCTTGCTGCCAACATGGATAGGCCTTGCTGCACTCACTTAAAAAAAAAAAGTGCAGTAAAATATAAATTATATACATGCGCTATTGGTAGATATTGGCGGCACGGTGGCTCAGTGGTTAGCACTGCAGCCTTGCAGCGCTGGGGTCCTGGGTTCAGATCCCACCAAGGACAACATCTGCAAGGAGTTTGTTTGTTCTCCCCGTGTTTGCGTGGGTTTCCTTTGGGCACTCCGGTTTCCACCCACATTCCAAAGACATAGTGATGGGGAATTTAGATTATGAGCCCCAAAAGGGGATAGTGCCGATAATGTCTGTGGGAAGGGGATAGTGCCGATAATGTCTGTGGGATTAATGTCGCTATATAAATGAGTAAACTAAATAAATGAATATTTTGACTAAAATGCACAAGCTCAGATCTCATTTCAATGGTTCTGACTGTCCTGCAAGTCCATACAATAAAATCAAAAACAAAAGGACACAAAACTTCAAAAAACTTAACAGAAAACGAATGCCTGGCAGGATGCAGCAGTCCAAATTTTCGACCATTACTGACTGGCGCCCTATACAAGCCTTATCTGTGTGCGATGCTAGTACTAGGCGAGCACCGCCTCCATGAACTACTGGGCTGGGAGTGGTTGTTTTCTCTGTATTTTGCACCTGTTTTGCCTCCACCTTTTATCCTGGGTCGGCTGCGTCCTGCCGGTCGTCAGTTTTCTGACCTGTGGTGGTAAATACGTCTACTGCCACTTTTCTGATGATTCTCCCCCCACAGTAGCAAAGACAGTCCTGACTATGCATTACCATCCACACTATTCAGGCATCAGACACAAAGTAGAAGTGAACTGCTAGGGTCCAGGATTGACCCCGAGCTCAGGAGATCAGGGCACCGTTCCTTAGTACAGTTTGTTGTTTATCCTGCCTTTTTACATTTACCCTCCCATTTAAGTCTGTGACTTTGTAGGTATATGGAGATCTAATACAACCCTTTGATTCCTATTAGTGCTGTGTTCACACCTGTGTTTAGAGGCACTTGGTAATGTCCGATTTTTTCATAATGTTGGTATGTTGATGTGAACAAAGCCCATGTCTAAGTACTACATTTATGCTGAACAAGAATAATCCATGGTCTGAGGCCGGTCCTTTTAATAAATGCTGTCCAGGTCATCTGTGGGAAATTCTAGCACCTGTCTTTTGTTTTTTGTTTTTTTTTTTCAGCAGTCCACATACATTTCTCCACAGTGAAAATGATAAATTTACCAATTTTAATCAATTATTGCCACAATCAAAAAATGTTCGTGCTTATCAAAGCATTGGGTTTACAACTTCTTACTGGGATGTCACCAATGCCTTGAGCTTGTCCGTTTTTTTTTGTTTTTTTTCCTGCCCTCCCAGTTAGGCTATGTTAAGGAAATAACCTAATATAATCCATATTCAAATCTGTGGTGCAGTCACGGTGTACATACATTACATTACTTGCCCTGTACTGATTCTGAGTTACCTCCTTTATTATACTCCAGAGCTGCACTCGCTATTCTGCTGGTGCAGTCACTGTGTACATACATTACATTACTGATCCTGAGTTACATCCTGTATTATACTCCAGAGCTGCACTCACTATTCTGCTGGTGCAGTCACTGTGTACATACATTACATTACTGATCCTGAGTTACATCCTGTATTATACTCCAGAGCTGCACTCACTATTATGCTGTTGGAGTCACTGTGTACATATATTACTGATCCTGTACTGATCCTGAGTTACCTCCTGTATTATACTCCAGAGCTGCACTCGCTATTCTGCTGTTGGAGTCAGTGTACACGCATTAATACTAATCCTGAGTTACATTCTGTATTATACCACAGAGTTGCACTCGCTGTACAGAACCTAGTGTGAACACACTTCCCAGATTGCAACTTGCGTCCTGTCACTGAATAAACTTGGAGATTTTGTCTTAGAAAACCATGAATTAGTGAGCTCTGCTCTAGAGTATCATACAGGCTGGGTCAGTATAGTATGACATCTCGTATTGTTCGTAGCAATGTACACACTGGGTTCACTTACATGTTTTCCTGATAAACAGGCCCCAGTGTATTCTCAGTGGTAGGGGAGTGGGAGATGCTGCTAATAGCCCCTGCGGTCAAAGCTCCATCCACCCACTAAATGATGCAGCCAGTGACCAATGGTGTGGACCAGAGCTGGGCAAACTGCAGTCTGCGGGCCACATGGTGTAACAGAAGTGAGGAGGGAATGTGGTGTTTGTTGTTTTTTTAAATCATCTGTGTATAGGATGTTTGCACGCATATCGGAGGCTTTGTGGGACTTGCATTGTATATAGGGAGTGGTGTATGGGCTCACACTGTAAATAGGGGGCTGTGTGTGGGCTCATATGGTGTATATAGGGGGATGTTGTCATACTTAATTATGCTCTATATCAAGTGATACTATTAATATAAAATAATTATAATATGTTAATATTGGGCAAAATTAATTTCGACCTGCTGGTTTGGTCTTCACAACAGTCATGGCCTCTCATATGGTCCCTTGTGAAAATCAATTGTCCTCCTCTGTTGTGGGCGGCGTTTCAGTTTCTTGTGTTTTGGCGCTAACATTCCTGCCTCACTATGTATAGCGCTGTAGACTAGTGTCCTCTCTGCTCTTCTGCTGTGCACGCTGGGCCTGGGGCCCGGCCCCATCCGCCGTGCACGCTGTGCCTGGGGCCCGTGCCTTTTATAGGTTATGGACATTTGTCGTCTGTTCTTCACCCGTCAGTGATTCCTCTGTGCGTCTTTCTGATCTTTATTTCTGAGGCCCGCAGCAGTACAGGAAATTCACCCATGATTCATGTGTAGTAATGTCTGGCTGTTACTGCTAATGTGAGAGTCGCTTGTCTTCCGCACCTATGGCGGCGCTTGTGTGCAGTAGATTCTATATGTTCACTTTGTAGATTTCTGTATCTGATCATAAAGTGTTCCTGATTATACCACTAATATATCTGCTAAATGCCTGCTGTAAGCAAACCATGCTGGCAGCCCCTCATTATAGACTGTTCATGTGTGTTCAGTCCAGCAGTCCTGCATTGTTCACCTACTCCTCCACCCCGCATGATTTCTCCCCACCTTGTCATGTCTGTCTGTTCTGCTGATGATAATGTATTAGGTAAAAAGTAGGCGTGAAATTAAGTGGTGGCGTGGGCTCTCGGGTGCCATATCCTCAAAAGATGGGGCATCCGTAGTTTTTGATATGTCTCTTTTCTGGTTCTTTGAGGCTGTCTCTTCTTCTTTTTCCAACTTATGAATATTTTTTCTAAGTTTGTGCCCCTCGTGGCTCTGACCACTGCAGCGATGTGTCTGACATGCACATTCTGTTTCAGTATGCATCCTGCTTTTCTTAGAAGTCTACTCTTCTTTTTTTTTTTGGCAGCTCTTGCTTTGCGCTGCGGGGTTGTACATACAGTGGGGCAAAAAAGTATTTAGTCAGTCAGCAATAGTGCAAGTTCCACCACTTAAAAAGATGAGAGGCGTCTGTAATTTACATCATAGGTAGACCTCAACTATGGGAGACAAACTGAGACAAAAAAATCCAGAAAATCACATTGTCTGTTTTTTTTATCATTTTATTTGCATATTATGGTGGAAAATAAGTATTTGGTCAGAAACAAAATTTCATCTCAATACTTTGTAATATATCCTTTGTTGGCAATGACAGAGGTCAAACGTTTTCTATAAGTCTTCACAAGGTTGCCACACACTGTTGTTGGTATGTTGGCCCATTCCTCCATGCAGATCTCCTCTAGAGCAGTGATGTTTTTGGCTTTTCGCTTGGCAACACGGACTTTCAACTCCCTCCAAAGGTTTTCTATAGGGTTGAGATCTGGAGACTGGCTAGGCCACTCCAGGACCTTGAAATGCTTCTTACGAAGCCACTCCTTCGTTGCCCTGGTGGTGTGCTTTGGATCATTGTCATGTTGAAAGACCCAGCCACGTTTCATCTTCAATGCCCTTGCTGATGGAAGGAGGTTTGCACTCAAAATCTCACGATACATGGCCCCATTCATTCTTTCATGTACCCGGATCAGTCGTCCTGGCCCCTTTGCAGAGAAACAGCCCCAAAGCATGATGTTTCCACCACCATGCTTTACAGTAGGTATGGTGTTTGATGGATGCAACTCAGTATTCTTTTTCCTCCAAACACGACAAGTTGTGTTTCTACCAAACAGTTCCAGTTTGGTTTCATCAGACCATAGGACATTCTCCCAAAACTCCTCTGGATCATCCAAATGCTCTCTAGCAAACTTCAGACGGGCCCGGACATGTACTGGCTTAAGCAGTGGGACACGTCTGGCACTGCAGGATCTGAGTCCATGGTGGCGTAGTGTGTTACTTATGGTAGGCCTTGTTACATTGGTCCCAGCTCTCTGCAGTTCATTCACTAGGTCCCCCCGCGTGGTTCTGGGATTTTTGCTCACCGTTCTTGTGATCATTCTGACCCCACGGGGTGGGATTTTGCGTGGAGCCCCAGATCGAGGGAGATTATCAGTGGTCTTGAATGTCTTCCATTTTCTAATTATTGCTCCCACTGTTGATTTCTTCACTCCAAGCTGGTTGGCTAATGCAGATTCAGTCTTCCCAGCCTGGTGCAGGGCTACAATTTTGTTTCTGGTGTCCTTTGACAGCTCTTTGGTCTTCACCATAGTGGAGTTTGGAGTCAGACTGTTTGAGGGTGTGCACAGGTGTCTTTTTATACTGATAACAAGTTTAAACAGGTGCCATTACTACAGGTAATGAGTGGAGGAAAGAGGAGACTCTTAACCCCTTCCCGACATGTGACGGTATAGTACGTCACATGTCGGGACCCCCGCTTTGATGTGCGCTCCGGCGGTGAGCGCACATCAAAGTCGCGACATGTCAGCTGTTTTCTACAGCTGACATGTGCGCGCAATAGCGGCGGGTGAAATCGCGATCACCCGCCGCTATTAACTAGTTAAATGCCGCTGTCAAGCGCAGACAGCGGCATTTAACTACCGCATCCGGCCGTGCGGCCGGATATGAGCGCATCGCCGACCCCTGTCACATGATCGGGGGTCGGCGATGCTCCTCCATTGTAACCATAGAGGTCCTTGAGACCTCTATGGTTACTGATTGCCGGTGGCTGTGAGCGCCCCCCTGTGGTCGGCGCTCACAGCACACCTGCATTTTAGCTACATAACAGCGATCTGATGATCGCTGTTATGTAGCAGAGCCGATCGGGCTGTGCCTGCTTCTAGCCTCCCATGGAGGCTATAGAAGCATGGCAAAAGTAAAAAAAAAAAGTTTTTAAAAATGTGAAAAAAATAAAAAAAACATAAAAGTTTAAATCACCCCCCTTTCGCCCCAATCAAAATAAATCAATAAAAAAAACCAAAAACCTACACATATTTGGTATCGCCGCGTTCAGAATCGCCCGATCTATCAATTAAAAAAAAGCATTAACCTGATCGCTAAATGGCGTAATGAGAAAAAAATTCGAAACGCCAGATTTACGTTTTTTTGGTCGCCACGACATTGCATTAAAATGCAATAACGGGCGATCAAAAGAACGTATCTACACCAAAATGCTATCATTAAAAACGCCAGCTCGGCACGCAAAAAATAAGCCCTCACCTGACCCCAGATCACGAAAAATGGAGACGCTACGAGTATCGGAAAATGGCGCAATTTTGTTTTGTTTTGTTTTTTGCAAAGTTTGGAATTTTTTTTCACCACTTAGGTGAAAAATAACCTAGTCATGTTAGGTGTCTATGAACTCGTAGTGACCTGGAGAATCATAATGGCAGGTCAGTTTTAGCATTTAGTGAACCTAGCAAAATAGGCAAGCAAAAAACAAGTGTGGGATTGCACTTTTTTTGCAATTTCACTGCACTTGGAATTTTTTTCCCGTTTTCTAGTACACGACATGCTAAAACCAATGATGTCGTTCAAAAGTACAACTCGTCCCGCAAAAAATAAGCCCTCACATGGCCAAATTGACGGAAAAATAAAAAAGTTATGGCTCTGGGAAGGAGGGTAGCGAAAAACGAAAACGGAAAAACGGAAAAAGCTCCGGGGGTGAAGGGGTTAAAGAAGAAGTTACAGGTCTGTGAGAGCCAGAAATCTTGATTGTTTGTTTCTGACCAAATACTTATTTTCCACCATAATATGCAAATAAAATGATAAAAAAAAAGACCATGTGATTTTCTGGATTTTTTTTTTCTCAGTTTGTCTCCCATAGTTGAGGTCTACCTATGATATAAATTACAGACGCCTCTCATCTTTTTAAGTGGTGGAACTTGCACTATTGCTGAATGACTAAATACTTTTTTGCCCCACTGTAAGTGTCGCTGTGGACGTTTTGTGCATGTTACGTGGGTTTGTTCGGGGATATGCTCTTGGGCTATAAATCTGTTTCACATCACTTTTCTCTTACTTGTCCCTGTAGATGTAAATGTGGATTCATTACACTCCAAAGACCTAGAACGGTGTTTCTGCACAACCTTTGAACAGCTGTGAGAGAAGACTGTTCTGCAGTGTATCGAGAGGCTGAAGATTGGACCTGTGCAGTTCTCAGAAGATCCTGGATCTTTCTTCTAGTCATTCATTTCAATACTTCCTCCTCCTCTTCTCTCATCACCATGTCCTCCAGCTTTTGCTCTCTTAGCCTCACTCTCCATTTAAGCTTTCTTCTGGGCTCTGTCTTAGGCTTGAGCTTAGGACTTGAGTTCATGGGACTTCCCAATCAGTGGGCTCGCTACCTGCGCTGGGATGCCAGCACCCGCAGTGACCTCAGCTTTCAGCTCAGGACCAACGTTTCCACCGGCCTTTTACTCTACTTCGATGATGGTGGCATCTGTGACTTCCTCTGCCTCTCTCTGGCAGATGGCAGGGTTCAGTTGCACTTTAGTATTGATTGTGCTGAAACCACGGTTCTAAGTGATAAGAAGGTGAACGACGGTGGCTGGCACTTTCTGATGGTCAGTCGAAATAGGCTGAGGACCACAATGGTTCTAGATGGGGCGGCTATACCTGCAGAGGTTCGACCACAGAGGCAGAGCATGAATATTGTTAGTGACCTCTTTGTAGGTGGCGTTCCAGGGGATATACGCTCCGATGCTCTGACACTCGGTACAGTCAGGGACATACCCATGTTGTCTGGATATTTACAGGAGCTCAAGTATGGTAACTCTGAGCCACGGCTGCTCGGAAGTCAAGGCGTGCGGTTAGATCTGGAGGGGCTCTGCACCGATAATCCTTGTGACAATGGAGGAGCTTGTCTGTTGCTGGATGGAGAGCCCACCTGTGACTGTACGGCAACTGGCTATGTGGGCAAGTTCTGCTCTGAAGGTAAGCAGAAGGTGACTTCATGGAAGAATATTATAT
Source organism: Ranitomeya variabilis (assembly GCF_051348905.1). NCBI lineage: Eukaryota > Metazoa > Chordata > Amphibia > Anura > Dendrobatidae > Ranitomeya > Ranitomeya variabilis. The sequence goes on along the minus strand of NC_135232.1, from coordinate 715,179,795 downwards.
TCATCAGCTCATAACTTTCTAATGTCTTTTAGGCTTCCTTCCCGTCGGAGAGGATTTGCTGTTAATTCTTGGATTCTGCATAATGCAAGTGAATAAGGTTTACAGCAAGCTTTATTCTGCTATCAGATTATGTCAAATGTTGCTGCAAATTTCATCTTTGTAAGGGGTTAAATCCTCAGTCAAATCCCTCACAGGGGTTTCTTAATGAATTGCCCAGTGCTAACCTTATTATAGGGGTTATCTCATCAGATACTGGAGGGTCTGCTTGTGGGCTCCAGCACTCCTGGTGAAAAGATGAATCTAAAGGTACCTTCACACGAAACAACGCTGCAGCGATAGCGACAACGATGCCGATCGCTGCAGCGTCGCTGTTTGATCGCTGGAGAGCTGTCACACAGACAGCTCTCCAGCGACCAACGATGCCGAGGTCCCCGGGTAACCAGGGTAAACATCGGGTTGCTAAGCGCAGGGCCGCGCTTAGTAACCCGATGTTTACCCTGGTTACCAGCGTAAAATGTAAAAAAAACAAACAGTACATACTTACATCCGCGTCCCCCGGCGTCCGCTTCCTGCACTGACTGACTGACTGAGCGCCGGCAGTAGCAGGGCACAGCGGTGACGTCACCGCTGTGATGTGCTTTCACTTTCACTTTGCGGCGCTCAGTCAGTGTGGGAAGCAGACGGCGGGGGATGCGAATGTAAGTATGTAGTGTTTGTTTTTTTTACATTTTACACTGGTAACCAGGGTAAACATCGGGTTACTAAGCGCGGCCCTTCGCTTAGTAACCCGATGTTTACCCTGGTTACCAGTGTAAAATATCGCTGGTATCGTTGCTTTTGCTGTCAAACACAACGATACACGGCGATCGGACGACCAAATAAAGTTCTGAACTTTATTCCGCTACCAACGACATCACAGCAGGATCCTGATCGCTGCTGCGTGTCAAACTAAACGATATCGCTAGCCAGGACGCTGCAACGTCACGGATCGCTAGCGATATCGTTACAAAGTCGTTTCGTGTGAAGGTACCTTTACCTGTGGGAGAGTGCTCTGCAAGGTGCAGCACCCTCCCTTATGTCCATATACACTTGTAGTGCAGAAGGACAGGGCACGTCTGGATACACTATCTCTCAAAGGGGCTTCTAAGCATATTGTTAGGAAAATGTAGTGATTGAAATGCAGCTTCTCAGTAACATATTGGAGAGGAAAAGGAGTCTGGTGGAGTTTTCTCACTGCTTGATCGGAGGGATTTTCCTGTTCAATCATTACCCATTAAATGCAGCAATGGTCTTAATAAGAGAATATTGCAGGTTGCTGTCCTTTCTGGAGGATGATATGTCAGAGACTTGCGATTGGGATTTGCTGTTCCAGCCGCCATGTTGTGTTCAGAGATAACCGAGAGCGTGCTGTGAATGACAGGAGGGATGTGAGCGTCCAGGGATTGTCTGTCGCAGACTGATACAGTCTGTATTCTTATTTACTGGGATTTTACACACTTACTATAGAGGAGATAATCGCTCACAATCTTCCTTGCAAGGTTATGACATTTACCTCTAGATGCTTAACAGGAAAATGTCAGATTGAGCGGATCCCAGTTTAAAAAAACAAAACAACGACAATATTCCTCCATCATGTAAGTTGTGTCCTTCATCGAGTAGATGTGACATGTTACATCTGCAATGGTACTACAACCCCTCTTATTGCCATGTAATATTGATATGATCAGTATGGAGTTCTATTATTCTCATTGAGGACTTAAAATTTTATTTTTTTCCCCCATGGCATGAAATCTGTACAGCAAAAAAAATGCATCGGCTTGTGGCGTATGGGCATAGCCAATGTGGCTGTGCCATATAGTCATACAGGGCAGATACTAACGCTGCCTAAAACGTAGCCACCATAGACCTCAGGAAATGCTCTAAACGTGCCGCCACTGCTCCCTGCCTGGTAGAGTTGTCTCACTGGACGTCACTCTGCTCTTTCCTATTCTGCTACAGGCTGGCTAACCTTAAGCTCTTACTTTGCTCACTGTGAAGGCAGCGGATGCCTTTTCTAAATTCATTAAGCACCTTCCCCCCCCCCCCATCCCTCAAGAAGTGTCTGAGGCACAAAACTCCTAAGCAGTGTAGGGCACGGCTCTACACCGGTACAATGTCGCAGTAAGTAAATCTGCCCTGATGTCTCTGCACTTCTTATCCACGTCAGTACAGTAAGTGCTGGCGATATTGTCACCATAACTGTCTGATTCAAACCTCATGACAGGTTTCTGCAATACAATGTCGCACAAAACTACAGTGGGCAGATTTAACTATTGAGAGAGCACCTTGAGTTTGAGGTAACAGGCCACATTTTGGTGCAAAATGTTTCATCTAGTTTAGATTTGAAACTTCTGAAATGCTTCACCTGAAGATGAGCAGAGAAGGCTGGTGCTGCGCAGAGACTTTGGTGGTAACAGAGGTTGTGCCGTCAGAGTTCGCTCTGTGACTGCAGCACAGGTGAATGGGCCTGCACCATGACCTGGCATTTACTGCACCTAGCAAGTAGTTAGTCGTGTTACTATTCACCGGAATTGCACTGGCATGGAGCAGTGACATATAGAGAAAGCTTTGGGGCTTCACCTTTGTAGATTTGATGTCAGAGTCTGAAAGTGGCACAAAGGAAGAAGTGGCTGAAAGTCAGGCAATGTCTAAAGATGCTCCACAGCCCACCGGAGTCTATAGGTTTTCCACACCTTCAGATAGTTTTGCAGTGTCTAAATTTTACACAAGATTAGCAAGATATGGTGTGATAAATCTTATATGGGGCCACTCCTGTCCATGTAATGGATGTAGCGTTGCTGCACCAGACGTGCAACTCCTCTGAGTGGATTTCCCACTACATTGGACACACCATGTATTTGTTGCTGCACTATTTCCATTCTGTACGGAGGTTGCCAGTAGCTGTGGCTTAATGTAGGGATCCCTTTGAACACCTTCAGAACCCCTCTTATTAATAATAATAATAATAATAATAATAATAATAATAATAATAATAATTAATAATTATTATTATTCGCCATCCTCTTCCCTTGCTTACCGGCTTGTGGAAATCATGGAGCAATGCTGTATTTTTAGGGAGGATTCCAATATCCAATCACTTAATAGTAAATGTATTTGCTTGGTAAGTTTTTTTTTTTTTTTTTCTTCTCGTCAGTCTACCATACATTGTGCTGACAATCTACTAATGCCATTCACATATAAATTGTCATGATCATCTTTTGGGAAAGTTTAGGAGGGAATTCATGTTTTGTCTGTAAATTAATATCTTCCCTTTAATACAGGTGCCTGGAAAGCTGAGCTGAGTATATATGTGTACATCCTATCATCTATCGAGGTTCTTGGAAAGTCCTCATTATTCCTATATGTCAGGTGTTTCTCCCACAGAGCAGCCCAGGGGTTAATAGTGAAATGTGGCTTTACTGATTACACATCAGTAATCACGTCTTGCTTGCCGCACTTGGCTGAGCCCCCCATCTGATCACTGGACAGGAGAAATGTTTCCTGGTTAATGTTCCATTACGGCATCATTTGTCACAATGAGATCTCCCCTGCATCCAGAGGGGATCGGCCCTCAGTGTAGGGGTGCGGGCTGTGCAGTGTGGGATTAGTAGCAGGGAGATGAGGGCCGTGATGTGGAGTCAGCCCGTATTATTGTTTTTGGAAGCCCACAGATAATGAGGATTAGGAAGTCATCTGTGTTTGCTGTAATGAGGTCACCCCCCCCATACACACCATGTGACTGGGGCCACACGATCATCCGGTTTGATTAAATGTTTTCTGCCTCCTGCCCTATAGTTTGTGACCACTCCTCATCTGCTATGGTGAGACTCCCCCCGGAGCTGCCCAGCTTCTCACACTTAGCAGCTAGTAAAGTGTTAACTAAGGCAGTTTCTTCTTATATGTGAACATGCAGAACTCGCATCAGATACAGTGGATAAAAGATCAGACCGACCGCGAAATCCACTGGGCTCAGCAGTTAATTTGCTCTGCTCCTGATACCACGGGAGGTAAATATTTAATACCCCAGTGACTCGCTGGCCTTTTCTTCAGGTTTCCAGTGCGTTATATGATACACTCTCGCTGAGCGCCATCAGGGTCCTCTCTCTGCGCTGTGCAAACAGCTTATGGATGCTGTCAGTAAGCGTGGGCTGTGTATTTATATGACCCCCAGACAGCAGTAAGAGGCTGAAAAAGGAGCCCAAGATACGTTGTCTATTACAGTACGGAAGCCAGCGCTCCCACACGTGACATGGCGGGGAACATGGACCCTCTGTAAGTCACGTCATGAATCCAGAGCCGCCATAAGAGGCCTCTTTATTGAGACACTCTCTATAAGGGAACACGTTGCAACTTGCCGCAATATATTTTCCACATAAAATCGCAGCAATAGATGGCCGTAGAGTATATATAACAGGGCATGCTGCACAGATTGGTATCCATCGTGTACAGGATGCCTCACATGTATCCAGAGTAAATCCTATCTGCTGATGTGGAGGGGGCGGCTGGGAAAAATGTCATCTGTGTCCAGCTAGAAACCCCTAGATTAAGCATGGCAGACAGGAATTGGGTCACACGTCTTGAATTACAGAAGTGGCCTCATCTGCAAGGGCCCCGCACCATGAGGATAGCTGCTTATTTGTGGGTCTCCATTAGCATCCATGGAGCTGAAAACATGCTATACAGGGGTGGAGTAGATGAGTATATACAATGTAGTGTATCCACACGCCTATATAATGAGCACAACTAATATTAGAGAGCTGTAAAATCCCAGAATGAAGACAGTTTTCCCTGGAGCCCCCCGACATCCCGGCACTAGTAGTTCTTTACCAATTTTGGGAGCTTCAATCTAGGTGAATTCTTCCCCTCTGCTGAGGCCAGGAAAGCTCCACAGATGGCTGCAGCTGGCAGTAAGTTGTCGCCTGCCCCCTCCTCATTCCCTCTGTGCACTCAGGTTTCCCGATGTTTGGACAGGGAGCACAGGATGGGTAAGTGGACGCCAGGCTGCGTGTGACCAGGGATCAGGTGTCTCAGGAAACGCAGGGATAAAGGTATGAAAGGCAGCAGGATTAAATATTTACTCCACCTGCCATATCAATGCTGTCACCTGTGTAGAACAGCCATTATGGTAAAACGCACCTGGTCACGTGAGGCTCTGGACGCAGTCAGCAGTGGTGGTCATGGCTGTGACCGGCTCCTGATCTCACTAGTAATCGCTGTCATCTGAAGGCCAACACTGAGCCTTGTCCCTCTGTTTAATGCTGTGTACTGCCGCTGCTCCTAATATAATACTGCGTGTATTGCCAGCCTGACGCCTGTACTATGACTGCTTGCTGGCTCCAATTGTGTTCCGATGAAAAGTAGAACTGATCTCAAAGCTGTAAATCTTCATAATGCCGACAATCCCAGGGGACTGGGGATTCATACCCTGCACTGCTAACTGATAACCATGAATATTTTCTAACAAATATTCTTGCAGGTGTGTGACGATCTGCTCCCCCAGCGGACAGATGCTGTAGCGAGACCTCCGATCCATGCACAGTGATCGCCACTTGCATGAGCGCATGTTTGTTGGTGGGGAGGGAGTGGAGCTCCTATATGGTTTGCATGTGATGTCTCACTCCATGCAACGTTGATTTTGTGTGGTCACTGCTTGACTCTCTCTCTCTTTCCTTCCCCTTGTCTCAATGCTACATTAGATGTCAATGACATTCCAGGTGAGTGTCTGCACTCCGGACGCCGTCCCCTCATGCCTCTCAGATCCCTTATTACAGTGTATGTAGCTCTAGGCAGATGTAGTCAGGACTGTCACACCCAATATCCTGGATTCTTAGTGTACGAAGCTATACAGTCTCTGGTGCTGATCAGGGAGAGTCTTGTACTTCTCTCCTCCGCTTCCTTTAGGCCATCTTTCCTGCATGACATGGAAAGCTGAGACAAGGTGTGATTAGGATGCCATACTTGTGTTTTAAGTATGTGACTCCACAATCCCCCTTCGTGGGGTATTGTATAACTGGTGTGTAACTCTCACTCTCTCGACCTCTCTCTTCCTCTCTCAAGGACTGGCCAATCTCATGGTTGATGACCAAGGTATGCTCTTCTGCCAGCCGCTGGCCTATTTTCTCCATTTTCATTCATTTTAACCTTGGTGTTGAATTTTCAATTCATAAATTCTTCACAGAGCAGTGTCATCCATGGGTTGTGTGTTAATGACGGGGGTCATTAGATGCCCCTGTAACATGCGCTGTATAGCCTTACATCAATGCAATGGGCAAGAGAGTTAGCATGATATTTTGGACATGGCACAGACTCCTTGGCGGGTGAGCTGGGGTGGATTTAGATCAGCTTCTGGGTAAGGGGAATTCTACTATTGGCTTTACTGTAAGGTCTGACCTTTGCTTTATCATAGAGGAGCCGCTCATCTATGAAAAAACATGTCATGATGAAGTCACTGTGCACCTCCCTTTTTGTCCTTGACATCACTATTTCCAGGGAAATTAGGCACTTGTCATCTGTCCGGGGGTCTGTGCTGTGGGCCTTTCCATTGCTGTATGCCGTGTTCATGTGTGCTGTGTCTTTAATCATACATCATTTTTGATTTTGTGCTGCCTAAAATGATGTCTGACATGCTTTCTCTCTAATGCACCCTGCTGCTCTCGTGGATCCCACCCTCTGGCTGTAGGGAGAAGTAAAGGTAGATGCCTTCACTACTGTGTTGTCTGTGACTTGCATTGTATGTCTCCTGTAATAATAATGCTCATTCATCATGGGACTAATCAGCCGCTGTGTTACATCTCTGATGGGTGATGTCTCCAGGATTGTACTACACATTTCATGCATGTGATCGTGTGTAGTGAAGTGTAAGCTCGGGATCATTGTGGATTTATGCTAGTCTTACAAAGGACATTCTGAGCTGAAGGTGTATGTGGTTTCTGCTCAGTCCGGCACAACTTTTCCTGCTTCCAGGGCCAATCCCAAGGAAAGCACTGAAGTGGAAAGGGGTACTGCTGCTTCAACCAATAATGGCTCAGCAGTGGTGTGCCATAAATGTATGATTTGTGCTGATTCCACTACTAGGACTCTGATATCAGGAGAATGGGCGCTCACTGCTGCCCAGTTTGCACTTCATAAAGGAGAATACTACATGCTGCTCTCCATCGTGGTCAATCACCACATACAGACAGCCAAAGTGTGACCAGATGGTTGAGGGGAACGCTGGTGACATTGCTGGCAGTAACCCATTGTTGGCCACACATTTGACTTTGAGATACTGAGATTATAGGTTATGATTATATTATCGACAGCCCACTCACAGATTCTGTGAAGTTTTCGGTATTTCGTATTGCTAATTGTGGGTCTAATGTTGATATTGCAATACTTCATAGACTTTTCTATTTTATCATGTTACTCTGGAGTACCCATATACAGTGTGAGCTACCATATAGCATCTCCACCACATGATGATGATGATGATGCTGCATCAGCTGAGGAATATGTCACAGCATAAGCCTTCTGGGGTTGTACCTATACACATGGCGGTAGTAGACAGGTAATGGAAGCAATGAACCTTACAGAGAGATGGCAAAATGTGCTGCTGTATAGAGCACTGTTGGCCGTGTCAGAGGGTCTGATATTTGGGGGGAGGCAGTGGTAGAATGTGTCGCTGTATAGAGCGGACTGTCACTGGTGTCAGGGGGTCTGATATTTGGAGGGCAGTGGCATAATGTGGCATTGTATAAAGCGGACTGTCGGTGGCGTCAGACGGTCTGATACATTGGGGGCCAGTGGCATAATGTCCCGCTGTGTAGAGCGGACTGTCAGTGGCGTCAGAGAGTCTGATATTTGAGGGGCCAGTTGTAGAATATTCTGCTGTATAGATCAGACTGTAATTGGCAGCAGAGGGTCTGATATTTGGGAGGTGGTGGAAGAATGTACCGCTGTATAGAGTGCACTGTCAGTGCCTTCAGAGGATTGTGCCACTGTATAAAGTGGATCATCGGTGTGGCAGCAGATGGTCTAAATTATTATTTTTTTTTTTTGGGGGGGGCGAGGTAGAATGTGCAGCTGTACAGAGCGGACTGTCAGTGCCATCAGAGGGTCTAATATTTGAGGGGGGGGCAGTGGTAGAATGTGCCACTGTGTAGAGCGGACTGTAAGTGGCTGCAGAGGGTCTGATATTTCGGGGCCGGTGTTAGAATTTACCGCTGTACAGAGCGGATTGTCAGGGGTTGCGCCTTACCCTCGGCATCCTGTCTGGCTGCAGGATGAGAGTATGCTGTCGGCCTCTGGGGTAACTCTCGATATGATGTGTGGCTATGCTTATATGGGCTGGAGATCGGGGCTAATGCTTTTTTGTTGATTCTGTAACTTGCCCTTCATTAGAAATTATTTTATTAATAGCACCACATGTTATAAATGATCACGATCGTCCATTAATACAGAATGAATAATTGAAATATTCATTTCATGCAAATGAGGTCATGGCGGAGGGTATTTGATTTGTTGTCCCTCTGTAAATTGGTTAGAAACGTCTGCTTTACGACGAGGTCCACACAATGAATGGTGGCGTCTTTGTAATGTGGGCACGGTCAGGGTGCTGTGTTACCACTGCGGCTCGTCTTATTGGATGGTCCATGCTGATATTTAATAATAATCCTTGAGACTCAAGTCTTAGACCCGAGGCCTCAGATAAGGGAGCTCTGCTATTTATTACCCTGTGATTTTCTGCTGTCCATAGATCATGGCGTCAGGCTCTCAGGTGCGTGGTCTGCTTGCAGCTCATGGATGAAGGTGACTGTCAGGATGTGAGCTGATCTGATGGGTGTGGAGCAGGTGTGTACCCTGTGAATCTGCTCCATCTTCCTTGCAGACTTGCACCCTCAGGCAGCTGAACACTTATGTTCCTCCATCAGCTCCATACCGTGCGGGGACTGATTTACATAGGGATGTGACTGTGGCAATTTGCTTGCAAATTAGACCCTACTGTATAAACACAGATTGTGTTGGGGGCTAGAGACCCCCGTTCTAACGCACTGTAACCCCAGCTATGCCAGAGATGCCTCATCACTAACATTTCCTGAATTCCTCTGAATATTCCTTTAAGAGCAGAAAGTGGACTATGTCATTCAGCGAGGGATCGTCTCATAAGTAACAAAAAGAGCATGTACCGGGGGTAGTGCGGAAGAAGAGAGTGCTCCGTAAGATGGGGAGATTAACCCGCTGTACTGTGCCAGAAAATATGGCTGCTTTCTTCCAAAACAGCGGCACACCGGAGTAAAGCTGCAGTACCAGACACAACCTGGGGACATGTGTGGCACTGATTTTGGAAGGAAGATGCCTTTTTTTCACTGCAGGATAGCATGATAAACCAATAAATGGAGATCTGCAAAAGTAATCTAACATACAGAAAGGGAGCAATGAAAATGCTCTTGATCCGGTCCAACAACCATCAGATCATGGCAAATCCTGGGATCTGCCTGCACCGCATCATTCACACCGATGAAGAGGAGTCTGGAATGGGGGCAACTACACAGACATGGACAGAACCCCTACTGACCATTGACGTCTGCCACACAGACCTGTCTCTTCACATGAAGTTTTAGTTTGTCAGTGGACACTTTTGTTTATGCCCACGGTGTCACCCTCTATGAAGACCCCTGTCTGTCACTGTCCCCCTATATGTCACGCTAACCACACAGTGTCACAAACTTCTTCAGAGACTTTATTACATCTGACAGAAAGACTAATTGCTGAAATGAGACCTCTCCGTGTCATGAACTCTCCCTGCCAGACATCACTCTTGTGCTCCTCATTACCATGTATCTGGTTTGTAGGGGTGCGCTGACTTCTAGTCTATAGGCCCGATTCTGTATAAAGTGGTGTTTTAATGTATACATGAATTAGGCTATGTTCACACTTTGCGTTTTTGCTGCATTTCTTTATGCAAATTTTAAGCTGCATTTTACAGTACCAGCAAAACCTGAGATTTCAGAAACCTCACACACATTGGTTTTATTTTCCTGACTGATTTGTAAAACTGCTGCATTTTGAAAACTGCAGCATGTCACTTCTTTCAGCGTTTTTGCAGTGTTTTTTTTTTTTTTTTTTCACTCATATAAAAAGTACCAAGTAAGTGCAAAAAACACAGGAAAAAATGCAGGTATCAGGTTTTGCTGCGTTTTTGGTTCTAAAACCTTAAGGAAGTTGCATCATGACTTTTTGGGGGGCACTAAGCTTTATCAGCATGCACATGAGACATTAAATACGCAGCAAAAACCTGTTTGTTTGTTTTTGTAGCAGCTTTGCGCAGCATTTGCCCGCAGGAAAAAAAACGCAGCAAAAATGCAAAATGTGAATATAACCTTACAGTGGTTTTCTATGGTCAAAAATATTCAACTTCAAAGTACATAAGGCTACGTTCACATTTGCGTTGCGCAACGCACAACGCAAACAAACGCAGCAAAACGCATGCACAACGCTGCGTTTTGCGCCGCATGCGTCCTTTTTTTCATTGATTTTGGACGCAGCAAAAATGCAACTTGCTGCGTCCTCTGCGCCCGGACGCGGGCGCCGCAGGGACGCATGCGGCGCAAAACGCAAGTGCGACGCATGTCCATGCGCCCCCATGTTAAATATAGGGGTGCATGACGCATGCGGCGACGCTGCGGCGCCCGACGCTGTGGCACAGACCGCAAATGTGAACGTAGCCTAATAACGTTCTATTTTATTAATAATAATAATAATAATAAATAATATTTTTATGCCTTTTTTTCCTTGGCGCTTTACATGTGTACAGAGGTAAACATAGTAAAAAAACAAGTGCAATATTCTTAAACAATACGTGTACATTCAATCATATAGTTTTACTGCCATGGCTGCGTCCCTCACTTGGTTACAATATCTCCTGTGACCATACTACTGGAGCTGTACATGAAGGGGGCTGGCTGATGGCTTGTGTAACCAGACCCCCCCCCCCCCCATACATAGATAAGGGTCTGACTTACTACTCAGGAAGCCAGCTAAGCCAAAAATGATGGAGACAAGTCCAGAGTTGCTGCTGGTAGCTCCTGAGTAATCGCCAACAAATGATGTACTGTAGTACACTTTCATGTTCCCTTGTGAAGCCTCATCATAGCACTGCCCACGTGGTCTCCAGACCACTTCTGGCAGCCATTGCATCTAAGACCAAACGACCAAACTGGACTTTTCTCTGAAGAGGTTAGACCAGGATAGCATTTTATAGTGTGGTGATGTAAGATCAGTGTACCAGATGCAGCCTGACTTCCAGCTGGTAGCTCAGTGGTGTGCACACACCACATAATGGTTTGTGAAGGCAGGTGGATGACGTCTTCTACTCACTGGTTTTGGAATCAGACAAGACCACATGGGCATTGCCATGAAGAGGCGTTCACAAGGGAGCATCTCGCTGGTACTACTCATGGGCTTCTGGTGTGGGGTTGGCCAATGTACCGTAGACAGACCCATCTAGTCGTTACTTCAGGTGCGCTCGGTGTTACATTGATTTGTTGGTGGAACCAGTGATACGGCTTGGGTGCTTCCAGCGACAGAACCTTCCTCAGACGACCATTGATGACCTCTGTGACAGCAGATGAGGGTGGAAGGGCTGGAATTTCTGTACTCAGACTCTGGACTGCATACTCCAGAGGTTTTGCTCACATTGTTCTCACTTTTTATTATTTGCAGATCAGTGGTGTCTCATCCTGTGATCTCCATCATTCCATGTCTCTGCTTTTTAGGTGTTATAACCCGGGCTGTGGAGTCGGTATACAATGGAGCGACTCCAATGGGTGCAGTAGTACAATGCAGGATGTGCTATAAATGTTTCCAGAATAATGTGGGAAAGTTAAGTAATGTCCTATGAATGTCTGTTCTGCTCCTGATCTCAGGATCTCGGCTTTTAGTTTGGATGATTCTGTGCTGCCCTTTATGTACATGCTCAGTGGTGACCAGGGCTGCGGAGTCGGAGCTTTGGCTTATCGAGTCCACAGCCCTGGTTACAATTTGCGTTAAGGAAGGTATGATTATATCTCCATAACAACACATTAGACTTCATTCACACGTTGCTGTATCCTGATGAAGGTTTATGGGTAATTCGGAAGAGCAGACCCCTTTTTCTGTACAATGGGTGAATGTGTCTTTTAACAGGATGCAAGCATTTGGTGTGACAGAGCTGTCTGAGCGTGCGGAGGCTGTGTGTTCCAGCTCCGGTGTACTAGCATGTCGATATTGTCCCTGACACTGGGGACCTCTGGGCTGTGGCACAGGTCGCGTTGCCGTGACTTGAGTTATTGGTAATGTGATATTCGCTCCTGACCACGAAACACGTGTAAAGAGCGACTCAGTTTCTGTCTTTTAACCTTGTCACCTGCTGTGTTGGCGGTGCAGACGATAAACCGGCTGCGTTATCATAAAAGGCGGCGATAAGACGCAGTACAATAACTGTTCCAAAAACAGCTCGGGTAGGGGGGGCGAATCCAGGCTCTCTAGCTGCTAATCCCACTGAATGGAAATTGCAAAATGCCTCCTCCCTCCCTCGCTGTGATTAATCTGATAAATGAGACATTTGGATAATAATTAGTATTACGTTGGGCTGTTTTATTCTAGTATTTGATCTAAGCTATCAGTCTTACACTCTCCATTTAACACTTTCCTGTCACACCGTCTTACGATTTTAACGCCTTTGCGAATGGACTTTATTAGGAGACAATGGGAATTGTGTATTAATGTGATCAGAATGGAGACGTGGCGCCAAGTGGCAAATTCTCCTGGAGATGGTGAACCTGTAAGGCTGGCACGAATGGTGAATGAGCTGCCAGACTCGTCACAGTGAGGACTAGCCAAGGAAACTTTCCGCAGGTCTTCTGTAGGTTTTTTTTCTTACATTTTATCTTCTGCTTTTACAATGAGCTTTTGGCATTTTCTTGATTACAGCAGGACTTGTGCTGTATTTTTTGCAACTGTTAAGGCAAAAAAAAAAAAACCCCAGTGATACTTGAGCTGCTTCACTACTTGAGTGAGGTTCGCTGGCGGATTCTCCTTTGTCTGAGGCTGTGATCTTGGGAATGACCCCTCCCTCTGCTCAGGTGTAAGGTGGGTGCACATCCCCTCGTGTTTAAGCTTTTGAAATGTGGCTCACACCAAATTTGCTTCCTGCATAGGATTGTAAGCTCTGCTGCCCAGGCCTCCAGGTGTGCTGTGTGAGGAGTACATAGCGATACAGGGGGGGTTCCAGGCCTTCTAGCAGGGAAAGAGTTAAGCGCTCCCTGGTGGGATCGGCAGGTGCATTCACATGAAAGCTAATACAGTGAGGGGATCCGTGTAAAAACAATCAGTGGAAACCACACATCCCAGATGGCTGCTTGGCCTATGACCTCCTTTTAATAAGCTACTCAGGGCTAATTATTGCTCCCTTTCAGGCAGGGTAATTTACTCTTGGCTTTTTTTATTATTTTAAAGACGCCGCTCGGTGCCATTTTTCTTCCCAGTCCCTCCTGATATCGTGCGCTAGACTCGGCTGTCACAGAAGGTCATTTAATTTGACACCAATAATGATGCTAAACAGCGGGATGTGTGAGGGGGGCGATGGCGGGGACACAGGAAACAGACTCCATTATATCTTAGAGCGGGACGGGTGCCTGTACATTGTGCCTGAATTCTGACGGACGATATCTGGGCTACACACCCGGCCAGCATCTACAGGACAGATCGGTCATCTCTGATGCCTGTATCCTGATAGTAGCCATGATGGTCCGGAGTCAGAGCTGCTAATAACAAGGAAAAATGGATCCTTAATACCCAGAAGCGTCATGACTTTTTCTAAAGCCACCCATGTGTCACCCTCTTGTGCGTTGCACCCAAATTTGCCTTTTGCTGCTCCATCTCTACATTTGATGATTGATTTTCTTTTCTTAGAGAAAATGTGGGAAATGTCAACATTTATCAAGCTAAAAGCACCAAAATATAAACATAATGTGCCCCAACGTGGCTGGAATGTGACGCCAATACTCTAGGAACAAAGAAAGCCGTCTTATAGGTGATGTAAACTAATGTGATGCTAAAGGATGTCAACAGAAAAACGCCACCTGCCACAGAACTAAGGCCTCATTCACATGTCTGTGATTTTTTTTTTTCTTCCAGAAAATAAACATACCAATGGTGAATGCCAGAGTTTACCATCAGTGTCTCATGGTTATTTTTAATATTTTACATTAAGTTTTGTAAAGTTTCTCCTATGTAACAATCAGATCGCACACAGGTAACACCTAAGAGTTGCCGTTTTTAACTCCTCCAATGACTGTTTAATTGAGGAAAGTGATCCAATAGCGTATATCTAGGAGTGGTGAAAGTCTGTGTACCTTTAGGGTATGTGCACACGTTGCGGATTCTGCTGCGGATTTTTCCGCAGCGGATTTGGAAAATCCGCAGTGCAAAACCACTGCGGTTTTCACTGCAGATTTTCCTGCGGTTTCTTCTGCAGATTCCTCTGCGGGTTTTCAACTGCACTTTCCTATTGGTGCAGGTTGAAAACCGCGGCGGAATCCGCAGAAAGAAGTGACATGCTACTTCTTTTTTTCCGCAGCATGTGCACTGCGGTTTTTGTTTTCCATAGTGTAACATTGTACTGTACACCGCATGGAAAACTGCTGCGGATCCGCAGCAAAAACCGCAACGTGTGAACATAGCCTTAGGATTAGCAGATGATTTGAAGGTGAAGTAAGTCTGGAGTTTTCAAGCGATGGGCTGATAATTGGGTGTGAGCGGATGTCCTGTTTATTTAAAGAATAAGGATCTATCAAAGTCTGATCTTTACAATACGTCTGTGAAAGAGTATCATGGCATGAATAAGGGCTCATACCCATATGAGATTAAAAAAAAAAAAAAATGTTTCAATATCAGGGCTAGAGTTGAGCGACTGTGTTCGGATTCAGTCACCGAATCTGAATTTGCCATATTGGTACCCTATTCGTGTCGAATTTGTTTGATCGGTTCAGAACATATTTGGTAATTTATACTCTCATTGACTCTAATGGCATTCGGCTGTGTTCAACGAATATTGCAAAAACAATATTCGCTGCTGAACGTATTCGGACCCAAATCCACACAAATTCTCTCAACTTTAATCAGGACCGAAAAAAAAAAATAAAAAAATGATTCTCTTGCACATCTCTAAGATGCTCCAATTCTGGCACTTAAACTCGCTCTTCCCACTTGCCCTGTAGTGGTGGCAAGTGGGATGATTTTTTTACCTTTTATATTGGCAGATGACATCAACTTCGGGGCTTGATGTCACCTGAAGATACAAAGGTGACATCAAACCCCCACCCCCCAACAATCACCCCACTTGCTACTGCTACAGGGCAAGCTGGAAAAGCGAGGAGAACTGTCCGAATTGGCATATCTCAGTGATGCGTCTTTTTGGGGGCGGCTGAGAGCTGGTGTGTTTAGTCTAGGGGGGGACATTTTCCATGGCCCCTTCCTAAGTTATCAGCCCGCAGCTGTCTGCATAGCCTTTGCTGGTCATTAATTAGGGGAACCCTATATCTTTTTCTTTTCTTGTTTTTTTCTTTTAATATAAAGGGTCTCCCATTTTAGTAGCTAGTAAAGGCTAAGTGTACAGTTGAGAGCTGATATTAATAGCCTGGGAAGCTCCATGGGTATTACCCCCTTCCCAGGTTATAAACATCTGCCGTCGGCTTTCCCTCTGCTGGTTAACAAACCTACTTGGGAGCCTACACCATTTTTTTTCCTTTAAAATAATCTTTTAATAATTAAATACCGGTACATGTACAGTAAGCTGCATACAGACTGTACTAATTGTATATGTCACTGACATCTATATATCTATTTATTCTATGTGTATATACTTTATGTAAACCATCTCTTCTATCCTGTCGGCTCCTTCTGTGATTTTACAGTATGTGGCTGCTGGGAATCCGGCTTTTCTTTCATCTATCTATGATCTAAAAAAAAAAAAAATATGCACACACGCACACACGCAATCTGAGGGAAAAAAATCGTAGAGGAGATGTAACCCATTGAATAACATTGGTGAAAGTCCAATTGCACTTGTCCATTTCCCCCCCTTCTCCCATGACAGCACCACCTGAGACAGGGTGTCTGCCCACCAGGACAGGAAACCTACTGAAAAAAAGGTGGTACCTCTCCTCTGCATCAGTTCAGTTTCCTGTTCTTGTAGGAATCTGAAGGAATGAAGCACCTATAACAACTAGGCTATATGGCAGCTCTATATAACCTGGTGGTGGATAAATAAGTGGCTAGGTTCATTAAAGCATGCCAGAGGTCTAGGTCTATACCAGCTCCAAAAATGCCTCCGTGGGACTTAAATCTAGTCTTGAAGCCATTGGAGACCCTTCATGAAGTGTCAGATAAGATGCTAAAACCAGTGATTCTAGTATCCCTGACTTTGGCCACAGGGTTAGTGATTTACAGGCCCTGTCTAGTAATCATTCTTTTATGAAGGTATTAGATGATAGTGATTTTGAGGCTAGATCTGGCTTATTTCCCCAAAGTGGCCTTGAAGTTTCATAGGAGTCAGGAGGTAGTTCTTCCCTCCTTCTGTAGAAATCCAAAGACTGCAGAACACAGACTTCACACACTAGATGTCAGGAGGGCCTTGATGCAGTACTTAGATGGAACTTGACAAAGCCGGAAGGATGACTCCTTATTTGTGTCATTCCAGGGAATCAGGAAGGGGTGTGTTGTTACAAGGGGGACCATAGCTAGATGGATAAGGGACGCCATTAGCTTAGCTTACACCTCTAGTGATAGGCTGGTTCCTGGAAACCTGAAAGCCCAATCCACCAGGGCCATGGCTTTGTCACTTTTGGTGTGCACTTTTCAGGGTGTTAAGAAAAATGTATTTGGTTACAGTTGTGTTATTAACTGTCTGGAGGTTCTCTTGAGCTCTGAAACCAAACTGGTTTCCTGTCCTGATGGGTGGATACTCTCTCGGGTGTTGCTGTCATGGGCTCTGTAAAATCCTATTACCGGTCAGTAACTAAGATTTTCTCGCAAATGTGTATGATCCCTTAGGATGATTTCTGAGGACCTCAGAAGTTGTCGATAATCCTAATGTGCAAATGAGTTATAAAACTTCCTTTACTGAGTTGGAACTCCACCAACCACAGTCAGCTTGTGTATAAGTAGAGCAAATTCAAGACCATTACCCACCCCAGGAGGAGTGGTCCATCAACAAAGCTAACTCCAAGAGCAAGGCATTTAATAGTCCAGAGGTTCCAAAGGTAACTGCTGAGCAACTGAAGGCCTGTCTTACATCTATCTCATCAATGTTTGTAGACCGTCGAGACCAAACTAGAGTTTTTTTAGTTTAAATTAGAGGAGTTATTTCTGGAGAAAGAAACATGCTGCATAAATCCTTCTACATCTGGGATGGTATCATGGGGGAGGGGCACTGCATCAAGGCCATCACGGCTGTCATCACTGATGCTTCAATGAATTCTGAATTTTAACATCAAATTCTAGGTGTGCAAACGCCCTGCATTTTACCTGCGGATTTTGTGCAGATCTTGTGCGGATTCGCCTGCGTTTTTACACCTGTGGATTCCTATTATGGGATAGGTGTAAAACGCTGCGGAATCCGCATAAATAATTGACATGCTGTGGAAAAAAACTGCTGCGTTTCTGCGGGGAATTTTCCGCAGCATGTGCACTGCGGATTTGGTTTTCCACAGGTTTACATGGTACTGTACACCGCATGGAAAACTGCTGCGGATCCGCAGCCAAATCCTCAACGTGTGCACATACCCTAAAGTAACATGTTGGGACTTCTGTACATGAGCTGAATCTCAAGCGAACAAGGGTCATGCAGGAGGAAAGCGCCACAAAACCAGAACTTGTTCTACAGTAGAATGGTGCCAGGAGAATAAATGAGAATTTCTGCAGCCGCCGAGTCCCGGTGCAGACCTCAATCCTATAGAAATGTTGGGGAATGCTCATGGAGAAACCGCCATCATCACAGAGGGGAAGCTGTTTTATAGGGAGGAGCGGGATGAAATTCCTCCATCCGATGTGCAGGAATACTCTTCAATCACCAGTTACTACTGTACACCTGACACAGAGCAAAGGCTTCACATACTTTTACCACTCATAGGCATGATTTTAGGTGATTTTACTAATTTTCAAAGTCTCTAATATTTTTTACTCCTGTAGAATTTGTTCCTCTTTATTCAACTTTAGGACTTATGTGAAAATCTGTTTTTTTATAACATTTTATGCAAAAATATGAAAATTTCAGAAAGGTTATCACACTTTCAGGTATCACTGTACCTGGAAATATTATTATCCCAGAACCCCCCAATAGCTGTAGGTTGTAATAAGCCAGAATACAAATGGGAGCATCAAACCCTGAGCATCCATGACACGACTGCACCATCATCGCTCACAGAGACTTCAGGACAAAGACGGGAGAATACATATGCAGTATATAACAGTCTCCATATTTTACATTCACTGATTTTTGTTTTTGTAGCAATTTTTTTCTCTAAATATTTCTACAATGTAAAATTTTTTATATGTTCCGTTCATTGTTAAATAGTAAGATATAAATCTCATATACATATATACACTGCTCAAAAAAATAAAGGGAACATTTAAACAGAATATAACTCCAAGTAAATCAAACTTCTGTGAAATCAAACTGTGCACTTAGGAAGCAACACTGTTTGACAATCAATTTCACATGCTGTTGTGCAAATGGAATAGACAGCAGATGGAAATTATTGGCAATTATCAAGACACACTCAATAAAGGAGTGGTTCTGCAGGTGGGGACCACAGACCACGTCTCAGTACCCATGCTTTCTGGCTGATGTTTTGGTCACTCTTGAATGTTGGTTGTGCTTTCACACTCGTGGTAGCATGAGACGGACTCTACAACCCACACAAGTGGCTCAGGTAGTGCAGCTCATCCAGGATGGCACATCAATGCGAGCTGTGGCAAGAAGGTTTGCTGTGTCTGTCAGCGTAGTGGCCAGAGGCTGGAGGCGCTACCAGGAGACGTGGAGGGGGCCATAAGATGGCTACCTCAGCCTTTGTGCAAGGAGGACACTGCCCTGGGTTCCTCCTAATGCAGGACAATGCCAGACCTCACGTGGCTGGAGTGTGTCAGCAGTTCCTGCAAGATGAAGGCATTGAAGCTATGGACTGGCCCGCCCGTTCCCCAGACCTGAATCAGATTGAACACATCTGGGACATCATGTCTTGCACCATCCACCAACGTCATGTTGCACCACAGACTGTCCAGGAGATGGCGGATGCTTTAGTGCAGGTCTGGGATGAGATCCCTCAGGAGACCATCCGCTGCCTCATCAGGAGCATGCCCAGGCGTTGTATGGAGGTCATACAAGCACGTGGAGGCCACACACACACTACTGAGCATCATTTCCTTCTCTTGAGGCATTTCCACCGAAGTTGGATCAGCCTGTAACTTCATTTTCCACTTTGATTTTGAGCATC
The DNA here is from genome assembly GCF_051348905.1 of Ranitomeya variabilis. Taxonomy (NCBI): domain Eukaryota; kingdom Metazoa; phylum Chordata; class Amphibia; order Anura; family Dendrobatidae; genus Ranitomeya; species Ranitomeya variabilis. The sequence continues at coordinate 715,160,245 of NC_135232.1, read as the reverse complement.
ATTCCAACTCCAGACCTCCATGGGATATTACTTGTGATTTACATTGATCATTTTTAGGTTTTACTGTTCTGAACACATTCCACTATGTAATTAATAAAGATGTACAGCTGGAATATTTCATTCAGTGATATCTAGGATGTGGGATTTTAGTGTTCCCTTTATATTTTTGAGCAGTGTATATTATATAGTGGGAGAGAGATGTATAGCTCCTTCTGATTTCTTCAGTTGAACAGCTGCCATCCTCCAGATTCCTTCACTTCAACCTAAAAAATGGAGACTTCAGTGATTTTTGTATTTATATCAGAGTGAGCAGGATATAATCGTGGCGGCTCCTGTGACTATATATTATCACAGTCTTATCAGACCCTCACCAACAATAACTTGTGCCAAGTCTTTATGCCACAACTTCTCTGTATCTGATAGCAGTGCAGTTTCTTGCAATAGATTTCTTCAGACAACTTCACAATTATCACCATATACAGGCAGGTTGTCAGCAGTGATAGTTGAGGGGGCGGTGCTGGAGTATAAGGGGTGTGGTCTCATTACATCAGTGATGTCATCACCTGGGGGCGGGGCTGATAACCTCACATGTATACAGGCAGCTTGTCAGCAGTGATACAGCAGATGAGGGCGGTGCTGGAGTATAAGGGGCGTGGTCTCATTATATCAGTGATGTCATCACCTGGGAGCGGGGCTGATAGGTTGTCAGGAGAGATAGAGGAGGGTCGGGTGCTCGAGTATAAGGGGTGTGGTTAAATGTCAGTGATGTCATCACCAGGGGGTGGGGCTGACAACCTTTCACACTTCTATATAGGAAGGTTGTCAGCATTCACAGATAACTGGACACTCCCACCTTCTGCGCCTCCATTCTGGATTTTTCCTCCACCTTCTCGCCTGGACACATTGCGGCGTTGTACACACTGGGTGCGGCTGATGTGCAGCTCCTCTCCTGCAGAGCTTGCAGTCTGTCCGGCTTTGGGGCTTCTGTGTGCATCCTCAGCGATTTGCCTCCTGTTTTTGGCCTCTGTCATATGGGAGATTAATACCCCATTGACCGTTATCTCGCTGATTTATGTCCCAGGCTTTTCTTTCTCTTGGAGGTTTTTTTTTCTCTTTCTCATTTGTATTTTGCTCTCTGTCTGTGGCTCCCTCCCTTCTTCTCCTCCATTTATCTCTCATTTCTCTGCTCTTATCTCTGCTTTCCAGTCTCCAGTTATTTAATGGATTATTAACCCATTGCTGGGTGCAAATGACTCTGCAGTGTGTGTCCAGGCGGGTGATGTGCTGGGGATTAGTGATGGGTCACTGGTCTGGGAAGGACACTGCTGGGGAGGTGTCATGGCATTGTGTGGAGGAGCGCAGGGATTAGTGCTCACCTTCCTTCTACCATATGTCCTGTGGGTCTGCAGGTAACTGCATAATGTAGGGGCATCTAATAATGGAGATAATAGGGAGTAGACGGTGGATCTTCAGATGGAAGGAGACGTCATCTGTCTGCAGTGTTCATGCTTTGGTTCAGCCTGTGTTTGATGGGCGTTGAGATCCTAAAGGTACCGTCACACTAGGCGATATCGCCAGCGATCCGTGACGTTGCAGCGACCTGGATAGCGATATCGCTGTATTTGACACGCAGCAGCGATCTGGATCCCGCTGTGAAATTGCTGGTCGCTGCTAGAAGGTCTGCACTTTATTTGGTCGCTAGGTCGCCGTGTATCGCCGTGTTTGACAGCAAAAGCAAGGATACCAGCGATATTTTACACTGGTAACCAGGGTAAACATCGGGTTACTAAGCGCAGGGCCGCGCTTAGTAACCCGATGTTTACCCTGGTTACCAGCGTAAAAGTTAAAAAAACAAACAGCACATACTCACCAGCGCGTCCCCCAGCCTCTGCTTCCTGACACTGACTGAGCGCCGGCCCTAAACTGAAAGTGAAAGCACAGCGGTGACGTCACCGCTGTGCTGTTAGGGCCGGAGCTCAGTCAGTGTCAGGAAGCAGAGGCTGGGGGACGCGCTGGTGAGTATGTGCTGTTTGTTTTTTTAACTTTTACGCTGGTAACCAGGGTAAACATCGGGTTACTAAGCGCGGCCCTGCGCTTAGCAACCCGATGCTTACCCTGGTTACCCGGGGACCTCGGCATCGTTGGTCGCTGGAGAGCGGTCTGTGTGACAGCTCTCCAGCGACCAAACAGCGACGCTGCAGCGATCGGCATCGCTGTCGCTATCGCTGCAGCGTCGCTTAATGTGACGGTACCTTAAGAGAGGTCACAGCAGTGTTTCTCAACACGCTTATGTTCCATCTCCCATTCCTAAAAAAATTGAGTGTTGAGGCCCTGTGTGCACACATTGCAGATTTTTCGCGTTTTTTTCGCTATGAAAACATGAAAAAAACGCATACATTATGCATCCCATCATTTAGAATGCATTCCGCAATTTTTGTGCACATGATGCTTTTTTTCCGCGAAAAAAAACGCTTTGCGGTAAAAAATGCAGCATGTTTATTAATTTTGCGGATTTTTTTCGGATTTCCCACTATATTATTGCATTGGGAACCTCCGGAAAAATCCGCAAAAAAACCACGGTAAAATCGCGGTAAAAACGCATGCTGATTTCTTGCAGAAAATGTCCGGTTTTGCACAGGAAGTTTCTGCAAGAAATCCTGAACGTGTGCACATAGCCTTACAGGCAGGACAGTAAACGCGAAGAAATTTGCAACGTGTGCACACAGCCTAAAAGATTAACCCAAGGACTTCCCGGCACCACCATGGGACTTGCTGTGGATCCTGTAGGGTTTATGTGTCACAAGTTGTAGGATGTATTAAGTATCATACAAATTCTGCATTCTGCAAATATATCCTCAGCACAAGTGTGACTGTAAGACTGGTGTCAATATTACAGATCTGTTCTACAGCCAAATTGGTTCAAAAATGAAAACAGTTAAACTTAGCTAATTTCCTGGGGCTGAAAACAAATATGATCTTTAAATTTGCTGATTTGCTCTAAATTTCAAGATCCAGAGGAGGTTGTAAATACTTATAACCTATTTCATACAGTTTATAGAAACATTGCGTCTTTATTATTTCCTCCATTATCATTTCCATTATTGCATCGTTAGTAGCCAGTCTATTACATCATCTATTGAGCCTTCAGTATTCTATCATCTTAGGGCAACTAATCAAAAAAGCCAACTCGGCTCTGACATCCTAATTACGGTTGCATCACCTACTTTTATAAATACTCTGTGGAAAGTATACAGATTTAGGATTTCTTAGCTTACTTTCTTAGCATATTGAAATGTTTTTTTCAGATATGCCTCATTCTTGCATTAACAAAGCGGATAGTTTTTGGTACATATGCGGAGAAGTATTTTTTGCATCACAAAGGCAAAACTTGACTACCATGATAAGGAAAGCCTAAAATCTGTATTCCGGCCGCAGAATAGGTGATCAGGACATGAGTTGGGGTCCACACATTTGCTGCATTGGATGTGCATCACATCTTACCCATTGGTTTTATGGGAAGAGGCAATCTAGGCCTTTGCAGTCCCAATGAGCTGAAGAGAGTCAACCGATCACACTGTCAGTTGCTATTTTTGCATGATGCCTCCCATTTGGAAAGGAGATTTAAGGAAAAAGTGGATTTTACAGTATCCAAACCTTCCATCTGCAATATGCCCAGCACCACATACAAAAGAACTGCCAGCTCCAGAAGCACCAGAAACATTGTCAGTCGAGTTAAAGGTTGAACTTGATGGACCTAGGTCTTTTTATCATCCTATTTAACTATGTAACTATGAGTTAAGTGAGCAAAAAGAGTGCGCTTGGTGCCTAATGTGTGTGTTTTATTAACCATTTATTAGTATTGGATTAATAATGGATAGGTGCCTTATTGATGCCTCTCCATTATTAACCTGGCTTAATGTCACCTTACAATAGCAAGGTGACATTAACCCTTTATTAACCCATATACCACCGCTACAGGGGAGTGGGAAGAGAGTGGCCAAGTCCCAGAATAGGCGCATCTTACAGATGTGCCTTTTCTGGGGTGGCTGGGGGCAGATGTTTTTAGCCGGGGGGGGGGGGGCAATATCCATGGTTACTCTCTAGGCTATTAATATCTGCCCTCAGTCACTGGCTTTACCACTCTGGCGGAGAAAATTGCACGGGAGCCCACACCAATTTTTTCCGTGATTTAACCCTTTATTTTAACAGCTAGAGCCCCCATATTTTACACAAAGACACTTCTTACATTAGTAGTCAGGAATATGTAATAAAATAAGGGATATGAAATGGTTTACTGTATGTAAACCATGTCTCATATCCTGTCGGGTTTGATAAGGAGATAGCAAAAGCCGGAAATTGAATTACCGGCTTTTCTGCTATCTAGCGCTGCATTATATATATATATACACTCACCGGCCACTTTATTAGGTACACCTGTCCAACTTCTTGTTAACACTTAATTTCTAATCAGCCAATCACATGGCGGCAACTCAGTGCATTTAGGCATGTAGACATGGTCAAGACAATCTCCTGCAGTTCAAACCGAGCATCAGTATGGGGAAGAAAGGTGATTTGAGTGCCTTTGAACGTGGCATGGTTGTTGGTGCCAGAAGGGCTGGTCTGAGTATTTCAGAAACTGCTGATCTACTGGGATTTTCACGCACAACCATCTCTAGGGTTTACAGAGAATGGTCCGAAAAGGAAAAAAAATCCAGTGAGCGGCAGTTCTGTGGGCGGAAATGCCTTGTTGATGCCAGAGGTCAGAGGAGAATGGGCAGACTGGTTCGAGCTGATAGAAAGGCAACAGTGACTCAAATCGCCACCCGTTACAACCAAGGTAGGCCTAAGAGCATCTCTGAACGCACAGTGCGTCGAACTTTGAGGCAGATGGGCTACAGCAGCAGAAGACCACACCGGGTACCACTCCTTTCAGCTAAGAACAGGAAACTGAGGCTACAATTTGTACAAGCTCATCGACATTGGACAGTAGAAGATTGGAAAAACGTTGCTTGGTCTGATGAGTCTCGATTTCTGCTGCGACATTCGGATGGTAGGGTCAGAATTTGGCGTAAACAACATGAAAGCATGGATCCATCCTGCCTTGTATGGAGCATCTTTGGGATGTGCAGCCGACAAATCTGCGGCAACTGTGTGATGCCATCATGTCAATATGGACCAAAATCTCTGAGGAATGCTTCCAGCACCTTGTTGAATCTATGCCACGAAGAATTGAGGCAGTTCTGAAGGCAAAAGGGGGTCCAACCCATTACTAGCATGGTGTACCTAATAAAGTGGCCGGTGAGTGTGTGTGTGTATATATAATATATATATATATATATATATATATATATATATATATATATATATATATATATATATATATATATATATATATATATATATATATATATACACAAACATGCCGTATATACTCGAGTATAAGCCGAGATTTTCAGCCCAAATTTTTGGGCTGAAAGTGCCCCTCTCGGCTTATACTCGAGTCACGGTCGGCGGGTGAGGGGGAGAGGGCGCTGAGGCATACTCACCTAGTCCCGGCGATCCTGACGCTCCCCCTGCCTGTCACACTGTCTTCGGGTGCCGCAGCTCTTCCCCTGTTCAGCGGTCACGTGGGACCGCTCATTAGAGAAATGATTATGGACTCCACTCCCATAGGGGTGGAGCCGCAAATTCATTTCTCTAATCAGCGGTGCCGGTGACCGCTTACAGAGGAAGAGCTGCGGCACCCGAAGACAGTGTGACAGGCTGGGGGAGCGCCAGGAGCACCGGGACTAGGTGAGTATTTTATATTCACCTGTCCACGATCCACACGCCGGGCGCCGCTCTGTCTTCGCGTCCTCTTGTTCTGACTGTTCAGGTCAGAGGGCGCGATGACGCATATAGTGTGCGCGCCGCCCTCTGCCTGATCAGTCAGTGCAGAGAGACGCCGGGACGGGACGCTGAGGAGCTGCAAGCAAGAGAGGTGAGTATGTGTTTTTTTTTTTTAATTGCAGCAGCAGCGTTATATATGGCACAGATTTATGTGGAGTATCTATGGGGCAACGGTGCAGAGCACTATATATGGCACAGATTTATATGGCACATCTATGGGGCAACGGTGCAGAGCATTATATATGGCACAGATTTATATGGCACATCTATGGGGCAACAATGAACAGTGCAGAGCATATATGGCACTGCTTTATAAGGAGCATCTATGGGGCAATAATGAACAGTGCAGAGCATATATGGCACTGCTTTATAAGGAGCATCTATGGGGCAATAATGAACAGTGCAGAGCATATATGGGGCCATAATGAACAGTGCAGAGCATATATGGCACTGCTTTATATGGAGCATCTATGGGGCCATAATGAACAGTGCAGAGCATATATGGCACTGCTTTATATGGAGCATCTATGGGGCCATAATGAACGGTGCAGAGCATTGTATATGGGGCATCTGTGGGGCCATAATGAATGGTGCAGAGCATTCTATATGGCACAGCTATATATGGAGCATCTATGGGGCAATAATCAACGGTATGGAGCATTATATATGGCACAGCTTTATATGGAACCTCCTTTGGGGCAATAATGAACGGTATGGAGCATCTATTTTTATTTTTGAAATTCACCGGTAGCTGCTGTATTTTCCACCCTAGGCTTATACTCGAGTCAATAAGTTTTCCCAGTTTTTTTGTGGCAAAATTAGGGGGGTCGGCTTATACTCGGGTCGGCTTATACTCGAGTATATACGGTACATATATATATATATATATATGTATATATACACATATATATATATATATATATATATATATATATATATATATATATATACACACACACACATATATATACATATATATATATATACACATATATATATATATACACTCACCGGCCACTTTATTAGGTACACCTGTCCAACTTCTTGTTAACACTTAATTTCTAATCAGCCAATCACATGGCGGCAACTCAGTGCATTTAGGCATGTAGACATGGTCAAGACAATCTCCTGCAGTTCAAACCGAGCATTAGTATGGGGAAGAAAGGTGATTTGAGTGCCTTTGAACGTGGCATGGTTGTTGGTGCCAGAAGGGCTGGTCTGAGTATTTCAGAAACTGCTGATCTACTGGGATTTTCACGCACAACCATCTCTAGGGTTTACAGAGAATGGTCCGAAAAAGGAAAAAAATCCAGTGAGCGGCAGTTCTGTGGGCGGAAATGCCTTGTTGATGCCAGAGGTCAGAGGAGAATGGGCAGACTGGTTCGAGCTGATAGAAAGGCAACAGTGACTCAAATCGCCACCCGTTACAACCAAGGTAGGCCTAAGAGCATCTCTGAACGCACAGTGCGTCGAACTTTGAGACAGATGGGCTACAGCAGCAGAAGACCACACCGGGTACCACTCCTTTCAGCTAAGAACAGGAAACTGAGGCTACAATTTGTACAAGCTCATCGAAATTGGACAGTAGAAGATTGGAAAAACGTTGCTTGGTCTGATGAGTCTCGATTTCTGCTGCGACATTCGGATGGTAGGGTCAGAATTTGGCGTAAACAACATGAAAGCATGGATCCATCCTGCCTTGTATGGAGCATCTTTGGGATGTGCAGCCGACAAATCTGTGGCAACTGTGTGATGCCATCATGTCAATATGGACCAAAATCTCTGAGGAATGCTTCCAGGACCTTGTTGAATCTATGCCACGAAGAATTGAGGCAGTTCTGAAGGCAAAAGGGGGTCCAACCCGTTACTAGCATGGTGTACCTAATAAAGTGGCCGGTGAGTGTATATGTATATATACACATATATATATACACATATATATATATATATATACACACACATATATATATATATATATATATATATATATATATATATATATATATATATATATATATATATATATACACACATATATATATATATACACACACACACACACACACACACACACACACACACACACACACACACACACACATATATATACACATATATACAGTGGGGCAAAAAAGTATTTAGTCAGTCAGCAATAGTGCAAGTTCCACCACTTAAAAAGATGAGAGGCGTCTGTAATTTACATCATAGGTAGACCTCAACTATGGGAGACAAACTGAGACAAAAAAATCCAGAAAATCACATTGTCTGTTTTTTTTATTTTATTTGCATATTATGGTGGAAAATAAGTATTTGGTCAGAAACAAAATTTCATCTCAATACTTTGTAATATATCCTTTGTTGGCAATGACAGAGGTCAAACGTTTTCTATAAGTCTTCACAAGGTTGCCACACACTGTTGTTGGTATGTTGGCCCATTCCTCCATGCAGATCTCCTCTAGAGCAGTGATGTTTTTGGCTTTTCGCTTGGCAACACGGACTTTCAACTCCCTCCAAAGGTTTTCTATAGGGTTGAGATCTGGAGACTGGCTAGGCCACTCCAGGACCTTGAAATGCTTCTTACGAAGCCACTCCTTCGTTGCCCTGGCGGTGTGCTTTGGATCATTGTCATGTTGAAAGACCCAGCCACGTTTCATCTTCAATGCCCTTGCTGATGGAAGGAGGTTTGCACTCAAAATCTCACGATACATGGCCCCATTCATTCTTTCATGTACCCGGATCAGTCGTCCTGGCCCCTTTGCAGAGAAACAGCCCCAAAGCATGATGTTTCCACCACCATGCTTTACAGTAGGTATGGTGTTTGATGGATGCAACTCAGTATTCTTTTTCCTCCAAACACGACAAGTTGTGTTTCTACCAAACAGTTCCAGTTTGGTTTCATCAGACCATAGGACATTCTCCCAAAACTCCTCTGGATCATCCAAATGCTCTCTAGCAAACTTCAGACGGGCCCGGACATGTACTGGCTTAAGCAGTGGGACACGTCTGGCACTGCAGGATCTGAGTCCATGGTGGCGTAGTGTGTTACTTATGGTAGGCCTTGTTACATTGGTCCCAGCTCTCTGCAGTTCATTCACTAGGTCCCCCCGCGTGGTTCTGGGATTTTTGCCCACCGTTCTTGTGATCATTCTGACCCCACGGGGTGGGATTTTGCGTGGAGCCCCAGATCGAGGGAGATTATCAGTGGTCTTGAATGTCTTCCATTTTCTAATTATTGCTCCCACTGTTGATTTCTTCACTCCAAGCTGGTTGGCTATTGCAGATTCAGTCTTCCCAGCCTGGTGCAGGGCTACAATTTTGTTTCTGGTGTCCTTTGACAGCTCTTTGGTCTTCACCATAGTGGAGTTTGGAGTCAGACTGTTTGAGGGTGTGCACAGGTGTCTTTTTATACTGATAACAAGTTTAAACAGGTGCCATTACTACAGGTAATGAGTGGAGGAAAGAGGAGACTCTTAAAGAAGTTACAGGTCTGTGAGAGCCAGAAATCTTGATTGTTTGTTTCTGACCAAGTACTTATTTTCCACCATAATATGCAAATAAAATGATAAAAAAACAGACAATGTGATTTTCTGGATTTTTTCGTCTCAGTTTGTCTCCCATAGTTGAGGTCTACCTATGATGTAAATTACAGACGCCTCTCATCTTTTTAAGTGGTGGAACTTGCACTATTGCTGACTGACTAAATACTTTTTTGCCCCACTGTATATATATATATATATATATATATATATATATATATATATATATATATATATATATATATACACACAGTATATACTCGAGTATAAGCCGAGATTTTCAGCCCAAATTTTTGGGCTGAAAGTGCCCCCTCGGCTTATACTCGAGTCACGGTCGGCGGGTGAGGGGGAGAGGGCGCTGAGGCATACTTACCTAGTCCCGGTGATCCTGGCGCTCCCCCTGCCTGTCACACTGTCTCCGGGTGCAGCAGCCTCTTCCCCTGAGCGGTCACGTGGGACCGCTCATTAGAGAAATGAATAGGCTGCTCCACCTCCCATAGGGGCGGAGCAGCATAATTCATTTCTCTAATCAGCGGTGCCGGTGACCGCTGACAGAGGAAGAGGCTGCGGCACCGAAGACCAGCTGTCCGGGGGAAGGAGCGGGACGCCGGGAGCAGGTAAGTATGACATATTTACCTGTCCGCGTTCCACACGCCGGGCGCTGTCTCCATCTTCCCGGCGTCTCTCCGCTCTGACTGTGCAGGTCAGAGGGCGCGATGACGCATATAGTGTGCGCACCGCCCTCTGCCTGATCAGTCAGTGCAGAGAGACGCCGGGACGGGACGCCGAGGATCTGCAAGCAAGAGAGGTGAGTATGTGTTTTATTATTTTTATTGCAGCAGCAGCAGCAATGGCACAGCTTTCTATGGTACATCTATGGGGCAATAATGAACGGTGCAGAGCACTATATGGCACAGCTATGGGGCAATAATGAACGGTGCAGAGCACTATATGGCACAGCTATGGGGCAATAATGGTGCAGAGCACTATATGGCACAGCTATGGGGTAATAATGAACGGTGCAGAGCACTATATGGCACAGCTATGGGGCAATAATGGTGCAGAGCACTATATGGCACAGCTATGGGACAATAATGGTGCAGAGCACTATATGGCACAGCTATGGGGCAATAATGAACGGTGCAGAGCACTATATGGCACAGCTATGGGGCAATAATGGTGCAGAGCACTATATGGCACAGCTATGGGACAATAATGGTGCAGAGCACTATATGGCACAGCTATGGGGCAATAATGGACGGTGCAGAGCACTATATGGCGCAGCTATGGGGCAATAATGGTGCAGAGCACTGTATGGCGCAGCTATGGGGCAATAATGGTGCAGAGCACTGTATGGCGCAGCTATGGGGCAATAATGGACGGTGCAGAGCACTATATGGCGCAGCTTTGGGGCAATAATGGTGCAGAGCACTGTATGGCGCAGCTATGGGGCAATAATGGACGGTGCAGAGCACTATATGGCACAGCTATGGGGCAATAATGGTGCAGAGCACTATATGGCACAGCTATGGGGCAATAATGAATGGTGCAGAGCACTATATGGCACAGCTATGGGGCAATAATGGTGCAGAGCACTATATGGCACAGCTATGGGACAATAATGGTGCAGAGCACTATATGGCACAGCTATGGGGCAATTATGAACGGTGCAGAGCACTATATGGCACAGCTATGGGGCCATAATGAACGGTATGGAGCATCTATTTTTATTTTTGAAATTCACCGGTAGCTGCTGCATTTTCCACCCTAGGCTTATACTCGAGTCAATAAGTTTTCCCAGTTTTTTGTGGCAAAATTAGGGGGGTCGGCTTATACTCGGGTCGGCTTATACTCGAGTATATACAGTATGTGTCTCAGTGACATATGTATATATACCTATTCTATGTGTATATATCTATTCTATCTTTTCTATTCTAATCTGTCAGTGTGATTTTACTGTACACAGCACTGATTTGCCGGCTTTTCAAAGGACACCGGTGTGTAAAAATTGGACAGCAATACGGATGTCATATGGATGTTGCGATAAAAAATCGCATGACAATCGCATGATTTACCTCAGTTTTTTCGGTCCGTAAATCGGACCGTTTCTTTCTCTCAAGTGGAAATGAGCCCTTAAGGAAAAAGTGGATTTTACAGTATTCAAACCTTCCATCTGCAATATGCCCAGCACCACATACAAAAAAACTGCCTGCTCCAAAAGCACCAGAAACATTGTCAGTCGAGTTAAAGGTTGAACTTGATGGACCTAGGTCTTTTTTTCATCCTATTTAACTATGTAATCATGAGTTAAGTGAGCAAAAAGAGTGCGCTTGGTGTCATGAAGCATCTACCGCTCATGAGCCAGACTTTCTGTCAGCAACCTCAACTGAACACCACCTTATAAACACAAAATTAACTGAACGATCTTGTTAGAGATTTGGATGTGCCCAAGAGTAAGGCTGAGCTCTTATGTTCCCGGCTGCAGCAGTAAGGCTGAGCTCTTTGGTTTCGGCTACAGCAGTAAGGCTGAGCCCTTAGGTTCCTGGCTTCAGCAGTAAGGCTGAGCCCTTAGGTTCCGGGCTGCGGCAGTGATGGGTTCCCGGCTACAGCAGTAAGGCTGAGCTCTTAGGTTCCCGGCTACAGCAGTAAGGCTGAGCTCTTAGGTTTCCGGCTACAGCAGTAAGGCTAAGCTCTTAGGTTTCCGGCTACAGCAGTGATACTGAGCTCTTAGGTTCCCGGCTACAGCAGTAAGGCTGAGCTCTTAGGTTTCTGGCTACAGCAGTAAGGCTGAGCTCTTAGGTTCCCGGCTACAGCAGTAAGGCTGAGCTCTTAGGTTCCCAGCTACAGCAGTAAGGCTGAGCTCTTAGGTTTCCGGCTACAGCAGTAAGGCTGAGCTCTTAGGTTCCCGGCTACAGCAGTAAGGCTGAGCTCTTAGGTTCCCGGCTACAGCAGTAAGGCTGAGCTCTTAGGTTTCCGGCTACAGCAGTAAGGCTGAGCTCTTAGGTTTCCGGTTACAGCAGTAAGGCTGAGCTCATAGGTTTCTGGCTACAGAAGTAAGGCTGAGGTTCCCGTCTACAGCAGTGTAGTCTCCTAGCAGGCGATGTTCGGATTTCTTTGTTCCGCAGCCATGATAAAGATCTTGTCCAATAGTTCTTCATGGAGGACAATCTTGTGGCATGCAACAACATCAACAGTTTAATGGAAGTTCTGAAGATAAGTCATAATCCAGAGGAATGGAGGCTCTTCATTCATTTGTCTAAAGCAAGCCTAAAAGCCGTTTTGCTGCTTAATGAAATGTACTACCTTCAATTCATGTTGGTTATCCAGTTCAAATTAAAAGAAACCTATGACAACATGAAACAGCTGTTGAGGGGTCTAAAATATGATCAACATTGGTGGCTCATCTGTGGTGACTTAAAGGTGGTTGCTCTGTTGGTCTCCAGGGTGAATACACCAAGTACTGTTTTTTTTCTGTGTGAGTGGGATAGTCGTGCAAGGGAATATCACCACAATAAAAGAGACTGGCGTCTCCAACATTCACTCCAGCCAGGAAAAAAGTAAACATGTCTGGCATCCAGCACTTATTGACCGACATAGGATTTTGTTACCACCATTAAAGATCAAGTTGGTTCAAATGAACTTTGTAAAGGCAATGGATACAAATTTCCAAGGTTGAGTGAAGCAAACATAAAGGAACGAGTCTTTATTGCACTTCAGATTCATAACCTTCTTCAAGATGAGGAGTTTCTCTATTTGTTGCAGGGAAGGGAAAGGCTGCATGGGTGGCATTCACTGGACTTTACTGGTAACTAGAGCAGATAGATAACTATGAAGAGTTGGTGTAAAATATGAAAACATTTCTTGGCTGTAATATCCATAAAGAATGTTCTCTTACATCTAGACTTTTTCCCACCAAACTGCAGAGCAACAGGCATGGTGAGAGATTTCACCAAGATATTGCTGCTATGAAGAAAAGATATCAAAGAGAATGGAATCCATCAGTGCTGCAGATTACTGTGGACGATTGTAAAGATGATCCGATGCGGGAGAACAAGAGACGAGCAATGAGGATCAAATATTGTAGAGTAATTTCTGTAACTATTATTCGCAGTAATATTTAGACAGGTTTTGCTTATTGGAATTGTTGCCAAGTTTCCTCTAAATAAATATCAGAAAATTGGCATAAAATATTCCGCATCTTTATATTTGCAAAAATAATGTTTCAAAATACTGAAACTTTTATGCATTAATTCTATGTAGCAGTAGTAGCAGTAAAAGGGAAAACTCCTTGATATCGTAGAAACATGAAACAACTAAATATATCCATTGTCAGGTGGAAATCATTAAGAAATGGCTGATTTCATAACTGAACCTGACAACGTAGGAAAATGTATAGAACCGGATAAGAACCGCTGGTGAGCGCGTCTGACCCTCATGTGTAGTGGTGTGGAGAGCATCTGGTGGTCTTCATACTCCAAGCAAAAAAGCCAATGAGCAGCCACTACCAAGATAATCGAAATGTGGTATAACATGTTAAATCTGGACCTTTCCATCACATGCTACATCTGTGATACTTGAGTTTTTGCTTGGCTTTCGCTCAGGCCCGTGGGTTGAATCTGTCCAGTAGTGTAAATATATTTGGCCCGCGAGGGAATGCCCAATGTGCACTAGAGCTGGTAGGCAGCGCAGGCTAATACTACAAATTCTCCTACTCTACCATAATCTGCACCATGTCCACACCAATGGCGCAGAGCACCCACCCGCTCCTCCGTACAGGCATTCAACACCTCACGTTGCTCCCTTGATGACGTGGCAGTGCGAGCACTTTCATCCCCAAAACGTGTCGCTACCCCAAAGTGACAGACTAGGATTGCTGTGTCAGCAGGAGCTTTACTGGAGGAACCTAAACCCTCAGTGCAGGAGCTGGGCTTCAAGAAGGGCAAAGCCAAAAAAGCTGCTATCAGGAAATAGGTGAAGAAGAACAGCTAGGCGATGATAGCTTCTCATTGCTGAACCTCGGGGCGCAGAAAGATTGTGTCATCAGAAAGCAGAGTCTTGGCACTGAGGATGCAGGCAAACTTCTGCTGGACTACTTGTAAGTAACCTGAGGGCACTAAGAACTTACCATGAGTACGATGTATCCTATGTGCTTGCACTGTTCAGAGAGCAGCAGCTGATGAACAGATGTCATTGCTGCCACATGTACAGGTAGTAGCCACTTACACCACATACAATACATGTCTGTGGCAGAACATGGCACAGTAGGATGTCACATGGCAGTCCACACAGACTCTAAAGGCCCCGTCTCACATAGCGAGATCGCTAGCGAGATCGCTGCTGAGTCACAAGTTTTGTGACGCAACAGCGACCTCAGTAGCGATCTCGCTATGTGTGACACGTACCAGCGATCAGGCCCCTGCTGCGAGATCGCTGGTCGTGTCGGAATGGCCTGGACCTTTTTTTGGTCGTTGAGGTCCCGCTGACATCGCTGAATCGGTGTGTGTGACACCGATCCAGCGATGTCTTCACTGGTAACCAGGGTAAACATCGGGTTACTAAGCGCAGGGCCGCGCTTAGTAACCCGATGTTTACCCTGGTTACCAGCGTAAATGTAAAAAAAAACAAACAGTACATACTCACCATCTGTTGCCCGTCAGGTCCCTTGGCGTCTGCTTCCTGCTCTGACTGCCGCCGTAAAGTGAGAGCACAGCAGTGACGTCACCGCTGCGCTCTGCTCTCACTGTACGGCGGCACACAGTCAGAGCGGGAAGCGGACGGCAAGGGACCTGACGGGCAACAGATGGTGAGTATGTACTGTTTGTTTTTTTTGGTAACCAGGGTAAACATCGGGTTACTAAGCGCGGCCCTGCGCTTAGTAACCCGATGTTTACCCTGGTTACCCGGGTGCTGCAGGGGGACTTCGGCATCGTTGAAGACAGTTTCAACGATGCCGAAGTCGTTCCCCTGATCGTTGGTCGCTGGAGAGAGCTGTCTGTGTGACAGCTCCCCAGCGACCACACAGCGACAAAACAGCGACGCTGCAGCGATCAGCATCGTTGTCTGTATCGCTGCAGCGTCGCTGTGTGAGACGGGGCCTTAAAAGCATGGCAGCCAATCAGACAAGGGTCTCTTCTTGGTTAGGGGTCTCGGGTGTCTTTGTCCTGGGGCTGATCCTGTGATTAGAAATCCTCTGTTTACATTCTTGTGTATTATTGTATCATGATTACAGTGTTCACATTTAGGCTATGTGCACACGTTCAGGAATTCTTGCAGAAAATTCCTGAGGAAAACCTGAAATTTTCTGCAAGAAATCTGCTAGAAAACCGCATGCGTTTTTTGTTCGTTTTTACCGCGTTTTTGATGCGTTTTTGGTGCGTTTTTGATGCGTTTTTTTCCGGACATTTCCCAATGCATTTTAAGTGGGAAATCCGCAAAAAAAACGCAAAATTAATGAACATGCTGCGTTTTTTACCGCGATGCGTTTTTATCACGGAAAAAAACGCATCATGTGTACAAAAAGTGCAGAATTCATTAAAAATGATAGGATGCATAATATAAGCAGATTATTTGCGGTTTTATAGCGTTTTTATAGGGAAAAAACGCGAAAAAACCGCGAATAATCTGCAACGTGTGAACACAGCCTTACAGCACATTTCTATAGGAATCCATTCTTTACATTTATTGTATATTTATTTACATATAATTTACTTATTATATACAATCATATTATACATATTATAGAAAATGTGCTTTGTTCCTGGGATGACCCCTTTAGGTTTGTTTCCAAATGAAAAGGTTCATTGTTACATTTTGCTGATAAGGAAAAATTTCCTAATTTGTAGCCATTTTCTAATAAATATCCAGTTTGGCCACGAATGTCCAAGTTTTTTATTTTTGGCCCTCTGAGGTCATCCCTGCCCAAATGGACAGATACAGGATGGTGCTCACTATAACATCAGAGATTATTATTATTATTTATATAGCGCCATTAATTCCATGGTGCTGTACATGAGAAAAAGGTTACCTACAGAGTTATAGAGCTGGCCTCGTGGCTGTCGGGATCCATTGTCCCTATTACAGGTGTGACGTGGTTTTCTCCATATGAATTTTACATGCTGTCTGTGTTATCGGGACCGTATGTGGGATTTCTCTGTTCACTGCTGTGATTACAAAAGAAAAGTTCTCGTTTTATTAAAAATGGAGCAAAAACTTGAGATGAGAAAAAAGCTTGTGTCTTGGGACATCACCTGCGTCTCGATCCCCTTTTCCTGCCGAACACAGTCCAGCTCGCCTCTAACGTATGGAGTAATTTTTGGTGTTGTGGCCGCATCTCCCCAGTATGGAGGGGCTCAATCAGAAGATGCAGCTCCCTTGGGGTGTGATGATGGGCAGGGTGGTGTCGTGGACGCTGGCAGTGCCCACAGGAGATTGCATGCATACATGTAGTCTTCAGTCACTAGGACAATCACTAGGACAATCACTAGGACAATCACAAGGTCCTCATTGACACCGGCAGTGATTGATGTCTCCGGAGAAGATGTCCAGTATGATATGGGCCGCACGTTACAGGCAATTACAATTCAGACAGACTTCGACATTAACCCCTCATGTGCACCACGCCAAGACTGAAAAGCCGTTTGCTCATTTTCGCAGTTTTTTTTCCTATACATTTTAGTACATGCAGTTTATATGGGAAATGCTGACCCAAAGTGAATAGGAACAGAATTGATTTGTTTTATGATCAGCAGTTGGAAACATTCATAAGCAAAGTGACCCCTAAACCTGAGGCGTTCAGACACAATGTTATCTCCTCATGCAGCCCTCTCTTCTCAGTTCATGGGGTCCAGGGAGACCTCTGCACACACAGATAAGGACCGGGCCCACCCTCATCATTATGCATGCGCCACATTTGCATATAGTGAATGTATTTATTATGCTAATAATGATATTTGCATATGGTGCTGGAGTGGACACCCAGGAATTAATATGAAGTGACATGTCAGAGCTCAGGTGCTCTTCTCCTATAGACATACCCTTTGCTGTGAGAGGCCATTGACGCACATGGGTTGGCACAGCAGTGAAGGGGTTAAGTGGCCTTCCCAGTGCTCCTCGCCTTGGGCAGTACTACACTCTGTATCATGGAAGTGTCGCTGTGTGTTAGGTGAGTGGTGGTGACAGCAGCGGTCTGTGGGCCGCGGGCAGCTCACACAGACTCCGTACCATGGCCTGCCACAGAAGAGGTGGGGGGCTGTGCAGCGTCAGCCTGAAAACCACATCCGGGAGTCCTGCCGTTGCCTGTAACATGCTAGTGAATATCTGAGAGTGCAGAAGTAATGGGGAGTAAGCAGCGACCAACAAAGGTCAGATGGTATCTCTGACTGCAGACCCTCCGTTCACTGGCACTCTACGGCCAGGCTATGCTCACAATCTAACACATATTGGTACCACATGACTTTTAGACCCATACAATCTTCCCTGGCACCAAAACACTGGCTAAAGCATTCCTAAGCTTGTCATTGCCTCCTCCCTGTGGGTGCCCACCAAAAGTGGGGTGCCACTGGTGGTGGTAGTCGGCCCTGGAAGCCTCGAAGTCACAGCTGCTCTACTCCCAGCGATTCAGCGAAGAGTGAGACTCTGTAATTTGCACCATCTTTAGTATTTGCTGACACTGAACTATGTTATTATCTGTTGGGGGTTCAATAAATTATTGCCACACTGTTTTACCCTAACCCTGTGTTGTGTTAGTATTTTGCAAACAGGAAAAGGAACTCGGACATTCAGTGGGATGAGCCCTGGTCCGTGCGGTCTTTCTAAAGAAAGCCAGGCCAGCAGTCAAGAGCACACACTGACTCTCATGTCTCCACAGGCACCTGCTACTGTTTGGGGAAGGTACATAATGATATCAGATATTCCGCAGGTGGCTGATAATCTTTAACACATTTCTCTGTGATGTCATAGCCCAGATCGATGGTGAACTATGCGGCAGAAGTAGATGGTGAGAGTAGGTACCGTGACGGCCGAGTCTTCCTAGGTGAGTGCAGGTTATGTGGCTAATGAGCTTTGTGGCTTAGCTCTGAGTATGCCCATTCTGTTGTGTAATTACACATGATGTGGGGGCTTTATACAGAGTACAGACCTTGTCTATGCAGTCTGAACTACCTATGTTACACTGCACTTCTATCCATAATAATTTTATTTTTATAGCGCTAACGTACTCCACAGCATTGTACCAATCAAAGGGGACATGTATGAGCTATATAAGACATTACACAGCAGTGCATTATTCAACAATTCACACAAGGAGTGAAAACGTTGCTCTTGACTTTACAATCAATGAGGAAATGGGGGGGGGGGGGGGAGACAAAAGGTAAAAAGTGCTCGCTGTGTATGGACCAGCCATCAGAAGAAAAAGGGGGCATTCAAATAACGCAGCATTAACCGGTCAGTAGCCAGTCTGTGTAAGTACATACACAAAGTGCTGATGAGCCAATGGACGGTGTGAGAACAGATAATAGAAGGGACACATTTTGAGGAAAAGTTAGGAAGGGAGAACAGCAATAGTTGATCAGTGAGGTGATATCCCGATATAAAGAAATGTGTTTTTATGGCTCGCTTAAAACTGGGTGCAAGAAATTAACCAGATTGTCTGGGGTAGTGCATTCCAGAGAACTGGCTAAACACGAGAGAAGTCCGGGAGTCGGGAGGACTATAGAGGATGTTAATTTTCATCATTTTCAGTATGGAGATGACAGGTAAGGTAATAGAAATGAGGATGAGATGTTGGTTTGGTGCAGGATTGTGGAAAGGATGAGTAGGGTGGTAGACAGATGAGGTGGAGATGTACAGTGGGTACGGAAAGTATTCCGACCCCTTTAAATTTTCGCTCTTTGTTTCATTGCAGCCATTTGGTAAATTCAAAAAAGTTCATTTTTTTCTCATTAACATACACTCTGCACCCCATCTTGACTGAAACCCCCCCCCCCCAGAAATGTAATTAAGTTTGCAAATTTATTAAAAAAAGAAAAATGAAATATCACATGGTCATAAGTATATAGACCCTTTGCTCAGTATTGAGTAGAAGCACCCTTTTGAGCTAGTACAGCCATGAGTCTTCTTGGGAATGATGCAACAAGTTTTTCACACCTGGATTTGGGGATCCTCTGCCATTTTTCCTTGCAGATCCTCTCCAGTTCCGTCAGGTTTGATGGTAAATGCTGGTGGACAGCAGGTCTCTCCAGAGATGCTCAATCAGGTTTAGGTCAGGGCTCTGGCTGGGCCACTCCTTTGTTATTTTAGCTGTGTGCTTAGGGTCATTGTCTTGTTGGTGAACCTTCGGCTAAAGGTACCTTCACACGAAGCGACGCTGCAGCGATAGCGACAACGATGCCGATCGCTGCAGCGTCGCTGTTTGGTCGCTGGAGAGCTGTCACACAGACCGCTCTCCAGCGACCAACGATGCCGAGGTCCCCGGGTAACCAGGGTAAACATCGGGTTGCTAAGCGCAGGGCCGCGCTTAGTAACCCGATGTTTACCCTGGTTACCAGCGTAAAAGTAAAAAAAAAAAACAGTACATGCTCACCTGCGCGTCCCCCGGCGTCTGCTTCCTGACACTGACTGAGCTCCGGCTCTAACAGCAGAGCGGTTCACTTTAGGGCCGGAGCTCAGTCAGTGTCAGGAAGCAGACGCTGGGGGACGCGCAGGTGAGCATGTACTGTTTGTTTTTTTTACTTTTACGCTGGTAACCAGGGTAAACATCGGGATACTAAGCGCGGCCCTGCGCTTGGTAACCCGATGTTTACCCTGGTTACCAGTGTAAAACATCGCTGGTATCGTTGCTTTTGCTTTCAAACACAACGATACACGGCGATCGGACGACCAAATAAAGTTCTGAACTTTATTCAGCGACCAGCGACATCACAGCAGGATCCTGATCGCTGCTGCGTGTCAAACTAAACGATATCGCTAGCGAGGACGCTGCAACGTCACGGATCGCTAGCGATATCGTTACAAAGTCGTTTCGTGTGAAGGTACCTTAAGTCTGAGGTCCAGAGCACTCTGGAAGAGGTTTTCATCCAGGATATCTCTGTACTTGGCCGCATTCATGTTTCCTTCAATGACAACCAGTCGTCCTGTCCCTGCAGCTGAAAAACACCCCCATAGCATGATGCTGCCACCACCATGTTTCACTGTTGGGATTGTATTGGGCAGGTGATAAGCAGTGTCTGGTTTTCCCCACACATACTACTTGAATTATCACCAAAAAGGCCTATCTTCAGCTCATCAGACAAGAGAATCTTATTTCTCATAGTGTGGGAGTTCTTCATGTGTTTTTTAGCAATCTCTTAAGCAGGCTTTCATATGTCTTGCCCTGAGGAGAGGCGTCCGTCGGGCCACTCTGCCATAAAAGCCCGACTGGTGGAGGGCTGCAGTGATAGTTGACTTTGTGGAACTTTCTCCCATCTCCCTACTGCATCTCTGGAGCTCAGCCACAGTGATCTTGGGGTTCTTCTTTACCTCTCCCACAAGGCTCTCCTCCCACGATTGCTCAGTTTGGCTGGACGGCCAGGTCTAGGAAGACTTCTGGTGGTCCCAAACTTCTTCCATTTAAGGATTATGGAGGCCACTGTGCTCTTAGGAACCTTGAGTACTGCAGAAATACTGTTGTAACCTTGGCCCGATCTGTGCCTTGCCACAATTCTGTCTCTGAGCTCCTTGGCCAGTTCCTTAGGCTAGTTTCACACTAGCGTATAGCCGGGCTGCGGAGGGATGCTCCTCCATGAAGCCCCGCCCACTGCCGCACCTCTTCATTCAGCTCCGCCTATGGCTGCATGCGCACCCTATCTTTAACCCCTTAGTGACAGAGCCAATTTGGTACTTAATGACCGAGCCAATTTTTACAATTCTGACCATTGTCACTTTGTGAGGTTATAACTCTGGAACGCTTTAACAGATCCTGTTGATTCTCAGATTGTTTTTTCGTGACATATTGTACTTCATGTTAGTGGTAACATTTCTTCGATATTACTTGCAATTATTTATGAAAAAAAATGGAAATATGGCGAAAATTTTTAAAACTTTGCAATTTTTAAACTTTGTATTTTTATGCCCTTAAATCAGAGAGAGATGTCACAAAAAATAGTTAATAAATAACATTTCCCACATGTCTACTTTACATCAGCACAATTTTGGAAACAAAATTTTTTTGTTGTTAGGGAGTTATAAGGGTTAAAAGTTGACCAGCAATTTCTCATTTTTACAACACCACTTTTTTTTAGGGACCACATCACATTTGAAGTCATTTTGAGGGGTCTATATGATAGAAAATAACCAAGTGTGACACCATTCTAAAAACTGCACCCCTCAAGGTGCTCAAAACCACATTCAAGAAGTTTATTAACCCTTTACGTGCTTCACAGGAACTGAAACAATGTGGAAGAAAAAATGAACATTTAACTTTTTTTTGCAAACATTTTACTTCAGAACCATTTTTTTCAATTTTCACAAGTGTAAAAACCGAAATTTAACCATAAATTTTGTTGTGCAATATCTCCTGAATACGCCGATACCCCACATGTGGGGGTAAACCACTGTTTGGGCGCACCGCAGAGCTTGGAAGAGAAGGAGCGCCGTTTGACTTTTTCAATGTAGAATTGGCTGGAATTGAGATCGGACGCCATGTCGCGTTTGGAGAGCCCCTGATGTGCCTAAACAGTGGAATCCCCCACAAGTGACACCATTCTGGAAACTAGACCCCTTAAGGAACTTATCTAGATGTGTGGTGAGCACTTTGAGCCCCCAAGTGCTTCACAGAAATTTATAAAGTAGAGCCGTGAAAATAAAAAATCGCATTTGTTTACACAAAAATTATCTTTTCGCCCACAAATTCTTATTTTCACAAGGGTAACAGGAAAAATTAGACCACAAGTTGTTGTGCAATTTCTCCTGAGTACGTTGATACCCCATATGTGGGGGTAAACCACTGTTTGGGCGCACCGCAGAGCTTGGAAAAGAAGGAGTGCCGTTTTACTTTTTCAATGTAGAATTGGCTGGAATTGAGATCGGACGCCATGTCGCGTTTGGAGAGCCCCTGATGTGCCTAAACAGTGGAAACCCCCCACAAGTGACTCCATTTTGGAAACTAGACCCCTTAAGGAACTTATCTAGATGTGTGGTGAGCACTTTAAACCCCCAGGTGCTTCACGGAAGTTTATAACGTAGAGCTGTGAAAATAAAAAATCACATTTTTTCTACAAAAATTATATTTTGCCCCAAAATTTTTATTTTGACAAGGGTATGAGGAGAAATTAGACCACAAAAGTTGTTGTGCAATTTCTCCTGAGTACGTCGATACCCCATATGTGGGGGTAAACCACTGTTTAGGCGCACCTCAGAGCTTGGAAGAGGAGTGCCGTTTTACTCTTTCAATATAGAATTGGCTGGAATTGAGATGGGAAACCATGTCGCGTTTGGAGAGCCCCTGATGTGCCTAAACAGTAGAAACCCCCCACAAGTGACCCCATTTTGGAAACTAGACCCCTTAATGAACTTATCTAGATGTGTGGTGAGCACTTTAAACCCCCAAGTGCTTCACAGAAATTTATAAAGTAGAGCCGTGAAAATAAAAAATCCTTTTTTTTCCCTTAAAAATGATTTTTAGCCTGCAATTTTTTATTTTCTCAAGGGTAACACGAGACATTGGACCACAAAATCTGTTGACCAGTTTGTCCTGAGTATGCTGATACCCCATATGTGGGGAGGGGGGCACTGTTTGGGCACCCATCGGGGCTCGGAAGGGAAGGAGCGCCGTTTTGGAATGCAGACTTTGATGGGATGGTCTGCGGGCGTTAGATTGAATTTGCAGAGCCCCCGATGTACCTAAACAGTCGAAACCCCCCCACAAGTGACCCCATTTTGGAAACTAGACCCCCTAAAGAGCTTATCTAGATGTGTGGTGAGCACTATGAACCCCCAACTGCTTCACAGAAGTTTATAATGTAGAGCCATGAAAATAAAAAAAACTACATTTTTTTCCACAAAAAAGATTTTTTAGCCCCCAAATTTTTACTTTCACAAGGGTAACAAGAGAAATTGGACCCCAAAATTTATTGTGCAATTTGTCCTGAGTACACTGATACCTCCATGTGTGGGGGGACCACTGTTTGGGCACATGGCAGAGCTCGGAAGGGAAGGAGCGCCGTTTTGGAATGCAGACTTTGATAGAATGGTCTGCGGGCATTATGTTGCGTTTGCAGAGCCCCTGATGTACCTAAACAGTAGAAACCCCCCACAAGTGACCCCATTTTGGAAACTAGACCCCTTAAGGAACTTATCTAGATGTGTGGTGAGCATTTTGAATGCCCAAGTTCTTCACAGAAGTTTATAATGCAGAGTCGTGAAAATAAAAAATATTTTTTTTTTCTACGAAAAAGAATTTTTAGCCCCCAAGTTTTTATTTTCACAAGGGTAACAGGCGAAATTGGACCCCAAAAGTTGTTGTCCAATTTATTCCGAGTACGCTGATGCCCCATATGCGGGGGTAAACCACTTTTTGGGCGCACAGCAGAGGTCAGAAGGGAGGGAACAACATTTGACTTTTTGAGCACAAAATTGGCTGTGGCATTTGGAGACCCCCTGATGTAGCTAAACAGTGGAAACCCCCCAATTCTAACTCCAACCCTAACCCCAACACACCCCTAACCCTAATCCCAACCCGATCCATAATCCTAATCACAACCCTAACGATAATCACAACCCTAACCCCAAAACAACCCTAATCCCAACCCTAAGCATAACCCTTATCAGAACCCTAAATCCAACAAACCCCTAATCCTAATCTCAACCCTAACCTCAAAGCTAACCCTAATCCCAATACACCCCTAATCCCAACCCTAACGTTAACCCTAATTCCAAACCTAACCCTAATCCCAAACGTAACCCTAATGCCAACCCTAATCCAAACCCTAACCCTAATCCCAACCCTAGCCCTAACTTTAGCCGCAACCCTAGCCCTAACTTTAGCCCCAACCCTAGTCCTAACTTTAGCCCCAACCCTAACCCAAACTTTAGCCCTAACCCTAGCCCTAACCCTAAATTTAGCCCCAACCCTAACCCTAGCCCTAAATTTAGCCCCAACTCTAACCCTAGCCCTAACTTTAGCCCCAACCCTAACCCTAAATTTAGCCCCAACCCTAACCCTAAATTTAGCCCCAACCCTAACCCTAATTTTAGCCCCATCTCCTCTAGCTGCCGGCCGGCAGATCATGGCATGCGCCCGCCATTTTCTTACCGGATGAAGAAGCCGGCGGCCAGGAGGGGACGCAGGAGGACCCAGGGACACCGGTAAGTATAACAGGGTCCCCGAATCCCCCTATTTCTCTGTCCTCTGATGTGCGATCACATCAGAGGACAGAGAATTACAAATCGCTTTTTTTTTTTTGCGGTCGCCGGTAAACAGTTAATTACCGGCGATCGCAAAACAGGGGTCGGTAAACGACCCCGATCATGTTCTTTGGGGTCTCGGCTACCCCTGGCAGCCGAGACCCCAAAGATCTTCCGGGTGCCGGCGGGCGCACTGTGCATGCGCCCGCCATTTTTTGGCCGGAACAAGATGGCGGCGCCCATCAGGAGCCACGAGGAGCACCGGGGGAGACAGGTGAGTATCGGGGGGCGATCGGGGACCCCATTTCTCTGTCCTCTGATGTGCGATTACATGTGCGATGGGGTCTCGGCTACTCCCGGTAACCGAGACCCAAGAGAAAATTCGACTCTGGGAGGCGCTAATTCACTTTTTCCACAGCGTCGTTAATTAACGGCACTGTGGTTTAAGTACCCTTAACTGCCGCCGTTAAATGGCGTATCGGCGCTCGTTAAGGGGTTAACATTGGGTACGCAGGCCATGCCGCTGTATGCGGATGCCTCCGCATGCGTCGTTTTGATGGTGCGACGACCTGCGCCGAACGCAACAAGTTGCAATTTCTTGCAGACGCCGCACCGTCAAAACGACGCATGCGGAGGCATCCGCATACAGCGGCATGGCCTGCGTACCCAATCTTAAAGATAGGGTGCGCACGCCGCATGCAGCCGTAGGCGTAGCTGAATGAAGAGGCAAGGCAGTGGGCGGGGCTTCACGGAGGATGTCCGCATTCCTCCGCAGCGCGGCTAAATGCTAGTGTGAAACTAGCCTAATATAGACAGGCGTTTGCCTTTCCAAATCAAGTCCTATCAGTTTAATTAAACACAGCTGGACTCCAATGAAGGAGTAGAACCATCTCAAGGAGGATCACAAGGAAATGGACAGCATGTGACTTTAATATGAGTGTCTGAGCAAAGGGTCTGAATACTTATGACCATGTGATATTTCAGTTTTTCTTTTTTATTCAATTTGCAAAAAATTCTACATTTCTGTTTTTTTTTCAGTCAAGATGGGGTGCAGAGTGTACATTAATGAGAAAAAATGAACTTTTTTGAAAATGGCTGCAATGAAACAAAGAGTGAATTTTTTTTAAAGGGATCTGAATACTTTCCGTTCCCACTGTAGGTCGGTGCAGCAATGTGGAGAGGACAGGTAAGGAGGTAGATGGATGAGAAGGAGAAGGGCAGCACGGTGGCTCAGTGGATAGCACTGCAGCCTTGCAGCGCTGGGGTCCTGGGTTCAAATCCCACCAAGGACAACATCTGCAAGGAGTTTGTATGTTTTCCCCGTATTTGCGTGGGTTTCCTCCGAGTACTCCGGTTTCCTCCAACATTCCAAAGACATAGTGATGGGGAATTTAGATTGTGAGCCCCATCTGGGACAGCAATGATAATGTGTGCAAACTGTAAAGCGCTGCAGAATATGTTAGCGCTATATAAAAATAAAGATTATTATTAAGGAGATGTAGGATGGTGCGGCAATGTGGAGAGGACAGGTATTGTGGTAGATAGATGAGTGAGATGTAGGGTGGTGCAGAACTGTGGAGAGGATGGGTATTGTGGTAGACAGATGAGGAGGAGAAGGGTTGGGAGGTAGACTGATAAAGAGGAGATGCGGTGCAGCAATGTGGAGAGGACTGGTAGGGTGGTAGACAGAGATGAGGAGGAGATGTAGGGGTAGGGCAGTGCTGCACTAGGTCCCTGGACTCAACTTGAAGAACCCTGACAGTAAGATCAGGGGGCTGAATAACAATGATCAGCCATTTCATTGGTTAAAATAATTCAAAAACATTCCAAAAACATGGTACAAAAATTGGCAATCTCGGTACATCCAAGTAATATGCGATATTTGCTACATGTTTCATACTACAAATAAATCTTTATTCATGATTAAGGAAACATCACATATTACTTGGATATGCCGATAGTTTGGATTATCTTCCATTGTTATTTTGCAGGGCAGCACGGTGGCACTGGGTTCAAATCTCACCAAGGACTACATCTGCAAGGTTTTTGTATGTTTTCCCCGTGTTTGCGTGGGTTTTCTCCGGGTTACCCGGTTTCCTCCCACACATCAACGACTGATAGCGAATGTAGATCGTGAGCCCCATGGGGGCAGTCATGATGATGTCTGTAAATATGATGGCGCTTTACATGAAAATCCAGGAGAACCAGCAGTGACCATTAGATTTAGCTGTTAGTAGATCATTAATTACATTACTGAGGGAACGCTGTGTAGGGTGTAAGGAGCGAAAAGTCCAGTATGTAAAGGGTCAAGAAGAGTTATCTGAGATATAGCGGACTAGACTCTGTGGATCAAGCATTCCAGAAGTTTAGAAAAGAAGGGAAGATTAGAGACCTTTCTGTAGTTAGCTGAGCAGTCCTGGTCCAGGGATGGTTTTTAGTTAAAGGGAACTTGCCACCCCTAAAATCGCCGATGAGCTAAGCCCACCAGCATCAGGGGCTTATATACAGCATTCTGGAATGCTGTAGATAAGCCCCCGATGTATCCAGAAAGATGAGAAAAAGAGGTTAGATTATACTCACCCAGGGGCGGTCCCCTGTTGAGGGCAGAGCAAAGTACTGCAGTGCGCAGGCGCCGGATCTCTCTGACCTTTCCCGGCGCCTGCGCACTGCAGTACTTTGTCTGCCCTGTTGAAGGCAGAGCAAAGTACGCCGACAAGAAGAGGACGTCATCGTAAGAAGATGGGAGGCCCTGGACCGGACCGCGACACCCACCTGGTGAGTATAATCTAACCTTTTTTTCTTTCTTTCAGGATACATCGGGGGGGAAGGGGGGGGGGGGGTACATCGGGGGGGGGGGGGGCAGGGTGGCTCATCTACAGCATTCCAGAATGCTGTAGATAAGCCCCCGATGCTGGTGGGCTCAGCTCATCGTGGATTTTGGGGGTGACAGGTTCCCTTTAAAGGGGTTTACCCATGAACAAAAGTTGATTTTAATTAATAGATCTTGGAATAATAATTTCCACAATTAGATGCGATAAATAAAATGTTCCTGTGCTAAGATAATCTTTTTAATGTCATCTGCTGTGTACTCTATAATGGTCATGTCTGACCGTACAGGGTCATGTCTGATCATACCACAGCTCTTGGGCAGGGGGAAGCAAAAGAGGATACAGACATTACAGCACGGGAGCACAGCTGATTTTTTTCTTCGAGGCAAAGCATTGTTTAAAAACAGGCAGAAAAATGTTTTAGTTCACAAAAACAATCAGCTGTGATTGTGTTTGTTATACTGTATCAAGGCAAGGTCAGGACATGAGAGGGAGGAGATTAGGGCCATTAGAGTTTTTGGGTGATGAGGCTTTTGGTTAGAGTTGTTGGATGATGAGCCTTTGGTGAGAGTTATCAGATGATGAGGCTTTTGGTTAGAGTTGTCGACATATGATGAGGCTTTGGTGAGAGTTGTGGGGAGATGATGAGGCTTTTGGGGAGAGTTGTGAGAAGATGATGAGGCTTCCGTGAGAGTTGTAGGGAGATAATGAGTCTTTTGGTGAGATTTGACAGGTGGTTTTTATTATTATTTATCTAGCACCATTATTTCCATGGTGCTGTACATGAGAAAGGGGTTACATACAGGGTTATAGATATCATTTACAGTGCACAAATTTATGATGACCGACTGGTACAGAGGGGAGAGAACCCTGTCCTTGTGGACTTACATTCTACGGGATACTGGGGAAGAGACAGAAGGTCGGGGATGCGGCAGCTCTGGTGGTGGTGAGGCGGCAGCTCGGGCGGTTGGTGAGGTGGCAGCTCGGGCGGTTGGTGAGGCGGCAGCTCGGGTGGTTGGTGAGGCGCCAGAATGGTTATTGCAGGCTGTAGGCTTTCCTGAAGAGATGGGTTTTCAGGTTCAGTCTGAAGGATCCGAGGGTGGTGGATAATCGGATGTGTTGAGACGAATTCCAGAGGGGGATTTTCGGGAGAAATCTTGGAGGCGGTTGTGTGAGGAACGAATAAGTGCAGGTTATGAGGCTTTGGTGAGAGTTGTGTGGAGATGATGAGGCTTTGGTGAGAATTGTCAGGAGATGATGAGGCTTTTGGGGGAGAGTTGTCAGAAGATGATGAGGCTTTTGGTGAGAGTTGTTGGTGATGGTGAGGCTTTGGTGAGTGTGGAGGGGAGATGATGAAGTTTTTGATGAGAGTTGTGGGGAGATGATGAGGCTTTGGTGAGAGTTGTGGCGAGAAGATGAGGCTTTGATGAGAGGTGTTGGGAGATGAGACTTTGATAAGAGTTGTGGGGCTATTTGTTAGTTGATGATGAGGCTTTTTAGAGAGATTTTGCAGGTGATTGAGGCTTTGGTGAGAGTTGTCAGGTGATGAGGCTTTGGTGAGAGTTGTTGGGTGATGATGAGACTTTTATTGAGAGTTGTCGGGAGATAAGACTTTCTGTGAGAGTTGTGGGGAGAGTTGTTGGCAGATGAGGCTTTATTGAGAGCTGTGAGTTGATGAGGCTTTTGGTGAGAGTTTTGTGATGATGATGCTTTGGTGAGAGTTGTCAGGTGATGATCAGGCTTTGATGAGAGTTGTCAGGTGATTATGAGGCTTTGGTGAGAGTTGTCTGTGTAAAGGACACCGTACTTCCCTTGCTTACCGAGCCAGTGCGCGTGTCCTGAGTTGAGCGAATGGGGCCCAGAGATTCCAGAGGAAAGAGATGGCCGCGGTGGAGAAGCGTGCTTCAGGTAAAGAGGACCTGAAGCACGTGACTGCAAGGGGAGTGTCGGGGCGGACACAAGCCCCACACTCCGGAGACTGGAGTTTGGGCTAGAGAAGCCCAGGGGGATGCCAGACAGACGCGGGTCAATGACACAGTACAGACGAAAACAGAGACAGACGTGGTCAACAATCCACAGTCGGTAAGCCGGAGACAGCGGCATAGTATCAGATGGGAAACAAAAAGCGAAAGTTCAGGGACAAGCCGAGGTCAAAGCCGAGAGACTAAGAAAGTACATAATCGGGTAGCAAACTCAGAAGCCGGAAAGAGCTGGTCATACACAAGCAATCAAACACAGGCAAGACAGTAAGCTCAGATACACGGGGATCAGGAACTCAGCTGAGGTGAGAAGTATCACTGACAAGGGACAGAGCCCAAAAGAGGCTATTTAAAGCCCTCCCACAGCCAGAGAGAGGCCAACAGCGTTAAATCCTGAAGCACTAGACAAGAACTTCCATATAGACTATTACAGTCCGGAGATGATGAGGCTTTTGGTTTGAGTTGTATGGAGATGACGTTTTGGCAAGAATTATGTGCAGATGAGGCTTTGGTAAGACTTGTCGGGTGATGGAGGATGAAGTTTTGATGACAGTTATCCGCTGATAATGAAGCTTTAAGGAGATTTGTTAGGTGATGATGAGTCTTTGGTGAGAGTTGGCAGGTGTTGATGAGGCTTTGGTGAGAGTTGTTGGGAGATGATGAGACTTTGAGAGTTGTGGGGAGATTTTGGAGGTGATGAGGCTTTGTTGAGAGCTGTGAGGTGATGATGAGGCTTGTGGTGAGAGTTGTTGGGTGATGATGAGGCTTTGGTGAGAGTTGTCGGTGACGATGAGGCTTTGGTGAGAGTTGTCTGAAGATGATGAGGCTTTGGTGAGAGTTGTGTGGAGATGATGAGGCTTTGGTGAGAGTTGTGTGGAGATGATGAGGCTTTGGTGAGAATTGTGTGGAGCTGATGAGGCTTTTGTGAGAGTTGTATGGAGATGTTGAGGCTTTTGTGAGAGTTGTGTGGAGATGATGAGGCTTTGGTGAGAGTTGCGGGGAGATGATGAGGCTTTGGTGAGAGTTGTGTAGAGAATTTTAGGCTTTTGATGAGAGTTGTGTGGAGATTATGAGGCTTTGATGAGAGTTGTCAGGTGATGATGAGGCTTTGGGGAGGGTTGTCATGTAATTGTGAGGCTTTGTTGAGTTGTCGGAAGATGATGCTTTGGTGAGAGTTGTCGGAGATGAGGCTTTTGGGGGAGAGTTGTGACAAGATGAGGAGGCTACGGTGACAGTTGTGGGGAGATGAGACTTGATGAGAGTTGGGATATGATGAGACTTTTGTGAGAGTTGACAGGTGATGAGGCTTTGGTGAGAATGGAGGGTAGATGAGAATTTGATGAGAGTTGTCGGGGGATGAAGAGGCTTTGGTGAGAGTTGCGGGGAGATGATGAGGCTTTGGTGAGAGTTGTGTGGAGATGTTAAGGCTTTTGATGAGAGTTGTGTGGAGATTATGAGGCTTTGATGAGAGTTGTCGGGTGATGATGAGGCTTTGGGGAGGGTTGTCATGTAATTGTGAGGCTTTGTTGAGTTGTCAGGAGATGATGCTTTGGTGAGAGTTGTCGGAGATGAGGCTTTTGGGGGAGAGTTGTGACAAGATGAGGAGGCTACGGTGACAGTTGTGGGGAGATGAGACTTGATGAGAGTTGGGATATGATGAGACTTGTGAGAGTTGACAGGTGATGAGGCTTTGGTGAGAATGGAGGGTAGATGAGAATTTGATGAGAGTTGTCGGGGGATGAAGAGGCTTTGGTGAGAGTTGTGGGGAGATGATGAGGCTTTGGTGAGAGTTGTGTGGAGATGCTAAGGCTTTTGATGAGAGTTGTGTGGAGATGATGAGGCTTTGGTGAGAGTTGTTGGGTGATGATGAGGCTTTCTTGAGAGTTGTTGGGAGATGATGCTTTGGTGAGAGTTGGTGATGATGAGACTTTGGTGAGAGTTGACAGGTAATGAGGTTTTGGTGAGAGTTGTGTGGAGATGATGAGGCTTTGGTGAGAGTTGTGTGGAGATAAGACTTTTGGTGAGAGTTGTGTGGAGATGATGAGACTTTTGGTTAGAGTTGTGGGGAGATTATGAGGCTGTGGGGAGATGATGAGGCTTTGGTGAGAGTTGTGTGGAGATGGTGAGGCTTTGCTGAGAGATGTGTGGAGATGATGATCCTTTGGTGAGAGTTGTGGGGAGATGAGGCTTTTGGTGAGAGTTGTGTTGGAGATGATGAGGCTTTGGTGAGTTGTGTGGAGATGATGAGACTTTTGGTGAGAGTTGTGGGGAGATGATGAGGCTTTGGTGAGAGTTGTGTGGCAATGATAATGCTATGGTAAGAGTTATGGGGAGATTATGAGGCTTTGGTGAGAGTTGTTGGGTGATGTTGAGACTTTGGTGAGAGTTGTTAGGTGATGATGAGGCTTTGCGGAGAGTTGTCAGGTGATGATAAAGCTTTTGATGAGTTGTAGGGAGATGACAAGGCTTTGGTGAGAATTCTCAGGTGATGATGAGGCTTTGGTGAGAGTTGTCAGTAGATGATGAGGCTTTTGGGGGAGAGTTGCCAGAAGATGATGAGGCTTCGGTGAGAGTTGTCGGTAGGTGATGAGGCTTTGGTGAGAGTTGTCGGGTGAGGATGTGGCTTTGTTGAGAGTTGTCGGGAGATAATGCTGCAGCCCCCTCCTCATGTTTCTGGCTGTACCGTGGTCTCGCTCTTGGGAGTTCTGCTCTGCTCTTGTGTGGGGTATTGATTATGAGCAGTGTTATAATTTATGCTCCTGCTGGCATCTTTCCAGTCTGGCTCTTGTCTGCTCTATGATCTCACTGGTCTAAAAATCATTCAAAATGTAAGAAATGACGAAGCCCTGAATGAGTAATTGTGGAGCTTATACACCGATGTTAGAGTGGGTTCTGAAAATCCTCCTGTGAACAGAGTGTAACACTGTGACCTGTGTGACCACTCTGACCGCTGCCACATTACTACCTGTAAAGCCTCTCTGTGCAGATATTCTGCAAATGGAGGGCATGTCTATTCAGTATATCGAGAACGTTGGGCTGTCACCCGGGCGCCTCTCCTGACGGCTCATTGATCGCTGTCAAAGCAGGCAACGGTGGTGATGAGCGCGGACATTGTCATAATTGCTCCCCTAAACCGTCACGGTGTCCTACAAAGGGTTTCTGATCCTGGAGCACCCCCTCATGGCACAGAGATGTACTGCGCCTGATTATTTTATACAATCCTCATTTTATTTTGTCTTCGTATTGAGCATGACCTAACAGAGACAATCACTGATTTATCTTGGTAAGAGACTTAGGGCTCATACCCACTTGCTAGAAAAAAAAACGGTCCGTAATATGGACCGAAAAAAATTGGATATAAACTATGCGATTGTCATGCAAGTTCAATGTGATTTTTAATCACACCATCCGTTTTACACCCGTATGACATCCGTATGCAATGCATTTTTTTTCTCTGCAACTATTTTTTTACAATCATTTACAGGACCATTTACAGTGTTCTATGCCACAGAATGGAAAGGTATCTGTAAAAAACGGACGACATACGGATGGTCCGTATTCCGTGCGTTTTTTTTTCTTGCACCCATTGACTTGCATTGGGGAGACTCACAGCAAATCGCAGCATGCTGCGATTTTTTTCTCAGTCCGATTTCGGCTGAGAAAAAAAATCACAAATGAGATGTCACTTATTGAATAACATTGGTCCGAGTGCAATCCGATTTTTTATCGGATTGCACTCGTCCGTTTTGCTCGCAAGTGAGTGTGAGCCCTTAGTGTCACCAACGCCAAGCCAGAGACTGAATCTACATGAGAATGGGAAGTATTGGAACCGGACGAAATCTCCTGCACATGTCCTGTGCCCTTCCAATCTATGCCCATCTCCCTCTCGTGCCCGTCTCCCTGTGCCAGTCTGTCCTTGGGTAGTTAGTATACCACCCTCCCACCTCACCCCCTGTGCCAGTCTCTTCATGGGTAGTTAGTATACCAGCCTCCCCCTAACCCCTGTGCCCGTCTGTCCATGGGTAGTTAGTATACCAGCCTTCACCTAACCCCTGTGCCAGTCTGTCCATGGGTAGTTAGTATACCAGCCTCCAGCTATCCCCTGTGCCAGTCTCTCCATGGATAGTTGGTATACCAGCCTCCACCTAACCCCCTGTGCCCACCTGTCCATGGATAGTTGGTATACCAGCCTCCAGCTATCCCCTGTGCCAGTCTCTCCATGGATAGTTAGTATACCAGCCTCCACCTATCCCCTGTGCCAGTCTGTCCATGAGTAGATAGTATACCAGATCCACCTAACCCCCTGTGCAGTCTTTCCATGGGTAGCTAGCATACCAGTCTCCACCTTTCTGCAGCTCTTTTTGTAGTCCGTGTAGTCTCCGTTACTAGCATGTCTTAGGGGCGCCTGTGCACTTATTTCCATGCTGAGTGTGTGTTACAGGGGGGTTAAAGTAGATGACTGCTGTGATTAGTGGCAGGACATGTTAATGTCGCCTTTTATTGCTCTTATCTAGGTGACAGGCTTTTAGTGGTGTGAATGTGTTTTATTTCAGTGAAATCATCTCTCTCCAGAGGAGAATGAAAGGTCTATGTGCCCTCCCTCTGCAGGGTGACCAGCACATGTGGTATATGGCGCCGGCCATCCTGCCCCCACCCAGCAACAGACTACACCAAAGTAAATGAAGGTGGGCCAGTCTGTACACAGCTGTCATATAGATGCAGGTAGCTGAGACACTGTCATTCGATTGTAAATTTTGTGGATCACTGCTGAGTAGCTATGAGGCTATACAGCAACCCCTGATCATCTGTATGTTGAGAATTGACATTTTCTTATAGTTTGGGACCCCAGTCCAGTTATGCGCCCTAAAGTCCTCAATGGTGGTACAGAGGGATGTGAAATACTCAGATCTAGCCACTAGGTGCCGCTCTATGACACATCACAGTTTGCTTCTTATAACTGTTGTGTTCTGTGTGACCGGAGATAGATGTGTCTGTGTGTGTGGGTATATATGTGTACATACATCTTTGTGTATGTATA
The DNA here is from genome assembly GCF_051348905.1 of Ranitomeya variabilis. Lineage (NCBI taxonomy): Eukaryota > Metazoa > Chordata > Amphibia > Anura > Dendrobatidae > Ranitomeya > Ranitomeya variabilis. Next base: position 715,125,597 of record NC_135232.1, on the reverse strand, counting down.
TATGTGTATGTATGTGTATATGTGTGTGTATATACAGTGGGTACGGAAAGTATTCAGACCCCTTTAAATTTTTCACACTTTGTTTCATTGCAGCCATTTGGTAAATTTAAAAAAGTTCATTTTTTCTCATTAATGTACACTCTGCACCCCATCCTGACTGAAAAAAGCTGAATTGTAGAAATTTTTGAATATTTATTATAAAAAGAAAAACTGAAATATCACATGGTCATAAGTGTTCAGACCCTTTGCTTAGACACTCATATTTAAGTCACATAAAGTCCATTTCCTTGTGATCCTCCTTGAGATGGTTCTACTCCTTCATTAGAGTCCAGCTGTGTTTAATTAAACTGATAGGACTTGATTTGGAAAGGCACACACCTGTCTATATAAGACCTCACAGCTCACAGTGCATGTCAGACCAAATGAGAATCATGAGATCAAAGGAACTGGCCAAGGAGCTCAGAGACAGAATTGTGGCAAGGCTCAGATCTGGCCAAGGTTACAAAATAATTACTGCAGTACTCAAGGTTCCTAAGACCACATTGGCCTCCATAATCCTCAAATGGAAGAAGTTTGGGATCACCAAAAGTCTTCCTAGACCTGGCCGTCCAACCAAACTGAGCAATTGTGGGAGAAGAGCCTTGGTGAGAGAGGTAAAGAAGAACCCCAAGATCACTGTGGCTGAGCTTCAGAGATGTAGTAGGGAGATGGGAGAAAGTTCCACAAAGTCAACTATCACTGCAGCCCTCCACCAGTCAGGCCTTTATGGCAGAGTGGCCCGACGGACGCCTCTCCTCAGGGCAAGACATATGAAAGCCCACATAGAGTTTGCTAAAAAACACATGAAAGACTCCCAGACTATGAGAAATAAGATTCTCTGGTCTGATGAGATGAAGATACCTTTTTGGTGATAATTCTAAGCGATATGTGTGGAGAAAACCAGGCACTGCTCATCACCTGCCCAATACAATCCCAACAGTGAAACGTGGTGGCAGCATCATGCTATGGGGGTGTTTTTCAGCTGCAGGGACAGGGAGACTGGTTGCCATTGAAGGAAATATGAATGCGACCAAGTACAGAGATATCCTAGATGACAACCTCTTCCAGAATGCTCTGGACCTTCAGACTTGGCCGAAGGTTCACCTTCCAACAAGACAATGACACTAAGCACACAGCTAATATAACAAAGGAGTGGCTTCATAACAACTCTGTGACCATTCTTGACTGGCCCAGCCAGAGCCCTGACCTAAACCCAATTGAGCATCTCTGGAGAGACCTGAAAATGGCTGTCCACCAATGCTCACCATCCAACCTGACGGAACTGGAGAGGATCTGCAAGGAAGAATGGCAGAGGATCCCCAAATCCAGGTGTGGAAAACTTGTTGCATCATTCCCAAGAAGACTCATGGTTGTACTAGCTCAAAAGGGTGCTTCTACTCAATACTTGAGCGAAAGAAAACCCAAAAGGCATTATCTCAAAAAATTAGAATAATTAACAAAAACACCTGCAAACGCTTCCTAAGCGTTTAGCAGGGTCCCTTAATCTGTGTCAGTAGGCTCCACAATCAAGGGTCAGACTGCTGACTTGACAGATGTCCAGAAGGCAGTCATTGACACACTCCACAAGGAGGGTAAGCCACAATAGGTCATTGCTACAGAAACTGGCTGTTCACAGAGTGCTGTATTCAAGCATATTAACCCCTTCATGACCTAAAGTATTTTTGGTTTTGCGTTTTTGTTTGCTCCCCTTCTTCCCAGAGCCATAACTTTTTTTATTTTTCCGTCAATATGGCCATGTGAGGGCTTGTTTTTTGCGGGACGAGTTGTACTTTTGAACGTCACCATTGGTTTTAACATATTGTGTAATGAAGAATGGGAAAAAAAATTCTGAGTGCTGTGAAATTGCAAAAAAAGTGCAATCCCACACTTGTTTTTTGTTTAGCTATTTTACTAGGTTCACTAAATGCTAAAACTGAGCTGCCATTATGATTCTCCAGGTCATTATGAGTTCATAGACACCAAACATGTATAGGTTCTTTTTTATCTAAGTGGTGGAAAAAAAAATTACAAAGTTTGTTAAAAAAAAAAAAGGCGCCATTTTCCAATACTCGTAGAGTCTCCATTTTTTGTGATCTCGGGTTGGCTGAGGGCTCATTCTTTGCGCGCCGAGCTGACGTTTTTAATGATACCATTTTGGTGCATAAATGATCTTTTGATCGCCCATTATTGCATTTTAATGCAATTTCATGGCGACCAATGACCATAGCAAGTGAGAAATTCTGCTACATACAGGCGATCTGATCATTGCCTGTATGTAGCAGAACCAATTGGGTTATAACAGCTTCTAGTCTCCCATGGAGACTATTGAAGCATGCCAAAAGTTAAAAGAAGTGTTTAAAAATATGAAAAAAAATAAAAATTTAACTCACCCCCCTATCGCCCGATTGAAAATAAAACAATAAAAAAACAAACATACACATATTTGGTATCGCCGCGTTCAGCATCACCCGATCTATCAATGTAAGGAAAGAACTAACTTGATCGCCAAACAGCGTAACGAGAAAAAAAGTAAAAACGCCATAATTTTTTTTGGGTCGTCGCAACATTGCATTAAAATGCAATTACGGGTGATCAAGAGAACGTATCTGCACCAATGTCATATCAATAAAAACTTCAGCTCGGCGCGCAAAAAATAAGCCCTCACCCAACTTGGGATCTCGAAAAATAGAGATGCTACGGGTCTCGGAAAATGGCACAATTTATTTTTTTTATCAAACTTTGGAAAAAAATTTCACCACTTAGATAAAAAATAACCTAGACTCCTAGAGATGTTTAGTGTCTATGAACTTGTAATGACCTGGAGAATCATAATGGCAGGGCAGTTTTTGCATTTAGTGAACATGGTAAAAAAAACCAACCCAAAAAACAACTGTGGGATTTCACTTTGTATGCAATTTCACCGCACTTGGAATTTTTTTTCCCCGTTTTCCAGTACGGGATATGTTAAAACTAATGGTGCCGTTCAAAAGTACAACTCATTCTGCAAAAAAAAGAAAACCTCACATGGCCATATTGACCGAAAAATAAAAAAATTTTGGCTCTAGGAAGAAGGGGAGCAAAAAACGAAAACGCAAAAATGAAAATACCTCCGGGGTTAAGGGGTTAAAATCATTTTTCAAGCTAAATTATAAAATATTCTAATTTACTGAGATAATGACTTTTGGATTTTCATTGGCTGTAAGCATCAACATTAACAGAAATAAACATGTGAAATAGATCACTGTTTGTAATGCCTCTATATTATATACAAGTTTCACTTTTTGTATTTAAGAACTGAAATAAATTAACTTTATTCTAATGTAGTGAGAAGCGTGTGTGTGTGTGTGTGTGTGTGTGTGTGTGTGTGTCTGTGTGTATATGTATGTATATATATGCATATGTATATGTGTATATATATATATGTATATATATATATATATATATATACAGTGGTGTTCAAAAGTCCTGCATAGGCATAGGATTAATTGATTTTTCAAGTTTTAAACATTTTCTGTCGAATATCTTCGATGCTAATATGACATATTATATATGGTTTTGTTCAGAATACAATTTTGCATTCTCTCCCTGTAATATTTTTAGCTTTTGAAGCAGTTTTGCCTGAAATTATTGCAACAATATAGGAACTGAAAGCACAACTAAATATTGTACAGCTTCAGATCCAAAATTAGCCAATCACAGATGAGGTTCTTGTGACCAATCATAACCTGGATATGGCAGCCAATCACATTGCATTACATTGCATCACATCTGCTGCTTTGTTTGTTTGTTTTATCTGTTGGTCTATCTAGTGAATCATACTGTAGAGTTTTATCATGGGAGCCTTCAGATTTTTGTCAGCGGAGGATCGTGTGCGAGTTGTGGTGCTACATGAAGAGGGTGAACTGGCCCCCAGATCGCAAGGAAAGTCGGCTGTAATCCGAGTACAGTCGTAAGAATTTTGCAGAAACATAAGCAGCTTGGAATTACCCAGGACAGGCCCAGATCTGGTCAGCCCAGAAAGTCAACTAAAAGGGAGGATGGGGCTGTATGGCAGCCAATGGTGTTGGAAGGCTTCACATTGTGGAGGGTATGGTTAATGCAAAAAAATACATAGACATCCTTAATAAGAAAATGCTGCCTTCTGCTCAACACCTGTTATCAGGGGATTATATCTTCCAGGATGATAATGCTCCTTGTCACAGAGCTAAGACAGTAACGGAATGGTAAAAAAAGAACAAGGTGGCTACTATTGACTGGCCAGCTCAGTCCCCGGACCTCAATCCAATTGAAAATTTGTGGCACAAGGTATCATTAGAGATATCTAGAAAACAGCCAAGGACCAAGAGTGAGTTGATTGAGGCTCTGATACAGGCCTGGAACCACATCATCACTCGTGAACATCTGCAGAAGCTTGTTCACTTAATGCCACAGAGATGCAAGCTGGTGCTCAAGAGCAAACGCTGGCCAATAAAGTATTAGAAGCTAAAGATGCACTCAAAAGGCCCTTTTCAGGACTCTGAATTAAATAAAAAATAATAAATCTTAAAACGTAAAACTTAAGTCTGTGTTACCTTGCATTGGAAGTTAATGAACTTGGAAACCTGTTCACCATTCTACACACTGTACTGGTGTAGGTATGGTTATGCTGTAAAAAATTTTATCAAAAATGCGCATGCCATAACAATTTATACACTTGGGACATTCAAAAATGAGTATAGCATACAATGAGGGATTACAAAAACATATATGTTCCACCAGTTTCACTGTAGAGATGCAGAAGTATGAAACATATAGTTTTCTTCACGCCTATACAGTGGGGAAAAGAAGTATTTGATACACTGTCAATTTTGGAAGTTTTTCCACCTACAAAGGATGGAGAGTTCTGTAATTTTTATCGTAAGTACACTTCACCTGTGAGTGACAGAATCTAAAAATAAAATACAGAAAATCACATTATAAGGTTGTTACATATTTCATGCAATAAAATGCAACCTAAGTATTTTATACAATAAAAAAACAGAACTTAATATTTGTTCCAGAAATCTTGTTTGCCAACTTGGTTAAGAGCTACAGGAAATGTCTGACCTCTGTAATTGCCGACGACTGGGATTTTGGCCCACTTCTCCATACAGATATTCTCCAGATCTTTCAGGTTTCGGGGCTGTCGTTGGGCAACATTGAGTTTCAGCTTCTTGCAAAGATTTTCTATTGGGTTCAGGTCTAGAGACTGGCTAGGCCACTCCAGCATGTTGAAATGCTTCTTACGGAGTCACTCTTTAGTTGTCCTGGCTATGTGTTTCAAGTCATTGTCATGCTGGAAGACCCAGCCACGACCCATCTTCAATGCTCTTACTGAGGGAAGGAGGTTGTTGACCAAAATCTTGCAATACATGACCCCATCTATTCTCCCTTCCATACGGTGCAGTTGTCTTGTCTCCTTTGCAGAAAAGCACTTCCAAAGTATGATGTTTCCCCCACCATGCCTCATGGTTGGGAATGTGTTCTTGGGGTTGTACTCATTCTTCTGTTTCCTCCAAACACAGCGAGTAGAGTTGATACCAAAAAGTTTTATTTTGATCTCATCTGGCTACATGACCTTCTCCCATGTCTCCTCTGGATCATCCTGATGGTCAGTGGCTAACTTCAAACAGGCCTGGACATGTCCTTCCGTGAGCAGGGGGACCTTGCGTGACCTGCAGGATTGCAATCCATGACGGCGTAGTGTGTTACGCATGGTAATGTTTGAGACTGTGGTCCCAGCTCTTGACCAGTTCTTCACATGTAGTTCTGGGCTGATTCCTGACCTTTCTGAGAACCGTCATTGCCCCATGAGGCAAGATTACGCATGGAGCCCCAAACCGAGGAAGATTGACAGTCATCGTGTGTTTCTTCTATTTTCTAATAATTGTGCCAACATTTGTTGCCTTCTTAACAAGCTCTCACAGGTGAAGTGTACCTACGATAGAAATTATAGACTTCTCCATTCTTTGTGGGTGGAAAAACTTGTAGTGAATCAAATGCTTATTTTCTTCCCTGTATGTATATGTGTGTGTCTGAGTGTGCATGTACAAGTGTGTATGTGTGTGTGTATATTTATTAACACATGTGGAATTATATACTTTACAAAAAAGGTGTGAAACAACTGAAAATATTTCTTATATTCTAGGTTCTTCAAAGTAGCCACCTTTTGCTTTGATGACTGCTTTGCACACTCTTGGCATTCTCTTGCTGAGCTTCAAGAGGTTGTCACCGGAAATGGTTTTCACTTCACAGGTGTGCCCTGTCAGGTTTAATAAGTGGGATTTCTTGCCTTATAAATGGGGTTGGGACCATCAGTTGTGTTGAGCAGAAGTCTGGTGGATACACAGCTGATAGTCCTACTGAATACACTGTTAGAATTTGTAGTATTATGGCAAGAAAAAAGCAGCTAAGTAAAGAAAACGAGTGGCCATCATTACTTTAAGAAATGAAGGTCAGTTAGTCCGAAAAATTGGGAAAACTTTGAAAGTGTCCCCAAGTGCAGTTGCAAAAACCATCTAGCGCTACAAAGAAACTGGCTCACATGAGGACCACCCCTGGAAAGGAAGACCAAGAGTCACCTCTGCTTCTGAGGATAAGTTTATCCGAGTCACCAGCCTCAGAAATCGCAGGTTAACAGCAGCTCAGATTAGAGACCAGGTCAATGCCACACAGAGTTCTAGCTGCAGACACATCTCTACAACAACTGTTAAGAGGAGACTTTGTGCAGCAGGCCTTCATGGTAAAATAGCTGCTAGGAAACCACTGCCAAGGACAGGCAACAAGCAGTAGAGACTTGTTTGGGCTAAAGAAAACAAGGAATGGCATTAGACCAGTGGAAAGCTGTGCTTTGGTCTGAGTCTAAATTTGAGATCTTTGGTTCCAACCACCGTGTCTTTGTGCGACGCAGAAAAGGTGAACGGATGGACTCTACATGCCTGGTTCCCACTGTGAAGCATGGAGGAGGAGGTGTGATGGTGTGGGGGTGCTTTGCTGGTGACACTGTTGGGGATTTATTCAAAATTGAAGGCATACTGAACCAGCATGGCTACCACAGCATCTTGCAGCGGCATGCTATTCCATCCGGTTTGCGTTTAGTTGGACCATCATTTATTTTTCAACAGGACAATGGAGGAGGACACACCTCCAGGCTTTATAAGGGCTATTTGACCAAGAAGGAGAGTGATGGGATGCTACGCCAGATGACCTGGCCTCTACAGTCACCAGACCTGAACCCAATCGAGATGGTTTGGGGTGAGCTGGACCGCAGAGTGAAGGCAAAAGGGCCAACAAGTGCTAATCATCTCTGGGAACTCCTTCAAGATTGTTGGAAGACCATTCCCGGTGACTACCTCTTGAAGCTCATCAAGAGAATGCCAAGAGGGTGCAAAGCTGTCATCAAATCAAAAGGTGGCTACTTTGAAAAACCTAGTATATAAGACTTACGGTAATTTCAGTTGTTTCACACTTTTTTGTTAAGTATATAATTCCACATGTGTTAATTCATAGTTTTGATGCCTTCAGTGTGAATGTACAATTTTCATAGTCATGAAAATACAGAAAAATCTTTAAAAGAGAAGGTGTGTCCAAACTTTTGGTCTGTACTGTACACTGCTCAAAAAAATAATGGGAACACTTAAACAACAGAATATAACTCCAAGTAGATCAAACTTCTGTGAAATCAAACTGTCCACTTAGGAAGCAACACTGTTTGACAATCAATTTCACATGCTGTTATGCAAATGGAATAGACAACAGATGGAAATTATTGGTGTATATATACCTTCCCATCTGATTGCTTTCCATTTATCTCAACCCTCTTCCTCTCTGATTGACAGCTTTTACTGATAGAGGCACAGAAGTGCAGAAATAGATGGAAAACAAGCAGTTAAGTGCACTGCTCTGTTTACCTGCCACAATGCTGTGAGTGCCTATGCTTGATTTGAATAGTCATTCTGTGCTGATGGTCCCTGTAAAAATCCGCACACCCAACGATTGTACATTTTGCTTGTTTTTCTTTGTTTGTCGACATGTTTAGAATGGCTGATAGTTCCTAAATGCTTGTTCCCAATTATCACATGTTCATGTGTAGCCTCATGGTCAGTGTGGACCTCCTGTACTGAGGGATGGAAAAGTATGGAGCTGGGGACTCCTGCACAACCACCATGCATGATCCGCCCCAGAAGAGTAAATCCTCCCCTCCCAATCATCCATCCACTGGACTAAACATCCAGAAGAGAACTTCTCACATTTTCATAATTATCTATTATTTTCTTCTGAGAAAACCTCCAAGCCTTTTGGAAACCATCAATGATTCTTGCTGTAACGACTTGTCAGGTCGTCTGTTCCCCAGATTAATAGTTCTTACGGTAAATGTCTGCAATGATTAGTAAGGTGACGTCTAGACACTATACAAGTATTATTTGTGTCAGTTTACAGAATCTGGACTTTTTTTGGCTGTGTAACTACTGTGTAAATTGGTGCTTACGAAGCCTCGTTACCTCCAGAGATGGCTCTGGCAGAGAAAATAGCTGATCTGACCGTGCTGGTTTATGTGAGGCCTGTGGATGAGGATCTGCTGACATTCAGGACTTATAGGCCACCATTCTAATACATTTCTTGCTCTAGTGTCTGGTGTTATCTGGAAAAAAGTTTGGGGATTACTGTCTTATGGATCCGTTCTATACAGCGCTCAGCCAGTGTGCGGTGTGAGGATCCATTCTATACAGAGCTCAGCCAGTGGGCGGTGTGAGGATCCGTTCTATGCAGCGCTCAGCCAGTGTGCGGTGTGAGGATCCGTTCTATGCAGTGCTCAGCCAGTGTGCGGTGTGAGGATCTGTTTTCTGCAGCGTTCAGCCAGTTTGTGGTGTGAGGATCCATTCTATACAGAGCTCAGCCAGTGTGCGGTGTGAGGATCCATCCTATGCAGTGCTCAGCCAGTGTGTGGTGTGAGGATCTGTTTTCTGCTGTGCGAAGCCAGTGTGTGGTGTGAGGATACTTCGATGCTGCGCTTAGCCAGTTTACGGTGTGAGGATCCGTTCTATGCAGCGCTCAGCCAGTGTGCGGTGTGAGGATCTGCTCTATGGAGCGCTCAGCCAGTGTGCGGTGTGAGGATCTGCTCTATGGAGCGCTCAGCCAGTGTGCGGTGTGAAGATCCGTTCTCTGCTACGCTCAGCCAGTGTGCGGTGTGAGGATCCGTTCTCTACTGCGCTCAGCCAGTGTGCGGTGTGAGAATCTGCTCTATGGAGCGCTCAGCCAGTGTGCGGTGTGAGGATCCGTTCTCTGCAGCGCTCAGCCAGTGTGCGGTGTGAGGATCCGTTCTCTGCTACGCTCAGCCAGTGTGCGGTGTGAGGATCCGTTCTCTACTGCGCTCAGCCAGTGTGCGGTGTGAGATCTGCTCTATGGAGCGCTCAGCCAGTGTGCGGTGTGAGGATCTGCTCTATGGAGCGCTCAGCCAGTGTGCCATGTGAGGATCTGCTCTATGGAGCGCTCAGCCAGTGTCCCGTGTGAGGATCTGCTCTATGGAGCGCTCAGCCAGTGTGCGGTGTGAGGATCCGTACTCTGCTGCGCTCAGCAGGGTGCGGTGTGAGGATCTGCACTATGTAGCGGTCAGCCAGTGTGCGGTGTGAGGATCCGTTCTCTGCAGCGCTCAGCCAGTGTGCGGTGTGAGGATCCGTTCTCTACTGCGCTCAGCCAGTGTGCGGTGTGAGAATCTGCTCTATGGAGCGCTCAGCCAGTGTGCGGTGTGAGGATCCGTTCTCTGCAGCGCTCAGCCAGTGTGCGGTGTGAGGATCCGTTCTCTGCTACGCTCAGCCAGTGTGCGGTGTGAGGATCCGTTCTCTACTGCGCTCAGCCAGTGTGCGGTGTGAGATCTGCTCTATGGAGCGCTCAGCCAGTGTGCGGTGTGAGGATCTGCTCTATGGAGCGCTCAGCCAGTGTGCCATGTGAGGATCTGCTCTATGGAGCGCTCAGCCAGTGTGCCGTGTGAGGATCTGCTCTATGGAGCGCTCAGCCAGTGTGCGGTGTGAGGATCCGTACTCTGCTGCGCTCAGCAGGGTGCGGTGTGAGGATCTGCACTATGTAGCGGTCAGCCAGTGTGCGGTGTGAGGATCCGTTCTCTGCAGCGCTCAGCCAGTGTGCGGTGTGAGGATCTGCTCTATGGAGCGCTCAGCCAGTGTGCGGTGTGAGGATCCATTCTCTTCAGTGCTCAGCCAGTGTGCGGTGTGAGGATCCGTTCTCTACTGCGCTCAGCCAGTGTGCGGTGTGAGATCTGCTCTATGGAGCGCTCAGCCAGTGTGCGGTGTGAGGATCTGCTCTATGGAGCGCTCAGCCAGTGTGCGGTGTGAGGATCTGTACTCTGCTGCGCTCAGCCAGTGTGCGGTGTGAGGATCTGCTCTATGGAGCGCTCAGCCAGTGTGCGGTGTGAGGATCCGTTCTCTGCTGCGCTCAGCCAGTGTGCGGTGTGAGGATCTGCTCTATGGAGCGCTCAGCCGGTGTGAGGATCCGTTCTTAAAAAAAAGCGTGTTTAGATGTAGATGGACGTAGTACATAGATCACATGTATTTGAGGGAGACCTGGGGCGATGTTTGGTGTCTGTCATTGGCGTGTTCGCCATGTGTCGCCAGTTATACCGATGTGCACTTACTGCAGCTTCCATCATTTGCAGGGACACTTCTCTGATCTCCCCCACACTTTATTCTCTGGATTGGTGGAGTCCATGCTGTACATAGCGTTGTGTCAGGTGCAGCCCACACAGTCCCACGGGTTGAATGCTGCTGCAGCATCTTACCCTGGGGGAATATTCTGCTTGGTACATTGGCAGGACAGACTGGCGGTACCTACCGGCCGCTCTGGACCCCTCAGCAGATTCAGCCATCCACCCTGATGATAGCATGCAGTCTTCTCTCTGTGCCCTGCTTCATTGGTTCTAGAACATTGGTGTTGCCAAGGTAACGTGGCTATTTAAAGAGCAAAGTAATTGGCCTATTGAGTCCATGGCCGACTTACTGCTTGGTGCGGACGCGTCCTGAACCTGGGGGGATGTTTAACCACTGCTTCTCGGTGTCCTGTGTGCACCACTATTCTGTGTCTTACATCTCTGCTTTATTCTCTGGTAATGTCTTATACATACAATAAATCATGTAATTGGCTAAATCTTGTACCACCATATAAGTGCCCAATAAGTCAGGTAGTTCCTGATGTTCATAGATAATGGTGGTCTTTTCTGCTCTGCTGGTATTGCCTCCTCTCTCTCCCTTGTTACAGACTTCTGCGTTCCACTTCCCTTTTTTTTGTATATCTTCTGTAACCTCTACCACCTATGATTAGAGGCTGATTGTACACACAGGAGCACTTCCCTTACATACCTGTGCATGTGCTCCTTTCTGTAGAGTGTAATCTCCTGCGACCATAAGGGCCGCTGCTCATATTCTCTTTTAGGTAGCTGACGATGAGCTGTGTCTGCTGCTTGATATCCGTGCATCATCTATGATGGCTGTTATCAGAGGTGCTGTCACTTTGCATTTTCTGAGGTTGGTAACTCTGATGAACTTATCCTCTGCAGCAGAGGTCATTCTCTGTTTTCTTTTTCTCTTACGGTCTTCATTAGAGCCAATTTCATCACAGCGAGTGATGATTTTCATGACTACACTTGGATACCTTCTAGGTTCTAGCAATTATTTGGACTAACTGACCTACAGTAACGATGGACTTCTCTTTACTTAATTGATCGCTTCTTGCCATATTCTGGCTTAGAACAGAGGTGGAATAGGGCTCAGCCCTATATGCAGTTGTGCAATAGATGGCCTGCTCATTGGAAGGTGACAAACTGATGAAGGTGCAGAAAGAATAGTGAGGGGTGTTAAGTAGTTATCAGAGTAAAATAGAGGACATTTGGGGAATTTGATGTTTAACATGTATTCTGCTTTGTTGCCCTTGTATTTCCCCATTTTATGTTTCTATATTTGTTTTTTTATAGTTTTGCTGCCTTCTGACTGAATCTACAATGCACACATGCCAATAAGAGCATGGCAAATCATTGCATGAATAGGGGTGTCCAAACTTTTTACTGGTACTATATGTGTATCACCCTTAAAGGGAACCTGTCACCAGGTTTGGCCGATATGAGAGGCGGCCACTGCCTTTCAGGCCTGATATACAGCATTCTATAATTCTACTTATCTGCACAGTTAAGGGCAGAGCAAACTACTGTAGTGCGCAGGCAGCAGGAAAGGTCAGAAAACAGTAAATCAAAAGTAAATCAGTACGCCTGGGCAGGAGCCCGATGCCAAGGAGATTGTGTGGATGATGCAGGGACGCGTCATACACAAGAAGGAGGATGGCATCGTAAGAAGATGGGAAAGTGACATCCCTCGGATCGGACCGTCCCGCAGGTGGGTATAATGAAAGTCATTTTTCAGTTCTTCTAGGTCGAGTTCGGGGCAGATATACAGTATTATAGAGTGCTATATATCAGGTCTGAAAGGCGGTGGCTGCATCTCATATAAGCCAAACCTGGTGACAGGTTCCCTTTAATATACAGTGGGGAAAATAAGTACGGTATTTGATACACGGTCAATTTTGCATGTTTTCCCACCTACAAAGAATGGAGAGTTCTGTAATTTTTATTGTAGGTACACTTCAACTGTGAGAGACAGAATCTAAAAACAAAATCCAGAAAATCCCATTGTGTGATTTTTAAATAATTAGTTTGCATTTTATTGCTTGAAATAAATATTTGATCACTGACCAACCAGCGAGAATTCTGACTCTCCTAGACCTGTTAATTTTTCTTTAAGAAGCCCTCCTACTCTGCACTCATTACTTTAGTAATTGCACTTGTTTGAACTCGTTGCTTGTATAAAAGACACCTGTCCACACTCTCAATCACACTCCAACCTCTCCACCATGGCCAAGACCAAAGAGCTGTCTAAGGACGCCAGGGACAAAATTGTAGACCTGCATAAGGCTGGGATAGGCTACCGGGCAATAGGCAAGCAACTTGGTGAGAAGGCAACAACTGTTGGCACAATTATTAGTAAATCGAAGAAACACAAGATGACTGTCACTCTTCCTTGGTCAGGTGCTCCATGCAAGATCTTTCCTCATTGGGTAAGAATGATTCTGAGAAAGTCAGGAATCGGTGCAGAACTTCACAGGAGGACATGGTCAATGACCTGAAGAGAGCTGGGACCAGAGGAGGCATGGGATAAGGACATGTGGTCAGCTCAGAAATATAACTTTTTGGTATCAACTCCAGTCTCGTGTTTTGAGGAAGAAGGATGAGTACAACCCCAAGAACACCGTCCCAACCGTGAGGCATGGTGGGGGAAACATCATACTTTGGGGGTGTTTTTCTGTAAAGCGGACAGGATGACTGCACCGTATTGAAGGGAGTATAGATGGGGTCATATATCGCAAGATTTTGGCCAACAACCTCCTTCCCTCAGTAAGAGCATTGAAAATGGGTCGTGGCTGGGTCTTGCAGCATGACAATGACCAGAAATACACAGCCAAGGCAACAAAGGAGTGGCTCTGTAAGAAACGTTTCAAAGTCCTGGAGTGGCCCGGCCAGTCTCCAGACCTGAACCCAATAGAAAATCTTTGGAGGGAGCTGAAACTCAATGTTGCCCAACGACAGCACCGAAACCTGAAACATCTGGAGAATATCTGTATGGAGGAGGGGGCCAATATCCCTGCTGCAATGTGTGAAAACTTGGTCAAGAACTACAGGAAATGTCTAACCTCTGTAATTACAAATAAGGCCGGGGTCACACTAGCGTTGAACACGGACGAGTGCTATGCGAGAAAACGTCGCATAGCACTCGGACCACTGTTAATCTATGGGGCAGCTCACATCACCTTTTTTTTCTCGTGCGTGTTTTTTTCAGTGTGCAAGTGAAATCGCAGCATGCTGCGATTGTACGCGTATATCGCCCGAGTCTCGCCAATGCAAGTCTATGGGTGTGAGAAAAAAATCGGACACTACACGGACCATCCGTGTGACTTGTGAGAAATATGCATACATTTTTCTCATTTCAGCCCATTGAGCCATTAAATTCAATGAGGAAAAGCAGTGAGAAATGTAAAGTCATACGCATGTCATACTGCTGTTACACGGATGCCATACAGATAAATAGGTGCGAGAAAATTGCATCATCGCATTGCAAACGCATCACACACGGATGACCATACGAAGAACACTCGTGTGACTCTCGACCGAGAGAATTGGAATGATTTTTCATACGTTAATCCCTTCATGACATGCCCCGTACTAGTACGGCGCATGTCGTGTCTCCCCCTTTGATGTGGGCTCAGGCGGTAAGCCCACATCAAAGTCGCGACATGTTAGCTGTTATGTACAGCTGACATGTGCGCGTAATAGCGGCAGGTGGAATCGCGATCCACCTGCTGCTATTAACCTGTTAAATGCCGCTGTCAAACGCTGACAGTGGCATTTAACTACCCCTTCCGGCCGCGCGTCCGGAAATGCGCACATCGCCGATCCCCGTCACATGATCGGGGGTCAGCGATGCATCAGGATAGTAACCATAGAGGTCCTTGAGACCTCTATGGTTACTGATGCTGGCTTGCTGTGAGCGCCACCCTGTGGTCGGCGCTCATAGCAAGCCTGCAATTCAGCTACATAGCAGCGATCTGATGATCGCTGTTATGTAGCAGAGCCGATCCAGTTGTGCCAGCTTCTAGCCTCCCATGGAGGCTATTGAAGCATGGCAAAAGTAAAAAAAAATGTTTTAAAAAATATGAATAAAATAAAAAAATATATAAAAGTTTAAATCACCCCCCTTTCGCCCCATCCAAAAAAATCAAACATACACATATTTGGTATCGCCACGTTCAGAATCGCCTTATCTATCAATAAAATGAAAAACATTAACCTGATTTCTAAACAGCGTAGCGAGAAAAAAATTCGAAACGCCAGAATTAAGATTTTTTGGTCGCCACAACATTGCATTAAAATGCAATAACAGGTGATCAAAAGAACGTATCTTCACAAACCTGGTATCATTAAAAACGTCAGCTCGGCACGCAAAAAATAAGCCCTCACCCGACCCTAGATCATGAAAAATGGAGACGCTATGGGTATCGGAAAATGGCACAATTTTTTTTTTTTAGCAAAGTTTTTAACTTTTTTTTCACCACTTAGATAAAAAATAACCTAGACATCTTTGGTGTCTATGGACTCGTAATGACCAAGAGAATCACAGTGGCAGGTCAGTTTTAGCATTTAGTGAACCTAGCAAAAAAGCCAAACAAAAAACAAGTGTGGGATTGCACTTTTTTTGCAATTTCACCACACTTGGAATTTTTTTCCCGTTTTCTAGTCCAAGGCATGGTAAAACCAATGGTGTCGTTCAAAAGTGCAACTCGTCCCGCAAAAAAATAAGCCCTCACATGACTATATTAACAGAAAAATAAAGTTATGGCTCTGGGAAGGAGGGGAGTGAAAAACGAAAAAGAGCCGCGTCTTGAAGGGGTTAAGTGTGATCCTGGCCTAAAGGTTTTTGTACCAAATGTTAAGTCCTGTTTTTCTATTGTATAAGAATACTTATTTCATGCAATAAAATGCAATTGAATTGTGTAAAAATTATGCAATGTGATTTTCTGGATTTTATTTTTAGATTGTCTCTCACAGTGTAAGTGTACCTACATTAAAAAATTGACAGACCTCTCCATTCTTTGCAGGTGGAAAACTTGCAAAATTGGCAGTGTATCAAATACTTATTTTTTTTTTCACCTGTATGTGTGTACGGGGCTTATATATAGGTGGTGTATTATATATTGTAGGTGTAGCGCGCTGCCAAAAGTGTTGGAACCTTTGAAATTGTTAAATAAAATTAAGTATTTCTCTCAGAATATTATTGCAATTACACATGTTTTGTTATACACATGTTTATTTCCTTTGTGTATTGGAACAATGAAAAAAAAACAAAGGCAAATTGGACATAATTTCACACAAAACTACTAAAATGGGCTGGGCAAAATTGTTGACACCCTCAATTTAAAATTTGGTTGCACCCCCTTTGGAATAAATCAGTTGCTAGCTATAACCATCCACAAGCTTCTTACTCCTATCAGCTGGATTATGACTCGTCTTACAAACTGCTCCAGGTCTCTCATATTTGAAGGTGACTTCATCCAACAGCAATTTTAAGATATCTCCACAGTTGATTAATGGGACTCATTGCTGCCACTTCAGAATGCTCCAGCGCTTTCTTTCCATCCATTTCTTCGGGCTTCTTGAAGTATGTTTGGGGTAATTTTCCTGCTGGAAGACCCATCACCTAGGATTTAAACCCATATTTCTGATACTGGCCACTACATTGCACCCAAAATCCTTTGGTAATCTTCAGATTTCATGATGCCTTGCACACAGTTAAGGCACCCAGTGCCAGAGGCAGCAGAGCAACCAAAAAGCATATGTGACCCTCCACCATATTTGACTGCAGAGGTGTATCTAGGGTTTCTGGCACCCGGGGCAAGAATTCAGTTTGGTGCCAACTATAAAAGCTATAAAACCGCGAAAAAAGCGCTACCATTAAGCATCCTATGTAACAGAATGCATTCCGCATTTTTTGTGCACATGCTGCATTTTTTTCCTGAGCGGAATCGCATTCCAGAAAAAAACGCAGCATGTTCATTAAAATTGCGGAATCGCGGCGATTCTGCACCCATAGGAGTGCATTGATCTGCTTACTTCCCGCACGGGGCTGTGCACACCATGCGGGAAGTAAGCAGATCATGTGCGGTTGGTACCCAGGGTGGAGGAGAGGAGACTCTCCTCCACGCACTGGGCACCATATAATTGGTAAAAAATAAAAGAATTAAAATAAAAAATAGCGATATACTCACCTTCGATGTCCCCCGCAGTCTTCCGGCCTCTCCGCTGCACGCTGCCGCTTCGGTTCCTATAGCTGCTGGGCGGTGAAGGACCTGCGATGACGTCACGGTCTTGTGATTGGTCGCGAGACCGCATGTGACCGGTCACGTGACCAATCACAAACCGTGACGTTATCACAGGCCCTTCACCGCACAACAGCTATAGGAACGGACGCCGCTGAGGTCTGCAGGTGAGTATAACCATGTTTTTTATTTTTTTTATTATTTTTAAACATTCGATCTTTTACTATAGATGCGGCATAGGCAGCATCTATAGTAAAAAGTTGGTCACACTTGTCAAACACTATGTTTGACAAGTGTGACCAACCTGTCAATCAGTTTTCCACGCGATGCTACAGATCGCTTGGAAAACTCTAGCATTCTGCAAGCTAATTATGCTTGCAAAACGCTAGTTTTCTGCGGGTATATGCATGCTAATTCTGCATGCGATATACCCGCGGCAGGAGGCGCAGAATTGCCGCGGAAATTTCCGCGGCAATTCTGCAACGTGTGAACTTAGCCTTAAATGTAGAGCAATCATTCTATTAATCTCATCTGTATCTCAAGGTCTCAAGCCATTGTGCTTCCTGCCCTAGGCCCATTGTATGGGGATTGTACAGGTCCTTCTCAAAAAATTAGCATATAGTGTTAAATTTCATTATTTACCATAATGTAATGATTACAATTAAACTTTCATATATTATAGATTCATTATCTACCAACTGAAATTTGTCAGGTCTTTTATTGTTTTAATACTGATGATTTTGGCATACAACTCCTGATAACCCAAAAAACCTGTCTCAATAAATTAGCATATTTCACCCGTCCAATCAAATAAAAGTGTTTTTTAATAACAAACCAAAAAAACAACAAATAATAATGTTCAGTTATGCACTCAATACTTGGTCGGGAATCCTTTGGCAGAAATGACTGCTTCAATGCGGCGTGGCATGGAGGCAATCAGCCTGTGACACTGCTGAGATGTTATGGAGGCCCAGGATGCTTCAATAGCGGCCTTAAGCTCATCCAGAGTGTTGGGTCTTGCGTCTCTCAACTTTCTCTTCACAATATCCCACAGATTCTCTATGGGGTTCAGGTCAGGAGAGTTGGCAGGCCAATTGAGCACAGTAATACCATGGACAGTAAACCATTTACCAGTGGTTTTGGCACTGTGAGCAGGTGCCAGGTCGTGCTGAAAAATGAAATCTTCATCTCCATAAAGCATTTCAGCCGATGGAAGCATGAAGTGCTCCAAAATCTCCTGATAGCTAGCTGCATTGACCCTGCCCTTTATGAAACACAGTGGACCAACACCAGCAGCTGACATGGCACCCCACACCATCACTGACTGTGGGTACTTGACACTGGACTTCAGGCATTTTGGCATTTCCTTCTCCCCAGTCTTCCTCCAGACTCTGGCACCTTGATTTTCGAATGACATGCAAAATTTGCTTTCATCAGAAAAAAGTACTTGGGACCACTTAGCAACAGTCCAGTGCTGCTTCTCTGTAGCCCAGGTCAGGCGCTTCTGCCGCTGTTTATGATTCAAAAGTGGCTTTACCTGGGGAATGCGGCACCTGTAGCCCATTTCCTGCATACGCCTGTGCACGGTGGCTCTGGATGTTTCCACACCAGACTCAGTCCACTGCTTCCTCAGCAATCTTCCTCAGGGTCCAGTCACCTCTTCTCGTTGTACAGCGTTTTCTGCCACATTTTTTCCTTCCAACAGACTTACCATTGAGGTGCCTTGATACAGCACTCTGGGAACAGCCTATTTGTTGAGAAATTTCTTTCTGGGTCTTACCCTCTTGCTTGAGGGTGTCAATGATGGCCTTCTTGACATCTGTCAGGTCGCTAGTCTTACCCATGATGGGGGTTTTGAGTAATGAACCAGGCAGGGAGTTTTTAAAAGCCTCAGGTATCTTTTGCATGTGTTTAGAGTTAATTAGTTGATTCAGAAGATTAGGGTAATAGGTCGTTTAGAGAACCTTTTCTTGATATGCTAATTTATTGAGACAGGTTTTTTGGGTTATCAGGAGTTGTATGCCAAAATCATCAGTATTAAAACAATAAAAGACCTGACAAATTTCAGTTGGTGGATAATGAATCTATAATATATGAAAGTTTAATTATAATCATTACATTATGGTAAATAATGAAATTTAACACTATATGCTAATTTTTTGAGAAGGACCTGTATACCCAGGGCATCCGTCACTACAGGGGGGTCTCACATGCAGACCTGGATGATGGGCTGATGGAATATTCTTCATTCTTTTGATTTAAAACCAAATGTGTAAGTGGGAGGGAGGAAAAGAAGCCACATGTTTAGTCATGGAGTTGGAAGAGTGATTTTGAAGGGAGAGGATCGAGGTTGACGTCCTGGAAGACATGTATGCATGACTTGTGGAGTTTTGGAGATCGGTTGCCGGCAGGGATGGACACGCGTGCTACTGTTGAGTGATCTGTCTTCTGGATTTCATTAACTTAAAGGGAACCTATCACCCCTTTTTTTAAAGATTAGATAAAAATAGTGTGAAATAGGGGCAGAGCTGGGCTTTACATTAGTGCCTTTTTGGTGCCTTTACACCCCCGTTAGGCTGCCGAAATACCTTTGTGAAGTTGCCGTTTTGTCCTGTCACTCAAGTTGGTCAGGTCGGATGGGCGTGGTCACAGCGCTGTTTCTCCCCCAGAATCCTGCTCATCATTACGTTGGTGGCGTAGTGGTGTGCGCATGTCCAAAGAGAAGATCCGCTGCCCAGGAGATTCAAAACAGCGCGGTCTACGCTATTCGCCGTTTACCGGTGGGCGCGGCCATCTTTCCTGTGGCTGCGCGTGCGCAGATGGAGCGCTCTGCTGCCCGGGGCTTCAGGAAAATGGCCGCCGCGATATCCATCTGCGCACGCGCGGAATCCCGCGGCCATTTTCCTGAAGCCCTGGGCAGCAGAGCGCTCCATCTGCGCACGCGCGGCCACAGGAAAGATGGCCGCGCCCACCGGTAAACGGCGAATAGCGTAGACCGCGCTGTTTTGAATCTTCTGGGCAGTGGATCTTCTCTTTGGACATGCGCACACCACTACGCCACCAACGTAATGATGAGCCTGATCTGGGGGAGAAACAGCGCTGTGACCACGCCCATCCGACCTGACCAACTTGAGTGACAGGACAAAACGGCCACTTCACAAAGGTATTTCGGCTGCCTAACGGGGGTGTAAAGGTACCAAAAAGGCACTAATGTAAAGCCCAGCTCTGCCCCTATTTCACACTATTTTTATCTAATCTTTAAAAAACGGGGTGATAGGTTCCCTTTAATTAACTGGAACTGTTGCTGCTGGACATATGGGATTTTGTTGTGTTACTTGTCATCTGAAGAAACGTGGAACTGTGACTACTGACTATACTGGCGGGAGATACGAATTTAGTGGGCCAACCCAAAGTTGGGAGACAGTGAGTATCGCCTGGTACAGGTGCCATGGGACTGTCGGCTCTGGGGAGGGTATGTGAACTGGGGTCAATGTATTTTGGCCATCTACCTGGATTTGTTGTAAAACCATTGATGTAAGGAATAAGAGAGTTTCATCGTTAACCTGCCTAGGTGATTATTACCTCAGATCTCCACACCTCCCATAGTGGTTAATTTCTTTCAAATGTTGACAGATAGTTTGTGCTGACACTGATTCACCGTGAGCCTGCAGGACAGCTTGAATTTCTTTGGACCTTGACGGGGGCTTCTCCACCATCCGGATCAATTTTCTCTGCCGTCCACATCCTTGGAGATTAGTTACAGTGCCATGGGTTGTAAACTTCTTGATTTTGTGGACAAAGAAACATCAAGATCTCTGGAGATGGACTTGTAACCTTGAGATTGTTGATATTTTTCAACTATTTTGGTTCTCAAGTCCTCAGACAGTTCTTTTCTTTCTGTTCTCCATGCTTAGCGTGGCACACACAGACACACAACGCAAAGATCAACTTCTCCGCTTTTATCTGGTTTCAGGTGTGATTTTCATATTGCTCACACCTGTTACTTACCACTGGTGAGCGTGAACGAGCTTCACATGTTTGAAACAAAGTTCTTTACCCGCAATTCTGGAAAGATGCCAACAATTGTGTCCAGACTACTTTGGGGGTTTTGTGTGAAATTGTGTCCAATTTGTCTTTTTTTTCTCTTTTTTTGTGTGATTTTCAAAAACAAACAAAGGAAATAAAAATGTGTATAACAAAACATGTGTAATAGGAATAATTTTTCTGGGAGAAATACTTCATTTTCTGCAACAATATCAAGGGTGCCAACACTTTCGGCCATGACTGTATAGGTGTACAGGTCTGGTATATAGGTGGTGTATCATATACTGCGTATCTTGCTGTATATATATGTGTGCAGGGCTGGTATATAGGTGGTGTATTATATACTGCGTATCTTGCTGTATATATGTGTACAGGGCTGGTAGGTGGTATATTATATACTGTGCATCGTGCTGTATATAGGTGTACATGGCTGGTATATAGGTGGTGTATTATATACAGTATGCTGTATATAGGTGTACATGGCTGGTATATAGGTGGTGTATTATATACTTTGTATCGTGCTGTATATAAGTGTACAGGGCTGGTATTTAGGTGGTGTATTATATACTGCGTATCTTGCTGTATATAGGTGTACAGGGCTGGTATATAGGTGCTGTATTATATACTGCGTATCTTGCTGTATATATGTGTACAGGGCTGGTAGGTGGTATATACTGTGTATTGTGCTGTATATAGGTGTACAGGGCTGGTATATAGGTGGTGTATTATATACTGTGTATCGTGCTGTATATAGGTGTACAGGGCTGGTATATAGGCGGTGTATTATATACTGTGTATCATGCTGTATATAGGTGTACATGGCTGGTATATAGGTGGTATATTATGCAGCACCCCAGGGTCCTGGTCGTTGCAGTAATGTCATTCTTCCACCAGGGGGAGTGATGTTACATCTGAAGGCGATAAAGGAGATCTTCTTACCAGATATTACAAACCATACAACACACTTCACACTCCAGTCCACCAGGGGGAGCTATGCTCCTATTTAGTAGGGCACTCTTCACAATTAGGTAAAACTGGTGGTCTGGATAGGAAGTTAGGCAGAAGCGAGCTGGGCTTCACCCAGTAAGCTGCTATCTGAGCTCCACTCAGGTAGTGGGTCCCTGACAGGGGTGGGATCCTGTCAGAGGCCTAGACAGAAGGCCACGGAGCTGCGCCTGCCCGACGTGCGGCAGCATCCTAAGAAAGAGACATTGGAAGGGAATTTTATTGTAGAGAGTGAGAAACGAAGTCATAGCAAAAGGAGAGGAAACCAGAAAGAGTTCTGCCCTGCAAAAGGCTGCCTCCTTTCTGAGGCGCAGGATCCGGTAGCCGGAACACCGAGGGAGTCATCGTCTCCAAGCCTTGCTCCAGAGACCGGCAGGACAGCTAATTCCATATTATCTGCCCGACCCATACCCAGGAGGCACGGTGGCAACTGTGGGGGCAGGGGCGTGCTAGAGTCCCTGTAAAAAGCCTCAGGCCACTAGTCATACGGGTTTGTCCTATCCTTACCATCAGGGGGACAGAGAAAGAGACATAACATCTAGAACACCAACATCAGTTGTGAGGACCTTACCGAGATGCTCAGCAGGGAGGTACTACAACACCCAGGCGCTAGAGGAAGGCTACTGATTTCCACCTGGATAAGGGGACTCTGGATTTGACTTCAGACCGGCCGGACTCTGCCTGCCCTGTGATCTGGTGCTCTGGACTGTGGATGCTGAAGCCTTCAGTAAAGGTAAAGTGACTGCACCCTTGTGTCCTCGTTCTTCACTGCGCCTCTCACCATCCACCATCTACACACTGGGAAGCCCTGGGGACATACTTCACCTGTGGGAAGGTACACCGTCTAGCTGCCATAACATCACCCCAGCGGACCCCTAAGCAGCGTCGGTCACCCTGACCGAATACCACAGGTGGCGTCACGAACACTATCCCTTTAAAGACCTTTCCTGTCATGGTTCCCAATGGCAGGGGAACGTCAGGACACATAAATAACGAACGAGCTCTTGGGTGATGGAATCTCGAGCTGACCGTGAGCTAAACCTACCACACAACTAATAGTGGCCGGGGGGCGTGCCTACGTTTTATCCCTAGACGTCTCTCGCCAGCCGGAGAACTAACTTACCCTAGTAGAGGAAAAAACAGACCTGGCTTACCTCTAGGGAAATTCCCCCAAAAAGGAGACAGAAGCCCCCCACATATATTGACGGTGAGTTCAGAGGAAAAGACATACGCAGTATGAAGGTAGGTTCAGCAAAGCGAGGTCCGCTTAATAGATAGTAGAAAGATACAAAAGGGAACTGCACGGTCAGCTGAAAACCCTTTTAAAATACCATCCTGAAATTACTTTAAAACTCATGTGTCAACTCATGACACCGGAGTGGTAATTTCAGCCCACGAGCTTCCAGCTACAGAGAATGACTTAACTGTAAACTGGAACAAAAATGCAAACAAACTTAGGACTAAGAGTCCAACTTAGCTGATCAGTAGTCTAGGAGCAGGAACATGCAACAGAAAGGCTCTGGTTACATTGATGGCCGGCAAGGCAATGACTGAAGAGCAGGATTAAATAGGAACTCCCCACTACTGATGAAAACAGGTGAACTGAGAAAGAAAACACACCCGAGTCACCAGTACCACTAGCCACCACCAGAAGGAGCCCAAAAGCAGATTCACAACAGTACCCCCCCCTCAAGGAGGGGGCACCGAACCCTCACAAGAACCACCAGGGCGATCCGGATGAGCCCTATGAAAGGCACGAACCAAATCAGAGGCGTGAACATCAGAAGCAGTTACCCAAGAATTATCTTCTTGACCATAGCCCTTCCACTTAACCAGATATTGTAGTCTCCGTCTGGAAATACGGGAGTCCAAGATTTTCTCTACAACATACTCCAATTCACCCTCAACCAGCACAGGAGCAGGAGGCTCGGTAGAAGGAACAACCGGCACCTCATACCTCCGCAACAACGACCGATGGAAGACATTATGGATAGCGAAAAATGCCGGAAGGTCTAAACGAAAGGATACAGGGTTAAGAATCTCCAAAATCCTATAAGGACCGATGAACCGAGGCTTAAACTTAGGAGAAGAAACCCTCATAGGAACAAAACGGGAAGACAACCACACCAAGTTCCCAACACGAAGACGAGGACCAACACGGCGACGGCGGTTAGCAAAATGCTGAGTCTTCTCCTGGGACAACTTCAAATTGTCCACCACCTGTCCCCAAATCCGATGCAACCTATCCACCATAGTATCCACTCCAGGACAATCCGAAGACTCCACCTGACCGGAAGAAAAACGAGGGTGAAACCCCGAATTGCAAAAGAAAGGGGAAACCAAAGTGGCAGAACTAGCCCGATTATTGAGGGCAAACTCTGCCAACGGCAAAAAGGCAACCCAGTCATCCTGATCCGCAGACACAAAACACCTCAAATAAGTCTCCAAGGTCTGATTAGTTCGCTCAGTCTGGCCATTAGTCTGAGGATGGAACGCAGACGAAAAAGACAAATCAATGCCCATCCTAGCACAGAATGCCCGCCAAAATCTAGACACGAACTGGGTCCCCCTGTCAGAAACGATATTTTCCGGAATACCATGCAAGCGAACCACATTTTGAAAAAACAGAGGGACCAATTCGGATGAGGAAGGCAACTTCGGCAAGGGTACTAAATGAACCATCTTTGAAAAACGGTCACACACCACCCAGATGACAGACATTTTCTGAGAAGCAGGGAGATCAGAAATAAAATCCATAGAGATGTGAGTCCAAGGCCTCTTCGGAATAGGCAAGGATAACAACAATCCGCTAGCCCGAGAACAACAAGGCTTGGCCCGAGCACAAACATCACAAGACTGCACAAAAACTCGTACGTCTCGAGACAGGGAAGGCCACCAGAAGGACCTAGCCACGAAATCCCTAGTGCCAAAGATTCCAGGATGACCTGCCAACGCAGAAGAATGAACCTCCGAGATGACTCTACTGGTCCAATCATCAGGAACAAACAGTCTACCAGGCGGGCAACGATCAGGTCTATCCGCCTGAAACTCCTGCAAAGCCCGTCGCAGGTCTGGGGAAACAGCAGATAATATCACCCCATCCTTAAGGATACCTGTAGGTTCAGAATCACCAGGGGAATCAGGCTCAAAACTCCTAGAAAGGGCATCTGCCTTCACATTTTTAGAACCTGGTAGGTATGAGACCACAAAATTAAACCGAGAGAAAAACAACGACCAACGCGCCTGTCTAGGATTCAGGCGCTTGGCAGACTCAAGATAAATCAGATTCTTGTGATCGGTCAATACCACCACCTGATGTCTAGCCCCCTCCAGCCAATGACGCCACTCCTCAAAAGCCCACTTCATAGCCAAAAGCTCCCGATTACCAATATCATAGTTTCGCTCGGCGGGCGAAAATTTTCGAGAAAAGAACGCACAAGGTCTCATCACGGAGCAGTCGGAACTTTTCTGCGACAAAACCGCCCCAGCTCCAATCTCGGAAGCGTCGACCTCAACCTGAAAAGGAAGAGCAACATCAGGCTGACGCAACACAGGGGCAGAAGAAAAGCGGCGCTTAAGCTCCCGAAAGGCCTCCACAGCAGCAGGGGACCAATCAGCAACATCAGCACCCTTTTTAGTCAAATCAGTCAAAGGTTTAGCAACATCCGAAAAACCAGTTATAAATCGACGATAAAAATTAGCAAAGCCCAAGAATTTCTGAAGGCTCTTAAGAGAAGTAGGTTGCGTCCAATCACAAATAGCCCGAACCTTGACAGGATCCATCTCAATGGAAGAAGGGGAAAAAATGTACCCCAAAAAAGAAATCTTTTGAACCCCAAAAATACACTTAGAACCCTTCACACACAAGGAATTAGCCCGCAAAACCTGAAAAACCCTCCTGACTTGTTGGACATGAGAGTCCCAGTCATCCGAAAAAATCAAAATATCATCCAGATACACAATCATAAATTTATCCAAATATTCACGGAAAATGTTATGCATAAAGGACTGAAAGACTGAAAGGGCATTTGAAAGACCAAAAGGCATTACTAAATACTCAAAATGGCCCTCGGGCGTATTAAATGCGGTTTTCCACTCATCCCCCTGCTTAATTCGCACCAAATTATACGCCCCACAAAGATCAATCTTAGAGAACCACTTAGCCCCCTTTATTCAAGCAAACAAATCAGTCAGCAGTGGCAAAGGATACTGATATTTGACTGTAATTTTATTCAAGAGTCGATAATCAATACACGGCCTCAAAGAGCCATCTTTTTTAGATACAAAGAAAAAACCGGCTCCTAAGGGAGATGAAGAAGGACGAATATGTCCCTTTTCCAGGGACTCCTTAATATACTCTCGCATAGCAACATGTTCAGGTACGGACAAATTAAACAAACGACCCTTTGGAAATCTACTGCCTGGAATCAGATCTATGGTACAATCGCAATCTCTATGAGGAGGGAGTGAACCAAGCTTAGGCTCCTCAAAAACATCACGATAATCAGACAAAAATGCCGGAATCTCAGAGGGAATAGATGATGAAATGGAAACCAAAGGTACGTCCCCATGAGCCCCCTGACATCCCCAGCTTAACACAGACATTGCTTTCCAGTCAAGGACTGGGTTATGAGATTGTAACCATGGCAATCCGAGCACCAAAACATCATGTAGATTGTACAACACAAGGAAGCGAATCACCTCCTGATGGTCTGGAGTCATACGCATAGTCACTTGTGTCCAGTATTGTGGTTTATTACTAGCCAATGGCGTAGAATCAATACCCTTCAGAGGTATAGGGACTTCCAGAGGCTCTAGATTAAACCAACAGCGCCTGGCAAAGGACCAATCCATAAGACTCAAAGCGGCGCCAGAGTCGACATAGGCGTCCGCGGTAATTGACGATAATGAACAAATCAAGGTCACAGATAGAATAAACTTAGACTGTAAAGTGCCAATTGAAACAGACTTATCAACCTTCTTTGTGCATCTAGAGCATGCTGATATAACATGAGTTGAATCACCACAATAGAAGCACAACCCATTTTTTCGCCTAAAATTCTGCCGTTCGCTTCTGGACAGAATTCTATCACATTGCATATTCCCTGGCGCCTTCTCAGAAGACACCGCCAAATGGTGCACAGGTTTACGCTCCCGCAAACGCCGATCAATCTGAATAGCCATTGTCATGGACTCATTCAGACCTGTAGGCACAGGGAACCCCACCATAACATCCTTAACGGCATCAGAGAGACCCTCTCTGAAATTCGCCGCCAAAGCGCACTCATTCCACTGAGTAAGCACAGACCATTTACGAAATTTTTGGCAGTATATTTCAGCTTCATCTTGCCCTTGAGATAGGGCCATCAAGGCTTTTTCAGCCTGAATCTCTAAATTAGGTTCCTCATAAAGCAACCCCAAAGCCAGAAAAAACGCATCCACATTGAGCAACGCAGGATCCCCTGGTGCCAATGCAAATGCCCAATCTTGAGGGTCACCTCGGAGCAAGGAAATTACAATCTTAACCTGCTGTGCGGGATCTCCAGCGGAGCGAGGTCTCAGAGAAAGATATAATTTACAATTATATTTGAAATTCAGAAAACGAGATCTATCTCCGGAGAAAAGCTCTGGTATAGGAATTCTAGGTTCAGATATAGGAGCATGTATAACAAAATCCTGTAAATTTTGAACTTTAGTGGCAAGATTATTCAAACCTGTAGCCAAACTCTGAGGATCCATTTTAAGCAGGTGAGATCAGAGCCATTCAAGGGTTAGAAGGAGAGGGAGACAAAGACTGCAATTAGAGCTGAAATGCAACTGATTCAACTATAGAGCAAGCACTAAGGAAACAAAAAAAAAAAAAAAAAAATTTGCAGACTTCTTTTTCTCTCCTTTCTTCTGCCAACAGTTTTAACACATGGCCAGCCATACTGTCATGGTTCCCAATGGCAGGGGAACGTCAGGACACATAAATAACGAACGAGCTCTTGGGTGATGGAATCTCGAGCTGACCGTGAGCTAAACCTACCACACAACTAATAGTGGCCGGGGGGCGTGCCTACGTTTTATCCCTAGACGTCTCTCGCCAGCCTGAGAACTAACTTACCCTAGTAGAGGAAAAAACAGACCTGGCTTACCTCTAGGGAAATTCCCCCAAAAAGGAGACAGAAGCCCCCCACATATATTGACGGTGAGTTCAGAGGAAAAGACATACGCAGTATGAAGGTAGGTTCAGCAAAGCGAGGTCCGCTTACTAGATAGTAGAAAGATACAAAAGGGAACTACACGGTCAGCTGAAAACCCTTTTAAAATACCATCCTGAAATTACTTTAAAACTCATGTGTCAACTCATGACACCGGAGTGGTAATTTCAGCCCACAAGAGCTTCCAGCTACAGAGAATGACTTAACTGTAAACTGGAACAAAAATGCAAACAAACTTAGGACTAAGAGTCCAACTTAGCTGATCAGTAGTCTAGGAGCAGGAACATGCAACAGAAAGGCTCTGGTTACATTGATGGCCGGCAAGGCAATGACTGAAGAGCAGGATTAAATAGGAACTCCCCACTACTGATGAAAACAGGTGAACTGAGAAAGAAAACACACCCGAGTCACCAGTACCACTAGCCACCACCAGAAGGAGCCCAAAAGCAGATTCACAACACTTTCCCCCATTTTATAAAGGGCTTTCCCTAGGGCCACGGACCGGGTCAGCCACCGTGACATCCCCCTTGAGAACCGAAGGGCCCGGTACCGAGTACCCCGCTGCCCTACAGGGGCGCTCCAATTATATACTGTGTCTCGTGCTGTATATAGGTGTACATGGCTGGTATATAGGTGGTGTATTATATACTGTGTATCGTGCTGTATATAGGTGTACATGGCTGGTATATAGGTGGTATATTATATACTGGGTATCGTGCTGTATATAGGTGTACATGGCTGGTATATAGGTGGTTTATTATACACTGTGTATCGTGCTGTATATAGGTGTACATGGCTGGTACATAGGTGGTATATTATATACTGTGTATCGTGCTGTATATAGGTGTACATGGCTGGTATATAGGTGGTATATTATATACTGTGTATCGTGCTGTATATAGGTGTACATGGCTGGTATATAGGTGGTGTATTATACACTGTGTATCGTGCTGTATATAGTTGTACATGGCTGGTACATAGGTGGTATATTATATACTGTGTATCGTGCTGTATATAGGTGTACAGGGCTGGTATATAGGCGGTGTATTATATACTGTGTATCACGCTGTATATAGGTGTACAGGGCTGGTATATAGGTGGTGTATTATATACTGTGTATTGTGCTTTATATAGGTGTACATGGCTGGTATATAGGCGGTATATTATATACTGTGTCTCGTGCTGTATATAGTTGTACATGGCTGGTATATAGGTGGTGTATTATACACTGTGTATCATGCTGTATATAGGTGTACATGGCTGGTACATAGGTGGTATATTATATACTGTGTATCGTGCTGTATATAGGTGTACATGGCTGGTATATAGGTGGTATATTATATACTGTGTATCGTGCTGTATATAGGTGTACAGGGCTGGTATATAGGCGGTGTATTATATACTGTGTATCGTGCTGTATATAGGTGTGCAGGGCTGATATATAGGCAGTGTATTATATACTGTGTATCGTGCTGTATATAGGTGTACAGGGCTGGTATATAGGTGGTGTGTTATATACTGTGTATCGTGCTGTATATAGGTGTGCAGGGCTGGTATATTGGTGGTGTATTATATGCTGTGTATCGTGCTGCATATAGGTGTACATGGCTGGTATATAGGCGGTTTATTATATACTGTGTATCACGCTGTATATAGGTGTGCAGGGCTGGTATATAGGTGGTGTATTGTATACTGTGTTGCTGTATATATGGGTACAGGGCTGGTATATAGGCGGTGTATTATATACTGTGTTGCTGTATATATGGGTACAGGGCTGGTATATAGGTGGTGTATTGTATACTGTGTTGCTGTATATATGGGTACAGGGCTGGTATATAGGCGGTGTATTATATTCTGTGTTGCTGTATATATGGGTACAGGGCTGGTATATAGGCGGTGTATTATATACTGTGTTGCTGTATATAGGTGTACAGGGCTGGTATATAGGCGGTGTATTATATACTGTGTTGCTGTATATAGGTGTACAGGGCTGGTATATAGGTGGTGTATTATATACTGTGTTGCTGTATATATGTGTACAGGGCTGGTATATAGGAAGTGAATTTCACATTGTGTATGTCCCTGTCGGCTGGTGTGACGGATGGTGGCGAGTATCGGGCAGTGCTGTCTGCGCTCCATGTCTTGTTGCTCCGTCACGTTTTAGTCCGTCTCCGCTGTTCTACTGGACTCTGTCATGGCTGGTAGTCAACCACAGATCATTTTATGTGGCGATAGTATCTGTGTGCAGCACAGAGTAAATTCATAACCCTTGCTGGTTCCACTGGCCGATACTCTTGCAGTAGCAGAATACACGGTGGTGGAGCCTGGCATCATTGCCAGTAGAATGCCCGACTGGGATCAGGATGATGTCGACCTCCCCTTCTAGTTTTGTGACTCAACATCTGCTCCTTGAAAGGAGATTATTACAGCTTTGTTCCCCTCCCAGGCCGCTCATTATCTGTCAGAGAGGCCTACAAGGGGCCTGTTAACATGACAGAAGGACGTGATTGCCCTGAGTGTGTGAGGAGTGCTCTTTCTCTTGGTGTACGTATGTGATTAGTGCAGTTTCTTGCAGTGTGGGATACGTGGGGTTTCTCGCTCTGTGTGTGTGTGTGATGAGTGGGGTTTCTGTGTGTGATATGTGGAGTTTCTCGTTCTCTGTGTGTGGGATGAGTGGGGGTTTCTTCTGGTGTTCTGGGCCTGAATTGTGTTAGGCCCCTTTCAAACATCAGTTTTTTGCCGTCAGTCACAATCCGTTGGCTCGATGGATCAACGGATCCGTCACAGATTGTGAAAAACTGAGGCAACTGATCCGTTTTTTTTGACGGATCCGACTAGCGGATCTGGCTAATTGGATCTGAGCATGCTCAGTTAAAAAAACAAACTGAATCCGTCGCCGTCCGTTGTTTACTAGAATGGAAGCCTATGGTGCCGGA
This sequence comes from Ranitomeya variabilis, assembly GCF_051348905.1. Lineage (NCBI taxonomy): Eukaryota > Metazoa > Chordata > Amphibia > Anura > Dendrobatidae > Ranitomeya > Ranitomeya variabilis. Next base: position 715,094,429 of record NC_135232.1, on the reverse strand, counting down.
TCCGTCAAATGACGGAATCCGGCGACTGTTTCCGTTTTTTTTAACTGAACATGTTCCAATCCAATTAGCCATATCTGTTGCTGTCTGTTTTTTCGACGTACACAAAAAATTTTACTTTGTCCATTGTCTTCGGCCACCAGACAACCAATTTTCAACGGATCAGGCGAATGATGGATGAAACGTGAGGCCGTCTGTCACAATCAATGCAAGTCTATGAGAAAAAACGGATCCGACGGCATCAGTCGCCTGATCTGTTTTTTTTTCAAAATTCGACAGATTGCGACTGATGGCAAAAAAGTGATGTGTGAAAGGGGCCTTACACGCTTGTGCTACGTATGATTCATGGCTTGGTGACAATGTGCTGGTTGTATCTTTGTACTTGTGTGTGTGACAATAGTGGCATGCTTGGCATATCGTTACACTGGTGTCTGGGTTTTTGGTTGTTATCACCACTGACTCCAGCAGAATTGAGGCCAGCTCCGGATGCCCCAGGTGGTGGCAACTTTCTCATGTACATGGAGTGCCCGCCAGGGCTGTGGGGATACTCCGTACCGGCAGCAGTAACCCAATCCGTGGCCCTGGGTGTCCAATGAAAATGATAATTAAAGGAAAAATAGAGTTTATAAGAGACTAGATGGTGGCCCGATTCTAACGCATCGGGTATTCTAGAATATGTATGTATGTATGTATGTATGTATACAGTATTGCAGCCACATAGTATATAGCACAAGCCACGTAGTATATAGGAGCCATGTAGTATAAGGCAGACAAATACGACGTGGCCTGTGCTATATACTATGTGGCTGCTATTTACATACATACATACATACATACATACATACATACATACATACATACATACATACATATTCTAGAATACCCGATGCGTTAATACAGGCCACGCAATATATAACACATCCCAAACAGTATATAACACAGCCCACGTACTATATAACACAGCTCACGCAGTATATAGCAGCCACACAGTATATAACACAGGCGACGTAGTATATAAGACGGGCCACGCAGTATATAACACAGGGCACGTAGTATATAACACTGCCCATGTAGTAAATAGCAGCCACGCAGTATATCACACTGCCCATGTAGTATATAGCACAGCCCCCGCAGTATATCACACAGCCCACGCAGTATATCACACTGCCCATGTAGTATATAGCACAGCCCCCGCAGTATATCACACAGCCCACGCAGTATATCACACTGCCCATGTAGTATATAGCACAGCCCATGCAGTATATCACACAGCCCACGCAGTATTTAGCAGTGTGGGTACCATATCCCTGTTAAAAAAAATAATTAAAATAAAGAATAGTGATATACTCACCCGCTGGGATCCACCGAAGCTCTGGCGATGCGCGCGTGGCTGCCGCCATCTTCCGTTCACAGGATGCGTTGCAAAATTACCCAGAAGACTTAGTGGTCTGGCGAGACCGCTAAGTCTTCTGGGTAATTTTGCAATGCTTCTCTGGGAAAGGAAGATGGTGGCAGGCGCGAGCGCATCGTCGGACGACGGAGGGTGAGAATAGCAGGTTTTTTGTTTTTTTTTTATTTTTAACATTACATCTTTTTACTATTGATGCTGCATAGGCAGCATCAATAGTAAAAAGTTGGGGACACACAGGGTTAATAGCAGCGGTATCGGAGTGCGTTACCCGCGGCATAACGCGGTCCGTTACCGCTGGCATTAAGCCTGTGTAAGCGGTGACTGGAGGGGAGTATGGAGCGGGCGCCGGGCACTGACTGCAGGGGAGTAGGGAGGGACTAATCGGACTGTGCCCGGATAGGTTGCGGCAGCCATGACAGGCAGCTGGTGAGACCAATCTGCGACGCAAGATTTCCGTGACGGAAGTTGCAGACAGAAAGACGGAAGTACCCCTTAGACAATTATATATATAGATGATTCCTGTTGCCACACGTGGTGTTCAGCGATGGATGGCCGAGGCTGCGGTTCAGGTCCACTGGGCAGTTGGCAACGCAGCAGAGTTGGTACAGCTCTCCACGGGTAGCGCTAGGCCCCAGGGCAGTGAAAGTGTTAGATGTGATGGTGGTGGTCGTAGTGCAGGGCAAGTGGCGCAGCAATAATTCAGAGGACACAGTAGGGTGCAGTTTACACAGTTTACTCACAGTTTGAGGTGCAGGCCGGAGCACTAGTTACAGATGACAATGGAAGTTCGACCAGCCTGGAAGCAACTAGGATCCACTAAGCCAGATGGGTTTTGAGGCCTCCTTACTGCCCTGTCCGATGAGGTCCTTGCTGCCTAAAGCTATGCTCAGTCCCCTGTTCCTTATTGTTCTGAAGTACTTTCCCATATGGCAGGCAGCTTGAGCCAATTGCAGGTGTCACTCCTTTATGATGGCTCCAGGCTCTGGTCTGCTGCTGTGCCCTCGGGTGTCTGCTGGGCCAGGAGGCCTGCAATCCCGTGCCCTCCGGATTTAGCTGCTGGGACTGTTGTACCCATCAGCCATGGAACCTGGCTTCTAGCGCTGTACTCTGGGGTGAGCTTGGTCTCCGCTCCACTCCCCAGACTCTCCTCAACCTCTCTCCTGTTCCTCCTCAGACTCCAACTCCCTAACTCCGCCTCCAGGCCAGAACTTATAGGGCAGCTCCCCTGAAACCGGGTTTAGCGCTCCTTCTTCTGGTTTGGAGTCAGGAAACTGTGTTGCATGCTGATGTTACCTGGCAAGGGGATCCCTCTTTGCTTCCAGACACGACATCACGCCCTGTGAGGAAGGCAGTGCCACTGTGGCAACCGGACTCCTGGGGTGCCACATACAGGCAACCGGACTCCTGGGGTGCCACATACATAGCTGTATTACTAAGACTTCCTCTGATATGTTCGTCTGCGTCTTTACTAGGAATGGTAAATGTTAGGCTGGTTGCCATCTCTTCAGATTAGCAGTCTCACAGGCGTCTCACAGAGGGTGAGACGCCTGCAGCCACAGATTATCTCATCCACATCTGTGTGAAGAGGGCTTCAGTATAGGTTTATTCCCCTCTGGAGAAATCCATCCTCCTTCTCCCTTGCAGGAGCACAGCCTTTCATGTGAGATAAGATCTCTTGAAATGAACACCTCCCTGTACTGGAGAGGATCTGTTAGCTAGGCATGCCAGAGGAGGAGGGCTGCGCTCTCTTTGCCAATTACTTCAGATCCATACCTATCCTGTAACATAGGAATGCAGGGTAGGAAGGTGAAGAGCGAGGTGTCCTCTGTGTAATGTCCTCCTGCTAGGCCCTGTATTTGTGTAATATCCATACATGATATATAATGTCTATATGTGTGCTGTATGGAAGCAATGACCATCCTGTATGCCGCTGTCATCCACTCCACACCTGGGGTGGGGGAAGGAGTGTGAGCAGATAGTATGACCTTGTCCAAGAGTATACCCGCCTCTCTGAGCAATCCGCCACATCTGCACAGCCAGGGCCCTCATTATAGTGCCTGTATGGGGCCTGGAGATGAGGACTCCTGAAAAATCCAAGACACAGTGGTCCCCATTCTACTGCTTGCAGGATTCAAAGCGCCTGTATCTCACCGTGCTCTCAGCTTGGACTTTACTACTTCTTGGTTCACATTTGCATAAGGAATTCTTACAGTTATACGAATTCATGCAGAATGGACTCACATGAGACCATTACCTAGATTGGGTCCAACAAGTCTGTCACTTTACTGGACAAAATAGTCCTGCACCTGTGCCAGTCTCCAAGGAGCAGCAGACGAAGCCTGACACTGCCCGTCAGTCCCGGCAATGGCTGCCCCACTTATCTATGTGTATTAGTGATGCCGGACGGGCAGCTGCCTTCACTTACGGGTCACTCTCAGAGAGGCTGTCACCATTTTCAGTCTTACTTCTATAAATGCTTGTAAAGACTCGTACATGTTATTAAGCAGTGCTGTGCCAGGTGACAACATCCATTGGTTGCTGCTAGGTCCACGATGGCCGCTTGCATGGACGGGAGGTGAAGAAACTGCCTTTGAAGATAATTGCTGTCTGCAGGATATTTTCAGTCTGCTTTTTGTGGCCAGCAGGACGCAGAGCTGTGTGTAGATCTGTGCAAGGAAATCACCAGCACAGCTGTGAAGAGAAAGCAGTTTTCACATGTCCTTCAGTCAGTGACCCTCCGCCCTGTAAGATTTAGTCCTTCATCTGTACAGTAGTGAGCCCCCTGAACAACACCAGCGTATATGTACACTGCTGAGGACCCTGGTAGCCCAGAAACCGAGATGCTTCTACATCTATGCAAGAGAAGGTTGCATATTGGGCCACACGTCTTACTCGCTTAATTCCAATTTCTTCCCCACTTCTATTTCCTCCTAAAATAAACCATTTGTCCCATGGTCCCCGGCATATACCATCCGTCCCATCACTCTGTCGGCTTATACCATCTGTCCCATCGCCCCAGGCGTTTACCAACGGTCCCCATGTCCACCGGCATATTCCATCCGTCTCATTGCTTTGCTGGTGTATACCATCCATCCCATTGCCCCACCGGGGTTTTTCATTCCTCCCATGGCTCCCCCGGCGTATACCATCCATCCCATCACCCCCCCCCCCCCCCCAACGTATACCATTCACGCAATTGCTCCAGGCGTATACCATCCATCCTATGGCCGCCAGCATATACCATCCATCCCACCGCCCCAGGCATATACCATTCGTCGCATGGCAACCGGCATATGCCATCTGTCCCATGGCAGTCTTCCCAGCATATACCATCCGTCCCATTGCTTTATACCATCCGTCCCATCGCTCTGCCGCTGTGTACCAGCTGTCCCATCGCCCCAGGCGTATACCATCCGTCCCATCACTCTGCCGGCGTATATCAGACGTCCCATACCATCCGACCCATGGCCACTGGGGTATACCATCCGTTCCATCGCTCTGCCGACGTATACCATCCATCTCAGGCATATTACATCCATCCTATGGCCGCCAGTGTATACCATCCGTCCCATGGCCGCCGGTGTATACGATCCGTCCCATGGCCGCTGGTGTATATCATCCGTCCCATGGCCGCCGGTGTATATCATCCGTCCCATGGACGCTGGTGTATATCATTCGTCCCATCATTCCTCTGGTGTATACCATCGAGCCCATCGCCTCAGGCATATACTATTCGTCTGTATTGCAGCAGGATTGGTGCAGTGTGACAGACAGGCAGTGACCACAGGAAAGTTCAAGGCAAAGTCTATTTAATGTTCAGCGTACTCACAAACAGAAAACAAACAGTATAGTCTGGATCGCAGCTGGGAAACAAGATAATCCGTATCCGAGGCCAGTTGCTATTGGCGACTGCATCGCCGTGTACGCTGAAGGATGCCAGGCCTTTTGGCTCCGCTTAACTCCGTGTTACTTCACACAGGCTGAAGCTTTGCAGAGCCACCTGCTCTGCAGTTTGCAAACCAAGACTGACACACCAAACCCTTTGCTGCAGGGTTTTTACAAGAAATCTGTGGCCGTAGGCCACTTGTAAGACCTGGCCAGGAGGAAGCAGGCCGCCCCACTACCATCCTGTAGTCCACTCCAAAAATAAAAGCCCATGGCGGCTGTACTTAAATCTGCCTTGGGCAAATAGCTTGCCCAAGACTAAAATTTTCTTTTATTTTGCACTGCAGTCACAGCTATTCCTGTGACTGCAATGAACTTCCACGGCCTCCATACGCTTCTGTGCGCATCCTGGGGGACACATAGCGACCCTCGCATATAACACCTGTCATTACCTCACACTGTCCCATTGCCGCTGGCGTATACTATTTATCTCATGGCCACCATCATATACTATCTGTTGCATCGCCCCGCTGGTGTCTGTCATTCATCCGATCGACCCAGGTGTATACCGTCCGTCCCATCGCCCCGCTGAGGTATACCATTCATTCCATCGCCACATTCATCTCATCGCTACCCCTGCTTATACCATCCGTCCCATCGCCCCATTCCCGGCTTATACCATCTGTCCTATGGCCACCGGCGTATACCATCCGTCCCATCGCCCCCCAGTGTATACTATCCATCCCCCCCAGGCCATCTGCTGCTACTACCATATGACAGAGCAGCCAGTATTGCAGAGCTCACGGACATAAGCGTGGTCCTGTAATAGGAGCCACCAGGGTAACCAGTCCATCCATTACATTTCTTCCCCCTCAATCTTCCCCATCACCTGTGAGTGATATTATAGAAGAAACTGCAGCAACTCAGCCACAAAGTGTAGACCGCATAATTTTACAGAGCGGGGAACCGAGTGCTAAGGAGCAGAAAAGTCACCACTGTTCTACTGACTCTGTAAATGCAGAGACCAGACCTAATATGGTATAAGCACGAACACTGCGCCCACTCCGGGAGCTTCATGTCCGAGAAGTTGCATGCAGCCGTACATCACCAAGCACAATGCCGAGCGTCAGATGGAGTGGTGTAAAACCACCACGACTGGACTCTGGAGGAGACATGTTCTGTGCAGTGACGGATTGCATTTCTCTACAGTGGGTAGAGAAAGTATTCAGACCCCTTTAATTTTTTCACTCTTTGTTTCATTGCAGCCATTTAGTAAATTCTAAAAAGTTATTTTTTCACATTAATGTGCACTCTGCATCCCATCTTGACAGAAACAGAAATGTAGAATTTGTGCAAATTTCCTAAGAGGTTCCTAATAGCACAGTGGTCTCCATAATCCTTAAATGGAAAACGTTTGGGACCACCAGAAGTCTTCATAGACCTGGCCGTCCAGCCAAACTGAGCAATCGTGGGAAACTTGGTGAGAGAGGTAAAGAAGAACCCCACTGTGGCTGAGCTCCATAGATGCAGTAGGGAGACGGGAGAAAGTTCCACAATGTCAACTATCACTGCAGCCCTCCACCAGTCGGGCCTTTATGGCTGAGTGGCCCGACAGAGGCCTCTCCTCAGTGCAAGACATATGAAAGCCCTCATAGAGTTTGCTAAATAACACATGAAGGTCTCCCAGACTATGACAAATAAGATTCTCTGGTCTGATGTGATGATTTTAAGAGGTATCTGTGGAGAAAACCAGGCACTGCTCATCACATGCCCAATACAATCCCAACAGTGAAACGTGGTGGTGGCAGCATCATGCTATGGAGGTGTTTTTCAGCTGCAGGGACAGGACAACTGGTTGTCATTGAAGGAAACATGAATGCGGCCAAGTACAGAGATATCCTGGATGAAAACCTCTTCCTGAGTGCTCTGGACCTCAGACTTGGCTGAAGGTTCACCTTCCAACAAGAAAATGACCCTAAGCCCACAGCTAAAACAACAAAGGAGTGGCTTCAGAACAACTCTGTGGCCATTCTTGACTGGCCCAGCCAGAGCCCTGACCTAAACCCAATTGAGCATCTCTGGAGAGACCTGAAAATGGCTGTCCACCAACGTTCACCATCCAACCTGATCGAACTGGAGAGGATCTGCAAGGAAGAATGGCAATGATCCCCAAATCCAGGTGTGAAAAACTTGTTGCATCATTCCCAAGAAGACTCATGGCTGTACTAGCTCAAAAGGGTGCTTCTACTCAATACTGAGCAAAGGGTCTGAATACTTATGACCATGTGATATTGCAGTTTTTCTTTTTTAATTTGCAAAAATTTCTACATTTCAGTTTTTTTTCAGTCAAGATGGGGTGCAGAGTGTACATTAATGAGAAAAAAAATAACTTTTTTTTAATTTACCAAATGGCTGCAATGAAACAGAGTGAAAAATGTAAAAATTTTATACTTTCCGTACCCACTGTACATTTCACTATAATAATGTCTATAGCTGTAGATTAGTGGTGGGGAACCTACCTCAGGCCCCAGGGCCATTTTCGGCCCTCAATGACCTTTTATGAGGCTCCCGAACAGATTCTCAGGGACCGCATTTTTGGGCAGGGAGGTGTATTTTGATTACAACCAGCTCATTAATTTCTTCTTGCTCTGCTAGCACACACATGCAGTGCTCACTACTGAACACTGAAGGGCATGCAATGAAAGATTACGTCCTGACACCAGTGCCAGAGTCAGGATGTACTTTGTGGGCGGAGTTTGTATGGCCTCCAAAGGATGGTATAAATATCCAAATGGCCCTTGGCAGAAAAAAACATTCCCTACCCCTGCTGTAGATGGAGGATAGAGAATTCCCTGGAGGTGGATCATACTTTTCTCTATATTAATGTCTATGGATGTAGATGAGCACAGAGAAGCCCCTGTAGGTGGATGTTCTTACTGTGTTTATATGTGGGACCCCTGCACACAGTGCCCACTGGATGTAGGTGGGATCCTTTTTTTGGCTTTACTTTTAGCCCTTTGTGTGTGGTTTTATATATTTGTAGTGTCCAGACCCCCAGATGTAACTCAGTAGCCCCCTGTCGCACCACTGCTCTGTCTCCATTCAGCTCTTCATACACTCCATGTCAGGTGACTAGTGAAGCTAACAATAAGGATTAGTTTTTGATGGGGCAGATGATAAAGGTAGCGGTGATTGTGCTTGTGATGATGTATGTGGTGATTGTGCTGGGCATGCTCGGAGCCTGCTCCCGGGATGGCAATGATGGGGTTGATCTATATGGGCGGTGATTCCTCCTGTCACGTTTGGCCACCAGTCGTTCATTAACTGCTTATTATCAGCTTGATTAGGGGTGCTGAGCTAATGGCAAGAGCAGCCCTTATTTCTTTGGCGCAGAGTCCCCTGGGGGTTGCTACGGCAACAGTGACACGGCAGGAAAATGGCAGCTGCATGCGCTGCTTATTTCTTACTGATTCTACCAGTGACAGCAGAGATAACAGCCAATAACACCCTATTGTGTCTCTGTGCTCTCACAGCAGCTTGCATTTGTGCCGCTGTCAGTCATGGCGCCCGCTCCTTCCCCAGCCTCGCTCGCTTTTCTCGGAAGAGATGTGTTCTGGTTTACCATTGTCACAGTGTAGTCAGGACGAGCCAGCCACGTTACCCACCACATAGATCTGTTCTACACAAGGTCGTCTAATGAGTAGGACGAGACCCCCTGTCACTGTTTCACACCTGGTCGGGGGGGGGGGGGGGGGGGTGTCTCCTGCTGTGCCCTTCTCTCTGGATGGAAACCACTGCCCTGTTCATCCTGAAACGTTGGCTATGTAGCAATATAAAGGCAACTCCTCAGATTTCTTTTATTCCAATTTCCAGGTCATAACTAAGCCTTTTGTTCTGAGGTGGCTGAGAAGTGTACTGTGTATCACACAAGCAAGCGCTAGCAAACTGATGATTTCATTATAATTCAGTTGCACTCACTATTCTGCTGGTGCAGTCACTGTGTACATACATTACATTACTGATCCTGTACTGATCCTGAGTTACATCCTGTATTATACCCCAGAGCTGCACTCACTATTCTGCTGGTGCCAGAGGTGTATCTAGCGTTCCTGGCACCCGGGGCAATAATTCATTTTGGCGCCCCCCCCAAGGACATATGCCCCCCATCAGCCCCATCATTGTCCTCTCCTCCTCCACCATCCCCATCATTGCTCTCTCCCCGTAAGCCCCATCATTGCTCTCTCCTCCCCCCACACACACACCATTCACTTCTCTGCACATTCCCCTGCAGCACGATACACACACACACCCAATACTGAGCCACACACACACATACACACATTCACACACACACAAACACACACATACACACACACTCACATACACACACACACACACACACACACATATATTCACACACACATTCATACACACACACACATTCACACACACACATACACACACATTCACACTCACACACATACACACACATTCACACTCACACACATACACACACATACACACACACACACATTCACACACACACACACACTCACATACACACACATTCACACACACCTCTCACCTCTCCTCGCGCTCTGCCGCAGCATCTCCATCGCCTTCCTCTGACACAGCCGGCCGCTGAACGATGACGTCATCCAGCGGCGCGTCTGTGTGAGAGGAAGCAAGAGGAAGCAGGAAGACAGATTGCTGGGCAGCGGAGCTGCAGGGATTTCTCCCTGCACGCCGCAGCCACTCTACAGGGGCTCCCCTCCCCCTCTGCACACATTGGGAGCCGGCACTCTGCAGCTTCTCTGTGCCGGCTGTCAGCTTGACAGTCGGTACAGAGAACAGCTGACTCCCAGACCGGGGGCGGCAGAATGCAGCCGCTGGGGGAGACACTGCGGACCGCCGAATTAGGCGGCCCGACTGCGCCCCCCTGCCAGCTGCGCCCGGGGCACATGCCTCGGCTGCCCCCCCCCCCCCCCCTAGATACGCCACTGGCTGGTGCAGTTAATGTGTACATACATTACATTACTGATCCTGTACTGATCCTGAGTTACATCCTGTATTATACTCCAGAGCTGCACTCACTATTCTGCTGGTGCAGTCACTGTGTACAGACATTACTGATCCTGAGTTACATCCTGTATTATTCCCTAGAGCTGCACTCACTATTATGCTGTTGCAGTCACTGTGTACATACATTACTGATCCTGAGTTACATCCTGTATTATTCCCCAGAGCTGCACTCACTATTCTGCTGGTGCAGTCACTGTGTACATACATTACTGATCCTGAGTTACATCCTGTATTATACCCCAGAGCTGCACTCATTATTCTGCTGGTGCAGTCACTGTGTACATACATTATATTACTGATCCTGTACTGATCCTCAGTTACATGCTGTATTTGGCCGGGGTCACACTAGAGAGGAATACGAACGAGGGAGAGGCGCAAAAACAACGCATTGCACACGGACCAATGTTTCTCTATGGGGCTGCTTCCATCAGCCGTATATTTCTTGACCGTGTTTTACGGGCTGAGAAAATTGCAGCATGCTGCGATTGTCAGTGTATTTCTCCAAAAATACGCCAATGCAGGTCTATGGGGGCGAGAAAAATACGGATTACACACACGGACCATGCGTGTGACTTGCGTTAAATATGCACCAAATGTTCCATAGAAAAGCCGGTAATTCAGTGCGGTGTACAGTAAAATCACACTGTCAGGTTAGAATAGATAAAATTAATGTCTACACATAGTATAGGTATATATATATATATATATATATATATATATATATATATATATATAATGTCATTGACACACACATATATATATATATATATATATATATATATATATATTTATTTATTTAATACAGAGCTAGATAGAATAATAGCCGGTAATTCAATTGCCGGCTTTTGCTAACTCCTTACCAAACCCGACAGGATATGAGACATGGTTTACATACGGTAAACCATTGCATATCCGTTATATCTTTACATATTCCTCACTAAAAATGTTTATAGTTTGTGTGTGCAAAATTTGGGAGCTCTAGGTGTTAAAATAAAGGGTTAAATCACGGAAAAAACTGGCATGGGCTCCCGCGCAATTTTCTCTGCCAGAGTGGGAAAGCCAGTGACTGAGGGCAGATATTAATAGCCTAGAGAGGGGCCATGGTTATTGCCCCCCCCCCCCCCCCCCCGGCTAAAAACATCTGCCCCCAGCCACCCCAGAAAAGGCACATCTGTAAGATGCGCCTATTCTGGCACTTAGCCTCCCTCTTCCCACTCCCGAGTAGCTGTGGGATATGAAGTAATAAGGGGTTAATGTCACCTTGCTAATGTAAGGTGATATTAAGCCTGGTTAATTAATGGAGAGATGTCAATAAGACACCTATCCATAATTAATCCAATAGTAGTAAAGGGTTAATAATGCACACACACATTATGAATAAAGTATTTTAATGAAATAAATACACACATGGGGTTTTAATATCTTTATTGTACCTTCAATCCACCTGAAGACCCTCGTTCTTTTGAAAAAAAAAAAGGAAAATAAAAAAATCAACAATATCCCATACCTGTCCGCAGTACAGTCTTGTCCCATGATGTAAATCCATCTGAAGGGGTTAAATACATTTACAACCAGGAGCCTGCTAATGCAGCTGCTCATGGCTGTAAAAGATTGGGGAATAAATGGAATGCAGGGAACGTAGCTTCGGGGACTTGCGGTGCCGTCATAGAAGCTGCGCCCCCTGGTGGCATGAACTCATATGAACTGTAGCATGAGAAAATGTTCAGAAAAATAAAGAGACCGAATTTTATGGAATCATTATAAAAGTAGAAAAGGATAAATATAAACAAGGTAACAGCTAACCAATCAGTGACAGCATACCATAGAATACAAAAGTGATAAAGTGCATATAATACCTACCTCTGCTTTACAGCCAACAATTGAGTACAAGTTCATGGGATATGTTGTTCCCAATTGAGGTACATCTCAAGCAGAGAAAATACAGGAAAAAACTTGAGTATATTGCTTATATGTATGGTGTCCCTGCCGTATGTGTCACCTAATCTCTACACAAGATGCAGCAAGACGGCCGATATCCCCACACAATACACATTTCTGCACAGTGCAGTTTGCACTGAAGTGTGTGGGGTTGCCGCACTTGAGACAGAGCTTCGGTTGCCCCTGCTAGAAGACCAGTATACAATCCCTACCCAGGAAGGCAGATGATGGAATGTGGGAAACCGTAACACCTGAACGCTTAAAGGGAACCTGTCACCAGTTTTTTTTGTCTATCAACTTAAAATATCATCTAATAGAGGTCCCGTGCGTGCGCCTTCAAATTGCCCTTCTGCGCGTGCGCAGTATGCTTTGCCCAACTGCGGGCAAAGCCGAAAAGCATTAGTACTTATGCACCGGTAGACTACGTCCTGGAACACAGCAAAAGACTTCAGGGACATAGTACTTCCGGAGCATGCGCACTAATGCTTTTCGGCTTTGCCCGCAGTTGGGCAAAACATACTGCGCAAGCGCAGAAGGCAATTTGAAGGCGCACGCACGGGCCTGTGCGCGAACAACGCTATTCACAGAACGGAATGCGTACAGCATGCCGATTTGGGGTGGGGAGAGGGGCCAGAACCAACGCCCATCGGACCGGACTGAGGATATTTCCATACAGCGTGGGAGAAATATGAAAGGTTCTTATGGGGGATTCATGGGGACTCGGGGGGGTTTCACAAATAGTTGGGGACTGTATAGCTCACACTCTATTAGATGATATTTTTAGTTGATAAGCAAAAAAACTGGTGACAGGTTTGCTTTAAGTTTTACCGTAAACGTTCAGGCCTCTAACCAAATACCAAACTCATCACGGTTTTTCTTCGGCATCTCCATCACTTCTCCATACCGGCCATGCCACATCCTGATGTCATTAACAAGAAAGCGACTCGTTACAGGTCATCACGGTCACTTTCCTTACTTATTTTTGGTGAAACACCGTCTGAATGGCAAAGTCTCCCCAGCCTGGCTCATTTTTTGCCAACTCATAATTTGACCAGAAGAGCTCAAGCCTCTCTGTCCGAACAAAGCTGACATCAAACTCAGGCGTGGAATAGGGATGTATCAAGACATAGATGTCAGTCGCCTTGAATCCCATCCTCAACTGGAGCTCCTCAATCTTATACCTTGGAGGACACCCATCACTGCCCCTCCACCGAACACGGACCACATTCCTACGCACAGGGTCGGACTGGCCTGACTGGGTACCGGGGAAATCCCCGGTGGGCCCTTGGATGTGGGAAGGAGAGGAGGAGGAGAAGAAGAAGAAGAAAAAAACAGTCTGCGGTTTTTAGGGGCACGGGCCCTTTAAAAGCGCTGGCCGCGTATGTACTGGAATGCGCATGCAGTATTCATTGCCTGAACTGCCGCAGCGCATGGTCCCAATCAATACTGAAGAGCAAACCCGATTCCTCCAGCGATGTTCTAGGAGTGCTGAACGCTTATGGAGGAAAACACGCACACCAGAAGACTTCATACACTTCAAATTTATGTTAGGGACCTATAACTCTGCCCTTCACCTCGCCAAACAGTCCTACTACACCACCCTGATCTCCTCACTATCCAACAATCCCAAGAAACTTTTTAACACCTTTCACTCCCTCCTCAGGCCAAAAGCACAAGACCCTATCACAAACATTTGTGCTGATGATCTGGCTTCCCACTTTATAGAGAAAATAGACAATATCCGTCAGGAAATCCGCTCCCAGACACCAAGTGCAATGACTCCCATCCCTCTCTTCATCTCCCCTGGCTCACTCTCCACATTCGATCCCATCACAGAAGAAGAAGTCTCCAAGCTCCTCTCTTCTTCTCGTCCGACTACATGCACTACCGACCCCATTCCCTCTCATCTCCTCCAATCTCTCTCTCCAGTCGTCACAACTCACCTAACTACAATCTTTAATCTCTCCCTCTCCTCTGGCATTTTCCCCTCCTCCTTCAAACACTCTATCATTACTCCATTACTAAAAATAACCCACCCTCGACCCATCCTGCACAAACAACTACAGACCGGTCTCCAATCTCCCCTTCATCTCAAAACTCTTGGAGCGCCTGATCTCCCGCCTTACCCGTTACCTCTCCACTCATTCCCTCTTAGACCCTTCACAGTCCGGTTTCCGCCCCCTACATTCGACAGAAACTGCACTCATCAAGGTGACCAATGACCTTCTGACAGCAAAATGTAACGGTGACCACTCTCTGCTCATTCTCCTCGACATTTCTGCAGCTTTCGACACTGTTGACCACCCTCTCCTACTCTCTAGGCTCCAGTCTCTAGGCATTAAGGACACTGCTCTCTCCTGGTTCTCCTCCTACCTTTCTGACCGCTCCTTCAGTGTTCTGTTCTCTGGCTCCACTTCATCTCCTCTTCCTCTCACTGTTGGGGTACCTCAGGGCTCAGTCCTTGGCCCCCTTCTCTTCTCCCTCTACACAGCCCCAATTGGACAGACCATCAGCAGATTTGGCTTTCAGTACCATGTTTATGCTGATGACACACAACTATACACGTCATTCCCTGACCTTACCCCCGCTGTACTACAGAACGCCACTGACTGTCTGTCTGCAGTCTCCAACATCATGTCCGCTCTCTATCTGAAACTCAACCTCTCCAAAACTGAACTTCTTCTGCTCCCGCCTTCTACTAACCTCCCTAAATCTGACATTTCCCTCTCCCTGGGTGGCACCATAATAACACCCCGCCAGCAGGCACGCTGTCTGGGTGTTATGTGTGACTCCGATCTCTCCTTCACCTCCCACATACAATCACTTGCCCGCTCATGCCGCTTACACCTAAAGAACATCTCTAGAATCCGCCCTTTTCTCACCATGGAGACAACAAAAACCCTCACTGTCGCCCTAATCCACTCCCGCCTGGACTACTGCAATGCTCTATTAATTGGCCTCCCCCTTACTCGACTTTCCCCTCTCCAGTCTATCCTTAATGCAGCAGCCAGGGTTGTCTATCTAGCTAATCGTTACTCAGATGCATCCGCTCTTCGCCAGTCATTACACTGGCTGCCCATTCATTACAGGATACAATTCAAAGCACTTGTTCTCACCCACAAAGCTCTCCACAGTGCGGCACCCCCTTACATCTCCTCCCTCATTTCTGTCTATCGGCCTAGCCGACAGCTGCGCTCTGCAAATGACTTTCGACTAACCTCTGCACTAATCCGTACCTCCCACTCTCGACTCCAAGACTTCTTCCGTGCTGCGCCAATCCTCTGGAATGCTCTACCCCAAGATATTAGGACATCCACAACTTGCATAGTTTTAGGCGCTTGCTCAAAACACATTTGTTCAGAGCAGCCTATCACGTTCACTAATCAAAGTCATTTTATGTTTGTGTGTGTGTGTGTAGCCCATTCACTATCTCCATCCACCCCCCACCCCCTGAAGATGGCTGGACCATCATTGTAAATACATCATTGTACATACACACCTGTACTTTGTATCTCCCCCACCTCATTGTAGATTGTAAGCTCTCACGAGCAGGGTCATCTTATTTTGCTTTATTATTGTATTGTTAACGTTGTTACCTATGACTGTTGTGTTTGAAACTGTTAAACTGTAAAGCGCTGCGGAATATGTTGGCGCTATATAAATAAAGATTATTATATTATATTATTATTAAGAGCATGCATATTTCACCGGCGTATGATGTCAGTGTCATGCTCCGCATGTGACGGGCGCACACATTCACCGCCGGCCTCTGCTATGTCGGCGGCCATGTTAGTATGTGCGCACTGGACCTGCAGAGGAGTAGGACGCCGCCGGGTGCGCAGGCTGGTAAGAGGAATTTTTTTTCCCTCTCTTTCTCCCTCTGGAAGGAGGGGCAGGACAATCGGCCAAGATGGATACAAATATGGGGGGGCCAGGATGGTTACACATACGGGGGGCCAGGATGGATACACATGAGTGCCAAGGACAGGACAATGGGCCAGGATGGATACACATACGGGGGAGCCAGGATGGATACAGATACGGGGGAGCTAGGATGGATACTCATACGGGGGGGGGGGGGGGGCAGGATGGATACATGTACTGGAGGGCCAGGATGGATACACATATGGGGGGCAGGACAAGGGGCCAGGATGGATACACATACGGGGGGCAGGATGGATACACATACGGGGGGCAGGATGAATACACATACGGGGGGCCAGGATGGATACACATGGGGGCCAGGGGCAGGACAAGGGGCCAGGATGGATACACATGGGGGGCAGGATGGATACACATATGGGGGGCCAGGATGGATACACATACGTGAGGCCAGGAGCAGGATAAGAGGCCCGGATGGATACACATGTGGGGTCAGGTTGGATACACATGGGGGGCCGGGGTGGATACATTTGGGCGGCCAGGATGGATACACATGGGTGGAAGGATGGATACATATGGGGTGCCAGGATGGATGCACATGGGGGCCAGGATGGATACACATGGGGGGGCCAGGATGGATACACACGGGGAGGCCAGGATACATATGGAGGGCCAGGACAAGGGGCCAGATGGATACATATGGGGGGCCAGGATGGAGATATGGGGGGGCAGGACAAGGGGCCGGATAGATACATATGGGGGGCCAGGATGGAGATATGGAGGGCCAGGATGGCTATATGGGGGCAGGACAAGGGACCAGGAAGGATACATATGGGGGCCAGGATGGATATATGGGGGTGGCAGGATAAGGGACCAGGATGGATATATGGGGTGCCAAGATAGATATATGGGGGAGCCAGGATGCATATATATGGGGAGCCAGGATGGATTTATGAAGGGATAGGACAAGGGACCAGGATGCATATATATGGCGGGCCAGGATGCATATATGGGTCGGCTACGATGGATATATGGGGAGGTAGGATGGATATATTGGAGGGGGGGCAGCATGGATATATATGAGGGGGCCAGAATGCATATATGGGGGGGCCAGTTTGGATACATGGGGGAGGGGCAGGACAAGAGACCAGGATGGATATATGGGAAGCCAGGATGCATATATATGAGGGGCCAAGATGGATTTATGGGGGAGGGGGGCAGGACAAGGGACCAAAATATATATAAATTTTTTGAGGGGGCAGGATGGATATATATGGTGGGGCCAGGATGGATTTATGGGGGCTGGACAAGAGACTGGGAAGCATACTGTATATGTATGGGGGGGAGGACAAGGTGCCAAGATGGATATTTGGGGGAGCCAGGATGCATATATATGGGGGGGCCAGGATGGATTTATGGGGGGGACAGGACAAGGGACCAGGATGCATTTATGGAGCGGCTAGGATGGATATATGGGGGGTAAAATGGATATATGGAGTGGGGGCAGGATGGATATATATGAGGGGGCCAGAATACATTTATGGGGGCCAGGATGGATATATGGGGGAGGGACAGGACAAGGGACCAGGATGAATATATGGGGGAGGGGCAGGACAAGGGACCAGGATGAATATATGGGGAGCCAGGATGCATATATATATAGTGTGCCAAAATGGATTTATGGGGGAGGGAAGCAGGACAAGAGACCAGGATGCATATATATGGGTGGGATGGATATATATGGGGACCAGGTTGCATATTTGTGGGGCCAGGATGGATATATGGGGGGCAGGACAAGAGACCGGAAAGCATATTTATGGTGGGGCCAGGATGGATATATGGGGGAGCCAGGACAAGGGACCAGGAAGGATATATGGGGGTCCAGAAGAGATATATGGTGGAGCAGGACAAGTGACTTACGAGGGCCAGTATACAGCTGGGGAAGCGGGATGGATATCTGGGGACCAGCCTGGACAAGGGACATAGGGGACCAGGCTGGAGCATATTATAAAATAAAGGGGGCTAGGCTGGGGCATATTATAAAATAAAGGGGGCCAGGCTGGGCGAGATTATTAAATAAAGAGGGATGAGGGACTTAATTACTGTTAGAGGGCCAGAATGAGGATGCTATATTAGTTTATGGTGACAAGTGGGGAACATAATTTCTTTAGGATCCAATTAGGGACATTACTATTGTAATATAATTTACTTTTTAGGAAACTGTTTTCCATGGAGGGAACAAAAAGGAGATCCTCTTACTGTGCAGGGTGGCACTACATCACTTTTCTTCTTCACCTCACATAGTGTAGAAGTCAGGGAAAAAGTGGGGAAAGTGCTCTGGAAGCGATGAGCTATTGATGAATGTGTGTTATTTTTTGCAGAGACGAGTCCTGGCTGGAAGAAGTGACGGTGGTCTGTGCTGGTTGAAGAAGAAAAGCGAAGATGAAGGACTTCAACTACAGACGTCACTGGTGAGTCAGTGTATTACATGTACATATACACTATATACTGTCTACCGAGCTACTGTGTATAATGTCAACTGGTGATCACTATTACCTGTACACTATATGCTATATACAAAGGTCCTGTGTATAATGTCACCGATGATCACTGTATTACCTGTACACTGACACTATATACAGAGCTCCTGTGTATAATGTCACCAGTGATCACTGTATTACCTGTACGCTGACACTATATACAGAGCTCCTGTGTATAATGTCACTGGTGATCACTGTATTACCTGTACACTGACACTACATACAGAGCTCCTGTGTATAATGTCACCAGTGATCACTGTATTACCTCTGCGCTGACACTACATACAGAGCTCCAGTGTATAATGTCACCGGTGATCACTATTACCTGTACACTGACACTATATACAGAGGTACTGCGTATAATGTCACTGGTTGTAATAACAGTGTTGTTAGTATTGTGGTTTGCATTCATAATCAGTATTGTAGTATTCAGTCACTATGTGGTGCTAATTTGTGGTCTGGTCACGGTGTTGCGGTATTTGTCCCTTGAATGTGGTATTATTTGGTCCCTATATGCTGGTAATATGTCATATTATTCAGTTTCTATGTGGTGGTAATATGTGGTCTGGTCATGGTGTGGCTGTTTTTGTCCCTTGTATATAGTATTATTCGGTCACTATGTGGTATGGTCATGGTGTGGTGGTATTTCTTCCTGTATGTGGTGGTATTGGTCTTGGTATAGGGGATTGTATTGTGTATGGCGGTCATTTGTTTTCTCTGATATTAATTAGAAGAAGATTCTTTATTTCCATTAGAGATTAAATACTTGGAACACAGCAGCCGAGATGCACTTACAGGGGTTTCCTGTGGAAAAAAGTAATCACCTATCCACAGGATAAGTGATAACGTATTGTTTGATGGGGGTCTGACTACTTGGACCCATTCAGCAAAATGTGGAACTTTTTTTCCCTTCCCCCATGACGGCACACCTGAGAGAGGGGATCTGCCCAGCCAGGACAGGAAACCCTACTGAAAGTAAAAATGCGGTACCTCTCTGTCGCTTCAGTTGGGTTTCCTGTCCTGACAGGGACCCTTGTGCTGAACACGGCGGTGATTCCACTTACCCAGGTCCCGTCCCGGCGTGGAAGAACAGGCGGCGCCTGTGCGTTGGTGCTCGGGAGTCTGGAAGCGCCGTCCGCAGGTCCCCCGGGTCTCTGCGTCCGAGCGGGCGTTGGTTCAGCACGGTCGGCCCAGCTCCTTCCGTGGCTGCCATGCCGCCCTCCTCCCTCTGCCGACATCCAGGTGCGGTGGCCGCTTCCGGGTCGCCCGTCTGACGTCACGCACAAGGCACGCTGGGAATGGGCGTGCCCGCGTGACGTCGGGGGTGGACGCCGGATCCAAGATGGCGGCGCCCATGAAGAAAAGCCGTCCGGTGGAAAAGGACTCCGGCGGCGCGGCAGAGGAGAGGAGGGGCCACTATTGGGCACCGGAGGCGGGGAGTGCAGTGGTCCCTCATAAATGGGTGCCTGACCACAGAAGACGCGCTCATGTCCAAAAGCTTCAGCATGGAAGTGGGACAACCGGAGCAACAGCAGCAGCCGCCGCCATCACAGCAGCAGCGTCAGGAGCTCTCGCCAGATGCCTTGCCGAGCCACCAGCACAGGAGCAGTCGATCAAGTGGTAGGAGCAGCAGCCGTCCTGTCCGGCAAGACTCTTCAGCGTCCAGAAGGGACACTGCACGTGCATCTGTCCAGCCTCCAAAACCGGTACCCTTGACTGTCGGCGGTGGTGAGTGATCTTCGTGAATGTCACCCTTATGGTAACAGGGTCCATTTTTTCTGTTTGATCACTAGGGGCCGAGGAAATCTAGCGGCAAAACAAAACCGTGAATGTGCCCTTTGTAAAGCCCCGCTTGCAGTTGAGTGGCAGAAGGACCTCTGCTCTGACTGCATTCAAAAAACCATACAAGATGAGACTCCTAATTTCACCACTAGCCTCAAAGCCATAATACAGGCAGAGAACTCCTTAAAACTGGCCCTTAAAAAAACAGGGAGGAAAAGCCGTAAAGTGTCTACGGATTCGGAGGCCTCTCAGAAACAGGAGAGTCAAAAATCATCCCGTTCTCCCTCTACCTCCTCCGCGTCTATCCAGTCCTCAGATTCCTCCTCAGATAGTGATACAGGGGGTCGCCTGTGTTTCCCAACTGAGGATGTAGAAAAGTTAGTCAAAGCAGTCAGAACTGCAATGGGTCTTAAAGAAGAAAAGACACCTAGGTCACTCGAGGATGTCATGTTTGGCGGTTTAGCGGAAAAAAGAAAACGGACATTTCCGGTCAATGCAAAAATTAAAGCATTGATCGAAAAAGAATGGAAAAAACCCGAAAAAATGGGTACCTTACCTTCTTCATCAAAAAGGAGATATCCTTTTGAAGAAAAAGACTCCGAATCCTGGGAGAAAATCTCTAAGATTGATGGTGCGGTAGCCAAATCTTTAAAAAAAATCGTCCCTTCCTTTAGAAGATTCAGGGGTCCTAAAAGATCCACTGGGCAAAAAAGCAGATGGGTTTTTAAGGCACATCTGGGAAGCAGCGGCAGGGGGCTTGAAACCGGCTATAGCTGGGACATGTACAGCTCGCGCTCTTATGGTCTGGTTACAACGGATAGAAAACCAGCTAAGGAATAAAGTCCCTAGGAATGACATTCTTGCAAATATATCCCTAGTTCAAGGGGCAGCAGCATTTCTGGCGGATTCCTCTGTGGACTCCGCGAGATTAACAGCTAGAGCAGCGGGCCTGTCCAATGCGGCCAGAAGAGCCCTATGGCTTAAAGGTTGTCCGGGAGATTTGCCATCCAAACATAGGCTATGCTCCATCCCAATGCGACGGTCAACTCCTCTTTGGGAAAAAGTTAGAGGCGATCTTGGAACAGGCAGGAGACAAAAAGAAAGCCTTTCCAACCTTCCCTAAAGATCCTAAAAAACCCTTTTTTCGGAGGAGATTTAACAGAGGCCGACTTCCAGGAGATAGGAGAAATTGGGACTTCAAAGATAAAAGGAAATCGGGCTATATGTTCAAAGGGCCCTCTACATCAGCCAAAAAGTCCCCCCAATGACATTACATCAGAGGTTGGAGGAAGGCTCTCCCTCTTCTATCCAGCCTGGATAAACATCTCCCCGAGCATCTGGGTTTTAAATATCATAAAAGAAGGCCTAAAAATAAAATTTATCCGTCACCCAGGCACAATTTCGTAATAACTCCCCGGAGGAAAGCCCGGCAGGAACAATTGGCTCTAGAAACGGAAGTCCTCGGACTGATTAAAAAAAATGTCTTGCAAGAAGTCCCGCTTCAGGAGTTAGGAAGGGGTTTTTACTCCCCCCTCTTTCTAATACAAAAACCCGATGGCTCTTGGAGGACCATAATCAACCTAAGAAAACTCAACCTTTCAATAGACAACCACTCCTTCAAGATGGAGTCCATCAACACAACCACAAAACTTCTGTTTCCTCACTGCTTCATGTCAGTAATAGACTTAAAAGAAGCATATTACCATATTCCAATACATCGCGAATACTGGAGATACTTGAGAGTGGCACTCTACATTCAAAACCAAGTGAAACATTACCAATATACAGCCCTTCCATTCGGCCTATCTACAGCTCCCAGGGTCTTCACCAAGGTGATGGCAGAGGTAATGTCATATCTCCGTTCCCGGAATATCGTAATTGTCCCATACTTGGACGATTTTCTTGTGATAGGGATGACAGAGGCCGATTGCTCCCATCAGATAACAGTAGTGATATCAACTCTAATAGAGCTTGGTTGGTTAATAAATGTCCCCAAATCGAAGTTAGTTCCAGTAAAGGTGCAGTCCTTTCTGGGTTTGATACTAGATTCGGAACGTCAGCTCTGCCTCCTCCCGGAGAACAAAGTAGCCAAAATAATCAATTTGACCACTGCAGCGATACATCAACCAGCGATGACCCAAAGGAAAGCGATGTCCCTACTAGGCTCATTAACGTCCTGCATTCCAGCGGTAGGATGGGCACAATTCCACCTGAGACAACTGCAGTGGGAAGTTCTGTCAGCTCAGAGACTGTTAAGAGGGCATTTGGAAGGAAATCTATGTCTTCATCAGGATGTAAGAAATTCCTTAATTTGGTGGACCATAGAGGAACATCTCACTATGGGAGTCCAATGGCAGAAACCGGTCGAGGACATCATCCCGACCGACTCAAGCAGCATAGGTTGGGGAGCTCACTTAAGATCCCATTCAATTCAAGGAACTTGGACCCTCCAAGAAAAGAGCTATGGCTCGAACGTAAAAGAACTATGGGCAGTAGTAAAGTCCTTGAAACATTTTCTTCCCCTGCTCCAGGGCCGCCATGCTCGAGTCATGACGGACAATCGAGCAGTAGTGGCCTATATCAATCACCAGGGGGGGACAAGGTCTTGGAACCTCATGGAGGTGTCAAACTTACTATTTCATTGGGCAGAACAACACCTGTCTTCCCTAACAGCACTACACATAAGAGGTGTGGAAAACTCACAAGCAGACTTTCTGAGTCGCAGAATTCTGAGACAAGGGGAATGGTCCCTGAATCCCGAGGTGTTCCAACGAATAATACAGGCCTGGGGTACACCAGAGATAGACTTGTTTGCCACCTCACACAACAAAAAAGTGAAAATGTTTTGCTCACTGAACCCAAAGGAACATCCTTTCGCAATAGATGCCCTACTAATACCATGGAAATTCTCTCTGGCTTACGCATTTCCCCCGATTGTGATGATTCCAACGGTTGTCCGGAAAATCAGAGAAGACCGAGCAAAAATAATACTCATAGCTCCATTCTGGCCAAGAAGACCATGGTGCTCCCTTCTTAGGCAGATGTCATTAACAGACCCATGGATTCTGCCAGATGTGCCGGACTTGATAACCCAGGGGCCAGTGACCCACTCTCAGGTGAAGGGCTTCCATCTGGCAGCCTGGTATTTGAGAGGGCGCTACTGAGTCGCTAATGATTCTCTCCAGGGTTAATCTCCACCCTGTTAAAAAGCAGAAAGCCTATAATGTCTAGAATCTACGGTAGGACCTGGAAGAAATTTTTAGACTTCTTAGGTGAACCGTTAGGGGATGTAGCTCCAGTGGGTCCCATCCTAGAATTTCTACAAGCAGGCTTGCAACTAGGATTAGCAACTAGCACCCTTAAGGTTCAAGTTTCAGCCTTAGGGGCCCTATATAATTGCAACCTAGCATCTAATAGATGGGTTTCACGATTTATAAAATCCTGTGGCAGGTCTAGACCAGTTATTATCCCCAAAATCCCTCCTTGGGATCTAAATCTAGTCTTGGAGGCTTTAACCAAAGATCCTTTTGAGCCTTTGCAGGAGTTATCACCTAAATTACTCACCCTGAAAACAGTCCTACTAGTAGCCCTAACATCGGCCCGTAGGGTAGGTGATTTACAAGCTCTATCAATATGCCCTCCTTACACTCAGGTTCTTGATGACAGGATAATCTTAAGACCAGATCCAGCGTATCTCCCCAAAGTAGTCCAAAAATTTCATAGGAGTCAGGAGATTACGTTACCATCATTTTGTAATAATCCTAAAAATCCGGGGGAACAAAAGTTCCATATGCTAAATGTAAGGAGATCCATGTTACAATATATAACCATGACTAGTCAGTGGAGGAAAGATCAAACCCTATTTGTAGCCTTTCAAGGTAGTAAAAAGGAATGTGGGGTAGGTAAAAGTACCATTGCTAGATGGATCAGGGAGGCCATTAGTCTGTCCTATTCTGAAAGTGGCACTCCGGTTCCTGACGGCATCAAGGCTCACTCCACCAGAGCTGTGGCTACCTCCTGGGCAGAGAAGGCTGAGGTATCGATTGACCAAATTTGCAAGGCCACTACCTGGTCCTCACCCTCAACTTTTTTCAAACACTACCGGCTAGACCTTTCCTCCTCTGCTAACCTAACCTTTGGGAGAAGGGTACTCCAAGCGGTGGTCCCTCCCAAAGGGTTTTTCTTTCTACAAAAGTCTCTCAGGTGTGCCGTCATGGGGGAAGGGAAAACACCAAGGTTACTTACTGGTAGCCGGTTTTTCCGGAACCCATGACGGCACCCGTATATTCCCCCCCTTTATCACCCCTTCTTTGTGCACTGTTGTTTTAGGTGTTTTTAGTTAATATAATGTGGTGTTGGATTGCTATGTGTACTAACCAGGGGGGCCTCTCATGCTCTGAAAACCAACTGAAGCGACAGAGAGGTACCGCCCTTTTATTTTCGGTAGGGTTTCCTGTTCTGGCTGGGCGGATCCCCTCTCTCAGGTGTGCCGTCATGGGTTCCGGAAAAACCGGCTACCAGTAAGTAACCTTGGTGTATCCCCATTAGACTGGAGTGGCATGTCCGACCTGACCACTGATCCATTCATTCCCTCAGTGGCTGCACTTGTTTTTTTCTAGAAGCCATAAAGAGAATGAATAGAGCTGCGGTCAGATATCCCACCTGCTGCTCCATTTTAAAATGGGGATAAGTGTCCTATCAACGGCAAAACTTCCGATCGGCGCAGTTTCTAATGGTCGGATCTAAGAGATCACCTATCCTGTGGAGCCCATGAATCGGTTATAACTTGTTTTAACCAAAGAACCCCATTTATGTAAACTACCACTGAAAATCCTCTCAAAAGTCGGGTGTTGTCTTATACGCCGGATGTCGCCTTATACGGCGGGTGCGGAGCTCTGCGGTTGCCGCATATGGTGCGGGGAGCCGTCCCGATGACGAAGTGCCTTACCGGGAAAGTGTAAGTGAATCATACCCATCCTTGTATCCTATTACCTCCTTCTCTTTCACCCTTCTGGCCCACCCTTCTCTGCCTCTCAAGTCTCCGGAGGATGGAAATAAAGCTGCTACTTCTCTTTCACCTGTCTGGCCTGCCCTTCTCTGCTGCTCCAATCTCGTGAGGATGGAAGTGAAGCCGCTCCTTCTCTTTCACCTGTCTGGCCCACCCTTCTCTGCCTTTCAAATCTTGCGGCGATGGAAGTGAAGCGGCGCAGGCGCACATGTGCCACTGCACTTCCATCCTCGTGAGATGTGAAATGCAGAGAAGGACGGGCCAGACGAGTGAAAGTGAAGGAGGTTATAGAATACAAGGACAGGCTTGATTCAGTTACACCTTCCCGATGAGGCACCTCATCATCGGGACCGCTCCCCGAACCATATGCGGCGACTGCAGAGCTCCGCACATGCCATAGAAGACGACATCCGGGATGACCCCCGACTTATACAGTGAGTATATCCCAAACTCGGTATGTTAAATGGAAAAGTTGGGGGTCGTCTTATGCGCCCAGTATTTTACGCCGGAAAATACGGTATACATCCCAGTTATGGGGGCGCACAGTAGATGTGCAGCAGCCGCCTGTGTTTTACAGCCGATGCTACACAGATATTTGCATATAGCGGTAGGGTGGGCCCTTAGATTCTATTTCCCTGGTGGCCCCAGACACCCCAGTCCGACCCTGCCTACGCACATTGCCTGGCTCGGCTGTTGGGAGGAACCACACTGTATTCCCCCCTTTTTGCTCTCGGATGGCGCCCAGGCCATGCCTCTCTATTCAGAAAGATAGATCATCTTCTCGACCTTCTACCATTAGCGATCTCTCCCCCTTCTTTAGAGCGTCCAGGAGACGCCACTGCAACATGCCGTCCCCAGAGCACAAAGACAAGGAGTACGCCCTATTTTCCCCAGAGGTGATACCTCCGGACGGGCGCTGCCACCATCGGGAGGGCACCCAGCCCCGTGACCACATCAACTTCAACAGTGTTACTTTTACCCACTTCCATAACTCCCTCACCCTCCAGCATCCACACCACTTGACAAAGAAGTTGTCTCATTCATCCCCACCACCACATTCACTCCTGCTGGAAAAGTAACAATAGTGGGTGACATTTTAACCTCAGCATCATCAGGCACAAGGGGCTTAGCTACCCCCACATATCTGGGGGTGACCTCACCCCTGGTCTTACATGTATCATCTGCATCATCAGTTGATAATTTGTGTTTCTCATTTGCTACTAGGCGCCGCTGGTCTTAAGTTGCTGTTAGGCTCCGCTGATCCTTATCATCAGGATCTTGCTAACCAGCGACGCCAACACAGAAAAGGACTTTGGTGGGAGGACCGGAACTCCCAGCCCCGGCAAACCCCTCACACTGCGGCCACTTCTCAACTCAGTGGTCAGATGCAACAGCACTCGGGGGCATCGAGTCTACCAGAGCTGCCCCCCGAAACTAGGCTGCTCCACCCTCCCACTGAGGAGCACACCACAGTATCGTGGCATGCCCGTACGCCCGCCCCTGGGCCCCCTCTGCCCAGCCTTTCAGCTGATGCACCTGCTGCGTCCCAACTACTACAAGCAGAGACTGAGCTTGGCATCTCACTACCGTGCTCTGTAATCTCCCCGCACCTTTGCACCGGATCCATAGCAGAACCTGGGCTGGGCAACGTAGCTTATACAGCGAGCTGACCCTGCAGCCGACTCAGTGAGTAGTGCATACACATAGCTTACCACTTCCTGCAGCTTTGGCTTGGTCTTTGCCTTTCTCTTCTGGTTACCAGGTGCCTCCTCTGGTATATAATCACCAAGATGGAAGTTCTGAAGGCACACTGGGGACTCCAGGAGCTTTATCTCCGCCATTAGCTTCCCTCCCTGGCCGCAGTTGTCACTATTTGTCCCCGGAGCCCCCAGAAGTATGACCAGATGTCAATGTTGCCTGTCCTGCAGGGAGCTCGCTGCACGTGGCCTGCGGTTGACTTTGCAGGAGGGCAGGGCCGGCGCCAGCGCACCTGGGCTAGTTCTTTTATGGAGCATTATATGGCTCCTATTCTGTATGGAGCATTATTTGGAGCCCATTCTATATGGAACAATATATGGGGCCCATCATAAACTGTATGGATCATTAAATGGCTCCCATTCTGTATGGAGCATTATATGGGGCCCATCATATACTGTATTGAACATTCTATGGGGCTCATTATACTGTATAATGTATGGAGGAATATATGGGCCTCATTATTTATGAAGCATTATATGGGGCTCGTCATATACTGTATGGAGCATTATATGGGGCATATTATGTGTGGAGACATGGAGCAATATATGGTGCTCATTATACTGTATGAGGCAATATATGGGTCTCATTATTCTGTATGGAGCAATACAGTTGGGGAAATAAGTTTTTGATCCCTTGCTGATTTTGTAAGTTTGCCCACTGACAGACATGAACAGTCTATAATTTTAAGGGTAGGTTAATTTTAACATTGAGAGATAGAATATCAAAAATAAAATCCAGAAAATCACATTGTATAAATTATATAGATTTATTTGCATTTTGCAGTGAGAAATAAATATTTAATTAAGCAAGACGTAATACTGGGTGGCAAAACCCTTGTTGGAAGCACAGCAGTGAGATGTTTTTGTAGTTGATGAGGTTTGCGCACATGTCAGGAGGAATTGCTTTTGCAGAAGATCGCTAAATCATTAAAATTTTAAGGCTATCTCTTGGCAAATCAGAGCTTCAATTCCCTCCATAAGTTTTCTATGGGATAAAGGTCTGGAGACTGGCTAGGCTACTCCATGACCTTAATGTGCTTCTTTTTGAGCCACTCCTTTGTTGCCTTGGCTGTATGTTTTGGGTCATTGTCTTTCTGGAAGACCCAGCCACGACCCATTTTTAATGTCCTGTCGGAGGGAAGTTTGTTGTCACTCACACAGGATTTTATGGTACATGGCTCCATCCATTCTCCCATTGATGCAGTGAAATAGTCCTGTGCCCTTAGCAGAGAAACACCCCCAAAAAAGAATGTTTCCACCTCCATGCTTAACAGTGGGGATGGTGTTCTTTGGGTCATAGGCAGCACTTCTCTTCCTCCAAACACGTTGAGTTAATGTCAAATAGATCAAGTTTTGTCTCATCTAACCACAGCACCTTCTTCCAATCCCTCACAGAACCATCCAAATGTTCATTGGCAAACTTCAGACGGGCTTGCACATGTGCCTTCTTGAGCAGGGGGACCTTGTGGGCACTGCAGGAAAAAATAAAAAACAGAAAATAATCACTACAATGAAAACTGGTCCAGCCGCTCATTCTATCCTCACATACATATTATACAAATATATACAGCATTATAACTAATAATAACTACTTTCACCTTCTGGTCCATTTGCCAAATAAAATAACCACAAACAAAGTTAATAAACAATAGCAAACAAAAACTATATACTGTACATAAACTTTGTGTGTGTATATATATATATATATATATATATATATATATATATATATATATATATATATGTATATATATATATATATATAATAAAAACAAACTATAGAAATACATACAAGGCTGAACTAAAATAACCACCAATCCACTCTCAAACTCGCCATTCCCAACCCCCGCACTTGAGATCTGGTCCTGCCTCAGTCCATGTCCAACATCCATAGGCCAGATCTGGCAGGGCCAGTTTTTCATCTGAACACCCCAAATTCCCACAAGATGAAACCACCTTCCTCCTTTTGCCACCACCCAACCTAACACCAACTCCCAAATCTATATCACTATATACAGAAATAAACACTACAATAACCACAACTAACAAAGCCCAAGTTTGGCACCTGCAGCTCAAGATCACTGTATACTGATCAAATGAAACAAAAATCTACAGTGTCAGCAGCAGCCCACCATCAGGAAAGGAGATGACCAGACCAGGGCACACTGAAAGAAAAGTCCCACCAGAGGAGAGCGGCCCTACGTATGCCCAGTCTCATACTCCAGAGAGCGCACCTTCACCAGGTATCCTGAGTATGGTCCTAAACACATCGTCCACTGGGACAATTTTCTGTTGCGTCGATACTAAGCAACGTGTGTTCCACGTGTGATACCTTACCACTGTGCTAATTAGAAATAAGGTGCAGCGGTCCCGACCGCCTGTCCTCAGAGCTCCCACAATTCAGATTGTCGTTCGCACACAGTTTCCCATGGAAGCAGCGCCAATCCAAATCTTCAAGGGGATCCTTATAGAATTAGGAAGATGCAAACCCACCCTAAGATCACAACTTGGGTAATCCCTAAATGACAGCGACCTCTGGAAATGGGTCAACAGAACCCTTTTGTCAAGGAGTTTCCTTGATCTCCAATATTCCCAGACCCCACCAGGGAATTATCTTCAGAAACATGGCAGCTTAAGCCGGAAGATGTCCATGCGGTGTGCGAAAATCTTTCATTTGCTGTCCTGTCTGACATTCCTGGAAGAAAGGCTGAAACCATCTCCTACAGGAGAATACCCATGGAGGAGCTCTCTATTTCCAGAGGTTTGCAATATTTATCTTAATGAAGGTATCCACAAGGAATACCACAGGGTTGACCATACCCAACACTCCTAGTCTCCTCGTAAGGTAAGTAACTTCCCTCTTGACCAGATTCAGTCTATTCCCCCATAACAGTTGGAAGAACAATCTGTAGACCAGAGAGGCCCTGGCAAGATGCACACACTGCCCAGATAAATCAGTTAAGTTTTGATCAGGTTTACCCTTTCCCTTAGGGTCAAAGACCAACCCTTCCATTGGTTCATCTTCTGAGTAACGATCTCTTCCCTGCTGTCCCAGTTTTGTTTGGGGTAATCCCCCTGGCCAAATTCGATGCCAAGGACTTTTGTAGAGACTTTGGGTCCTGGAAAGGTCTCCGGGAAATGAAAACCAGGAGCTCCTCTTCCCAGCCTAAGACTCACACTTATCCCGGTTGATCTTGAAACCGGATCCACCTGAGTAGCAATCTATCTCTGACAGCCACCCTGCCTCCTCATGAGAGGAAACAAAAACAGTGACATCATCGGCATATGCCACCACCCTCAGAGTGGCTTCCAGTGCTGCCCTGTCCATCCCGAGCCCGGCCTACGTTCCAGCCTCCTAAGAAGTTCGTTAGTCACAAACACGTACAGCAGCAGGCCCAAGGGACAACCCTGGTGAACACCACACCCAACCTTCAAAGAGCTGCTATTCTAACCGTTCACAAGCGGGATACTGCCACACCGTACAAAGTCTTAAGCCAATCAACAAACCCCGCTCGTGATTAAGCCGATCAAACGCTTTTGCCTGGTCCAGTGGCGGCATGTACCGCTGCCAGTAACCAGCCCTACTTTGCTCCACTGCTTCTCGGACATAGAGCACAGCACTAAATGTGCTGTGGCCTGGAACAGAGCAATGCTGGGCCTCCGAAAGGAGTTGGGGTGCAAATTTCACCTGCCGGTTAATCAGCACCTTTGCCATAACCTTCCTGTCTGCATTGAGAAGCCCTATGGGATGCCATTACTCAATTCAAGATGGGTCCTTACTAGTGAGGAGCGAGTGTACTCGTTGCTCAGGTATTCCTGAGCACGCTCGGGTGGTCTCCGAGTACTTGTAACTACTCGGAGGTTTAGTTTTTGATGACTCAGTTGCATGATTTACGGCTGCTAGCCAGCCTGAGTACATGTGGGGGTTGCCTGGTTGTTAGGGAATCCCCACATGTATTCAAGCTATCAGCTGTGAATCATGCAGCTGAGGCAAGGAAAACTAAATCTTCGAGCACTTACAAATACTCGGAGATCAGCCGAGCGTGCTCGGGAAAACCCGAGCAACGAGTATACTTGCTCATCACTAGTCCTTACCCTTTGATAAGATGATCAGGGTAGACCCCCTTATTGACTTCGGCAGAGTGCCTGAGGAAAGACGCTCATTGAATACCTCAGTCAAGAGGGAGAACCAAGGCGTACTTAAATGTATAGAATTCAGATGTTAAGCCATTTTGGTCGGGTGATTTCTTAAGGGCAAGCTCTTCAATCAACAGCTTAATTTTCTCTTCCGTAATCATCTGTCAAATCGTCGAGAGGGGTCTACCCCTGGTTCTGGGACAGCTTAAGCCATGAAAGCCGTCATTTCCTCCCAATCAAGATCCCTCTTCCCCAAGAGGTGTGAATAGAAGGATCTGACAACCTCCAGGATCCCTGATCTGGATTGTCTCAGGGACCCCGTAGTGTCAACCAGTCCTATACCTACTTTACTATTCACTGACATCTTGATGTTTCGGTAAGGGTCGGGCGAGTGGTACTTCGTGCATTCTCTCTCAAAAACGAAAGATGCATGTTTATCGTACTGACATCTTATAAGCAAAGATTCACTCTGGAGATCTCCTCACAGCTACCTCCAGTTGAGATAAGGTGCTCGAGTTTCCTCCTCCGACCCGGATACTGGCGGTACCTGCTCAGACTCCTGAGGCTCGAGAGCTGGCGGAAGAATCTCACCACCCTTTTCTTGAACATCTCCCAAGACTCTGACTTACTACTACAAAGATCCAGTAAGGGTATCTGGCTCTGAAGAAAATCCTCAAAAGACTGTCTTATATCTGCTTCTTCAAAAAGAGACTAATTGAGCCTCCAAAAGCCTCTTCCCATCCGGGGTGGGGGTCTCTGTAACATTCAGAGAAAAAAAAAATTAAACAGTGGTCGGAGAACTCCACCTCAACAACAGACACTGTTGAAAAGACGGCTTCCTTCTTTAAATAAAACCTGTCTATTCTGGACCTACTGTTACCTCTATGATTGGTGAACCTCTCCTGGCCTGAGGTGTGCCTAATGTGGACATCCATCTGGCAATCCTCGTTAGCTATACTTTTAATGGCGACGCTATCATAATTAAGCTTGTCTCTGAAATCTCTTTCTCAGGGCCTTGCGACAGTATTTACATCCCCTCCAAAGACAACCTGCCAACATGTAAAAAGGTAGGGCTTGATCCTCATAAAGAGACACTTCTTGCCCGCCACTCTGCTCTATCGCTTGGCCACAAGAGACCAATACGAGAGTCCGAGTCTCCACTCTATCTTAGCTTTAAACACATCTGCCATGTTTGGCAGCCTGGTCTCTTGCAAAAAGAAAATAGCTTAAACCCTGCTGGAAAATAAAATGCCGCAAATCTGGCCGTACTTGACTTACTGCTGGCAACATAAATGGATGCCAACATCAAAAGAGTAGGTATCGCCATCATTAGTGATTGATTTAGATGACTTTCTTCCCACTCCCCATCTTATCTCAGAGGAGGAATCCTTCGCTCTCTTTAGTGACACAGGTGTCCAATTCCCACATTTTTTCTTTTATCGTCCCTTTCTTTGGAATCTGGGCCAGTCCCTTCCCCCAAGGACTTTGCATCCCCAGAAGAAGGTGATTGGCGCCCCCTGTAAGCTCCACAGAAGCTGGAACATCACCCTTGGCCTCATCCTCAGAGGAAGAAATGTTCTCATGGGCCTGGAACCAACCAGAGGGGAGTTAATTTTACCTTCCTTAGGTACCTTGGTCAGAGTGGGAGAAGGTGTTTTATCTCCCTTTCTCTTCTTTTTGATGCCGAGCTGACACTTGTCCTCTAGCCACTGTTTGCTATCTTCATCCATACTTTCATTATGGGAGGATTCTGAGGAAGCGGCACTTTCCTCTCTGTGGATCCTCATGATCTTCTCAGCCAAATCATCATTCCTCGGAGCTTCAGGAGCAGGACCTGGCATCCAGGACAGGGGACGCCCCAGTAGCCCATAGCTCGCCCAGCTCCTTCTCTTGTCTGCGCTTGTCTAGACGCTTCAATTGGACAGACTTCTTTTTCTTGCTTTTCCTCCCTGGCCCCTCAGCTCTCTCACCTCTGCTAGACTCTTCCTCTAGTCCCTACCAACGTGGAATAGTCCTTATTGTTTTCTTCTACAGCGTCACAAGTGCATTAGTGAAGGAGCGAGAACAACGGCTGAATGGGTGACCTTACTCACCACACAGCACCTCATCTCCACATAAGATGCAGCAAGATGGCCGATATCCCCACACAATGCACATTTCTGTACAGTGCAGTTAGCACTGAAGTGTGTGGGGTCGCTGCACCTGTGACATACCTTCAGTTGCCCCTTATGGAAGATGAGGATACGATCTCTATCCAGGAAGGCGGATGATGGACTGTGGGTAACCGTACCACCTGAATGCTTAAGTTTTATCATAAACGTCCAGGCCGCTGACCAGATACCATACTTGTCAAGTTTTTTCTTTGGCATCTCTACCACCTCTCCATACCGGCCAAGCCATGTCATGATGTCATAACAAGAAAGCTACTCGTTGCAAGTCATCACGGTCATCTTCTTGATTTGAATTTGGTGAGACACTGCGTGAATAGCAAAGTCTTCCCAGCCGGGCTCATTTTTTGCCAGCTCATTAATCGACCAGAAGAGCTCAAGCCCGTCTGGTTGAACAAAGCTGACATCAAACTTAGACGTGGAATCAAGGCATAGATGTCAATTTCCTTGATGCCCATCCTCAGCAGAAGCTCCACAACCTTAGGAAGACACTCATCACTCCCTTTCCACCGAAGACAGACCATATTCCTGCGCACACTTCCTGTGCCGGCTGTTGGGAGGGACCACAGGATACGAGTCTCTAGGATACGCTGCTGAAAGATGGCGTTCCCAGAGAGGAGGAGAGCACCCTATTTCTCCGGAGGTGACAGTGGCATAACTCCTGATTGGCTCTGCTACCGCCAAGGGGGGCAACATGACCAGTTACTACAGCAGCCCCACAACGATAAATGGTCTAGATAAGGAAACTAAAGTTAAACTAATTAAATTTGCAGAAGATGCAAAACTAGTAGGGATAGCTAACACTAGAAAAGACAGAAAGGATTCAGTAGGATCTAGATAACATTGAACAATGGTATTTAACAGGGAGAAATGCAAGATTCTACATCTGGGTAAGAACAATGAAAATTATATCAAAAGCATGGGAGGAATAGAACTAAGCAACAGCACGTCTGAAAGAGACTTGGGTATACTAATAGATCACAGACTAAACACGAGTCAACAGGGTGATGCAGCAGCAAAAAAGGCAAATACAGTTCTATTATTTATCAAAAGAAGCATAGTCTATACATTGTAAAACTGGAGCAAGTTCAGAAAAGAGCTGCCAGGATGGTGAGAGGGCTGCAAAGTATGTCTTACAAGGACCGGTTAAAGGATCTGGGAATGTATAGCTTGCAGAAAAGAAGGCTAAGAGGAGACTTAATAGCTGTCTACAAATTTTTGAAGGGACGTCACACTGTAAAGGGATCATCCTTATTTTCATTTGCACCTGGAAACACGAGAAGCAATGGAAGGGAACTGAAAGGGAGAAGATACAGATTAGATATTAGAAAAAAACCTTTGACAGTGAGGGTGGTCAATGAGTGGAACAGGCTGCCACAAAAGGTTGTGAGTGCTCCTTCAATGGAAGTCTTCAAACAGAGGCTAAACAGATATCTGAGCTAGTTTAGTGACTCCTGCATTGCGCACAGGGTTTGACAAGATGACCCTTGAGGACCCTTCCAACTCTAACATTCTAGGATTCTATTCCTATACACTGATAGTTTTAGTGTCTGATATAAAACCTATAACACTGTGTGTGAGGTCGGGAGTTTCTGCACTTACTGTAGTGTGTATGGTCCTTACAGCTCTGTCCCTGCTCGCGAGTGTGTTGTGTCCTGGTCTTGGCTTGTAATTGTTGTAAAATTTATTGCTCGCACACAGGCTCATTATAGGTGGAAGATAGCGGTTCTGTGTGTGTCTGCTGAACTGATTTTTCAGAGTGTCTCTTCCCTGTCCTTGGTTGCCCTCCTTCACCCGCTCCCCTCTTCCACTTTTCTTGCCTGCTCCTCTGTCCCAAACCTTCTCCTTTCACCCACTCTTCTCTCCCTGGCCGCCCTACCTCGCCTTCTCTACTTTCCCTTGCCCGCTACTCTCTCCCTCCCTCGACCTCTCCTCTCTACCTTGCATGCTCCTCTCTCCCTTGCTCTTTTCTCTTTTGCCCTTTGTTTTCTCCGTCGCCCTGTTTTCTTCCTCACTATCTTTTTTAATCTTCGCCCTCTCTTCTGTTCCTCGCCCTCTCTTCTGTCCCTCACCCTCTCTTCTGTCCCTCGTCCTCTCTTCTCTCCCTCGCCCGCTCTTCCCTCCCTCACCTGCTCTTCTCCCTCGTCCGCTCTTTCCTCCCTTGCCCTCTCTTTCCTCCCTTGCCCTCTTTTTTCACCCTCGCTGTCACGATTCGAGTGACCTGGGACCAGGGGGCACCTTTCCTGGCCCTAACACTAGGGGCGCCCTAGCGCGCCCTGTTCCCCGGGATACTTCAGACGCCGGGGCCTCCGCCCTTGCCTTATCTCATAGAACAGCCCTACATCTATCCCCTTCCCCCACCCGGGGAAGAGAGGT
This sequence comes from Ranitomeya variabilis, assembly GCF_051348905.1. Taxonomy (NCBI): domain Eukaryota; kingdom Metazoa; phylum Chordata; class Amphibia; order Anura; family Dendrobatidae; genus Ranitomeya; species Ranitomeya variabilis. The sequence continues at coordinate 715,058,466 of NC_135232.1, read as the reverse complement.
GCTACTGTGTACCGCAGTGCACCAACCCGACAGCCAGGGTGACGAAGACAAGGGTAAATTGAAAACTCAACACACACAAAATATACACTCATATATAACAGAGGTATACACCGGGGTGTGTAGGGAGGGGGAAGAAAGTAAAACAGGGAAGGATAAAGGATTTACAAGTGTACAAACCAGCCAACAGTTGCTAATAAACTCCAGCTCTCCTTCACAACACCAACTTCTCCCACTCCAAGATCATGCAGCAAATTGCTAACGCTGGCGATGACTAGGTAATTGAGCCCAGATTTTATAGGGAAAAGGAGTGGCTAACCGAGCATAGTTGAATGTAGGAGTTTTCAATAAGGCCGTTTAACCCCTGTTTTGCTGGAATAAATAAACACGTTTAATACACTGGAGAAGTGCTTCTCAGCGTTGTAGGAGCGACCAGGCGCTGCGGTCTTCTGGCTCTGCTCCGTTGTGGTAACCCCATGACGGTACCCCCTTTACTACAAGGGACCTCTGGAACCTCAAGCCCAGGTTTCTCCGGGCGTGCAACATGAAAAGCCCGAACCAATCTGGCCGCATGGACGTCACAGGCTAGTACCCACATGCTCTCAGGACCGTACCCCTTCCAATGTACCATGTATTGAAGTGGCTGACGAACAAGACGAGAGTCTAGGACCTTTGCTATCTGGAACTCCAGATTAGCATCGATAATGACAGCAGAAGGTGGTAGAGGCAAAGGTACTGCAGATGCCACGTAGGTGGTAAAGCAAGACTGAATGCTATGGGATTGACGATGGCTAAGATCCTATAAGGACCGATAAGCCTTGGACCCAGTTTCCTAGGTGGAACCTTCATCTAAATGTTCCTTGAGGACAGCCATTCCAAGTCACCAACACACATGGGTATGGACCCACCACACGTCTTCGATCAGCCACACTCCTATATTTAGAACCCATCTTTCTCAAATTATTGGTCACCCCCTGCCATATGGTAGAGATGGAAGATGAAAACTGTTCCTCCTCCGGTAATCCGTAAGGGTGATTACTATTGAAAGAACTAATCTGCGGATGGAACCTATATGCCGCGAAAAATGGGGACTTACCGGTTGGTTCCTGACAAAGATTATTTACCTCGAATTCAGCCAACGGTTAGTAGGTAACCCAGTCCTCCTGATTCTTAGAAACAAAACATCTGAAATGTCTCTAAATTCTGAATTACTCGTTCATTCTGCCCGTTAGATTGTGGCTGAAAAGCAGAAGAATAAGACGAACGGATCCCCAGACCGTTGCAAAATGCTCTCAAATATTTAGAAATAATCTGTACCCCCCGATCAGAGGAATCCCATGCAGTCTAACAATTTCCCTGACAAAAATTTGCACCAGAGATTTGGCATTAGGAAAAGCTGGTAAAGCAATTAAATGACACATTTTGCTGAATCTGCCCACCACCACTAGGATCACAGTGTTCCCTGTAGACACAGGTAGGTCCGTAATAAAATCGACCAATAAGTGAGTCCAAAGTCTGCTGGGAATCTCCAGTGGTTGGAGAGCTCCTGACAGACGAGTATGTGAGGACTTAGAAAGCGCACAGATATTGCAGGCGGTCATATACTCCCAAACATCCTTATGAGCACCTGGCCACCAAAAACGCAGAGTAAGTAGATCTGAGGTGGCCTTATTCCTAGGTTGTCCAGCCAACACCGTATCATGATGTTCACTGAGGACCCTAAGATGGAGATTGACAGGAACAAATAGTTTACCAGGTAGCAGGGACATGCCCCTGAGCGTCAACAACCTCTCTTTCAAGATTGGAGCATATAGACACCATCACTACCCCCTTTTGGAGAATAGGAACCAGTTTGCACTTATCTCCTCCCCCAGGGAAGCAACGAGACAAGGCATCTGCCTTAACATTTTTGCTCCGTGGCCTAAAAGTATCAAAAAAGTTAAACCTGGTAAAAAATATTGCCCATCTTGCCTGTCGGGGTATAAGACGTTTTGCCGATTCCAAGTATCCCAGATTCTTATGATCTGTGATAACATCATTGGGTGACCTGCTCCTTCCAAGAAATGACGCCACTCCTCAAATGCCCATTTGATAGCTAAGAGTTCCCTATTACTAATGTAGTAATTTCTCTCAGCTGGCAACAGTTTCTTAGAAAAGTAAGCACATGGTTGCCATTTACCAGGAGACACACCTTGCGATAGTACAGCCCCCACTCCCAGCTCAGAAGCATTGACCTCCACAATGAAAGGCTGAGAAATGTCAGGCTGGAGAAGTATCGGCACAGAAGCAAAATGCCTTTTCAGTGTATCAATTGCCTCCCTGGCAGGACTGGACCACATGGAGAAGTCCGTCCCCTTGATCATATTTGTGAGAGGTTTGGCTACTACCGAAAAGTTATTTATGAATTTACATTAGTAGTTGGTGAAACCGAAGAATCTTTGTAACGCCTTCAAATCCTCTGGACGATCCCATTCCAATACCGCCTGGACTTTCGCTGGATCCATGCGAAAACCGGTGGCATACAATACATAACCAAGGAAAGGGATCTCCTCAACTGAGAACATAAACTTCTCTGGTTTGACATACAATTTATTGTCACGAAGTATATGTAAAACCTGCCTAACATATCCTTGGTGTGTCTCCAGGTCAGGTGAATAGATGAGAATATCGTCCAGATAGATAACCACGAACCTGCCTACCAGGTGACTAAAGATGTCGTTAATAAACTGCTGAAAGATGGCGGGTGCATTAGTCAACCCAAAAGGCATCGCCAGGTTCTCATGGTGTCCTTCAGGTGTATTGAACGCAGTCTTCCTCTCATCCCCCTCCTTAATGCGGATGAAGTTATGCCCCTGAGGTCCATTTTAGAGAACCATTTTGCTCCAACAATTTGAGTGAAGAGGTCAGGGGAAGCGGATACGGATCACGGACAGTGATCACATTGAGTTCCCAAAAATCCAGGCAGAGACGTAACCCCCCCATCTTTTTTATTGACATAAAAGAACCCCGCAGCAATTGGAGATGACGACGGTCTGATATGACCCTTAACCAGACTTTCTGAGATAGTCCTTCATGGCCTGCCTCTCTGGAGCTGAGATGTTATAGAGCAGGGGTGGGAAATCTTTTTTCTCCCAAGGGCCATTTGGATGTTTATACCATCCTTTGGGGGCCATACAAACTCCGCCCACAAAGTACATCCTGACTCAGGCACTGGTTTCAGGATGTAATCTTTCATTGCATGCCCTTCTGTGTTCAGTAGTGAGCACTGCATGTGTGTGCTAACAAAGCAAGAAGAAATGAGCTGGTTGTAGTCAAAATACACCTTCCTGCTCAAGAATGTGGTCCCTGAGAATCTGCTCGTAGGCCTGATAAAAGGTCATCGAGGGCCGTAAATGGCCCTGGGGCCTAAGGTTCCCCACCCCTGTTATAGAGTCTGATCTTGGGCAGATTGTTACCAGGAATCATATTGATGACGCAATCTTATGGATGATGGGGAGGAAGTTCTTGGCTCCCTTGCTCAGAAATCACATCCCCAAAGTCTGACAAGTAATTGGGCATGGACTGGTTATCCACCCCAGTCAACCGGGTACCCAAGCAGTGTCCTTGACAGTAAGTACTCCACTTAGCCACCTCCTGTGTCTGCCAATCAATCAACGGATTGTGCAGAGCAAGCCAAGGAAGTCCCAGTACCACAGGTGAGGGAAAGCCCTCGAGCACATAACAGTTTATCACCTCAGAGTATATGGCCCCCACCTGTAGCTGCAAGTCACAGACCACCTGCGTAAAGTGCCCCTGCTTTAGAGGGGCGGAGTCTATAGCAATAATTGGTATAGGTCTGGACAATATATGTGGGACTAGGCCTTGGTCCCGGACAAACTTTGCATGGACCAAATTAAACCCCGCCCCACCGTCCTGGAAGGCAGAAACATCCACCTTATTTCCACCCAAGAGTAATGTAGGAGTGCCATGAATCTCACCGGGATCCCACCAATCTGTCACGGTGCACGGGTAAAATACCTTTATCATCCCCACCACTCACACCAATTTGTCACGAACCGGGGTTGTTTGGGTGCCCCTGGTTCCTTCTGAAGGAAATTTATCTATATCCCACTTCCGGTTTGGAACTTGCAGTTCTCTGGAGCCCCCCTTACCCTCAGGTCAGTCAGGGTACTGCACCTAGTAATTAGTCACCAGAAAGGCTGCCTGCGATGTACTGGCTAATGGGCACACTGCAGCGAGGGCGATATAACTACTCCCCCTCAGGCGGGAACAATAATTATCAACGCCGCCGTAGCTACAAAGCCTCCCAAACACACAGGACAAATTCACTGCCACCAGCTCCGATTTCCTTAATTGTTAACGGGTCCGGAGCCAACCCAAATCAGTAGCGTAATTCACTTCAGAGGACACAACAGTTCGTTATAGAACAAGGAGAGACAAGCTAGTACTTTTATATTTTACTCCAAAAAAGGTAGGCAGTGTTTACAGAGGTGTAAAAAGATATTATAAAGGAACAAATCATATGTACAATACAATTACAAATAAAATGGGATTAAAATTGAAAAGAACACTTACAGGTCGTTATGTCATTGCATCATCATGGCTGGCCGTGTGCTGAGGAGGAAAGTGAGCATATATCCACTTGCATCACCTCTATAGAGCAGCTACACCCTGGACAACAGACACTGAAGATTCCTGCTTCACACAGTTATATCTTAGCCTAAGACCAAAGCCCCCCTGTGGTGACCTCACTGAGAGGCTGAAACCTCCCATTTACTTAGGCATAAAACTAGTTTTCAGAATTCTAACTCGCTGTATGAATCTCGTATACGAAAGACACGATGATCAGAATGGGCCTCACACCATGGGAATTCTTCACGATGATCAGAATGGGCCTCACACCATGGGAATTCTTTTAAGTGTAAACACAGAGTAATTACCTGAACCACTTACGGAGAAATCCACACTTTGCACTCGTTGCATTTAGCTGCTAGCGGTTTCAGTGAGTTATAGATCTATCGAGTGAAATCCGGAATATGTAATTCTTATATCTCTAGCCCGGATCGGTGCCCCTATATAACACTTTAATAGAACAATAGAAGCTCATGGTTTCTCCACCAGTTTCAACCAGTACCAGGTGGGAGGGGGGAATGAATAGTTTAGGGAGACTAGTCTGCCCGCAGCATAGAACCATATAACTTCTTGTGGGAGGGGTGAAATGAGGGGTTTAGGATTCACACACACTCAGGCAGCAGGCAGAGTGAGAAAAGGTGGGTCGGAATGAAGAAAACAAAGAAAAAAGAAACAACACCAATTGGGGAACATCCTAAATGTAAATATCCAATATCAAAGATCAAGAAGGTAGAAAAATATAAATTTTATTTGAGTCCAAAACACACAAAACTAAAATAAAACCATTTAAAAACCATATAACAACATACCCCAATGAGAGGTGAAACCCCCCTAGGCCCCCACATACACAGTTGGTAGTAATAACATATAAACAGGATAGTACTAAATAACAAGGCTATATGAGTGCTGAAAAACAGACCACATGAGATGAGCTTTGAAACAATTTAAGGGCAAATGCCACCTATAACAGTAATTCAACGCTTTCAATAGCTGCACAGTATACCTGTACTAAAATAACAAGGCTAAATATGAAGTCTATAATACCAACAACAGGTTAAGTGCACTAAAACAAAGCGAAAAACAAATCTTAGTAAAATACTAGACGAAAGGAAGACCAGCCGGATTTTCCTCCCTATAGTAATCAAAAAGTGGCATGCCCAGAAAGCATCATGATAAACGCAGTAACAAAGCTCAAAGAAGAGGTAAAGCTGTTAGTCCGATGGACAAATTACCCATGTGGGAAAAGATCACATAAGGAGCCCGTCCCAAAGCTGTGTATGTGTGGAAGGAGGAACCAGGGGGGGGGTCAGAGACCCAACGCGTGTCGCCACAGGAGTGGCTTCATCAAAGGTGGGTCGGAATGGCCCACAGCATGTGTCTGCCATGGAACCTTCTGGAACTAAACTCGCAATATGACATTTTTACATTATCATGACAAGCAGGTAAAAAAGTGAGTCATACCCACCGAGGTAACAAGTACACCCGGGTTGCAAACCTCCCCGCAACCCAGGCCCACTAGTTTTCCGGTGGTTGTTGATATTGAAGTCGGGAAAGACATGCTCACAAAATGACCCTTTTTGCCACAACAGAAATACACACCTCCCGTACACCCAACAAACGTAAATATGCAAGGTTGAGACACCGCACCCACCTGCATGGGTTCCACAGTTGGCTCAGTACAGACCACTCTCAACCCTGGACCTCCCACCCCCCGAGGTGACTCCCTATGTCTCTGGTGAAGACAGAGATCAACCTGGATTACCTGTGACATGGCTGCCTCAAGAGAGTCAGGAGTCTCATAGAATGCTTAAAGCATCTTTTACTGTCCCTGAGAGGCCCTCACAGAACTGACTACAGAGGGCAGGGTCATTCCACCTAGTGTCCGTGGCCCACCTCTGAAAATTCAGAGCAATATTCCTTCACCATGCGGTCTCCTTTCTGGAGTTGGCGTAGAGAGGACTCAGGGTGAAGCGTTTGGGGTCATCATACACAGGCACAGAGCCTGAAAAAATCCCTCTACAGTCAGAAGTGATTGTGAGTGAGACGGGAGAGGAAAATCCCAGGCTTGGTTTGCCTCGAGAGCGAGATCCCCACACCAGATGCAGTAAGGTCCTGTGAAACCACCATGTGCAAATCCGCCACCTCCAGACTGAGCTGCTGCAACTTCCCTGTCAGAGCCGTGATAGGATCCATCATGGATCAGAAAAATTGATTGTGTCGCAGTTCGACTGACTAGTAACCTGGACTAGGGGGCACCTTTCCTGGCCCTAACACTAGGGAGAGCCCTAGCTCGATCTGTTCCCGAGGATACTTCAGATGGCGAAGATGCGGGGGCCTCTGCCCTTGCCTTATGTCCTACAACAGCCCTACGTCTGTTCCCTTCCCCACTCGTGGAAGAGAGGCGCTACTGTGCACCGCAGTACACCAACCCGACAGACAGGGTGACGAAGATGAGGGTAAACTGAAAACTCCACACACACATAATATACACTCACATATAACAGAGGTATTCACCAGGGTGTGTAGGGAGGAGGAAGATAGTAAAACAGGGAAGGATAAGGGATTTCCAAGCGTACAAACCAAGCAACAGTCGCTAATAAATTCCTCCAGCTCTCCTTCACAACACCAACTTCTCCCACTCCAAGATCACCCAGCAAATTGCCAACACTGAGGGACTGACTAGGTAATGGAGCCCCGATTTTATTGGGAAAAGGAGTGGCTAACCGAGCACAGCTGAATGTAGTTTTCCAATACGGCCGATTAACCCCTTTTTTACTGGAAGAAATAAACAAGTTTAATACACTGGAGATGTGCTTCTTCTCAGCATAGTAGGAGCCACCAGACGCAGCGGTCTTCTGGCTCTGCTCCGCTGCGGTAACCTAGTGACACTCGCCCTCTCTTTTCGCCCTCTCTTCTCTCCCTCACCTGCTCTTTTCTCCCGCTCTGCTCTTCTCTACCTCCTTGCTTTTTGCTCCCTCCCCTTCCCTTTTTTCCCTCCCCCACTCATCTCTCCCTTACCCACTCTTCTCTCCCTCATCCGTTCTTTTCTCCCTCGCCTGTTCTTTTCTCCCTCGCACGCTCTTTTCTCCCTCGCACTCTTTCTCCCCCTCTCTCTTCTCCCCCTTGCCTGCTCTTTTCTCCCACACCTGCTCTTTTCTCCCTCGCCCTCTCATTTCTCCCTCACCCTCTTTTCTCCCTCACCCTCTCTTTTCTCCTTCACCCTCTCTTTTCTCCCTCGCCCGCCCTTTTCTCCCTCGCACTCTTTTATCCCCGCCCTTTCCTCTCCCCACCCGCCCTTTTGCCCCTCGCCCTCTCTTTTCTCCCTCGTCAGCTCCTCTCTCCCTTGCTCCTCTCTGCCTCTTCCGCTCCTCTCTCCTGTCTTTCCCTCTCTCTCCCTCGCCCGCCCCTCTCTCTCCCGTTCTTCTCTCCTCCTGCTCCTCTTTCCCTCACCCGCTCTTTTCCTCCCTCACCTATTCCTCTCTCCCTCGCTCTTCTATCACCCGTTCTTCTCTTCCTTGTTCCTTTATCCCTCGCCCGCACATCTCTCCCTTGTTCCTCTCTCTCTTGCCTGTTTTTCTCTCTCTTGTTCCTCTCTCCGCTGCCCGCTCCTATTTCCCTCTCTCGCTCTTCACTCCCCTGCTCCTTTGTCCCTTGCCCGCACCTCTCTCCTTCGCCGGCTCTTCTCTCCCTCACCCACACTTCTCCCTCACCCGCACTTCTCCCTCACCCGCTCTTCTCTCTCTCGCCCGCACTTCTCCCTCATCCACTCTTCTCTCCTCGCCCCTTTTCTTCAGGAGCAGCTATGATTAATATACATAATTGTAACAAATTGTCGCTAACTGCACCAAATCGCTCTCCCAGCTGGCAGAAGTGCTGACGCTTTCCACTATACAAAGCAGAATAAAGAGACTGGTCGCAGCAGGAAGCGGAGGACGGCGCGCAGCGGCCCCCACCCAGGCTGCACCTTTCATGCTGCAGCTGGGGAGCTGAAAGGAAATGTTTAAATGCAGATTGATCCTCTGTCATTATGATGACACCGCGCTCCCATCAGTCTTAACCCTCTGTGGTCATAGAGGTGTCTCACATTTTTAAACATTGTTTTCTGAGAAAAGCTTTACAATGAGCTCCGCTCTGAGCACACGTTTTAAGGCACCTGTACCCCCCACACATACTCCCTCTGCCCCTGCAATCAGTCCTGCACAATCTGTATGCCTGTATTATACAGACATATCAGTTCTGAAAGGAAATCTCCAGGAGTAACACTGCTAGAATAGGTGGATGAGCACAATGTGCCCAGATAGCACCTGCCCACAGCCACTGATCCTCATCCACAGACCTTACAAAGGGAGCCACAGTTTCCAATGCAATATTTTCCATTCATTTATTTAGTAAAGGTGTGGGGCTGACAACCTCTCTCACACGACAGTATACAGGCTGGTTGTCAGCAGTAATGTCACCTATCTCTATACTACAGATGTCAGCAGTTGCGGCAGTTCCACCAGTTTTAGTGGCAGTGTACATCTGTTCTCAGATGAGAAGAATAGTGAAGTGTAGATCCAGGGCTTTCTTTGATCCTCTTCTTTATGGATTGGTTACTATAGGCAGAGTTTCTATTGGGAGCATGGTGACACAGCTGTATACTGGCCCTGGTCTCTGAGGGCCCTAATGGCCCTTCTGCTATAACAGAGCACAGCGCTTCTATGTTCAGAAGTGATTTGGGGACTGTGGCAGAATGTTTGCATTGTACCAGGGAAATTCAGGCTCTGCTGGTTGTAAATATGCAAGATGCCATTAGTAAGGAGGAGAGTTTAGACTCCAGGATTATCAGCTCCTTATTAGTAAATCTGCAGGATCCTGATCATAACTGAGATCTGTGGCACAATGTGAATTGTGTGTAGTCTGAGGACCATGATTGTGAGATTGTCCAGGACTTGTGTTGCACGTGGGCAGAAGATCCCTTTAAATTCAGATGTTTCTATACTGCACACATAATCTACAACTGGGGACATTTACAGTTGTACTCAAAAGTTTACCCGGGCAGAATGTTTGCTTTCTTGGGCTTTTTTCAGAGAATATGAATGATAACACCAAAACTTTTTCTCCACTCATGGTTAGTGGTTGGGTGAAGCCATGTATTGTCAAACTACTGTGTTTTCTCTTTTTAAATCATAATGACAACCCAAAACATCCAAATGACCCCGATCAGACGTTCATATATCCTGGGGATTTTGGCCTGATAACATGCTCAGAAGTTGACACAAATGGGTTTGAATGGCTACTAAAGGTAACATCTCACCTGTGACCTGTTTGCTTCTATTCAGTGTGTATGCATAAATTCTGAGTGAGTTCTGGGATCCAGACAGATTCTTGCATCTTTCATCCAGGCACTGATGTTTCTGGATTTTGAGTCACAGGGAAAGCAAAAGAATTGTCAACAGATCTACCAGAAAAGGTAAGTTGAACTGTATAAAACAGGAAAGGGATAAAAAAAAAAGATATGCAAGGAATTAATTATGCAGCGGCGTCAGCAGAGTTCAAACTGTGATTAACAAATGGAAAATCAGGAGCTCTGTAATAAAAAAAACACGGTCAAGTAGACCAACAAAAATGTCATCCACAACTGCCAGGAAAATTTTTCGGGATGCAAAGAAAAATCCACAAATAGCATTAGCTGAATTACAGGACTGTCTGAAAACTAGTGGTGTGGCTGTTTCAAGATGCACAATAAGGAGGCACTTGAAAAATGGGCTGCATGGTTGAGTTGCCTGTAGAAAGCCATTACTGCGCAAATGCCACAAAGCATCTTGCCTACAATATGCAAAACAGCACAGAGACAAGCCTCAAAACTTTTGGGACAAGGTAATTTGGAGTGATGAGTCCAAAATTGAACTTTTTAGCCACAACTATAAACGTTACATTTAGAGAGAGGTCAACAAAGCCTATGATGAAAAGAACACGATTCCTAGTGTAAAGCACGGGGGTGGATCGCTGATGATTTGGGGATGTGTGAGCTTCAAAGGTACAGGAAACTTGGTCAAAGTTGAAGGAAAGATGAATGGAGCACGTTATCAGCAAATACTGGAGGCAAATTTGCAATCATCAGCCCAGAAGGTGCGCATGGGACGTACTTGGAGGTTCCAACATGACAACGATCCAAAACATAAGGCCAAGTTGACCTGTCATTAACTACAACAGAACAAAGTGAAAGTTCAGGAGTGGCCATCTCAGTCTCCTGATCTCAGTATCATTGAGGCAATCTGGGGAGATATCAAGCTCGCGGTTCATGCCAGACAGCCCAGGAATTTACAGGAACTGGAGGCTTTTTGCCAAGAAGAGTGGGCAGCTTTACCATCTATGAAAACAAAGAACCTCATCCACAACTACCACAAAAGACTTCAAGCTGTCATTGATGTTAGAGGGGGCAATACACGGTATTAAGAAATGGGGTATGTAAACTTTTGTTTAGGGTCATTTGGATGTTTTGGGTTGTCACTATGATTTAAAAAGAGAAAACACAGTAGTTTGACAGTAAATGGCTTCACCCAACCACTAACCATGAGTGGAGAACAAGTTTTGGTGTTATCATTCATATTCTCTGAAAAAGGCCAAGAATGCAAAAATTCTGCTGGGGTATGTGAACTTTTGAGCACAACTATACATATGAATCATGGAGCAATGTGTAGTAAGGCAGTAGTGTGACAACTCTACACACATGGGATTATCATGAGATATGGAAATCCAGCTCCTGCACCGCACCCAGTATATGGACCGACCCGGGGTGACTTCTAAGCTTTGACCTCTGCACTGTAATACAGGTCAGCATATGGCAACATACTGGAAAGTAGGAAGTGTTAGTTGTTAATTGTACCTATTAACAAAATGCAAAGTAATCAACCAAAGGAGAAATGTAAATCTTATCAGTATGCGTTGACCACTTGTCGCCTAAATCATAAGTATCTGGTGACCGCTTGTCACCTCCATCATCAGTATCTGGTGACTGCTCCTCGACTCCATCATCAGTATTCGGTGGTCGACTGTCGCTTCCATCATCAGTATCTGGTGACCGCCCATCGCCTTCTTCATCAGTATCTGGTGACCGCCCGTCGCCTGCAACTTCAGTATCCGTTGACCACTCGTTGCCTCCATCATCAGTATCTGTTGAACGCCTGTCTCCTCAATCACTAGTATCTGGTGACCGCCTGTCGTCTCAATCATATAAGTATTTGGTGACCGCTTGTCACCTCCATCATGATTTATCTAGTGATCGCCTGTCTCCTCAATCAGTTGTATCTGGTGACTGCCTGTCTCCTCAATCACTAGTATCTGGTGATCGCCTGTCTCCTCAATCACTAGTATCTGGTGACTGCCTGTTTCCTCAACCACTAGTATATGATGACTGCCCGTCGCATCCATCATCAGTATTCGGTGATTGCCTGTCGCTTCCATCAGTATCTGGTGACCACCCGTCTCCTACATCATCAGTATCTGGTGACCGCCCGTCGCCTACATCATCAGAATCTGGTGACCGACCGTCCCCTCCATCATCAGTATTTGGTGACTGCCCGTTACCTCCATTATCAGTATCTGGTGACCGCCCGTCACTTCCATTATCAGTATCTGGTGACCACCTGTCCTCCCCTTCATCAGTATCTGATGTTTGCCAATCACGTCCATCATCAGTATCTAGTGACCGCCTGTCGCCTCCATCATCTGGTGATACTGATGATGGAGTCGACAGGTGGTCACCAGTTATTGAAGATGGGGGCGACGGGTGGACAACAGATATTGATGAAGGTGACAGGAGGTCACTAGATATTGATGATGAAGGTTACGGGAGGTCACTAGATATTGATGATTAAGGTGACGGGGGTCACTAGATATTGATGATGAAGGCGATGGGACCATCACCAGATACTGATGATGGGACGACGGGTTATTACTAGATACTGATGATGGGAGAGCCGGGCGGTTATCAGTTACTGATGGGATTTACATAACTCTTTTGCTATGTATTCTGTAAACTATTACCTCTTCTATTATTACCTCTTCTATTATTAAAGCTTCTTAATTTGGAACATTTTTTCAGCACCTGCATAATCTTTTGCATGGTGTTGTAAGTCTGCATAATATACTCTAGGGTCCCCCTTCCGTACACATTATCCATTCCTTTCCTTCCTCCCGTACACTTTTTCAAGTCTTTTCTTTGTTTTATTATACTTTTCTCTTGTTTCCTTATTTTTACCTTTTCCTTTATTCTTCCCTTTTTTTCCAGTCTATTCCTTATTTTTCTCCACTTTTTGTAGCTTTATTCCAGGCCTTTTCACAGTTTCCTTCCCTCGGTTGCCTAGTCCTTCTCCCTTCTCTTGCTGATGGCTCATTATACTTTCCATTAATAATTGCTGGGTCCCAGGTGGTCTCGTTGGCCGGGTGTTCAGGGCATTGGTCCAGCCTGGGTGTGGGGCAGGTGCCCGGTGATGTTGAGAGTAGGAGGGTGCAATGTTGCAGGCTTTCAGAGTATGTTATAGATTTCCATTTCCCAGCAGGGCGGCCGGTGACCTGTGAAATACACCCGAGACTGTCAGATCATCACAGGAAATCCATAAGCACGCTGCTGCTCTGTCCGAGCTTTCTTTTATTACTGATGCAGAGATCTATTATTAGACATCCTAAAAGATGATTCCTGTAGTTATTCTGTCTGCCTCCTCTTATCTGCTGTGCTGCAGAACGCCAGGGTGGATACCGGGCATCCCAGGCCTACATTTACATTCTGTGATATGAGTGCTGTTTTCTACCATCCTATTATGGCTGTACCCTGTTTATTGCCACATCCTGACCGATCAAACCCTTATGCTGACATAGACCCCCTTATTCTGACAGATCGTCCTCCTTATGCGGACAGATAGGCCCCCTTATTCTGACCCCCTCTGACAGATCTGCCTCCTTATGCTGACAAATTGGCCTCCTTATTCTGACAGATCAGTCCACTTATACTGACAGATCAGCCTCCTTATACTGATAGATCGGCCTCCTTATGCTGATAGATCGGCCCCCTTATGCTAACAGACCGGCCCCCTTATACTGACAGATTGGCCCCCTTATACTGACAGATCGGCGCCCTGTACTGTTGATCGGCAACCTATACTGACAGATCGGCCCCTTTATGCTGACAGATCGGCCCCCTTATACTGACAGATTGGCCCCCTTATACTGACAGATTGGTGCCCTATACTGACAGATCGGCGCCCTGTACTGTTGATCGGCAACCTATACTGACAGATCAGCCCCCTTATGCTGACAGATCGACCCCCCTATACTGACAGATCAGCCCCCTTATGCTGACAGATTGGCCCCCTATACTGACAGATCGTCCACCTATTTTGACTGATCGGCCAGCTCTTATCTTCACTTCATCTTCCTTACTGTGTTTTGGTTATTTTTGTTTGCTGCGGTCTCAGTACATTGCTATGGAATATGTTGGCACTTTGTACGTAAACATGATTTTCTCCCATTAACACAGGGCCATCGCTCTGGTCCTCATCTTCACGATTAGTGGGGTCACATGTAATACATTTGTAGAAATAGAAAAATATCCAGCATGTTGAATAAAATTCAGAAGTCTTTATTGAAGAATTAAAATGTGGCACCAGTGTACATGGGCAGAAAAAATGTGCATCCGCGTTTCGGAATTTAATCCTTATTCATTGCATCTATTTATGTCTTCAAATGGCTTCCTAACTGCGGCACTGCAGGTTTCCTTGCATGGTATCCATTGAGAAATTGAGCTGATGTTTTTCTCTGTTTCTAGCACATGTAATACATGGTGCGCGCTGTTTAGGATCATGTTTCCAGCCATTTTTAGGACAAATGTTACTAACTAGAGATGAGTGAGTGTACTTGTTTCTTGGGTGGTCTCCGAGTATTTGTAAGTGCTCAGAGATTTAGTTTTTGTTGACGCAGCTGCATGATTTACGTCTGCTAGTCAGCCTGAGTACATGTGGGGGTTGCCTGATTGCTAGGGAATCCCCACATGTATTCAAGCTGTCTATCAGCTGTAAATCATGCAGCTGAGCCAACGAAAACTAAATCTTCGAGCACTCACAAACACTTGGAGACCACCCGAACGTGCTCGGGAAAACCCAAGCAACGAGTATACTCGCTCATCACTATTACTAACCACAATACATGGCTCATACATGGAGTTTTGAGCTTTAATTCCTGCCATGTTTTCTGTTTCTTCCTGACCGTACGAGAGGTCCTGGACTGAAGAGTTGACTGTCCACCCATAGAGATGGAGGTGACTGATGTGATGCAGTCACTTATTGAACAAGACCCTGGAAGCAACCCAGTCTGTATTAAAGGGATGATTGTGTGCGCCGTGGTGTGAAATGAGGCGGCTCTATGATCTCATATATGAACTGTGGAGAAATGGTTTCTTTCCCTTTATCTTCTAATCCCATCTTTTCCATCTATAATCCATTGGATGTCTTTCATCGGCTTGTCATCTCTTCTTATGGGGTATTCTGATTTATGGTAAATGTAGGAGCTAAACTATTTGCAGAACCTACATAGAGGGGATGAAAAGAGTTGCACAAATATCGCTGCCTCCTCCCCATGTACAGTAACTGTTTCATCTGACAGGAAGGGGGTCGTCTCGAGAAATGGCTACTTGACCCCAAGGTAGGACCAGTATACATCAGACGTAGGAAATCTGTTCTGTGGAGTTTCCTTAGATGTCTGAGTGATATCCCTCTAACCTCCCCATTTTCTTACCCCTCACACACCATAGAGACTGATCACCTCTCCTGTGGGCCCCCCCCCCCCCCACACACCATAGAGACAGAGCACCGCTCCTATGGGGCCCCAGTGATGGGGTATGCGACAGAGCAGGAAGAGACATCAGGCCGATAAACAATCCAATAAGATTTATTGGAACAGGGAAAACACAAATAATTCTGGGATAAGTTCAATGGACCCAACCGATGAGGGACATAACACCATTCCACGTGGCAGCTTTCAACCCTCCACACACGGGCACCAGGATCTCACCTCAGCAATAGATCCTAGCCCCTGGCCCATCAACACCCAACTCCCTGGGCCAAACCATGTGTCTATTGTTGTGTCTTGGGATCCACTTCTCCATGGGGGAGGGCTCCCACCTACTTTTGACTATGTGGTTAACTTCAGAAGTTTCCAGAAGGTACAAGCTTGTGTTTAGAATAAAGGTACCTTCACACTGAACAACTTAACAATGATATCGCTAGCGATCCGTGACGTTGCGGCGTCCTGGATAGCGATATCGTTGTGTTTGACACGCAGCAGCGATCAGGATCCTGCTGTGACATCGTTGGTCGGAGCTAGAAGGCCAGCACCTTATTTCGTCGTTGGATCTCCCGCAGACATCGCTGAGTCGGCGTGTGTGACGCCGATTCAGCGATGTCTTCACTGGTAACCAGGGTAAACATCGGGTTCCTAAGCGCAGGGCCGCGCTTAGTAACCCGATATTTACCCTGGTTACCAGTGTAAATGTAAAAAAAACAAACAGTACATACTTACATTCCAGTGTCTGTCGGGTCCCCCGGCGTTCTGCTTCCCTGCACTGTGTCAGCGCCGGCTGGCCGTAAAGCAGGGCACAGCGGTGACGTCACCGCTCTGCTTTACGGCCGGCGCTTACAGTGCAGGGAAGCAGAACGCCGGGGGACCCGACAGACACCGGAATGCAAGTATGTAGTGTTTGGTTTTTTTTACATTTACACTGGTAACCAGGGTAAACATCGGGTTACTAAGCGCGGCCCTGCACTTAGTAACCCGATGTTTACCCTGGTTACCCGGGGACTTCGGCATCGTTGGTCGCTGGAGAGCTGTCTGTGTGACAGCTCTCCAGCGACCATACAGCAACACTGCAGCGATCGGCATCGTTGTCTAGATCGCTGCAGCGTCGCTAAATGTGACGGTACCTTAAGTCCTATGCTGAGGAGAACAAAGACAGACTTCCCCCACTGGTTGTTGACTCAGGCCTGATTACATTCCACGGACACATGCCGGGGGAGTTACAAGCTGTTACAGCCCCTCACACACCATAGAGACAGACCACCTCTCCTATGGGGCCCCTCACACACCATAGATACAGACCACCGCTCCTATGCGGCCCCTAACACACCATGTGGGTCTATTTTCATTCTTGCTGAGGGGTCCTCTTTCTTCTATGTATGTCTGCTGATAGCATCATCTTTCCATTGTCCTTTATCTCTACCTTCCTTCAGCACTTGTATTATCTATAAAACTAAAGCAAATCTGTCACCCCATTTTTGGCCTATAAGCTGCGGCCACCGCCATCAGCATTCTGTAATGCTGTAGATAAGCCCCCCCCCCCCCCCCCCCGATGTAACCTGAAAGATAAGAAAAACAAGTTATATTATACTCAGTCAGGGGCGGTCCTGATGCGGTCCAGGGCCTCCCATCTTCTTATGATGATGTCCTCTTCTTTGCTTCCTGCCACAGCTCCTGCGCAGGCGTACTGATCTGCCCTGTTGAGGGCGGAGCAAAGTACTGCAGTGCGCAGGCGCCGGGCCTCTCTGACTTTTCCCGGCGCCTGCGCACTGAAGTACTTTGCTCTGCCCTCAACAGGGCAGAGAATTATGCCTGCGCCGCAGCTGTGGCAGGAAGACAAGAAGAGGACGACATCGTAAGAAGATGGGAGGCACTGGACCCGGCCCTGCGATACCCATTGGACCCGGACCGCACCGGACCGCCCCTGGGTGAGTATAATATAACCTTTATTTCTTTCAGGTTACATTGGGGGCTTATCTACAGCATTACAGAATGCTGTAGACAGGGCCGGACTGGCCATCAGGCACTTCTGGCAAATGCCAGAAGGGCCGGTGTCAGGAGTGGGCCGCTGCCGCTATCAGCGGCGCCAGGGCCGACTCCTCCCGCTGGTACAGTTGAATGCAATGATGGAGGAGAGAGCGTTGCTCCCTCTCCCATCATTCCCCGCTCTGCCTCGCGCTGACACTGCGGGTGCGCGATGACGTCATATCATCGCGCACCTGCTGTGTAGCCGGGCAGACTGCAGCTGCTGAGACCGGAGCCGGGAGCAGCGTGGGGCACGAGGAGAGGTGTGGAGAGTGTTTTTTTAGTGTTTTTTTTTTTTTTTTAATATATCAGTGTGTGGGGCAATTGGGGGGGCTGTATTACATTCTATGGGGGCTGTGCTGTATTACATTCTATAGGTGGGGGCTTTATTACATTCTATTGGGGCTGGCTGCATTACATTCTATGGGGGCTGGCTGCATTACATTCTCTGGGGGCTGGCTGCATTACATTCTATGGGGGCTGGCTGCATTACATTCTATGGGGCTGGTTGCATTGCATTCTATGGGGCTGGCTGCGTTACATTCTATGGGGGCTGGCTGCATTACATTCTATGGGGCTGGTTGCATTGCATTCTATGGGGCTGGCTGCATTACATTCTATGGGGCTGGCTGCTTTACATTCTATTGGGGGGGCGTTATTATATTCTATGGGGGCTGGCTGCATTACATCCTATGGGGGCTGGCTGCATTACATTCTATGGGGGGACTGTATTACATTCTATGGGGGCTGTGCTGTATTACATTCTATGGGGAAGGGCTGTATTACATTCTATGGGGGGCTTTATTACATTAAATGGGGGCTGTGCTGTATTACATTCTGTGGGGGCTGTGCTGTATTACATTCTATGGGGGCTGTGCTGTATTATATTCAATGGGGGCTGGGCTGTATTACATTCTATGGGGGGCTGTATTACATTCTATGGGGGCTACATTATATTCCCATGGGGGGTTGTATTATATTCTGTGGGGAGGTGGGCTGTATTACATTCTATGGGGTGCTGTATTATATTCTATGGGGGGCTGTATTATAGTCTATGGGGGGCTGTATTACATTTTATGGGGGACTGTATTACATTCTCTTGGGGCTACATTATATTCTATGGGGGGCTGTATTATATTCTATGAGGGGTGATTGCGTCATACTCTATGAGGGGGCTACATTATATTCTATGGGGAGCTGCATTATACTATATGAGGAGGGCTACATTGTATTCTATGGTGGGGCTACATTATATTCTATGGGGGGCTGCATTATGCTCTATGAGGGGGCTATCATATATATGCAGGGGCTGCATTATACTATATGAGGGGGCTGCATTATATTCTCTGGGGGGGTTACATTATACTCAGGGGGCTACAATATATTCTGTAGGGTGGCTGCATTATACCCTGGTGTTGGCATGATTATACTATATGTGGGCTGCATTATACTGTATCGAGGACTATGGGGAATACATTATACTGTAAGAAGAACTATGGGGTGCATTATACTATGGGAAGTGAATTGTACTACATGGATGACAATGGTGGTGCATTATACTATGAGGAAGGAGGTATAAAGTTTGCAGCGCGTGTAGTGCGCCGCGGCAAATTTTAGGCCACGCCTCTGACCACACCCATTTCACAACTAGTCACACCCATATCCACGTCCCAACCACAGCCATTTAGCACTGCTGATCACACTGTTTTATATACAATAATTATAAGCAAACAAAAATATGGCCACACAGTACTGTATAATGGCCACACATGATGCTCAATACTGTATAACGGCCACCACACATGATGCTCCATACTGTATAATGGCCACACACAGTTCTCCATACTGTATAATGGTCACACATGATGCTCAATACTGTATAATGGCCACACATGATGCTCCATAGTGTATAACGGCCACAGAGTGCTCCATACTGTATAATGGCCACACATAGTGCTCCATACTGTATAACGGCCACACACAGTTCTCCATACTGTATAATGATCCCACATAATGCTCAATACTGTATAATGGCCACAAATGATGCTCCATACTGTATAATGGCCACACATGATGCTCCATACTGTATAATGGCCACACATAGTGCTCCATACTGTATAACGACCACACACAGTTCTCCATACTGTATAATGATCCCACATAATGCTCAATACTGTATAATGGCCACAAATGATGCTCCATACTGTATAATGGCCACACATGATGCTCCATACTGTATAATGTCCATTGGCCACACATGATGCTCCATACTGTATAACGGCCACACATGATGCTCAATACTGTATAATGGCCACACACAGTTCTCCATACTGTATAATGATCCCACATGATGCTCAATACTGTGTAATGACCCCCCTCCTGTATGCATGGCTTATCTCCCTCCCAACCCATATGCATGGCTCATATCCCCCCCTCCTGTATGCATGGCTCATATTCCCCCTCCTGTATGCATGGCCCATATCCCCCCCTGTATGCATGGCTCATATTCCCCCTCCTGTATGCATGGCTCATATTCCCCCTCCTGTATGCATGGCTCATATTCCCCCTCCTGTATGCATGGCTCATATTCCCCCTCCTGTATGCATGGCTCATGTTCCCCCCTGTATGCATGGCTCATATTCCCCCTCCTGTATGCATGGCTCATATTCCCCCTCCTGTATGCATGGCTCATATCCCCCCCCGTATGCATGGCTCATATTCCCCCCTGTATGCATGGCTCATATTCCCCCTCCTGTATGCATGGCTCATATTCCCCCCCCCGTATGCATGGCTCATATTCCCCCCCCCCCCCCGTGTGCATGGCTCATATCCCCCCTCCTGTATGCATGGCTCATATTCCCCCTCCTGTATACATGGCTCATATTTCCCCCTCTGTATGCATGGCTCATATCCCCCCTGTATGCATGGCTCATATCCCCCCCCTGCTGTATGCATGGCTCATCTTCCCCCCTGTATGCATGGCTCATATCCCCCCGTATGCATGGCTTATCTCTCCGCTCCCGCTCCCATCTTGCACGGCACGCCGGCTGTCCTCCTTCATCCCCCCGTCCCTCATACTCACCTGTCCCACACTGCACGGCCGTGCCGACATCCCTCTGGCTCTGACTCCCGGCGCAGCACCTTCTTCCTGCGTGAGCGGTTATGTGATACCGCTCATTAAGGTCATGAATATGCGCATATTCATGACCTTAATGAGCGGTACCACGTGACCGCTCATTCAGGACGAGCTGCAGATGCCGAGACCATCGCTGGAGCAGGGTGAGTATCGTCTTCAAGGAGGGTGGGTGGGAGGCGGGCGGGCGGCCGGGGGGGGGGCCCCTGGAGCAGTGGGGGCCCTAGGCAGCTGCTGGCCAGTAGGCCAGCAGGTGTCAGTGCCTGGGCCCACCGGAGAATCCTCTGGTTCTCCGGTGGGCCAGTCCGAGCCTGAGTGTATTATATTATATGGAGGACTGAGGAGTGTATTATACTATATGGAGAACTGAGGAGTGTATTATACTATATGGAGCACTGAGGAGTGTATTATACTATATGGAGGACTGAGGTGCACATTATAATATATGGAGGACTATGGGGTGTATTATACTAAACAAGCAAAATGCTGCCTATTCATCGAGTGATTGGATTGTTTATGTGGGAACAGAAATCTTTGTTCTCAGCAGCACATCACCGATGTATACTGTAGTTGTGCTGCTGATAATATGATACTGTATGGGGACAGATTGATCTAATTGTGATTCTTCTGTTCCCTTCATTCTTTCTCAGTTGGTGTAAAGAGGTTGGGAAACAAGCGAACGACTTCACTATTGTCGATCACACTCGTTTAGTGGCCTGAGATCAGCGCATGTAAATACAACAGAAATGCTTCGCAGGGAGACCAGGCAAGGATAATGACAGTTGTAATTAGCACCCGGCGCCTGGGAATAGCGCTAACTCTACTGTGCTTTTCCCAGCCGCCAGAACATTTAATTCTGGTATGTCTAATGATTTTTAGGGTTGATGTCAGCTGCGTAATGTCAGCTGCTATCAATCCCTGGAGTAAGTAATGGAGAGGTGTCTATCAGACACCCCCACTACTAGCCCAGGACCTGGCGAGACCCAGCGACTCTGAAGAGCGGTGACGGTAGTAACAATACCGCTGTTCACAGTCGCCGAGCTCAGCGCAAGACCCGGAATATCTGAAGAGCGGTGACATTACTGATGTCACCGCTCTTCAGAGTCACCGAATCTCGAGCTGCGCAGCGGAACCAAAAGTCGCTGTAGGCAAAGATTATGGAGCATCAGAATGAGGTTCCACAATCCCTTCATTATCTGCGAGATCCAATTATGTAGGTAAAGTAGCTGCTTTTCTTGGTACTGCAACTAAAAGCAATAAATAGGACTGAGCTGTAATGCTGGATACAGCTGTGATTATATGTTATATAGTCGTGTTACACTCCCCTCACTTCTTGTAACCTACAAGTGTACAAAGATATCATACAGTCACCATGTGACAAGTGGGCCTGTGTAACTTCAAATGCCAGGGCTGAATTTTAGTCCCAGTCCGGCCCTGGCTGTAGATAAGCCCCTGATGGCGGTGGCCGCAGCTTATAGGCCAAAAATGGGGTGACAGATTCCCTTTAAGCCAAGCTTTCAAGAGCTGCTATAATAATATAATTTGTAGTACCTGCAGGATGAGTTTTGGGCTCTTGTATTAGAAACTATACCTTGTAATGTTATGCCTTCAGTGGTTCTAGTGCCCACCCCTTGGCCGGTATCGCACTCTTCTCGCCAGTGCCTCGCTTTTCATGTCATCCTGTTTCTTGCTCTTCCCGTTCTTGTTGCCAATGCCTCGCTCTTCCCATTCTCGTCAGTGTTTATCGCTCTTCCCGTCTTCTCTGGTGCTTCATTCTTTCCGGCCTCACCAGTGCCTCAGTATTCCCATCCTCGCCAGTGCCTCGCTCTTCACATCCTCATCAGTGTTTCTCTCTCTTCATGTCCTTGCCTAGGTGTCTCGCTCTTCCAGTCCTTCCTTATGTTTCTCCTTTTCTTTTCCTCCTCTGTGTCTCGCTCTTCCCATCCTCACCGGTGTTTCTCACTATTCCCGTACTCTGTGCTGCGCTCATCCTGCCCTCGCCGGTGTTTCTCAGGCTTCCTGTTCTCTACTGTGTCGCGTTCTTCCCGCTGTCTTGCTCTTCCAGTCTTCTTCGGTGTCTTGCCATTTCTCAGCTTTCAGTCACTTGTGCCTCTGTCATGTAGCCCTTTGTTTTACTCCCCTATTTGCAGAACTCTGTAGACTTTCATGTCCCTGTGATAACGTTCTTCGTCTTTTCAATATTCTGCCTCCATGATGGCAACTTTAGGATGATCAGGTGGAGCCAATAATAATTATTATTATTTATATAGCACCATTGATTCCATGGTGCTGTACATGAGAAGGGGTTACATACAAATTACAGATATCACTTACAGTAAGCAAACTAACAATTACAGACTGATACAGAGGGGCCAGGCATTTTGAGGGACTCTGTCTGCACCTGCACTAGTACTATCAGAAAACCCCATCTGTCAGCTCGGACTAATATCATTGTAGATGTCATCAGCTGCAGAGGAGGAGTATGTCCCATCATAGGTTTCTGACACGTTACATGCAGTCTTGTGCATTTGAATTTCTGAATATTTATGGTGCCCCTTTAAGTATCCCTTTCCCCGCCTCGTGTGTAGTACCACGCTTCATTTATTTTTAGAATTATTTTGGAATCATTGTTATGTTTATCAGCAGCTCTCCGCAAATCTGACTGCAGGGGCCCCTCTGCTGGCGAGCGAGTAAAACTGCACGTGTCCCCTTCCAGCTGTCAAGGACACAGGCTACTTGGGCGAGATCCACGCTCTGCGACGATGACAGAGCTAGAAATGCTCAGGGTGCCCTTTGTCTCTCATGTAGGCACTCTTCCAATCTGATTCCCTTAAAAAGGTAGCCATATTTTAATTCACATCACAAACATTAGATGATTACTTTGTAGCTGGTGAGGTGACAGCAGGCATCAATTAATTCTGAGCAGACACTGAGTGATGAAGTCATCAGACTGCGTTCACATTTCACTCTTCTGCTGGGATCCAGTCTGATAAGACACAATGTCTTTTTAGTTATTGGCTTTCATTCAATCTGCTCTTCATGTCCAGATGTCCAACCATTTTATGTTCTTAGATGATTTAGTTAATATCAGATGATTACTTTTATAGGATCCCCTGATGTGATATGCTTGTACCCTACTATTTTTGAGACAATTAGGATCTCACGAGACAAAACATACTTTTTTCATGTTCTGGGTTATATAGAGAGAAGATCTCAACAGATTCTGAACACTCTCTCTTTATATTCTTGGTTGTTATTTTTGAGTGAGGGGTCACCAGATCTTTGATGTGGTCTTTTAATGTTCTGGGTCTTTATAGTGAGAACATTTCTCCTGATCCTGGATGCAGTTACTTCATGTGATAGGTCTTTATAGATGGGTGAGATCTCCCCAGATCCTGAACTCTCTCTTTATGTTCTGGATCCTATGTTATGGAGATGATCTCTCTGGATCCTAGATGCTTTCTCTTCATGTCCTACATCTTTATACAGATGATCGCACTGAATTCTAGACCCTGTCTCTTCGTGTCCTGGGTCTTTGTAGAGATGATCTCTCTGGATCATAGACTCTGTGTCTTCACGTCTGGAGCTTCGTAGAGATGATCTCACTGGATCTTAGACGTTGTCTCTTCATGTCATGGGTCTTTATGGAGATGATCTCTCTGGATCCTAGATGCTTTCTCTTCATGTCCTTCGCCTCTATAGAGTTGATCTCACTGGATCCTAGACACTGTCTTTTCATGTCCTAGGTCTTTGTAGAGATGATCTCTCTGGATCCTAGACGCCACGTCTTCATGTCCTGGATCTTTGTAGAGATGATCTCTCTGGATCGTTGACACTGTCTCTTCACGTCCTGCGTTTTTATAAAGATGATCTCATTGGATCTTAGACGCTGTATCTTCATGTTCTGAGTCTTTGTAGAGATTATCTCTCTGGATCCTAGATGCCGCATCTTCATTTCCTGGATCTTTGTAGAGATCTCTCTGGATCGTGGACACTGTATCTTCATGTTCTGGGTCTTTTTAGAGATGATCTCACTGAATCCTAGATGCTGTCTCTTCATGTCCTGGTCTTTGCAGCAAAACCAACCACCAGAACTATAGACCAAACTCAAAGAAATTAGTAGCACGGATATACGTTTAATAATATTACTTTATTTGCAGTGGTTACAACATATTTTGTGTGCACGTTTGAAAACAAAAAATAATAGGTGACATATATAAAAAATCACCAATATATAAAAGCCTAAATAGGCATAAGGGGCACCATAAAAGGATAGGATATTACGCAGGACTCCTACAGATAAAATCTAAGTGTAAAAAAAGGGGAAAGGGTATTCCGCAAGTGACCTCAAAATTATGTGAAAAAACTCAAGATATGAAGCAATAATAGTATCCCACAGCGTGAGCATGTACAGTATATAAGGCAAAAAATTGTGCAAAGTGCAATGTGCCATATAATAGAAAAAAGGGGGAAGGGGTAATTAAGAGTTCCTGTACCTTTAAGGCGCCACCAGATCCAAACAATGCGCACAACCCACAACTCCTAATTACCCCTTCCCCCTTTTTCTATTATATGGCACATTGCACTTTGCACAATTTTTTGCCTTATATATATGCTCATGCTGTGGGATACTATTATTGCTTCATATCTTGAGTTCACATAATTTTGAGGTCACTTGCGGAATACCCTTCCCCCTTTTTTTACACTTAGATTTTATCTGTAGGAGCCCTGCGTAATATCCTATCCTTTTATGGTGCCCCTTATGCCTATTTAGGTTTTTATATATTGGTGATTTTTTATATATGTCGCCTATTATTTTTTGTTTTCAAACATGTGCACACAAAATATGTTGTAACCACTGCAAATAAAGTAATATTTTTAAACGTATATCCGTGCTACTAATTTCTTTGAGTTTGGTCTATAGTTCTGGTGGTTGGTTTTGCTACACATGTGAGTGGCTCCCACTCATTTTCTTTTGTTGCACTGGGGTTCATCAAATGGTCTCATAGAAATATATGTATTTCTTTATAGAATGTATTGACCCTATAAGGTGTTAACAATTTTTTTGTTTAATGTCCTGGTTTTTGTAGAGATGATCTCCCTGGGTCCTGGACACTGTCTCTTCATATCCTGGGTCTTTATAGAGATGATCTTATCTTTTTGGATCCTAGATTCTCTTTCTTCGTGTCCTGTAACTTTATAATGATGACCTCACTGGGTCTCTTCATGTCCTGGATCTTTATGGAGATGATCTCTCTGGATAGTGGACACTGTCTCTTCATGTCCTGGGTCTTTATGGAGATGATCTCTTTAGATCCTAGATCCCTCTCTTCATGTCCTGCATTTTTATAGAGATGATCTCACTGGATCTGAGACACGGTCTCTTCATGTCCTGGGTCTTTGTAGAGATGAACTCTCTGGATCATAGACGCGGTCTGTTCATGTCCTGAGTCTTTGTAGAGATGATCTCTCTGGATCTGAGACACGGTCTCTTCATGTCCCGGGACTTTGTAAAGCTGATGTCTCTGGATCCTAGACACTGTCTCTTCATGTCCTGCATCTTTATAGAGATGATCTCACTAGATCCTAGATGCTGTCTCTTAATGTCCCGCATCTTGATAAAGATGATCTCACTGGATCTTAGATACTGTCTCTTCATGTTCTGGGCCTTTATAAAGATGATCTCTCTGGATCCTAGATGCTGTCTCTTCATGTCCTGTGTCATTGTAGAGATGATCTCTCTAGATCCTAGACGCTGTATCTTCATGTCCTGGGTCTTTGTAGAGATGATCTCACTAGATCCTAGACACTCTCTTCATGCCCTGCATCTTTATAGAGATGAACTCATTGGATCCTAGATGCTGTCTTTTCATGTCCTATATCTTTATAGAGATGATGATAGATGGTGTCTCTTCATGTACTGGGTCTTTATACAGATGATCTCTCTGGATCCTGGACACTCTCTCTTCATGTCCCGGGTCTTTGTAAAGCTGATGTCTCTGGATCCTAGACACTGTCTCTTCATGTCCTGCATTTTTATAGAGATGATCTCACTGGATCTGAGACATGGTCTCTTCATGTCCTGGGTCTTTGTAGAGATGAACTCTCTGGATCATAGACGCGGTCTCTTCATGTCCTGAGTCTTTGTAGAGATGATCTCTCTGAGACACGGTCTCTTCATGTCCCGGGACTTTGTAAAGCTGATGTCTCTGGATCCTAGACACTGTCTCTTCATGTCCTGCATCTTTATAGAGATGATCTCACTAGATCCTAGATGCTGTCTCTTCATGTCCCGCATCTTGATAAAGATGATCTCACTGGATCTTAGATACTGTCTCTTCATGTTCTGGGCCTTTATAAAGATGATCTCTCTGGATCCTAGATGCTGTCTCTTCATGTCCTGGGTCATTGTAGAGATGATCTATCTAGATCCTAGACGCTGTATCTTCATGTCCTGCATCTTTATAAAGATGATCTAAATGGATCTTAGATACTGTCTCTTCATGTTCTGGGCCTTTATAAAGATGATCTCTCTGGATCCTAGATCCTAGTCATTGTAGAGATGATCTCTCTAGATCCTAGACGCTGTATCTTCATGTCCTGGGTCTTTGTAGAGATGATCTCACTAGATCCTAGACACTCTCTTCATGCCCTGCATCTTTATAGAGATGAACTCATTGGATCCTAGATGCTGTCTTTTCATGTCCTATATCTTTATAGAGATGATGATAGATGGTGTCTCTTCATGTACTGGGTCTTTATACAGATGATCTCTCTGGATCCTAGATGCTGTCTCTTCATGTCCTGGGTCATTGTAGAGATGATCTCTCTAGATCCTAGAGACTGTATCTTCATGTCCTGCATCTTTATAAAGATGAGCTCACTGGATCTTAGATACTGTCTCTTCATGTTCTGGGCCTTTATAAAGATGATCTCTCTGGATCCTAGATGCTGTCTCTTCATGTCCTGGGTCATTGTAGAGATGATCTCTCTAGATCCTAGACGCTGTATCTTCATGTCCTGGGTCTTTGTAGAGATGATCTCACTAGATCCTAGACACTCTCTTCATGTCCTGCATCTTTATAGAGATTAACTCATTGGATCCTAGATGCTGTCTTTTCATGTCCTATATCTTTATAGAGATGATGATAGATGGTGTCTCTTCATGTACTGGGTCTTTATACAGATGATCTCTCTGGATCCTAGATGCTGTCTCTTCATGTCCTGGGTCATTGTAGAGATGATCTCTCTGGATCCTAGACACTGTCTCTTCATGTCCTGCATCTTTATAGAGATGATCTCACTAGATCCTAGATGCTGCCTCTTCATGTCCTGCATCTTGATAAAGATGATCTCACTGGATCTTAGATACTGTCTCTTCATGTTCTGGGCCTTTATATAGATGATCTCTCTGGATCCTAGATGCTGTCTCTTCATGTCCTGCATCTTGATAAAGATGATCTCACTGGATCTTAGATACTGTCTCTTCATGTTCTGGGCCTTTATATAGATGATCTCTCTGGATCCTAGATGCTGTCTCTTCATGTCCTGCATCTTGATAAAGATGATCTCACTGGATCTTAGATACTGTCTCTTCATGTTCTGGGCCTTTATATAGATGATCTCTCTGGATCCTAGATGCTATCTCTTCATGTCCTGCATGTTTATAAACATGATCTCACTGGATCTTAGACGCTGTCTCTTCGTGTCCTGGGCATTTATAAAGATGATCTCTCTGGATCCTAGATGCTGTCTCGTCATGTCCTGGGTCATTGTAGAGATGATCTTTCTGGATCCTAGACGCTGTCTCTTCATGTCGTGGGTCTTTGCAGAGATGATCTCACTAGATCCTAGACGCTGTCTCTTCATGATCTGCATCTTTATAGAGATGATCTCACTTGATCTTAGACGCTGTCTCTTCGTGTTCTGTGCCTTTATAAAGATGATCTCTCTGGATCCTAGATGCTGTCTCTTCATGTCCTGGGTCATTGTACAGATGGTCTCTCTGGATCCTAGACACTGTCTCTTTATGTCCTGGGTCTTTGTAGAGATGATCTCTCTTGATCTTAGAGTCTATATCTTCATGTCCTGGGTATCTGTGGAGAAGTGGAATCTGCTTCTATAGAGATAGGCCTGGACTAAGAAATATTAGCTAGGAGAGTATGTGTGGGGAAGCTCAGAAACAATTTAGATTCTGTGTGACCACAGTTTTTCTCTTTTATTTCATCTTGATTGTCTGTATTTCTCTGTTTATTGCAGCAAGTGGCCCTATCTCTATCTCTGCCTCAGTCACCCCCTTTCCCCTCTCTATCTCTGCCTGATTTTCTATTGAAATGCTTTCCTGCCCTCAATTCTCAAGTGCATTTTCTGCAGAGCTTAATGTAAGCACAACCATGTTCGATTAGCCATATTTAACACAGCAAAAAGTCTTTATTGTGTAGTGAAGCATCTTACAGATTGCCTCCTGCTCTCCCAATCATCTGAGAACTTGTCTGCTCCAGCTGCTGCAGATCACCTCCCTGCAGAACTTTAGGAGGACAACAGAGAGTGTCTTTTAAGGGAAAAATGTGTTGGACATGTAAAAAATAAATAAAATCTTGACCTTTATTCTGTAACATTTTTTCCTGAAGGGAGAAGATGAATGCGAGTTATTTGAGAATTTAGAGGTGAGAGACTATAGAGGGCCATGCCCATAGCAGAATGGTTACCAGGTAGTTTAAAAGACAGACAGATGTCAGCGGGGGACGGACACAAGATCCCTGTAGTCTTGACCGGGAGGCAGGACAGTCCCTGGACGAGTGACTGGAGGCAGGTCTGGCTCCGAAGCAGGTGTCAGGACAGGCTCTGGACCCAGGGGCAGGACCGAATCTGGAGGAGGAGCAGGAAGCAGGGCTGGCCGAGGGGCAGGAAGCAGGATGAAGCGTAGATGATTAACGGTAGGCAGGTCTGTCGCTGGAGGGGGAGAGGGAGGCAGGTCTGTCCCTGAAGGAGGAGCGGGAGGTAAGTCTGTCCTTGAAGGAGTGTAGGCAAGTCTGGCCCTGGAGGAGGAGCTGGAGACAGGTCTGGCCCTGGAGGAGGAGCGGGAGGAAGAACGTGCTTTAGAAGTCAGGACAGGCTCTGGAGATAAGTTGGACCGAATCTGGAGGAGACTCTGGAGTCAGGACAGTTTCTGTAGAAGGTGAATCAGGATAATCTTATGGACAAGGTGCAGGAGATTAGGACAATGGCTGCAGGAGTGGATGGTAGGACAAGGTCTTGAGAAGAGAATGGGCTTTGGAGAGGCAGCAGGAAGCAGGGTAGGCTGAGGAAAGAATCAGGAGGCAGGTCAGGCGCTGGAGAAGTTTTAGTTGGGAATGACACTGGAGTTAGAGTAAGAGGCAATATGGTGTGGACTTTCGGAGAGGATCAGAAGAACAGTCCTGGAGGTGGAACCAAAAAGAAGTAGGCAAGATGGTCTGCTCTTTGGGGAGCATGAGGATGCAGCACATGCTCTAGAGAAGGATCACGCAGCAGAACAGACTTTGGAGGCTTTAAAAAGGCTCAGGATAAAGATTAAGAAGCCGAGCGTACACAGTCCATCGCACAGGGGCAGAGCTTACACAGTCCAGTGCACAGGAGCAGAGCTTACACAGTCCAGCACACAGGATCAGAGCGTACACAGTCCGGCGCACAGGAGCAGAGCGTACACAGTCCAGCGCACACAGTGCAGTGCACATAAGCAGAGCGTACACAGTCTGGCGCAGAGGAACAGAGTGTACATAGTCCAGCGCACAGTAGCAGAGTGTACACAGTCCGGCGCACAGGAGCAGAGCGTACACAGTCCAGCGCACAGGAGCAGAGAGTACACAGTCTGGCGCACAGGAGCAGAGCGTACACAGTCCGGCGCACAGGAGCAGAGCGTACACAGTCCGGCGCACAGGAGCAGAGCGTACACAGTCCGGCGCACAGGAGCAGAGCGTACACAGTCCGGCGCACAGGAGCAGAGCGTACACAGTCCGGCGCACAGGAGCAGAGCCTACACAGTTTGGCGCACAGGAGCAGAGCGTACACGGTCCAGGGCACATAAGCAGAGCGTACACAGTCCGGCACACAGGAGCAGAGCGTACACAGTCCAGCGCACAGGAGCAGAGCGTACACAGTCCGGCACACAGGAGCAGAGCGCACACAGTGCAGTGCACATAAGCAGAGCGTACACAGTCTGGCGCAGAGGAACAGAGTGTACATAGTCCAGCGCACAGTAGCAGAGTGTACACAGTCCGGCGCACAGGAGCAGAGCGTACACAGTCCAGCGCACAGGAGCAGAGAGTACACAGTCTGGCGCACAGGAGCAGAGCGTACACAGTCCGGCGCACAGGAGCAGAGCGTACACAGTCCGGCGCACAGGAGCAGAGCGTACACAGTCCGGCGCACAGGAGCAGAGCGTACACAGTCCGGCGCACAGGAGCAGAGCGTACACAGTCCGGCGCACAGGAGCAGAGCCTACACAGTTTGGCGCACAGGAGCAGAGCGTACACGGTCCAGGGCACATAAGCAGAGCGTACACAGTCCGGCACACAGGAGCAGAGCGTACACAGTCCAGCGCACAGGAGCAGAGCGTACACAGTCCGGCGCACAGGAGCAGAGCGTACACAGTCCAGTGCACAGGAGCAGAGCGTACACAGTCCAGTGCACATAAGCAGAGCGTACACAGTCCACTGTTTATACTCTGTGACATTCCACAGTCCGGCCATGGTGCCTCACTCCCTCCTCGTGGTGTGGGGTAGAGGTTGGGCGCAGCGTTCTGCTCATGTTCTTCTGGGCAGCAATGAGCAGCGATCTGTGATCATTGCATATAACGTGATATTAGAGCCTATGAAGCGGCTGCAGATTCCCAGGAGACTGTAATTCATATGCCATTAATGCAGCGTCTGCGGCTCCTGCACAGGGTGAATGCAGAGTCTCCCAGATGCACTATCCATCAGCAGCGCTGTATGATGGAGGGGAAATCATTTCTCCATGGCCTGTGTTTCCATTTGTTTTTCCCTGTGTTGCTATGTCTTGAGTGCCTGAGGGGGCTTCTGATGTGAGTGTCTGTAGCCCCCTCCTCTCCCTCCCTTGCTCCCTGCAGGCCGCTTGATTTCATGTTTCTACGTGCTGAGGCCAATAGACTAAAGTGTTCCATTTCCCCTGAGTTTTCCCCTGGGCCGCCTACTGTAATCGCACACTTTAGCTGGGCATAGAGCCGTGTCTACATGCAGGTTACATGAACGCTGAATGTCTGTTACCACAAGGGACAGAGATCTTCACATGGAAAAGACAGCGAGCACAGGGGCATGCTGGGAAAGAGCAGGAACAGCAGGCACATTTCTGTGACCTTGATATGTATGAGGCGGTCATGGCGCCGGGTCCATCCGGGGGTCCCTCCACCTTAGGCTGCTTTCACACATCAGTTTTTTGCCATCAGTCACAATCCGTCTAATGTTGGAAATAACAGGAGAAAACTTACAGAAATCATCTAACTTGGTAGTCTGCTTTCTGCTCCCTGAGGGTAGGATGAATGTAGATTGGATCACACCAGCTCGGTTGCCCCCATTACAGTATGTGAACACGTTTTTTAGGTATCAGGTCTACTTTATAGCTTTGGCCTGGAGGGCAGGTTTGCAGACCAGCCCCACAGGTTAATATCATAATTGCTTGGTTTTTGATTAGACCATGGCCGCGCCCCCCAATGAATATATTATTTTCTCTTGAGATCCTTTGTGTAACAACTCTCACAGAGATACTATCAGGCCGTAATTAACATCTCTCTAGGTGTCAAATGTTACCTTTCTTCTTGGCTTCTAGCAGGACCCCCTGGTGAGATTGGAGACAGAATTCTACTTGTCCCAGGAAAATACATATTAACACCTGGGTGCGTACCTACAGCCTTCAGGACAGATGTTCCTAGTCACACAAAACCTATACATAAGGTCACTGCACGCACACACACACACACACACACACACACACACACACACACACACACACACACACACACACACACACACACACACACACGCTAAGAGAATGGAAATTCTCACAAGGCTTTACCAAAGATCTTTATATCTTACCCCAAAAACGCTAAGTAAGTCATCCCCTAAGTTGCATAATAGATTGTGCAAGTGCTCTGAACCATGCTTATCGACACCTAAAGTGTCTTCCTCAAGGTCAACAGCAATCCGTCACTAATACAAGTCTATGAGAAAAAAAACGGATCCGGCGGCAACTTTTGCCGGATCCTTTTGTTTCTAAATTCACCGGATTGTGCCTGACGGCAAAAAACTGATGTGTGAAAGCAGCCTTATCTTATTCCCCATGTCCGTCATGTGCTGTGACAAGAGTAGGTCATGGACGTGATATATGTCATGACTTATGTCACCTCGTCATTGGGAAGCCAATTATTCGGGGTGATCATTACTAGTTGGTGGCGTTTTCCGTGTGGCGATTGAGGCTTTAGATGACGTGTGAGGCTTTATACACATGTTCTCTAACCTTTTTGTCACCTATTTGCTGTGTGCACTGGACTCAGGACCATGATTTGCTTTTTCCTTTTTTTTTTATCACCAGTTTGTTATTTTGCGGCCCTCATACTCATTAAAGGTGGCCTCTTTCACACTTCCGTCGGGACTCTCCTGTCCTGCTGCGTCGCCGAGACGTAGCGACGGACGTTAACAAAATAGTGTCAAAACGTTTGTGACGGGTGCACTGGGCCCGTCTTTCTGACGGACCCGTCGAGGCTATGTGCACCTGTTGTGTATGCGTCTTTGCAGCGGTTTTCTGCTGCAAAAGCGCATACACAACACAAACCAGGTTATAAATAATTTAAAAAATTAAAAATCGCAATATTCTCACCTACCGGCGTCCCGCGCAGCATTACCGATGCTCCTGGCAGCTAGCGTTCCTAGTAATACATTGCAAAATCTCGCGAGAAGTCGCGGTCTCGCAAGACCGCGACTTCTCGCGAGATTTTGCAATGTATTACTAGGAACGCTAGCTGCCAGGAGCATCGGTAACGCTGCGCGGGACGCCGGTAGGTGAGAATATTGCGATTTTTAATTTTTTAAATTATTTTTATTATATCTTGTTACTATTGATGCTGCATAGGCAGCATCAATAGTAAAAAGAGAAAGAGAGCGAGCGCGAGAGAATTTCCCTGATGGGAAATTCTTCCACGCATGCTCAGTTTGAAAAGACGGACACAGGTAGTGGGATCTCCTGAGGATGGGTCGGCTATACAGATCGGTATCTCTGTCTTTTGCTCTTAGCATGTAATCTCGGCAGATTTGGTCATTTTAGCTTCCCATTCCTCATGCGCCTTGCGCAGATTGTCCTTGTGTTTGTGGCCCTTCTGCTGCCCCAGGATTCAGAAATGATCGGCGGCCTTTTTCGGCTGTTTGTATGGAGTGGTGATTGGGTTACCTTTTCCCTGTCCTTTCTGGGGTTTTTTCACTTTTGGGCCATCCATGTTCTGTGTCCTCAGGTCCGAGCATCTCCCTCCAGCACAGATCTCCTTCATCAATGATAGTTATTGTAATGGAAATGTCATTGCCGTGATGTGCTGTACCACCAGCAGGTATCTAGCCTGCCATTCTTTTGGTCTAACACCTCTTTTCTATTTACCCGGCAGCAAGAGAGGAGAACGTGGCCACCTTCCGTGGCTCTGAGTATTTATGTTACGACCTGTCCCAGAATCCAATCCAAAGCAGCAGCGATGAAATTACCTTGTCCTTCAAAACCCGACAGAGAAATGGGCTCATCCTCCACACCGGCAAGTCTGCAGACTACGTCAACCTGGCACTGAAGGGTGGTGCCGTCTCGCTGGTCATCAATCTGGGCTCTGGTGCCTTTGAGGCCATCGTGGAACCAGCCAACGATAAGTTCAACGATAATGAGTGGCATGACGTGAAGGTGACTCGGAACCTGCGCCAGGTAAGGAGGTCGTGGTAACACTGGTGGGCCAGGTTAGAGGCCAGCGGGTACTATGACTCTGTACATGGTCTACCAGGAGGGCGATGATCAGGGCTGTGTGCTAGACCCGTGCACAGAGGACATTGGGAACTTGAGGCTTGTGAGCCAGGGCCCTGCTGTCAGCAGTGGTCTGTAGTGTAAGGAGCCAGACTTACACCATCCTGATCCTCATACTGCGGTGTATAAGGACCACTAGATAGAACCATGCCCACGAGGCGAAGTGTAGGTAATCTGCAGAGATCTGCTCACCTAGGAGTAGGGATCTTTATGCAAATGCTGAGAGAGACTGATAGAGATATATAGAGATAGGACAGGAATGCAGGCGGGTGAGCGGCCCGGGGGTCCTGACTGCCGCCATCACGAGAGGTGTAGAAAATAGACCCTTTTGGGGAGAGTGTGTCCAGTCACTGACCCCTACACTCGCCCTCTTGAGGTGCTACTTACCTCTTGTAGCCATTGGTGCTACTACAAAGGTGCAGGTCCATGAGGACACGTCGGGGGCTGTACTGAGACGATGACTGTGAATTTCTGCGTTATGGTGACTCATTCTGGAAAGGCTTGTGCAGGACGGGAGCGTAAGTATGAGGAGTGCGGGAAGCCATAACGGGCAAAGTGTGAGTGTGTGTGGAGGGGGCGGCGCGGAGAATGGCGGCTACAGCGGAGGATTAACCCCTAACCATTCATGTAATGTGTCATTGCTACTAACCAGCTCCTCTCCACAGTGTACTAACATCCTAACTGATCACCTTTGTTTTATCTGTTCTCTTTTATTTTCTCGTTATTTTGCGTTGTTGGATCTGACGACCCTTCTGTTCACAGTTATTCAATTTGCTTTTTTTTCCCCCCACTTTTCCGCAAAGCACTCAGGCATTGGACACGCTATGGTAAACAAACTACATTGTCTGGTAGATATCATTCTTATTGTCTAATAATACTCTGGATTTGCGGTGTGGTTTTTCCTTTCTCTTTTTCTTCACATCTTCAATGTCTCCTTTGATTTCACCCCCCACGTCCGCCATGGAAACAATAAATATTCTGTCTGTACTGTACGTATCTGTAGATACGTGACAGATATATGTTATCTAGAGCCCCCCTCTGGCATTCTCACTTTACCATCCTCCACCCAGACCCCCTTTCCCCCGGAGCCCCTCGCACCTCATGTCATTTGTTTGACTGGTCCGTGTCTGATGGTCTAAAGGAAGACACTGTTGCCTAGAGGATCGGCAGTGGTCCTGGGCCAGAGGGCCCCTAGTAATGCCACCTGATGGGCCCCATTACTTCTCTGCATGCTATGTGTCTCCATGTTGGCAGGGAAGGCTGGAGTGCTGGCGAGGGCGGAGATCCGTGTACTTTATTAAATTTTTTTTTCCCACCCAATTATTACTTTGAGACATCACCTTTCTTACAAATATCAAAACTTGTAAAATTATAGCCCCCCTCTCCCAGGAACCCCATTGCCTAAGTGAACATTAATTACTGAAAATTCACCAACAATTAGAGGTCACAGAAGTGCTGCCACTCCACCTCATCCCATTACTACTGATGACGGTAAGTGGTACGTGTTGCTGGATATTGCAGAATGCGGGGAATGAAGGGCTGTATATGTCAGGTTAGTGCTGGAATCCTTACACAGATAAAACGCCTGTAGTGTCAGTCACACATATCCATCACTCACCTCTGCTTGTTGGGAAGGTTATTTATGGCCCCTCTATCATCCACTCTCCATTACACCGGACAATATGTGGAAATGCCCAATGCCTTTTATGTTGACATTGAGGAGGATATCAGCTATGAAAACATTTGAGCGGTTAGTATTTTTGTGATGGAGCACATCGTAGGTGTGTGGTCCAGCCTTGTGTACGAGGCTTCATCCTCTGCATAGTCTGAGGTGGTCCCTTAGTAAGTCTGGAGAGGTCCTAGCTCCTTGGACAGTGGTGGAGATGTACAGACGTGATCTCATCCTCAGTACTTGGGATGTCTTGCTGCTTGTAGGGTTCTCTGTGCTCTTTGACGAGGGACCTCTGACTCCACAGCCGATCAGCACTCCAGCCTTCCCATCTCCATCTCTC
This sequence comes from Ranitomeya variabilis, assembly GCF_051348905.1. Classification (NCBI taxonomy): domain Eukaryota; kingdom Metazoa; phylum Chordata; class Amphibia; order Anura; family Dendrobatidae; genus Ranitomeya; species Ranitomeya variabilis. Next base: position 715,021,797 of record NC_135232.1, on the reverse strand, counting down.
CCTTTTAAACTAACGTGTTGCCTCTCCATCCTCATGTGTCATCACTTGCGCGGCTGGTTGAGGACTTGTAGCGGTGGGGGAGTGGACCTTTAGGCATGCGTGGATGAGCAGCTCTTCCTTCCTCTCAGGACTAGTGAGAATTGGGTAAAGGAGTCCCGAGAACGTCCTTCCTGCTCTCCAGACTCCGGTCCCCACTCCTCCTTTTTTAATGGTGGTCTCCTTGGCTTGTTGGAATTGCCATCCTTTGGGGCTCTTTTTCCAGTGGTGGGCTGTGTAGTTGTTTGTGGTGCTATTAAGGGTTGTTGTGAATGTATATGGAATTAGTCAGTGAAGGGTTAAGCTCATAACTTCAGGTGCTTCTAGAGTCGTAGTCCGAGCTGCTGAACACATGCACTGATCTGATACTGGACATCCATCGTATCCAAATCTGCCCCCACCATCCCCTGTGCAGCTATGTGCTGGCCCCGTGGCACAGTGCCGCAAAGATTGGCATCTCATCTGCCTTATCCCGCTGTATTGTGCTCTATCTGGGTCCTTATAAAAGCCTACTAATTGTGCGTATCATGTGTTCAGCCGGCTATTTTCCTGGGACATGGCATTTCATATTCCGGAGAGGCCACTGAGGGGTTACATGCTGTTTCCTACCATTTATCAGCTGTCTCTCATGATGAAGGGCTTCCTGGGTGAATTGTGAGGTGCGGTAAGTATTTATATTTGCAGGGCATTCGGGCAGCATGTTTCCTCTTCAGGGGCAACGTTCTCCAGGGGAACATGAAATGCTCGGCTGATGGACGGTTCGTAGGGGTTGGTCTTGTGTCGGGTTCTAGTCCCTTCGTCCAGTGTCGGCAGCTGGGGAGGATGATGTGATTGGTCATCCAAATCCAGACCACGTGACAATGAAAGAAAAGTTTTTACCTTATTCTTCACCAAGACCAGGGTGTTATCTCGCTCCTGCTCTGCGGAGGGCATTGCTCAGAGTCATGTTGTGTCGCTTTCTTCCCATAAGGTAACAATATCCGTGGATGGGATTCTAACTACCACCGGATACACTCAAGAGGACTACACCATGTTGGGGTCCGATGACTTCTTTTATGTTGGGGGCAGCCCCAGCACTGCAGACTTACCAGGGTCCCCTGTCAGTAACAACTTCATGGGCTGCTTAAAGGAGGTGAGTGACGATGTGAGACGCCCAGAATTACACCACACGTCTTACTGTTTCCATCACATGTTATTAGCTGAATGCAGAAACTCGTGGACTTTATCTTTCGAAGATGCAGAAAGCAGGATGGAGATAGTCTCCAAAAAGCTGTCCGTGGGTTGCGGGAGGGACATGGGTACTGTGATATGGTCAGTCTTGGGCGGGGTTTATGCTGGTGAGCATGTTACATAGTACTGTAGCTTTATTACAGACTGTGCTGCCTGTGAGTAGAGAGCAATAGCTGGATGGGCCACATATTTTTTTTGACGGCAGTTGATCTATTTAATTTCTTCAAATTGCAATACATTTATTTGGCTCGTCAGCAACTGCAGGAGTCAGATTAATGTGAATTTTTCTGTGCTTGTGTTCTGACTTTCAGTCCTTGTGCAGATTACTTTGCCCCCTCTGCATGCATGTGGTTCTGGCCAACCTCTCTTTATGTGCAAGTGGCTCTGCCCACTTCTCCGCATGGCCTTGGCCTACCTCTCCGCTTCATGCAATTGGCTATGCATCCCCGTCCATGTGCACATGGCTCTAGCCCTTTCTCTTCGCATGAACATGGCCCGGGCCACTGTTTCTCCGCTTGCACATGAACCTGTCCCCCCTCTCTGCGCATGCATGAGACCCTGTCTCTCTCCACGTGCATATGGCCCTGCCCCCATCTTCTACTTATGCACATTGCCCCACCCCCTCTCTTCGTGCTCAAGGCCTTAGCGCCCTCTCCTTCTTTTGCATGTTGCCTTACCCACCATTTCAAGTGCCTTGTTCTCCCCCCTCCTCCTCGTGGATGTTGCTCTTTCCCTCACTCTCCTCCTTGTTTGTGTCGCTCTGTCCCCCTCTCTTTTTCGTCGACATCGCTCTGTCCCCCCTTCCTTCTCCTCGTGGACGTCGCTCTGTCTACTTTCTCTTCTTCTTGGACAACGCTCTGTCCACCCTCTTCCTCGTGGACGTCACTCTGTCCACCCTCTCTTCCTTGTGGACGTCACTCTGTCCACCCTCTCTTCCTCGTGGATGTCGCGCTGTCCACCCTCCCTTCCTTGTGGACGTCGCTCTGTCCACCCTCCCTTCCTCATGGACGTCACTCTGCCCTCCTGTTCTCGTGGATGTCGCTCTGCCCTCCTCTTCTCGTGGATGTCGCTCTGCCCCCTCTTCTCGTGGATGTTTCTCTGCCCCCGTCTTCTCCTCGTGAATGTTGCTCTGCCCTCCTGTTCTCCTCGTGGATGTTGCTTTGCTTCCTCTTCTCATGGATTTTGCTCTGCCCCTCTTCTCATGCATGTGGCTCTGCCCCCGCTTCTCCTCGTGCATATTTCTCTGCCCCCTCCTTTCCTCATGGATGTTGCTCTGCCCCCCACTTCGCCTGGTGGATGTTTCTCTGCCCTCTCTCTTCTCCTCGTGGATGTTGCCCTGTTCCCCTCTTCTCTTTGTGGATGTTTCTCTGCCCCCCCCCCTTCTCGTAAATGTCGCTCTGCCCCCCCTCTTCTCCTCTTGAATGTCGCTCTGCCCTCTTCCGCTCGTGGATGTTACTCTGCCCTCCTTTTCTTCTCTTGAATGTTTCTCTGCCCCCATCTTCTCCTCTTGGATGTTGCTCTGCCCCCCTCTTCTCCCCGTGCATGTCGCTCTGCCCCTCTTCTCCTCGTGCATGTTTCTCTGCCTCTCGTCCTTTCTTCATGGATGTTCCTCTGCCCTCCTCTTCTCCTCATGAATGTTGCTCTGCCCCCCTCTTCTCCTTGTAGATATTTCTCTGCTCCCCTCTTCTCTTGGATATTGCTCTTCCCCCTTCTTCACCTCTTGGATGTTGCTCTGCCCTTCCCTTCTCCTCGTGGATGTTGCTCTGCCCCCCTGTTATCCTCATGAATGTCGCTCTGCCCCTCTCTTCTCCTTGTGGATGTTGCTTTGCCCTCCTCTTCTCCTCGTGGATGTCACTCTGCCCCCCTCTTTTCCTCGTAGATATTTCTCTGCTCCCCTCTTCTCCTCTTGGATATTGCTCTTCCCCCTTCTTCACCTCTTGGATGTTGCTCTGCCCTTCTCTTCTCCTCGTGGATGTTACTCTGCCCCCCTCTTTTCCTTGTGGATATCGCTCTGCCCCCTTCTTCACCTCTTGGATGATGCTCTGCCCTCCTCTTCTCCTTGTGGATGTTGCTCTGCCCCCCTCTTCTCGTTGTGGATATCGCTCTGCCCCCCTCTTCTCCTCGTGGATGTTGCTCTGCCTCCCTTTTATTATTATTATTATTATTATTATTTATTATTATTATTATAGCGCCATTTATTCCATGGCGCTTTACATGTGAGGAGGGGTATACATAATAGAAACAGGTACAATAATCTTGAACAATAGAAGTCATAACTGGTACACGAGGAGAGAGGACCCTGCCCGCGAGGGCTCACAATCTACAAGATCCTCCTGGATGTTGCTCTGCCCCCCTCTCTTCCTTGTTCATGTTGCTCTGCCCTCTTTTCCTCGTGGATGTTGCTCTACCCTGTTCTTTTCCTCGTGGATGTTGCTCTGCCCTCCTCTTCTCCTTGCGGATGTTGCTCTGCCCTCCTCTTCTCCTTGTGGATAGTCTGCCCCCCTCTACTCCTCATGGATGTTGCTCTACCATCCTTTTCTCCTGGTAGATGTTGCTCTGGGGTCAAAAGTGTTTACATGGAAACCGCCCATAACTCACCATAATGTCAGCTCTGTAATTTTCCTGCCTTCCCCCCCTTTGGATTGGGGGGGGGGGCGTCGTTGGTAACAGTCTGAATATGACTTCACTGATCTCATTTCTTTCTGTGTGGGGGGCCACAAGCTCTCAGTATGGGGCCACAAGCTCTCAGCTTGGGAGGCCGCAAGCTTTGTGTGGGGACACACAAGCTGTCAGCGTGGGGAGACACAAGCTGTCAGGGTGGGGGGCCACAAGCTGTCAGCAAGTTCTCAGTGTGGGGGGGACACAAGCAATCATTGTGGGGGGGACACAAGCTGTCAGCATGGGGTGCCATAAGCTCTGTGTGGGGGGGCTCACAAGCTGTCAGTGTGGGGTGTCACAAGCTGTCAATGTGGGGGGGCCATAAGCTCTGTGTGGGGGGGGTCACAAGCTGTCAGTGTGGGGGTACACAAGCTGTCAGCGTGGGGGCCACAAGCTCTCAGTGTGAGCGACACGAGCTGTCAGTGTGGGGGGACACAATCTTACTGTGTGGGGGGACACAAGCTTTCAGCCTGGGGGGGCACAAGCTCTCAGTGTTGGGGACACAAGCTCTCAGTGTGGGGGGCCACAAGCTCTCAGCGTGGGGGGACACAAGTTCTCTGTGGGGTGACACGTGCTCTCCGTGTGGGGGGACACAAGCTCTCAGTGTAGGGGGCCACAAGCTCTCAGTGTAGGGGGCCACAAGCTGTCAGCATGGGGTGCCATAAGCTCTGTGTGGGGGGGGGGGGCTCACAAGCTGTCAGTGTGGGGGTCACAAGCTGTCAGCGTGGGGGTACACAAGCTGTCAGTGTGGGGGCCACAAGCTCTCAGTGTGGGCGTCACGAGCTGTCAGTGTGGGGGGACACAATCTTACTGTGTGGGGGGACACAAGCTTTCAGTCTGGGGGGGGCACAAGCTCTGTGTTGGGGACACAAGCTCTCAGTGTGGGGGGCCACAAGCTCTCAGCGTGGGGGGACACAAGTTCTCTGTGGGGTGACACGTGCTCTCCGTGTGGGGGGACACGAGCTCTCAGTGTGGGGGGCCACAAGCTCTCAGCGTGGGCGGACACAAGTTCTCTGTGGGGTGACACGTGCTCTCCGTGTGGGGGGACACAAGCTTTCAGTCTGGGGGGGCACAAGCTCTCAGTGTTGGGAACACAAGCTCTCAGTGTGGGGGTCACAAGCTCTCAGCGTGGGGGGACACAAGTGCTCTGTGGGGTGACACGTGCTCTCCGTGTGGAGGGACACAAGCTCTCAGTGTGGGGGGCCACAAGCTGTCAGCATGGGGTGCCATAAGCTCTGTGTGGGGGGGGCTTACAAGCTTTCAGTGTGGCGGTACACAAGCTGTCAGCGTGGGGGCCACAAGCTCTCAGTGTGGGCTACATGAGCTGTCAGTGTGGGGGGGACATGATCTTACTGTATGGGGGGACACAATCTTTCACTCTGGGGGGGGGACACAAGCTCTCAGTGTTGGGGACACAAGCTCTCAGTGTGGGGGGCCACAAACTCTCAGCGTGGGGGGACACAAGCTGTCAGGCTGGGGGACACAAGTTCTCTGTGGGGTGACACGTGCTCTCCGTGTGGGGGAACACAAGCTCTCAGTGTGGGGGGACACGAGCTCTCAGTGTGGGGGGCCACAAGCTGTCAGGGTGGGGGTTGCTATGATGGACTCTATTGCTGCATCTGTCTGGAGGTACCGTAAATGTTTCTGGTGCTGGTGCTATGACCCCTGCTGGCTGCGAATGGTAGTGACACCCAGATGACATAATAAGCAGGAGCAGAGCTGTGATATTTCTAGATCCTGGAAGTTAAGGATGTTCCTGTTAATAAGGAGACGTCGGTGGGCAATACTTGCAGACAGATGGTCGTGTATAATCTATACGTAAGTGACAGTTGATGTACAGTGGTAGAATGTGAACACTTTTCTGAGCATCTCCTAATGGCGTCCAAGTCATGGGTGCGTGGATACAAACTAGGGATTAAAGAATTTGCATCCCCTCTCTTCTTCGGCGGTGGTCCGGTGCTGTGACCAGTGGTCCTTCTCATTGACGTTTCCAGTTCACAGCAGCAGCCAGTCCGAGTCCTCAGCAGTACCATAGCAAAAAATTTATGGCACTGAGCCGGCTGTGCACTGATGTGACTGCCACTGATGGGCAGCAGCTTTCATATGCTGCCACTTGTAAGAAGACCAAAGGACCACCGGAGCGAGCATTTGTGTTGGATCGCGGGGGAAGAGATACTCGGTGTTCCTCGGTGAGGTTATCACAAATAAGTCCTGTCCTCGTCACACGGTGAAAACCTCACTTTCTAACACATTTTGTTGCAATTTTTCGCCATTTTCAAGATATTTATTTGATTTCTCTGAATGGGGAATTTCCTTGAAGCTGAACACTGATCTCCTACTCACAGCTTGGGGTTTGTTACAGTTGTGTCCAGTCTTGGCAACTTTTCATTACACAATTATTAAAGACTATCGTGTAATAACATTTTTTATATATTATAGAAGCAGCTGTGTGATGCTGATTGCCAGGGTCCTGAGACCTCCAGCCGTCCATCAGAACACTTCTCTGAATGTGTACTTCTTGCATGAGCGCCCCACAAAGGCTTATAATATTAGCATTACTACTGAGTCCATACACCGCTTTCTTCAAATAAGTTTTTGAGGGGTCAGTGAGGTCTCAGGACTCAGACCCCACTGATCAACCATGAAATGTTAATAAATGATAGTCACCACCATTTACCGCTATTTAAATACTTCTTACTGTGCAATAAATGTTGTGATGATAATTATCAGTGACTGATTAATGCTTATATAGATGGGCTCTGCGCTGGGGTTGGTGGGGTGATGTGGGCTCTCCCAGCTGTCTCTTCGTCTGATATTCCCCACTGTATGTGTCAGTGGCCCCTCCAGTCGATGAGCTTCATGCGGAACTTGTGTCAGTTTCTTGCTTCATGTCCCCTCTTCTTTGCACTGCAGGTGGTCTATAAAAACAATGACATTCGCTTGGAGCTTTCTCGATTGGCAAGAATTGGGGACACAAAAATGAAGATCTACGGAGATGTGGTATTTAAGTGTGAGAACGTGGCTACTCTGGACCCCATCAGCTTCGAGAGCCCAGAAGCCTACATCAGCCTGCCCAAGTGGAACACGAAACGCATGGGTTCCATATCCTTCGACTTCCGCACCACAGAGCCCAACGGCCTCATCCTCTTTACACACGGAAAGCCACAGGACAGGAAGGACGTGAGGAGTCAGAAGAACACCAAAGTGGACTTTTTTGCAGTGGAGTTGTTGGATGGCCATCTGTACCTTCTGCTAGACATGGGCTCAGGGACAATAAAGGTAAAGGCCACCAGCAAAAAGGCGAACGATGGCGAGTGGTGTCATGTGGACATCCAGCGGGACGGACGGTCGGGTAGGTAATCAGGTCCTCTATGGCCTGTGCTTTGCTCCATGATCTGGTCAGTGTGTGTGTGTGTGTGTGTGTGTGTGTGTGTGTGTGTGTATATATGTATATATGTATGTATATAGAGACTCAAAAAAGAGGCAGCACTCCATAGTTTTAGAGAAAAATGTGGAAGGTTTAATCGACCCCCATAGCCGGGCGACGTTTCAGCTCCATCTGAGCCTTTATCAAGCAGTGAGTAACCATACCTGATGTCTATTTATATGTGTCTCAACAAATGTTACATTGAATCCAATTATAATTTACATTCAATTAGTGCTTACAAAACATATACAATATTCATTATTCATTTGTATTTGTATCCAGTGCTCATATATAAAGTGCCTTGTGCTTATGTGCATTAAGAACCTAACTTTATATTGCCCCTCAGATTATCCTGATTCGTTACTTGCGATCATAAAATCAATAAATATCTCATTATTAATTGCATTATGCATATATTATAATCCACTCACCATGGACTCATGGAGGACGATATATTTGTAAGTCGGCGTTCCCTGACGCTTACTGCGCATGTCTCAAGCGCATCATCATATTGGAATGCCACATCGGCCAATGGGGCGCTCCGTGTGGCATTTTACTCACGGCGCATGCGCAGTAGCGCTAAACATCGCCATATTGGTAGTGGCTTCTTACCTTCTTATAACCTTTGTCCCTAGCGCCTGCGCAGTAGCTACGTCTTATAACTTGCACTATCAGCGCTCGTACTATAGTGCATATTGTACCTGCACTGGCGCTGTAGTACAAAAGGCGCCTTGTTGGTTTAGCCTTCATACACATTGCTGTCTGGCCATAAAGAATTTTTATTATATAAAAAGCAGAATGGATCCATCACCAAATCAAATATTTATTAAGCGATATATATAAATATTATATTATTTCATGTTATTTGAAGGGCTTAAAGAACTATTTAAGGTGCATATGTTTTTTTATATTTATTTTTCAGGCTAAAAATAAGAATATAAGATGCAAAAATGTATCTTGGCTCCACGGACTACCATATATCAAAACAGCCTCCGTGAGCCAATAGAGTCACTCTGCCCCTCAGTTGTCCCTCCGGACCAAAGTGTTGCAACCATGACATCTATATGATACCAGCATCATGTGTTTTTATATTTGTTTTTCAAACTTAAGGGGGCTATATAAGATGCAAAAATGTATCCTGGCTCCACGGATGACTGCATATTAAAGCAGCCTCCATCAGCCAATAGAGTCACTCTGCCCCTCAGTTGTCCCTCCGGACCAAAGTGTTGCAACCATGACATCTATATGATACCAGCATCATGTGTTTTTATATTTGTTTTTCAAACTTAAGGGGGCTATATAAGATGCAAAAATGTATCCTGGCTCCACGGATGACTGCATATTAAAGCAGCCTCCATCAGCCAATAGAGTCACTCTGCCCCTCAGTTGTCCCTCCGGACCAAAGTGTTGCAGCCATGACATCTATATGATACCAATAACATTGTCCCGGTACACCTATCTCGTATTTCAAAGACAATTTACACCTTAGTTGTTTTTATGTCATTTATTATAATTCAGTGATTAATCCACTCCAAATATGTATACTCAATAGCCTAACAGCAAAGTACATAGAGGAATATTTAAATATATTTGAAGATAATAATAAAAAATAAAAAATAATAAAGAAGTAATAATGTTAATTTGGAATCTTTGTCCTCCATGTGCCTCATTCTTTACGGGTGAGATTTTTTTTCAGGAATTAACATCTGATGGGCAAAAAATAAGATAAAATTACAGATATGAAATATTCAATATGTCTATCTTAAAAACATCTGGGTCCCAAACATACATAGCGAAGAATGTTAGTACATACCTCCCTATAACACCGTATAAATATTAAAGTCTGCGTTTAAACCTTTTGGTTTGAGTGTTTTCAGCTCATAAATCCATTTGAGCTCCTTCTTTTTTTAAAATCTGTTCCCTATTACCTCCCCTCCTCTGGATTGGGACCACATCAATTATCCTACATTTCAGATCTTTCTCCCGATGATTACATTCCATGAAGTGTTTGGGAACTGGGAGATCCATTCTTTTCTTCCTAATAGTGTACCTATGCTGATTCATCCGAACCTTAAATGCGCATATTGTCTCCCCTACATACCAAAGATTACATGGACAAGATAAAAGGTATATTACATGGTCTGTATCACATGTCAGGAACTCTTTTATTTGATAGATTTTACCTGTTTCTGGGTGCTCAAAAGTAGGACCCTTTACCATGTGAGTGATCGAGTCAATACCGCTGAGTCAAAGAAATGCAATTCCTTGATGTATTGGTTCTACAAGAAAACAATGAGTTGATCACAAAACTCTATGTTAAGAAAATAGATAGAAATAATTTGTTAATATACGACAGTTAACTTCCACGCAAAATGATCGAGTCAATACCGCTGAGTCAATTGTTAAGGGTGCGCCGAATTGTCAAAAAGGAGGAAGATGTGGATGAAGCATTAGAGTTATTAATAAGAAAATTTACAGAGAGAGGGTACCCCAAAAAACTATTGAGGTTGGCCAAAGAGAATGTAAAAAAGAGAGATAGAAAGGCATTGATCATGAAAGATACGAACGATAGAAAACGGATTAACCGTGTCCCCTTTGTAAGTATGTATGTAGAGGAAAGCAGGGAGGTGACTAACATTATCTCAAAACATTGGAGTATGCTGGGTAGGTGCCACCCGGAAATAAGTGAATTTTCAATGCCACCACTATACTCCTATAAAAGAAGTAAAAACATAGGGGATTATCTAGTAAAGTCAGACATTGGGCCATTGGTAAGAAATCAACAATTGACATTAACAGGCAGAAAGAAAAGGGGTTGCTTTCCCTGTTTGTCTTGTGTCAACTGCACTCACATGGTAAAGTGTCCTACTTTTGAGCACCCAGAAACAGGTAAAATCTATCAAATAAAAGAGTTCCTGACATGTGATACAGACCATGTAATATACCTTTTATCTTGTCTATGTAATCTTTGGTATGTAGGGGAGACAATATGCGCATTTAAGGTTCGGATGAATCAGCATAGGTACACTAGGAAGAAAAGAATGGATCTCCCAGTTCCCAAACACTTCATGGAATGTAATCATCAGGAGAAAGATCTGAAATGTAGGATAATTGATGTGGTCCCAAACCAGAGGAGGGGAGGTAATAGGGAACAGATTCTAAAAAAAGAAGGAGCTCAAATGGATTTATGAGCTGAAAACACTCAAACCAAAAGGTTTAAACGCAGACTTTAACCCCTTCACCCCCAAGGGTGGTTTGCACGTTAATGACCGGGCCAATTTTCTGACCACTGTCCCTTTATGAGGTTATAACTCTGGAACGCTTCAACGGATCTTGGCGATTCTGACATTGTTTTCTCGTGACATATTGTACTTCATGATAGTGGTAAAATTTCTTCGATATAATTTGCGTTTATTTGTGAAAAAAACGAATATTTGGCGAAAATTTTGAAAATTTCGCAATTTTCCAACTTTGAATTTTTATGCCCTTAAATCACAGACATATGTCACGCAAAATACTTAATAAGTAACATTTCCCATATATCTACTTTACATCAGCACAATTTTGGAACCAAAATTTTTTTTTGTGACGGAGTTATAAGGGTTAAAAGTTGACCAGCAATTTCTCATTTTTACAACACCATTTTTTTTAAGGGACCACATCTCATTTGAAGTCATTTTGAGGGGTCTATATGATAGAAAATACCCAAGTTTGACACCATTCTAAAAACTGCACCCCTCAAGGTACTGAAAACCACTTTCAAGAAGTTTATTAACCCTTCAGGTGTTTCACAGGAATTTTTGGAATGTTTAAATAAAAATGAACATTTAACTTTTTTTCACAAAAAAGTTATTTCAGCTCCAATTTGTTTTATTTTACCAAGGGTAACAGGAGAAAATAGACCCCAAAATTTCTTGTACAATTTGTCCTGAGTACGCTGATACCCCATATGTGGGGGTAAACCACTGTTTGGGCGCATGGCAGAGCTCGGAAGGAAAGGAGCGCCATTTGACTTTTCAATGCAAAATTGACTGGAATTGAGATGGGACGCCATGTTGCATTTGGAGAGCCCCTGATGTGCCTAAACATTGAAACCCCCCACAAGTGACACCATTTTGGAAAGTAGACCCCCTAAGGATCTTATCTAGATGTGTGGTGAGCACTTTGACCCAACAAGTGCTTCACAGAAGTTTATAATGCAGAGCCGTAAAAATAAAAAATCATATTTTTTCACAAAAATGATCTTTTCGCCCCCAATTTTTTATTTTCCCAAGGGTAAGAGAAGAAATTGGACCCAAAAAATTGTTGTGCAATTTGTCCTGAGTACGCTGATACCCCATATGTGGGGGTAAACCACTGTTTGGGCGCATGGCAGAGCTCGGAAGGGAAGGAGCGCTATTTTACTTTTCAATGCAAAATTGACTGGAATTAAGATGGGATGCCATGTTGCGTTTGGAGAGCCCCTGATGTGCCTAAACATTAAAACCCCCCACAAGTGACACTATTTTGGAAAGTAGACCCCCTAAGGAACTTATCTAGATGTGTTTTGAGAGCTTTGAACCCCCAAGTGTTTCACTACAGTTTATAACGCAGAGCCGTGAAAATAAAAATTCTTTTTTTTTCACAAAAATGATTTTTTAGCCCCCAGTTTTGTATTTTCACAAGGGTATCAGGATAAATTGGACCCCAAAAGTTGTTGTCCAATTTGTCCTGAGTACGCTGATACCCCATATGTGGGGGGGAACCACTGTTTGGGCGCATGACAGAGCTCGGAAGGGAAGGAGCGCCATTTGGAATGCAGACTTAAATGGATTGGTCTGCAGGGAGTCACGTTGCATTTGCAGAGCCCCTGATGTACCCAAACAGTACAAACCCCCCACAAGTGACCCCATATTGGAAACTAGACCCCCCAAGGAACTTATCTAGATGTGTTGTGAGAACTTTGAACCCCCAAATGTTTCACTACAGTTTATAACGCAGAGCCGTGAAAATAAAAATTCTTTTTTTTTTTCACAAAAATGATTTTTTAGCCCCCAGTTTTGTATTTTCACAAGGGTATCAGGATAAATTGGACCGCAAAAGTTGTTGTCCAATTTGTCCTGAGTACACTGATACCCCATATGTGGGGGGGAACCACTGTTTGGGCGCATGACAGAGCTCGGAAGGGAAGGAGCGCCATTTGGAATGCAGACTTAAATGGATTGGTCTGCAGGCGTCACGTTGCATTTGCAGAGCCCCTGATGTACCCATCAGTACAAACCCCCCACAAGTGACCCCATATCTGAAACTAGACCCCCCAAGGAACTTATCTAGATGTGTTGTGAGAACTTTGAACCCCCAAGTGTTTCACTACAGTTTACAACGCAGAGCCGTGAAAATAAAAAATCTTTTTTTTCCCACAAAACTTATTTTTTGGCCCCCAGTTTTGTATTTTCCCAAGGGTAGCAGGAGAAATTGGACCCCAAAAGATGATGTCCAATTTGTCCTGAGTACGCTGATACCCCATATGTTGGGGTAAACCCCTGTTTGGGCACACGGGAGAGCTCTGAAGGGAAGGAGCACTGTTTTCCTTTTTCAACGCAGAATTGGCTGGAATTCAGATCGGATGCCATGTCCCGTTTGGAGAGCCCCTGATGTGCCTAAACAGTGGAAACCCCCCAATTATAACTGAAACCCTAATCCAAACACACCCCTTACCCTAATCCCAACAGTAACCCTAACCACTCCTCTAACCCAGACACACCCAACCCTATTCCCAACCGTAAATGTAATCCAAACCCTAACCCTATCTTTAGCCCCAACCCTAACTGTAGCCCCAACCCTAGCCCCAACCCTAGCCGTAACCCTAGCCCTAACCCTAGCAATAACCCTAGCCCTATCACTAGCCCTAACACTAGCCGTAACACTAGCCCTAAACCTAACCCTAGCCCCAACCCTAGCCCTAGCCCTAACCCTAGCCCCAACCCTAGCCCTAACCCTAGCCCCATCCCTAGCCCTAACCCTAGCCCTAACCCTTGCCCTAACCCTAACCCTAGCCCTAACTCTATTCCTAACTCTAGCCCTAACCCTAACCCTAATGGGAAAATGGAAATAAATACATTTTTTTATTTTTTTATTTTTCCCTAACTAAGGGGGTGATGAAGGGGGGTTTGATTTACTTTTATAGCGGGTTTTTTAGCGGATTTTTATGATTGGCAGCCGTCACACACTGAAAGACGCTTTTCATTGCAAAAAATATTTTTTGCGTTACCACATTTTGAGAGCTGTAATTTTTCCATATTTGAGTCCACAGAGTCATGTGAGATCTTGTTTTTTGCGGGACGAGTTGATGTTTTTATTGGTAACATTTTCGGACACGTGACATTTTTTGATCGCTTTTTATTCCGATTTTTGTGAGGCAGAGTGATCAAAAACCAGCTATTCATGAATTTCTTTTGGGGGAGGCGTTTATACCGTTCCGCGTTTGGTAAAATTGATAAAGCAGTTTTATTCGTCGGGTCAGTACGATTACAGCGATATCTCATTTATATCATTTTTTTATGTTTTGGCGCTTTTATACGATAAAAACTATTTTATAGAAAAAATAATTATTTTGGTATTGCTTTATTCTCAGGACTATAACTTTTTTATTTTTTTGCTGATGATGCTGTATGGCGGCTCGTTTTTTGCGGGACAAGATGACGTTTTCAGCGGTACCATGGTTATTTATATCAGTCTTTTTGATCGCGTGTTATTCCACTTTTTGTTCGGCGGTATGATAATAAAGCGTTGTTTTTTGCCTCGTTTTTTTTTTTTTTTTTCTTACGGTGTTTACTGTTTTTTATTTTATTTAGCTAAAGAAATGTATTTATGGGAATAATATATATTTTTTTTTCTTTATTTAGGATATTTTTTTTTTTTTTTTTTTTTTACACACATGTGGGGAATTTTTTTTTAACTTTTTTACTTTGTCCCAGGGGGGGACATTACAGATCATTGATCTGACAGTGTGCACAGCACTCTGTCAGATCGACGATCTGCTGTGCAGGGCTGCAGGCTTACCAGTGCCTGCTCTGAGCAGGCACTCGGTAAGCCACCTCCCTCCCTGCAGGACCCGGATGCCGCGGCCATCTTGGATCCGGGACCTGCGGCGAGGAGGGAGGTAGGAGACCCTCAGGGAAGCCCGCAGGGAGCCCCCTCCCTGCGCGATGCTTCCCTATACCGCCGGCACACCGCGATCATGTTTGATCGCGGTGTGCCGGGGGTTAATGTGCCGGGGGCGGTCCGTGACTGCTCCTGGCACATAGTGCCGGATGTCAGCTGCGATATGCAGCTGACACCAGGCCGCGATCGGCCGCGCTCCCCCCGTGAGCGCGGCCGATCGCGTATGACGTACTATCCCGTCGGTGGTCATACGGGCCCACCCCACCTCGACGGGATAGTACGTCAGATGTCAGAAAGGGGTTAATATTCATACGGTGTTATAGGGAGGTATGTACTAACTTTTCTTCGCTATGTATGGTTGGGACCCAGATTTTTTTAAGATAGACATATTGAATATTTCATATCTGTAATTTTATCTTATTTTTTTCCCATCAGATGTTAATTCCTGAAAAAAAATCTCACCCGTAAAGAATGAGGCACATGGAGGACAAAGTTTCCAAATCAACATTATTACTTCTTTATTATTTTTTATTATTATCTTCAAATATATTTAAATATTCCTCTATGTACTTTGCTGTTAGGCTATTGAGTATACATATTTGGAGTGGATTAATCACTGAATTATAATAAATGACATAAAAACAACTAAGGTGTAAATTGTCTTTGAAATACGAGATAGGTGTACCGGGACAATGTTATTGGTATCATATAGATGTCATGGCTGCAACACTTTGGTCCGGAGGGACAACTGAGGGGCAGAGTGACTCTATTGGCTGATGGAGGCTGCTTTAATATGCAGTCATCCGTGGAGCCAGGGTACATTTTTGCATCTTATATAGCCCCCTTAAGTTTGAAAAACAAATATAAAAACACATGATGCTGGTATCATATAGATGTCATGGTTGCAACACTTTGGTCCGGAGGGACAACTGAGGGGCAGAGTGACTCTATTGGCTCACGGAGGCTGTTTTGATATATGGTCGTCCGTGGAGCCAAGATACATTTTTGCATCTTATATTCTAATTTTTAGCCTGAAAAATAAATATAAAAAAACATATGCACCTTAAATAGTTCTTTAAGCCCTTCAAATAACATGAAATAATATAATATTTATATATATCGCTTAATAAATATTTGATTTGGTGATGGATCCATTCTGCTTTTTATATAATAAAAATTCTTTATGGCCAGACAGCAATGTGTATGAAGGCTAAACCAACAAGGCGCCTTTTGTACTACAGCGCCGGTGCAGGTACAATATGCACTATAGTACGAGCGCTGATAGTGCAAGTTATAAGACGTAGCTCTACGCTACTGCGCAGGCGCTAGGGACAAAAATTATAAGAAGGTAAGAAGCCACTACCAATATGGCGATGTTTAGCGCTACTGCGCATGCGCCGTGAGTAAAATGCCACACGGAGCGCCCCATTGGCCGATGTGGCATTCCAATATGATGATGCGCTTGAGACATGCGCAGTAAGCGTCAGGGAACGCCGACTTACAAATATATCGTCCTCCATGAGTCCATGGTGAGTGGATTATAATATATGCATAATGCAATTAATAATGAGATATTTATTGATTTTATGATCGCAAGTAACGAATCAGGATAATCTGAGGGGCAATATAAAGTTAGGTTCTTAATGCACATAAGCACAAGGCACTTTATATATGAGCACTGGATACAAATACAAATGAATAATGAATATTGTATATGTTTTGTAAGCACTAATTGAATGTAAATTATAATTGGATTCAATGTAACATTTGTTGAGACACATATAAATAGACATCAGGTATGGTTACTCACTGCTTGATAAAGGCTCAGATGGAGCTGAAACATCGCCCGGCTATGGGGGTCGATTAAACCTTCCACATTTTTCACTAAAACTATGGAGTGCTGCTGCCTCTTTTTTGAGTCTCTGTGAATCTGGTGCAATCGTTGGACTGGTTGCCTGAGGCCCTGCACCCGAAGATAAGTACAAGTGTTGTGCTGTTCCCTTTCTTTACTATGCATGTATATATATATATATATATATATATATATATATATATATATATATATATATATATATATAATAATTTTTATATAGCGCCAACATATTCCGCAGCACTTTACAATTAAGCGGGATATATATATATATATATATATATGTATATATATATATATATGTATATATATATATATGTGTATATATATATATGTGTATATATATATATATATATATATATATATATATATATATATATATATATGTGTAAATATATACAGTACAGACCAAAAGTTTGGACACACCATCTCATTTAAAGATTTTACTGTATTTTCATGACTATGAAAATTGTACATTCACGCTGAAGGCATCAAAACTATGAATTAACACATGTGGAATTATATACTTAAAGAGAACCTGTCACCCCCCCCCCAGTCGTTTCAAACTAAAAGAGCCACCTTGTGCAGCAGTAATGCTGCATTCTGACAAGGTGGCTCTTTTAGTTCTGGGTGCTGTAACTAGAGAAATAATCCATTTTTTAATTTGTCAGAAATACCTGGTCTTCAGTCAAGGAGGCCGGCGTTTCCCCCCTGCTTCAGACACCACACAGCCGTCACTCAAATCTTCTTGGCGCCAGGCGCTGCCTCCTCACCTCTGTTTTGAAAATAGCCGGCGCCTGCGCTCTTTTTTCCTGCCTGGTGCAGGCGCAGTGAGCGCTGTCCGTCTTTCCTCATATGTAGTCTCGGTGACTGCGCCTGCGTGGCCGCCCTGCTTGTGAATCCCAGCCCCACAATGTGAATAAATCATAAGTCACTGCGGGGCGGGGATTCACAAGTAGGACCGCAGAGTGAAGGCAAAAGGGCCAACAAGTGCTAAGCATCTCTGGGAACTCCTTCAAGATTGTTGGAAGGCCATTCCCAGTGACTACCTCTTGAAGCTCATCAAGAGAATGCCAAGAGTGTGCAAAGCAGTTATCAAAGCAAAAGGTGGCTACTTTGAAGAGCCTAGAATATAAGACACATTTTCAGTTGCTTCACACTTTTTTGTTAAGTATATAATTCCACATGAGTTAATTCATAGTTTTGATGCCTTAAGTGTGAATTTACAGTTTTCATAGTCATGAAAATACAGAAAAATCTTTAAATGAGAGGGTGTGTCCAAACATTTGGTCTGCACTGTATATATATTTATGTGTATATATATATATATATATATATATATATATATATATATATATATATATATATATATATATATATATATATATATATATATATATATATATATATATATATATATATATATATATATATATATAAAGATACCAAATGTAAATTTTTGGTGAAGAATCAACAACAAGTGGAACACAATTGTGAAGTTGAACGAAGTTTATTGGTTATTTTACATTTTTGTGGAAATTCAAAAACTGAAAAATGGGGCGTGCAATATTATTCGTCCCCTTTACTTTCAGTGCAGCAAACTCACTCCAGAAGTTCATTGAGGACCTCTGAATGATCCAATGTTGTCCTAAATGCCTAAATATAATGATGATAAATATAATCCACCTGTGTGTAATCAAGTCTCCGTATAAATGCTCCTGCTCTATGATAGTCTCAGGGTTCTGTTTGAAGCACAGAGAGCATCATGGAGACCAAGGAACACAACAGGCAGGTCCGTGATACTGTTGTGGAGAAGTTTAAAGCAAGCGATCATATTGAAATGGAAAAAGTATCATACCACTGCAAATCTACAAAGACCTGGCCGTCCCTCTAAACTTTCATCTCAAACAAGGAGAAGACTGATCAGAGATGCAGCCAAGAGGCCCGTGATCACTCTGGATGAACTGCAGAGATCTACAGCTGAGGTGGGACAGTCTGTCCATAGGACAACAATCAGTCGTACACTGCACAAATCTGGCCTTTATGGAAGAGTGGCAAGAAGAAAGCCATTTCTCAAAGATATCCATAAAAAGTGTTGTTTAAAATTTGTAACAAGCCACCTGGGAGACACACCAAACATGTGGAAGTAGGTGCTCTGATCAGATGAAACCAAAATTGAACTTTTTGGCAACAATGCCAAGCGATATGTTTGGCGTAAAGGCAACACTGCTCATCACCCTGAACACACCATCCCCACTGTCAAACATGGTGGTGGCAGCATCATAGTTTGGGCCTGCTTTTCTTCAGGGACAGGGAAGATGGTTAAAATTGATAGGAAGATGGCTGGAGCCAAATACTGGACCATTCTTGAAGAAAACCTGTTGGAGTCTACAAAAGACCTGAGACTGGGACGGAGATTTGTCTTCCAACAAGACAATGATCCCAAACATAAAGCAAAATCTACAGTGGAATGGTTCACAAATAAACGTATCCAGGTGTTAGAATGGCCAAGTCAAAGTCCAGACCTCAATCCAATCGAGATTCTGTGGAAAGAGCTGAAAACTGCTGTTCACAAACCTCACTGAGCTCAAGCTGTTTGCCAAGGAAGAATGGGCAAGAATTTCAGTCTCTCGATGTACAAAACTGATAGAGACATACCCCAAGCGACTTGCAGCTGTAATCGCAGCAAAAGGTGGTGCAACAAAGTACTGTATTAAGTTAAAGGGGCCAAATAATATTGCACGCCCCACTTCTCTGTTTTTGAATTTCCACAAAAATTTTAAATAACCAATAAATCTTATTCAACTTCACAGTTGTGTTCCACTTGTTGTTGATTCTTCACCAAAAATTTACATTTGGTATCTTTATATTTGAAGCATGATATGTGGGAAATGGTTGAAAAGTTCCAGGGGGCCGAATACTTTCGCAAGGCACTGTATAGAAAATATACATACAGTGCTATAAAAAATTCATACGCCGTGAACTTTTCCACATTTTTGCACTTTATACCCACAACCTTAATGTATTTGATTGAGATTTTATGTGATACTAACACAAAGTAACAAGTAGTAGTGAGGTGTAAAGGAAATGATACAGGGTTTTCTAATTATTTTACAAATATAAATTTGATAATTATGAGTAGCATTAGTATTCAGTCCCCTATAGTCTAATGTCCCTAAATAAAATCCTGAGTGACCAAATCGCCTACAGAAGTAACATAATTAGTATATTGAGTCCTCCTGGGTGTGATTTATTCTCAGTGTAACGACAGCAGTTCTGTGAAGGCCTCAGAGGTTTGTGTAAGAACATTAAGAATCAAACAGCATTATGAAAACCAAGGGACCCACCAGACAGGTCAGGGATAACGCTGTGGAGAAGAGGAAAACAGGTTTAGGTTATAAAAAAAAATAGCCCAAGCTCTAAACATCTCATTGAATACTGTTCAATCCATCATCCAAGAATGGAGGGACTATGGCATAACTGCAAACCTTCCAAGACATAGCTGTCCTCCTAAACTGACATCCCAAAAAAGAAGAGTACTAAGGAGAGAAGCAGCCGAGAGGCCCATGGTCATTCTGGAGGAGCTGCCGAGAGCCACAGCTCACAGGAAGAATCTGTCCACAGGACAGCTATTAGTTCTATACTCCACAAATCTGCCCTTTTAGAAGAGTGGCTAGAAGAAAGACATTTTTGAAAGCCATAAGAAGTCCAAGATGCAGTTTGCAAAACTATATGTAAGGGACACAGTGAGCATGTGGAGGAAGGGGCTCTGGTCAGAGGAGACCAAAGGACAACTTTTGCGGCTACACAACGCTATGTGAGGCAGAAAACTAACATCTCCATCATCATACATGGTGGTGGCTGGGAGGCTTTTGTTGAGTAGGGGCAGGGAAGATGGTCAGAGGTGATGCAAAGTAGTGATGGAGCTAAATACAGGGCAATCCTGAAGGACAATCTGTTAGAAGCTGCACAAGACTTGAGACTGGCGTGTAGGTTCACCTTCCGGCAGGACATAGACCCTCAACATCCTGTCAGAGCCACAATGGAGGGTTTAGATCAGAGCATATTCATGTGTGTGAACTGCCCAGTCACAGTCCAGACCCAAATTCCACAGAATCTTTGATAAGACGTGAAAATTGCTGATTACAGACATCTCCATCCAATGTCACTGAGCGAGAGCGAGTGTTCAAAGAGGAAGGGGCAAAATGTCCCCTCTAGATGTGCAAAGCTGGAGAGACAGACCCCAAAAGATTGCAGCCGAGAAAGGTGAAAGAGACAGACCCCAAAAGCCTGCAGCTGAGAAAGGTGGTCCTACGAAGTACTGACTCAGGGGGGCTGAATACAAATGCATGACACAATGTTTAGATTTATATTTGGAAAATAATTAGAAAACCCTGTGTCATTTGCTTTACATGTCACAAATCCTTATAAGGGTATGTGCACACGTTCAGGATTTCTTGCAGAAATTTCCTGACAAAAAACGGACATTTCTGCCAGAAATCTGCATGTGTTTTTTTCGAGATATTTACGCGTTTTTTACTTGTTTTTTACGCGTTTTTTGTGCGGATTTTTTGCGTTTTTTCCGGAGCTTTCCCAATGCATTAAATAGCAGGAAAAACTCGTAAAATCTGCAAAATTAATGAACATTCTGCTTTTTTTACTGCGATCATGTGCACAAAAATTGCGGAATGCATTCTAAATGATAGGATGCATATGTATGCGTTTTTTATGCGTTTTTATTGCATTTTTATAGCGAAAAATACTGAACGTGTGCACACATCCTTACTTTGTGTTGGTGTCACAGGAAATTCAAATAAAACAAATTTAAGTTTGTGGTGTAATGTGAAAAATGTGGTAAAGTTCATTGGGTATGAAGACTTTTTTAGGCACTGTTTGTGTGTGTGTATAATATGTATATAGTTTATACAGTTAAAACAGTTTCTGGACACATAGTTCAGTCGCTCAACATTACACAAATATCGGGAACGATGGGTCGTTACTAGTGATGAGCGAGTCTACTCGTTGCTGGGGTTTTCCCCGAGCACGCTCGGGTGGTGTATTTATGACTGCTCGGAGATTAAGTTTTCATCGCCCAGGCTGAATGATTTACAGCTATTAGCCAGCTTGATTACATGTGGGGATTCCCTAGCAACCAGGCAAACCCCCACATGTACTCAGCCTGGCTAATAGCTGTAAATCATTCAGCTGCCGTGATGAAAACTAAATCTCCGAACACTTAACAAATACTCGGAGACCACCTGAGCGTGCTCGGGAAAACTCGAGCAACAAGTACACTCGCTCATCAGTAGTCGTTACTGTTAGAATCTTCTGCATTATTGAACTGTATCAATGCAGTTTAAGGATCTGCCCGTATTTTTCAGCATCGATGACTAGAAAAAATGGGTATCTCTGAGGACCTGATCTGCAGGGGTCAGACGAGGAAACTTAGGGTACCGTCACACATTGAAATTTCCATCGCTACGACGTTACGATTCGTGACGTTCTAGCGATATCGTTACGATATCGCAGTGTCTGACACGCAGCAGCGATCAGGGATCCTGCTGAGAATCGTACGTCGTAGCAGATCGTATGGAACTTTCTTTCGTCGCTTGATCACCCGCTGACATCGCTGGATCGTTGTGTGTGACAGCGATCCAGCGATGTCTTCGCTTGTAACCAGGGTAAACATCGGGTAACTAAGCGCAGGGCCGCGCTTAGTAACCCGATGTTTACCCTGGTTACAAGCGTAAACGTGAAAAAACAAACCGTACATACTCACCCGTCGGTGTCCTTCAGGTCCCTTGCCGTCTGCTTCCTGCTCTGAGTGCCGGCCGGAAAGTGAGAGCAGAGCGCAGCGGTGCTGCGATCTGCTCTCACTGTACGGCTGCACTCAGAGCAGGAAGCAGACGGCAAGGGACCTGAAGGACACCGACGGGTGAGTATGTACTGTTTGTTTTTTTACGTTTACGCTGGTAACCAGGGTAAACATCGGGTTACTAAGCGCGGCCCTGCGCTTAGTTACCCGATGTTTACCCTGGTTACCCGGGGACTTCGGCATCGCTCCAGCGCCGTGATTGCAACGTGTGACCGCAGTCTACGACGCTGGAGCGATATTCATACGATCGCTGCGACGTCACGGATCGTG
This sequence comes from Ranitomeya variabilis, assembly GCF_051348905.1. NCBI lineage: Eukaryota > Metazoa > Chordata > Amphibia > Anura > Dendrobatidae > Ranitomeya > Ranitomeya variabilis. Next base: position 714,999,288 of record NC_135232.1, on the reverse strand, counting down.
CCGTCGCAGCGATGAAAATTTCAATGTGTGACGGTACCCTCAGTGTAGCAGCTGAGACATCCCTTCTAAATCAGATGTCCAGCAGTGCCATCAGCTTAGGATCAGCAGCGACCAGTGGGACTGGCTGCACCATCTACTCTTCAGAGAAGTCTGGCCATAATGCAGATCCACATGGAGACCAGACTGAACGACTCAACTCTGCGAAAAATTAGGAACTGGGGGCACATATTGTCAACAGGTCTCCGTATTGAGGGGTAAAGTGAGGAATATTCTGCCGTAACAGAATTACTATAATGAGTGTCTGCAGGAGCAGTGATGCACTGTGGAGGGTCTAGCAGGTCTGTGGCTGCATTTCAGAAAATGGAGTTGTGGATTTGGTCAGGACTAATTATGCCCCCAATGATGAGAAATCCTGGAGATATTGTAATGTCATTTCTGCATTTCCTTGCATTTTCTCCTGTTGCCTTCATTTCTTCATATTACAGACTCCCCAGTAATTTATCCTATTTCTATATGCACATGCACCTCTATGGGTGGACGCCGGGCAGAGGGTAACACTTCTGCACAGGGTCACCCCACTCACCCATCTATTTAATGAGGTGGCAAAGACAGAGGCTCGCTGATTCCCCCACCTCCCCGAAGTGTTAACCTTTATATTGAAAGCACTCTTGACATTTAAGACATGTGAAGATTGTTCCTTCTCAGTCATTAAGATTGATTGAATTATCCCTGCACAAGACGGGGGTGTAAATACAGTGGGGAGGTGAGGGACTGGTAAGGCTTCTTTCACACTTCAGTTGTTTGGCGTCAGTCAGCTCCGACATCGTGACAGATCGACGAATCCGACAAAATTGTTGAGAAAATGGTTCTAACGGATCCGTTTTTGTGACGGATCAGTTACACTGTTCCGTCAAAAAAATGGATCCGTTAGAACCGTTGCTACCGTTTTTCCATCCGTTGTAACTGTTTTTTGACGGATCCGTTTTTTAAAAAGGGAGGATCTCAGTGTGATTGGCTACTGGAAACTACTGGAAAACTATATATACTGTGTATTTACACCACAGCTTTGAAAGGTTGTAGAGAAAGTGGCAAAGATGGAAGGAGTACTGGCGAATATTGTGAAGATATGTGCGGATTTCACTTTTGATTCTAATCGGTTGGCAGTCATCGTTCGAGACAAGGAGGAAGAAAGACTGCGCATCCTGCGGCAGCGGCGGAAGAGAAGGCTGTGGATCCATCCTATCACAGCCCAACGCATGACCCGTGGTGTTTATTCCACACTTTACATTGAATTGAGGGAAAATCCTCAAAAATTCTTCAGCTATGTGAGAATGAAAGCGGAAAATTTCGAAATTTTGTTGGGCCATGTGGAGGAATCTATACGGAGACGAGACACCCAGATGCGCTTCTCCATATCACCAGCGGAGCGTCTCATGGTGACTATTCGGTAAGTTATTATTATTTTTTTAATGATTCTCATTCATCAGACTTATAACTATAATGTTGTTTTTTGAAGTTTTTATTAATTATTGTCTTTTCCTTTTGTTAACAGATTCCTTGCAACTGGAGAGTTGTTTTCATCCCTACATTTCCAGTTCAGGCTTGGGATATCCACAATCTCAGGGATCATCAGAGAGACCTGCCGGGCACTGTGGGAGTGCTTACAAGCAGAATACATTCCAGAGCCATCACAGGAGAGGTGGCTGGAGATTGCCCACAATTTTGAACAAATATGCCAATTCCCAAATTGTGTCGGGGCAGTCGATGGGAAGCATATAAGGATTGTAAAACCTTCTGGCTCTGGATCAGAATTTTACAACTACAAAAAGTACTTCTCAATTGTATTGATGGCCATAGCCGACGCACACTGCAAGTTTATCGCTGTGGATATCGGTGCTTATGGACGCGCAAATGACTCCCAGATTTTTAAAACTTCACCAATGGGGCGTCGTTTGTATGGAGAGACATTTGATTTTCCACCGGCCTAGACCTCTCCCTGGAACCATCGGTCCACCATTACCATTTGTGTGCGTTGGAGATGATGCCTTCCAGCTTTCCCCACAATTGCTTAAACCCTATGGAAGTAGTGGACTGACCCAGAGAGAGAAAATTTTTAATTATCGCTTAACCAGAGCACGAAGAGTTGTGGAATGTGCCTTTGGCATCTTAACTGCTAAATGGAGAATCCTACTAACTGCAATAAAACTGCAGACTGAAACTGTTGATGTGGTGAAGGCTTGCGTGGTACTTCGCAATTTTGTTTTATCCAAAGAACATGTTTCCCTGGAGGATAATGTGTCAGAAACCACCGTGCGGGATTACCAAAACACAAGTTTTCGCAGTCCAGTAGCAGTCTCCAGAATGCGGGACAATTTTGCAGACTACTTCATGTCTCCTCAAGGATCAGTTGACTGGCAGTACAAAATGGTGTAAAAAAAATTTTTTTTTACACTTGTAAATATACCATGTTTTTTGTTTTGTTACAAAACCTTTGGACTTTAACCTCACAGTATTGTATGTTTTGAACCGGTACCCCTTTACACATTTTCTACTGTTACTTTTACCATAACCTTGGTGGTTTTAATACAGTTTTAAAAAAAAAAAGGAAAGACAATAAAATTGTTTTTGAACCAAAAAAAGTTTTATTTATTTACAAGTTCTCATAATTTGGGGTGGAGATAGTAGCGGAGGGGCTGACAGGGCGGACCACGTCGATAGTGGGGGACAGGACATCACGGGGAGGAACAGAAGTGGAATGGGTGGTGAAAACATGAGGTTGGGCAGGGAGTTGAGGTACAGATGTGGACAGTGGGAGGTATGGTGAAGGTGTTGGTGGGATTGGGAACGGTGAAATTTAAAGGGGAAGAATGGAAAGGGGAAGGTAGGTACTGGGAAATACTGAGGGGGGAACGAAGGAGTAGAAGTAGGATGGACGGGAGGAGGATGGACGGGAGGAGGATGGACGGGAGGATAGACGGCGGCTTGAGAGGGGAAAGGTGTTGAAACATGAAGGGTAGGTGGAGGGGCTTGGGACATCGCCTGCGCTAAAGCAGTGTGGCAGCCTTGCATCATATGCATCTGCAGGTCAGGAGTTAGATTTTCCATGTGCCTGAGGACTGACTGAAAAAAACAGTGTCTTGATGACTGGTTTGCATCTCAATGCATCCTATCCAGACGACTGCTGAGTTCAAGTATGCTTTTGTTAAGCATATTGTACCCAGCAGATGTTTGCTCACCCAAAAGCTTGATGGCATTCTGGAAGGCTGCATTCAGATGCAAAAACTCAGGCGCATAGCTCCTTTCCTGACCTCTCTGGCACTGCCGTCCTGACCCCAAAGGTGGTCTAGATGTTGCGGCAGTGTCAGAGGGGTGGTGTAAAGGGAACTCTAACTCATCACCTGCAGCTTCAAGTGACGAAGTCCGCCCTGCTGCTCCAGCGCTGGTGGATGGGGCCGAGGGATCACACAAAAGGGAAGGTACAGATACAGAGGGGTCGACGTGGTCCCTGGTGGCGGACTCCTGAGAGATCGCTCCAGAGGGGTGCAACTCTGATGCAGGCTCCTGAGTGCTGCAGACAGTGCTGTTAAAGAAGAAAAAAAAAATTAGTATCTTGATATTACAATTGCCCTTGCTGACAAAAAAATATGAAGGTTACACATTTTAACAGTTTGACTGAAAACATGTGGTGTTGAATATTTACCTTCTGCTCAGCAGCATCGACCAGAGGATCGACAGGGCTCTTGCATATTTATACCTGCTCCTGCATCCTCTAGATCCACTCGGGGCCTGCATCTCCTTGTTAAACTCCCTCTTGAAGCGATCCCTGAGTGACCGCCACCGCACGATAACCCTGTTACCTGGAAAGATAAAGCAAAAATTGGTTACTATACAACACATTAAATCATGCTAACACAAGTTAATGAAGTGTGAATACTTACGCGCTAGATCCTGGGCCCCAGCGTCGAGTTCCTCCCAGTTATCCAGAACAGCACTGCACACTTCCTCCCATAGCCGTCAGGTGACGAACTGGTCAGCATGGCGGCGGTCCGCCATGTTCCACAGCGGCTCCCGACTTTGGACCACTTGAATGAGGGTGTCCACATCAATGCCCTCCTCTTCCTCAGCCTGTTCAGGAGCACGCTGTGAAGCCTTAGCAAAAAAATAAGAATAAAAAGGGAAAGATTATACCACATGAATTTTACAGTTTACTAAACACCAAACCAAAATGGAACTTACTCTTCGGTGACCGCCGCGAATAAATACATATAGGGTTCAAAAACATGTTACCACAGATGTACCCAAAAAAATTTATGAAGGAAAAAAAAAATCACCTCAGGTGGCTGACGATGTGAGGGGGGCTCTCAGAAGAAGATATTATGGTCCTGCGTCTGTCTTGGGTCCTTGCTGCGTCTGTCTTGGGTCCTTGCTGCGTCTGTCTTGGGTCCTTGCTGCGTTTCTCTTGGGTCCCGTTTTTTTTGGGTCCCTAAAGAATCTGCAAGTATAAAGAGAGTTCTAAGCTACTATACAAAAGGATAGATAAAGCTTTCTGGACTTTAGACTTACATCTGTTTTCCAAACTCTTGGGTCCTTGCTACGTCTGTCTTGGGTCCTTGCTGCGTCTGTCTTGGGTCCTTGCTGCGTTTTTCTTGGGTCCCGTTTTTCTTGGGTCCCTAAAGAGTCTGCAAGTATAAAGAGAGTTCTAAGCTACTATACAAAAGGATAGATACAGCTTTCGGGACTTTATACTTACATCTGTTTTCCAAACTCTTGGGTCCTTGCTGCGTCTGTCTTGGGTCCTTGCTGCGTCTGTCTTGAGTCCTTGCTGCGTTTCTCTTGGGTCCATTTTTCTTGAGTCCCTAAAGAATCTGCAAGTATAAAGAGAGTTCTAAGCTACTATATAAAAGGATAGATAAAGCTTTCGGGACTTTATACTTACATCTGTTTGAAAAACTTGGGAGGCTGTTCTAAAGAGCTGGTGGTTTAGGAGCAACATGGGATGTGCTCTGGAGGAGGTGGTACCTGTACTGACCGCAGTTCCTGAGCTTAACACAACACTAGAAGTAGCCGTGGGATGTTCCTGTCACTCACTAGACACCTCGTCACAGCCGGAGGATTAACTACCCCTAAAGATAGAAACAGGAAAGCTATCTTGCCTCAGAGAAAATCCCCAAAGGATAGGACAGCCCCCCACAAATATTGACTGTGAGTGGAGAGGGAAATGACATACGCAGAATGAAACCAGGATGTAGCAAAGGAGGCCAGTCTAACTAGATAAATAGAACAGGAAAGAATACTGTGCGGTCAGTATTAAAAACTAGAAAAATCCACCACAGAGTTTACAAAAATCTCCACACCTGACTAAAGGTGTGGAGGGTAAATCTGCTTCCCAGAGCTTCCAGCTTAACTGAATAAATCCATACTGACAAGCTGGACTAGAAAAAACATAGAAAGTGCAGAAAGATTAAGTCCACAACAAGTGGACTGTAAAAGAACAAAGCAAGGACTTATCTTTGCTGAACTGGTCAGAATATCAGGGAAATCCAAGCAGATATGTGAATCCAACCAGGAACCATTGACAACTGGCACAGGCTGAAGGATAGAACCAGGCTAAATAGTCGAGCCAGAAAGACAATCAGTGGAAGCAGCTGCTGACTACTAAATCCAAGGAGCAGCAGTACCACTTAAAACCACCGGAGGTAGCCCAAGAGCAGAACTCGCAAAAATGCCACTTACAACCACCGGAGGGAGCCCAAGAGCGGAATTCACAACAGTACCCCCCATTGAGGAGGGGTCACCGAACCCTCACCAGAGCCCCCAGGCCGATCAGGACGAGCCAAGTGAAAAGCACGAACCAAATCGGCGGCATGGACATCGGAGGCAACAACCCAAGAATTATCCTCCTGGCCATAACCCTTCCACTTGACAAAATACTGAAGCCTCCGCCTCGAAAAAGGAGAATCCAAAATTTTCTCCACCACATATTCCAACTCCCCATCAACCAACACGGGGGCAGGAGGATCAACAGAGGGAACAACGGGCACCACATATCTCCGCAACAAAGATCTATGGAAAACATTATGGATGGCAAAAGAGGCTGGAAGGGCCAAACGAAAAGATACCGGATTGATAATCTCAGAAATCTTATAAGGACCAATAAACCGAGTCTTGAACTTAGGGGAAGAAACCTTCATAGGAACATGACGAGAAGATAACCAGACTAAATCCCCCACCCGAAGCCGGGGACCAACACACCGACGGCGGTTAGCAAAACGTTGAGCCTTTTCCTGAGACAACGTCAAATTGTCTACCACATGAGTCCAAATCTGCTGTAACCTGTCCATTACAGAATCCACACCAGGACAATCAGACGGCTCAACTTGCCCCGAAGAAAAACGAGGATGAAAACCAAAATTACAAAAGAAAGGCGAAACCAAAGTAGCCGAACTAGCCCGATTATTAAGGGCAAACTCGGCCAACGACAAGAAAGCCACCCAATCATCCTGGTCAGCAGACACAAAGCATCTCAAATAGGTTTCCAAGGTCTGATTAGTTCGCTCAGTTTGGCCATTTGTCTGAAGATGAAATGCCGAAGAAAAAGACAAATCAATGCCCATCCTAGCACAAAAGGCCCGCCAAAACCTAGAAACAAACTTGGAACCTCTGTCAGACACAATATTCTCCGGAATGCCATGCAAACGAACCACATGCTGAAAAAACAATGGAACCAAGTCAGAGGAGGAAGGCAATTTAGGCAAAGGTACCAAATGGACCATTTTAGAGAACCGGTCACAAACCACCCAGATAACAGACATCTTCTGGGAAACAGGAAGATCCGAAATAAAATCCATGGAAATATGCGTCCAGGGCCTCTCAGGGACCGGCAAAGGCAAAAGCAACCCACTAGCGTGGGAACAGCAAGGCTTGGCCCGGGCACAAGTCCCACAGGACTGCACAAAAGAACGCACATCCCGCGACAAGGAAGGCCACCAAAAGGACCTAGCAACCAAATCTCTGGTACCAAAAATCCCAGGATGACCAGCCAACACCGAACAATGAACCTCAGAAATTACCTTACTTGTCCATCTATCAGGAACAAACAGCTTCCCCACAGGACAGCGGTCAGGTTTATCAGCCTGAAATTCCTGAAGCACCCGCCGTAAATCAGGGGAGATGGCAGAAAGAATCACCCCTTAAGAATGCCAACCGGCTCAAGGACTCCAGGAGAATCAGGCAAAAAACTCCTAGAGAGGGCATCAGCCTTAACATTCTTAGATCCCGGAAGATACGAGACCACAAAATCAAAATGGGAGAAAAACAGGGACCATCGAGCCTGTCTAGGGTTCAGCCGCTTGGCCGACTCGAGGTAAATCAGATTCTTATGATCGGTCAAGACCACAACGCGGTGCTTGGCTCCCTCAAGCCAATGTCGCCACTCCTCAAATGCCCACTTCATGGCCAACAACTCCCGATTGCCGACATCATAATTGCGCTCCGCAGGCGAAAACTTTCTGGAAAAAAAGGCACACGGTTTCATCAAAGAACCATCAGAACTCCTCTGAGACAAAACGGCCCCTGCCCCAATCTCAGAAGCGTCAACCTCAACCTGAAAAGGAAGAGAAACATCCGGCTGACGCAACACAGGGGCAGAAGTAAATCGGCGTTTAAGCTCCTGAAAGGCCTCAACAGCCGCAGAGGACCAATTCGTCACATCAGCGCCTTTCTTCGTCAAATCGGTCAGGGGCTTAACCACACTGGAAAAGTTGGCAATGAAACGGCGATAAAAATTAGCAAAGCCCAAAAATTTCTTAAGACTCTTCACAGATGTGGGTTGAATCCAGTCATGAATGGCTTGGACCTTAACAGGATCCATTTCTATAGACGAGGGAGAAAAAATAAAACCCAAAAAAGAGACCTTCTGAACTCCAAATAGGCACTTAGACCCCTTCACAAATAAAGCATTATCACGAAGGATCTGGAATACCATCCTGACCTGCTTCACATGAGACTCCCAATCATCGGAAAAAATCTAAATATCATCCAAATACACAATCATGAATTTATCAAGATAATTGCGGAAAATATAATGCATGAAGGACTGAAATACAGAAGGAGCATTAGAGAGCCCGAAAGGCATCACAAGGTATTCAAAATGGCCTTCGGGCGTATTAAATGCAGTTTTCCATTCGTCAGCCTGTTTAATACGAACAAGATTATATTCCCCTCGAAGGTCAATCTTAGTAAACCAACTAGCCCCCTTGATCCGAGCAAACAAATCAGAAAGCAAAGGTAAAGGGTATTGGAATTTGACCATGATCTTATTAAGAAGGCGATAATCAATACAGGGTCTCAAGGAGCCATCCTTCTTGGCAACAAAAAAGAATCCCGCTCCCAATGGTGAAGAAGACGGCCGAATATGCCCCTTCTCTGAAAACTCCTTAACATAACTCCGCATAGCGGCATGCTCTGGCACAGACAGATTGAAAAGTCGGCCTTTAGCGAACTTACAGCCAGGAATCAAGTTAATAGCACAATCACAGTCCCTATGTGGAGGAAGGGAACTGGACTTGGGCTCATCAAATACATCCTGGAAATCCGACAAAAACTCAGGAACTTCAGAAGAGGGGGAAGAGGAAATTGACATCAAAGGAACGTCACTATGTACCCCTTGACAACCCCAACTAGTCACAGACATAGATTTCCAATCCAGCACAGGATTATGTCCCTGTAACCATGGAAAACCCAGTACAACAACATCATGCAAATTATGCAACACCAGAAAACGGCAATCTTCCTGATGTGCTGGAGCCATGCACATGGTCAGCTGAGTCCAATACTGAGGTTTATCCTTGGCCAAAGGCGTAGCATCAATGCCCCTCAAAGGAATAGGGCTCTGCAAAGGCTGCAAGGAAAAACCACAGCGCTTGGTGAATTCCAAGTCCATCAAGTTCAGGGCAGCGCCTGAATCCACAAATGCCATGACAGAAAAGGACGATAATGAGCAAATCAAGGTCACAGATAAGAGAAATTTAGGCTGTACAGTACTGATGGTAACAGACCTAGCGACCCTCTTAGTACGCTTAGGGCAATCAGAAATAACATGAGCAGAATCACCACAGTAAAAACACAGCCTATTCTGGCGTCTGAATCCCTGCCGTTCTGCTCTAGTCAAAATCCTATCACATTGCATAGGCTCAGGACTCTGCTCAGAGGACACTGCCATATGGTGCACAACTTTGCGCTCGCGCAGGGGCCGATCATTCTGAATGGCTAGAGACATAGATTCGCTCAAACCAGCAGGCGTGGGGAACCCCACCATAACATCTTTAAGGGCTTCAGAAAGACCCTTTCTGAAAATTGCTGCCAGAGCCTCCTCATTCCATTTAGTGAGCACAGACCATTTTCTAAATTTCTGGCAGTATACTTCTGCCGCTTCCTGACCCTGACACAGGGCCAACAAGGTCTTTTCTGCATGATCCACAGAATTAGGTTCGTCATACAATAATCCGAGCGCTTGAAAAAATGCTTCTACATTAAGCAATGCCGGGTCCCCTGATTCAAGGGAGAATGCCCAGTCCTGAGGGTCACCACGCAGCAGAGAGATGACAATTTTAACCTGCTGAATGGAATCACCAAAGGAACGGGGTTTCAAGGCAAAAAACAATTTGCAGTTATTTTTAAAGTTCAAAAACTTGGATCTGTCCCCAAAAAACAAATCAGGGGTTGGAATTCTAGGCTCTAAAGCCAGAGTCTGGACAACATAATCTTGGATACTCTGTACTCTTGCAGCAAGTTGATCCACACGAGAAAACAAACCCTGAACATCCATGCCAGCGCCAAAATCCTGAACCACCCAGAGATTAAGAGGAAAAAACAGACTGCAGAAAAAAAAATGGCTCAGAACTTCCTTTTCCTTCTTTTGAGATGCATTTAATTCATTTTTGGCCAGTTGTACTGTTATAATGAGCTGGTGGTTTAGGAGCAACATGGGACGTGCTCTGGAGGAGCTGGTACCTGTACTGACCGCAGTTCCTGAGCTTAACACAACACTAGAAGTAGCCGTGGGATGTTCCTGTCACTCCCTAGACACCTCGTCACAGCCGGAGGATTAACTACCCCTAAAGATAGAAACAGTAAAGCTATCTTGCCTCAGAGAAAATCCCCAAAGAATAGGACAGCCCCCCACAAATATTGACTGTGAGTGGAGAGGAAAATGACATACGCAGAATGAAACCAGGATGTAGCAAAGGAGGCCAGTCTAACTAGATAAATAGAACAGGAAAGAATACTGTGCGGTCAGTATTAAAAACTAGAAAAATCCACCACAGAGTTTACAAAAATCTCCACACCTGACTAAAGGTGTGGAGGGAAAATCTGCTTCCCAGAGCTTCCAGCTTAACTGAATAAATCCATACTGACAAGCTGGACTAGAAAAAAAATAGAAAGTGCAGAAAGATTAAGTCCACAACAAGGTGGACTGCAAAAGAACAAAGCAAGGACTTATCTTTGCTGAACTGGTCAGAATATCAGGGAAATCCAAGCAGATATGTGAATCCAACCAGGAACCATTGCCAACTGGCACAGGCTGAAGGATAGAACCAGGCTAAATAGTCGAGCCAGAAAGACAATCAGTGGAAGCAGCTGCTGACTACTAAATCCAAGGAGCAGCAGTACCACTTAAAACCACCAGAGGGAGCCCAAGAGCAGAACTCTCAAAAATGCCACTTACAACCACCGGAGGGAGCCCAAGAGCGGAATTCACAACAGGGGGCCTGGCTGCGTCTGTCTTGGGTTCTTGCTGCGTTTCTCTTGGGTTCCTTGCTTGGTCCCAAGAATCTTCCAATTTAAACACAGTTTTAATTAGAATGATTATGTATTGGTATGCCAACATACATTTTGATTCCCCACAAAAAAATTATTACACAAAAAAAAAAATTGTGTTGACTGTTCCCTTCAAACTTGATGTGCTTGATGCACAAGCTGCAAAACCGTCCACCTCCTGTTTCCCCCAAAAATTCCTTGAAAGCAACACCAAAACTACTTCAAACTTGATATGCGCCATGCGCATGTTGGTAAACCTACCCCATCCCCTCCTCCAGACACAGTTTCAACCTTATAAAAAATTTCCCTCATTCAAAGTTAAAATACCAATACTCAAAAATTATAATTATGGTTACCCTACAGTTACTATTTTCTAAAACCAGATAACATTTTCTATACCAAAGGTTTGCATTCCGCATTTGTATATAGAACCTCAAACACCTTTATTGAATGTAGACCCAGTTTTAAATTTATCTTGAAATCATACTACGGACAGTTTTGTGGAATTTTTATTACAATTTTTTTTTGGTTTTTTATTTTTTTATTTTTGTTGGAAAGTAGGAGCTACACTGCTCTTTATTTTAAATACCAGTACAGTATGTTAATGTATGAAAAATAAGAAAAATGCAGGACACACATCACACGGCATTTATACACACACCACACACATGTCACAGCACAGCCATTCAAAATACCAGCACAGTATGAAAAATAAAAACATGCAAGGCGGGCGGTCGGGCACACACACACACACACACACACACACACACACACACACACACACACACACACACACACAAACACAAACACACACACACACACACACAGGCAGAACTCATGCTGGATGGCAGTCCTCACATGGCAGTCTCTGGCAGGGTCTTGCTGGCTGCTAGCAGGGTCTGTCTTGCTGGCAGGGTCTGTCTTGCTGGCAGGGTCTCTCTTGCTGGCAGGGTCTGTCTCTCTTGCTGGCAGGGTCTGTCTCTCTTGCTGGCAGGGTCTGTCTCTCTTGCTGGCAGGGTCTGTCTCTCTTGCTGGCAGGGTCTGTGTTCTCTCTTGATGGCACATTGAGGAATGAAGCCCACCTGTCCTGTTTATATAGTTTTGGGGTTGTCTGGGCAAAGTATCTACTTTTTGGAGCATGCTCAATTGAAAAAAACGGATTGGGGCGACGGATCCGCCAAATGACGGTTCGCGACGGATCCGTCGCCCATAGACACCCATTCTATGAAATGGCGGTCGCGACGGATCCGTCGCGAACCGTCAATTAGGCGCAGACAAAAAACGTTACAATGTCCGTCAATGTCTAGACAACGTCCGCCAAATTTCGACAGATCCGTCGCATGGCGGATGGAACAGACGACTATCCGCCACAATCCGTCGCTAATGCAAGTCTATGGGAAAATAGCGGATGTGCCAAAAAAAAATGGCGAATCCACTATTTGAGGAAAATGGCAGTTTCAGACTGACGCCAAAAGACTGAAGTGTGATTAAGGCCTTAGATGCGGGTCAGTTCCTTCTCTTATGTATCTGCTGTGCTCTCCGTCCGTACAACAATAACAGGGCCGGCATCAGCCCGCTCTGATGATTCTCACAATACTCCGGCTACAGATGAGGGTTGGCGGTCCGGTTACATCTCATTGTTCTTGTCTTTCTTGCAGTTTTCTCCTACTAACGGGTGTCTTCTGTGCTTTCTTTCGCAGGCACCATCTCCGTTAATAGCAAACGCACTCCATTCACTGCCAGTGGTGAGAGTGAGATTCTGGACCTAGAAGGAGACATGTATTTGGGGGGTCTTCCAGAGAACCGGGCTGGTCTCATCTTGCCCACTGAACTGTGGACGGCTATGCTGAACTATGGTTACGTTGGCTGTATTCGTGACCTGTTCATCGATGGGCGCAGTAAAAATATTCGGCAGCTGGCGGAGGCACAGAATGCGGCCGGCGTTAAGTCTTCGTGCTCTCGGATGAGCGGCAAACAATGTGATAGTTACCCCTGTAAGAACAATGCTGGCTGCCGGGACGGCTGGAACCGTTTTGTGTGCGATTGTACAGGCACAGGACACTGGGGAAGAACCTGTGAGCGAGGTGAGATGGTATCCCAGAGGAGTGTAATGTATATTAATGCTGAAGATGCAAGACACGGCATGATTCTCTATACGAGGGTCAGTCTGACCCACTAGATGGTACACATGATGGCGCCAACACCGCAGTATGGCTCACCTTCCAAATTCCCTGGGTGTGCATACTAGAAGGAGGTAACTGTGCTTTAATAGGCCTTGCCTTTCAATTCCCCATCATTTTTTACATCTCTGCTTGCTGTCAGTAAATAGACAGTCTGTGCTTACACCTTGAGGGTACTGGAGTGTGCCGGGTCTTATCAGACTGTACGAGCCCCATAATAAAGGTCCATAATCGAGGAGACATCTCTTGACGATACTGTATGTGATATCCAAGTCCTGGACTTACATTTCAGATCATGGACCCGATCCCATAGACATCTGTGTTATCCTCCAGGCAGAAGTATAGACAGCAGATCCATCTTCATCCCATAATGATCGCTCTCGTCCATCTTTATTGAGATTGCCGACTCCTCTCCAGCATTGCTCTCTCCTGTCTTCTTCTCTCAGGATCTCATATTGTTTCCATTCTCTCCCTGGCATAGGTTGAGGAGTTTTTGTGTGAGTGCCGCTCTCTCTAGCAGAGAGTGAGGAGCTGTTGTGTGAGTACTGCTCTTTCTGATGCAGGGTGAGGTGCTCTTGTGTGAGTACCGCAATTTCTGATACGGGGTGAGGAGCTCTTGTGTGAGTGTCGCTTTCTTTGGCGCAGAGTGAGGAGCTGTTGTGTGAGTGCCACTCTCCCTGGTGCAGGTTGAGGAGCTCTTGTGTGAGTGCTGTTCTCCCTGACACAGAGTGAGGAGCTCTTGTGTTAGTGCTGCGCTCTCTGGCGCAGGGTGAGGGGCTTTTTTGTGAGTGTCGCTCTCTCTGGTGCAGGGTGAGGAACTTTTGTGTGAGTGCTGCTCTCCCTGGCGCTGAGTGAGGAGCTCTTGTGTGAGTGCCGCTATCCCTAGCGCAGGGTGAGGAGCTGTTGTGTGAGTGTTGCTCTGTCTGGCGGAGGGTGAGGAGCTCTTGTGTGAGTTTCGCTCTCTCTGGTGCAGGGTGAGGACTTCTTGTCTGAGTGTTACTTTTTTTTTACACAGGTTGATGAGCTCTTGTGTGAGTGCCGCTCTCTAATGCGCAGAGTGAGGAGCTCTTGTGTGAGTGCCGCTCACTCTGGCTCAGGGTGAGGGGCTCTTTTGTGAGTGCCGCATTCTCGAGTGCAGCTTGAGGTGCTCTTGTGTGAGTGTTGCTTTCTCTGGTGCAGGTTGAGGAGCTCTTATGTGAGTTCCCTGGCACAGATTGAGGAGCTATTTTTGAGTGCCGCTTTCCCTGGTGCAGGGTGAGGAGCTCTTGTGTGAGTGCTGTTCTCCCTGGCACAGAGTGAGGAGCTCTTGTGTTAGTGCCGCGCTCTCTGGCGCAGGGTGCGGGGCTGTTTTGTGAGTGTCGCTCTCTCTGGCACAGGGTGAGGAGCTCTTGTGCGAGTGTTGTTTTCTCTGGCGCAGGTTGAGGAGCTCCTGTGTGAGTGCCATTCTCTTTGTGGCACTGAGTGAGGAGCACTTGTGTGAGTGCCGCTCTCTCTGGAGCAGAGAGAGGAGCTCTTGTGTTAGTGCCGCCCACTGTGGCGCAGGGTGAGGGGCTTTTTTTGTGAGTGCCACATTCTCTAGCGCAGCGTGAGGAGCACTTATGTGAGTGTCGCTTTCTCTAGCGCAGCATGAGGAGCACTTGTGTGAGTGTCGCTTTCTCTGGCGCAGGTTGAGGAGCTCTTTTGTGAGTGCCATTCTCTCTGTGGCGTAGAATGAGAAGCTCTTGTATGAGTGTCACCCTCCCTCGCGCAGGGTGAGGGGTGGGGAGCTTATGTGTGAATGCAGCTCTCTGGCGCAGTGTGAGGAGCTCTTGTGTTAGTGCCGCACTCTCTGGCACAGGGTGAGGGGCTGTTTTGTGAGTGCCGCATTCTCTAGCGCAGTGTGAGGAGCTTTTGTGTGAGGGGCAATAAGGGTTGTGGTCTCTGTAGTCAGGGGTTGTGGTCAGAGGTTGTGGTCTCTGGTCAGAGGCGGTGGTCTCTATGGATAGAGGCTGTGATTTCTGGTCATGGGTTGTAGTTTCTGTGGTCTTTGGTCAGAGGCTGTGGTCAGGGGTTGTGGTCTCTGTAGTCAGGGGCTGTGGTTGCTGTTGTCAGGGGCTGTGGTCTCTGTGGTCAGCGGTTGTGGACTCTGTGGTCTGGGGTTGTGGTCTCTGGTCAGAGGCTGTGGTCTCTTTGGTAGGGGACTTTGATCAAGGGCTGTAATCTCTGTAGTTAGGTGCTGTGGTCTCTGGTTAGGGTCTGTGTTCTCTGTGGTCAGCAGCTGTGATCAGAGTCTGTGGTCGCTGTTGTCAGAGGTTGTGGTCTCTTTGATCAGGGATGGTTGTCAGGGGCATTAGGGGTTGTGGTCTCTGTAGTCCGGGGTTGTGGTCAGAGGCTGTGATCTGTGTGGTCAGAGGTTGTGGTCTATGGTTAGGAGTTGTCTCTAGTCAGAGGCTGTGGTCTCTGGTTAGATGCTATGATTTCTGGTCAGGGGTTGTGGTGTCTGTGGTCAGGGACTGTGGTCAGGGGTTGTGTTCTCTGATCAGTGGCTGTAATCTCTGGTCTCTGTGATCAGGTGTTGTGGTCTCTTTGGTCACAGACTGGTCAGGGGCTGTGGTCTCTGTAGTCAGTGGCTGTGGTCTCTATGGTCAGTGGAGGTTGTCGGACTATGGTTAGTGTTGGTTGTCAGAGGTTGTGGACTCTTGTGGTCAGTTGAGGTTGTCAAGTTCTGTGGTCGCTTTGGTCATTGGAGGTTGTCAGTGGCGGTTGTCGGGGACTGTATTCAGTGGTGGTTGTCAGGGGCTGTGCTCAGTCGCGGTTGTCAGAGGCTGTGGACTCTTGTGGTCAGTGGAGGTTGTCAGTGGCGGTTGCCAATTTCTGTGGTCATTGGAGGTTGTCAGTGGTGGTTGTCGGGCTGTGCTCAGTGGCGGTTGTCAGGGGCTGTGCTCAGTCGCGGTTGTCAGGGCCTGTGCTCAGTGGCGGTTGTCAGGGCCTGTGCTCAGTGGCGGTTGTCAGGGCCTGTGCTCAGTGGCGGTTGTCAGGGACTGTGCTCAGTGGCGGTTGTCAGGTGAAGAAGAGAAGTTTAGTTGAGGATGCGGGGATGTTGTTGCAAGAGCAGATATCACTTAGCTGATTACCTCTTCTGCCTGCACTATAAGTCCCAGAAATTTGGTGTATACAGCTCCGCAGCCCTGGGCTGGGCCGGATCTATTCCCCAGGCTGCGATTTTCCAATTAATTTCACAAAGCAGCGTCCACGTCTCTCCGCTCTATTCTAATCCTGCGGACCCTAAAGGGAACTTCTCATGATAAGCCGATAAGATGCACGGAGGCCGGAGCCAGGAGCGCGGCGGGATTTCATCTGGTTAATGGGGTATTGTGCAGCATTGGGTTAACCCCTCCGACACTGGCACTCTTTGAGAAGAGGAGGCCATGGGAAGAATTGCATGCAAAGCTCCATCTTGTGTCTCTATGACTGATGTAGTTAGGGGATGGAGAGGGGTCTTGGACATGATGCAACCCATGGTGTCGGTCCTCAGCTTTCTCCCCTTCTGAGTTTGTCATCGGGTGGCGCTATCGCTCGTTTACCTCTCCCATTATATTAAACCCTTTGCAATTACAAAACCTCTTGAATTGGGGATTTCCTGTAATCCGGTGCTCTAAAAACGTCTTTTTTATTAAAGCATTAACCATTCATCTGTCTGCTCATCCCTCGAAGTCTGCTGCTCGGTTGTAGCCTGGACCAGCTCGGCGCTGCAGAAGTTAATCACAGTCGCTGCACTCTCACGTTGCACAAAGCAATTGAAAGATTAGCGATTTAGGAGCATAACGCTGCACGCTTGTAATAATCTCAGTGGAGTTTAGGCAGAGAATGCAAGACCTCTGTAATCCTCTGGCTCCCAGCTGACGTTGTGGCTCTGTATCCGATGCTTCCTGCGTTTCCCCAAAGCTATTCTAAACATTGCTGCTGGTCCATGGCACCATCCTCCTTCAGAAAGAGTCAGCAGCCAAACCCCAGGCTGGGAAGCGTGGAGATGCCATATAAGATTGGGGCATTCTTCCCTCAGAAATGCTTCATAGTAAAGAGCAGGACACATGTGGCCACACGTCTTGGGTGCATATCCTGAGGACATGGGGGTGATATGTGCCAGTGTGCATGGCCTAGAGTTATAAATCGTCAGGCCGTTTAGCATCACCAGCCTTCTTCACACGGTATAAAGGACGTTCTATGTACACTGCCTGGTAAATCAAGGGCATCAGGTATAGAGCCATGAGTGGGGCCTTTCCTAGGCGTTTGGCGTTGGACCGGCACTTTCTCTGCTACTTCTCTGTATAGGGTTCACAGCCGCAGTGTGATCCAAGCCATGTGGCCGACGATGTGCCCAGAGACGTCCACAGTGCCTGCTGCTCTCCTCTGCATGATGCCGCTTTCCACTATGCCTGCGGCTGCTCCCCTCCCTGCCTCTTGCTGCTCTCCTCCGTGTCTCCTTCGCGCCTCCTACGTGACTCCTGCCGTTCTCCACCATGCCCAGAGACGTCCACGGTGCCTGCTGCTGCTCTCCTCTGCATGCTGCCGCTCTCCACTATGCCTTCTGCCGCTTGCCTCCTGACGTTCTCCTCCTTGCCTCCTGCCACTCTCCTCCTTGCCTCCTGCCTCTCTCTCCTGCCGCTGTCCTCCGTGCCTCCTTCCACTCTCCTCCTTGCCTCCTGCCGCTCTCCTTGCCTACTGTTGCTCTCCTCCTTGCCTCCTGCCTCTCCCCTCCGTGCATCCTTCCGCTATCCTCCTTGCCTTCTGCCGCTCTCCTCCTTGCCTCCTGCCACTCTCCTCCTTGCCTCCTTCCGCTCTCCTCCTTGCCTCCTGCCTCTCTCCTCCTGCCGCTCTCCTCCGTGCTTCCTGCCTCTCTCCTCCTTGCCTCCTGCCTCTCTCCTCCGTGCCTCTTGCCGCTCTCCTCCGTGCCTTCTGCCGCTCTCCTCCTTGCCTCCTGCCTCTTTTCTCCTGTCGCTCTCCTCTATGCCTCCTGCCACTCTCCTCCGTGCCTCCTGCCTCTCTCCTCCTGCCGCTCTCCTCCGTGCCTCATGCCACTCTCCTTCTTCCGTTATCCTCCGTGCCTCCTGCCACTCTCCTCCTGCTGCTCTCCTCCTTGCCTCCTGCCGCTGTCGTCCGTGCCTCCTGCCCCCTTCCTCCATGCCTCCTTCCATTCTCCTCCTTGCCACCTGCTGCTCTCCTTGCCTCTTGCCGCTCTCCTCCTTTCCTCCTGCCTCTCTCCTCCGTGCCTCCTTCCGCTATCCTCTGTGCTTCCTGCAGCTCTCCTCCCTGCCTCCTGCCACTCTCCTCCTTGCTTCCTACCTCTCCTCCATGCCTCCTGCCGCTCTCCTCCGTGCTTCCTGCTGCTCTCCTCCTTGCCTCTTGCTGCTCTCCTCCGTGCTGCATGCCGCTCTCCTCCGTGCCTCCTGACGCTCTCCTTGCCTCCTGCCGCTCTCCTCCTGGCCTACTGCATCTCTCCTCCTGGCCTACTGCATCTCTCCTCCTGTCGCTGTCCTCCGTGCCTCCTGCCGCCTTCCTCCGAGCCTCCTGCAGCTCGCCTCCATGCCTCCTGCTATCCTCCGTGCCCACTCCTTCCGTTCTCCTCATTGCCTCCTTCCTTTCTTCTCTGTGCCTCCTGCCGCTCTCCTCCTTGCCTCCTGCCGCTCTCCTCCGTGTTTCCCTGGGCAGGAGATCAGCCGCGTGTCTGTGACATGAATTTTTATTGCAGTGACATTTGTATTGCCCCCTCTTGTGAGTGATCAGCCCCCGCTTTCTTCCCATCCCAGGGCTAGAGCTAACATTTGCTGTGCTGGATGGCCGATCTGCCTTGTGTGAACATCGCTGTTACTTTCGCTCTGGTGTCTGTGTTATATAATGTGTGGAGCTGAGTAGCTCTGTGCTGGTCTGTGGAACCAGAGGAAATCCCCCATGTCCGAGCTCCGCTGACATCACTGGGGGGCCCCACTGGCCACCGGTCCTGCCTCAGCTGTCACGTTATGTGACTGGAGTAGTTCTGCCTGTGTCCCATTGGCTATAAAGTGTAGGGTAGGTAGTGATCATTGTACCAGTTCTGGCAGGATTTGTTGTGGGGTCAACCTGCGGTATTGTGTATGACGTGTGTCGTGTGTGACCTCTACAATGACTTTCATGGCTAATGCACAGAGACGGGGTGTGCGTGCAGTACCTCTGCTTGCCCCCCAGGGGTGGTTCTTGTGATAACATTTGAATTGCTATAAAGGTCACTGTGTCAAAATCAGTGGGGACCACTTCTGCAGTGTACATACACGATGACTGCGCCCCTGAGCCGGGACTTGTGTGGCCCGTGAGACTCCAGGTAATGCTGTGCCCTGTGGTCCTGATGGACACGGAGGCTGGCAGTGACGCCATCTTCCTGTGGATAATGTCTGTGATGTGTGAATGTAGCCATCACCTCCTGACCGGCTCTTCTCTCCCTGCAGAAGCTTCCATCCTCAGCTATGACGGCAGCATGTACATGAAGATAGTCATGCCGGTTGTCATGCACACGGAGGCTGAAGACGTTTCATTTCGATTCAAGTCTCAGCGAGCCTACGGGCTCCTGGTGGCCACCACGTCCAGAGACTCTGCTGACACGCTGCGACTGGAGCTGGATGGGGGCAAAGTTAAACTCACGGT
Source organism: Ranitomeya variabilis (assembly GCF_051348905.1). Classification (NCBI taxonomy): domain Eukaryota; kingdom Metazoa; phylum Chordata; class Amphibia; order Anura; family Dendrobatidae; genus Ranitomeya; species Ranitomeya variabilis. The sequence goes on along the minus strand of NC_135232.1, from coordinate 714,979,636 downwards.
CAACTTAGGTATCGTATGACACTTACTGTCTGTGGGGATGGGGATTTCACGTCAGTGTCTTTCTGTTCACTCTTCTATTGGCCGCAGAATAAATTTGTCCATGGTGTCTCCACTGCATGGTCCGGTCCAGCCACACTCCTAACATGGCCCAATGACCTGTGCGGTCCGTGGCCTCTCCACATTGCCTGTCATTACTGTGTTACCTCTGCGGGGGCCGGAATTGTGCAGGGCTGCACGCTACGGTCTCTCCAGCGGTAACAGGGGAGTGGCAAGACCCCCAACTTCCAGCTGTCCTGCAGGTTAATATGCAGCACTGATTTTATTGCTGAAGTTGATGGCCATTTTGAACTAGCCATAGCCACCTGAGGACTAGCTGAAAATTGCCACCTTTATGCCTGTTGAGGTGCAGAGGACGGACTGAGGGGGTCTCATGGGTTCTGCCGCTTTCTGCAGACATTCTCCTGCCATTCATATTTCTTGCATTTCTCTGCCAATCGTTTGTCATCTTTCTGCCTCATTTGTCTCGTTCTTCCACCCAAATCAGTCTCCTGCAGCCTTTTACTGAGATTTCTCCCACCCAGTGGGTGCAGCCCTTGTAGTGATAGACGGAGACTGTGTTGGGTGGTCTGTGTCCCCCATCCTGTGCTCCTAGTGTCGTGTGATGGTCGTGTGTGTGTCTTTAAGTTTTTAGCCTTGTTCCATCATCGGCCTCAAAAGATGGCACTCACTACCCTTCAAAGGCCTGAAGCCTGCGGCCCGTACAGCAAACAGCCTTGAGAACAGAGCGTGCAGAGCAGCATCTAGGGGTGAGCATGGCCCCCAGTCACCCCGTACAAGTGCTTACATCCCAGCTGTCTAGCCTTTATGATAATGAAAGATCAGAGCCCCCACTACACCCGTCCTCATCTCCTGCCATCCAGGGGGCCACCAAGGAGAGGCCTAATTGCCCTTAATCTACCTCCCCATCCTGCTGTTTCCCTCTATGTTGCCCCTCGTCTCTTGTGCTACCCCCTACCCTTCTGTCTGAGAAGTCGGGGTTCTGATCTTTCAGGCCCCCCCTAGCTTTGGAGCTGCACTTACTTACTCCAAGAATTGACGCACTACTGCCCCCACTATTTGCTGATCTCACCGGTTCTCTGAGGGTGTTTGCTCCCACTTTTCTGTTGCGGTTGACGACACATAGCAAACCAAATCGCACGAAACAGCCATGAACCCGGATCAATGTTCTCTATTCAGCCCCCAATTTCTTCGTTTCCTAGGAGCTGGGTATTAAAGGTGTGCCTCTCCTTATCCATGTGGTAGTGGATTTACTGAATGAAGTGCATGGAGAGGAGTACAACTCCCATCATGAGCCGATCACCTCTGTACGAGAGCGCATCTGCTGTCGCAGGCCTCATGGTACGGCGTGAGGCCTTCTGTCTTCATAGAGGACACTGGTGGGAGGGGTCACATACGGGGCTTTCTGTACATCCTGCTCCTTACATACTGAGCCATAGCACAGCCACGGACCCTGCTATTGCCCTGTACCGATGGCTGAGGGTTCTGCAGCGATGTGTTTGTGCGGTTTGCTGTTTGTACGTGGCCATTTTATAGATTAGTGACACAATTTGTAGGAGTCACACGTCACATTGTAGGTGAGCGGAGCCCTGCTCCCATTCCTCCTTGTCCATGACACATGGCAGCCCCCAGTCACACACACGGCAGCCATGGCTGCTCCTTATGACACTCACACCTAGTACTATAAAATGGCCACTCTTGTTGCGTGTGTCTGTCCCCGGAAGGGTGGACCTCACTGTTTTTGGATGACTGCAGCTGTAACCTTGAAGGATACGAATTCATCTTTCATTTATTTTTTCCCATCTAGACTGTATCAGGATAAACTGTAACTCCAGTAAGTTTATACCTCAATCTCATTTTGTTCTTTCTGTCTCATGCTCTTGTGTAATCGACTCTTCTGCAGAGTCTGTGATGTTTGTGGACACTGAGCGTGGCCATGTCTGCTCCTCTGTGGCCACTGACACCTAGTGGTCATATTGGTGCCATGATACAAAAAGGGTAACCTCACCTGCACCCTCAGTGGCCTACTCTCAGAGGGCATGCTGAATTTTGTAGTCCACCTAGAGGTTGCCACGGTACTGAGGACACTTGTAGTTCAGGCACACTGGGATACACACTCTCATTTTACTCAGTCTATGGGGACGTACAGTATATCAATGTGCATGTCTCCAGACCACCCACCGTGTCCTGCTGATATCTGGGCACTGAGTGCCTTGGTATAATCCTGAGCTTGGAGGTAAGTGGTCTTCTTGACAGCGCCCACTGCAGTGTTCACAGGTAAGTGCTCATATTCATGTGTCATTGTGCTTGTAAGCTCCATGTAAGCTGACATTTTACACCCCCCTCCCCCGCACTGCAGGCACCAAACACCAAATAGGACAGAAGGAGATGATCTGATGATCGGTGCAGAGACTCGTCATTGCCACAAAACCTTAAAAGAAAAATGTTTGCAGCTTGTGCAGCTCTTGGTGGAATCCTCTTTCCGTGCATGGTGTTTACTTTCTGCCCTCGGGGATAACAGCATTTGCAGTCTTCTTTTGTTTTCATGCCCATAACCTGCTTGAGGGAAAAAGCCACATATATTGTAAAGACGGCTGGAAAACATGAAGATCTAGGAAAGCATGCATCAGACTAAAGTCAACAACCTCAAGTGACGGGAGAGGTACCTCTCTGACCTCAGGTGACAGGTGAGTGGCCGCTCTGTCCTCAGGTGAAAGGAGAGAGGCCACTGACTTCAGGTGAAGGAAGAGCAGCAGCTCTGACCTCAGGCGACTGGAGAGGGGCCACTCTGTCCTCAGTTGACAGGAGAGTGGCCGCTCTGTCCTCAGTTGATGGGAGAGGGGCCGCTCGGTTCTCAGGGGATGGGAGAAGGGCTGCTCTGACCTCAGATGACGGGAGAGGGTCCACTCTGTCCCCAGGTGATGGGAGAGGGTTCGCTCTGTCCTCAGGTGACAGGAAAGGGTCCATTCTGTCCTCTGATGACAGGATAGGGGCCACTCTGACCTCAGCTGACGGGAGAGGGTCTGCTTTGTCCTCAGGCGGCGGGAGACGGTCCGTTCTGACCTCAGGTGACGGGAGAGGGTCCGCTTTGTCCTCAGGTGACGGGAGAGGGTCAGCTCTGTCTTCCGGTGAAGGGAAAGTGGCCGCTCTGACCTCAGGTGATGGGAGATGTGCCGCTCTGACCTCTGGCGACTGGAGAGGTGCCACTCTGACCTTAGGTAACGAGAAAGGGGCATCTCTGACCTCAGATGACGGGAGAGGGGCCGCTCTATTCTCATTCGACTGGAGAGGGTCCGCTCTGACCTCAGGTGACTGGCGAGGGTCCGCTCTGTCCTCAGGGACAGGAGAGGGTCCGCTCTGTCCTCAGGCGACTGGAGAGTGTCCGCTCTGACGTCAGGTGACAAGAGAGGGTCCGCTCTGTCCTCAGGCGACTGGAGAAGGTCCGCTCTGTCCTCAGGTGACAGGCGAGCGTCCGCTCTGTCCTCAGGTGAGCGGAGAGGTGTTGCTCTGACCTCAGGTGATGTGAGAGGGGCCGCTTTGCCCTCAGGTGACGGGAGAGGGGTCACTGACCTCAGGTGACGGGAGAGGGGCACTCTGACCTCAGGTGACAGGAGAGGGGCACTCTGACCTCAGGTGACAGGAGAGGGGCCACTCTGACCTAAAGTGACAGGAGAGGGGCCACTTTGTCCTCAGGGCCCTGGAGAGGGGCCACTTTGTCCTCAGGTGAAGGGAGAGGGTCTGCTGTATCCTCAGGCGATAGGAGAGGGTCCGCTCTGTCCTCAGGCGTCGGGAGAGGGTCCGCTCTGTCCTCAGATGACGGGAAAGGGGCCCTCTCTGTCCTCAGGTGATGGGAAAGAAGCCGCTCTGTCAGGTTATGGGAGAGGCGCCACTCTGACCTCAGGTGACGGGAGAGGGGCCTCTCTGACCTCAGGTGATGGGAGAGGGGCCGCTCTGTCCTCAGGTGACGGGAGAGGGTCCTCTTTGTCCTATATTGACGGGTGAGGGGCCGCTCTGTCCTAAGGTCACGGGAAAGGGGCCGCTCTGTCAGGTAACGGGAGAGGGGCCATTGACCTCTGGTGACAGGAGAGGGGCCGCTCTGACCTCAGGTGACAGGAGAGGGTCCGCTCTGTCCTATATTGATGGGTGAGGGGCCACTCAGATCTCAGGTGACAGGTGAGGGGCCACTCTGTCCTCAGGTGATGGGAGAGGTGTCGCTCTGACCTCAGGTGACAGGTGAGGGGCTGCTCTGTCCTATGGTGACGTGTAAGGGGCCGCTCAGGTGACAGGTGAGGGGCCGACCTGTCCTCGGGTTATTCACGTGCCCACTTCTCGCTGAGATTGCTGGTGGTCAGCCAATGTGGTGGTAGAAGTCCAGTAGTGGTGTCTTCTGGACGTGTCCGGGCAGTGACTGGCGCCGGGGTGGACTCCGCGCTTCACCCTTCCCCTGCCCGTGCTGCTGCTCCTCTGTGCCAGGGATCTGACCTGTGAGATAATTTCGCCTCTCTATATAATGCAATGGACAGAGTGCACAGCTAGGTGGCAGCCACTTTCTTTCTCTGCTCTACAGAGCGTTGATAATCATCCGCCACATTCCAAACTTCAATAACGGGACATGTCACCATTCCATCTGAGCTACCCCTTAACTACCAATCATCCTCTCCAATCCCTGACCTTTATCTTTCTGGCCAGTCCATCATTTTTTTCTCCTTCCCCACCTCTAGTCCGCTTGGACTGTCTGGTGACAACACCATTTTCCCCGCTCTGACATATCTACTAATCCTAACCTATTGTCTGTGCTTGAGACAGCCAGCCCACCATGGCTGTGTGTCTGCGCCGTATGTAGACCTAGTGGAATGACTAGACGGGCGGTGGTACATGGATCCACAGGTGTATGCCAATCTGTGGCTGATGAAGATCGGCATTGAACACTGGCATAGTGCACTCCTGTGCCCTGCTCTATTTTTTGATGGGTAGAGTATTGGTTAATATCCAGAATGGTGGATGACTGAACATTGTGATAATCACATTCACTTCTTGTTTTCTTCTACACCTTGTGATTCGTGATCCTTACTCTTCACACGTACACGTCTGACTGGTAAGGATACGGCGGATACACTGCTGGGGGCATAGGGTGGCCAACATAACGGCAGGGAAGCATTACCCAGCGCTGCTGTCGGGAACACTGAGCAGATCCCACCTCTTGGTCATGGCTTCATATATCACAATATGCACTGCTCCACTTCTGTACATTCACCTGTGGACCAAACCTTGAGTGGCCGTGCAGCTCACCCTCTGTGAGCAGTAACATATGCAGATACAGAACCACTGGGAGGCAGCAGGCTGAGGACCTGAGAGCTAACAGGAATCGAGCAGGCGGAAACTAGCGCCCCTCACATGTGGATATGATGGTACATGGTGCCTGTGAGCGGCAATGGTACAGTCACCCTGCATACAGAGTGACACCACAGAGAGCGCCCACCATTAGCCCCCACAAGCTTCATTTTGTATGTGACGACTGCCGCCAAGATCTCTTCACATGCACAGAATTACTAGGAGGCCGGGTATGCAGCATTTGCACATCTGTGGCAATTTCTTGGCTGCTCCAGTGAGAGGCGAGTGAATTATCTGCACAGGAATGCGTGTAATTATTTGCATTTTCCTCAAACACGACTTTGATGAATCAGCCAGAGCCAAGGCGGGAGCCTGAGCTGCCTTGGAAAGAAATTCTTACATTTCAAGAGGGCTCCAATTGTGCTTCACCTTCAGGAGACAACGTTGGACTCTCATCACTTATCACAAATAACCGGGCAAATTCATGTGAACTTTCCACGGGTCACCAATTATCGAACCACATTTATATACATTGGTAAAGGTCATAAACTTCAGAGCTTGGCCATTGCTGCTGAGTTCCCCTCCTGGGGTTGAAGAATTGGACATTTTCCCTGGTGGCACTATAATGACACAAATAGGGAGGAATAGGGCTTAGTATCTGTTACACCAGGCAGTGATCTCTGGAATATGAAGGCTACAAGTGTGCAGGAGCTGACTGCCCCTCCTCGGTGAGACCTCGGTCCTCCAAGTGATGCAGGCCAGCCTGGAAGTGCATTGGGGTGCAGATGTGGGCACAGGTAGACACAGACTGAAGAGGCCCCTGTGCAAGAGCAACATACTGGCAATTTGGAGTCCAATAGTTCCTCATAATGCCCAAGTACAACTGCTCTAGAGCTGGATGTGGCCCTCTGACCTCTTGAACCCGTGGTGCCCTCAGTTCACTTCAGGCTAATAAGCATGTGGCTTTTTCAGTCACATTGGTTACTACAGGACGAGTATCCTCTTTCCCACTGGTTTCAGTCGTAAAATCTTCCGGACTGGATCCCTTTAATGAACTTTTACATGGTCCGAAATTCAGGTAAATGACTATTTGTAAAATCATTGATCATATGAAAGAGGGCTGCGATCATCCGACAAGCAAACCTTCGGCTGATGGGATGGTTTATGTTTGTCTAAAGGTGGACACCAACAAGTAACCAGAAAATTCCTCTGCCAGTAAACAAATGAGGGCGAGAGGAAAGCAGGGGAAATCTTGGAAATGATAGTCATAGAAATCTAAAATGTTAGAATTGGAAGGGACCCCCAGGGTCATCTTGTCCAACCCCCTGCTCAATGCAGGATTCACTAAATCATCTCAGATGTCTGAGCCTCTTGTTTGAAGACTTCCATTGAAGGAGATCTCAACGTTTTTCGTGGCAGCCTGTTCCACACTGTCACAATCCATTTTTGGATTCGTGGCAGCTTTGGTTCCGCTTTGTTTTAAATGTTGCTTTTCCCTTTCATGGTTCCCCCCCCCCCCCCACTGATAGTTTGGTGTAACTACAGTGCTGTTGGGTCAGCTAATGTGATGGTGACCACTCCCGCCATCCTTTAAATGGTCCCCAGGTGCATCAGCTGACTGTTGGTGATCGAGTTTCTCTATGGAGACCAGCCTGGGAGTGGCAGCTCTCTGGTGTCTGCTGTTTTTGGGGTTTGGAGTCCAGTTTCTGTGTCATCCGTGATTTGGAGCTTGGAAGCTAAAGTGTGGCGTTTTCTCCTAGTCCCTTTCGTGTTTGTCACTGTCCCCGTGTGATACTACAGTATCTGCAGTGGTAGGCCAGCGCTCCATGCTGGCCAGTGCAGTAGTCAGGACAGTGTGAGGTGACAGCGAGGGACGAGGTTCCTGACGGCGGTGGGGGGGAAGGACCCACTTAAGTTGTCAGGGGAGTGCAGGGACAGGCTCAGGTTTGAGCAGGAGGTGACCAATCCTTCATTTCCCTATTGGTAGGACCTTCCTCCCCCCTTTTCCATCCTGTTGTGTTTTTCCTGTGCCGTCCGCTACTGACCCCCCCCCCCCGTGGGGTCGCTATATATGTATATTGTGACACTCATTGATCACCCTCACTGTCAAAAAAGTTTTTTCTAATATTTCTAATCTATATCTTCTCCCTTTCAGTTTCATTCCATTGCGTCTCATGCTTCCATGAGCAAATGAGAATAAGTATGATCCCTCTACACTGTGTCATCCCTTCAGATAGTAGACAGCTATTAAGTCTTAAGCTTTTGTTTTGCAAGCTAAACATTCCCAGATCCTTTAACCAATCCTCGTAGGACATACTTTGCAGTCCGCTCACCATCCTGGTAGCTCTTCTCTGAACTTGCTCCAGTTTTTCAATGTCTTTTAAAATGTGGTACTCAGAACTGGACACAGTATTCCAGAAGAGGCCTGAACAAGGAGGAGTAGAGGGGATAATTACTTAACAGAAGCATAGAGACTAGATCATGTAAATACATCCTAGAACTGTTTGCTTTTTTTTGCTGCTGCATCACACTGTTGACTCGTGCAGTCTGTGATTTATTAGTACTCCCAAGTCTTTATCAGACGTGCTGTTGCTTAGTTCTATTCCTCCCATTCTGTAGATGTAATTTTCATTTTTCTTGCCCAGATGTAGAATCTTGCATTTCTCCCTGTTAAATACCATTCTATTAGTCACTGTTCATTGTTCAAGCTTATCTATATAATTCTGAAATCTTTTTCTGTCTTCTTTAGTGTTAGCTATCCCTCCTAGGTTTGCATCGTCTGCAAATTTGATCAATTTACCTTCAGTTCCCTTATCTAGATAATTTATAAAAATGTTGAACAATACTGTGTCCAGGACAGAGCCTTGTGGTACCCCATTTGAAACACTTCCAATTGGATGTGCAACTATTTATGACCACTCTTAGTGCGATCAGTGAGCCAGTTATGAATCCACCTAATTGTAGCCTTATCAATCCCATACTTGGTCATTTTTTCAAATGCTTTGCTGAAGTTGAGATATACGTTATCTACCGCCTTTCCCTGATTCACCCAGTCAGTGATTCCTTCATAGAAGGAAATTAGATTAATCTGGCATGACGTGTCTGCTTCAAAACCATGCTGGCTCTACTTATCCAAGTACTTACATACATGCTGTTTAATAATTTGTTCAAATATCTTTCCTGGTATAGAAGTAAGATACATTGGCCTGTAATTTCCTGGCTCCATCTTCTTTCCTTTTTTGAAGATAGGGACGACATTTGCCTTTCTCCAATCTTCTGGGACTTCTCCTGTTCTCAAGGATTTTTCAAAGATTCTGGCTAGTGGTTCTGTAATTTCCTCTGCTCACTCTTACAGCCCCCTAGGATGTAATTCATCTGGGGAAGATTTAAATTCACTTAAATTAGCTAAGTGTTCCCTCACATCTCTCTGTTTATTGATAGTGTGGATTATTTTATTCTTTCGATGGCACCGTGAAGATCAGTTGATGTTACAATTTCTTTCTTGGAGAACACAGATGCAAAATGGGAATTTAAAAGTTTGTCCTTCTCATCATCATTTTTGACCACTTCAATTTTTTCAGCCTGTAAAAATCCTACAGCATCTTTAACTTTTCTTTTGCTTTTGACATACCCCTCAAATCCTTTTTTACTGCTTTTGGTCTCCCTTACATTCCTCACTTCATTAGAGGCTTTAGCTCTTCTAACGCTTGATATTCATTTCTTTTCTGCTTTTTAACAAGTGTTTAAGTTCTATGTTCATCCTCCCTGGTCTGTTTAAATGCTTCCAATTCTTCCTTCTTTTTGGGATTGTTACTGATTGTGCAGTGAGAATTTAATTTAGCAAAATCTCCCATCCTTCTTGAATATTTCTGTCCTTTAGAACATCCAGCCATTGGACATTTTCTACCTTCTTTCTGAGTCCATTAAATTCTGCCTTTCTGAAGTCCAACCTTAAAGTCTGAGTCCTCGCTGTTCTTCCTTCTCTTGTAATCCAAAATTCAAGGATAGCCTGACCACTGCCTCCTAAATTCCCAGCCACCCTTACTTCCTCAACCATTTCCTCCCTGTTGGTAAGAATTAGGTCCAAGATTGCAGATCCTCTTGTTTCTCTTCTACCTTTTTAAATATAAAGTTGTCAGCAAGAGAAGATAAAAATTTTCTAGACACAGTACTTTTGCCTGAGATTCCCAACAAACATCTGGTAAGCTAAAATCTCCTATGATCACTATGTCGTACTTTTTTGAGGGCAGAGACATCTGATGTAAAGAGTTCATCTATATGTTAAGTCTGTCTGGGTGGCCGATAATAAACACATACAATAGTGTCCTTTCTGTTCTTCTCTCCTTGAAGTCTTATTCAAACAGTTTCTACAGATCTACCAGTCTCTGAATCTTGGCTCTCTGGAGATATACGTTTTCCTAACATACAATGCAACAATGCAACACATCCTCCCCTCTTGTTAATCCTGTTTCTAATAAATAAGTTGTAGCCCCCTCTTGTTAATCCTGTTTCTAATAAATAAGTTGTAGCCTTCAAGTTTTGTATTCTAAGCAAGTGTATCATCCCACCAAGTTTCAATGATGCCTATGACATCATATCTCTCTTCCTGTGTTAGCAGCTCCAATTCTCCTTTTTGTTTCCCATGCTCTGTACACTTGTATAGACTCATTTTGGTTTGTAGTTGATTTCTCTTGCTCCTCTATTTTCATTAAGAGTTTGTTGTTTTTGTTCTTTCTTTCCACTTCTAATAACAGGGTTCTCAAAACAATGTATTAGCTACGTACTTTTTCCTGGCTGTATATTTCCCATCCCATATTGATCTAGTTTAAAGTTCTCCCGATGAGTGTAGCAAGGCGTCTATCAAATATGTGCTTTCCTGTTTTTGTAAGATACAACCTCTCTCTAGCAGGGAGTCCATCATACAGATAATTCACTACATCATCAAGAAACCCAAAACGTTGCTCATGACATTATTGACATGGCCAGTTGTTCACCTGTAGAATCCTGTTCAATCACTTTGGTCCATGTCCACCCACTGGGAGGTGGATGACAAGACAACCTGCGCTCCCAGTTTTCACTTTCTGGCCTAGATCTTCAATGTCTCTGCCTATAGTTTCCAGGTCCTTTTTTGCTGTGTCATTTGTTCCCATGTGTATTAATAGGTATGGGTCTGTAGCACTGTAGAGTCTTGGTACTCTAGCAGACACATTTTTTATTTTGGCACCTCGAAGACAGCACACTTCTCGTGAGGTACTGTCCAGTCGGCAGATAGTGGCTTCTGTTCTTCTCAGTAGGGAATCCCCCACGAGCACCATTCTCCTTTTCTTCTTCACCACAGCACTTCTTATTCTCCCATCAAGAGGCTTCTGATTTCTTACTGGGGTGTTCTTTGTGGTAAAGCACTTTTTTGATGTACATCTTCATAGTTGTCCTGCGTGAGAGCCTGGTAGCGTTTCTTCGGTGGTATGGGTGCTGACTGCCTCCTGATCATCCTGCTTCTTTGGGTCACATGCTTCCCTTTCTCTTCTTCTGCAGGTACATTGAAAGGTATTTGTCTTCGAACATTCTGAATAGTTATTTCTACTCTGTCATTAACTTCTTCAGGAACACTGAAGTAATTCCATAAAGGGGCAGTACATTGGTGCCCGCAGTCTTGGTAGCACTTTTAGCAGAATGCTGACAGAATCTTTCCCAAACACAAGGGAGCTAATCATTAAGCCAAACATGACATCTCTGTAGGTGAACACGGGAGGGCCAGGAGCCAGATATCCTGAAGAGAGCTGCACCCTCATACAGCAGCCCTTTGTCTCAAGATGTTGGTTGCAGGTTCTTATGTTTGATTTGGAAGTCTTCAAGAAACGTCCACTGGAGTTTGCATTTCACTCACATGTGACTCATCTTTAGGCCGCCAGTGCCTAGAACTGGCTATCAGCTGGAGTACATTTTTCTTACAACATATGTCACTTTTCTCATGTCAATTATAGTTCAAATTGGATAAAGGGATTTGCCATCCACAGCCCACCAGATTAAGAAAAGTGGTTGGACTGGTGTGTAAAAGCCTTCAATGTGAAGACATCAGTATAGCACAAAGCCACGCCTAAATGTGCAGTCTGTCACTGATGATTCCCCGGCTGACTCTACTGAATAAGGTTGATGGAGCCTCAGAGACTTTAATAGACACCAGCAGTCCTGAGATTTGATTTGTTACTGCTCAAGATATGGACTACTATCCATTTACTGCTTACTATACAGGTGATGTAGAGAGCATAGGTATCTGAGCCATGCAGCACCCTAAATTCATCCACTCAGCCGTGACCAAGCCACTTAATAACTACTCAAACTTTTAGCGATTGGTTCTCACAAGTCTAGATCGCTTGTACCAGGGGTGTGCCCAATAACCAGAGTATGGTAATTTTTGCTTAAAGAAGCACTCCATTTTCTCCCATCAAAGATGTATCCTCTTTATATTGCACTATTATACAGCGCTCTGCACTTACGATTGCTAGTTTTTCCTTTCTAACCAGATACGTTTTCTGTTCTCTCTTGTAGAAACAGGACGTCTCTATTCCTGCAGTAATCATTCCCCTGTTCACCTCCTGACGCAGCTGCTCCCATCTCCCTCATCCACGAACCTTTACAACTTATGACTCAAAGAGAAAATTGACCTCCTGTTTCTACATAGAGCATAGAAGGATTGAGCTCGTCAGGTTTTAATCAAGTGATGTCATAGACGTAATGGAAAAAAATAATTATCTGGGTAGAAAGGCAAAATGAGCAATTGTAAGTACACAGTGCTGTATAATATGATGAGTGCAATATATTAAGAGGGTGCTGGGAGGAGGAGGAGTGCTGCTTTGTCACTCAACCATACAGTGGCATATAAAAGTTTGTACACCCTTGGTCAAAATTAATGTTGTGAATAGTTAAGCAAGTTAAAGATAAAATGATCTCTAAAAAGCCTAAAGTTAAAGAAAGATGACACATTTACATTGTATTTTAGGCAAAAAAAAAATATTCTCATTTTTTACATTTAAAGAATTGCAAAAAGAAAAATGGGCATATGCAAAAGTTTGGGCGTCCTGCATGATTAGTACCTACTAGCATCCCTTTTTGAAAGTATCACAGCTTGTACACACTTTTTGTAGCCAGACAAAAGTCTTTCAATTCTTGTTTGTGAGATTTTCATCCATTCTTCCTTGGGAAATTCTTCCAGTTCTGTGAGATTCCTGGGTCGTTGTCATGATACGTATTGCGACCCAACAGGGGTCGGTAAGCGGACAGCACAACAAACTCACAACAGGATGGAAAAGGGGGGAGGAAGGCCCTATCAATAGGGAAATGAAGGAATGGTCACCTCATGCTAAAACCTGAGCCTGTCCCTGCAGTCCCCCTAACACCCTAAGTGGGTTCTTTCCCCCACCAAAATCAGGAACCTCGTCCCTATTTGTCATCTGTCATCTCACACTGCCTGGCTAGTGCACTGGCCGGCAAGAAGCGCTAGCATCACCACTGCAGATGGTACCACACAGGGGATAGTGACAAACACAGGGGGCAGATTTGGTGTATGTCTCTCCCTGCGGCTTCTATCCACCGGTATAGCAAGGCCATGGAGGCGTCCCAACGGCCCGGGAGTAGCATACTGCACCAGAGTATCCTGCAGCTTAGGTGACAGACCCTGACAAAAATGACTCCTAAGAGTAGGGTCGTTCCACTGCGTGTCAGTGGCCCACCTCCTAAACTCTGAGCAGTACTCCGCAGCCAGCCGGCCCCCTTGCTTGATATTACGGAGTATAGACTCAGCCAAGGAGACGCCATCAGGATCCCCATACACCAGCGCCAATGCCACGAAAAACCCGTCCACCGACTGCAAAGATGGTGAATTGATTGTCAGGGAGAAGGCCCAGAATTGGGGATCACCCTTGAGAAGGGAGACTATAATCCTCACACGCTGTTCCTCACTCCCTGAAGAACGAGGACGGAGCCTGAAATATAACTTACAGGCCTCCTGAAAAACCAAGAATTTATCTCTCCCTCCAGAGACCCTGTCCAGGAGAGATACCTTAGGTTCCGGTTGAGCCTGCACATGAGCCGAGAGCCAGAACCTCGACACCTGCTGGAGCTGCTGCACCACAGCTCCTTAACCTCATCAGTTATGTTCTGGATCCGCTGGGCAAAAGCCTGTGCTTGAGCCATCAGTTTACGGGAGAAAAAAAGTATCGGTTGGTGATAATGTCACGATACGTATTGCAACCCAATGGAGATCGGTAAGCGGACGGCACAACAAACTCACAGCGGGATGGAAAAGGGGGGGGGATAAAGGCCCTATCAATAGGGAAATGAAGGAATAGTCACCTCCTGCTAAAACCTGAGCCTGTCCCTGCACTCCCCTAACACCCTAAGTGGGTCCTTCCCCCCCACCGCCATCAGGAACCTCGTCCCTAGTTTCACCTCACACTGCCCTGGCTAGTGCTCTGGCCGGCAAGGAGCGCTAGCCTCACCACTGCAGATGGTACCACACAGGGGATAGTGACAAACACAAAAGGGACAAGGAAAAAACACCACACTTAGCTTCCATACCCAGCTGCCAAGCTCCACACCGCAGATGACTCTGAAGCCGGATTCCAAACTCCACTCAGCATAGGATACGACACCAGGAGCTCAAACAGCTGATACACGCTGGCACCAGAGAGCTCGTCACACATCGACTAGTCTCCAGAGAAACTCTTATCACCAACAGTCAGCTGATGCATCAGGTGACCATTTAAAGGATGGTGGGAGTGGTGACCACCACATCAGCTGACCTAACAGCACTGCAGTTACACCAGATTGTCAGAGGGGAAAAAACGGACATTAACCCCTGATGGTTCTGAAAGGAAAAAGCAACATTAAAAACAGTGGAACCAGAGCTGCCACAAATCCAAAAATGGATCGTGACAGTCGTCTTGCATCCTCGGCTATTTTGAGGTCTAGCCACAGAGTTACAATGATGTTCAGATCAGGGGACTGTGAGGGCCATTGTAAAACCGTCAGCTTGCACCTTTTGAGGTCGTCTATTGTGGATTGTGACGTGTGTTTAGGATCATTATCCATTTGTAGAAGCCATCCTCTTTTCACCTTCAGCTTTTTTACAGATGGTGTTATGTTTGCATCAAGAATTTGTTGAACTTTAATTAAATCCATTCTTCCCTTTTATCCATGAAATGTTCCCCGTACCATTGGCTGCAACATGACCCCAAAATATGATTGATCCACCTCCATGCTTAATGGTTGATGAATTGTTATTTTCCTGATCTTCTGTCCTCTTTTTTTTTTCTCCACACATACCTTTTAATCATTGCGTCCATAGAGTTCTATTTTAATCTCATCGGTCCACAGGACTTGTTTACAGAATGCATCAGGCTTATATAGATGTTCCTTTTCATACTTCTGATTCTGAATTTCATGGTGAGAACGCAGGAGAGGTTTTCTGATGACTCTTCCGTAAATGTCATGCAGGTGCAGGTATCTCTGAACAGTAGAACAATGTGCCACAAGTCCAGAATCTGCTAAATCTTTCTGAAGGTCTTTTACAGTCAAGCGGGGGTTCTGATTTGCCTCTGTAGCAATCCTACGAGCACCTCTCACTGAAATTTTGCTTTATCTTCCAGAACTTATTTTGACCTCCACTGTTCCTGGTAACTGCAATTTTTTAATTACATTTTGAGCTGAGGAAAGGCAACTTGAAAATGCTTTCCTATCTTCTTACAGCCTTCTGCTTTGTGGGCCTCCACCATGTTCAGAGTGCTAGGCAGTTGCTTAGAAGAACCCATAGCTGCTGGTTTTTGGCACAAGGTTAGAGGAGGCGGACCTTTCTTAATGATGATAGTGAACAAGACATAACCCTAACCTAATTTAGGGCTGAAACCTTGGCCAAAGTTATCCGAGCACACAAATCCCCAAGGGTGCCCAACTTTTATCTCTGCCCATCTTCCTGTTTGTAATTCTTAAAATGTAAAAGATAACTAACATATATATATATATATATATATATATATATTTAATTTTTTTATTTATTTTGTTTTTTTCTTCCTAAAAATACAAAGGAGATGTGTCGTCTTTAACTTTAGTTCTTTTAGATATCATTCCATCTTCAACTTGCTTAACTGTTCACAGTAATTTTGACTAGGGCTGCCGAAAACTCTTACATGCCACTGTATATAAACCACATCTGTTTCATCTGGTGTCCATGTTGCCGCAGGAATCTACGATGCTGGTATAGCAGTTATTAGGCCAGTTCCGCCTTTCACTGGTCACAAGAGCATGGCTGCGGGAGGGCACTTTAATTTGTATAATTTGATATTTATTGAGCGCAACTCTTTGAACACTAAAAACCGCCTTGACAAAAAATTGTTAAACCCAATAAGAGTTACCTTTTTTGTGAATGCGGTGATAACAGATAAGTGTAGAACGTATGAGTGATCTATGTATACTACAGTGTGGACAGACTGTCAATGTTTCCTCGCTATAGACTCTGCAAGATGAATGGACTGTCTATATTCCCTCACTGTAGACTCTGCAGGGTGGACAAACTGTCTATATTCACTAGCTATTAACTCTGTAGGGTGGACGGCCTGTCTATATTCCTTCGCTGTAGACAATGCAAGGTGGACGGACTGTCTATAGTCCCTCGCTAGAATCCAGCAACAGGTAGGTCCCCAGAGAGACAATTATGTCCCAAAGGAGACTAAGAGAAGTGTAATAAAACCCCTGTATTAAAATCACTAATTTATGCAATAATTTAAAATCATGAATTCATTCAAATAATAAAAAAGCAAAAATCGGTTCCTCAAATGTTAGGGCACAGTGGTATCCTAAACCTAATAAGTATTAATGTGACCCAAATTTTTAGTTATGTGTAGTTATCTATTGTAGATAATAAATTTAAAGAATACTATAACAGTAACAATGTTATGGTGAGTATTGAGAATTAAGGGTCCTAATCAGATGTAGTAATGAACTCAAAATGGCGTCAAAGCAAATATATAATTAAAGATCACATAATAATGTCCGTAAGGTGCCAATAAAATATCATTCATCTAACAAAAATCCAACCAATGATGTATGCAGAAATATACATCGTCAAATGAAATATAAAGCGCTTAGTGCAAATATATCTAGATTGTATTTCCATAGTGTAATATGATAACTGTTATGACCCCAATGGCAGAGGGTCTCAAAAATACATACCAAGTCTGCAAACACAAATAACCAGCTCATAGGGCAGTGGTAACTGGGCTGACCATATATCTAATCCTAGCACCACAAATAGCAGCAGCCGGGGAACGTGCCTACGTTGGTTCTAGACGTCTCGCGCCAGCCGGAGAACTAACTAACCCTAGAAGGGAAAAGATAGACCTTTCTTGCCTCCAGAGAAAAGACCCCAAAAGTTGGATACAAGCCCCCAACAAATAATAACGGTGAGGTAAGGAGAAAAGACAAACGTAAGAATGAACTAGATATTTAGCAAAGAGAGGCCCACTGACTAATAGCAGAATATAGTAAGATGACTTATACGGTCAGCAAAAACCCTATCAAAATTTCCACGCTGGATATTCAAAAACCCCCGAACCGTCTAACGGCCCGGGGGGAGAACACCAGCCCCCTAGAGCTTCCAGCAGAATCAGGAATCACATTTAGTACAAGCTGGACAAAAAATAATAGCAATGCAAATAACCAAAAAACAAGGAAGCAAGACTTGGCTTAATTTTGCAAGATCCAGGACCAGCAGACAGGAGCAAACAGAAAGGAACTGATTACAACGATGCCAGGCACTGGACTGAGAATCCAAGAAGTTTATATAGCAACACCCCTGGACTAACGACCCAGGTGGGTGCCAAACTGAGGAAAGACAATCCCAGAGTCATATCACTAGTGACCACAAGAGGGAGCCAAAAAGTCTAATTCACAACAGTACCCCCCCATTAAGGAGGGGTCACCGAACCCTCACCAAGACCACCAGGGCGATCAGGATGAGCAGCGTGAAAGGCACGAACTAAATCGGCCGCATGCACATCAGAGGCAACCACCCAGGAATTATCCTCCTGACCATAGCCCTTCCACTTGACCAGATACTGAAGCCTCCGCCTGGAGAGACGAGAATCCAAGATCTTCTCCACCACGTACTCCAACTCGCCCTCAACCAACACCGGAGCAGGCTCAACAGAAGGAACCACAGGTACAACGTACCGCCGCAACAAAGACCTATGGAACACGTTGTGAATGGCAAACGACACCGGAAGATCCAAGCGAAAGGACACAGGATTAAGGATTTCCAATATCTTGTAAGGACCGATGAAGCGAGGCTTAAATTTAGGAGAGGAGACCTTCATAGGAACAAATCGAGAAGACAGCCATACCAAATCCCCAACACGAAGTCGGGGACCCACACCGCGGCGGCGGTTGGCAAAACGCTGAGCCTTCTCCTGTGACAACTTCAAGTTGTCCACCACATGATTCCAGATCTGCTGCAACCTATCCACCACGGAATCTACCCCAGGACAGTCAGAAGGCTCCACATGTCCCGAGGAAAAACGAGGATGGAAACCAGAGTTGCAAAAAAATGGCGAAACCAAGGTAGCGGAACTAGCCCGATTATTAAGGGCAAACTCAGCCAACGGCAAGAAGGTCACCCAATCATCCTGATCTGCAGAAACAAAACACCTCAAATAAGCCTCCAGAGTCTGATTAGTTCGCTCCGTTTGTCCATTAGTTTGAGGATGAAAGGCAGACGAAAATGACAAATCAATGCCCATCTTAGCACAAAAGGATCGCCAGAACCTGGAAACAAACTGGGATCCTCTGTCAGACACGATATTCTCAGGAATGCCGTGTAAACGAACCACATTCTGAAAGAACAAGGGAACCAGATCGGAAGAGGAAGGCAGTTTAGGCAAAGATACCAAATGGACCATCTTGGAAAAGCGATCACATACCACCCAGATGACAGACATGCCCTGAGACACCGGAAGATCTGAAATGAAATCCATGGAAATGTGTGTCCAAGGCCTCTTCGGGACAGGCAAGGGCAAGAGCAAGCCGCTGGCACGAGAACAGCAAGGCTTAGCCCGAGCACAAGTCCCACAGGACTGCACAAATGACCGCACATCCCGTGACAAGGAAGGCCACCAAAAGGACCTAGCCACCAGATCTCTGGTGCCAAAAATTCCCGGATGCCCTGCCAACACCGAGGAATGAACCTCGGAAATGACTCTGCTGGTCCACTTATCAGGAACAAACAGTCTGTCAGGTGGACAAGAGTCAGGTCTACCAGCCTGAAATCTCTGCAACACACGTCGCAAATCCGGAGAAATGGCTGACAAGATTACTCCCTCTTTAAGAATACCAACTGGTTCTACGACTCCAGGAGAGTCAGGCACAAAGCTCCTTGAAAGAGCATCAGCCTTCACATTCTTTGAACCTGGTAAATACGAGACCACAAAGTCAAAACGGGAGAAAAACAATGACCAACGGGCCTGTCTAGGATTCAGGCGTTTAGCAGACTCGAGATACATCAGATTCTTGTGATCAGTCAAGACCACCACACGATGCTTAGCACCCTCGAGTGTTGTGGATTCTGTTTTTGGGCTCCCTCTGGTGGTTACAGCTGGTACTGGGTGACTTTGGTGGGTTGCGGTCTCTGGTTTCCACCTGTCCATCAGAGGCTGGGTGTTTCCTATTTAACCTTGCTTTCCTGTCATTCCCTTGCCGGCTATCAATGTATCAGTGTGTCTCTGTTACCTTTGCTACCTGCTCCTAGGCCTTCAAGACAAGTTAAGTCTGGATTTCCCTGTTTCATGTTTGCTTTCATGTTTTTAGTCCAGCTTGCAGATATGTAATTCTCTGCTGCTGGTTGCTCTAGTGGGCTGAAATTACCACTCATGTACCATGAGTTGGCACATGAGTTCAAGTAATTTCAGGATGGTATTTTGAAGGGTTTTAAGCTGACCGCGCAGTTCACCTTTTGTATCCTCTGCTATCTAGCTTAAGCGGGCCTCATTTTGCTGAATCTGTTTTCATAACTACGTTTGTGCCTTCCTCTCATTTCACCGTCATTATATGTGGGGGGCTGCTATTTCTGTGGGAATATTTCTCTGGAGGCAAGATAGGTCTGTGATTCTTCTGATAGGGGTAGCTAGATCTCCGGCTGGCGCGAGACGTCTAGAGTCCCCCCAGGAACGTTCCCCGGCTGCTGTTAGTTGAGTGTTGAGGTTCAGGATCGCGGTCAGCTCAGGTTCCATCACCCTAGAGCTCGTCCTGTTTTTGCCCGTGTTATGTGTTTAATTCCCTGCCATTGGGAACATGACACTCGAGCCAATGACGCCACTCCTCAAATGCCCACTTCATGGCCAGCAACTCCCGATTGCCAACATCATAATTCCGCTCAGCAGGCGAAAACTTCCTAGAGAAGAAAGCACATGGTCTCATTACAGAGCAACCAGGGCCTCTCTGCAACAAAACGGCCCCTGCCCCAATTTCAGAAGCATCCACTTCAACCTGAAAGGGAAGTGAGACATCAGGCTGGCACAAAACAGGCGCTGAAGTAAACCGGCGCTTCAACTCTTGAAAAGCTTCCACGGCTGCAGGAGCCCAGTTAGCAACATCAGAACCTTTCTTGGTCATATCCGTCAAAGGTTTAGCAACGCTAGAAAAATTAGCGATAAAACGACGGTAGAAGTTAGCAAAACCCAAGAACTTCTGAAGACTCTTAACTGACGTGGGTTGAGTCCAATCATGAATAGCTCGGACCTTGACTGGGTCCATCTCCACCGCAGAAGGGGAAAAAATAAAACCCAAAAAGGGAACCTTCTGTACTCCAAAGAGACACTTTGAGCCCTTAACAAACAAAGCATTCTCACGCAAAACCTGAAACACCATCCTGACCTGCTCTACATGCGAGTCCCAATCATCAGAAAAAAAAAGAATATCATCCAGATAAACAATCATAAATTTATCCAGATACTTCCGGAAAATATCATGCATAAAGGACTGAAACACTGAAGGAGCATTAGAGAGCCCGAAAGGCATCACCAAGTACTCAAAATGACCTTCGGGCGTATTAAATGCAGTTTTCCATTCATCTCCTTGCTTAATGCGCACAAGGTTGTACGCACCACGAAGATCTATCTTGGTGAACCACTTGGCACCTTTAATCCGGGCAAACAAGTCCGACAACAGAGGCAAAGGATACTGAAATTTAACAGTGATTTTATTCAGAAGCCGATAGTCAATACAAGGTCTCAAAGATCCGTCCTTCTTGGCCACAAAAAAGAATCCCGCACCAAGAGGGGAAGAGGATGGACGGATATGCCCCTTCTCCAGAGATTCCTTGATATACGAACGCATTGCGGTATGCTCAGGTACAGACAGATTAAATAATCTTCCCTTAGGAAATTTACTACCTGGAATCAAATCTATAGCGCAGTCACAGTCCCTATGAGGAGGAAGAGCACTGGAGCTGGACTCGCTGAATACATCCTGGTAATCAGACAAATACTCAGGAACTTCCGAAGGAGTAGAGGAAGCAATAGATACCGGTGGGGAGTCACCATGAATTCCCTGACAGCCCCAACTTGACACAGATATTGCCTTCCAATCCAAGACTGGATTATGGGTCTGTAACCATGGCAGACCCAAAACGACCAAATCATGCATTTTATGCAGAACAAGAAAACGAATCACCTCCCGATGTTCAGGAGTCATGCACATGGTTACCTGTGTCCAAAACTGCGGTTTATTTTCCGCCAATGGCGTAGCATCAATACCTCTAAGAGGGATAGGATTTACCAATGGCTCAAGAACAAAACCACAACGCTTGGCAAACGACAGATCCATAAGACTCAGGGCAGCACCTGAATCCACAAACGCCATAACAGGGTAGGAGGACAATGAGCAAATTAAAGTCACAGACAAAATAAATTTAGGTTGCAAATTACCAATGGCGACAGGACTAACAACCCTAGTTAGGCGTTTAGAGCATGCTGATATAACATGTGTAGAATCACCACAGTAAAAACACAACCCATTCTGACGTCTATGATTTTTCCGTTCATTTCTAGTCTGAATTCTACCACATTGCATTAAATCAGGTGTTTGTTCAGACAACACCACCAGAGGATTCGCGGCTTTGCGCTCCCGCAAACGCCGGTCAATTTGAATAGCCAGCGCCATGGAATCATTCAGACCTGTAGGAATGGAGAAACCCACCATCACATTCTTAATGGCTTCCGAAAGGCCATTTCTGAAATTTGCGGCCAGAGCACACTCATTCCACTGAGTAAGCACGGACCATTTCCGAAATTTTTGGCAATACACTTCAGCTTCATCCTGCCCCTGAGAAATAGCCAACAAGGCTTTTTCTGCCTGAATTTCAAGATTGGGTTCCTCGTAAAGCAATCCGAGCGCCAGAAAAAACGCATCAACATTTGCCAATGCCGGATCTCCTGGCACTAGCGAGAAGGCCCAATCCTGAGGGTCACCCCGTAAGAAAGAGATAACAATTTTTACTTGCTGAGCTGAATCTCCAGATGAACGGGGTCTCAGAGATAGAAACAATTTACAATTATTCCTGAAATTCCTAAACTTAAATCGGTCTCCAGAGAACAGCTCAGGAATAGGTATTTTAGGTTCAGACATTGGACTACTGGTAACAAAATCTTGTATACCCTGCACACGAGCAGCAAGCTGATCCACACTTGTAATCAAAGTCTGGACATTCATGTCTGCAGCAAGCACAAGCCACTCAGAGGTAAAGGGGAGGAAAAAAGAGAGGAAAGAAAAAAAAAAAAAAAAAACTCAGACTTTCCTTTCTTGTAATCCCACTTCTGCAATGCATTAAACATTCAACCTTGGTCTGGCATACTGTTATGACCCCAATGGCAGAGGGTCTCAAAAATACATACCAAGTCTGCAAACACAAATAACCAGCTCATAGGGCAGTGGTAACTGGGCTGACCATATATCTAATCCTAGCACCACAAATAGCAGCAGCCGGGGAACGTGCCTACGTTGGTTCTAGACGTCTCGCGCCAGCCGGAGAACTAACTAACCCTAGAAGGGAAAAGATAGACCTTTCTTGCCTCCAGAGAAAAGACCCCAAAAGTTGGATACAAGCCCCCAACAAATAATAACGGTGAGGTAAGGAGAAAAGACAAACGTAAGAATGAACTAGATATTTAGCAAAGAGAGGCCCACTGACTAATAGCAGAATATAGTAAGATGACTTATACGGTCAGCAAAAACCCTATCAAAATTTCCACGCTGGATATTCAAGAACCCCCGAACCGTCTAACGGCCCGGGGGGAGAACACCAGCCCCCTAGAGCTTCCAGCAGAATCAGGAATCACATTTAGTACAAGCTGGACAAAAAATAATAGCAATGCAAATAACCAAAAAACAAGGAAGCAAGACTTGGCTTAATTTTGCAAGATCCAGGACCAGCAGACAGGAGCAAACAGAAAGGAACTGATTACAACGATGCCAGGCACTGGACTGAGAATCCAAGAAGTTTATATAGCAACACCCCTGGACTAACGACCCAGGTGGGTGCCAAACTGAGGAAAGACAATCCCAGAGTCATATCACTAGTGACCACAAGAGGGAGCCAAAAAAGTCTAATTCACAACAGATAACATACAAATATTTCAATCCTTCTGTAATGAATAAGTAAAGAGTTAAAGAGTGTAAATAAGGGATACCCAAATATGGTCTGCAAATCCCAAATGCTATCACCCATCAGACAGCACTCACAGCTTATGAGAGTCAAATGTACCGTAATTACCAGTTAAGTATACAGTGGGGAAAAAAAGTATTTAGTCAGCCACCAATTGTGCAAGCTCTCCCACTTTAAAAGATAAGAGAGGCCTGTAATTGACATCATAGGTAGACCACAACTATGAGAGTCAAAATGAGAAAACAAATCCAGAAAATCACCTTGTCTGATTTGGGAATATGATTTTGCAAATTATGGTGGAAATTAAGTATTTGGTCATTAACAAATGTTCATCTCTATATTTTGCTATATATCCTTTGTTGGCAATTACAGAAGTCAAACATTTTCTGTAAGTCTTCACAAGGTTGGCACACACTGTTTCTGGTGTGTTGGCCCATTCCTCCATGCAGAGCTCCTCTAGAGCAGTGATGTTTTGGGCCTGTCTCTGGGCAATACGGACTTTCACCTCCCTCCAAAGGTTTTCTATGGGGTTGAGATCTGGAGAACTGGCTAGGCCACTCCAGCACCTTCATATGCTTCTTACGAAGCCACTCCTTCATTGCCCTGGCGGTGTGCTTGGGATTATTATCATGCTGAAAGACCCATCCACGTTTCATCTTCAATGCCTTTGCTGATGGAAGTAGGTTTGCACTCAAAATCTCACAATACATGGCCTCATTCATTCATGTACACGGATCAGTTGTCCTGGTCCTTTTGCAGAGAAACAGCCCCAAAGCATGATGTTGCCACCCCCATTCTTCACAGTAGGTATGGTGTTGTTTGGATACAACTCAGCATTCTGTCTCCTCCAAACACGACAAGTTTTGTTTCTACCAAACTGTTCTACTTTGGTTTCCTCAGACAATATGACATTCTCCCAGTACTCTTCTGGATAATCAAATGCTATCTAGCAAACTTCAGACGGGCCCGGACATGTACTGGCTTAAGCAGGGGGACACGTCTGGCACTGCAGGATCTGAGTCCCTGGCGGCGTAGTGTGTTACTGATGGTAGCCTTTGTTATGGTGGTCCCAGCTCTATGCAGGACATTCCCAGAACCACACGGAGGGACCTAGTGATTTTTCTCACCGTTCTTGTGATCATTTTGCCCCATGGGGTGAGATCTTGCGTTGAGCTCCAGATCGAGGAGATTATCAGTGGCCTTGTATGTCTTCCATTTTCTTATTATTGCTTCTACAGTTGATTTCATCACACCAAGCTGCTTGCCTATTGCATATTCAGTTTTCCCAGCCTGGTGCAGGGCTACAATTTTGTTTCTGGTGTCCTTTGACAGCTCTTTGGTCTTCACCATAGTGGAGTTTGGAGTGTGACTGTTTGAGGTTGTGGTTCTAGAGAAATGGCGTGCACTCTGCTAGATATGAGGTAGGTGCAGGCTGAACCTGGAGCCAATCCAGTCAAAATCATAAAATAGAAAAACAGCCGCACTCAGGGTATAGATTTTCAAATGCGTAACATTAATCAGGTATTTGAGTCACCACAGAAGTAGAAAAAAGTGTCAAGGTAACGTTTCGACCCCGTAATGGGTCTTTATCAAACCTCACTTTTATGGAGATAAGAATAGGGAAAGAGGAGCCGCAGTAGAGTATAGGGACTCATAGGTAGAGCTATATGGCAGTATTTGAGTAGATCCGGAAAGGCACTATTTTATGTTTGAGGTTGTGAACAGGTGTCTTTTATACTGATAAGTTGCCATTACTACAGGTAATGAGTGGAGGACAGAGGAGCCTCTTAAAGAAGAAGTTACAGGTCTGCGAGAGCCAGAAATCTTGCATGTTTTTAGGTGACCAAATACTAATTTTCCACTATAATTTGCAAAATAAATTTTGCCAAATCAGACAAGGTGATTTTCTGAATTTATTTTCTAATTTTGACTCTCATAGCTGTGGTCTACCTATGATGTCAATTACAAGCCTCTCTCATCTTTTTAAGTGGGAGAACTTGCACAATTGGTTGCTGACTAAATACTTTTTTTCCCCACTGTACATGCATATGGTGATGTCACCTAAGGGGCGCATAGTACGCCTTCCGCCCGGGACACGATGAAGTCCCTTCCTGTTTCCAGGCAGTGGAACGCACACGAGGCCATGCACCATGGCAACAATAGTCAGATCGTGCATGCGTGTCACTGGAGGCCCATACCGCACAAAGGGACACCCAGGGTTGTGGCAGTAAATGCGCACAAGCAAGGCAGAGTATGAATGGGATAACGGTTGTATCTGCGTGAAGAATGAGGTAATATATGAAAAATAGCAATACATAAACGGGGCGCTGATTAAAGGCGAGTTTTATAGTGTGAATAAGGGACAAACGTAATGGTGAACGGGTGATTGACACTACATTCATAACAGGGATAATAAATTCAGAGGACTAGGAATGGGTCAGGAATGGTGAGAAAGAAAGGACAGTCATGTTTTGCAACATGTATTCTAGTCATAGGAAGCCAATATGGAGATTATAAAATAAATAAATCTAATAAATAATTTAAGTGGGACACTGGGAGTAGAAACACAGCTGGAAATCAACAAATAAGGATGATATATGTAATAAAAAGGATTGATTTATTGAAGGTGTAGAGACACAGGGGGTCAGCAGGTGCTCTCATCCGCTGGCTTGAGACTGCACGAACCAGGGCTCATCCAACTGAACTCCAAAGCTCCTTTTTCCATGGCCTTAGTACTAATCCAACAACACAGGGTGAGGGTAAAACAGTGTGGCAATACTTTATTGAACCACCAAACAGATAACATATAGAACAGTTCCAGCAAAATACCCAAGATGGTGCAAGAGTCTCACCCTTTCGCTAACTTGCCGGAATTAGAGCAGCTACGACTCTGGGGCTTCCAGGGCCGACTACCCCCACTTGTGACACCCACATAGAGGAGGTAATGACAAGCTTAGGAAGCTGACAGTCCATTGAGGCACGTGGCCAGGTGACCAGAGGGTCCCAACCTGGCTTCTCCGAACATCTCCATGGAGCCAGATGACCGCTGGGTCCCAATCCTGGCTTTCCCAAACAGATTAGTTTTGTTTCAGCTGCGGCCATGGTCCCCTATCTGACATACTATAGGATGTCAAATTTGTGTCCCTCGTCTGGGCTGGTGTTCTGTAGAGTGTTCCTGGACGTTGGTTTGTAAAGAGTTTCTTATTCTCTCAGAAGCGTAGAAAATCCCTTTTTATACCTATTTCTGTGGTTCAAGTCATCATCCACAGGTCAGGGGGGGAGGTGGGATGAGTTTAATTGTTTGAGTGTTTAATCAATCTGCATAGTTTGTCCTTTTCTGTTTGCAGGTTAACAAACTAGCTAGCCTGGACAATGTGTAATCAACATATTAACAAACATCTATTGTTGAACTACCTTGCGTCCCTGTCATCCAAGATAACATAATGAGCTACCACAGACGTCAACTCACGAGTCAATGTTAAAAGCTCATATGAACAATAGTCTGTGTTTTCTTGACCAACCAAAGAAAAACACTTAAATTCAAAAGTCAACATAAAGATAATAATGTATTTCTCTGGGCCTACTGAATTTACATTTGGATAATTAAGATTAAATGCTGTGTCATCACAACGTTGTACATGTTTTATTTCTTAAGGTGCTGCCACGGCGCGGTCTATTATCTCATATGAAGTGGTGGATGGGCTGATATTGGGCTGCCTCCTGATAATGACAGATCAGACCATAAACATTTCATGCCGATCTGTGGAGCAGAAAGGAGGTAACGACAAGCTTAGGAAGTTATCAGTCCATCAATGTACGAGGCCAGGTGACCTGATTGTCCCAACCTGGATTCTACAAACGTCTTTGATGGTTCAGTCATGGTCAAAGAAGCATTTCTGTATTTCTTCAGTTGGAGCCATGATGCCATGGCTATTGTAATGCAGTATCTCTTCAAACAAAGGCATACCCACCTTTTTATAGTTCACAATTCTCATTCAGGCATTTTTCCACAGGCTTGGAGGCAGCTGGAAGGAGGTCACTTCTCACTGGTCGAGTGTTCACACAACATTCACAGTTTGTCCTTCATATTTGCAGAGCACAAATGGGTCATCAACATAATAACATTTTTCAATTATCCTGTGTGTTTGTTTCCCAAGGATAGTAGAACAATACTTGGACTGCAATACTAGGACAGATACAATAGCGAATCAGCAGCCATTTAATAATCATTAAAGCAATTGACAATAACAGTCAACATTCAGCCCAATATGAACAATAGCTCATGTCCTTGTGCCTACTGAAGTAATACCTCTGGATAATTAAGAATAAATGCTGTGTCGTCACACCAGGTGACCAGAGGGTGAGAACCTGGCTTCTCCAAACACCTCCATGGAGCCAGGTGACCGATGGATCCCAATCCTGGTTTTTCAAATATATGTCATTATGTAAATTGTGAAATCTTGCAATGTAGCCATGATGTTCTGGCTGCTGTCCTGTAGAGATTCTCTGGTTCTATGGATCTCTTGGATACCCTGTTAGAGACATATCACCTTGATCTAGTTCATAACTGTTGTCCTTCAACCCATCATCCAGAGGTGAAGAGGAAGGTGTGAAGAGATTGACTCTCAGTGTTTGAATATTTAATAAATTTGCATTGTTTTTACTCCTCTGTTTTGCAAGTCAACAAGCCACAGGGTCCCACACAATGGTCCATCACCATATTTTCAAACATCTGTTGTTCAATTACCCTGTGTCTCTGTCTCTCAAACGTAGCAGACAATGAGCTTGCAGCAAACAGCAACTCCAGAGTCACATTCAGGCTAGTATGAACAATAGTCTGTATTTCTTCAGAAACCAAAGAAAGACACACAAATTCAAAAGTCAACAAAGATAACGTACGTCTCTGGCCAACTGAATTTACATTTGGATAATTAAAATTTAATGCTGTATCATCACAAAGTTGTACAGGTTTTATTTTTTAAGGTGCTGCCACAGCGCGGTCTATTTTTTCGTATGTAGTGGTGGATGGGTTCATATTGGGCTGCCTCCTGATAATGACAGTTCAGAACATTTCATGCTGATCTGTGGAGCAGTCGTGGAAATTTCCGCCTTATGCCCTCTATGACACCTTCTCCCTCTGTACATGATATAAGTCTGTCTGTGCAACCTGCCACCTCTCAGTTGAATATTGTGTGATACGTAGCCAGGCTTTAACAACAGACTGTCATGCTGGGTGATATAGTGCAGAGCTGCATGTGTACACTCCGGTCCTAGAGGTCTGTGCAGCCGGGGGTACTAGCACCTGATACAGTATAATAATGTGAGTGTAGACTCCAGAGCCATGGTGGTTTGTATCTCCACCACTACCTGGCCACAAACATACAGCACTGACTCACAAGTGTAATGTGCTTTATTCAGGCATCCATCAAAGGGAATTCTGTAGATACTCAGCGTCCTGCACAATGCCGTGACATCAGGCGCAATATTCAGGCTATTTAATAAGGCAGAGTTCTCAACAACAGACGCAGTGAACTGACGTCCTTGCTCTCAACATTGCTATTATCCTGACTGTATCCGGTTCTTAAGTTTTAAACATTTGTGTCTCCTCGCTGTGCTGTGTGCGCGGCTCGTAGATAACACAAGTCGGTAATGGTGCTTACGATAATCTGGATCAGCGTCACCGTCTGCCTGTGGAGAAGGAAACAATGCTTGTATTGTGTCGTGTGGCAGTGACTGTCATGGGGGTCAGTGGCTGCTGGTAAACACAGAATCTGTGCTTATTATGGATCTCAGGATTGAGGGGCTATCACAAGTTGGAATCTGGACACGTCTGGATATACTGTTTGTTTTTGGGGCTCACTCCATGGACGGCTGCACAGACATTAAGCTGAATAGGATCTTAAACAGTAGGGAGCAGCTACAAAACTCTGGTGTTTTGGTAGTCACAGCTAAAATTTGACACCTTTAATGTTTGGTCACCAAATTTACTGGCGACCCTGGTGGGGAAGACCAAAGTGTGGCTAAGGAAGACCAAAGTGCAAGAATTGGAGAAGGCCGAGACGCGGATGGGGGAAGTCCAAGGTGTGGGTGGGGAAGACCCGAGGTGAGAGTGGAGACGACCGAGGCTCTGTAGTAAAAGAGCGCTGTACTGTAAGAATGGACACACTATGGAGCTCTGTACTGTAAGGCTAGGTTCACATTGCGTTAGTGGGTGATCGCTAACGGACAGCGTTGCACGGCGAAAATGTCGCAATTAACGCCGTGCAACGGGTCCGTTAGCGCACCCATTGACAGCAATGTTGTTTCAGCCTGAAGCGCATTCTAGCGCGTGCCTTTTTCGGCTCGCGCTAGCGATGTGCCGTTCTTTTGTGGCGCGCCTTGGACGCTGCTTGCAGCGTCCGCGGCGCGCCCGAGGTCCGTTCCCCGCTCTCGCAGATCGGAAATCTGCGAG
Organism: Ranitomeya variabilis; assembly: GCF_051348905.1. Classification (NCBI taxonomy): domain Eukaryota; kingdom Metazoa; phylum Chordata; class Amphibia; order Anura; family Dendrobatidae; genus Ranitomeya; species Ranitomeya variabilis. Next base: position 714,950,090 of record NC_135232.1, on the reverse strand, counting down.
AGTGGGGACGTTAGTGCGACCCCTACAAATACATTGCGTTAGCGCAATCCACTAGCGCTAAACGGTTTTCCCTAACGCAATGTGAACCTAGCCTTAGAGCGGTGGTCAAAGATCGCAGCCTGGGGCATCATAACTTAACCACCCATGCTGTTAACTTTGTGTCAAGAACAACCCTCTCCTGCCCCCTATCATACGGACAATTGCACAATTGACCGACGATTAACGGAGGAAGTTGCGGCTGTTTCCACTAAGGCCAGTTATTTGGAAACTAACAGTGAGCATATGGTATATTCACCTCCAATTTCAACGCATGGAATATGCATATACCCCAGTATGGTCAAAGCTAGCTCCATGATAACCCTAGAACTTCTCACTGCCACCACCAGTCATTTTTATACAGGCTGACTGGACGCCTAGTTCTGGTAGCGAATGGCTTTGGGGTGCATTTTCTTCCCCTATTAGCTGAAAATGTATGTCCCATCAATATTGCATCCATACAAACCCCAACATTCATAGCTTTCCTTTGGAAATTCAACATCTGGGGGAAGATCTTTCATCATAGCAGCTTTATCCTGCAGAGCCCCCCCTGCCACTCCTCTAATCCAGCAAATGCCAAACTTCATCACAATAGGTATCCTGTCATAATCACCTTTCTCCCGCTAGGGAGTCTTGGCTTCAAATGGAATTTTAATTATATTTGCCATTTCCCAGCTATTCGTGATTTCCTACTTCCCTATGTCCATTGTGCAATTCTACATCTAAGAGACTTTGAATATACAGTAAGCTGCTGCAATTCTGTGTGAGAAGGGATGGGGGATGAATGCCCCTCACGAGTGGCTTTAGGGATCTTAATATTTTCTATGACACCTCCCTTTTTTGAGGTGGTGTGGGGGGTTGATTTACAGACCACCCCACAAGCTCCCCTTACTGCCCACCTGTCCTGGATCCTATAGTACCCTCTCCTACTGGGATTCAGACATGGACTTCTTTGAGGGGTTACTCAGCACCACCAGACAGGTCCGAGACTTCTGGCTAGAGGTAGCCAGAAGTGATGCTAAGGCCTCAACCTCACAGGAACCCTCTGGGATCTCTTCTCCATAAGTCACTAGTCCTGTTATCCCGCTGGATGAGGAGAGTCCAGAAAGCAGGTCGTAAAATGTCTTCTGGGCTGTTGGGCGACAGCGGGTGGATAGCCTGTCTCCCTGGGGATAACAACATTTTCCCATTTGTCTGACAGGCTGCAGACCCAACTCTCCTACCACCCTGACCAACTGTGAATACTACGTTCCTGCCACTCTAGCTGTGGGACACTTTTTCCCTCCATAATGACAGACATGGGTTGCAATCCCCCCCTTCCCCGACAGGCTATGGGTGCCTCTTTCTCATTGTCCTGACATTGTGGGACACAGTTTCCCCTCACCCTGACCTGTTGTGGGACAATCTTTCCCACCCCCGGACAGGCTGGGGATAATAAATTCCCTACCCTCCTTGTTACCTCAGGAGCTGTGCTAGTTATGGGACAGCTACCACCGGTCATGTTATAGTCCGTTGTGACCCTGGTCAGCTGCACTCGACCACCTTCCTTATGATCCCCATGATTGTCCCCATCCTTCCGTTACCTTTGGAGCAGTTCTCATCATGGGGCAGCTACCACCGGTCATGTCACTGTCTGTCGTGACACTGGTCAATTGCACGGAACCATCTGTTTAGTGATTTCCGTGCCTGTCCCATTCGTCCTTACTTATGCTGGGCACTTTTAGGGGATCCTCAGCAACATTACCCCGCAGTGTGACGTAGCGAAGTTATCCCTTGCCACAAAACACATTTTCGTTATGCACTATCTGTAACAACGCCGCATTTAATCTTAATTATCCAGATGTCTATTTTTACTTGGTCAAGAGCTAAACTGTTGTCATATGAGTCTTAAAAGTTGATTCTTGATATTTTTGAATGGCTGCTATCAGCTCCTACAGCATATTGTCTGCCATCTTTGCAAGGCAGGGATGCAGGGTCATTGAACAATGGATGTTTGATAATATGTTGATTGACCATTGTGTAGGACCCTGTGGCTTGTTGACTTGCAATACAGAGGAGGAAAAACTGAAAAAAAAAAAAAAAACTATGTAAATTGATTAAATACTCAAAGAATGAGAGTTATTCTCATCATACCTTCCTCTTGACATCTGGATGATGTCCTGAAACACAGATGTGTGTAGAAAAGAGGATTTCTGTCAGGACTCAAACCCAGCAGCTCTTGTGCACCAGGCGGCAGCTCTTCCCTCTGATCTATTCAGCTCGCTGGACAGTTCTGTGCTTACCCAAATACTTGTATGGGTGTTGTTTCTGATTGTCTCTACCCTGATTGAACACCCTATTTAAACTTGGCATTGCACTCTCTTCCCTGCGATATTATTCTTTTATGGACTGACCTGGGAGGGACTAGTGGCATTGCAACCACTAGGGGCAGCAGCGGCAGGTAGCGTAGTCAGGGATAGCCAAGGAGTCTGCAGAGAGGAGCAGCAATGTAATTTAAAGGAGCAGCACGTAGCGTAGTCAGGGATCGGTACATGGAGCAGCAGTAGAATTTTGAGAATAAGTAGCAGGTGAAAGGAAGCTTGACTAGAGACTGGTAGCTGAATAATCTCACAAAGAAGGGAGTGCAATTCCAGATTTAAATAGGGTGTTCAATCAGGGTGGAGACAATCAGGAACAACACGGGTATAAGTAGTCGGGTTAGCACAGAACTGTTCAGCGAGCTGAATAGCTCAAAGGGAAGAGCTGCCGACTGGTGCACAAGAGCTGCTGGGTAGGAGTCCTGACAATTTCTATCGTTCTGCAAGAAGAACGAGAGACTCTTTACAAAACCACTGCCAGGAACACTGTACAGCAGCAGACCTCTGGATGATGGCTTGAAGAACAACAGTTGTGAACTATATAAAGGAGATATGCCTCTTTAATAGGTTATCCAAGAGGTCCAGAGATCCAAATAACCAGATACGCTGTATAGGACAGCAGTCAGAACATCATGGCTCCATCATGAGGGACACAGATTTCACATTCTAAAGGATGCCTGCTTAGTAGACCGCAACCCCTGCTGACAAAATACAGATCTGCTCCATTGACCATAGCTGAACCCATGGATATGTTTGGGGAAGCCAGGATTTGACCCACCGATCACCTCGGCCCCATGGATACGTTTGGGAAATCCAGGATTGGTACTGTAACAACAAAGCTGTAGGAGAAATCAGCGCAAAATAGGGTCTTATCCGATGGACATTTATAGTACATGCTCAGATTATACTAACCTGATTGATCCTTTGACACAGTGAGAAATGTATAGTTTAGAGATAACAGCTGCTTCAGATCCACTGGTCAGCAAGTAACGGTATCAGAACCGGAGTAAAAAAAAAATCTGTGGATATTATCCGTGCTGCCGAATAAGACAAAGATCCAGATGTGATTCAACGCAATTCGAAATATATAATTACTTCTTCATCAGGAAATGACCAGCGCCGATAGTATACACAGATTTCTTTTACTCCGATACTTTGACAACATAGCATTTAATGCACAGATTGTTATCTATATGCTGACTTTTTAATTTGTGTTTGTTTTTTGGTTGGTCAAGTAAACAGCGTTTTGTTCTTATAATCCTGTAATATTGACTTTTAAGTTGTCGTTTGTTGTAACATATTGTGGTGTTATTCTGGATGACAGAGACGCATGGCAATTGAACAATATATGTTTGTTAATATGTTGATTACACATTGTCCAGACCAGCTATTTTGTTGACCTGCAAAACAGTGAAGGAAAAACTATGGAAGTTTATTAAATACTCATACAATGTGAGTTAATTTCATCACACCTTTCTGTGGAAGGGTGAGACTCTTTAATTTTGCACCATCAGGGGTATTTTGCTGGGACTGTTCTATGTGTTATTTCCCTTTTTTGTGGTTCAATGACATATTGCCACACTGTTTTACCCTCACCCTGTATTTTCTGATAAGTATTAAGCCCACGATAAAATGATAGCTGGCGTTCGGTGGGATGATCCACGGTCCAAGCAGTTTTGGGCTCATGGACTAGTACACCCGCTGACTCCCAGTGTCTCCACACTTGGTGGCAGCAGTGGGATACTACTCAGCCCGGGGGAGCTGCAGGGGACTGGTGTTTTTAGACACCATCTAGGCCTCCCCAGCAGACCATTGATGAGGCATGCAGAGTTCGGTTTCGGATGCCCCTATGTCCAACCCCACCAGCTCTGCTTTGGGAAAAGGACGAGAGTGGATGTAATACTGCAACAAACAGTATAAAAAACTACAGGAGCTGTGCCAGCTTAGACAGGTTGATTACCAGGCCACCAGCACTTGACCGTATTTAATCCAGAAACCACGGGGTGCGGGGGATCCCATGTGTGGACACAATGGATACAAGTCGGTTGTCGTCAATTATGTGTAAAGTTTATTTGCAAGGAAGACCTGAAATATGCTCCGAGGAAGCTGAATGATAAAAAGTTTAGTTCTTATTAAGGTGAGACCTCTTACACTCGTGTCATGCGCTGTACTAGTACTGCTCTACATCTATTGTTCAGTTACCCTGCCTCTCTGCCATTGAGGATAACAACAAAATGTGTTACAACAAACTTTTCAAACTTAATTTTTATGCCATTAAATCAGAGTTTTATCGCACAAAATAGTTACTAAACATTTCCCACATGTCTGCTTTACATCAACATAATTATGGAAACAATTTTTTTTTTTAGGAAGTTATAAGGGTTAAAAGTTGACCAGCAGTTTCTCATTTTTACAACAAAATTAGCAAAACCTTTTTTTATGGACCACCTCACACTTTAAGTGACTTTGAGGGGCCTATATGACAGAAAATGCCCAAAAATGACACCATTCTAACATTCTAAAAACAACACCCCTCAAGGTGCTCAAAACCACATTCGAGAAGTTTATTAACTCTTCAGGTGCTTCACAGGAATTTTTGTAATGTGGAAGAAAAAAAATAAACATTTACTTTCACAAAAATTTTCCTTTAGACCTAATTTTTTTTACTTTTGCAAGGGTAACAAGGGAAAATGGACCTTACATTTTGTCGTGCAATTTCTCCTGAGCGTGCCGATACCACATATGTGGGGGAAATCTACTGTTTGGGCACACTGCAGTGTTCGTAAGGGAAGAAACGCCATTTGATTTTTTGAATGTAAAATATGCTGGAATAATTAGCAGTTGCAAGTCGCATTTGGACAGTCCCTGATGTGCCTAAAAAGTGGAAAGCACCAACAAGTGATACCATTTTGGAAACTGGACCCCTTAGGGAACGTATCTAGATGTGCATTGAGCACCTTTAATCCACAGAAGTTTATAGCATAGAGCTGTGGAATTAAAATAATCACATTTTTCCAAAATAAATCTATTTTAGTTCCATATTTTGCATTTTCATAAGGGTAACAGGAGAAATTACTCTGTACACTTAGTTGTGCAATTTCTCCTGAGTACGCCGATACCCAATATGTGGGGGAAAACCACTGTTTAGGCGCACGGCAGGGATTGGAAAGAGTGCCATTTGACTTTTTGAATGCAAAATTTGATGAATAATTAACGGGCGCCATGTCCGTTTGAAGAACCCCTGATGTGCCTAAACAGTGGAAAACCCCCACAAGTGACACCATTTTGGAAATTAGACCCCTTTGGGGCCCTACCTAGAAGTGTATTGAGCACCTTGAACCCCCAGGTGCTTCACAGAAGTTTATAACTTTAAGCCGTAAAAATAAAAAAAATCACATTTTTCCCACAAAAATCTTTTTTAGCTACAAGTTTTGTATTTTCACAAGGGCAAAATGAGAAAATGGACTGCAAAGTTTGTTGTGCAATTTCACCTGAGTTCACTGATACCCTATTTGTTGTCGAAAACTACTTTTGTGGAACAGTGCAAAGCTGAGAAGGGAATTAGCGCCATATTACAGTGCAGATGTAACCCCTATAAGGGACCCCATTTTGGAAATTATAACCCTTTGGGAATTTAACCCCTTTAAGACGTAGCCCTTTTTCGTTTTTCGCTCCCCTCCTTCCCAGAGACATAACTTTTTTATTATTCTGTCAATATGGCCATGTGAGGGCTTATTTTTTGCGGGACGAGTTGTACTTTTGAACAACACCATTGGTTTTACCATTTCTTGTACTAGAAGACAGGAAGAAAATTCCAAGTGTGGTGAAATTGCAAAAAAAGTGCAATCCCACACTTGTTTTTTGTTTGGCTTTTTTGCTAGGTTCACTAAATGCTAAAACTGTCCTGCCATTGTGATTCTCCAGGTCATTACGAGTTCATAGACATCAAACATGTCTAGGTTATTTTTTTTATCTAACTGGTGGAAAAAAAAATTCCAAACTTTGGTAAAAAAAAAAATGCGCAATTTTCCGATACCCGTATCGTCTCCATTTTTTGTGATCTAGGGTTGGGTGAGGGCTTATTTTTTGCGTACCGAGCTGACGTTTTTAATGATACCTCCTTTGTGCAGATACGTTCTTTTGATCGCCTGTTATTGCATTTTAACGCAATGTCGCAGCGACAAAAAGTAATTCAAGCGTTTTTAATTTTTTTCTCGCTACGCCGTTTAGCGATCAGGTTAATCCTTTTTTTTACTCGAACGCCTGGTCCACTCCCGTCTTACCCGCTATCTCTCAGATAACTCTCTTCTCGACCCTCTTCAATCTGGCTTCCGCTTTTACACTCTACTGAAACTGCCCTCACTAAAGTCTCTAATGACCTACTAACAGCTAAATCTAATGGTCACTACTCCATGCTAATTCTCTTGAATCTCTCCGCAGCATTCGACACTGTGGATCATCAGCTCCTCCTCACTATGCTCCGCTCCATCTCTCTTGGTTCTCCTCCTATCTCTGACCGATCCTTCATTGTATGTTTTTGCTGGTTCCTCCTCCTCTCACCTTCCCCTTACTGTTGGGGTTCATCAAGGATCAGTCCTAGGCCCCCTCCTCTTCTCTTTGTATACTGCCCCTATTGGACAAACAATCAGTAGATTTGGTTTCCAGTACCATCTCTATGCTGACGACACCCAATTATACACCTCTTCTCCTGCTTTCACGCCGACCTTCTTAGAAAACACCAGTGATTGTCTTACCGCTGTCTCTAACATCATGTCCTCCCTCTATCTGAAACTGAACCTGTCAAAAAGTTAACTCCTTGTGTTCTCTCCCTCTACTAACCTACCTTTGCCTGACATTGCCATCTCAGTGTGCGGTTCCATCATTACTCCAAAGCAACATGCCCGCTGCCTTGGGGTCATCCTCGATTCCGAGCTTTCATTCACCCCCCCACATCCGATCATTGGCTCGCTCTTATCTGCATCTCAAAAACATTTCTAGAATTCGCCCTTTTCTTACTTTCGACTCTGCAAAACTCTTACTGTCTCACTTATTCATTCTCGTCTGGACTATTGTAACTCTCTACTAATCGGCCTCCCTCTTACCAAACTCTCCCCGCTCCAATCTGTCCTGAATGCTGCTGCCAGGATCATATTCCTCACCAACCGTTACACCGATGCCTCTACCTTGTGCCAGTCATTACACTGGCTACCCATCCACTCCAGAATCCAGTACAAAACTACTACCCTCATCCACAAAGCACTCCATGGCTCAGCACCACCCTACATCTCCTCTCTGGTCTCAGTCTACCACCCTACCCGTGCCCTCCGCTCCGCTAATGACCTCAGGTTAGCATCCTCAGAACCTCCCATTCCCGTCTCCAAGACTTTACACGTGCTGCGCCGATTCTTTGGAATGCACTACCCAGGTTAATACGATTAATCCCCAATCCCCACAGTTTTAAGCGTGCCCTAAAAACGCATTTGTTCAGACTGGCCTACCGCCTCAACGCATTAACCTAACTATCCCTATGTGGCCTATTAAAAAAAAATAAAATAAAATAATCAGGTTCCTCGCATCATGTTCTCATACACTTTATGCAGTTAATAGCACTCTGTGTCTGTACTGCTACATACTTAGGCTGTTAACTGGTTCATGCAGCTTTACATGAGTACCCGAGCCTTACACTATGACTGGTCCAAATAACTAAAGCAATTGTTACCATCCACCTCTCGTGTCTCCCCTTTTCCTCATAGGTTGTAAGCTTGCGAGCAGGGCCCTCATTCCTACTGGTATCTGTTTTGAACTGTGATTTCTGTTATGCTGTAATGTCTATTGTCTGTACAAGTCCCCTCTATAAGTTGTAAAGCGCTGCGGAATATGTTGGCGCTATATAAATAAAAATTAATATTATTATTATATTTATGGTTTTATTTTGAATGAGGCGAAAGTGGGGTGATTTAAACTTTTATATTTTTTTTATTTAAAACATTTTTTTTCTTTTGCCATGCTTTAATAGCTTCCATGGGAGGCTAGAAGCTGGCATAACCTGATCGGCTCTGCTACATAGGAGCGATCCTCAGATCGCCCCTATGTAGTAGAATTACAGGCTTGCTGTGAGCACCGACTACAGGGTGGCGCTCACAGCAAGCCGGCATCAACAACCATAGAGGTCTCAAGGAGACCTCTGGTTGTTATGCTGACGCATCGCTGACCCCCGATCATGTGACGGGGTCCGATGGCCGGAAGCGGTAGTTAAATGCCGCTGTCAGCTTTTGACAGCAGCATTTAACTAGTTAATAGCGGCGGGTAGATCGCGATTCCACCTGCCGCTATTGCGTGCACATGCCCACATCAAAGGGGGAGACACGTCATGCGCTTTTCTAGTACGGCGCATGTCGTGAAGGGGTTAACTACAGATGTAGTGATGATTTTGACTCCATGGGTGTTTTCCCAGAAACAGGCAGCAGTGGATGTTTCTGAGTGAAAATTGCAAACTGCCGTTGTAGTGACCAGTACTCTGTAGTGACCAGTACATTATGCCCATCTCATTCTTCTGGAGACACGTACCTGTAAATTAGGCGGGCTATCATCAATACCGAAAAGCAAAACGTGGATGCTGTATGTGGTTTAGGCACACTGGGGCTCAGAAGGGAGGGGGGCATTTGGATCTGGGATCGGAGAATTTGCTGAATTTCTTTTGGGATGTGAGGAGCCATTTCACTTGTCCAGAGCGTTTGTACTACCAGTAACGTGGAAGCCTCCTATATTTCCGTTAACAGATGACAGATCTGATTGAGGGCTTGCTTTTTTTGTGGATTAAGTGTAAGCTTTTATTGGGAGTATTTTATATAACTTTAACCCCTTCCCGACATGCGCCGTACTAGTACTGCACTGCCGGCACTGCACTACTGACAGCCGCAGTACTAGTACGGCGCCCCGATCACCGCGGTCTCGCGCTGAGCGCCGCGGTGATCGGGTGCGGGTGTCAGCTGTATATGACAGCTGACACCCCGCAGCAATGCCCACAATCGGCGCTATCGCCGATTGCGGGCATTTAACCCCTCTGATGCCGCTGTCAATAGTGACAGCGGCATAGAGGGGGATCGCGCAGGGACAAAGTAAAAAAGTAAAAAAAAAAAAATTCCACATGTGTAAAAAAAAAAAAAAAAAAAATTCCTAAATAAAGAAAAAAAAATAAAAAATACCCATAAATACATTTCTTTATCTAAATAAAAAAAAAATCACACAATAAAAGTACACATATTTAGTATCGCCGCGTCCGTAACGACCCCACCTATAAAACTATATCACTAGTTAACCCCTTCAGTGAACACCGTAAAAAAAAAAAAAAAAAAAAAAAACGAGGCAAAAAACAAAGCTTTATTCTCATACCGCCAAACAAAAAGTGGAATGACACGCGATCAAGAAGACGGATATAAATAAGCATGGTACCACTGAAAACGTCATCTTGTCCCGCAAAAAAAAGCCGCCATACAGCATCATCAGTAGAAAAATAAAAAAGTTATAGCTCTCAGAATAAAGCGATGCAAAAACAATTATTTTTTTATATAAAATAGTTTTTATTGTGTAAAAGCGCCAAAACATAAAAAAATTACATAAATGAGGTATCGCTGTAATCGTACTGACCCGAAGAATAAAACTGCTTTATCCTTTTTACCAAACGCGGAACGGTATAAACGCCCCCCCTAAAAGACTTTCAGGAATTGCTGATTTTTGTTCACTCCGCCTCCCAAAAATCGTAATAAAAAGCGATCAAAAAATGTCATATACCCGAAAATGGTACCAATAAAAACGTCAACTCGTCCCGCAAAAAAACAAGATCTCACATGACTCTGTGGACCAAAATATGGAAAAATTATAGCTCTCAAAATGTGGTGATGCAAAAACTATTTTTTGCAATAAAAAGCGTCTTTTAGTGTGTGATGGCTGCCAACCATAAAAATCCGCCCAAAAAACGCTATAAAAGTAAATCAAATCCCCCTTCATCACCCCATTAGTTAGGGAAAAATAATACAATTTAAAAAAATATATTTATTTCCATTTTCCCGTTAGGCTACTTTCACACTAGCGTCGGTACGGGGCCTTCACGCTGCGTCGGCCCGACATACCGACGCATACTGTGCAAGCGCCGCGCAACGGGGGCAGCGGATGCTGTTTTTCCACGCATCCGCTGCCCCATTGTGAGGTGCGGGGAGGTGGGGGCGGAGTTCCAGACGCGCATGTGCGGTCGGAAATGGTGGACCGTCGGCACAAAAAAAGTTACATGTAACGTTTTTTGCTGCCGGCGGTCCGCCACAACACGACGCAACCGTCGCACGACGCTTGCGACGTGTGTCAATATGTCGCTAATGTTAGTCTATGGGGAAAAAACGCATCCTGCAGATGACTGCAGGATGCGTTTTTTCGCCAAAACGACGCATTGCGACGTATGCAAAAAAAACGCTAGTGTGAAAGTAGCGCTAGGGTTAGGACTAGGGTTAGGGCTAGGGTTAGGGTTGGGGTTAGGGCTAGGGTTAGGGCTGGGGTTAGGGTTGGGGTTAGGGTTTCAGTTAGAATTGGGGAGTTTTCACTGTTTAGGCACATCAGGGGCTCTCCAAACGCGACATGGCGTCCGATCTCAACGCGTTTGTTTGCGTTAAAAACGCATGCGTTTTTATAGAAAAAAAACAGAACACACACTGAAAAGTCACCCACCACCATCAAGGTGATAAAGGGATCCAAACCCTAACCCTACCCCTAAACTCACCCCTAACCGTTTAATGAACATTTTCTGACAGTCATAGTGCCACGTATTTCAGTGCCACGATATTTCAGTGCCACGATATTTCAGTGCCACGATATTTCAGTGCCACGTCTTTCAGTGCCACGATATTTCAGTGCCACGTATTTAAGTGCCACGATATTTCAGTGAAATACGTGGCACTGAAATATCGTGGCATTTACGTGAAATACGTGGCACTTATATACGTGGCACTTATATACGTGGCCACTGAAATATCGTGGCACTTATATACGTATATAAACGTATTTCAGTGCCATGTATTTCAGTGCCACGTATTTCAGGTTAGGGTTAGGGGTAGGGTTAGGGTTTTTTGTTTTTTTCTCGTTTTCTTGTGTTTTTCTATAAAAACGCATGCATCTAAAAAACGCATGCGTTTTACCGCGTTTACATGCGTTTTTTCACACATGCGTTTTTTCAAAAAACGCATGCAGATAAAAACGCAAGTGTGAAACCAGCCTTACCCTTGGGAAAATAAAAACGTGGGGGCTAAAATATAATTTTCGTGGAAAAAAAAATATTTGTTATTTTCACGGCTCTGCGTGATAAACTGTAGTGAAACACTTGTTGGTTCAAAGTTCTCACAACACATCTAGATAAGTTCCGTGGGGGGTCTAGTTTCCAATATGGGGTCACTTGTGGGGGGTTTCTACTGTTTAGGTACGTCAGGGGCTCTGCAAATGCAACATGACACCTGCAGACCAATCCATCTAAGTCTGCATTTCAAACGGCGCTCCTTCCCTTCTGAGCTCTGCCGTGCGCCCAAACAGTGGTTCCCCCCAATGTATGGGGTATCAGCGTACTCAGGACAAATTGGACAATAACTTTTGTGGTCCAATTTCTCCTGTTACCCTTGGGGAAAAAAAATTGCGGGCTAAAACATCATTTAGTGGAAAGAAAAAATGATTTTTTAATTTTCATAGCGCTACATTCTAAACTTTAGTGAAACAATTGGGGGTTAAAAGTGCTCACCACACATCTAGATAAGTTCCTTAGGGGGTCTTCTTTCCAAAATGGTGTCACTTGTGGGGGTTTCCACTGTTTAGGCACGTCAGGGGCTCTCCAAACACGACATGGGTTCCGATCTCAATTCCAGCCAATTTTGCATTGAAAAGTCAAATGGCGCTCCTTCCCTTCCGATCTCTGCCATGCGCCCAAACAGTGGTTTATCCCCATATATGAAGTATCAGCGTACTCAAGACAAATTGCACAACAACTTCTGGGGTCCAATTTATCCTGCTACCCTTGGGAAAATAAAAAATTTGGGGCAAAAAGATCATTTTTTGTGAAAATTAATATTAATTTTTTTTTACGGCTCTACATTATAAACTTCTGTGAAGCACTTGGAAATTCAAAGTGCTCACCACACATCTAGATTAGTTCCTTAGAGGGTCTACTTTCCAAAATGGTGTCACTTGTGGGGGTTTCCACTGTTTAGGCACGTCAGGGGCTCTCCAAACACGACATGGGTTCCGATCTCAATTCCAGCCAATTTTGCATTGAAAAGTCAAATGGCGCTCCTTCCCTTCCGAGCTCTGCCATGTGCCCAATCAATGGTTTACCCCAACATGTGGGTTATCGGCGTACTCAGGACAAATTGTACAACGACTTTTTTGGTCCAATTTCTCCTGTTACCCTTGGTAAAATAAAACAAATTGGATCTGAAGTAAAAATTTTGTGAAAAAAAAGTTAAATGTTCAATTTTTTTTAAACATTCCAAAAATTCCTGTGAAGCACCTGAAGGGTTAATAAACTTTTTGAATGTGGTTTTGAGTACCTTGAGGGGTGCAGTTTTTAGAATGGTGTCACTTTTGGGCATTTTCTGTCATATAGACCCCTCAAAGTCACTTCAAGTGTGAGGTGGTCCGTAAAAAAAATGGTTTTGCAAATTTTGTTGCAAAAATGAGAAATCGCTTTTCAACTTTTAACCCTTATAACTCCCTAACAAAAAAAAATTATGTTTCCAAAATTGTGCTGATGTAAAGCAGACATGTGGGAAATGTTGTTTATTAACTATATTATGTGATATAACTCTCTAATTTAAGGGCATAAAAACGAAAAATTTGAAAATTGTGAAATTTTCATAATTTTCGACAAATTTCTTTTTTTTTCACAAATAAATGCAAGTCATATCGAAGAAGTTTTACCACTATCATAAAGTACAATATGTCACGAGAAAACAATCTCAGAATCACCAGGATCCGTTGAAGCGTTTCAGAGTTATGACCTCATAAAGTGACAGTGGTCAGAATTGTAAAAATTGGCCGTGTCAGTTAGGTGAAAACAGGCTTCGGGGTGAAGGGGTTAAGGATCACATTTATCCTCCGCTCTACGCTGAGCACTTTGCGGTTTCCATCTAAATATCTGAGTGACGTGATTCAGATGAAACCCTCAATGGATCCATTCACTATAATGAGGCAGCAGAGTTTCTCTGGACTCCCGTCTGGCCTCTGTTCCGCGGTTTCCTTTTTTTCAGAGTGCACAAAACTGTGCCCGACGGCACTTTTATGCAATCCTAAAAAGATGGACACCGCTGGATCACAGGTCCTATGGTGCCCACAGTGCCTCCGTCTGCCTCATTATAGGGAATCATTCTGTCTGAATCACGTATTTCAGAGATTTACATGGAAACCCCGGTTTAAGCTCTCAGTACAGAGTGCAGGAACGTGTGCCAAGCCTTACTGCGAACTTTGGGAGGCAGATTGAAAAAAAAAAAATCAATACCATGTGAAGAATTGGTTTTATTTATATTTTATGCCCTTCCTCGTGCGGTATAAGTGATTAGGTGACTTTATTTTTTGGGTCGGTGCTGTTACAGCGATACCAGATTTATATGAGGCTTTTATGTTTGTCTGCTGTAGCACACTAAAAGACGCTTTTTATTGCAAAAACTAGTTTTTGCATCACCATATTTTTAGAGCTATAATTTTTTCATATTTCAGCCGACAGTCATGTAAGGGCTTGTTTTTTTGCGGGGCGAGCTGACTATTTTATGGTACCATTTTCGAGTACATGACTTTTTTACCACTTTCTATTCCGATTTTTGGGAGACAGAATGAACAAAAACCAGCAATTCGGGAATTGCTTTTTTTTTTCTTTTATACCGTTCTGCGTGTGGTAAAATTGATAAGGCAGCTTTATTCTTTGGGTCAGTACGATGACAGCGATACCTCATTTATATTTTTTTTATGTTTTGGCGTTTTTACACAAATAAAAACTATTTTATAGAAAAAATAACTATTTTTGCATCGCTATATTCTGAGAGCTATAACTTTTTTATTTTTCTGCTAATGGAGCTGCATGGCAGCTTGTTTTTTGCAAGACAAGATGACGTTTTCAGCAGTACCAGTTTTATTTACATCCATCGTGGGCATTGCTGCGGGGGTGTCAGCTGTCACATACAGTGCGATCGCTGTGGCGCTCAGTGTGAGGTGTGGTGATCACGGCGCCGTACTAGTACTGCTCATGGCACAAATGCAGTTCCCTCAAACAATGTGAGGTTATTTCATCACACCTTCATCTTGAGCTCTGGATGATAGCTTGAAGGACAACATTTGCGAACTATATAAGAGGGATATACTACCTTTGTAACAGGTTATCCAAGTGATCCAAAGAAACCCACAGCCAGGAACACTCTAAAAGACAGTTGCTGGAACATCATGCCTCCATCATGAGGGACACAAATGTGACTCTGCCGGATGTCTGCTTAGCGAATCACGGCCCAGCTTATCACGGCCCAGCTGAAAGAATATACAGTTTTGCTCCATTGACTATCACTGAACCCATGGATACATTTGGGGAAGCCAGGATTGGGAACTAATCGTTGCTGATGCTAATGTTGACTTTTGAATTTAGATGTTTTTGTTTGGTTGGTCAAGAAACACAGACTATTGTTCATATGAGCTTTTAACATTGACTTGTGAGTTGATGTTTGTGGTAGCCCATTTTGTTATCTTAGATGTCAGGGACGCAAGGTAGTTGAGCAATTGATGTTTGTTAATATGTTGATTACACATTGTCCAGGCTAGCTAGTTTGGTAACCTGCAAAACAGAGGCCAAACTATGCAGATAGAGTGTTTAATCTAACAACTAGAGATAAACTCATCCCATGTCCCACCTGACCTGTGGATGATGACCTGAACCGCAGAAGTGGGTAAAAAAAAGGGATTTTCTTTGCTTCCGAGAGAATAAGAGGCTCTTTACAAAACCACAGCCATGAACACTCTACAGAACAGCAGCCCGGACGTCAAGGCTCCATCACGAGGGACACAGATTTGACATTCTACATGATGCCAGCCTTAAGGGACCATTGCCGCAGCTGAAACAATACAGATCCGTTCCATTCACCATCACTGAACTCATGAATGTTTGGGAAAGCCAGGATTGGGACCCACCGGTCACCTGGCTCCATGGAGATGTTCGGAGAAGCCATTTTGTGACCCTCCGGTCATCTGGCCTTGTACCTCAATGGACTGTCAGCTTCTTAAGCTTGTCGCTAGCTGCTCTCTGTGTGTGCTATAGGTAAACGGCCCTGGAAGCTCTGAAGTCACGGTTTATGGACTGACCTGAGTTGAAGTAGTAATATTGCAATCACTAGGGGAAGCATTGGCAGGTAGCATCTTTAGGATATACCCAGAGGTCGGTACACGGAGCAGCAGTATAGTTGGGAGGATAAGCAGGTAATGTAGTCAGGAGATAGCCAGAGGTCTATACACGGAGCAGCAGTAGGATCATGAGGATAAGCAGCAGGTGGGAAGAAGAGAGGCTAAAGGCTGGGAGCTCAGTAATCTCGCAAAGAAGGAAGTTCGGTACCAGGCTTAAGTAGGATGTTCAATCAGGAAAGCAGGATGGAGTCAATAAGGAACCACACAGGTACTAGTATCAGGTTTATCAAGGAACTGTCCAACGAGCTGAATAGCTCACAGGGAAAAGCTGCTGCCTGGTGCACAAGAGCTTCTGGGTTCGAATCCTGACAGTACTCCCTTCCTTTCAGGATGACCTCTGGACATCTCTGGTGCTGGCTTCTCTGGATGTCTCTGGTGAAAGGCTCTTGTATGCCTGGGGGGCATGGATGTTGCCCTCCGGCTCCCATGAATTATCTTCTGGTGCGTAACCCCTCCGTTGCACCAAATATTGCAATCTTCCTCCAAGTCTTCTAGAGTCCATAATTTCATCCACAATGTACTTTTCTTCGACATGGAATTTTTCTGGTGGAGGAGGTGGCTGAGTTCTTCCAGTAAAACAGGTTCTCACTGAATGGGCTGAGCAAGGATACATGAAATATAGGATACATACATATTAGTCCTCCAATAACCTTAAAACACCAAGGTCACACTCCGTATCACAATATAATCATCATATTCTCACACAGAACGAAAGGGAAAAAGGAGTGTATATATCAAAATCATTTTATTAAACATATACATACACATTTATAAAAGGATGTCTCAAATAGTAATCTGGGCTAGCAGCAAAGGAAAGCGACCAAATGACAATAAGAACATAGTCTTTTTACCTTAGTGGTAAGCAGAAGTTTGTCGTATATCCCACATTAGCAAATTCTTCTTCCTGGGGAGTGTGCACGCTAGCCCAGATTGCTATTTAGGTTATATACACTGAAGCACTTTATTCATCCACTTTGAGAGAGGTTATGTGTTGATTGATCTTTACTCCTCAACATTAGTTTATAGGTAATGAGGCACTTTATACATCTATTTGGAGAGGGATTTCAATTTTGATTGATCTTTACTTCCTCTACCTCATTGCTCCTATTGGCTTAGTATGCATACTAGTGCTTTGTCAAGCATAATGATTTTTGCAGAACCAATCTATTGTACTTAAATGAATAATTTCTTGTAATTCAAAGCTGTAATTTTTTGCCAAGTAATTTTCTTGACATGAGATATCCTTTTATAAAATGTGTATGTACAGTATATGTATAATAAAATGATTTTGATATACACTGTGTTCCAAATTATTATGCAAAGAATATTTCCTCATATTTTCTCTAAATTACCTATCTGAATTGCAGTCATTGTTATTTTCCAGTCATCTACTATTCTAGTATAATTGCAATGTTTTGGAAAAAACTGCCTATGAAAACAGTATCTTTTTAAAAAAAATAAACACTCAAAATGCATGTTCCAAATTATTATGCACAGCAGAGTTTTCAACCTTTTTTTTTTATTTTGAACAAAAAAATGGTCAGTTGTGAAGTTATAAGCATTATCAGCTTATTACAAAATGAAATCAAACAGTTTTCAATTGAAAACTTTATTCTAGGTGATGTTACATTTGCACATAGGACCCCTTGTTCAAAAGAAGCTTCTGAACTCTCTCGTCCATTGAATTTGTCAGTTTTTGGATGGTTTCTGCTTCAATTGTTTTGCATGTGGACAGAATACCCTCCCAGAGCTGTTGCTTAGATGTGAACTGCCTCCCGCCATCATAGACACTCCTTTTGATGATGCTCCAGAGGTTCTCAATGGGGTTGAGGTCAGGGGAAGATGGTGGCCACACCATAAGTTTGTCCTCTTTTATGCCCATAGCAGCCAGAGATGCAGATGTGTTTTTTGCAGCATGAGACGGTGCTTTATCATGCATGAAAATGATCTTGCTGCGGAAAGCACGGTTCTTCCTCTTGAACCATGGCGGGAAGTGTTGTTTTAGAAACTCCACATAGATTATGGAGTTCATCTTTACCCCTTCAGGGATCATAAAGGGGCCGACAATCTCTCTCCCCATGATTCCAGCCCAAAACATTACTCCACCTCCTCCTTGTTGGTGCCTTAGCCGTGTTTTCATGGGGTGTCCATGCTCCACTCCATCCATCTGGACCATTGAGCGTTGCACGGCACTCATCGGTGAACAAAACAGTTTGGAAGTCAGTCTTCATGTATCATTTGGCCCACTGGAGCCGTTTCTGCTTGTTGCAGTGGATAGAGGTGGTCAACAGGATGGCTTATGCACAGCTGCAAACCTCTGAAGGACCCTGCATCTTGTTGTTCTGGGGACGTTGGAGGCACCAGCAGCTTCAAAAACTTGTCTGCTGCTATGAGAAGGCATTTTTGCAGCTGCTCTTTTAACCTTACGCAATTGCCTGTTGGAAATTTTTCCTTATCAGCACGCACACGTGTGTGCTGGGAATCAGCTACATACTTCTTGATTGTGCGATGATCACGATGAAAAGTCTTGGCAATATTGATTGTAGTCATGCCTTGACCTAAATACTCCACAATTTGTTGCTTCTCAGCAGCCGACACATCCTTTTTCTTTCCCATTTTGGCAAAAAATGTAGGCTGCTTAATAATGTGGAACAGCCTTCTTAAGTAGTCTTGCCTTTATTTGGACACACCTGCCAAACTAATTTGCACAGGTATCTGCAATTGCTTTCAGTGATATAAAGAGCCCTGACACACATCACCATCAATTAGTTTAAATGACAAACAAAAAAATTCTAACCTTATTACTCCTAAACTCTATGTGCATAATAATTTGGAACACAGTGTATACACTCATTTTTCCCTTTCGTTGTGTGTGAGGGTATGATGATTATAATGGAATACAGGATGTATTTTCGAGGGTATGATGATTATAATGGAATACAGGATGTATTTTCAGGGTGTTTGGTAGTTTTAAACAAACAGCAACTGGTGGGTTAATTTGTTCAGATATTTGAAAAGCTTCTATGAATTTTTGACCTAATTTAGAAGACTGTACGTTCATTTTCAGATTTTTTGTAGAAAGCCAAACCTTCTCACCAACCTGAAGGGTAGGAGGGGCTTTGTGATGTTTATCTGCTGTTTCTTTGTAATCTTCTTGGGCCTTTTTAACATCTCAATTAGTTCTTCCTGAGTTTTTCCCAACTTTGTAAAGGTACCGTCACACTCAGCGACGCTGCAGCGATATAGACAACGAGCCGATCGCTGCAGCGTCGCTGTTTAGGTCGCTGTAGAGACGTCAAACACAGCAGCTCCAGAACGATGCAGGATCGATCCTGTGACGTAACGGCGGCTCACTTATCGTTCTCACAGGTCGTTAGCTCCATGTAAAACATTGCTGGCATCGTTGCTTTTGCTGTCAAACACGACGATACACGCCGACCTGACGACCAAATAAAGTTCTGGACTTCTAGCTCCGACCAGCGATATCACAGCGGGATCCAGATCGCCGCTGCATGTCAAACACAACGAGATCGCTATCCAGGACGCTGCAACGTCACGGATCGTTGTCGTTCTCGTTGTAAAGTTGCTGAGTGTGAAGATACCTTAAGTCTGTCAATAACAGCTGGAACCAAAGTATTCAATTGAAGATTAGAAATAAATACCGGATGCAAGCCATAGTTAGCAAAAAATGTGCTTTGGGATGTAGAGCTGTGTTTGGAGTTATAATAAGCAAATTCTGCTGTGGGTAAATAGTCCACTCGAGCATCCTGTAGGTAAGAAATAAAATGGCACAGATATTGTTCGAGAGTTTGGTTAGTTCTTTCAGTCTGACCATTGAATTGTGGGTGGAAAGCAGTAGACAAATTGACAGTAACTCCTAAAGCTGTACAGAAGCTTTTCTAAAATTTTAATGTAAACTGAACACCACTATCAGAAATTACATTGTCAGGAATTCCATAAAGCCTAAATATCTCTTTGACCACTAATTCTGTGGTTTGATCAGCAGTAGGAATCCCTTTAGTTTGAATAAAATGGGCCATCTTTGTGAGCTGATCCACCACAACAAGGATAAGTATATTCTTTAGAGGGATGTAGGTCCACAATGAAATCCATTGATATTGATCCCCAAGTCCTGGATGGAACTGGAAGAGGTTGAAGGATTCCTGGAGGTGAGGATCGTGGAGTCTTGTTCTGTGTACATGTTGAATAGGAGGAAACATATTTTCTGACATCTTTCCTACAATTAGACCACCAAAAAGAACGAGGCAGTAGTTCTTGAGTTTTCATGACTCGAGGGTGTCCTACAAGTTTAGAATCATGGACAAGTTAGAAGACTTCAAGTTGAGCAGATTCGGGAACGTATATTTGATGGTCCTACATCCAAAACCCCTCCTTAAAGAAAGATCAACGTTTTTAGAAGGATGGTTAAGAAAAAA
The DNA here is from genome assembly GCF_051348905.1 of Ranitomeya variabilis. NCBI lineage: Eukaryota > Metazoa > Chordata > Amphibia > Anura > Dendrobatidae > Ranitomeya > Ranitomeya variabilis. Next base: position 714,929,797 of record NC_135232.1, on the reverse strand, counting down.
GTCAGTTTGTTATCCATTTTTAATCTTTGTTAAAAATTCTTTGTTGTCCAGTATTCCCCCAAAAAATTGAGTTAGAATGGTACCATCAATGTTAGATCTCTCCTGAGGTTCGGTAAATATCCTGAACACAGCATCAGCCTTGCCGTTTCTTGAACCAGGCACATAAGAAATTATAAAATTAAACCTGAATAAAAATAAGGCCCAACATGCTTGTCTTGCAGACAACCTTTTAGCTGTATGGATGAATTCTAAATTTTTGTTGTCAGTAAGGACAGTCACTGGATGATTGGCCCCTTCCAAGAGATGTCTCCTTTCAGAGAATGTGACTTTAACCCCTTCACCCCCGGAGCTTTTTCCGTTTTTCCGTTTTCGTTTTTCGCTCCCCTCCTTCCCAGAGCCATAACTTTTTTATTTTTCCGTCAATTTGGCCATGTGAGGGCTTATTTTTTGCGGGACGAGTTGTACTTTTGAACGACATCATTGGTTTTAGCATGTCGTGTACTAGAAAACGGGAAAAAAATTCCAAGTGCAGTGAAATTGCAAAAAAAGTGCAATCCCACACTTGTTTTTTGCTTGCCTATTTTGCTAGGTTCACTAAATGCTAAAACTGACCTGCCATTATGATTCTCCAGGTCACTACGAGTTCATAGACACCTAACATGACTAGGTTATTTTTCACCTAAGTGGTGAAAAAAAATTCCAAACTTTGCAAAAAACAAAACAAAACAAAATTGCGCCATTTTCCGATACTCGTAGCGTCTCCATTTTTCGTGATCTGGGGTCAGGTGAGGGCTTATTTTTTGCGTGCCGAGCTGGCATTTTTAATGATAGCATTTTGGTGTAGATACGTTCTTTTGATCGCCCGTTATTGCATTTTAATGCAATGTCGTGGCGACCAAAAAAACGTAAATCTGGCGTTTCGAATTTTTTTCTCATTACGCCATTTAGCGATCAGGTTAATGCTTTTTTTTAATTGATAGATCGGGCGATTCTGAACGCGGCGATACCAAATATGTGTAGGTTTTTGGTTTTTTTTATTGATTTATTTTGATTGGGGCGAAAGGGGGGTGATTTAAACTTTTATGTTTTTTTTATTTTTTTCACATTTTTAAAAACTTTTTTTTTTTACTTTTGCCATGCTTCTATAGCCTCCATGGGAGGCTAGAAGCAGGCACAGCCCGATCGGCTCTGCTACATAACAGCGATCATCAGATCGCTGTTATGTAGCTAAAATGCAGGTGTGCTGTGAGCGCCGACCACAGGGGGGCGCTCACAGCCACCGGCGATCAGTAACCATAGAGGTCTCCAGGACCTCTATGGTTACAATGTACAAGCATCGCCGACCCCCGATCATGTGACAGGGGTCGGCGATGCGCTCATATCCGGCCGCACGGCCGGATGCGGTAGTTAAATGCCGCTGTCTGCGCTTGACAGCGGCATTTAACTAGTTAATAGCGGCGGGTGATCGCGATTTCACCCGCCGCTATTGCGCGCACATGTCAGCTGTAAAAAACAGCTGACATGTCGCGACTTTGATGTGCGCTCACCGCCGGAGCGCACATCAAAGCGGGGGTCCCGACATGTGACGTACTATACCGTCACATGTCGGGAAGGGGTTAATAGCTAATAGTTCTTTATTTCCAATGTCATAATAATTTTCTGCAGATGACATGGTATGAGAAAGAAATGCAGAAGGATGAAGCTGCATCTTGTTTCCAAATCACTGTGATAAAATGGCTCCCACCGCAGAGTCTGAGGCATCTACTTCGATAACAAATGGCAGTCCAGGATTTGGATGGACTAGTAATGGTGCGGAAGTAAAAAGAGGCTTTCATTTGTCAATAGCCACCTGTGCCTCTGCGGACCAGGAAACACTTTGGTTTTCTTTGTGACTGAAGTAATTGGTAAAATAATTTTTGAAAAGATTTTAATGAATTTTCTGTAGAAATTTGTAAATCCCGTAAAGAGCTGGACGTCTTTTAGATTTATTGGGGTAGGCCAGTCAACAAACGCTCTTATTTTACTGGGATCCATGCTCAGACCTTCTGGGAAGATGATATATCCCGGGAATTGAGTCCTGGTTTGTTCAAATTCACACTTTTCGAGTTTGATAGAGCTGGTTCTCCTGTAGACGTTTCAGGACTAAATTGACATGCCCACGATGCTTCTCCAAGGTATCGGAAAATATAAGAATGTCATCGAGATAAACAACAAAAATCGGATCAAAGAAATCTCTGAAAATATCATTAAATAACTGTTGAAAGGTGGCACGGGCATTGCTAAGGCCGAAAGGCATAACCAGGTACTGAAAATGTCCATGTCTATTTCTAAAGGCGGTTTTCCACTCCTCTCCCGGCAACTTCGTTTGAGATTATAAGCCCCTCCTAGATAGAGTTTGGTAAAAACCTTGACAGAAAGCTGTCTCTCCAGCAACTCAGGGATAAAGGGGAGTGGGTAGCAATTTTTAATGGTAATCTTATTTATTTCTCCATGATCAATAAATGGCCGCAGGGTTGAGTCCTTCTTTTCTACAAAAGCAAGGGTGCTTCAGCTGGCGAAGAAGAATGTTGAATGAAGCCTTTCTCTAAATTTTCATATAGGTATTCCTTTAGTACTTTCAATTCCAGTTCAGAAAGATTATAAATTCGCCCAAATGGAATGGAAGATCCAGGAAGCAATTCAATGGGACAGTCATAAGAACAATGAGGAGGCAGTTGATCAGCTATCTTCTTACTGCAAAACTCAGTGAACTGCTGGTACTGAGGAGGTAGTTTATCATAATTCTGATGAAAAATCTCGGACACTTGAATTTGTTTCAGAACAGATTAATTGGCATGGCAATTGTTCTTGCAGTACTTAGAGGGAAGGGTAATGGTCCTCGATGCCCAGTTGAAGGACAGGTTATGGATTGAAAACCGGTGAATTCCTGAAGAATAACTGGAAATTTTGGAGAGGAAATAAGATTTTAACTAACAGCTTCATGATGATTCGGTTCAATACAAATTTTAAGTTCTATTGTCTCATGAGTAACAGGTCCAGAAGATAAAGGTGATCCATCCACAGTTTTCGTATCGATTGGCATGGATTTAGTCCTAATTGCCATCAAGTGTAAATTTTAAGTCCATAAAATTTCCTCCTGCTCCAGAATCTAACATGGCAGAGCATTGTATTTTTTGGCTCCAAATTATCACCTATATGGGAACGACAAAATGAGATGATGGTGACTGCCCTTTGCCTTTATCCTGCATTACAGATGAGATGGTTGGCATAACTGGGTCTAGCCATTCAAAAAAGTCTAAATCGCTTTCAGTTTTGGCATTTGTTAAAGCTATGGCCCTTTTATTAGGACAGTTGATGGCAAAATGTCTATCGCTCCCACAATAGAGGCATACATCTTCTGTACGCCGCCTCTCCGCTGCAGAGAGGTTTACGGATTACATAAATTTGCATAGGTTAAGGCACACTTTCCGTTTCCTGTTGGTGTTTTAAGGCCGCTTGTGTAAAGGAGAAACTGTTAGGGGTGTTTCCAAATATTCGCAGTCTATCCTTTCTTCATTCAGTGAGTCTCTGATTAATTTAGACGCATAGTTGAATAAAGTCCTCTAAATGATCAGGGGTTTGAATTCTTGCAAGTTCATCCTTAATTACCTCTGATAATCCTCGTTGAAATTGACCCCTCCGGGCAGCTAAATTCCATGTGGTGTCTGCCACCCAGCGTCGGAATTCAGAGGTATATTTAGCTACAGAGCGCCATTCTCAACGTAGGTTAATGCAATTTGGTTTCAGGTGTAGAACAACGATTTGGTCATCAAACACTTGATCCATAGCTGTGATGAAGGAAACTAAGGCATTTAGAAGGTCAGAATTCTTTTCCATATAAAGTCGAGGCTCATGTAAGAGCCTCGTAAGTAAGGAGATTAATGATGAAAATAACCTTTTCCTATTACTGGTAAATGGAGAAGGTTGCTTCTTAAAGTAGATACGATATTGATTAAGGAATCCATGATAATGATAACGATCTCCACTGAATTTTGCTGGCATCGGCATGCGTGTGTTTGATTCTGAGCCTGATTTGCGCAAATCTAGAAGTTGCCTCTGTAACGCAATTTCTTTTTGCCGACCCAACACCTGTGTTTGCAACTCAGACATTTTTTCTTGTTATGTGGCACCAAAATTCTGAAGTTCAGCAACTTATTGCCTCAGTTGGGCTGCAACAGACTTAATTTTGTGTGCAAGATTATTCTGTTATGTACTGACCTGAGTTGGAGTAGTGATATTGCAACCACTAGGGACAGCATCGGCAGGTAGCATCGTCGGAATATAGTCAGAGGTCGGTACAAAGAGCAGCAGTGTTTTTGGGAGGATAAGCAGGAATCAAAGTCGGAATATAGACAGAGTTTGGTACATGGAGCAGCAGTAGGATCTTGAGGATAAGCAAGGATAATAGTCAGGATATAGCCAGAGATCGGTACACGGAGAAGCAATATAGTTGGGAGGATAAGCAGGTAACGTAGTCAGGAGATAGCAAAGGCTACACGAAGCAGCAATGGGATCTTGAGGATAAGCAGCAGGTGGAAAAAAGTGTGACTAAAGGCTGGGAGCTCAATCTCGCAAGGAAAGAATTGCAGTGCCAGGTTTAAAGTAGGGTGTTCAATCAGGATTTCACAAGGTTGAGCCAATCAGGAACTCGTGGTGATGAAAATCAAGAACTCAGAATGGAGTCACTCAGGAACCACACAGGTACTTACAAGGAACTGTCCAGTGAGCTGAATAGCTCAGAGGGTAGAGCTACCGCCTGGTGCACAAGAGCGGCTGGGTACCAATCCTGACACAGCTGCTTTTATCCTGGCTAGTCTGCGGAAAGGTGATACTCTGTGATTTTGCCCCATCTTGGGTATTTTGCTGGGACTGTTGTATGTGTTATTTGCCCATGTTGTGGTTCAATAAAGTATTGCCACACTGCTTTACCCTCACCCTGTGTTGTCTGAGTAGTATTTTGCCCATGGTAAAAGGAGAGCGCTCGGACGGATGAGCCTTGGTCCATGCGGTTTTGGGCTAGTGGCTTAGAGCACTCGCTAACCCACTTGTCTCCACAGGGACACACCGTTTACCTGGCTCCATGGAGATGTTTGGAGAAGCCAGGTTGGGACCCTCCGGTCACCTGGCCTCGTACCTCAATGGACTGTCGGCTTCCTAAGCTTGTCATTACCTCCTCCCTGTGAGTGTCACAGGTGAGGGTAGTCGGCCCTGGAAGCCTCGAATTTGTAGCTGCTATAATCCTGGCGAGTCAGAAGAAGGGTGAGACTCTGATTTCTACCATCTTTTATATTTTGCTGGGACTGTTCTATGTGTTACCATCTGCTTTATGTATGGTTCAATAAAGTACTGTATTGCCACGTTGTTTTACCCTCACTTTGTGTTGTCTAAGTAGTCTTATGCCCACTTTAAAAGGAGAGTGAGTTTACAGTGGGATGAGCTGCCCTAGTACATGTGGTCATGGGCCAGTGGACGCGAGCACCCTCTGACCCCCTCATGTCTCCACAAGGACATTCACATTATAGACAGTTGCATAACATGACATATTAGATCTGGGAGGGTTGTCAGGGATATATTGGGCAACCAACCGTCCGTGATCTGTTCCCAATAAGACATTTGTGGGCAGTTTCTTGGACACTTCCCATAGCCACCTCTGGTCACCCCAATCTAAGAAAACTTGGACCATCTGTAATGGACAGCGATTACCCCCAAACCTGGTTATGGCCAGGGTCTTCCCAAGGATGTGTTCTCCCAGTAGTACCAACTCAGCGGATGAGGGTTCGTTCGGCTCCAGTATCCCTGAGCCCTGCAGTGCCGGTATCACCCATGATAACTGATTATAAATGTTCCAGGGCCCTCCAAACCGACCCACCTACAAAAAAATTGCTGCACCAGACCCTGGGGCCTTAGGTGTGGAGTTCATTTTTTGCCTCTCCGGGAAGACTAGGCTGATGTGACCTCTGTCGGCTCTCTCAGCCTCTCGATTGGCTTGAGACTGTTGCTCTGCTTGCTCTTGGAATTGCAGAATCAGCTTTAGATGTCCCTTGCGATCATCTGCGTTGAGATGCTGCAAAGCCATCTGCATGTAGGGGTCCACATTACCTTGGTTACTGGTATGGCGGGCACAGGTGAACCTCTGCAGCAGCACCACCTATGCCTGGGCTGGCCTTCCCTTTGCCAGGGCTCAGGTGACAGACTTCCCCTGCATCACATTGCAACAGTTCAGCAATCATTTGGTACCTGGTTTTGCCGTGGGGTCAATCCGTCTCATTGTTAGAGCTCAATAAGAGTTTCCTTGGACTGCTGGTTATACCATGGCTCTCCAAGCGTAGCCATCATTGCTAAATATATATATATACACACACAGTATATATATATATATATATATATCGATTCCTCAAAACCGCACAAAATTCCCTCAAAAACCATGCAAGTTCTGAGTGACAGGAATTATTTCTCAAACCAGATCACTGATGTTCTGTAATATCCCACCACTGCCACCAATTATCAAGAGACGACACCGTAGAGACCATTCAGAATGCCACCGATTGTCAAATATTGCAGCCAGGGGGTTGTAATTGTTATCCTTTTGTCGCGAACAGCTCTCTGATGTCCCCTATCATCTGGGCAATTATGCAATTGACCAACTATTAATGGAAGAGGCTATGGCTGTTTCCACTAAAGCTGGTTATTGGGAAACTAACAGTGAGCTTATAGAATATGCACCTCCGATTCCAACTCATGGAATATGTATATACCCCAGGTAAGGTCGCCACAATAACCCAAGAACTACTCGCTGCTGCCACCACCAGTTGTTTTTACACAGGCTGGCTGGACGCCTGGTTCTGGTATCATATGGGTTCAGGGTGCGGTGTACAGAACAAAAGGAAGAGAACTATTACATTTTATATTTAATCCAGAACGGTAGGCTGTGTTTATAACAGTATACAAAATATTTTACAAAGGGGACAAAGTAATACAGGATATACATTACGTAAAATAAAATTGGATTAATAGAGAACTTACTACGCTGGACACAAAGATGGCTCAGCTAGGGGATGGAAGCAATCCAATTGAAAACGACTGGTTTAAAGGATCATGCCTACACTAATATGTTCTAAGCAATGAACACAGATGATAATTCGCCTTGACCTTGTGTCAGCACCTAAGTTACACCCATACACTGCCCCTTGATTACCTCATATGGGCCGGTTTGTGGGATGTTCTCGGCTCTTCAGAGTTTTATGAAGTTCCCAACATTAACATTATCTTTCCTCCTGACAATCGCAGAACTTTGAGATCACCAACATATTTTCTATCAGGATCTTACCGTACCCAGAGACCGAACATGACAACGATCTGGTGACTATGGTATCATAGTTATGAAAAAAATATGCATATTCTTTCCTTATTAATCCTGAAGTTGAAAATGTATGTCCCATCACTATCGGATATATACAAACCCCAATATTCCTAACTTTCCTACGGAAACGCAAAGTCTGGGGGAAGTTCTTTCATCATAGCAGCTTCATCCTGGAGAGCGCTCCCTGCCCCTCCTCTAATCCAACAAATGCCAAACTTCATCACAATAGTTATCCTGTCTTAATTACCTGTCCCCACAAGGGAGTCTGGGCTTCAAATGGACTTTTAATTAGATTTGCCATTTCCTACTTCCCCATGTCCATTGTGCAATTCTACATGTAAGAGACTTGGAATTGCAGTAGGAAAAAAAGTTTAAATTATATGTGAAAAAGCAGGAGGGAGGGAGTTGAATGCCCCCTCGCTAGTGGCTTTAGGTATCTTAATATTTTCTATGACAGCTGTCACACTGGAGAGCTCTATACTGTAAGAGCGGTCAAGTTATGGAGCTCTGTACTGTAAGAGTGGTCACACTATGGAGCTGGAAGTGCATTAAACAGCAGGGTGGATTGCTGCTGAGGGCGAAAAAAAATTTCTTTAAATATTCTGCTGAGCGAGTGTGAACGGAGCGTAAGTGCAAACGGGGGTAAGTGTGTGACTTGTGATTCAGTGACTTTGGATTCAGGGAGTTTCCATGGGAGGAATTACTGCATTCCTATCTGTATTTTATTAATACTTTGCATTTATTTTTTATTTTACGTTTCTGTCTGGTGCAATCCCCATTAGGAAATGTGCTCCACTATTGTTAATGCCATCCAGTGTACATCTTTCCACATGTATGCAATCCTTGAGCAGCTGGTCGAGGATGCATACTGCTGTGCGAGATGTAAGCACGTTGTGCATTTGGAAGCCCTGATGCTGGATCTAAATGTGCAGCTGGCAACACTGAGATCCATTGACAAAATGAAAAGGAGTCTTCTGCTCACTGAGCAGACGCTCAGTGGGATAGATGGGGGGGTAGGATGGAGCTGCAGGACAGTGGAGCAGGAAGCTGGGTGACAGAAGGCCTGGTAGAGGGAAGAGTGCCAGGGAGGCTAGTCCTGATATGGCACACCCCAATAAGTTTGCCAAGTTGGAGAATAATGGGGGGTGCCAGTACAGGGGTAGCACACTGCTGCAGCAAGGCATGTACTCTGAAAGCCAGGGGAAAGGAGGGAAATAGGAGAGCAGTGCAGGCCAGAGAGGTGCTGGTAGTGGGGGACTCAATTATTAGGGGAACAGATATGGCAATCTGTCACAAAGACGGATCGTCGAATGGTGTGCTGCCTACCTGGCGCTCGAGTCCGACACATCGCTGATCGGGTTGACAGATTACTGGGAGGGGCTGGCAAGGACCCAGCGGTCATGGTGCACATTGGCACAAATGACAAAGTTAGAGGTAGGTGGAAGGTCCTTAAAGATAATTCCAGGAAATTAGGCTGCAAGCTTAAAGCAAGGACCTCCAAAGTGGTATTTTCTGAAATACTGCCTGTACCACGTGCCACTCCAGAGAGGCAACGGGAGATTAGGGAGGTTAATAAGTGGCTTAAGAATTGGTGTAGGAAGGAGGGGTTGGTGTTCCTGGAGAACTGGGACAACTTCTCAGTTGGCTACAGGTTTTACGCTAGGGACGGGCTGCACCTCAATGGGGAAGGTGCAGCTGTGCTGGGGAGAAAATGGCTAGAAGGTTGGAGGAGTGTTTAAACTAGGGATTGGGGGGGAAGGTATTTATTTTATAGGAGGGGAAGATAGTGCAGATAGACACCTGGGCACAAATAATAAAATTGGGGGTGGGGTTAGAACAGTTAATAATTTAAGAAAGAACAGAGGTACAGAGAGATACATAAAGTGCATGTATACTAATGACAGAAGCCTCACCAACAAAATGGACGAATTAGAATTAATGTTGTTGGAGCATAATTATGACATGGTGGGGATATCTGAGACATGGCTGGACGAGAGCCATGACTGGGCTGTTAACTTGCAGGGCTATAGTCTGTTCAGAAATGACAGAACGGATAAGCGAGGGGGAGGTGTGTGTCTGTATGTAATATCAAACTTAAAACCCATCCTGCGTGATAATATATGTGAATCTAATAATAATGTAGAGTCCCTGTGGGTGGAGATAAGGGGAGGGGGAAAAAATAACAACAAACCCGTATCAGTAATTTATTATAAGTCCCCCAATAATGGAAGCAATGGAGAATAGCCTCGTAAAGCAAATAGATGAAGCTGCGACTCAAGGAGAAGTCATTATTATGGGGGACTTCAACTACCCTGAAATAGATTGGGGAACAGAAACCTGCAGTTCCAGCAAAGGTAATCGGTTTTTGACAACTATGAGAGACAATTACCTCTCACAACTGGTTCAGGACCCAACAAGAAGGGGGGCACTGCTAGACCTATTATTAACCAACAGCCCAAACCGCATATCAATTATAAGGGTTGGGGGTCACTTGGGGAATAGTGATCACAAAATAATAAGTTTTCATGTATCCTTTAATAAGATGTGTAGTAGAGGGGTTACAAGGACACTAAACTTCAGGAGGGCAAATTTCCAACGGATGAGAGAGGATCTTGGTGCAATTAACTGGGACGATATCCTGAGACATAAAAATACACAAAGAAAATGGGAGACATTTATTAGCATCCTGGATAGGACCTGTGCACAGTATATACCGTATGGGAATAAACATACTAGAAATAGGAGGAAACCAATATGGCTAAATAGAGCTGTAAAAGGCCGCAATAAGTGACAAAAAGAAAGCATTTAGAGAATTAAAGGAAGTAGGTAGCGATGAGTCATTAAATAAATATAGAAAATTAAATAAATTCTGCAAAAAGCAAATCAAGACAATAAAAATTGAGACAGAGAGACTTATTGCCAGAGAGAGTAAACATAATCCCAAAATATTCTTTAACTACATAAGTAGTAAGAAACTAAAAAATGATAATGTTGGCCCCCTTAAAAATAGTCTGGGGGAAATGGTGGATGAGGATGAGGAAAAAGCCAATATGCTAAATGACTTTTTTTCAACAGTATTTACATAAGAAAATCCCATGACAGGCAATATGATCAGTGATGACAAATTCACCATTAAATGTCACCTGCTTAACCCAGCAGGAAGTACTGCGGCGTCTAAAAATCACTAAAATAGACAAATCTCAGGGCCCAGATGGGATACACCCCTGACTACTGCAGTGATTAAGTACAGTCATTGATAGACCATTATTTTTAATCTTTAAAGACTCCATAATAACAGGGTCTGTACCACAAGACTGGTGTATAGCAAATGTGGTACCAATATTCAAAAAGAGGACAAAAACTGAACTCGGAAATTATAGGCCAATAAGCTTAAAGGGACTCTGTCACCTGAATTTGGAGGGAACAATTTTCAGTCATATGGGCGGGGTTTTCGGGTGTTTGATTCACCCTTTCCTTACCCGCTGGCTGCAATATTGGATTGAAGTTAATTCTCTGTCCTCCATAGTACACGCCTGCGTAAGGCAAGATTGCCTTGTGCAGGCATGTACTACGGAGGACAGGGAATGAACTTCAATCCAATATTGCAGCCAGCGGGTACGGAAAGGGTGAATCAAACACCCGAAAACCCCGCCCATATGACTGAAAATTGTTCCCTCCAAATTCAGGTGACAGAGTCCCTTTAACCTCTACTGTGGGTAAAATCCTGGAGGGTTTTCTAAGAGATGCTATACTGGAGTATCTGAAGAAGAATAACCTCATGACTCAATATCAGCATGGGTTTACTAGGGACCGTTCCTGTCAGACTTTTCTGATCAGTTTCTGTGAAGAGGTAAGTTCCACACTGGACCAAGGGAACGCAGTGGACGTAGTGTGTATGGACTTTTCAAAAGCTTTTGATACGGTGCTGTTGTGAATTTGGATTCTGGGCTCCCCCGGTGGCCGCTTGTGGAATTGGACTTGTCATCCTCTTTCCTGTTTCACCTGATTCCATCAGTAGTGGGTGTCGCTATTTAAGCTCATTTCTCTGGTGGTTTCTTGCCGGTCAACAATGTTATCTGATGCCTCTCAGTGCTTGTTCCTGCTTCTAGACAACTACTAGATAAGTTGGACTTTTGTCCATGTTTTGTTTTGCCTATTTGTTCCAGTTCACAGCTGAAGTTTTGTTACTGTGTCTGGAAAGCTCTCGTTGATCAGGGATTGCTACTCTGGCGTTATGAGTTAATGCCAGAGTTTAAGGTAATCTCTGGATGGTGTTTTGTTAGTGTTTTTCTGCTGACCATGAAAGTATACTATCTGTCTTCTGCTATCTAGTAAGCGGACCTCAAATTTGCTAAGACTATTTTCCTGCTGCGTTTGTTGTTTCATCTGAACTCACCGTCATTATATGTGGGGGGCTACTGTCTTCTTTGGAATATTTCTCTAGAGGTGAGCCAGGTCTTATATTTCTCTCTGCTAGCTATTTAGGTCTTAGGCCAGAGCTGGGCATCTAGCGATAAATAGGAAATGCTACCTGGCTATTTCTAGTTGCGCGGCAGGCTTAGTTCATGGTCAGTATAGTTCCATCTTCCGAGAGCTTGTCCCTCTATAGGCTTGCTATGATCTCTGCCTGCAGAGATCATGACAGTTTGACCGGCCAGTAAAGTGTTAAAGACCCAGGTTGAGAAAGGAGAGTTATAAGAAGTCTGCTGAAATTTTTTTTTTTTTTTTTTTTTTTTCCTCCAGTCTGCCTTGCTGCAGTCTTTTTTCTCTCTCTCCTCCTAATCTCTGTATGCTCTGTGTGCACCTGACACTAATGGATCTCCAGAGTGTAACTGCGGGTTTGAATAATCTCATCACGAAAGTACAAAATTTACAAGATTTTGTGGTACATGCTCCGGTATCTGAGCCGAGAATTCCTTTGCCGGAGTTCTTCACAGGGAATAGAGCTAGCTTCCAGAATTTCCGAAATAATTGTAAGCTTTATTTGTCCCTGAAGTCTCGTTCAGCTGGAGACCCTGCTCAGCAGGTTAGGATTGTGATTTCCTTGCTCAGGGGTGACCCTCAAGATTGGGCCTTCTCATTGCCAGCAGGGGATCCTGCGTTACGCGATGTGGATGCGTTTTTTCTGGCCTTGGGCTTGCTTTATGAGGAACCTCATTTGGAACTTCAGGCAGAAAAAACTTTGATGGCACTATCTCAGGGGCAAGACGAAGCTGAAGTTTTCTGCCAAAAATTCCGTAAATGGTCTGTGCTTACTCAGTGGAATGAGTGCGCCTTGGCGGCAACTTTCAGAGAAGGTCTCTCTGATGCCGTTAAGGATGTTATGGTGGGGTTCCCTTTGCCTGCAGGTCTGAATGAGTCCATGACAATGGCTATTCAGATTGATAGGCGTCTGCGGGAGCGCAAACCGGTGCACCATCTGGCGGTGTCTATGGAAAAGACGCCAGAAAGTATGCAGTGTGATAGAATTCTGTCCAGGAGCGAGCGACAGAATTTTAGACGGAAGAATGGATTGTGTTTCTATTGTGGGGATTCTACTCATGTTATATCGGCATGCTCTAGGCGTACAAAGAAGCTTGATAAGTCTGTTTCCATTGGCACCATTCAGTCTAAGTTTATTTTGTCTGTAACCCTGATTTGCTCTTTGTCATCCATTGCCACGGACGCCTATGTTGACTCTGGCGCCGCTCTGAGTCTTATGGATTGGTCCTTTGCCAATCGTTGTGGTTTTGATTTAGAGCCTTTGGAGACTCTTATTCCTCTGAAGGGGATTGACTCCACCCCATTGGCTAATAATAAACCACAATACTGGACACAAGTAACCATGCGTATCAATCCGGATCACCAGGAGATTATTCGTTTCCTGGTGCTGTATAATTTACATGACGATTTGGTACTGGGATTGCCATGGTTGCAGTCTCACAACCCAGTCTTGGACTGGAGAGCAATGTCTGTGTTGAGCTGGGGATGTAAGGGTATTCATGGGGACGTACCTTTGGTTTCTATTTCGTCGTCCATTCCCTCTGAAGTCCCTGAGTTCCTCTCTGATTATCAAGACGTCTTTGACGAACCCAAGCTTGGGTCGTTACCTCCGCACCGTGAGTGCGATTGTGCCATAGATTTGATACCGGGTTGTAAATATCCAAAGGGTCGTTTGTTTAATTTGTCTGTGCCGGAACATGCTGCTATGCGGGAATATATAAAGGAGTCTTTGGAAAAGGGACATATTCGTCCATCTTCTTCTCCCTTGGGAGCTGGGTTTTTCTTTGTCTCAAAAAAAGACGGCTCTTTGAGACCATGTATTGATTATCGGCTTCTGAATAAGATCACTGTTAAGTATCAATACCCATTGCCATTGCTTACTGATTTGTTTGCTCGTATAGAGGGTGCTAAGTGGTTCTCTAAAATTGATCTTCGTGGGGCGTATAATTTGGTGCGGATCAGGCAGGGGGATGAGTGGAAGACCGCATTTAATACGCCCGAGGGCCACTTTGAGTATTTGGTCATGCCTTTTGGTCTTTCTAATGCCCCTTCAGTTTTCCAGTCTTTTATGCATGATATTTTCCGCGATTTTCTGGATAAATTTATGATAATATATCTGGATGATATTCTGATTTTTTCTGATGACTGGGACTCTCATGTCCAGCAGGTCAGGAGAGTTTTTCAGGTTCTGCGGTCTAATTCTTTATGTGTGAAGGGGTCTAAGTGCGTTTTTGGGGTCCAGAAAATTTCCTTTTTGGGGTATATTTTTTCTCCCTCTTCCATTGAGATGGATCCCGTCAAGGTGCAAGCTATTTGTGACTGGACTCAGCCCTCCTCTCTTAAGGGTCTTCAGAGATTTTTGGGCTTTGCCAACTTTTACCGCCGATTTATTGCTGGTTTTTCGGATGTCGTTAAACCACTGACTGATTTGACCAGACAAGGCGCTGATGTTGCTAATTGGTCCCCTCATGCTGTAGAGGCCTTTCAGGAGCTTAAGCGCCGTTTTGCCTCTGCCCCTGTGTTGCGTCAGCCTGATGTGAATCTGCCTTTTCAGGTTGAGGTTGACGCTTCGGAGATCGGAGCTGGGGCAGTGTTGTCGCAGAAAGGTTCCGACTGCTCCGTCATTAGGCCTTGTGCCTTCTTTTCTCGCAAATTTTCGCCCGCAGAGCGGAATTATGATGTTGGGAATCGGGAGCTTTTGGCCATGAAGTGGGCGTTTGAGGAGTGGCGCCATTGGCTCGAGGGGGCTAGGCATCAGGTGGTGGTATTGACTGACCACAAAAATTTGATTTATCTTGAGACTGCCAGACGCCTGAATCCTAGACAGGCGCGCTGGTCTTTATTTTTTTCTCGCTTTAATTTTGTGGTGTCATACCTACCGGGTTCTAAGAATGTTAAGGCAGATGCCCTTTCTAGGAGTTTTGACCCGGACTCTCCTGGTAATTCTGAACCCACAGGTATCCTTAGGGAGGGAGTAATTTTGTCGGCCGTTTCTCCTGATCTGCGGCGGTCCTTGCAAGAGTTTCAGGCGGATAGACCGGATCGTTGTCCGCCTGATAGACTGTTTGTTCCGGATGATTGGACCAGCAGAGTCATCTCTGAGGTACATTCTTCTGCATTGGCAGGTCATCCCGGAATTTTTGGTACCAGGGATTTGGTGGCAAGATCCTTCTGGTGGCCTTCTCTGTCACGAGATGTGCGAGTCTTTGTGCAGTCATGTGACGTTTGTGCTCGGGCCAAGTCTTGTAGTTCTCGGGCTAGCGGACTGCTGTTGCCCTTGCCTATTCCTAAGAGGCCTTGGACACACATCTCGATGGATTTTATTTCAGATCTGCCTGTTTCCCAGAAGATGTCTGTCATCTGGGTGGTCTGTGACCGTTTCTCTAAAATGGTCCATTTGGTTCCTCTGCCCAAGTTGCCTTCTTCTTCTGAGTTGGTTCCTCTGTTTTTTCAGAATGTTGTCCGATTGCACGGTATTCCTGAGAATATTGTTTCTGACAGAGGTACCCAATTTGTGTCTAGATTTTGGCGGGCATTCTGTGCTAGGATGGGCATAGATTTGTCTTTTTCATCTGCTTTTCACCCTCAGACTAATGGCCAGACCGAGCGGACTAATCAGACCCTTGAGACATATCTGAGGTGTTTTGTCTCTGCTGACCAGGATGATTGGGTTGCTTTTTTGCCATTGGCAGAGTTCGCCCTCAATAATCGGGCCAGTTCTTCCACCTTGGTGTCCCCGTTTTTCTGTAATTCGGGGTTTCACCCTCGATTTTCCTCCGGTCAGGTGGAATCCTCGGATTGTCCTGGAGTGGATGCGGTGGTGGAGAGATTGCATCACATCTGGGGGCAGGTTATGGACAATTTGAAGTTGTCCCAGGAGAAGACTCAGCGTTTTGCCAACCGTCATCGTCGTGTTGGTTCTCGGCTTTGTGTTGGAGATTTAGTGTGGTTGTCTTCTCGTTTTGTCCCTATGAGGGTCTCTTCTCCTAAGTTTAAACCTCGGTTCATCGGCCCTTATAGAATATTGGAGATTCTTAATCCTGTTTCTTTCCGTTTGGACCTCCCTGCGTCCTTTTCCATTCATAACGTTTTTCATCGGTCGTTATTGCGCAGGTATGAGGTACCTGTTGTACCTTCAGTTGAGCCTCCTGCTCCGGTGTTGGTTGAGGGTGAGTTGGAGTACGTTGTGGAGAAAATTTTGGACTCTCGTGTTTCCAGACGGAAACTCCAGTATCTGGTCAACTGGAAGGGTTACGGCCAGGAGGATAATTCTTGGGTCAATGCATCTGATGTTCATGCTTCTGATCTTGTTCGTGCCTTCCATAGGGCTCATCCTGGTCGCCCTGGTGGATCTGGTGAGGGTTCGGTGCCCCCTCCTTGAGGGGGGGGTACTGTTGTGAATTTGGATTCTGGGCTCCCCCGGTGGCCGCTTGTGGAATTGGACTTGTCATCCTCTTTCCTGTTTCACCTGATTCCATCAGTAGTGGGTGTCGCTATTTAAGCTCATTTCTCTGGTGGTTTCTTGCCGGTCAACAATGTTATCTGATGCCTCTCAGTGCTTGTTCCTGCTTCTAGACAACTACTAGATAAGTTGGACTTTTGTCCATGTTTTGTTTTGCCTATTTGTTCCAGTTCACAGCTGAAGTTTTGTTACTGTGTCTGGAAAGCTCTCGTTGATCAGGGATTGCTACTCTGGCGTTATGAGTTAATGCCAGAGTTTAAGGTAATCTCTGGATGGTGTTTTGTTAGTGTTTTTCTGCTGACCATGAAAGTATACTATCTGTCTTCTGCTATCTAGTAAGCGGACCTCAAATTTGCTAAGACTATTTTCCTGCTGCGTTTGTTGTTTCATCTGAACTCACCGTCATTATATGTGGGGGGCTACTGTCTTCTTTGGAATATTTCTCTAGAGGTGAGCCAGGTCTTATATTTCTCTCTGCTAGCTATTTAGGTCTTAGGCCAGAGCTGGGCATCTAGCGATAAATAGGAAATGCTACCTGGCTATTTCTAGTTGCGCGGCAGGCTTAGTTCATGGTCAGTATAGTTCCATCTTCCGAGAGCTTGTCCCTCTATAGGCTTGCTATGATCTCTGCCTGCAGAGATCATGACACGGTGCCACACAAAAGGTTGATACATAAAATGAGAACAATGGGGATAGGGGAAAATATGTGTAAGTGGGTTAAGAGCTGGCTCAGGGATAGGAAACAAAGAGTGGTAATTAATGGAGCACACTCGGACTGGGTCGTGGTTAGCAGTGGGGTACCACAGGGGTCAGTATTGGGCCCTTTTCTTTTTAACATACTTATTAATTACCTTTAGGGGGCATACAGAGCAGAATTTCAATATTTGCAGATGACACCAAACTCTGCAGGGTAATCAATACAGAAGAGGACAATTTTATATTACAGGAGGATTTATGTAAACTAGAAGTTTGGGCTGATAAATGGCAAATTAGCTTTAACGGGGATAAATGTAAGGTCATGCACTTGGGTAGAGCAAATAAGATGTATAACTATGTGCTTAATTGTAAAATACTGGGCAAAACCGTCAATGAAAAAGACCTGGGTGTAAGGGTGGATGACAAACTCACATTTAGTGGCCAGTGTTAGGCAGCTGCTGCAAAGGCAAATAAAATAATGGGATGCATTAAAAGAGGCATAGATGCTCATGAGGAGAACATAATTTTACCTCTATACAAGTCACTTGTGCGACCACACTTAGAATACTGTGTACAGTTCTGGTCTCCGGTGTATAAGAGACATAGCTGAACTACAGCGGGTGCAGAGAAGAGCGACCAAGGTTATTAGAGGACTGGGGGGGGGGGGGGGGTCTGCAATATCAAGACAGGTTTTTTTATTACACTTGGGGTTATCTAGCTTTGAAAAACGAAGGCTAAGGGGTGATCTTATTTAATGTATAAATATATGAGGGGACAGTAAGACCTTTCTAATGATCTTTTTACTCGTAGACCTGAGAAAGGGACAAGGGGGCATCCTCTACGTCTGGAGGAAAGAAGGTTTAATGATAATCACAGACACAGATTATTTACTGTAAGAGCAGTGAGACTTTGGAACTCTGCCATATGATGTTGTAATGAGCGATTCATTACTTAAATTGAAGAGGGGACTGGATGCCTTTCTTGAAAAGCATAATGTTACAGGTTATATACACTAGTTTCCTTGATAGGGTGTTGATCCAGGGTACCAGTCTGATTGCCATATGTGGAGTCGGGAAGGAATTTTTTTCCCCAATGTGGAACTTACTGTTTGCCACATGGTTTTTTTTTTGCCTTCCTCTGGATCAACATGTTAGGGCATGTTAGGTTAGGATATGGGTTGAAAAAGATGGACGTAAAATCTTCTTTCAAGCTTATTAACTATGTTACTATGTAAGAGCTGTCACACTATAGAGCTCTGTACTGTAAGAGCGGTCACGCTATAGAGCTCTGTACTGTAAAAGCGGTCACACTATGGAGCTCTGTACTGTAAGCGGTCACACTAGAGCTCTGTACTATGGGCAGTCACACTATGGAGCTCTGTACTGTAAGAGCGGTCAGACTGTAGAGCTCTACTGTAAGAGCCGTCACACTATGGAGCTCTGTACTGTAAGAGCGGTCACACTGGAGCTCTGTACTGTAAGAGTGGTCACACTGTAGAGCTCTGTACTGTAAGAGCGGTCACACTGTGGAGCTCTGTACTGTAAGCGGTCACACTAGAGCTCTGTACTATGAGCAGTCACACTATGGAGCTCTGTACTGTAAGAGCGGTCACACTGTAGAGCTCTACTGTAAGAGCGGTCACACTATGGAGCTCTGTACTGTAAGAGCGGTCACACTGGAGCTCTGTACTGTAAGAGTGGTCACACTGTAGAGCTCTGTACTGTAAGAGCGGTCACACTGTGGAGCTCGTTCTGTACTGTAAGAGCGGTCACACTATACAGCTCTGTACCGGGAACAGCGTCTGCGCAGAAGGCACTTGATGCTTAAGCCAATACAAGGGCGGAAGATTGAGGAAGAAAGAAGAGAATAATATCGCGCACGAGATCTCCCCCTTCAAGCGGCCGACATCTTCGGGACAGAGTGATACTGATTGGAGGCGGGATGAAGTGCGGAGGCAGGGTTATCTTCCAGGCAACATCCTGCCCATAACCTGGAAGAGGTAATTTACACAAAGTGATAAAAAAGATGATTTCTCAACTTCGGATATGAGGCATAGAGGCATCACTCTCCTCAGCTGTCTATAACATGTATGTCCAAAATAAATGTGGTGATTGATTGCTTTTAACAACTTTTAGAAGTTCTGTGAAAAACTATTTTTTGTTTAAATATATGAAATGCACTATATGGACCATTATAGTATTATATTATTGTACATATCAGAAATATTATAGTAGTTATATTTTTGTACATAGTTGGCAGTATTATAGTATTATATTCATGTACTTTGGGGCAGTATTATAGTAGTTATATTCTACATATGGGGCAGTATTATAGCAGTTATATTCTTGTACATTACTATGATAATGCCCCATATGTAGAATATAACTACTATAATACTGCCCAAACGTACAAGAATATAGCTATTATAATACTGCTCCTACGTACAAGAATATAACTACTGTAATACTGCTCCTATATTCGTGTACATAGGAGCAGTATTACACTAGTTATATTCTTGTACGTAGGAGCAGTACTACAGTAGTTATATTCTTGTACGTAGGAGCAGTATTATAATAGTTATATTCTTGTACATGGGAGCAGTATTGTAGTTATATTCTTCTTAGTGGCAGTATTATAGTAGTTATATTATTGTATATCGGGGAAGCATTATAGTAGTTATATTGTACATAGGAGGCGGTATTATAGTAATTATATTCTTGTACTTTGGAGCATTATTACAGTAGTTATATTCTTGTACATAGGAGCAGTATTATAGAAGTTATATTGTTGTACGTAGGGAGCAGTGTTATAGTAGTTATATTCTTCTACTTCGTGGCAGTATTATAGTAGTTCTAGTATTGTACATAGTGTGAGATAGTGCTCACTAGCGGATTGGGGAATACTCGCTTGGCAGCGGATTAACGTGGTCAGGGACGTTTTTTCACACAAAACAGTCCATACGGTTTATTTAAGCGTCATAAACCGCACCGTAAGCCAGGTTGCACATCACCAGCTTACACATAGTCCATTACTTCATCACATATGGCTTTTACAAAGCATTCACTAGTCAAGCCTGTCTCTCTCCAGTCATCGGGTGACTGCACAGTTCAGTAACTTTCCTTTGTCAGTGCACATAGTTCTTTCCCCATACCCGGGGATACCTCTCAGGAGCTCGTGCTCCACAGGCTGACTCCTCATCAGTCCAAGGTCCTCCACAGGACGGCGTCTTTCTCAGTGTGGCCTGTCCGGGTGCTATTCAGGATTTTCGGCAAACACCCAGGCCACCAGGTCCAAAGCCACTCCACGTGCTATTCAGGGAGATAGCACTCCCAACACATAGGCTTTTCCAGGACCTTGTACATGGACCATACAGATCCAAACCCTGGTCACATTATGTAGCTTGTAACCACACCCACAGGTGAGGTATGGATCACATGGGCTTGTCACGTGATCCCGACATCACTGCAGGTCCTCAAACACCTGCACTTCCCGCAGGAAAAAGGGGTACAGTGATCACCCTCACCCAGAGGTGAGGTATGTTGGTAGCCAGACCCTCCCATCTCTCATAGCTACCCGCATCCGAGACCCAGGTGCACTAAATAACATCTTAGTGCTCATGAGCACCAAAGACAAAATACTCCGGGTTGCATTGCAGAGAGCAGCTCCCCATATCAAGGGAGGCTTACAGCGCAGAAGACCTCCTCCTCTGCGACACATACCGGCCATTCACCACAATGCCGGACACATACCTCCCAACTTTTGAGGAAGGGAAAGAGGGACAAAGTTAGCATCGCGCGCATCGCGCCGCAGTGAATTTTAGGCCATGCCTCTGACCACACCCATTTCACAACTAGTCACGCCCCAACCACACCCATTTAGGACTGCTAATCACAATGTTTCATAAACAATAATTATACACAAAAAAGTATGGCCACACAGTGCTCCATACTGTATAATGGCCCCACATGATGCTCCATACTGTATAATGGCCACACATGATGCTCCATAGTGTATAATGGCCACACATGATGCTCCATACTGTATAATGGCCACACATGATGCTCCATAGTGTAAAATGGCCACACATGATGCTCCATACTGTATAATGGCCACACATGATGCTGCGTACTGTATAATGGCCACACATGATGCTCCATACTGTATAATGGCCACACATGATGCTCCATAGTGTATAATGGCCACACATGATGCTCCATACTGTATAATGGCCACACATGATGCTGCGTACTGTATAATGGCCACACATGATTCTCCATACTGTATAATGGCCACACATGATGCTCCATACTGTATAATGGCCCCACATGATGCTCCATACTTTATAATCGTCACACACGATGCTCCATACTGTATAATGGCCACACATGATGCTCCATACTGTATAATGGCTACATTATGCTCCATACTGTATAATGGCCCCACATGATGCTGCGTACAGTATACTGGCCCCACGTGATGGTCCATACAGTATAATGGGCTCACACTATGCTTTCACATCTCAGTTTCATACGTTTTTCGCCGGATCAGCCGCTGGAAAAAACATTCCTCTGTACGTTTTCTCTGTCCGCCGAAAAGTTTTTTTTTTACGGATCCGGCAAAAAACGGATGAAATGTGTGGCCACCAGGTGCAATCCGGCGCTAATACAACCCTATGAGAAAAAAAACTGATCCGGCGGAAAAAAAAAACGGATTTGCTTTTTTTTCAAAACTCGCCAGATTATGCCAGACGGCAAAAACCTGATGTGTGAAAGTAGCCTAACTATCCATATATCTATCTATATCTATCTATAGATATATCTATCTACATATATCTATCTCATTCCTATCTATCTATCTGTCTATCCATGTTTCTAATGGAGTGTGGGTTTGACAAATGTAAAAGGGGGGTGGACAAGACATGACATATCTTTTTTTTGTTCAATTAATACATCTTTAATTAGATTACAAAAATGCATAAAAAAAGCATCAAAACCACGCCAAAAACGCACCTGCGTTTTCTGCCAAGAGCTGCGGATTTAGTGCCGAAAAATCCGCAGGCAAATCTACAACGTGTGCACATACCCTAAAGCGCTGCGGAATATGTTAGCGCTATATAAAGATTATTTGTTTATTATTGTACATATAGTAGTTATATTCTTGTACATAGGAGCAATATGATAGTGGTTATATTGTTGTACGTAAGGGGCAGTATTATAGTGGTTATATTGTTGTACATAGGAGCAGTATTATAGCAGTTATATTTTATTTATGGACAGAGTAGGGATCTGGCTATGTGGTAGAAATTATGTCAGCCTCTTTGCCCTTATTGTTGAGGTGTGGAGCACTGGAGGACAGTAAAGATTTTGGGACTTGGAGAAATCAATGGAGTTGGGATATAAATTTATATTGGACCGTTTGATATACACTGCTCAAAAAAATAAACAAGAACACTAAAATACCACATCCTAGATATCACTGAATGAAATATTTTAGTTGCAAATCTTTTTTCATTACATTGTGGAATGTGTTGAGAACAATAAAAGATAAAAATGATCAATGTAAATCAAAATTAATATCCCATGGAGGTCTGGATTTGGAATGATACTCAAAATCAAAGTGGAAAATCAAATTACAGGCTGGTCCAACTTCAGTGGAAATGCCTCAAGACAAGGAAATGATGTTCTGTTGTGTGTGTGGCCTCCACGTGCCTGTATGACCTCCCTACAATGCCTGGGCATGCTCCTGATGAGGCGGCGGATGGTCTCCTGATCTCCTCCCAGAGCTGGACTAAAGCATCTGCCAACTCCTAGACAGTCTGGTGCAATGTAACGTTGGTGGATGGTGCGAGACATGATGTCCCAGATGTGTTCAATCGGATTCAGGTCCGGGGAACGGGAGGGCCAGTCCATAGCTTCAATGCCTTCATCTTGCAGGAACTGCTGACACACTCCAGCCACATGAGGTCTGGCATTGTCCTGCATTAGGAGGAACCCAGGCCAACCGCTCCAGCATATGGTCTCACAAAGGGTCTGAGGATCTCATCTCGGTACCTAATGGGTGTCAGGCTACCTCTGGCGAGCACATGGAGGGCTGTTCAGAATTACAAAGAAGTGCCACCCCACACCATTACTGACCCACTGTCAAACCGGTCAAGCTGAAGGATGTTGCAGGCAGCAGATCGCTCTCCACGGCATTTCCAGACTATGTCACGTCTGACACTTGTGCTCAGTGTGAACCTGCTTTCATCTGTGAAGAGCACAGGGCGCTAGTGGCAAATTTGCCGATCCTAGTATTCTGTAGCAAATGCCAAGAGTACTGCATGGTGTTGGGCTGTGAGCACAACCCCCGTCTGTGGACGTCGAGCACTCAGACCATCCTCATAGAGTCGGTTTCTAACCGTTTGTGCAGACACATGCACATTTGTGGCCTGCTGGAGGTCATTTTGCAGGGCTCTGGATTGCTCCTTCTGTTCCTTCTTGAACAAAGGCTGAGGTAGCGGTCCTACTGCTGGGTTGTTGCCCCCCTATGTCCTCCTCCACATCTCCTGGTGTACTGACCTGTCTCCTGGTAGCGCCTCCAGCCTCTGGACACTACACTGACAGGCACAGCAAACCTTCTTGCCACAGCTCGCAATGATGAGCCATCCTGGATGAGCTGCACTACCTGAGCCACTTGTGTGGGTTGTAGAGCCCGTCTCTTGCTACCACGAGTGTGAAAGCACAACCAACATTCAAAAGTGACTAAATCATCAGCCAGAAAGCATTGGTACTGAGATGTGGTCTGTGGTCCCCACCTGCAGAACCACTCCTTTATTGAGTGTGTCCTGATAATTGTCAATAATTTCCATCTGTTGTCTATTCCATTTGCACAACAGCATGTGAAATTGATTGTCAAACAGTGTTGTTTCCTAAGTGGACAGTTTGATTTCACAGAAGTTTGATTTACCTGGAGTTATATACTGTTGTTTAAGTGTTCCCTTTATTTTTTGAGCAGTGTATTATAGTAAACACCTGGCAGAACAGTAATGTGGGCAACCTTGTAAAATTTTACACCAGGGACTTATTGTAACAGTTTCCGATGGCCACATAGTTGCCTATCTCGCTGGTATACTTTCTCTATAGAGGTGCAGAGATAGCCATTATACCCAGATCCTGGTTCTCGATGGGTCCAATAGTGGCCCAGCCACTTTACATAATGTCCCATATCCTTCCATTGGGGCTTGCCACCAGAGTGGAACTGCAGCCAGAGCCTGACGCTGGCCTTGTGGGGTCACCATGGTTCTCAGTCAGTGTCGGGGCACTTCTCATTCCTCTTTCCTTTTCTCACATTGCTGGTGACGGATCCAGTGTGTTCTGAGTTGTAGCGCTAGCTGCTGCTGGTATCGTCAGTGCGGAGCATTGTCACGAGCGAGGAGGTCGTTATGATGTTACCCACAGCCTGAGCTCTCTGACTTTGTTGCCATGGTGACGGCTAATGGAATGTGCAGCCATTTTGTGTGAGCAGCGAGAGAGCAAGGTAAAATGGAGGAAAAATTTAAACCTGGAATGTGCATACATCTGTCAGAAACATTACTTTATGTGATCCACAGAGTGAGGACAGCGGCTGATGTCACACATTACAAGCATCATCATACAGAGTTTTCCTTCCTTGTTGAGGCAAAGATGGTGACATTCCTGTCATGAGATGAGTGGAGTTGATGTCTTCTCTTCCCTATACATGGCTTTATCTTATCAATGTTGCCTCTGCACCCAAGCAAGAGCTGGGTCCATGATCTGTGTGTAATGTTCGCCATTGTGGGTTTTGGTCACTAATTATCGGGATGTGTATTGGGATCCCAAGTCAGTAACTCTCTGGCACAGTACACTAATATGGCGGAGGTGTGAGGAATTATTCCTGCATGGAGGCGCTGTAGAGCACGCAGCTCTTGGCTTTTGAAGACTATTTCACATGCCCACTGCCCTTATGCGCCATCGGCAATAAAAATGTATTTGTCGCCATGTGTCTGCTCTGTGTTAGAGTGGCCGATCGGTACAGAGCTTCATATTCAGCCAGACTGACCTCTACAAAGGGATTTTAGAGCTGGGTCACATCCACTTTTCTATGAATGGACCTTACACTTCACGGGTACAAAAGATGAAGGCAACCAACATTGGAGAAGAGGCGTTCTGACTGATAAAGACCAGAAGATGGCAGCAGAACTCAACCGAAATGTCAGTAACATCTCATCCCTCAGTAATGAGAAAACCCGGACCCAGCGAGACCACCAGAGATCTCATATGAAATAAACTTTGGCACTCAACTTGCAATGATATGAAATTTTAATGGCAGCCACTTGTACAACAAACGTTTCGGTCAGAGACATTGACCTTCTTCAGTGTACTTGGTCCCTTAGAAACACTTTGTGTGTGGCTTAAGGTCAGAATAAGGTCGTACACATGGATCCCATGTATCAGTATAGATGAGGATACGGTGGTGGGAGGCGGTGTGTTGAACCGTCCTGCTCCTCGTCTGGGTGATGGAATATATCCAAATATCCAGGCTAGCAAATGTGGTTGAGAAAATTTATATATATGTATCCTCTTCAAGAATTAGGGTAGTATCATGTGTATATGTGAATAGCGATATTCACATATGGATATGGATCCTAAAGTGGACCAGAGCTTAAGGTCCCTGTCGGGAGGTGGCAGAGGTGTGGGTCCAGAACGCGGTGTCCACCGCTGGTTCCAAGGTGACCTTGTTGTACAAGTGGCTGCCATTAAAATTTCATATCATTGCAAGTTGAGTGCCAAAGTTTATTTCATATAGCTTCTGGTTTGGGAACCTTCTTTGTGCACCACTACAGCTGTGCCACGTTATACTACACCACCAGAGATCTCATGCCTAATTAATGCGAAAAACCGGACCCAGCAAGACCACAAGAAATCTCATACCTAACTGAGAAAAATCAGACCCAGTGAGACCACCAGAGATATAATCCCTAACTTATGATAATAACCAGTCCCAGTGAGACTACCGGAGATGTCATCCCTAACCAAGGATAAGAATCGGACCCAGCGAGACCACCAGAGATATCATATCTAACTTATGATAATAACCATGCCCAAGCAAGACCAACAGAAATATCAGTAATATCTGCTAATAACCGGACCAAGCGAGGCCACCAGAGAGATGATCCCTAATATCTAATAATAACCAGTCCCTGTGAGACCATCAGAGATCTCATCCCTAATATCTGATAATAACCAGACCCAGCGAGACCACCAGAGATATCATCCCGTCATCTGATAATAACCGGACCGAGTAAGACCACAAGAGATCTCATCCCTAATATCTGATAATAACCGGTACCTGTGAGACCACCATATATCTTATCCCTAATATCTGATAATAACCGGACCCAGTGAGACCACTAGAGATATCATCCCCGTCATCTGATAATTACCGGACCGAGTAAGACCACAAGAGATCTCATCCCTAATATCTGATAACCGGACCCAGCAAGACCACCAGAGAGATCATCCCTAATATCTGATAATAACTGGACCCAGTGAGACAACCAGAGATCCCATCCCTAATATCTGATATTAACTGGACCCAGCAAGACCACCAGAGACATTATCCCTAATATCTGATGAAAACCGTACCCGGCCAGACCACCGGATATGTCATCTCTGATATCTGATAGTAACTGGACCCGAGCAAGATCACCAGAGATATCATGCCTAATATCTGATAATAACCAGACCGAGCAATCATCCCTGTCATCTGATAGTAACCGGACCTGGCAGGAGCACCAGAGATATGATCCCCGTTATCTGATAATAACCGGACCTGGCGGGATCACCAGAGATATCATCCCTAATATCTGATAATAACCGCTCCCTGTGAGACCACCAGAGATATCATCCCTAATATCTGATAATAACCTGACCCAGCGAGACTACCAGAGATATCATCCCCATCATATAATAATTACCGGACCTGAGATGAAAAATATTCCTGGGAAAACAACGCCCCAATGACTAGTCGCTTACTAATCCACATATCACAGGCTAAGTTGCATAGACAATTTTATGCTCCTTAGCAAAGTGGAGAGTCACAAAAAAATCCTTGTTTGAAAATATATTAAGGTTTACATAATGAAATGGGTGATTGGGGATGCTGATCCCTTTTTAATACTGAGAAATCCAAGCAAACACTTACCTATCATGTGATGCCATCAAGGAGCGTCTGATTGAGTCCCAATTTATTCTGCAGCCAGAAAATGACCTCCAACATCCAGTCAATATCATTAATGGTAAGGAGTCCTGGGGGTGATGATCCGTGTTATGTTGGGCTGGTGGTTAGGAGCACTAGAAATGACCAGATGAGCAAACTAGCAATACAGGACGAGCTCTGGGAAGTGGGAGCTCTGCTGACCGCAACCGCTAATCCTATCACAACAACTAGAAATAGCCGTGGAGCGTTCCTGACTCTGCCTAGACGCCTCTTCACAGCGTAAGAGCTAACTACCCCTAAAGATAGAAAATACAGCCTACCTTGCCTCAGAGAAATTCCCCAAAGAAATAGGCAGCCCCCACATATATTGACTGTGAGTTAAGATGGAAGTCACAAACACAGAAATGAAACAGGTTTCAGCATAGGAGGCCAGACTGAACTAAACAGACTGAGGATAGAAAAGGTATCTTTGCGGTCAGCATAAAAAACTAACAAAAAACCACGCAGAGTGTGCAAAAGGAACCACCGCACCGACTCACGGCGCGGTGGTGCCACTCTGCATCCCAGAGCTTCCAGCTAACAAGATTAAATATAATAGCAAGCTGGACAAAAACACAGTGGTAACAAATAAGCTAGCAGGGACTTAGCTTTTGCTGAAGTAGACAGGTCATCTGAAAGATCCAAGAGAACTGAACCAGTACTAGGACATTGACAGCTGGCATCAAGTAATGATCTGAGTGGAGTTAAATAGAGCAGCCAGCCAAGGACTGAACGAGATCAGCTGGAGAAGGAATCTCAGAACCAGCAGCTCCACTCACAGCCACCAGAGGGAGTCCATGAACAGAACTCGCCGAAGTACCATTCATAACCACAGGAGGGAGCTCGAGAACAGAATTCACAACAGTACCCCCCCCTTGAGGAGGGGTCACCGAACCCTCACCAGAGCCTCCAGGCCGCTCCGGACGAGCCACATGAAAGGCACGAACAAGATCGGCAGCATGAACATCAGATGCAACTACCCAGGAATTATCCTCCTGACCATAACCTTTCCACTTGACTAGGTACTGAAGTTTCCGTCTCGAAATACGAGAATCCAAAATCTTCTCCACCACATACTCCAACTCCCCCTCAACCAACACCGGGGCAGGAGGATCAACGGAGGGAACCACAGGAGCCACATATCTCCGCAACAACGACCTATGGAACACATTATGGATGGCGAAAGAAGCTGGAAGGTCCAAACGAAATGACACAGGATTAATAATTTCAGAAATCTTATAAGGACCAATGAAACGAGGCTTAAACTTAGGAGACGAAACCTTCATAGGAACAAAACGAGACGACAACCAAACCAAATCCCCAACACGAAGTCGGGGACCAACACAGCGACGGCGGTTAGCGAAACGTTGAGCCTTCTCCTGGGACAATGTCAAATTGTCCACTACGTGAGTCCAAATTTGCTGCAACCTGTCCACCACAGAATCCACACCAGGACAGTCCGAAGGCTCAACCTGCCCTGAAGAAAAACGAGGGTGGAAACCAGAATTACAGAAAAAAGGCGAAACCAAAGTGGCCGAGCTGGCCCGATTATTAAGGGCGAACTCAGCCAAAGGCAAGAAGGACACCCAATCATCCTGATCAGCAGAAACAAAGCATCTCAGATATGTTTCCAAAGTCTGATTGGTTCGTTCGGTTTGGCCATTTGTCTGAGGATGGAAAGCTGAGGAAAAAGACAAATCAATGCCCATCTTAGCACAAAAGGACCGCCAAAACCTTGAAACAAACTGGGAACCTCTGTCCGACACGATGTTCTCCGGAATGCCATGTAAACGAACCACATGCTGGAAAAACAATGGAACCAAATCAGAGGAGGAAGGCAATTTAGGCAAAGGTACCAAATGGACCATCTTAAAGAAGCAATCACAAACCACCCAGATAACTGACATCCTCTGAGAGACAGGGAGATCTGAAATAAAATCCATGGAAATATGCGTCCAGGGCCTTTTCGGGACCGGCAAGGGCAAAAGCAACCCACTGGCACGAGAACAGCAGGGCTTAGCCCGAGCACAAGTCCCACAGGACTGCACAAAAGAACGCACATCTCGTGACAAGGAAGGCCACCAAAAGGATCTAGCCACCAAATCTCTGGTACCAAAGATTCCAGGATGACCAGCCAACACCGAACAATGAACCTCAGAGATAACTCTACTAGTCCATCTATCAGGGACAAACAGCTTCTCCGCTGGACAACGGTCAGGTCTATCAGCCTGAAACTCCTGCAGCACCCGCCGCAAATCAGGGGAGATGGCAGACAAAATTACCCCCTCTTTGAGAATACCAGCCGGCTCAGGAACTCCCGGAGAATCAGGTACAAAACTCCTTGAAAGGGCATCAGCCTTCGCATTCTTAGAACCCGGAAGGTACGAAACCACAAAATTGAAGCGGGAGAAAAACAGCGACCATCGAGCCTGTCTAGGATTCAACCGCTTGGCAGACTCGAGATAAGTCAGATTCTTGTGATCCGTCAAGACCACCACGCGATGTTTGGCTACCTCAAGCCAATGTCGCCACTCCTCAAACGCCCACTTCATAGCCAACAACTCTCGATTACCCACATCATAATTGCGCTCAGCAGGTGAAAACTTTCTAGAAAAGAAAGCACATGGTTTCATCACAGAGCCATCAGAACCTCTTTGAGACAAAACAGCCCCTGCTCCAATCTCAGAAGCATCCACCACGACCTGAAACGGAAGCGAAACATCTGGCTGACACAACACAGGGTCAGAAGAAAAATGACGCTTCAGCTCCTGAAAAGCCTCAACGGCCGCAGAGGACCAATTGACCACATCAGCACCTTTCTTGGTTAAATCAGTCAATGGTTTAACAACACTAGAAAAATTAGCGATGAAGCGACGGTAAAAATTAGCAAAGCCCAGAAATTTCTGAAGGCTCTTCACAGAAGTAGGCTGAGTCCAATCATAAATGGCCTGAACTTTAACAGGGTCCATCTCGATAGTAGAAGGGGAAAAAATGAAGCCCAAAAATGAAACCTTCTGAACTCCAAAGAGACATTTAGACCCCTTCACAAACAAGGAATGAGCACGAAGGACCTGGAACACCATTCTGACCTGCTTCACATGAGACTCCCAATCGTCCGAAAAGACCAAAATATCATCCAAATATACAATCATGAATCTATCCAGGTACTTTCGGAAGATGTCATGCATAAAGGACTGAAACACAGATGGAGCACTAGAAAGCCCGAATGGCATCACCAAGTACTCAAAATGGCACTCGGGCGTATTAAATGCTGTTTTCCATTCGTTGCCTCGTCTAATACGCACAAGATTATACGCCCCTCAAAGATCTATCTTGGTGAACCAGCTAGCTCCCTTAATCCGAGCAAACAAATCAGACAGTAGCGGCAAAGGGTACTGAAATTTGACGTTGATTTTATTAAGAAGGCGGTAATCTATACAAGGTCTCAGAGAACCATCCTTCTTGGCCACAAAAAAGAACCCTGCTCCCAACGGTGATGACGACGGGCGAATATGCCCTTTCTCCAAGGACTCCTTTATATAGCTCCGCATTGCAGCGTGTTCTGGCACAGATAAATTGAACAGTCGGCCCTTCGGAAACTTACTACCAGGAATCAAATTAATAGCACAATCGCAATCCCTATGAGGAGGTAGGGCACTGGATTTGGGCTCATCAAATACATCCCGGTAATCTGACAAGAACTCAGGGACTTCAGAAGGATGGGAAGACAAAATAGACAACAATGGGACATCCCCATGTACCCCTTGACAACCCCAACTGGATACAGACATTGATTTCCAATCCAATACAGGATTATGGACCTGTAGCCATGGCAAACCCAAAACGACCACATCATGCAGATTATGCAACACCAAAAAGCGAATATCCTCCTGATGTGCAGGAGCCATGCACATGGTCAATTAAGTCCAGTACAGAGGCTTATTCTTGGCCAAAGGTGTAGCATCAATTCCTCTCAATGGAATAGGATACTGCAAGGGCTCCAAGAAAAAACCACAGCGCCTGGCAAACTCCAAGTCCATCAAATTCAGGGCAGCGCCTGAATCCACAAATGCCATAACAGAGTAGGACGACAAAGAGCAAATCAGAGTAACGGACAAAAGAAATTTTGGCTGTACCGTACCAATGGTGGCAGACCTAGCGAACCATTTAGTGCGCTTAGGACAATCAGAGATAGCATGAGTGGAGTCACCACAGTAAAAACACAGCCCATTCTGACGTCTGTATTCTTGCCGTTCAGCTCTGGTCAAGGTCCTATCACATTGCATAGGCTCAGGCTTCTGCTCAGAACACACCGCCAAATGGTGCACATTTTTGCGCTCACGTAAGCGTCGATCGATCTGAATGGCCAAGGACATAGACTCATTCAGACCAGCAGGCGTGGGGAATCCCACCATAACATCCTTAAGGGCTTCAGAAAGACCCTTTCTGAAAATTGCCGCCAGGGCACACTCATTCCACTGAGTAAGCACAGACCACTTTCTGAACTTCTGACAATATACCTCCGCTTCATCCTGACCCTGACACAAAGCCAGCAAAAATTTTTCTGCCTGATCCACTGAATCTGGTTCATCATAAAGCAATCCAAGCGCAGAAAAAACGCATCTACATTACGCAATGCAGGATCTCCTGGCGCAAGGGAAAATGCCCAGTCTTGAGGGTCGCCACGTAGCAAAGAAATAATGATTTTTACTTGCTGAATGGGGTCACCAGAGGAGCGGGGTTTCAAAGCAAAAAACAGTCTACAATTATTTTTGAAATTCAGGAACTTAGATCTATCCCCAGAAAACAAATCAGGAATTGGAATTCTGGGTTCTAACATCGGGTTCTGAACTACATAATCTTGAATGCTTTGTACCCTTGCAGTGAGTTGATCCACACAAGAGGACAGACCTTGAATGTCCATATCTACACCTGTGTCCTGAACCACCCAGAGGTTAAGGGGAAAAGAAATACAAAACACACTGCAGAGAAAAAAAATGGTCTCAGAACTTCTCTTATCCCTCTATTGAGATGCATTAACACTTTGTTGGCCAGCTGTACTGTTATGTTGGGCTGGTGGTTAGGAGCACTAGAAATGACCAGATGAGCAAACTAGCAATACAGGACGAGCTCTGGGAAGTGGGAGCTCTGCTGACCGCAACCGCTAATCCTATCACAACAACTAGAAATAGCCGTGGAGCGTTCCTGACTCTGCCTAGACGGCTCTTCACAGCCTAAGAGCTAACTACCCCTAAAGATAGAAAATACAGCCTACCTTGCCTCAGAGAAATTCCCCAAAGAAATAGGCAGCCCCCACATATATTGACTGTGAGTTAAGATGGAAGTCACAAACACAGGAATGAAATAGGTTTCAGCATAGGAGGCCAGACTGAACTAAACAGACTGAGGATAGAAAAGGTATCTTTGCGGTCAGCATAAAAAACTAACAAAAAACCACGCAGTGTGCAAAAGGAACCACCGCACCGACTCACGGCGCGGTGGTGCCACTCTGCATCCCAGAGCTTCCAGCTAACAAGATTAAATATAATAGCAAGCTGGACAAAAACACAGTGGTAACAAATAAGCTAGCAGGGACTTAGCTTTTGCTGAAGTAGACAGGTCATCTGAAAGATCCAAGAGAACTGAACCAGTACTAGGACATTGACAGCTGGCATCAAGTAACGATCTGAGTGGAGTTCATCTGGCCATCCCCAGATTCTGATGTACGCGACGGGCGGTCGCTAGATACGGATTAAGTAGGAGACAGGCGATCACCAGATACTAATGAGGAAGGCGCCGGCGGTCACCAGATACTGATGACAGGAGGTCACTAGATACTGGTGACGGGGGGGTCACCAGATACTGATGACAGGCGTTCACTAGTACTGATGATGAAGGCGACGGTGACTACTAGATACTGATGATGGAAGTGATGGGCGGTTGCTAGACACTGATGTAGGAGATAGGCGATCACCAGATTCTGATGATGAAGGCGCCGGTCGATCACCAGATACTGATGACGCTGATGATGGAGGTGACAGGTGGTCACCAGATACTGATGACAGGCACAGGCGGTCACTAGATACTGATGATGGAGGCGATGGGCGACAACCAGATACTGATGATGACAAAGAAGAAGACAAAGATCATGCCCACATACATAGGAACACCTCCACATATAAGAAATGTAATATTTTATTGGCAAACATCAAGGACAAAACACAAAAAATATTAAAAACACTTAAAAATTACAGATATGCAATACACACCTATACACATGTCATGCCCTAGTATGGGGGCAATGACAACCTACAAACAGATATCCCCCCACAGTAAAGAAATCAATGTAATGTTGCTCACGAGATGCAATCAATCAGAACCATATTATGCAATATGCATGACTATGTTAATATCACAGTACCATACAGACCCAAAATAAGGTGCATAATTCTAGCGCAAAATATTTAGCAATTCAAAGCATCAAAAACGTGAGGCAAGTTAGTTAGACATGTGGAAAGAGACAAGGGGAGAGGGAACTAAAAATAAGTGAACCTAATCCTCAAGCCAATGTGCCCTCATACCAACAATCCAAAAGTGCTGGATGGAGCCATATAAACAGTGGGAGAACAGAGTGTGGGATAGGTTCCCACGCGTATCGCCGCCCAAATTGTGGCTTCCTCGGGTACTGATGATGGAGGCAATGGGTGGTCACCATATACTGATGATGGAGGTGATGGGCGGTCACCAGATTCTGATGGGATTTAAATTTCTCTTTTCTACAGTCACTTTGTATTTTGTAAATTGACAATAGGCCATTAACCCTTCTGCATTTGAAGCTTCTGACTCTGCAGCATTTATTCTGCATCTACGCACAGGCTGTGGCTCTGTGTCCCACAGAGTAGGAATTTTTGAGGACTTAAAAGGGTTTTCCAACAAAATTTAATTTTAATCAATAGATCTTGTAATAATAACTTCCACAATTGGATGTTTTTAAAAACAATGTTCCTGTGCTGCGGTAATCTTATAAATGCTGTGTACTGTGTAATGATCGTGTCTGATCATGCAGGAACATGGTGTGATCCTACCACATCTGGACAGGGTGGTAAGCGAAGGGGTATATAGCGGGGGGGGGCTGCAATATGCACAGCTAAATGATAGCCCCCCCATGACTGTGGTGCCAAGGGGAGTGGGAACATTTAAAGGCAGTGCAGTGGGATTGGTTGAAAGGGGACAAAGGAGGGGGCGGGTGTTAAGGCTGAGGAGGGTGTGGATATTAAGAAAAGTGTGTGGTTAGGGACAGTACATGTGGCATTAGCAGGGAAAGAAGAAAGAAAGAACACGGGGTTACCATGGCCTCTGTAGATTCCATGCTGTCGCAGCTGCGGGACATTGCCCGGTCAAGAAGGGTGGCTAGCTGGAGGACCAGCTGGCGACGCTTCTTGGAGCACAAGGAACCCAGAGCACCAGGACACGGAGGACACAGCCACCGGAACGTCTATCGCCTGAGGCAGGTACGCGCGGTAGATGCCGGCCACGGAGCCCCTTCGGGGACCCTGCAGAGGGTACAGGCCGCATTGATGGTATCCGGCCTGACCCGCCCTCTGGCAGGAATTCATCGGCCGGCGCTGCTGGCGTGGGTAGACGAACTAGGGTTGCGGCGGTGCAGGCGCACCCTGAAGCGATGGCTGCACCTGGTGTGGCCATGGTGGATGTGGGACGCGTGGCAGCGGTGAGGAGAGGCGGCAATCAGAGGCGGGGTGCGGCACTGACGGTGGCTCCGGCGCCGACGAGGAGGAGGAGCAGGAATGGAGCGTCGGCTCAGCAGTGGCGCGGAGATGTGTGCACGGCGGCGGGTGACCCGGGACCAGATGCTGCGGGGGTACCTGGCAGGTCCGGTGCACTAAGCAGCAGATCGGCGGGCAGGCGGATTCCTGGCCCTCAGCCTGGCCCTGTGTCGGCGGCGGCGCGCAGACGAAGTCAGCAGGAGGGCAGGCATGGGGTCAGACAGGCGGCTGCCAGGTCGGCAAGGAGATCAAGGAATAGATCATCTTCTCCTGCTTCGGTCCCCCCCCCCCGGTGACGAGGAGGCCAGGGGCGCGGGCCGGGAGCAACAAAGCGGCGCGGAGGATTCCGGATCCTGCAGTGACCTGCGCGACTATCGTGAACCGCTGGATTCTGGAAACACGGCTGGTGGGAACACAGCACCTACGCAACCTCGTGTGTGTGAGTATAGTCCTTGTACGCCAATTAGTGGGGTTCGGTCGGGGGACTTAGGGGATAACTGTGGTGCGGCTGGTAATTTTGGGATTCCCGGGGTGAGAGAGCTTTTGTCAAGTATGTCACAGATTTTGAGGAGGTTGGATGGGGGGGCACAGATAGTTTACGGGCATCCCCTGTGGGAGCGTGGTTGCCCGCTTTGGGTCAGGGTTCAGTAGGGCCTTTGGGTTCGGACATGTTGA
This sequence comes from Ranitomeya variabilis, assembly GCF_051348905.1. Lineage (NCBI taxonomy): Eukaryota > Metazoa > Chordata > Amphibia > Anura > Dendrobatidae > Ranitomeya > Ranitomeya variabilis. Next base: position 714,894,042 of record NC_135232.1, on the reverse strand, counting down.
GTGGGGGGGAGCAGTCAGTGTCGGGTGGGGTGTCAGTGGCTATACAAACTGGAAAGGATAAGGCTGATACGGTTAAATTGGATGATAGGGCAAGAGGGGAGGTTTACGTTTGTTTTGAAGGGCCTTTAGACGCTCATTTAAAACAAGAAGTAAAGGAAAAAATTTGGAAGGATGAATATGTGGAGATTTTCTCCCTCCTTCCTTTGGAGAAATTTAATCTAGAAAAGGGAAAAAATGATGATAGCAGAAAAGAGGAGGAGGAAAAACGTAGGTGGCGTTTGATTCCGCAGACATTCGTAAACTGGCAGCAGGCGTTTGCTATTTTGGCAAGCGTTATTGGTGAAAATTTTCCGGGAAATTGTTCTGGTCTTTTCTGTTACTTTGATGCTATTGGTGAAGCATATAGGGCGTACGGTGGACTGGCGTGGCTGCGGTACGATGAGCAATTTAGGCAAAGGAAGGCGGTTAGGCCTTAGATCAAATGGGAACAGAAGGACATAGGGTTGTGGTTGAAAGTTATGGCACCAACACGGTTTGGTCAGTCCTTTCATGGGGGCGGAGGGAGTTTTGGGCAACATCCGGGACAGGGAAGTGGGGGTCAAGGGACTCAGGGGACGAAAGACAAAACGGGGACGTGTTGGCAGTTTAATGACGGCCAATGCAAGTACGGTAGCACTTGTAAATTCAAGCATGTCTGTTCCCACTGTAATGGGGCCTCACATGGAGCGGCCAAATGTTTTAAAAAAGCAAGGGGGAGAACTGCAGTGGGTTGGGGTCACGGGGGTGACACCAGTGAAGGTTCAAAAGATGGCCACCTATCTAAATAGGTATCCGGATCGGTTAAAGGCGAAGTTTATTTTGGAAGGTTTTTCTGAGAGTTTTCGGATTCCTCATCCTACGCATGAAGTCCCTTTTTGAAAAAAGAATCTGAGGTCGGCTGAATTACATGCAGACGTAGTTACGGCCAAATTGGCGAAAGAGGTGGAGTTAGGGCGAATGGCAGGGCCGTTTAGTTGTTTGCCGGGGGAGGGAGTGATTGTTTCGCCTTTGCGGGTTGTTCCAAAGAAAGAACCTAACAAGTTTCGTTTGATTCAACATTTGTCATACCCTAAAGGGCTATCGGTTAATGATGACATTTCGGAGGAGCTGTGCTCTGTGGTATACACATCTTTTGATGTGGCCGTGCAATGGGTACTGTTATGATCCTAGTGGCAAGGATCGCAAGTAAGACTAGCTAAGTAACTAAACCGACGACCAGCTCTGGGGAAGTGGTATCTGGATTGACCGCAACCTGATCCTATCCGCAAACAACTATAGGCAGCCGTGGAACGTTACCTGAAAATCCTAGACGTCTCTTCACGGCCTGAGAAACTACCTATTCCTAGAGGGAAAGTAAAGTCCTTACTTGCCTCAGAGAAATGACCCCAAAGATATAGAAAAGCCCCCCACAAATATTAACGGTGAGTTAAGGGGAAAGCACAAACGCAGAGATGAAATAGATTTAGCAAATGAGGCCCGCTAACACTAGATAGAAGAAAATAGGAAGGGAGCTGTGCGGTCAATAAAAAACCCTAAGCAAAATATCCACGCAGAGATTGCTCAAGCCCCCGCACCAACTAACGGTGCGGGGGAAGCAACTCCGTACCCCAGAGCTTACCAGCAGAAAGAACTCACATATTAGCAAGCTGGACTAAACTCATCATACACTGAAATCATATTGCAGACTGATGAGCAAAAAATAATCAAACAGAAACTTAGCTTCACCAGAAGAGACTGAAAACGAAGATAATCAGAGGAGATCAGAATAGCACTGAATACATTGACAGCCGGCAACAAGTGGAGGTGAAGCAGAGCTAAATAGGAAACTCCCTAGTGCATAACGAGGCAGCTGATTCAGCCACAGATCCGCAGGATAACAAACAAAGCCACCATGGGGAGCCCAAAAACAAACTCACACAATACCACCTGTGACCACAAGAGGGAGCCCGAAAACAGAGTTCACAACAGTACCCCCCCCCTTGAGGAGGGGTCACCGAACCCTCATCAAAAACCCCCAGGGCGATCAGGGTGAGCCACATGGAAGGCACGAACCAAATCAGCCGCATGAACATCAGAGGCGACAACCCAGGAATTATCCTCCTGACCATAGCCCTTCCACTTAACCAAATACTGAAGCCTCCGTCTAGAAATACGAGAATCCAAGATCTTCTCCACCACGTATTCCAATTCTCCCTCAACCAGCACAGGGGCAGGAGGCTCAACCGAAGGAACCATCCTTCTTAGCCACAAAAAAGAATCCCGCACCCAGAGGGGAGGAGGAGGGGCGAATAAGTCCTTTCTCCAAAGACTCCTTTATATAACTCCGCATAGCAGCATGCTCCGGCACTGACAAATTGAAAAGTCGTCCCTTAGGAAACTTACTACCAGGAATCAAATTTATAGCACAATCACAATCCCTATGAGGAGGTAGAGAACTGAGTTTGGGCTCATCAAATACATCCTGGTAGTCCGACAAAAACGCAGGGACTTCAGAAGGAGTGGATGAAGCAATTGACACCACAGGAGCGTCACCATGAATTCCCTGGCAGCCCCAATTTGACACAGACATTGCTTTCCAATCCAGGACTGGATTATGAGTCTGCAACCATGGCAGACCCAACACGACAACATCATGCAAATTCTGCAGAACAAGAAAGCGAATCACCTCCTGATGAACAGGAGTCATGCACATGGTCACTTGCGTCCAGTACTGAGGTTTATTCATAGCCAATGGTGTAGCATCAATACCCCTTAGTGGAATAGGGAATTTTAAAGGCTCCAAAACAAAACCACAGCGCCGGGCAAATGACAAATCCATCAGGCTCAGGGCAGCACCTGAATCTACAAAAGCCATAACCGGGTAAGATGACAGGGAACAAATCAGGGTAACAGACAAAATGAACTTAGACTGTAAAGTACCGATGGTGACAGATTTATCAATTTTTTTTGTGCGCTTAGAGCATGATGAGATAACATGAGCTGAGTCACCACAATAAAAGCACAACCCATTTTGCCGTCTATAATTTTGCCGTTCACTTCTGGTCAGAATTCTATCACATTGCATAGACTCAGGTGTCTGTTCAGAAGACACCGCCAAATGGTGCGCAGGTTTGCGCTCCCGCAAACGCCGATCAATCTGAATGGCCAGAGTCATTGACTCATTCAGACCTGCAGGCGTAGGGAACCCCACCATGACATTCTTAATGGCTTCAGAAAGACCCTTTCTGAAATTTGCAGCCAGGGCACACTCATTCCATTGAGTAAGCACCGACCATTTCCGAAATTTCTGGCAATACACCTCTGCTTCATCTTGCCCCTGAGAGTGGGCCAACAAAGCTTTTTCAGCCTGGTTCTCAAGATTAGGTTCCTCATAGAGCAATCCAAGGGCCAGAAAAAACGCATCCACACTGAGCAATGCAGGATCCCCTGGCGCCAATGCGAAGGCCCAATCTTGAGGGTCGCCGCCCAAGAAAGAAATAATAATCTTAACTTGCTGAACGGAATCACCAGAGGAACGAGGTTTCAAAGAAAAAAACAATTTACAATTGTTCTTAAAATTCAGGAACCTAGATCTATCTCCAGAAAACAACTCCGGAATAGGTATTCTAGGCTCTGACATAGGACTGTGAACAACAAAATCCTGAATACTTTGTACCCTTGCAGCAAGATGATCTACACTGGAGGCCAAACTCTGGATATCCATGTCAGCAGCTGAACTCAGAGCCACACCAAGATTAAGAGGAGGAGAGAAGCTAGACACACAGCAGCTAGACACACGGCAGCAAAAAAAAAAAAAAAAAAAATCCTCAAGGCTTCTCTTCTCCTGCTTCTGCCATGCAATTAACACTTTATGGGCCGGCTGTACTGTTATGATCCTAGTGGCAAGGATAGCAAGTAAGACTAGCTAAGTAACTAAACCGACGAACAGCTCTGGGGAAGTGGTATCTGGATTGACCGCAACCTGATCCTATCCGCAAACAACTATAGGCAGCCGTGGAACGTTACCTGAAAATCCTAGACGTCTCTTCACGGCCTGAGAAACTACCTATTCCTAGAGGGAAAGTAAAGTCCTTACTTGCCTCAGAGAAATGACCCCAAAGATATAGAAAAGCCCCCCACAAATATTAATGGTGAGTTAAGGGGAAAGCACAAACGCAGAGATGAAATAGATTTAGCAAATGAGGCCCGCTAACACTAGATAGCAGAAAATAGGAAGGGAGCTGTGCGGTCAATAAAAAACCCTAAGCAAAATATCCACGCAGAGATTGCTCGAGCCCCCGCACCAACTAACGGTGCGGGGGAAGCAACTCCGTACCCCAGAGCTTACCAGCAGAAAGAACTCACATATTAGCAAGCTGGACTAAACTCATCATACACTGAAATCATATTGCAGACTGATGAGCAAAAAATAATCAAACAGAAACTTAGCTTCACCAGAAGAGACTGAAAACGAAGATAATCAGGGGAGATCAGAATAGCACTGAATACATCGACAGCCGGCAACAAGTGGAGGTGAAGCAGAGCTAAATAGGAAACTCTCTAGTGCATAACGAGGCAGCTGATTCAGCCACAGATCCGCAGGATAACAAACAAAGCCACCAGGGGGAGCCCAAAAACAAAACTCACACAATACCACCTGTGACCACAAGAGGGAGCCCGAAAACAGAGTTCACAACAGGGTACGTAGGTATGGCGCTGGTGCATTAATGACTAAGACAGATGTTGAATCGGCTTTCCGTTTGCTTCCGGTTCACCCCGATAGCATTCCTCTTTTGGGTTGCTTTTGGAATGGTGGGTTTTATTTGGATAGGTGTTTACCCATGGGCTGCTCGATTTATTGCTCACTGTTCGAGTCTTTTAGTACTTTTATGGAGTGGGTTGTGCGGGATGTTTCGCAGGTTCCTTCAGTCATCCACTACCTGGATGATTTTTTGTTTGTCGGGCCGCCAGATTCATTAGTGTGTAGGAATTTGTTGGCTACCATGGAATGGGTGTCCGGACACTTTGGTGTTCCATTAGCGCAGGAAAAGACGGAGGGTCCTTGCACGGTGTTGAGCTTTCTGGGAATTCTTATTGATTCGGAGAGGATGGAGTGCAGGTTGCCCGAAGATAAGTTGTTGTCTCTCCAGCAGGAGGTGCTGAGAGTTGGAAAATTGCGCAAGGTTTCATTGAAGGAGTTACAGTCGTTGTTAGGTCATTTGAATTTTGCATGTCGAATTATGCCTATGGGTAGAATTTTTTCCAGGAGGTTATCCAGAGCAACTGCTGGAGTGCGGTTGGCGCATCATTTCATTCGATTGAATAAAGAGCATAGAGAGGATTTATTGGTGTGGAGGCGTTTTTTAGAAAATTATAATGGAAGGTCTTTGATTCTACAGGAAGAACTTAATGATTTTGATTGTGAGATTTTTACGGATGCGGCGGGCAGTGTTGGTTACGGCGCCTATTGTGGAGGAAAATGGAGCATTGGCGTTTGGCCCGATTGGTGGTGTAAAAATGGATTTACAAAAAATTTAGCGTTGCTGGAATTGTTTCCAATTGTCGTTGCTGTTTTTATCTGGGCCGACATGTTTAAGGATAGGCGGGTGCGTTTCCATTGCGATAATGCCAGCGTGGTGGCGGTGATTAATAGCCTTTCCTCTTCCCCGGTGATTAGATTGGTTCGGGAGCTGGTGTTGCGGTGCCTGGAGTTGAATACATGGATTTCAACTGTTCATGTACCCGGCGTTCAAAATTCTATTGCGGATGCTTTGTCTCGTTTGCAGTGGGACCGTTTCCGGGAGTTGGCACCAGACGCAGAGGAGGCAGGAACAGGATGCCCTTCACATTTGTGGCAGATTGTTGCGGACGAGGCGGTCGGTTGATACAAGCCTCATTGTCGGGAAAGACATGGTCAGGTTACGAATCATCGTGGCATATGTGGGAGCAGTGGTTGGATCAGTTGGGTATGGTATTGTCTGATAGTGATAAGATAATGGCGCTTTTGTTATTGATAGGGTCAGCGGAGGAATGGGGTTGGTCAGTGTCAAAGTTGACAAAATTTATAGCTAGTGTGGCTTTTGGTTTTAAGCTTCAAGGTTCTTTGGATGTTACGAAGGATTTTTTGATACGACAGGCATTAAGGGGTTTCCGTAAAGGATCCTCGACTTGCGATAAGCGCAGGCCCATAACTTTTGGGATGTTGGAACGATTGGGGGGGGGGGCTTTGGGGGAGATTTGTACTTCTCATTTTGAGGCCGTTCTGTTTCGCCTGGCCTTTTCTTTGGCCTTTTTTGGGGCATTGAGATTAGGGGAGCTAGTGTCCCCTAAAAAGGATTTTGCCGGGGGCTTGTTAGCTGAGGATGTAGAATTTTGGTCAGGGGGTATTTCCTTTTGGATTAGACGTTCAAAGACTGATCAGCTGGGCAGGGGAAAACGGGTGGTGTTAGGGAAGGTGTTGGGTGGTTTGATGTGTCCACATCGTTGTTTGGAAGATTATTGGGGATTGTGGTATGGTAGGTCTGGTCCACTGTTGAGGCACCGTCAAGGGGAGTTTTTGTCGCGGTTTCAGTTTACGGCGGTGTTGAAAAAAGTCTTAGTGTTGTTAGGTTTTGACCCCTTTTTCTTCGGGTCACACTCATTTAGAATTGGTGCAGCGTCGGAGGCGGATGGTTTGGGTTTGGGTGCGGATGTGATAAGGCGTTTAGGAAGATGGAAGTCTAACTGATATTTGTCATACATTCGGCATTGATGGGAGTATCATGATGCGGGGTGGGATATTTGTGATTTGGTATTAATTGTGGTTGTATTTTGCAGGTCGGACTCCTCTGTTGGCTTGGATATTTGGACATTCCTTCGTTCATTGGGGTGCGATTCGGGCTGACGTTAGGCAAAATGGGAGGCAACTGGGTTTTTGCAGAGATACTGTGGTGGTTTGTTGGTTGGGATTTTGGGGCATGTTGTGGCGCAGGTTGTTGGGTGAATTTGCCCGCGCTGCTCGGTTAGACCGCGTGCCGGATATAGTTGTGGTGCATTTGGGAGGGAACGACTTGGGGTCTAAGCCAGTGAGGGAGTTGATTCAGGATATCCGGTTTGACTTTCTGAGATTGTGGGTATCTTTTCCTGGGATGGTGACGGTTTGGTCAGATATTGTGCCGAGAAAGACGTTGAGGGCGGCACGTTCTTATAAGGATATTAACAGGGCTCGGGTCAAGCTGAACAGGGCGGTGGGAAGTTTTGTTTCTTGGAATGGGGGTGTGGCGGTTCGGCATTTTGAATTGGAAGATGGGGTGGGGAACTTTTGGAGGAATGACGGTGTTCACTTAAACGATATAGGTTTGGACTTGTGGGCGCTAGCCATACAGGAAGGAGTTGAGCGAGCAGTGGCGGTGGTGGGGCACTCGCGAGCCTGAGGTTGTCAGGGCTGCTCGTGGTTGGCGGGGGGGTTGGGTTCTTGGAGTTGATGTTTTATGGGGTTGAACTGGCTTTGGTTTACGGGCTGTGGATGGGGTGTTTACCTCGGGAGCTTTTGGAGTTTGTTTGCGCGGAAATGGGTTACATGGTGCCCTCGAGCTGGTGGTTACGGCTGAAGGTAAAGAAGGTAAGATTAAAAAAGTTTGTGGGGGGGCTTTTGCCCATGGTGTGCCAGTTTTGTTAGCTCCAAGAACCCTCCCCCTTCACAATTGTATAAATAGTGTTATTATGTTTGTTTTGTTAATAAACGGCCGCTGTGGCCAATTTATCCAAAGAAAAAATGGTCATGTGTTAATTTGTTCAGTAATAAGTTTTGGTTTTATGGGGAATTTGGTATGGTGGGATTATGATGTCATGAGAGAGAAGGACCAATCTTGGTGATACGCAGTCAAGCGGGGGGCTGCAATATGCACAGCTAAATGAAAGCCCCCCCATGACTGTGGTGCCAAGGGGAGTGGGAACATTTAAAGGCAGTGCAGTGGGATTGGTTGAAAGGGGACAAAGGAGGGGGCGGGTGTTTAGGCTGAGGAGGGTGTGGATATTAAGAAAAGTGTGTGGTTAGGGACAGTACATGTGGCATTAGCAGGGAAAGAAGAACCCACCCACCCTCCCTTGTTTTTGTGGGGATTAGTTGATTAGTGGGGGTTGGGGCATTCGGTTTTAACAGGATTATTTTACTTCTAGGGAGTAAAGGCCCCGTCTCACATAGCGAGATCGCTAGCGAGATCGCTGCTGAGTCACAAGTTTTGTGACGCAACAGCGACCTCCATAGCGATCTCGCTATGTGTGACACGTACCAGCGATCAGGCCCCTGCTGCGAGATCGCTGGTCGTGTCGGAATGGCCTGGACCTTTTTTTGGTCGTTGAGGCCCCGCTGACATTGCTGAATCGGTGTGTGTGACACCGATCCAGCGATGTCTTCACTGGTAACCAGGATAAACATCGGGTTACTAAGCGCAGGGCCGCGCTTAGTAACCCGATGTTTACCCTGGTTACCAGCGTAAATGTAAAAAAAAAAAAACAGTACATACTCGCCTTCTGATGTCCGTCAGGTCCCTTGCCGTCTGCTTCCTGCTCTCACTGACTCCCGGCCGTACAGTGAGAAGTGAGAGCACAGCAGTGACGTCACCGCTGCGCTCTGCTCTCACTGTACGGCGGCACTCAGTCAGAGCAGGAAGCAGACGGCAAGGGACCTGGACACCGAAAGGCGAGTATTTACTGTTTGTTTTTTTTGGTAACCAGGGTAAACATCGGGTTACTAAGCGCGGCCCTGCGCTTAGTAACCCGATGTTTACCCTGGTTACCCGGGTGCTGCAGGGGGACTTCGGCATCGTTGAAGACAGTTTCAACGATGCCGAAGTCGTTCCCCTGATCGTTGGTCGCTGGGGAGAGCGGTCTGTGTGACAGCTCCCCAGCGACCACACAGCGACTTACCAACGATCACGGCCAGGTCATATCGCTGGTCGTGATCGTTGGTAAATCGCTTAGTGAGACGGGGCCTTTAGTGTTAGGTCATTGTCACAGTGGCTGCGGGGGGGGGGGGGAGGATTGGGTTCTTGGAGTTGATGTTTTATGGGGTTGAACTGGCTTCGGTTTACGGGCTCTGGACGGGGTGTTTACCTCCGGAGCTTTTGGAGTTTGTTTGCCCGGAAACGGGTTACATGGTGCCCTCGAGCTGGTGGTTACGGCTGAGGGTAAAGAAGGTTAGGTTAAAAAAGTTTGTGGGGGGGGCTTTTGCCCATGGTGTGCCAGTTTTGTTAGCTCCAAGAACCCTCCCCTTCAAGTTTTTTACACAATTGTATAAATAGTGTTATTATGTTTGTTTTGTTAATAAACGGCCGCTGTGGCCAATTTATCCAAAGAAAAAATGGTCATGTGTTAATTTGTTCAGTAATAAGTTTTGGTTTTATGGGGAATTTGGTATGGTGGGATTATGTTGTCATGAGAGAGAAGGACCAATCTTGGCGATACGCAGTCAAGACATTACAGCACGGGATCACTAATTATTTTCTTTTTTAGGTGAAACGTTGTTTAAAAACAGGCAGTGAAATGTTCTTCATCTCGCAAAAGCAGTCACCTGCGATCTCGTGCTGTAATGCCTGCATAGTCATTTGCTTCCTCCCCCACCCCCACCTGGGAGATGTGGTATGATCAGACCATGTCCCTGCACAGTGAGACAAAGCCATTACAAAGTACACGGCCGGGGACATGTATAAAGGTACCGTCACATTTAGCGACGCTGCAGCGATCTAGACAACGATGCCGATCGCTGCAGCGTCGCTGTTTCGCCGTTGTGTGGTCGCTGGAGTGCTGTCACACAGACAGCTCTCCAGCGACCAACGATGCCGAAGTCCCCGGGTAACCAGGGTAAACATCGGGTTACTAAGTGCAGGGCCGCGCTTAGTAACCCGATGTTTACCCTGGTTACCAGTGTAAATGTAAAAAAAACCAAACACTACATACTTACATTCCGATGTCGGTCGCGTCCCTCGGCATTCTGCTTCCCTGCACTGTAAGCGCCGGCCGTAAAGCAGAGCGGTGACGTCACCGCTGTGCCCTGCTTTACGGCCAGCCGGCGCTGACACAGTGCAGGGAAGCAGAGCGCCGGGGGACGCGACAGACATCAGAAGGTGAGTATGTAGTGTTTGTTTTTTTGTACATGTACACTGGTAACCAGGGTAAATATCGGGTTACTAAGCGCGGCCCTGCGCTTAGTAACCCGATGTTTACCCTGGTTACCAGTGAAGACATCACTGGATCGGTGTCACACACACCGATCCAGCGATGTCAGCGGGTGATCCAGCGACGAAATAAGGTGCTGGCCTTCTAGCTCCGACCAACGATGTCACAGCAGGATCCTGATCGCTGCTGCGTGTCAAACACAACGATATCGCTATCCAGGACGCTGCAACGTCACGGATCGCTAGCGATATCGTTGTTAAGTTGTTCAGTGTGAAGGTACCTTAAGATTATCTCAGCACAGGAACATTTTATTTATCACATTCAATTGTGGAAATTATTATTATTCCAAGATCTGTAGATTAAAATTAACTTTTGTTAGTGTGAAAACCCTTTTAATGCATGTTATTGATATCAGAAGAGATTGTTCTGGGCCTCCTGGGCTGAAGCTGTAGCACCCGGTAGTCTGGTATGGCTCCTGTAGTGGGCTATGGTAACAAGGTCACATGATGTAACCGGTGAATTTCCTGTCACTATAGTGGCTAGAGAGGAGGATGAGAGGCCTCCCATGAAGCCAATATTCCTGACCTGGAGAAGGCGCAGGCTACCGTTGGGCTGCCAAGCTCAGAGACTTAATGGTAGAAGGTGCTCTGGAAAACGTAATGTAGTTGAATGGTGTTCCCCAGGAGCCAGGAAACGATAATAATTTTCCACAGTTGGCTGGGAATAATGAGGGGGCAGGTAAAAGAGCGCCTCCTCAAGGCTCTAGAGGCACAATCCAGGGGATATAATGGGTCGGCTCGAGTGAGAGAAGTTAGAACTGGGGTTCAGGTGCTTTGTGACCACAATGGAGAGCAAGTTTTTTACCAGGTGGCAGGGACCCTATGAAGCGGTGGCAGAAGTACACTTTAAAGTACACCGACCAGAGAAAAGGAAACCCTTCACGAAGGGTCAAGATCGCAGTCACAAACACGGACTCGGGGTCACTGGCAAGGACAGGATTCGGTATCACAGGTAGACTATATGTCAGAGCATGATCAGACTACACGGATTCTGGGTCACTAGACTGGACGGACTATGGTGCAGGCTCAAGTACTGCCTGAGCGGTTTCAGGTTAAGGTACCGTCAGAGCGGTTTCAGGTTCAGGTACCACTGGAGCAGTTTCAGGTTCAGGTACTGCTGGAGCAGTTTCAGGTTCAGGTACCGCCAGACTGTTTTCAGGTATCGCAAGAGCTGTTTCAGGTTCAGGTACCTTAGCAGCGATTTCAGGTTCAGCTACTGCTGGAGGGGTTTCAGGTTCAGGTACCTCAGGAGCTGTTTCATATTCAGGGCACTATGGTGTTGTGAATTAGACTTTTTTGGCTCCCTCTTGTGGTCACTAGTGATATGACTCTGGGATTGTCTTTCCTCAGTTTGGCACCCACCTGGGTCGTTAGTCCAGGGGTGTTGCTATATAAACTTCCTGGATTGTCAGTCCTGTGCCTGGCATCGTTGTAATCAGTTCCTTTCTGTTTGCTCCTGTCTGCTGGTCCTGGATCTTGCAAAATTAAGCTAAGTCCTGCTTCCTTGTTTTTTGGTTATTTGCATAGCTCTTATTTTTTGTCCAGCTTGTACTAAATGTGATTCCTGATTTTGCTGGAAGCTCTAGGGGGCTGGTGTTCTCCCCCCGGGCCGTTAGACGGTTCGGGGGTTCTTGAATATCCAGCGTGGAAATTTTGATAGGGTTTTTGCTGACCGTATAAGTCATCTTACTATATTCTGCTATTAGTCAGTGGGCCTCTCTTTGCTAAATATCTAGTTCATTCTTACGTTTGTCTTTTCTCCTTACCTCACCGTTATTATTTGTTGGGGGCTTGTATCCAACTTTTGGGGTCTTTTCTCTGGAGGCAAGAAAGGTCTATCTTTTCCCTTCTAGGGTTAGTTAGTTCTCCGGCTGGCGCGAGACGTCTAGAACCAACGTAGGCACGTTCCCCGGCTGCTGCTATTTGTGGTGCTAGGATTAGATATATGGTCAGCCCAGTTACCACTGCCCTAAGAGCTGTTTTTTTTGTGTTTGCAGACTTGGTATGTACTTTTGAGACCCTCTGCCATTGGGGTCATAACACTATGGGTTTCATGAACAGGTTCTGGTTCAGACAACACGACGATTCAGCATGAAAAAGTAAAAAACAGTGCATTCCAGGGCGTTAATTTCTAAAATTAGTGTTTATTCTGCCACAAAATGAACAACCTTTCGAACTTGTTTCAGGTTCAGGTACCGCAGGAGCCGTTTCAGATTCAATGCACCACGGGTTTCAGGAACAGGTTCTGGTTCAGACAACACGGGTATTCAGGACAGGGACCTGGCAACATTCTACTTGCACACTCCCTAATTAGGGAATCTACAGTGGTTGCTCTAGTACCTCCCTCCTTGGGAGGGTGCTTTAAATACGTAATGCCTCCCAGCTATTGGCTGGGGGCATTTTCAAAGTGCACGCTCCCCCTTTAAGAATTGGCAAGAGAGAGCGCTCTAGATGTACCTTTGGGAGACCTGCGCCACATGCGAAGGTTCAGGGAAGCGGGAAGACAAAGCAGGGAACGGACACTACTGCGTGACCATGGCGGTGAGTATGTCGGCTTCCCTGCTGGGAGGAAGGAGAGGGCTGCTGGTACTGGCGTTACAATATGTAATGTAACAGTGACTGCACCAGCAGAATAGTGAGTGCCGCTGTGGAGTATACCGTAATGCAGGAAGTAACTCCTGTAGCCTCAATGCCCCTGAATGCTGTTGCCGCTGATCACTTAGTTGAGAAGCGGTGGCAGTGTGAGGGGGTTGCCAGGGCTGGGAGTTCCGGTCCTCCCACCAGAGTCCTATTCTGTGTTGGCGCTGCTGGTCAGCAGGATCCTGATATTAAAGAACAGCGGTGGATCAACGGCACCTGTAGCAACTGTGAAGCAGTGGAAAATATCAAATGATGATGCAGAGGGCACACGTAAGACCAGGGTCGCCTCTAATTCTGTGGAGGAGACTGAACCCCCTTGTGCCTGATGATGTGGAGGTCAAAATGTCACCCCCTGTTGTCACTGGTCCAGCAGGAGTGAATGTGGTAGTGGGTATGAATGAGGAAAATTCTTTGTCTAGTGGTATGGTTGCTGGTTTTATAAATGGTGAGGGGGTTATGGAGGTAAGTAATAGTGTTACTGTTGGAGTTAATGTGGTCACTGGTCCGGTTGCCCCCCCCCCCCCCGGTGGTGGCAGCGCCCGTCAAGAGTTATGCCGCTGTCACCTCTGGGGGAAATAGGGTGTCTCCTGGAGGCTCTAAAGAAGGAGTAGAGATCACTAATGGTAGAGGGTCGAGAGGCTGATCTATCCTTCTGGATAGAGAAACATGGCCTTGGGGCCTTCTGAGAGCAAAAGGGGGGTACAGTGTGGTCCCTCTCAACAGCCAGGCCGGGCAGTGTGCGTAGGAATGTGGTCCGTCTTTGGTGGAGGGGCAGTGATGCATGTCCTCCAGGATCTAAGGTTGTGGAGCTCCTGCTGAGCATGGGCTTCAGGTGATTGACATCTACACCTTGATACATCCCTATTCCACGCCTAAGTTTGATGCCAGCTTTGTTCAGTCAGAGGGGCTTTTGGATGAATTATGATTTGGCAATTTATGAGCCCTGTTGGCGAGACTTTGCTATTTAGGTGGTGTCTCGCCAAAACCAAGCCAAGAAAGTGACTATGATGACTTGTAACGAGTCGCTTTCTTGTAATGACATCATGACGTATCTTGGCTGATATGGAGAGGTGGTGGAGATACCTAACAAAAACCGTGACGAGTTTGGTATCTGGTCAGGGGCTTGGATGGCTATGGTAAAACGTAAGCATTCAGGTGGTACGGTTGCCCACATTCCATCATTTGCCTTCCTGGTTAGGGATCGTATCCTGGTCTTCTACCAGGGGCAACCAAAGCTCTGTCACAGGTATGGCGACACCACACACTTCAGTGAAAACTGCACTGTGCAGAAATGTGCATTGTGTGGGGATATTGGCCATCTTGCTGCATCTTATGTAGAGATTAGGTGCCACCTGTTTGGTGAGGTAGGTCACCCATTCAGCTATTGTCCTCGCTCCTTTACTATTGTAGTCGTGACCTCGGTGGGAGAAAGCCGTGAGGCCTATTCTGCTGGGAAAGGGACTAGCAGGGATGAGAAAGCTGAGGGGCCAGGGAGAAAAATCAATAAAAAGACGCCTGCCCAGCTGAGGCAATACAAGTGCAGACAGGAGAGGGAGCTGTGTGAGCCCCGGGCAAATGGGACTACCCCTGTCCTGGATGCCAGGCTTGCTGCTGAGGCCCCGAGGGATTTTGAGTTGGATGTGGCAGTCAGGACCCACAGGGAGGAAAGCGCCACTTTCTCAGAGTCCTCCCATTATGAAATTATGGATGAGGATAATAAGCAGTGGCTAGAGGACAATCATAAGCTCTGCACCATAAAGAAGAGAAAGAAGGGAGATAAACCATCTTCTCCCACTCTGACCAAGGTACCTAAGGAAGGTAAAACTGACTCACCTCTGGTTGGTCTTTTTAACCAGTTCCAAGCCTTTGATAACATCTCTTCCTCTGAGGAGGAAGCTGAATGTGAGGTTACAGTTTTGGCGGGGCTTACAGGGGTGTGCCGAGTCTCGTTCTTCAGCGGATGTAAGGTCTTTGGAGGGAGGGACTGGCCCAGAGTCCGGAGATGCAAACGATAAAAAGAAAAACAATGTGGGAAAGGACACGTGTCATTAAAGAGGGGAAGGATTTCTCCTCTGAGGCAGAGGATAAGAGGAGTGAGAAGAAGAAAGTCATCTAACTCAATCACCAATGATGGTGGTACCCACTCCGTTGACGCTAGTGTCCATTAATGTCACTAGCATAAAGTCAAATACAGCCAGATTTGTGGCCTTTGATTTTCTCAGTCGAGTTGAAGCTGACATTTTCTTTTTGCAAGAAACCAGGCTGACAAACATGGTAGACGTGTTAAAAGCTAAGATGGAGTGGAGACTTGGGCCCTCCTATTGGTCTCTTTCGGCCGAGCCGTATAGCGGAGTGGGGGTCCTTTTTACAGCACCGGTGGAATGCTGACTTGTTGAGTTAGAAATGGGGATGTGCCTGATCTTAGATGTCCTCATAAAGGGACAAGAGCTCCGGCTCATTAACATCTATAGTCCCCAATTTAAGTGGGACTAGAAGTGTCTCTTTATGAGGATCAAGCCCTACCTTTTTACAAGTTGGCAGGTTGTCTTTGGAGGGGACTTCAACACTGTCACGAGGCCCCAAGATATAGGAGGTTCCAGAAACAAGCTGACTTATTATAGCGTCGCCCTTAGTAGAATAGCTAGTGAGGCTCGCCTGGTGGATGTCCACATTCAGCACACCCCAGGGCACAAGGGGTTCCCCTATCATAGAGGTAACTGTAGGTCCAGAATATACAGGTTTTATTTAGTGGAGGAAGCCATCTCTTCAACAATGTCTGTTGTTGAGGTGGATATCTCTGTAACATTCAGAGAAAACAAAATTAAACAGTGGTCAGAGACCCCCCCCCCCCCCCCCCCCCCGGATGGGAAGAGGCTTTTGGAGGCTCAATTCGTCTCTCTTGAAAGAAGCAGAGATAAGACAGTCCTTTGAGGATTTTCTTCAGAGCCAGGTACCCTTACTGGATCTTTGTAGTAGTAAGTCAGAGTGGTGGGAGATGTTCAAGAAAAGGGTGGTGATTCTTCCTCCAGCTCTTGAGCCTCAGGATTCTGAGCAGGTACCGCATGTATCAGGGTCTGAGGAGGAAACTCGAGCATCTTGTCTCAACTGGAGGTAGCCGCGAGGAGATCTCAAGAGTGAAATCTTTGCTTTTGAGGTGTCTGTACGATATACACGCATCTTTGTGTTCTGAGAGGTATTACGGGAAGTACCGCCCTCCCGACCCTTACAGAAACTGCAAGATGTCAGTGAATAGTAAAGTAGTTACAGAACTGGTTGATACTACAGTTTCCCCGAGGCGATCCAGATCAGGGATCCTGGAGGTTGTCAGATCCTTCTACTCGCACCTCTAGGGATGAGGGATGTTGATTGGGATGTGATATTGGCTTTCCTGGCTGAAGCCGCCCCGAACCAGGGGTAGACTCCTCTCTTGACGTTTTCACAGAGATGATCAGGAAAGAGGAAGTTAAGTTGGCGATTGAAGGGCTTGCCCTAAATTAATTACCCGGTCCAGATGGCTTAACATCTGAATTCTTTACGACCTTTAAAGACATCTTGGTTCCCCTCTTGACTGGGTTATTCAATGAGTGTCTTTCCTCGGGCACTCTGCCAAAGTAAATGAGAAGGTCTGCCCTGATCATCTTGTCAAACTGTAAGGACCCATCTTGCATTGAGAATTGGCGTCCCATAGCGCTTCTCAATGCAGACACGAAGGTTCTGGCAAAGGTGCTGTTTAATCGGCTGGTGAAATTTGCACTGTGACTCCTTTCGGAGGCCCAGCATTGCTCTGTTCCAGGCTGCAGCACTTTTAGTGCTGTGCTCTGTGTCCGAGAGGCAGTGGAGCTGGGTAGGGCTGGTCACAAGAAGGGGTACATGCTGTCACTGGATCAGGCAAAAGTGTTTGATCGCCTTAATCATGAGTCCCTCTGGTCTTTCCTTCTGAGATATGGCCTGGCGGGGGAAAGGGGGGGTTGTTGATTTGGCTTAAGACCTTGTACTGTGGGGCAAAGAGTTTCTCGTTTATGAATGGTTGGATTGGCAGCTCTTTTGAGGTTGGGTCTGGTGTTCACCAGGATTATCCCTTGGGCCAGCTGCTGTACGTGTTTGCAATTAACCCACTTCTTAGGAGCGTGGAGCGTTGGCCGGGATCGGGATGGATCGGGCAGCACCAGAAGCCACTCTGAAGGTGGTGGCGTATGCCGATGATGTCAATGATTTTTTTCCTCTCATGAGGAGGCATAGTGACTGATGTCAGAAATAAATCGCTACTCGGAGGCATCCGGGTCCAAGAGCAACCGGGAAAAGTATAAGAGTCTGGCTGGGAGGAGGAGAACCTGGTTTTGATCTTCTGGACACCCTTCCAGGACCCAAAGTCTCTGCAAAAGTCCTTGGCATCGAATTTGACAAAATTGGGACAGCAGGCTAGAGATCGCCACTCAGAAGGTGAACCTTTGACCCTAAGGGAAAGGGTAAACCTGATCTAACCTTACCTGATCCCTTTACTGATTTGTCTGGGCGGTGTGTGCATCTTGCTGGAGCCTCTCTGGACTCGGGTCTACAGTTTGTTCTTACAACTGTTATGGGGGAATAGACTGATCCTGGTCAATACCATACGACTAGACTAGGAGGGTTGGGTATGGTCAACCCTGTGGTATTCCTTGTCGATACCTTCATTAAGATCAATACGGCAAACCTCTGGAAAGAGAGGGCTCCTCCATGGGTATTCTCCTGTAGGGGATGGTTTCAGCCTTAGGGCAAGTGAAGGATCTTCGCACACCGCATGGACAGCTTCCGGCTTACGCTACCTTGATTCTGAAGGTATTTCGCCGGTGGGGTCTGGGAATGTGATAGATCAGAACTCAGGAAATTCCTTAACAGTAGGGTTCTGATGATCTATTTTCAGAGGCCTCTGGCGCTCAGGGATTGCCCAAGTCGGGATCTTGGGGTGGGTTTGCATCTTGTAAATTCCATCAGGATCCCCTCGAAGTTTTGGGACTTGTCTTGGCGCTAGTTCCATAGGAAACTATGTGTGAGGGACAATCTGAAGTGTAGGAGCTCTGACGACAAGAACTGTCCTTGGGAGCATTTTGGTATTGTGCTGGAAAAAGTGGATCACTTCCTGCTTTGTTGTGTCTTTAACACAGAGGTGTACAGCAGGGTGGGTGCCTCCATTGGCCGGTCTCGGCTGGCCAGTCTCTCGTAAGCGGAATGGTCCTATGGAGCATTCGGAGACCTTGGTGGTCGGGACCGTTGCACCTTATTTCTAGTTAGCACAGTGGTTAGGTATAACACGTGGAACACACGGTGCTTAGTATCGACGCAACGGAAAATCCTCCCAGTGGATGATGTGTTTAGGACCATACTCGGTGACCTGGTGAAGGTGCGCTCTCTGGAGTATGAGCGACTGGGCACACGTCTGGCTGCTCTCCTCTGGAGGGTTTTTTTCTTTTAGTGTACCCTAGTCTGGTCATCTCCTTTCCTGGTGGTGGGCTGCTGCTGATACCGTAGATTTTTGTTTTGTTTGATCGGTATATAGTGATGTAGGGCTGCAGGCACCAAACTTGGGCTTTGTTTGCTGTTATGGTAGGGTTTGTTTCTGTATATGTTGTATATAGGGATATAGGTTTGGGTGTAGGTGTTAGGTTGGATGGTGGGAAAGGGGGGTAGGTAGGTTTATCTTGTGGGACTGTGGGACACTGGGGTGTTTGGGTGAAAAACTGGCACTGCCTGATTTGACCTATGGACGTAGGACATGGACTGAGCCATGAGATGCAGGACCAGCTCTCAGGTCAGTGCGGGGGTTGGGAATGGTGGGCTCGAGTGTGTGAGTATTTAGTTTAGTGTTGTATATATTTGGATAGTTTCTGTTTATTTTATATATTTAAAAAAAATTATGTATATATTTATGTTGCTGTTTTATTTTACTTATTGTTTGTTTGTTATTATTTTGTTTGATGATCGTACTAGAAGGTAAAAGTAGTTATTATTAGTAATTATTCTGTATATACTGTATGTATACTATGTGTGTGAGGAGAGAATGAGCGGCTGGACCAGTGTTCATTACACAGATTATTTTCTGGTTTATATTTCTGTTTTGTTTCTGTTATTATTATTGTTTTGTTTTTCATTTTTATAATAACAGATCTACAAGGTGTAACTCAGGATCAGTAATGTAATGTATGTACACAGTGACTGCACCAGTAGAATAGCGAGTGCAGCTCTGGAGTATAATACAGGATGTAACTCAGGATCAGTTCAGGAACAGTAATGTAATGTATGTTCACAGTGACTGCACCAGCAGAATAATGAGTGCAGCTCTGGAGTATAAATACAGGATGTAACTCGGTATCAGTAATGTAATGTATGTACACAGCGACTGCACCAGTAGAATAATGAGTACAGCTCTGGGGTACAATACAGGATGTAACTCGGTATCAGTAATGTATGTACACAGTGACTGCACCAGCAGAATAGTGAGTGCAGCTCTGGAGTATAATATAGGATGTGACCTGGTATCAGTAATGTAATGTATGTACACAGTGACTGCACCAGCAAAATAGTGAGTACAGCTCTGGGGTATAATACAGGATGTAACTCGGTATCAGTAGTGTAATGTATGTACACGGTGACTGCACCAGCGGAATTGTGAGTGCAGCTTTGGGTTATAATACTGGATGTTTTTTGGTGACTGTTTATGTAGATTTATTGTATACTAGATGGTGGCCCGATTCTAACGCATCGGGTATTCTAGAGTATGTATGTATGTATGTACGTCACGCTTAGCACAGCCACGTAGTATATAGCACAGCGACGTAATATATAACACAGCCAAGTAGTATATACGACAGCCACGTAGTATATAGCACAGCCATGTAGTATATAGCACAGCCACGTAGTATATAGCACAGCCACGTAGTATATAGCACAGCCACGTAGTATATAGCACAGCCGCATAGTATATAGCACAGCCACATAGTATATAGCAGCCACATACTATATAGCACAGCCCACGTAACACAGACAGCCACGTAGTATGTAGCACAGCCACGTAGTATATAGCAGCCACATAGTATATAGCAGCCACGTAGTATATAGTACAGCCCACGTAATATATAGCAAAGCCCATGCAGTATATAACACAGGCCACGTAGTATATAACACAGCCTACGCAGTATATAACACTGCCCACATAGTATATAGCAGCCAGGCAGTATGTAACAAAGCCCACGTAATATATAGCACAGCCCATGTAGTATATAACAAGCATCGGGTATTCTAGAATATGTATGTATGTATGTACGTCGCGCTTAGCACAGCCACGTAGTATGTAGCACAGCCACGTAGTATATAGCACAGCCAGGTAGTATATAGCAGCCACATAGTATATAGCACAGACCACGTAACACAGACAGCCACGTAGTATATAGCACAGCCACGTAGTATATAGCAGCCACATAGTATATAGCAGCCACATAGTATATAGCGCAGGCCATGTAATATATAGCACAGTCCACGCAGTATATAACACAGGCCACATAGTATATAACACAGCTCACGCAGTATCTAACACTGCCCACGTAGTATATAGCAGCCAGGCAGTATATAACAGCCCACGTAATATATAGCACAGCTCACATAGTATATACCACAGCCGACGTAGTATATAACACAGGCCACGCAGTATATAACACTGTCCACGTAGTATATAGCAGCCAGGCAGTATATAACACAGCCCACGTAATATATAGCACAGCCCACATAGTATATAACACAGCCCATGTAGTATATAACACAGGCCACTGTCATGATCTCTGCAGGCAGAGATCATAGCAAGCCTATAGAGGGACAAGCTCTCGGAAGATGGAACTATACTGACCATGAACTAAGCCTGCCGCGCAACTAGAAATAGCCAGGTAGCATTTCCTATTTATCGCTAGATGCCCAGCTCTGGCCTAAGACCTAAATAGCTAGCAGAGGGAAATATAAGACCTGGCTCACCTCTAGAGAAATATTCCAAAGAAGACAGTAGCCCCCCACATATAATGACGGTGAGTTCAGATGAAACAACAAACGCAGCAGGAAAATAGTCTTAGCAAATTTGAGGTCCGCTTACTAGATAGCAGAAGACAGATAGTATACTTTCATGGTCAGCAGAAAAACACTAACAAAACACCATCCAGAGATTACCTTAAACTCTGGCATTAACTCATAACGCCAGAGTAGCAATCCCTGATCAACGAGAGCTTTCCAGACACAGTAACAAAACTTCAGCTGTGAACTGGAACAAATAGGCAAAACAAAACATGGACAAAAGTCCAACTTATCTAGTAGTTGTCTAGAAGCAGGAACAAGCACTGAGAGGCATCAGATAACATTGTTGACCGGCAAGAAACCACCAGAGAAATGAGCTTAAATAGCGACACCCACTACTGATGGAACCAGGTGAAACAGGAAAGAGGATGACAAGTCCAATTCCACAAGCGGCCACCGGGGGAGCCCAGAATCCAACTTCACAACAGTACCCCCCCCTCAAGGAGGGGGCACCGAACCCTCACCAGATCCACCAGGGCGACCAGGATGAGCCCTATGGAAGGCACGAACAAGATCAGAAGCATGAACATCAGATGCATTGACCCAAGAATTATCCTCCTGGCCGTAACCCTTCCAGTTGACCAGATACTGGAGTTTCCGTCTGGAAACACGAGAGTCCAAAATTTTCTCCACAACGTACTCCAACTCACCCTCAACCAACACCGGAGCAGGAGGCTCAACTGAAGGTACAACAGGTACCTCATACCTGCGCAATAACGACCGATGAAAAACGTTATGAATGGAAAAGGACGCAGGGAGGTCCAAACGGAAAGAAACAGGATTAAGAATCTCCAATATTCTATAAGGGCCGATGAACCGAGGTTTAAACTTAGGAGAAGAGACCCTCATAGGGACAAAACGAGAAGACAACCACACCAAATCCCCAACACAAAGCCGAGAACCAACACGACGATGACGGTTGGCAAAACGCTGAGTCTTCTCCTGGGACAACTTCAAATTGTCCATAACCTGCCCCCAGATGTGATGCAATCTCTCCACCACCGCATCCACTCCAGGACAATCCGAGGATTCCACCTGACCGGAGGAAAATCGAGGGTGAAACCCCGAATTACAGAAAAACGGGGACACCAAGGTGGAAGAACTGGCCCGATTATTGAGGGCGAACTCTGCCAATGGCAAAAAAGCAACCCAATCATCCTGGTCAGCAGAGACAAAACACCTCAGATATGTCTCAAGGGTCTGATTAGTCCGCTCGGTCTGGCCATTAGTCTGAGGGTGAAAAGCAGATGAAAAAGACAAATCTATGCCCATCCTAGCACAGAATGCCCGCCAAAATCTAGACACAAATTGGGTACCTCTGTCAGAAACAATATTCTCAGGAATACCGTGCAATCGGACAACATTCTGAAAAAACAGAGGAACCAACTCAGAAGAAGAAGGCAACTTGGGCAGAGGAACCAAATGGACCATTTTAGAGAAACGGTCACAGACCACCCAGATGACAGACATCTTCTGGGAAACAGGCAGATCTGAAATAAAATCCATCGAGATGTGTGTCCAAGGCCTCTTAGGAATAGGCAAGGGCAACAGCAGTCCGCTAGCCCGAGAACTACAAGACTTGGCCCGAGCACAAACGTCACATGACTGCACAAAGACTCGCACATCTCGTGACAGGGAAGGCCACCAGAAGGATCTTGCCACCAAATCCCTGGTACCAAAAATTCCGGGATGACCTGCCAATGCAGAAGAATGTACCTCAGAGATGACTCTGCTGGTCCAATCATCCGGAACAAACAGTCTATCAGGCGGACAACGATCCGGTCTATCCGCCTGAAACTCTTGCAAGGACCGCCGCAGATCAGGAGAAACGGCCGACAAAATTACTCCCTCCCTAAGGATACCTGTGGGTTCAGAATTACCAGGAGAGTCCGGGTCAAAACTCCTAGAAAGGGCATCTGCCTTAACATTCTTAGAACCCGGTAGGTATGACACCACAAAATTAAAGCGAGAAAAAAATAAAGACCAGCGCGCCTGTCTAGGATTCAGGCGTCTGGCAGTCTCAAGATAAATCAAATTTTTGTGGTCAGTCAATACCACCACCTGATGCCTAGCCCCCTCGAGCCAATGGCGCCACTCCTCAAACGCCCACTTCATGGCCAAAAGCTCCCGATTCCCAACATCATAATTCCGCTCTGCGGGCGAAAATTTGCGAGAAAAGAAGGCACAAGGCCTAATGACGGAGCAGTCGGAACCTTTCTGCGACAACACTGCCCCAGCTCCGATCTCCGAAGCGTCAACCTCAACCTGAAAAGGCAGATTCACATCAGGCTGACGCAACACAGGGGCAGAGGCAAAACGGCGCTTAAGCTCCTGAAAGGCCTCTACAGCATGA
The DNA here is from genome assembly GCF_051348905.1 of Ranitomeya variabilis. Lineage (NCBI taxonomy): Eukaryota > Metazoa > Chordata > Amphibia > Anura > Dendrobatidae > Ranitomeya > Ranitomeya variabilis. The sequence continues at coordinate 714,870,729 of NC_135232.1, read as the reverse complement.
GGGGACCAATTAGCAACATCAGCGCCTTGTCTGGTCAAATCAGTCAGTGGTTTAACGACATCCGAAAAACCAGCAATAAATCGGCGGTAAAAGTTGGCAAAGCCCAAAAATCTCTGAAGACCCTTAAGAGAGGAGGGCTGAGTCCAGTCACAAATAGCTTGCACCTTGACGGGATCCATCTCAATGGAAGAGGGAGAAAAAATATACCCCAAAAAGGAAATTTTCTGGACCCCAAAAACGCACTTAGACCCCTTCACACATAAAGAATTAGACCGCAGAACCTGAAAAACTCTCCTGACCTGCTGGACATGAGAGTCCCAGTCATCAGAAAAAATCAGAATATCATCCAGATATATTATCATAAATTTATCCAGAAAATCGCGGAAAATATCATGCATAAAAGACTGGAAAACTGAAGGGGCATTAGAAAGACCAAAAGGCATGACCAAATACTCAAAGTGGCCCTCGGGCGTATTAAATGCGGTCTTCCACTCATCCCCCTGCCTGATCCGCACCAAATTATACGCCCCACGAAGATCAATTTTAGAGAACCACTTAGCACCCTCTATACGAGCAAACAAATCAGTAAGCAATGGCAATGGGTATTGATACTTAACAGTGATCTTATTCAGAAGCCGATAATCAATACATGGTCTCAAAGAGCCGTCTTTTTTTGAGACAAAGAAAAACCCAGCTCCCAAGGGAGAAGAAGATGGACGAATATGTCCCTTTTCCAAAGACTCCTTTATATATTCCCGCATAGCAGCATGTTCCGGCACAGACAAATTAAACAAACGACCCTTTGGATATTTACAACCCGGTATCAAATCTATGGCACAATCGCACTCACGGTGCGGAGGTAACGACCCAAGCTTGGGTTCGTCAAAGACGTCTTGATAATCAGAGAGGAACTCAGGGACTTCAGAGGGAATGGACGACGAAATAGAAACCAAAGGTACGTCCCCATGAATACCCTTACATCCCCAGCTCAACACAGACATTGCTCTCCAGTCCAAGACTGGGTTGTGAGACTGCAACCATGGCAATCCCAGTACCAAATCGTCATGTAAATTATACAGCACCAGGAAACGAATAATCTCCTGGTGATCCGGATTGATACGCATGGTTACTTGTGTCCAGTATTGTGGTTTATTATTAGCCAATGGGGTGGAGTCAATCCCCTTCAGAGGAATAAGAGTCTCCAAAGGCTCTAAATCAAAACCACAACGATTGGCAAAGGACCAATCCATAAGACTCAGAGCGGCGCCAGAGTCAACATAGGCGTCCGTGGCAATGGATGACAAAGAGCAAATCAGGGTTACAGACAAAATAAACTTAGACTGAATGGTGCCAATGGAAACAGACTTATCAAGCTTCTTTGTACGCCTAGAGCATGCTGATATAACATGAGTAGAATCCCCACAATAGAAACACAATCCATTCTTCCGTCTAAAATTCTGTCGCTCGCTCCTGGACAGAATTCTATCACACTGCATACTTTCTGGCGTCTTTTCCATAGACACCGCCAGATGGTGCACCGGTTTGCGCTCCCGCAGACGCCTATCAATCTGAATAGCCATTGTCATGGACTCATTCAGACCTGCAGGCAAAGGGAACCCCACCATAACATCCTTAACGGCATCAGAGAGACCTTCTCTGAAAGTTGCCGCCAAGGCGCACTCATTCCACTGAGTAAGCACAGACCATTTACGGAATTTTTGGCAGAAAACTTCAGCTTCGTCTTGCCCCTGAGATAGTGTCATCAAAGTTTTTTCTGCCTGAAGTTCCAAATGAGGTTCCTCATAAAGCAAGCCCAAGGCCAGAAAAAACGCATCCACATCGCGTAACGCAGGATCCCCTGCTGGCAATGAGAAGGCCCAATCTTGAGGGTCACCCCTGAGCAAGGAAATCACAATCCTAACCTGCTGAGCAGGGTCTCCAGCTGAACGAGACTTCAGGGACAAATAAAGCTTACAATTATTTCGGAAATTCTGGAAGCTAGCTCTATTCCCTGTGAAGAACTCCGGCAAAGGAATTCTCGGCTCAGATACCGGAGCATGTACCACAAAATCTTGTAAATTTTGTACTTTCGTGATGAGATTATTCAAACCCGCAGTTACACTCTGGAGATCCATTATTGTCAGGTGCACACAGAGCATACAGAGATTAGGAGGAGAGAGAGAAAAAAAGACTGCAGCAAGGCAGACTGGAGGGAAAAAAAAAAAAAAAAAAAAAAATTCCAGCAGACTTCTTATAACTCTCCTTTCTCAACCTGGGTCTTTAACACTTTACGGGCCGGTCAAACTGTCATGATCTCTGCAGGCAGAGATCATAGCAAGCCTATAGAGGGACAAGCTCTCGGAAGATGGAACTATACTGACCATGAACTAAGCCTGCCGCGCAACTAGAAATAGCCAGGTAGCATTTCCTATTTATCGCTAGATGCCCAGCTCTGGCCTAAGACCTAAATAGCTAGCAGAGGGAAATATAAGACCTGGCTCACCTCTAGAGAAATATTCCAAAGAAGACAGTAGCCCCCCACATATAATGACGGTGAGTTCAGATGAAACAACAAACGCAGCAGGAAAATAGTCTTAGCAAATTTGAGGTCCGCTTACTAGATAGCAGAAGACAGATAGTATACTTTCATGGTCAGCAGAAAAACACTAACAAAACACCATCCAGAGATTACCTTAAACTCTGGCATTAACTCATAACGCCAGAGTAGCAATCCCTGATCAACGAGAGCTTTCCAGACACAGTAACAAAACTTCAGCTGTGAACTGGAACAAATAGGCAAAACAAAACATGGACAAAAGTCCAACTTATCTAGTAGTTGTCTAGAAGCAGGAACAAGCACTGAGAGGCATCAGATAACATTGTTGACCGGCAAGAAACCACCAGAGAAATGAGCTTAAATAGCGACACCCACTACTGATGGAACCAGGTGAAACAGGAAAGAGGATGACAAGTCCAATTCCACAAGCGGCCACCGGGGGAGCCCAGAATCCAACTTCACAACAGGCCACGCAGTATATAACAGCCCACGCAGTATATAACACTGCCCACGTAGTATATAGCAGCCAGGCAGTGTATAACACAGCCCACATAATATATAGCACAGCCCATATAGTATATAACACAGTACATGCAGTATATAACACAGCCCACGTAATATATAGCACAGGCCACGTAGTATATAACACAGCCACGTAGTATATAGCAGCCAGGCAGTATATAACACAGCCCGCGTAATAAATAGCACAGCCCACGTAGTATATAACACAGCCCATGTAGTATATAACACAGCCCACGCAGTATATAACACAGCCCACGTAGTATATAGCAGTGTGGGCACCATATCCCTGTTAAAAAAAAGAATTAAAATCTATATATATAATTGTCTAAGGGGCACTTCCGTCTGTCTGTCTGTCACGGAAATCCCGCGTTGCTGATTGGTCGCGGCCACTCTGTCAGTGCCCCCTCCAGTCAGCGCTCACACAGGGTTAATGGCTTTGTTACACTGCGTTATGCCGTGGTGTAATGCAGTCCGTTAATGCTGCTATTAACCCTGCATTAGCAGCCCCTATGTGGGCTGTGTTATATACTACGTGGGCAGTGTTATATACTACGTGGCCGGGCAATATACTACGTGGCCAGTGTTATAAACTATGTGGGCAGTGTTATATACTACGTGGCTGGGCAATATACTACGTGGGCAGTGTTATATACTATGTGGGCAGTGTTATATACTACGTGCGCAGTGTTATATACTACGTGGGCTGTGTTATATACTACGTGGCAGTGTTATATACTACGTGGGCAGTGTTATATACTACGTGGGCAGTGTTATATACTGCGTGCACAGTGTTATATACTACGTGGGCAGTGTTATATACTACGTGCGCAGTGTTATATACTGCGTGGGCTGTGTTATATACTACGTGGGCTGTGTTATATACTAAGTGGCTGTGTTATAGACTACGTGGCTCCTATATACTACATGGCTGTGCTTTATACTACGTGGCCGTCTGTGTTACGTGGCCTCTGCTATATGCTATGTGGCTGTTTATATATATATATATATATATATATATATATATATATATATTATAGATATATATATATATATATATATACATACATATTCTAGAATACCCGATGCATTAGAATCGGGCCACCATCTAGTAAAAAATATTTATATACTTACCCTCCGTCGTCCACCGAAGCTGTCCCGACGCGCGCGATGCGGTCTCACGAGACTGCTAAGTCGTCTGGGTAATTTCGCAATGCATCTCTGGGCACGGAAGCTGGCAGCAGCATCGTTCACATCGGTGGACGTCGGAAGGTGAGAATAGCACTTTTTTTTTTATTATTATTTTTAACATTATATCTTTTTACCATTAATGCTGCACAGGCAGCATCAATACTAAAAAGTTGGTGCGGGATGGGGCGACACATTTGACACTGACTGGAGGAGAGTAGGGAGGGGCCAATTCGCTGCTGGACTAAGCCTGTCGCTGATTGGTCGCGCGACGCGGGATTTCTGTTACAGACAGACAGCCGGAAGTACCCCTTAGACGATTATATAGATAGATGTAAACTATAACATAAGGTCAGAGCTGAGCGGTTCTTGAATTCTTGGTCCACTCCCCTATAATTGTTTCTCTTTCATTCACTTTGATGTTGAGAGTTTTTCTCCGCGCAGATCTTTTGTATGTGACCCATCCCACTGACAATCTTATTGTATTGGTAATATAGAGTATGGCGTTTTGTGGATTGCAGCAGGTGGGATCATGTCCTCGGTCAGTCCTTGCAGCACATATTGGTCTGTGTATGTTCATCTTATTGATCACCTCCCCAACTTTGAACCCTAAGAGGTGATTTCATATTTGTGCCTCCTTCATACATTTCATCCCTCTAAGGCTTCTTTCACACTTCCGTCAGTACGGGGCCGTCACAAAGCGTCGGCACAACGTACTGATGGACAGTGGTGATTTTCTGCACAACGTGGGCAGCGGATGCAGTGTTTCAACGCGTCCGCTGCCCATAGTAAACTCCCAGGGAGGAGGGGGTGGAGTTACGGCTGGGCACGTGCAGTTTAAAATGCAGGACACAACGGTCCGCCAAGTACTGACGCATCCAGTGCACGACGGACGTGACGTGTGCCCATACGTCGCGATCCGTCGGCAATACAAGTCTATGGGAAAAAAACGCATCCTGTGGGCACATTTGCAGGATGTGTTTTTTTCCCGAAACGACGCATTGTGACGGATCTAATAAAACGGAAGTGTGAAAGTAGCCTTAGATGTAAAGGACGCTGCCGAGGATGGAGTCGCTGGTGATGCCATGCAGATGTCAGGTGATGCCACTTTTCTGTTAATAATGGGCTGCGATTTATCCAGGGGCAGATCCATCCAAATAGCCCAAGCTTTGATGGATTGTAACACATTCAGATATTATGGCAAAATTACACATACAAAAGAAAGGATCGTGTAACACATTACCACTGCGCCCCCTATCTACCAGTAGGCTTTAAAGGTCTGGGTAAGGATGTTCATGACACCAATTCTTAAGTCTCGGCTTCCCCTGTCCCATGGGCGACCCCACCCATTGACTGACAGCCTTGCACTGTTAGGGATAATGAGCAATCCATAAGTGGTAATACGGGCACATTCTGAGCAGCTGTCATTGTAGCTGGATAACATACCGAGGACCACAGACAGAGCAGGGCCGTTCCGACCAGTGTGTGCTGATACAAGTTGTGGACATAAATGCTCTAAATCCTCCTTAATTACAGCTATCCCCCTGAGTGACCTGATGTGGTAATGACATGGGCAGGCGGACCATTAAGACATTGCACCTTTGGCACCTAACACCAATACGTGCAGCATGCGGCTATTCACGTGGTGTTGTGGTAGTTTGTTAGCGGTCAGGCTGCAAAATGGTTCAGAATTTGCTTGAGTTTTTCTGCAGGTCCAACTTAAGGACATTACATTATTTTTCTCTATCACCTGATCTTTTACTTCACAGAGACCCACTGTTAGTGAGAAATTAATTCATACATTTGTGTGGAACATTATTGGTCATCTGTTTATTTTAAAAAGCAATCTCAAAACTTGGCAAAGATGAGGCAATTGTGAATAATGAGAATATATCAATATCACCTCCAATTCCACTGCACAGATCAGTCGTTCTGACCCCGTACATCACAAGTACAGAGATGTAGTGGGTGCCGACACCTGGTGACACCCTCTGCCTCTGTAGACTGCACAGATTAGTCATCCTGACCCCATACATCAGAAGTACAGAGATGAAGTGGGTGACGTATGCCGGATATGGGCACCTGGTGACACCGTCTGCCTCTGTACACTGCAGAGATCAGTTGTCCTGACCCAATATATCAGAAGTAGAGAGATATAGTGGGTGACATAGGCCAGGTGCCGACACCTGAGGACACCCTCTGCCTCTGTACACTGCATAGATCAGTTATCATAACCCCGTACATCAGAAGTACAGAGATGAAGTGGGTGACAAATGCCGAGTGCCGGCACCTGGTGACACTGTCTGCCTCTTTACACCTCAGAGATCAATCGTCCTGACCCAATATATCAGAAGTAGAGCGATGTAGTGGGTGACGTAGGCCGGGTGCCGCCACCTGGTAACACCCTCTGCCTCTGTACACTGCAAGAACAATTGTCCTGACCCCATACATCAGAAGTCCCGAGATGTAGTGGATAACGTGGACCGAGTGCCAGCACCTGGTGACACCGGCGACCTCTATACACTGCACAGATCAGTCGTTCTGACCCCACACATCAGAAATACAGAGATGTAGTGGGTAACATAGGCCGGGTGCCGCCATCTGGTGATAACCTATCTCTGTACACTGGAAGAACAGTCGTCCTAACCTCATACATCATTAGTACAGAGATATAGTGGGTGACGTGGGCCAAGTCGCAGCACCTGGTGACACCGGTGACCGTTATACACCGCACAGGTCAGTCGTACTGACCCCGTACATCAGAAGTACAGAGATGTGGTGGGTGAAGTGGGCCGGGTGCAGTCACCTGGTGACACTGGCGGCCTCTGTACACCACACAGATCAGTCATCCTGACCCCAAACATCAGAACTGCACAGACATAGTGGATGACATGGGCTGGATGCCAGCACCTGGTGATACTGGCGACCTCTACACGGTGTTCCAAATTATTATGCAAATAATATTTCCTCATATTTTCTCTAAATTACCTATCTGAATTGCAGTCATTGTTATTTTCCAGTCATCTACTATTCTAGTATAATTGCAATGTTTTGGAAAAAACTGCCTATGAAAACAGTATCTTTAAAAAAAAAAAAAAAAACACTCAAAATGCATGTTCCAAATTATTATGCACAGCAGAGTTTTCAACCTTTTTTTATTTTGAACAAAAAAAATGGTCAGTTGTGAAGTTATAAGCATTATCAGCTTATTACAAAATGAAATCAAACAGTTTTCAAGTGAAAACTTTATTCTAGGTGATGTTACATTTGCACATAGGACCCCTTGTTCAAAAGAAGCTTCTGAACTCTCGTCCATTGAATTTGTCAGTTTTTGGATGGTTTCTGCTTCAATTGTTTTGCATGTGGACAGAATACCCTCCCAGAACTGTTGCTTAGATGTGAACTGCCTCCCGCCATCATAGACACTCCTTTTGATGATGCTCCAGAGGTTCTCAATGGGGTTGAGGTCAGGGGAAGATGGTGGCCACACCATAAGTTTGTCCTCTTATGCCCATAGCAGCCAGAGATGCAGATGTGTTTTTTGCAGCATGAGACGGTGCATTAGACGGTGCATTATCATGCATGAAAATGATCTTGCTGTGGAAAGCAAGGTTCTTCCTCTTGAACCATGGCAGGAAGTGTTGTTTTAGAAACTCCACATAGATTATGGAGTTCATCTTTACCCCTTCAGGGATCATAAAGGGGCTGACAATTTCTCTCCCCATGATTCCAGCCCAAAACATTACTCCACCTCCTCCTTGTTGGCGCCTTAGCCGTGTTTTCATGGGGTGTTCATCCTCCGCTCCATCTATCTGGACCATCGAGCGTTGCACGGCACTCATCGGTGAACAAAACAGTTTGGAAGTCAGTCTTCATGTATCATTTGGCCCACTGGAGCCGTTTCTGCTTGTGTGCAGTGGATAGAGGTGGTCGACAGGATGGCTTACGCACAGCTGCAAACCTCTGAAGGACCCTGCATCTTGTTGTTCTGGGGACGTTGGAGGCACCAGCAGCTTCAAAAACTTGTCTGCTGCTATGACAAGGCATTTTTGCATCTGCGCTTTTAAACTTACGCAATTGCCTGTTGGAAAGAGTCCTCAATTTTTCCTTATCAGCAAGCACACGTGTGTGCTGGGAATCAGCTACATACTTCTTGATTGTGCGATGATCACGATGAAGTGTCTTGGCAATGTTGATTGTAGTCACGCCTTGACCTCAACACTCCACAATTTGTTGCTTCTCAGCAGCCGACACATCCTTTTTCTTTCCCATTTTGGCAAAAAATGTAGGCTGCTTAATAATGTGGAACAGCCTTCTTAAGTAGTCTTGCCTTTATTTGGACACACCTGCCAAACTAATTTGCACAGGTATCTGCAATTGCTTTCAGTGATATAAAGAGCCCTGACACACATCACCATCAATGAGTTTAAATGACAAACAAAAAAATTCTAACCTTATTACTCCTAAACTCTATGTGCATAATAATTTGGAACACAGTGTATACATGGTGGTGCTTTTGGCTGGTGTCGGCTGGGGCTTTCTTCCTCTACGACTCCCTCCAGCTCTCAGACTCTCGCAGATTCATTTTTCCAATGTCAGATTTCATCTCTCCAAATATTCCTGATTGGATACAGACAAGGACTATTGCTGACTACTGTAGATGCTGCCTTGGTTCCTTCCTCACTTTTCTTCTGTGTGTCTGGATCTGGATGTGGCTTGGGGTCCTTTTCCTGCTGTAGCATCAGTCTTGTAGTTTTCTTACATTTGGGAGCACATGTTGCTGAAAATGTTATGATAATATCTGATATTGTTCCACTACCAAATTGAAGGCCTCCAGCTGCAAAGGCAGCAAAGCAGACCCCAAATAATATGGATACTTCGCTGTGTCACTGTAGCCGAAGGACATTCTTCTCTATAGGCTCCTCCTTGTGTTGCTGTAAGTAGGGGCACTTTTCTCTGTAGGCTCCTCCTTGTGTCACTGTAGGTGGGGCCACTTTTCTCTATAGGCTCCTCCTTGTTTTGCTGTAAGTGGGGGCACTTTTCTCTATAGGCTCCTCCTTGTGTTGCTGTAAGTTGGGGCACTTTTCTCTGTAGACTCCTCCTTGTGTTGCTGTAGGTGAGGGCACTTTTCTCTGTAGCCTCCTCCTTGTGTCGGTGTAGGTGGGGGCATGTTTCTCTATAGCCTCCTCCTTGTGTCGCTGTAGGTGGGGGCACTTTTCTCTATAGCCTCCTCCTTGTGTTGCTGTCAGTGGGGGCACTTTTCTCTATAGGCTCCTCCTTGTGTTGCTGTAAGTGGGGGCACTTTTCTCTATAGGCTCCTCCTTGTGTTGCTGTAAGTGGGGGCACTTTTATCTGTAGGCTCCTCGTGTCACTGTAAGTGGGGCCACTTCTCTCTATAGGCTCCTCCTTGTGTTGCTGTAAGTGGGGGCACTTTTCTCTGTAGGCTCTTCCTTGTGTCACTGTAGGTGGGGCCACTTTTCTCTATAGGCTCCTCCATGTTTTGCTGTAAGTGGGGGCACTTTTCTCTATAGGCTCCTCCTTGTGTTGCTGTAAGTTGGGGCACTTTTCTCTGTAGGCTCCTCCTTGTGTCACTGTAGGTGGGGCCACTTTTCTCTATAGGCTCCTCCTTGTTTTGCTGGAAGTGGGGGCACTTTTCTCTATAGGCTCCTCCTTGTGATGCTGTAAGTGGGGGCACTTTTCTCTATAGGCTCCTCCTTGTGTTGCTGTAAGTGGGGGCACTTTTCTCTATAGGCTCCTCCTTGTGTTCCTGTAAGTGGGGGCACTTTTCTCTATAGACTCCTCCTTGTGTTTCTGTAAGTGGGGGCACTTTTCTCTATAGACTCCTCCTTGTGTCACTGTAAGTGGGGCCACTTCTCTCTATAGGCTCCTCCTTGTTTTGCTGTAAGTGGGGGCACTTTTCTCTATAGGCTCCCCCTTGTGTTGATGTAAGTGGGGGCACTTTTCTCTATAGGCTCCTCCTTGTGTTGCTGTAAGTGGGGGCACTTTTCTCTGTAGGCTCCTCCTTGTGTCACTGTAGGTGGGGCCACTTTTCTCTATAGGCTCCTCCTTGTTTTGCTGTAAGTGGGGGCACTTTTCTCTATAGGCTCCTCCTTGTGTTGCTGTAAGTTGGGGCACTTTTCTCTGTAGACTCCTCCTTGTGTTGCTGTAAGTGGGGGCACTTTTCTCTATAGACTCCTCCTTGTGTTTCTGTAAGTGGGGGCACTTTTCTCTATAGGCTCCTCCTTGTGTCGCTGTAAGTGGGGGCACTTTTCTTTATAGGCTCCTCCTTGTGTTGCTGTAATTGGGGCACTTTTCTCTATAGACTCCTCCTTGTGTTGCTGTAAGTGGGGGCACTTTTCTCTATAGGCTCCTCCTTGTGTTCCTGTAAGTGGGGGCACTTTTCTCTATAGACTCCTCCTTGTGTTGCTGTCAGTGGGGGCACTTTTCTCTATAGGCTCCTCCTTGTGTTGCTGTAATTGGGGCACTTTTCTCTATAGACTCCTCCTTGTGTTGCTGTAAGTGGGGGCACTTTTCTCTATAGGCTCCTCCTTGTGTTCCTGTAAGTGGGGGCACTTTTCTCTATAGCCTCCTCCTTGTTTTGCTGTAAGTGGGGGCACTTTTCTCTATAGGCTCCTCCTTGTGTTTCTGTAAGTGGGGGCACTTTTCTCTATAGACTCCTCCTTGTGTCACTGTAAGTGGGGCCACTTCTCTCTATAGGCTCCTCCTTGTTTTGCTGTAAGTGGGGGCACTTTTCTCTATAGGCTCCTCCCTGTGTTGCTGTAAGTGGGGGCACTTTTCTCTGTAGGCTCCTCCTTGTGTCACTGTAGGTGGGGACACTTTTCTCTATAGGCTTCTTCTTGTTTTGCTGTAAGTGGGGGCACTTTTCTCTGTAGACTCCTCCTTGTGTTGCTGTAAGTGGGGGCACTTTTCTCTATAGACTCCTCCTTGTGTCGCTATAAGTGGGGGCACTTTTCTTTATAGGCTCCTCCTTGTGTTGCTGTAATTGGGGCACTTTTCTCTATAGACTCCTCCTTGTGTTGCTGTAAGTGGGGGCACTTTTCTCTATAAACTCCTTGTGTTGCTGTAAGTGGGGGCACTTTTCTCTATAGGCTCCTCGTGTTGCTGTAAGTGGGGGCACTTTTCTCTATAGACTCCTCCTTGTGTTGCTGTAAGTGGGGGCACTTTTCTCTATAGGCTCCTCCTTGTGTTGCTGTAAGTGGGGGCACTTTTCTCTATAGACTCCTTGTGTTGCTGTAAGTGGGGGCACTTTTCTCTATAGGCTCCTCCTTGTTTTGCTGTAAGTGGGGGCAATTTTCTCTATAGGCTCCTCCTTGTGTTGCTGTAAGTGGGGGCACTTTTCTCTATAGACTCCTTGTGTTTCTGTAAGTGGGGGCACTTTTCTCTATAGGCGCCTCCTTGTGAGGGTTCTATTGCTTTCTACTCTCCCCTTCCAGAGTTATATACTTTACAATGGTTTGCTTTGAGCTCTGGTTTGGTTTGTCTCTTTATATAGCATTTTCCTGAAGGTTTGGGGATTGTCTGTAACATTTTGGTGCCCTAACTTTCTCTTTCTTGTGCTTTTCCTTCAGCAATGGGGTCCTGCTTAGGCTCTGAGTGTGGTATATGGTGCACGTGGACCCATCATTCCAGATTTCTCCAGCTCTTTGCTGTGGCTCTTTGCACAACTTCTTGGAAGGTTCTGGATTGGTTCTAGAAAAATAAATATCTTTGTAATATTATAACTGTTGAAGTCAAGGTGCCAAAGATTTAGGATGTGGTTTTGTCCCCTGCTTGTGCTCTGTGATATAAGTATTCCTGGCTTTCCAAGAACAAAGATGAGGGGATGAAACTGCATTAAAGCTATGATTGACTGGCTAATTATAGTAATGATGCCCCCTGACAAGGGGAAGACAGATGAGTCTAATTTCTAATTAATCTCATGCTTGTGTGAACAACGAGGGCCCTGAATTGACTTTTGGCAATGTTTATTTATTCTTTTTTTAATTATTTTTTTTGTTTTGTGTTTTTCTGAATCAGATGTAAGAGTTTCTATGTATCCCAGCAATTTCACTATCAATATCATTTCAAGAGATATTTTTCAAGGTGTCCTCGTTATTCAGGGGCCAATACTGTTCACCACAACTGTACATGACCATTATTATGTCCTCTTTTACTGGTTTCACTTTTGCCTATAATGGGTGCCACTATAAAACTAAAAAATCTGATACCTCTGTAAGTATGTACATCCTAATTACCAGACTGTGATCATTGCTGCAGTATATGGAAAACTTTTATTTTACTCCATGCTCTACACACTCTATATATCTTGTATGTGTCCTCTGCCCATATACTGATTATAGTGCATCCTACTGCTGTTACCCCCAAAATCAGCTGTAACTGTGGGGTATCCCAAAATAAAGTGTTATTCCCTGGAAGTGACACTATGCTGAAACTTGCATTACATAGAGCACATTAAAACATTTTGAAATTCGCTTTCTGCTCACAAATATCTGGACCTGCAGAGAAACAAAGAAGCATAAAACATAAATACTGATGCCAGCCTCATCCAGGGGGATTGTGACTATGTAGGTGGATGGGCCAGGGAAAAGGCATGGGTGGATGGGCCAGGGGAATGGCTTGGGTGGATGGGCCAGGAGAAAGGTGTGGGTGGATGGGCCAGGGAAAAGGCGTGAGTGGATGGGCCAGGGAAAAGGCGTGAGTGGATGGGCCAGGGGAAAGGCGTGGATGGATGGGCCAGGGGGAATGCGTGGGTGCATGGGCCAGGGGAAAGGCGTGGGTGGATGAGCCAGGGGAAAGGCGTGGGTGGAAGGGCCAGGGGAAAGGCGTTGGTGGATGGGTCAGGAGAAAGGTGTGGGTGGATGAGCCAGGGGAAAATCGTTTGGCAGCGGCTGGGGGAAAGGCGTGGATCTTTGTCCTGGGGAAGGCGTGGGTCGGCGGCCGGAGAAAAGGCGTGGGTTCAGTGGCCGAGGAAAGAGTGGGGCTGTGGCAGAGAGAAGGTATAAGGTAATTGTGGTGGGAAATTACTGAAATTTACATGATAAAATGATTGACAACTTGTCAGAATGATTTACATTTCTTAGTCTTAATAATTTACTATGTTTTGTTTTTTCTTTTTTTTAATTCCTTTAATCCGGGATCAGTGGGTCAACCAGGTGCCATGTTGTTAATCATTCCAGACTTCCAGATGGAGATGGAGTGGACATGTAATTCTGTGATTAATAGTATTCATTGTGCAAAGCTAATATGTAATCATCTTTTTGTCATATTTAAAATAGTCTAATAATTATTCTATTTGCTCTGTTTTCTTGTGTGAGAAGATTTCGGATTATCATACAATTCTGTGCCAGAAACACGAGCTGGATTTTTTGAATTACTGGACTATTGGATGCCGAATTAAAGGAATTTTACTCCATACACTTGGGAAACCTCTGTGCAATACAAACATTGCCTGAGTTATAACTGTAGAGAAAAAGCCCTAATAATAATATCCAGTCACTGATCTGTACATTATATATAATAACCAGCGCTGACTGATCCGTCCTGATAATATCCAGTCACTGATCTCTGTACATTATATATATTAACATGTGCTGATTGGTCATTCCTGATAATATCCGGTCACTGATCCCTGTATACTATATATAATAACCAGCGCTGACTGATCCATCCTTATAATATCCGGTCACTGATCCCTGTATACTATATATAATAACCAGCGCTGACTGATCCATCCTGATAATATCCAGTCACTAATCTGTACATTATATATAATAACCAGCGCTGACTGATCCATCCTAATATCCGGTCACTGATCTGTACATTATATATAATAACCAGTGCTGACTGATCCGTCCTGATAATATCCGGTAACTGATCTGTACATTATATATAATAACCAGCGCTGACTGATCCATCCTGATAATATTCGGTCACTGATCCCTGTACATTATATATTATAACCAGCGCTGACTGATCCGTCCTGATAATATCCGGTCACTGACCTGTACATTAAATATAATAACCAACGCTGACTGATACATACTGATGATATCCGGTCACTGATCTGTGCTTTATATATATTCTGTCCCCGGGGCCTGTGACTGCAAATATGGCTCTGTGAGATGCTGAATCTTTTCTCCTTACTTACAATTGGCGACGTTCACAGATAGCTTAACTCAGCTGCCGGCACACATGTTATGAAGAATCCAGAAGAGACATTGATTTCTTTAAGAGTTCTTGTTGAATGCATAAACAGCAGCAGCAGGTAAAAAAGACTTTCTTTGAGACAAGCTGAAAGCACATGTGCCCCAAAGGAAGCCAAGATGGAGACTGAGACACAGGGAGAAGAAGGAAGTGACATGACACCCAGCAGAGGGAGATAGAATGGACAAACTTGATGGAAAGGGAGGATTTCAGCTATGCAAAACACAGGAACACATATAACAATAAACAATATGAGAACTACAATACAGCATGTAAAATGTACAGGACAGTCTGTAAAATGTCTCATTCATGGGACATAACACTCCCCGTCTGAAATCTTTAGATTTCATAATTCTTATGTCTTCTGGGGATGTCACTGTAGACCTGAAAAACAAAAGGAAAACAAGCATGCAAGTAACAACAACAGTTGTAGTCCAATTGGCATGGTCCAATCTTCAGTTGAAGGCATGAAGTCCTCAACGGCGGGATAGTCCGAGTCCAAACGTAAACCCATCTTCAGATTGGGGAAGCCGCAACGTGCAAACACTCCCACCAACCCAACAATCCACTGGAGAAAGTTCAAATGTTCGAATGTTCCAACACAGCTGGAGGAATATATGGCGTAGGCTCCCCGCCATGACCTGTGTCCACAAACAATTACTTTCATGTGATGCCCTCCTTTGTTAAAAGTAACACAAGCTCAGTGACTGGACGGAAGAAAATACGAGTTGAACGGCCTTTCGCAACCTTGACTTCTACCTTACGGATCTTCCAGTCATTGCTTGATGTAACCTTGGTGATAAGACCCATTGGCCAGTCGTTGAGATGAGCTTCTTTATCTTTAAGGACGAGGTTTCCCTCTTGGAGATTAGGTTTTGCAGTCTGCCATTTGTGACGACTTTGGAGCAAGTGCAGGTATTCCGTTTTCCAGCGGTGCCAAAAGACATTGGACAAGTGTTGTATCTGTTTCCACTGACGTCTGTAAATGTTCCCGTCCATGAACTTCCCTGGAGGGATTGCGGCAGCTCCATCCTTCTGAGTAAGAAGTGTAGCAGGAGTAAGGATCATTGGTGCATCAGGGTCCGATGTTACTGGTACCACTTTACTGTATGTGTAGAAGGTAAATGAATCAATAGCAATGTCCATTTCGTCCTATATAGCTTCAGCTAACTCCATTGCAGAACGGCGGCACAAAGTTTGTCTTGGAACAGAGTGAGCAGGTTTCGGGGTTATTTTTGCCTTACCAAGGATGAATCTACCAAGGTCTTCAGGTAGGCTACGGGCAGCTATAGCCACAGTAGAAGCGTTGGAGAAAATGTGGACTTCTCTTCTGATGGTGGCTGAAAGAGTGCCTGGGGAATAACAACGTGGGATTTGGAAATGCTCTAAGACCTTCAGAGACTTCTTCCACGCCTCCCACCTTTGTTGTTTCTGGGATGGTAGCGAAGTGTCCCAATCCATATTCTCGGGGGTCAACTGTCTCAACAGTATCTTGCCTTGAATGGTGATGGGTGCGATAAACCTGAGAGGATCATAGATGCTGTTCACAACAGATAGGACTCCTCGTTTAGTGAAAGGTTTATCACAAGCTGACACCTGGAAAGTGAACGTGTCCTGCTTAATATCCAAAAGCAGACCGAGGCTGCGTTGCGTGGGAGGAACGTCAGAACCCAGAACAAGATCCCTTACACCAGCAGTGTGATCCTCAGATGGAAAGGCTTCCATTACCTTTTTACTGTTGGAAATGATTTAGTGGAGTCTTAGGTTTGCTGTTGACAGCATTTCCTGAGTCCTAGAGAGCAGATCGATTGTCTCTTCACTTGTGGGAAGAGACTTAAGCCCATCATCTACGTAAAAGCTTCTTTCCACAAATAGACTAACATCAGACCCATACTCTCATCTTCCTGTGCTGTCCGGCTTAATCCATAGATGGCCACTGCAGACAAGGGGCTGTTCCCGAAGACGTGCACCTTCATCCTGTAGTCTATGACCTTGTTATGGACGTCTTTGTGCCAAAGGAATCTGAGGTAGTTTCTGCTGTCTTCTCTCACGATAAAACAGTGAAACATTTGTTGAATGTCGGCCATTACTGCAACAGGTTCTTGTCTGAAGGGAATAAGTACTCCTATAAGGCTGTTTAGATTAGGCCCAGTGAGGAGCAGCCTATTTAGGGAGATGCCTTCATACTGAGCACTGGAGTCAAACACCACTCTAATTTGGTCGGGTTTGTGAGGATGGTAGACACCAAAGGATGGGAGATACCAGTATTCTTCACCTTCTTTTAGCGGGGGTGCGGGTTCTGCGTGACCTCTGTCGAAGATATTCTGCATGAAGTCGACAAAATGTTTCTCCATCTCTGGCCTTCTCTTTAAGGTGCGTTTTAGGGATGAAAACCTTGCTGTTGCTTGTTGTAGATTATTAGGTAGTCTTGTTCTTGGAGAACGAAAAGGTAAAAGGTGCTACCCAGCTATTTGAATCGTCTTGGGCGAATTCCTTTTCCATAATCTTTACAAACTCTTTGTCCTCCCTTGCAGGCGCTAGCTGGTTGTCTTTTCTTGTAGAGTTGAACACTGTTGACCCGAGGTCATCATTGCGGGACAGGAATATGTTTGTGTCGTCAGAGGTTTCTTTCTTCCACTTGTTATCGCTAATATTTTCTTTCACCCAGTAATGATGCGGGCATGGTTGAAAGTAAGTGCTGCGACCATTTGGTAGGATGTGAGTCTTAAATTAGGAAATCCTCATGGGTCTCTTCATCTTTCCTATACAGACATTTCCTATGATAACCCAGCCGAGGTCAAAGCGTTGAGCAAATGGAGCGTCGTGTGGCCCGTTGATTTGCTGACGTACCTTGTGTAGTCGCAGAATGTCTCTGCCAAGCAAGATCAGAATGTTTGCGGTTGTCAAAAGCTGGCATCTTGCCTGCCAAAGTCCTTAGATGAGGGTGATGGAGTGCAGCCTCTGGAGTTGGGATTTCCTCTCTGTTGGACGGTATCTGGTTGCATTCGACCAGAGTGGGTAAGGGTATCTCCACATTGTTCTCAAGAGAAGACACAATGAGTCCATTTGCTCTTCTCCCAGAGACCTCCGTAACACAGCTGCAGGTGCCCAGGGTGTAGGGGTGAGAGTTTCCCTTTAGGTCAAACCTATCAAAGAGTTCTGACCTTGCAAGTGACCGGTTGCTCTGATCATCCAGGATAACATACACCCTTGCGTTTTTCTCCGGTCGACCCTTGGGAAACACATTCACCAGGCATATCTTCACACACAACTTGTCCCAGTGTCCTTCTCTGCAGACTTCTGTGCATGAAGAAGATATTGTGATAGAACTCACTGTTTGAACAGCATCCTCCCCGCCTTGCCTCGTGATGGGGGGAGGCGTAGGCTGTGCAGTGTTAGACTGGGATGGATGGAGCGCTTGCACATGCTCCTGTCGCACTCCAAACACTTAAAGGGAACCTATCACCCCGTTTTTTAAAGATTAGATAAAAATAGTGTGAAATAGGGGCAGAGCTGGGCTTTACATTAGTGCCTTTTTGGTGCCTTTACACCCCCGTTAGGCTGCCGAAATACCTTTGTGAAGTGGCCGTTTTGTCCTGTCACTCAAGTTGGTCAGGTCGGATGGGCGTGGTCACAGCGCTGTTTCTCCCCCAGATCAGGCTCATCATTACGTTGGTGGCGTAGTGGTGTGCGCATGTCCAAGGTCCCGAATCCTGCACAGGGGTGTGAAAATAGCAGCGATGTCCGTTATTCCATTGGTGGTCGGTGGGCGCGGCCATCTTGCTTTGGCCGCGCGTGCGCAGAAGCGGCGCTCTGCTGGCCGCGGCTTCAGGAAAATGGCCGCGGGCATCCGCGCGTGAGCAGATGGCTATCGCGGCGGCCATTTTCGTGAAGCAGAGTTCGCATCTCGGCTTCACAAAAATGGCCGCCGCGATAGCCATCTGCACACGCGCGGATGCCCGCGGCCATTTTCCTGAAGCCGCGGCCAGCAGAGCGCCGCTTCTGCGCACGCGCGGCCAAAGCAAGATGGCCGCGCCCACCGACCACCAATGGAATAACGGACATCGCTGCTATTTTCACACCCCTGTGCAGGATTCGGGACCTTGGACATGCGCACACCACTACGCCACCAACGTAATGATGAGCCTGATCTGGGGGAGAAACAGCGCTGTGACCACGCCCATCCGACCTGACCAACTTGAGTGACAGGACAAAACGGCCACTTCACAAAGGTATTTCGGCAGCCTAACGGGGGTGTAAAGGCACCAAAAAGGCACTAATGTAAAGCCCAGCTCTGCCCCTATTTCACACTATTTTTATCTAATCTTTAAAAAACGGGGTGATAGGTTCCCTTTAATAGATATTTTACAGTCCTTAGCAAAGTGTTCAGTAGAAGCGCGGCACCTGTAACATATCGCAAAGTTCTTCAGAAGCTCTTTGCGTTCCTGGAGTGGTTTCTTTCTGAAGCCGATGCACTTCTTTAAGGGGTGAGGTTTCTTGTGAATGGGACACGTACGATTAGGATTCTCAACCTTCTCACCTTTGTTGCTCTTATCTTGTGATACTGTAGGTGTGGGAAGAACATCAGTCTTCTTGATGGACATTGGAGCTCAGCGGTTCCTGTAGTTAAGACGTGGACTCTTGTATTTAGGAGATGAAACAGGGTCGCTGTGTTCTTCATAGGAAAAACTTGGATCAGTCTTACATTCTGCAATATTTTCAGAAGTAGGAAAATGGAGGGAAGGAGACTTGGTTTTCCCTTTTGTATTTTGATCCAAGCATGGCCCACTTATTTTGGATATTGGATGGCAGCTTGGAAACTATTGGGGTTACCCCATGAGCAGTGTCCAGATAGCTGAGGCCAGGCAGGTACGGGTCTGCTTTGGCCAGCTGAAGCTCTAACAGAAGGTCGCTGAGCTCTTGGAACCTTGTACTATCCTTACTAGATACCATTCGAAATTCCACTAGTCGCTTGAACAGGGCCTTTTCTATGGCTTCAGGACTGCTATAGCTTCTTTTTAGCCTGTTCCATGCAGCAGTGAGACCCGCGATAGGATTACTGATGTAGACGGATTTAAGTCTCTTGACCCGATCTGTGGATTGTGGCCCAAGCCACCTGATTAGCAGGTCTAGCTCTTCAGTGGCGGTAATGCCGAGGTCACTGATTGTGGTTTTAAAGGTACAGTTCCAACCCCTGTAGTTCTCAGGTTTATCGTCATACTTTGTAAGACCGGTCTTAGTTATATCACGTCGAATCATGTACCTTGCAAAGCCAGTCATATCGGCATTCTCCAATTTTGGAAGGACCGTTGCTGGCTGGGTAGCATTGTTCATACAGTCTGTGCTTTGACCTGGGAATGCAGGAACATATGGGGCAGTGTAGGCGTTCAGTCCATTAACTGGCTTAATGAGCTTAGTTTCCGACACACATGGGACTGGAATTGTGTGACTGACCGGAGTGTGGTGACTTGCCTGCATATTGGCCTGCACGTATGTTTCTATGTATAAGGCTGCGTTCACATTGCGCTAGAGGCGTCCGTTAGACGGACTACGTTACACCACGGCATAACGTGGTGTAACGCAGCCCGTTAACGCCATTAAGTCCAACGTCGGACGCATCGCTAGCACACGCCCACAATGGGCGTGCGCTAGCGATGTGCCGTCATTGAGTGACGGACCCTGGGACGTGGGCTGCAGCGTTTCCGGGTCAGTCACTGCTAGCGCAGATACAGCATCTGCTAGCTCTGTCTGCCCTAGCGCGATGTCATGTCGGCACTAGCGTTAACAGCAGCCCGTTAACGCATGTGTTGAACGGGCTGCTGTTAACGCAATGTGAACCTTGCCTAAGGTTTGGTGAGGTACAGGTTTCCGGTACATTTTGGTGCACAGAGGAGGATCAGGATGCAGGGTTGGCAGTGTATTGTACTGACCTCGGGTGCAGGATGCGGGTAAACACTCTGTGTCCTGCTGTCTCAGGGGAGCATCTGTGCAGTCAGGAAGGATTGAAGGAGCAGGGAGAGCGCTGTATTGGCTTTGTACATAGTCTCTAGTACGCTTAAGAGGGTCTTCAGTATCAAAATCACTTTAGCTGACACTGTCTCTTTGGCTCCCACTGATGGCTTGTTCCAGGACCTTTAACCTTGCCATTGCTGCGGCATGTTCGCATTCCTTCTCTAGGGCCTCTGTTTCTGCTTTTCTTTTCATCTCTAGGGCCTCTGTTTCTGCCTTTCTTTTCTAGGGCCTCTGTTTCCGCTGCCTCTGTTTCCATCTCAATTTTCTTTTGAGCGAAGGCAGCTTGTATTTTACTGGCCTCAGCTTCTGCACGCGCTCTTACGAGCTGTTCGCTGAGGGTTGAGGATTTTGAAGAGCGTGACTTAGATGATCGCTTTGACTATCTGGCTGAGCCGGAAATACAAGATGACATCTCGGCTATTAGCGCGATTCTTGCCTCTGTCTTGGCTTTTATATCGCGCACCATGCTTTTTCTCTCAGAGTTAAGTTGTTCGAAAGCTTGCAGCTCTTTGCAGGGAACTGACGGGTTAAAGGCCCCGTCTCACATAGCGAGATCGCTAGCGAGATCGCTGCTGAGTCACAAGTTTTGTGACGCAACAGCGACCTCAGTAGCGATCTCGCTATGTGTGACACGTACCAGCGATCAGGCCCCTGCTGCGAGATCGCTGGTCGTGTCGGAATGGCCTGGACCTTTTTTTGGTCATTGAGGTCCCGCTGACATCGCTGAATCGGTGTGTGTGACACCGATCCAGCGATGTCTTCACTGGTAACCAGGGTAAACATCGGGTTACTAAGCGCAGGGCCGCGCTTAGTAACCCGATGTTTACCCTGGTTACCAGCGTAAATGTAAAAAAAAACAAACAGTACATACTCACCATCTGTTGCCCGTCAGGTCCCTTGGCGTCTGCTTCCTGCTCTGACTGCCGCCGTAAAGTGAGAGCACAGCAGTGACGTCACCGCTGCGCTCTGCTCTCACTGTACGGCGGCACACAGTCAGAGCGGGAAGCGGACGGCAAGGGACCTGACGGGCAACAGATGGTGAGTATGTACTGTTTGTTTTTTTTGGTAACCAGGGTAAACATCGGGTTACTAAGCGCGGCCCTGCGCTTAGTAACCCGATGTTTACCCTGGTTACCCGGGTGCTGCAGGGGGACTTCGGCATCGTTGAAGACAGTTTCAACGATGCCGAAGTCGTTCCCCTGATCGTTGGTTGCTGGAGAGAGCTGTCTGTGTGACAGCTCCCCAGCGACCACACAGCGACAAAACAGCGACGCTGCAGCGATCAGCATCGTTGTCTGTATCGCTGCAGCGTCGCTGTGTGAGACGGGGCCTTAAGTCTCTGTAAAACAGAGGTGCACTGATCTGCAATTTCTGCATACAGTTGATAATCTGAACACAGTTGTGCATGGGTTCCCTCTGGTGGTCGTTCGAGAGAAGCAGGTTGAGACACGCTGTCTATGTGACTCAGCAGTTTTTGCCATTGCTCTGCTATGGCACGGAGATTATGTTTACTGGATTCTAGATTCTCCCTTACTTTCCATGTGGGCTTTGTGGGACGTCTAGCCTTCTCACTAGATGGTGGATCAAGTTCTATGCACTCTTCCTCTAACAATGGGTCTGGCAGAGACCGTAGTCATTCCTTCAGCCATCCTGATTCACAGGGAGAATGGGAGCTGTATAGTCTCTTATAGGGTCCCTTTCCACTTGCGAGAGAAAAAACGGTCCGTAATCTGGACTGAAAAAACGGATGTAACGTATGCGATTGTCATGCGAGTGCAATGCGATTTTTAATCGCATCATCCGTTTTTTGTAATCGCATCATCCGTATGACATCCGTATTACTGTCCGATTTGTACGCACCAGTGTCCTTTGAAAAGCCGGCAAATCATTGCTGTGTACAGTAAAATCACACTGACAGGTTAGAATAGAATAGATATATACACATATAATGTGTATATATACATATATATATATATATATATATATAGGTGTCTCACTAACATATATATGTATATTTATATTTAATGCAGCGCTAGATAGCATAAAAGCCGCTAATTCAATTGCCGGCTTTTTCTTTCTCCTTTACAAACCCGACAGGATATGAGACATGGTTTACATACAGTAAACCATCTCATATCCCTTCTTTTATTACGTATTCCTCTTCACTAATGTAAGATGTGTCTGTGTGTCAAATTTGGGGGCTCTAGCTATGAAATTAAAGGGTTAAATCGCGGAAAAAATTGGCGTGGGCTCCCGCATAATTTTCTCCGCCAGAGTGGTAAAGCCAGTGACTGAGCGCAGATATTAATAGCCTAGAGAGGGTCCATGGTCATTGGCCCCCCCTGGCTAAAAACATCTGCCCCCAGCCACCCCAGAAAAGGCACATGTGGAAGATGCGCCTATTCTGGCACTTGGCCACTCTCTTCCCACTCCCGTGTAGCGGTGGGATATGGGGTAATGAAGGGTTAATGTCACCTTGCTATTGGAAGGTGACATTAAGCCAGGTTAATAATGGAGAGGCGTCAATTATGACACCTATCCATTATTAATCCAATTGTATGAAATGGTTAAAAAAAACCACACAATATTGCAAAGTATTTTAATGAAATCAACACACAGGTTGTTGTAATATTTTATTGCTCTCTCAATCCACCTGAAGACCATCGTTCTGTAACAAATTAAAAATAATAAACCAACAATATTCCATACCCTCCGTAGATCTGTAACGTCCCACAATGTAAATCCATCTGAAGGGGTTAAAATATTTTATAGGCAGGAGCTCTGCTATAATGCAGCTGTGCTCGTGCCTGTAAACCCCGGGGAATGAAGGTAATGTAGGTCAATGACCTATAGTTACCTCCAGTCGCGGTGAGGCGCCCTCTGCTGGATGTCCTCATATGAACTCGAGCGTGGGAACTTTTCCAAGGCTCCAGTTCATGAGGACATCCAGCAGAGGGCGCCTCACCGCGACTGAAGGTAACTATAGGTCATTGACCTACATTACCTTCATTCCCCGGGGTTTACAGGCATGAGCACAGCTGCATTATAGCAGAGCTCCTGCCTGTAAAATATTTTAACCCCTTCAGATGGATTTACATCGTGGGACGTTACAGATCTATGGAGGGTATGTATATTGTTGGTTTATTATTTTTAATTTGTTACAGAACGATGGTCTTCAGGTGGATTGAGAGAGCAATAAAATATTACAACAACCTGTGTGTTTATTTCATTAAAATACTTTGCAATATTGTTTTTTTTAACCATTTCATACAATTGGATTAATAATGGATAGGTGTCATAATTGACGCCTCTCCATTATTAACCTGGCTTAATGTCACCTTCCAATAGCAAGGCGACATTAACCCTTCATTACCCCATATCCCACCGCTACACGGGAGTGGGAAGAGTGGCCAAGTGTCAGAATAGGCGCATCTTCCAGATGTGCCTTTTCTGGGGTGGCTGGGGGCAGATGTTTGTAGCCGGGGGGGCCAATAACCATGGACCCTCTCCAGGCTATTAATATCTGCCCTCAGTCACTGGCTTTACCACTCTGGCGGAGAAAATTGCGCGGGAGCCCACGCCAATTTTTTCCGCGATTTAACCCTTTAATTTCATACCTAGAGCCCCCAAATTTGACACACAGACACTTCTTACATTACTGAAGAGGAATATGTAATAAATGAAGGGATATGAGATGGTTTACTGTATGTAAACCATGTCTCATATCCTGTCGGGTTTGTGAAAGAGAAAGATTAAGTCGGCAATTGAATTAGCGGCTTTAATGCTATCTAGCACTGCATTAAATATAAATATACATATATAGGTGTATATATACCTATTCTATGTGTATATATCTACTCTATTCTAACCTGTCAAGTGTGATTTTACTGTACACCGCGCTGAATTACCGGCTTTTCAAAGAACACCGGTGCGTAAAAATCGGACAGAACTCGCATGGTGCGAGTGCTGTGCGATTTTTTTCTCGCACCCATTGACTTGCATTGGCGAGTCTCATCCGAGAATCGCAGCAATACGCAGCATGCTGCGATTTTTTTCTCAGCCGACCCAGATTTTTCTCAGTCCGATTTCGGCTGAGAAAAAAATCGCAAATGAAAAGACACCTATTGAATAACATTGGTCCGAGTGCAATCCGATTTTTTATCGGATTGCACTCGTCCGTTTTCCTCGCAAGTGGAAAGGGGCCCATATGCTGAGAGCGGATGCTCTGCAGGAAGTTCTGTAGCTTTATAGAAGCTGTTGGTGGCTTTACAGATGAATCTGGTAAGTCTTTTTTACTATTCTGTCCGGGGGCCTGTGGCTGCAAATATGGCTCTGTGAGATGCTGAATCTCTTCACCTTACTTACAATTGGGGACATTCACAGGTAGCTTAACTCAGCTGCCGGCACACGTTATGAAGAATCCAGAAGAGACTTTGATTTCTTTAAGAATTCTTGTTGAATGCATACAAACAGCAGCAGATAAAAAAGACTTTCTTCAGACAGGCTGAAAGCACATGTGCCTCTAATGAAGCCAAGATGGAGACTGAGACACAGGGAGAAGAAGAAGGAAGTGACATAACACCCAGCAGAGGGAGACAGGGAGACAGAAGGGTCAAACTTGATGAAAAGGGAGGATTTCAGCTATGCAAAACACAGGAACACATAGCAAAAATAAACAATATGAGAACTGCAATACAGCATGTAAAATGTACAGGACAGTCTGTAAAATGTCTCATTCATGGGACATAACAATATATAATAACCAGCACTGAGTGATCCGTTCTGATATCTGGTCACTGATCTGTACATTATACATAATAACCAGCGCTGACTGATCGCTCCTGATAATATCCGGTCACTGATCTGTATATTATGTATAATAACCAATGCTGACTGATCCGTCCTGATAATATCCGTCACTGATCCCTGTATACTATATATAATAGCGCTGACTGATCCGTCCTGATAATATCCAGTCACTAATCTGTACATTATATATAATAACCAGCGCTGACTCATCCATCCTGATAATATCCGGTGATTGATCTGTACATTATATATAATAACCAGCGCTGACTGATCCGTCCTGATAATATCCGGTCACTGACCTGTACATTATATATAATAACCAACACTGACTGATCCGTCCTGATATCCGGTCACTGATCTGTACATTATATATAATAACCAGCACTGACTGACCCGTCCTGATAATATCCGGTCACTGATCTGTACATTATATATAATAACCAGCACTGACTGACCTGTCCTGATAATATCCGGTCACTGATCTGTACATTATATATAGTAACCAGCGCTGACTGATTGCTCCTGATAATATCCGGTCACTGATCTGCACATTATATATAATAACCAGCGCTGACTGATCGCTCCTGATAATATCCGGTCACTGATCTGTATATTATGTATAATAACCAATGCTGACTGATCTGTCCTGATAATATCCGTCACTGATCCCTGTATACTATATATAATAGCGCTGACTGATCCATCCTGATAATATCCAGTCACTGATCTGTACATTATATATAATAACCAGTGCTGACTGATCCGTCCTAATAATATCCGGTCACTAATCTGTACATTATATACAATAACCAGCGCTGACTGATCCGTCCTGATAATATCCGGTCACTGATCCCTGTACATTATATATAATAATCAACGCTGACTGATCCTTCCTGAAAATATCCAGTCACTGATCTGTACATTATATATAATAACCAGCGCTGACTGATCCGTCCTGATAATATCCAGTCACTGACCTGTACATTATATATAATAACCAGTGCTGACTGATCCGTCCTGATAATATCCGGTCAGTATTCTGTATATTATATATAGTAACCCCACGCTGTCTGGTCGGGTATAATATCCAGTGGTTATAATGATCAGAGGTTTGGCAGTGGGTTTCGCGCTCCTGATTTTGCGTGCCTTGTGATTGGTGTGACAGTAACATCTCTCTCCACCGTATATTAGGTAAGGGGCCTGAGACTCTCTATGCGGGGCAGAAGCTGAATGATAATGAGTGGCACACTGTCAGAGTGGTCCGACGTGGGAAGACCCTTAAACTTACCGTGGATGATGATGTGGCAGAAGGTGAGAGGGGTGAATGGTCTTTATCGTTATATGTAATGTTCTGGTGTCAGAGTGATGAGGTGGCAGTATTATTTGGGGAGCAGTAATTGCTGGGTGTTGCACTTCTGATTTCTTGCATTCTTTTGTTGTGCCAGCAGATGGTGACATTGTACCACGATCTGCGCCTTTGTGCTCTGCTGGAGCTTCCTGTATTTGTCTTTCTGTTCTGCACATGTGACATGAAGACATAATGATTTTGATCCCATTACCCAGGTACCATGGCGGGTGATCACACCCGTTTAGAATTCCACAACATTGAGACTGGTTCCATGACAGAGAAACGCTTTGCCTCCTCCGTGCCCTCAAAGTTTATAGGGCATCTCCAGAGCCTTATGTTCAACGGCATGCTCTACATTGACCTGTGCAAGAATGGAGACATTGACTACTGCGAGCTGAAGGCGCGGTTTGGGATCCGGCCCATCATTGCTGATCCTGTCACCTTTCGGACCAAGGCCAGCTACCTGACTCTTTCTACCCTCCAGGCCTACACCTCCATGCATCTCTTCTTCCAGTTCAAGACCATCTCACCTGATGGCTTCATTCTCTTCAACAGCGGAGATGGCAACGACTTCATCGCTGTGGAGCTAGTGAAGGGGTATGAGCAGACAAGGAATAAGACTAGGAAGTGGGAAGGAAAGGCTGGGACAGGGGCTGCAGACGGGCCATATAGTAGAGACTACAGTTAGCATGGCTGAGATCGTATGAAAATACAAGAAGCACACTCAGTAGTCCAGGGGGTGCAGGCTGGACCTTAAAGCTTTCCAATATATCATGTAAAAAGAAACGAGCCGCACTCACGGGAGAATTTCTTTTGCAAAAAAAAGTGTCCTTATTTATTGCATACATAAATGGTCATTCACAACAGAAGAAAATGATGATAACAGAAAGTTACTTTTCAACCCAGCCTGGGTCTTTCTCAAGCCTCACTAACACAACCCCTAGCAAAAATTATGGAATCACCGGCCTTGGAGGATGTTCATTCAGTTGCTTAATTTTGTAGAAAAAAAGCAGATCACAGACATGGCACAAAACTAAAGTAATTTCAAATGGCAACTTTCTGGCTTTAAGAAACTCTAAGGGTGCGTGTCCACTTTCCGTAATGACTGTGCTTTGGACGGAGCGGAAACCCCACTCCGCCCAAAGCGCCCCTCCCCTTCTGTACGCGTGGTGATTCCGGATGTGTTCAGCGAACACATCCGGATTCGCCGTACCCCATACATAGGGCCCTGTGATTTACTGTTCTAAAAAGATGCACCACATGTCCGTTAACGCAGGGCCGCCGGATGCGTGTTCGCACGCATAGTGGAGACGGGATTTCATAAAATCACCTCCACTCTGCTGTAACATCTGGACGCTGCGGGTTGAACGATGTGGCTGTACGCAGCGTTCAATCCGCAGCTAATCCGGATGTAATACTGAATGTGGACACATACCCTTAAAGAAATCAAGAACAAAAAATGTGGTAGTCAATAATGGTTACTTTTTTTAACCAAGCGTACGGGAAAAATTATGGAATCACTCAATTCTGAGGAAAAAATTATGGAATCATGAAAAACAAACAAAAAAACACATCACTAGTATTTTGCTGCACCACCTCTGGCTTTTAGAACAGCTTGCAGTCTCTGAAGTATGGACTTAATGAGTGTCAAACAGTACTCTTCATCAATCTGGCTCCAACTTTCTATGATTGCTGTTGCCAGATCAGCTTTGCAGGTTGGAGTCTTGTCATGGACCATTTTCTTTGACTTCCACCAAAGATTTTCAATTGGATTGAGATCCGGACTATTTGCAGGCCATGACATTGACCTTATGTGTCTTTTTTCAAGCAATGTTTTCACAGTTTTGCTCTATGGCAGGATGCATTATCATCTTGAACAATGATTTCATCATCCCCAAACATCCTTTCAATTGATGGGATAAAAAAGGTGTCCAAAATATCAACATAAACTTCTGCATTTATAGAAGATGCAATGACAGCCATCTCCCCAGTGCCTTTACCTGACTTGCAGTCCCATATTGTCAATGACTGTGGAAATTTGCATGTTCTCTTCAGGCAGTCTTCTTTATAAATCTCATTGGAACGGCACCAAACAAAGTTCCAGCATCATCACCTTGCCCAATGCAGATTCATGATTCATCACTGAATATGACTTTCATCCAGTCATCCACAGTCCATGATTGCTTTTCCTTAGCTCATTGTAACCTTGTTTTTTTCTGTTGTTAAGTTAAGGTGTTAATAATGGTTTTCGTTTAGCTTTTCTGTATGTAAATCCCATTTCCTTTAGGCGGTTTCTTACAGTTCGGTCACAGACGTTGACTCCAGTTTCCACCCATTCATTCCTCATTTGTTTTGTTGTGCATTTCCTGTTCTGGAGACATATTGCTTTAAGTTTCCGGTCTTGACGCTTTGATGCCTTCCTTGGTCTACCAGTATGTTTGCCTTTAACATCCTTCCCATGTTGTTTGTATTTGGTCCAGATTTTAGACACAGCTGACTGTGAACAACCAACATCTTTTGCAACATTGCGTGATGATTTACCCTCTTTTACTCCTCTCCTTTGTTTCAATTGACATCTCTCGTGTTGGAGCCATGATTCATGTCAATCCACTTGGTGCAACAGCTCTCCAAGGTGTGAGCACTCCTTTTTAGATTCAGACTAACGAGCAGATCTAATTTGATGCAGGTGTTATTTTTGGGTATGAAAATTTACAGGGTGATTCCACAAAGTTTCCTCAGAATTGAGTGATTCCATAATTTTTCCCATATGGTTGATTAAAAAAAGTAACCATTACTGACTACCACATTTTTTCTTCTTGATTTCTTTTAGTGTTTCTTAAAGCCAGAAAGTTGTCATTTGAAATGACTTTAGTTTTGTGCCATGTCTGTGATCTGCTTTTTTTCTACAAAATTAAACAACTGAATGAACATCCTCCAAGGCCGGTGATTCCATAATTTTTGCCAGGGGTTGTGTATGCAGAGAAAGCAGTATGGGCCGGCTCTCTAGCTGAGAGGAGCCACGGGGGGTCCCAGCAGGGGCGTGTCCTTGGGTGTCCGTGTTATGAAGCGTAACCATGTGCTTCCTGTGTGGACCACGTGGCTCCTCTCAGCTAGAGAGCTGACCCATACTGCTTTCTCTGCATATATTAGGGAGGTTTGAGAAAGACCCAGGCTGGGTCGAAACATAGCCTTAACCTAAACTACTTTATGTTATCATCATTTTCTTCTGTGGTGAATGACCATTTATGTATGCAATAAATACAAACATTTTTTTATAAAAGAAATTCTCTCGTGAGTGCAGCTTCTTTTTACAGCATAGCCGAGATCTACAGCAGGTTGCATAGTCCTGGATTGTACAGAGCAGCGATTCCCTCTGACAGTCAGTCATGCTCTGATATAACGAAAGGTTGCTGTGCAAAACAGAGTCGCCATTGATGTAGGTGGATAGTTTACAGTCCATAGATGGGAAACATCTGATGTTCTCAGTGTCTTGCAGACGGTAGTGGCTCCATCATTAATGATGCAGGCTGGATCCATGGAGGGGTGGGGTGAAAGCTGAGATATTGAGTTGTGGAGGACCCCTAACTTGGAGAACTATAGTCACAAATTGGAGTTCTCCCCTCAGATTCCCAGAACTGTGTGTGACGGGGTAACTGCACTCAGCTGGGTGTTCAGGATGTGGATGGAGCAGATGGGACACTTCTGAGATCGGATGCTGCTCTTGAGAGGTTAGGGAGGCTGTGCATGTCGCTTGCCTTGTGATGGCTGAGTCAACCTTTTTCCTCAGGTACATCCACTATGTGTTTGACCTTGGAAATGGGCCGAATGTCATCAAAGGTAACAGTGACCGACCCTTGAACGACAACCAGTGGCATCATGTGGTGATCACTCGAGACAACAGCAACACCCATACTCTGAAGGTGGATGCAAAGGCCGTCACTCAGGTCATCAATGGAGCCAAGAACTTAGATCTGAAAGGTGAGCACTGGCAGGTGAAGTAAACAGCAGGCTTGTGATGTACTTTCTGCAGTGGCTTCATGTGGTTCACTTATGACGTTATAGGGTATTCTGCATTGGGTTTTTATTAAACATTTTAGATTGTTTGATTTCTACAGCCTTTGTATATCACAATATGGAGGAGAAAAACGGAATAAGCTACCAGTGAGTCAGTCAGTGAGGTCGACCTGATGGCAAAATGTGTAATTGTGATCTCTTCTATTGAACAATCTTGGAATGTTCCCAATCTTGTCTTTAGTGATAATGAGCCTCCGGAGGGACGTTCCGGATCTCGTCTGTAGTGATAATAAGCGGGGGGACGTTCTTGATCTTGTCTGTAGTGATAATGAGCAGGGGAAGGTTCCGTTTCTCGTCTGTAGTGATAATAAGCTGGGGAATGTTCCGGATCTTGTCTGTAGTGATAATTAGCTGGAGGATATTCCGGACTCTTCTGTAGTGTTAATGGGCAGGGGTATGTTCTGGATCTGGTCTGTACTGATAATGAGTGGGGGACTGTTCCGTATCTTGTCTGTAGTGATAATAAGCGGGAGGACTTTCCGGATCTCGTCTGTAGTGATAATGAGCTGAGAGACGTTCCGGATCTTGTCAGTAGCGATAATGGGTAGGGGACATTCTGGTTCTTGTCTGTTGTGATAATGAACTTTGGTATGTTCCAGATTTCGTCAGTAGTTATAATGGGCGGGGAGACGTTCCGGATCTTGTCATTAGTGATAATGAGCGGGGGGCGTTCCGGATCTCGTCTGTAATGATGATGAGCTGGATGACGTTCCGGTCCCGTCTGTTGTGATAATGAGCTGGGGGACGTTCCGGACCTCGTCTGTAGTGATAATGAGCTGGAGGACATTCTGGATCTCGTCAGTAGTGATAATGGGAGGGGGGACGTTCTGGATCTCATCTGTAGTGATAACGAGCTGGGGGACGTTCCGCATCACGTCAGTAGTGATAATGAGCTGGGAGACGTTCAGATTCTTGCCAGCAGTGATAATAGGCTGGGGGACGTTCCGTATCTTGTCAGTAGCGATAATGGGCTGGGGACGTTCTGGTTCTTCTCTGTAGTGATAATGAGCTGTGGTGTGTTCAGAAATACGTCAGTAGTGTTAATGGGTGGGGGGATGTTGCGGATCTCGTCTATGATGATGAGCTGCGGGACGTTCTGGATCTGGTCTGTAGTGATAATGGGCGGGGGGTTGTTCCAGATCTCGTCTGTAGTAATAATGAGCTGGGGGACGTTCCGGGCTCCTCTGTAGTGATAATGGGCGGGTGGACGTTCTGAATCTCGTCTGTAGTGATAATGAGCTGGGGGACGTTCTGGGTTCGACTGTAGTGATAATGGGCAGGTCGACGTTCCGGACCTCGTCTGTAGTGATAATGAGCTGGAGGACATTCTGGATCTCGTCAGTAGTGATAATGGGAGGGGGGACGTTCTGGATCTCATCTGTAGTGATAACGAGCTGGGGGACGTTCCGCATCACGTCAGTAGTGATAATGAGCTGGGAGACGTTCAGATTCTTGCCAGCAGTGATAATAGGCTGGGGGACGTTCCGTATCTTGTCAGTAGCGATAATGGGCTGGGGACATTCTGGTTCTTCTCTGTAGTGATAATGAGCTGTGGTGTGTTCAGAAATACGTCAGTAGTGTTAATGGGTGGGGGGATGTTGCGGATCTCGTCTATGATGATGAGCTGCGGGACGTTCTGGATCTGGTCTGTAGTGATAATGGGCGGGGGGTTGTTCCAGATCTCGTCTGTAGTAATAATGAGCTGGGGGACGTTCCGGGCTCCTCTGTAGTGATAATGGGCGGGTGGACGTTCTGAGTCTCGTCTGTAGTGATAATGAGCTGGGGGACGTTCTGGGTTCGACTGTAGTGATAATGGGCAGGTCGACGTTCCGGACCTCGTCTGTAGTGATAATGAGCTGGAGGACATTCTGGATCTCGTCAGTAGTGATAATGGGAGGGGGGACGTTCTGGATCTCATCTGTAGTGATAACGAGCTGGGGGACGTTCCGCATCACGTCAGTAGTGATAATGAGCTGGGAGACGTTCAGATTCTTGCCAGCAGTGATAATAGGCTGGGGGACGTTCCGTATCTTGTCAGTAGCGATAATGGGCTGGGGACGTTCTGGTTCTTCTCTGTAGTGATAATGAGCTGTGGTGTGTTCGGAAATACGTCAGTAGTGTTAATGGGTGGGGAGATGTTGCGGATCTCGTCTATGATGATGAGCTGCGGGACGTTCTGGATCTGGTCTGTAGTGATAATGGGCGGGGGGTTGTTCCAGATCTCGTCTGTAGTAATAATGAGCTGGGGGACGTTCCGGGCTCCTCTGTAGTAATAATGGGCGGGTGGACGTTCTGAATCTCGTCTGTAGTGATAATGAGCTGGGGGACGTTCTGGGTTCGACTGTAGTGATAATGGGCAGGTCGACGTTCCGGATCTCGTCTGTAGTGATAATGAGCGGGAGGACGTTTCGGATCTCGTCTGTATTGATAATGAGCTGCAGGACGTTCCGGATCTCATCAGTAGTGATAATGGGCGGGAAAGGGGGGATGTTACGGATCTCATCTGTAGTGATAATGAGCTGGGGGAAGTTCCGGATCTTGTCTGTAGTGTTAATGAGCTGGGGAACGTTCCGAATCTTGTCTGTAGTGATAATGAGCTGAAAGACCTTCTGGATCTTGTCAGTAGTGATAATGAGTTGGGGGACTTTCCAGATCTCATCAGTACTGATAATGGGCTGGGGGACGTTCCGGAACTCGTCAGTAGTGATAATGAGCTGGGGGACGTTCCGGGTCTCGTTAGTAGTGATAATGAGTTGGGGACATTCCGGTTCTCGTCAGTAGTGATAATGAGCTGGGAGACGTTCCAGATCTCGTCAGTAGTGATAATGAGCTGGGGGACGTTCCGGGTCTCGTAAGTAGTGATAATGAGCTGGGGGACTTTCTGGATGTCGTCTGTAGCGATAATGAGCTTGGGGAAGTTCCGGAACTCGTCTGTAGTGATAATGAGCTGGGGGATGTTCCTGATCTTGTCTGTAATGATGAAGAGCTGGGAGACATTCCAGGTCTTGTCTGTAGTTATAATGAGCTGGGGACGTTCCGGGTCTCGTCTGTAGTGATAATGAGCTGGGGGGCGTTCCGCGCTCGTCTGTAGGGATAATTGTTGGGGACGTTCCAGATCTAGTATGTAGTGATAATGAGCTTGGGGGCATTCTGGGCTCGTCTGCAGTGATAATGAGTGGGGGATGTTCCGGATCTCATCTGCAGTGATAATTGGCAGAGTGGATGTTCTGGATCTGGTCTGTATTGATAATGAGCTGGGAGACGTACTGGATCTCGTCAGTAGTGATAATGAGCTGGGGGAAGTTCCGGATCTAGTCTGTAGTGATAACAAGCTGGGGGAAGTTCCAGATCTTGTCAGTAGTGATAATGAGCTGGGGGATGTTCCAGATCTCGTCTGTAGTGATAATGACCTGGGGGACGTTCCGGATCTCGTCAGTAGTGATAATGGGCTGGGGGACTTCCGGAACTCGTCTGTAGCGATAATGAGCTGGGGGACTTTCCGGATCTCGTGAGTAGTGATAATGAGCTGGGGGAAGTTCCGGATCTCGTCAGTAGTGATAATGAGCTGGGGGAAGTTCCGGATCTAGTCTGTAGTGATAATGAACTGGGGGACATTCCGGATCTCATCTGTAGTGATAATGAGCTGGGGGACGTTCCGGTTCTCGTCTTTAATGATGATGAGCTGAGAGACATTCCAGGTTTTGTCTGTAGTTATAATGAACTGGGGGACGTTCCGAATCTCGTTTGTAGTGATAATGAGCTGGGGGGCGTTCCGTAATCGTCTGTAGGGATAATTGGTGGGGGACGTTCCAGATCTAGTATGTAGTGATAATGAGCTGGGGGAAGTTCTGGGCTCGTCTGTAGAGATAATGAGTGGGGGGATGTTCCAGATCTCATCTGCAGTGATAATTGGCAGAGTGGATGTTCCGGATCTGGTCTGTATTGATAATGAGGTGGGAGACGTACTGGATCTTGTCTGTAGTGATAATGAGCTGGGGGACGTTCCGGATCTCGTCTGCAGTGATACTGAGTGGGGGGATGTTCCGGATCTCATCTGCAGTGATAATTGGCAGAGGGGAGGTTCCAGATCTGGTCTGTATTGATAATGAGCTGGGAGACGTACTGGATCACGCCTGTAGCGATAATGAGCTGGGGAACGTTTCGGATCTCATCAGTAGTGATAACGAGCTGGGAGACGTTCCAGATCTCGTCTGTAGTGATAATGAGCTGGGGGACTTTCCGGATCTCGTCTGTAGTGATAATGAGCTGGGGGACGTTCCGGATCTCGTCTGTAGTGATAATGAGCTGGGTGACTTTCCGGATCTCGTCTATAGTGATAATGAGCTGGGGGACATTCCGGATCTTGTCTGTAGTGATAATGTGCTGGGAGACGTTTCGGAACTCGTCAGCAGTGATAATGGGCCTGGGGGACTTCTGGAACTCGTCAGTAGTGATAATGAGCTGGGGGACGTTCCGGAACTCGTAAGTAGTGATAATGAGCTGGGGGACGTTCCGGGTCTCGTCAGTAGTGATAATGAGCTGGGGGACGTTCCGGGTATCGTCAGTAGTGATAATGAGCTAGGGGACGTTCTGGATCTCGTCTGTAGCGATAATGAGCTGGGGGAAGTTCCGGATCTCGTCTGTAATGATGATGATATTGGAAACATTCCAGGTCTTGTCTGTAGTGATAATGAGCTGGGGGACGTTCCGGATCTCGTCTGTAGTGATAATGAGCTGGGGGGCGTTCCGCGCTCGTCTGTAGGGATAATTGGTGGGGGATGTTCCAGATCTAGTATGTAGTGATAATGAGCTGGGGGACGTTCTTGGCTTGTCTGCAGTGATAATGAGTGGGGGGATGTTCCGGATCTCATCTGCAGTGATAATTGGCAGAGGGGATGTTCCGGATCGGGTCTGTATTGATAATGAGCTGGGAGACGTACTGGATCTCGTCTGTAGCCATAATGAGCTGGGGGACTTTCCGGATCTCGTCAGTAGTGATAATGAGCTGGGGGAAGTTCCGGATCTCGTCTGTAGTGATAATGAGCTGGGTGAGGTTTCGGATCTCGTCTATAGTGATAATGAGCTGGGGGACGTTCCGGGTCTTGTCTGTAGTGATAATGAGCTGGGAGACGTTCCGGAACTCGTCAGCAGTGATAATGGGCTGGGGGACTTCCGGAACTCGTCAGTAGTGATAATGAGCTAGGGGATGTTCTGGATCTCATCTGTAGCGATAATGAGCTGGGGGAAGTTCTGGATCTCGTCTGTAGTGATGAGCTGGGGGACGTTCCGGATCTCTTCTGTAGTGATAATGAGCTGGGGACGTTCCAGATCTCGTCAGTAGTGATAATGGGCTGGGGGACTTCTGGAACTCGTCAGTAGTGATAATGAGCTGGGGGACGTTTCGGACTCGTCAATAGTGATAATGAGCTGGGGGATGTTCCAGATCTCGTCAGTAGTGATAATGGGCTGGGGGACTTCCGGAACTCGTCAGTAGTGATAATGAGCTGGGGGACGTTCCGGGTCTCTTCAGTAGTGATAATGAGTGAGGGGGACGTTCTGGATCTCATCTGTAGCGATAATGAGCTGGGGGAAGTTCCGGATCTCATCTGTAGTGATAATGAGCTGGGGGACGTTCCGGATCTCGTCTGTAGTGATAATGAGCTGGGGACGTTCCGCATCTCGTCTGTAGTGATAATGAGCTGGGGGACGTTCCGGATCTCATCAGTAGTGATAATGGGCTGGGGGACTTCTGGAACTCGTCAGTAGTGATAAAAGCTGGGGGACGTTTTGGGTCTCGTCAATAGTGATAATGAGCTGGGGACGTTCCAGATCTTGTCTGTAGTGATAATGAGCTGGGGGACGTTCTGGACCTTGTCTGGAACGTTCCGGATCTCGTCAGTAGTGATTATGGGCTGGGGGACATTCCAGATCTCGTCAGTAGTGATAATGGGCTGGGGGACGTTCTGGGTCTCGTCTGTAGTGATAATGAGTGGGGTGATGTTAATGTTTGGCTCATATATTTTCTGTGCTGACAGGTGACCTGTATATCGCTGGCTTGGCACAGGGCATGTACAGCAATCTGCCCAAACTAGTGGCCTCCAGAGATGGTTTTCAAGGCTGCCTGGCATCTGTGGACCTCAATGGACGACTCCCTGACCTGATTAGCGATGCTCTGCACCGCAGTGGGCAGATTGAACGCGGATGTGAAGGTACAAGTTCATATAGTGATGTCCGCAGTCATGTATGGGACTCATTCACACCATTCTTCAACGTGCCCACCTCGCCCTCATCTTCAGTGCTCTCCTCCGTCTCCCTCCTGCTGACCTTTACTTGCAGTGTACTCGCCCTTCTCCTGTCCATCAGTGTGTGCCCACAGGGCGGTGCAGGTTCCCGTGGCATCTCCCGTCCCTCACTTTGCATCTTATTGTCATCTGCACAAAGTGGTAATGATTTTACCAAGAAAGTGAACAATCAAACGTGACAAGACCTTAACTGACGCCAGCTGCCTCCACTGTACAGAAGGGGCCAGGAGAAGACATGGGCACAGGGTAGAAATGGTGACACCGGATATTAGGAGTTCAGCTAGCGCTGTCCTCATGGGTCCGAGCAGCTGGCTCCTCCATGAATCCTGGCCGGAGAAGAGGCGATGTGCAGCCAGGCACCGTGTTCACATGTAGCGGTGGTGGATGGCATGATCGAGCACACCTCATATATGTACATGTGCACCACTGCTGGTGGGTGACCCAGCATGCCCCAGCGCTCGGAGCCACCGTGTCCTTTTGTATGTCTTTTGTAATAAATGCATCTTTATGTCTCCGGTATCTGTCTGTTGGGGGGAATTGCTGCTTATCTTACCGATGTCGACCTTCAGCCTCTCCAGAACCATCTCATCCGCCCACCCGACCATTGACTTTTCATTCCTTCCCATCATGCTTTGCTGTGTTTTGTCCTTGTGTGGACCCTTCCACCTTGGTAAGGGTGGTCCTGTCACTGATGGTGGGGTTCTGTGTCCCGATGATTGGGGTCTGCAGACGGATCTCTATTAGTATGGACACATGCGAGTTCTGATGTGAATCCCTTCATGTACGTCTGGGGTGACCCACACACCCCTCTAATAACCCCGCAGGAAGGAGCTGCCGAAAAGCACAAATGGTGAGTGGCTGAGATGTGCACAGAGCCCGCTCGCTGGCAGATAGCGCCCCCACGTACCTGCTGCCTGGCAGAGGTACTGCTTTAGGTAGAGCAGTAGAATAATGCCCAGCAGGCTGCGTCCTAACAGGAGGAGGCACCGACGGCCGATGAGAATGGATGTCTGTATAAAATGGTTGTGTTTTTGTGATCCGGGAGGGGACGAGGTGACTGTGCAGGGGTTTACAGATGGGCCCAGATGGAGCGTGCTTGCTCTGCACTTCCTGCAATGTACGCCTTGCTTGTGCTGGACCTGCTGGCTGCTCGCCGCCTGCCCATCCGCTGCTTGTTTTATGTTTTGCCATACTGGTGGATGTCGCTTCTCTAGGGGGAGGGTGGATTGTGGGGACCCCAGGATTCGCTGCTGTACTAACATCTGCTTTGTTTTTGTTCCTCGGCTAACAAAGATGCTTTGACCAAAGCTAATCTACAAGGTAGTCCGCCATCACCTAACCTGCATTGTCACCTGTATAAAGCCACACCACCAGCAGAGGGCGCCGGTGTGCTGGGCTCATGCCGAAGCCGACTGATGGTCCGGCTGTGGTGAGCAGGGTCAGCACTGAGTGTCCAGGTGTCAGACAGCGGGAGCACCATACCGGCATTATGCCCTCAGCGGGACAGTGAAGTCACCTAATGGCGGGAGCGGGGGATTCATCAGATCTTTGTTCTCTCAGTGCTGACAACTGTTCCATCACCTGTGTATCACCCGCATGATGCCTCTTGTGTATCACCCGCATGATGCCTCTTGTGTATCACCCGCATGATGCCTCGTGTGTATCACCTGCATTATGCCTCGTGGGTGTCAACCGCGTGATGACTCGTGTGTGTTGCCCGCATGATGCCTCATGTGTTTCGCCCGCATGATGCCTCATGTGTATCACCCACATGATGCCTCGTGTGTATCACCCGCGTGATGCCTCGTGGGTGTTACCCGCGTGATGCCTCGTGGGTGTTACCCGCGTGATGCCTCGTGGGTGTTACCCGCGTGATGCCTCGTGGGTATCACCCACGTGATGCTTCACATGTATCGCCCGCGTGATGCCTCGTGTGTATCGCTCGCTTGACGCCTCGTGTGTATTGCCCGCGTGATGCCTCATGTGTATCGCCCGCGTGATGCCTCGTGTGTATCGCCTGCGTGATGCCTCGTGGGTGTCACGCGCGGGATGCCTTGTGTCACCGGCGTGATGCCTCGTGTGTGTCACCGGCGTGATGCCTCGTTTGTGTCACCGGCGAGATGCCTCATTTGTGTCACCGGCGTGATGCCTCGTGTGTGTCACCGGTGTGATGCCTCGTGTGTGTCACCCGCTTGATGCCTCGTGTGTATCATCTGCGTGATGCCTCGTGTGTGCCCGCTGTGTCCCCAGAGGTTGTCTGATTCTGTGCTCGTCTTGTGCCAACACTGCATGCAGCCCGATGATACAGGGAGTATTGGGGAGAGCTCTCCGCGATGGACTCCCATTATTTCATGAGCCCATGGTGAGGTTGTAGTGGCTGAGAGCAGTCAGACTTGGCTCATGGCCTCTGGACTTCATCTTGTCAGTGTGATACAGAGATTTCTGATCCACCGCCCAGAGCACGGACTCGCCATATAGGAATCTAAGAATGATGGAGGGCGGCACAGCGCCTGCACTCTGTGAGCGACACTGGCTATGATGCCAACCTCGACCCTGCACCCCAATCATACTGTGTCCCCAATGTTACAGCCAAAACTGAGCCCTGCCAGGCACGTGGTAACGGCCATCATGTGCCTTAGGCCGGGGTCACACTAAACGTATGGAAAATCGATCCGAGTCTCCCTGCAGAGAGTCGCACAAGTGTTCTCCGTATGGTCATTCGTGTGTGATGCGTTTACAATGCGATTTTCTCGCCCCTATGTATCCGTATGACATGCGTATGACTTTACATTTCTCACTACTTTTCCCCATTGAATTTAATGGCTCAATGGGCTGAAATTAGGAAAATGCTTGCGTATTTCTCGCAAATCACACTGATGGTCCGTGTCATGTCCGATTTGTTTCTCACACCCATAGACTTGCATTGGCGAGTCTTGGACGATATACGTGTACAATCTTAGCAAGCTGCGATTTCACTTGCACGCAGAATACGCCCGAGAAAAAATACGGTGATGTGAGCTGCCCCATAAATTAACACTGGGCCGAGTGCTATGCAATGTTTTCTCACATAGCACTCGTCCGTGTTCTACGCTAGTGTGACCCCGGCCTTAGAAATATCATGGATGCTGGCCTTCTATACGTCTGTTGTCAGGGTGAATGACTGCTGCTACTTGTAGTTCACCTAGAGCCAATGTGCAGACTCTATGGAGGGCGCTGCCAGCCATCAGCAATTACTTACAAGCCATCTGACCTGTGCACCGAGCACTGTACGGCATGCGCCAACCATACTCGATACAGTGGGGGTTTCACCAGGTGGCTTCCTTTGGAGCAGTATCACAGCCTGTGCCGCTCATCATGTCCTTAAAGAGGGCTGCAGGTTGGGGCGCTGTGTTAGCGGGGTGTTATAACTGGCTGTATGTGCAGTCTCCGGCCTTGCCACCTCTGGACAGGCTGGATGTCCGGCTGCCGTCCAGCCCTGCATGGTTCATGTGTCGGATTGCTGCATGCTACTAGTTTGAGATTTGGCTTGGAGGACTTGCTGGGGCGTCTGGGGGAGACGGGCCGCGCTGCTCACTTCTCTGTTTGTGCTGGCTTGCAGGTCCGACAACCACCTGTCAGGAAGACTCCTGTGCAAACCAGGGCGTGTGCATGCAACAATGGGAGGGCTTCACCTGCGACTGCTCCATGACGTCCTACTCGGGGCCCCAGTGCAATGACCGTGAGTACAGACAATGCTGCAGCCTGACACCCGCCGCAGTCACGTACCAGCTGCTGCAATTATCCACAAGCATATGCAATCATGGCCGATCGGTGTCTCATCCTGGAGCCGTGCAGATGCCCTATCCTGACACCAGGAAATCAGTACAAAGTAAAGGTTGTCAGGTGGTGGTAGAGGCCGGTGATTGCGGAGAACCGATCCTGCCCTCATACCTCACAGACACGAAGATACGCCCAACACGTAGGCAAAATCTCTGAATACACAGACGGTACCATAACTCCCAGCAGAGCATTCACCACCAAATGATGGAAACTTGGGAATGCAGTCATAAACCTTCTACTGATGTAATTACACTGCTCGACTGTACTGAATGCAGGTATTACCGCCATCGTTGTAGGATGGACCGACGCTGGATGGTGGTGGTGGGGTCTAGAGAAAATAGACCGTGTTATAGACGGCCTGAACCGGTGGTCTAGAGGTAATATCCCATGTTATAGGGGGCCTGAACCAGTGGTCTAGAGGTTATAGCTGGTGTTTCAGGGGGCCTGAACCAGTGGTCTAGAGGTAATAACCCGTGTTACAGGGGGCCTGAACCAGTGGTCTAGAGGTAATAACCCGTGTTATAGGGGGCCTGAACCAGTGGTCTAGAGGGAATAGCCCGTGTTATAGGGGGCCTGAACCAGTGGTCTAGAGGTAATAACCCGTGTTATAGGGGGCCTGAACCAGTGGTCTAGAGGTAATAACCCGTGTTATAGGGGGCCTGAACCAGTGGTCTAGAGGTAATAACCTGTGTTATAGGGGGCCTGAACCGGTGGTCTGGAGGTAATAACCCGAGTTATAGGGGGCCTGAACCGGTGGTCTGGAGGTAATAGCTCGTGTTATAGGGGGCCTGAACCGGTGGTCTAGAAGAAATAGCTCATGTTATAGGGCCTGAACCGGTGGTCTAGAGGTAATATCTCATGTTATGGGTGCCTGAACCGGTGGTCTAGAGGTAATGGCTCGTGTTATAAGGGGCCTGAACGAGTGGTCTAGAGGTATTAACCCGTGTTATAGGGGGCCTGAACCGGTGGTCTAGAGGTAATAACCAGTGTTATAGGGGGCCTGAACCGGTGGTCTAGAGGTAATAACCCGTGTTATAGGAGGGCTGAACCGGTGGTCTAGAAGAAATAGCTTGTGTTATAGGGCCTGAACCAGTGGTCTAGAGGTAATATCCCATGTTATAGGTGCCTGAACCGGTGGTCTAGAGGTAATAGCCCACGTTATAGGGTGTCTGAACCTGTGGTCTAGAGATAATAACCCGTGTTATAGGGGGACTGAATCGGTGGTCTAGAGGTAACATAGTAACATAGTATTTAAGGTTGAAGGAAGACTTTAAGTCCGTCAAGTTCAACCCATAGCCCAACCTAACATGTCCTAACATGTTGATCCAGAGGAAGGCAAAAAAAAACCATGAGGCAAAGAGTAAGCTCCACATTGGGGAAAAAAAATTCCTTCCCGACTCCACATAGGGCAATCAGACTAGTTCCCTGGATCAACGTTCTATCAAGGAATCTAGTGTATATAACCTGTAACATTATACTTTTCAAGAAAGGCATCCAGTCCCCTCTTAAATTTTAGTAGTGAATCACTCATTACAACATCATACAGCAGAGAGTTCCATAGTATCACTGCTCTTACAGTAAAGAATCTGCGTCTGTTATTATGCTTAAACCTTCTTTCCTCCAGACG
Organism: Ranitomeya variabilis; assembly: GCF_051348905.1. Lineage (NCBI taxonomy): Eukaryota > Metazoa > Chordata > Amphibia > Anura > Dendrobatidae > Ranitomeya > Ranitomeya variabilis. Next base: position 714,828,250 of record NC_135232.1, on the reverse strand, counting down.
TAGAGGATGCTCCCTTGACCCTGTCTCAGGTCTAAGAGTAAAAAGATCATCAGAAAGGTCTTATTACAATGTATAAATATATGAGGGGACAGTACAAAGATCACCCCTAAGCCTTCGTTTTTCCAAACTAAATAACCCCAAGTGTAATAACCTATCTTGGTATTGCACACTCCCCAGCACTCTAATAACCTTGGTCGCTCTTCTCTGCACCCACGTTATAGTGTGTCTTAACCTGTGGTCTAGAGGTAATAGCCCGTGTTATATTGGGCCTGAACCAGTTGTCTAGAGGTAATGACTCACGTTGTAGGAGGCCTGAACGGGTGGTCTAGAGGTAACATCCCATGTCATATGATGCCTGAACCGATAAGCGTTGTCACGTGCAGCCATCGTTACCCTGCAGGTAAGAGGTAAGAACGTTGTATCTGTCGCATTTATGTCTGTGCTCTGCACCCAGCACCATCATGGCCTCCTGTGAAGCAGCCTAGGCCTTCATCAGGGCTCGGGGGCCTAGAAGTGAGTCCTGAGGGACATGGCGGGAAGGTATCCAGGAATCCAGAGGTCGTCTGCGGTCGTAATCATTCTCTAGTCAGAGGGACGTTAATTATTTATAATTTCTAATTAAAAGCACTGCAGAAAACAAGTCGTCTCTGGCTGAGCCGGTGTACCACTCTCCCTGTGACCTCTGCTCTGCCCCACCGTCTACCTCCACAAGGTGCATTTTCCCAAATCCGGCCGCTGTTGTACACATTCACCCCCATAAATGGTGCTTCTGCTAACCCCTCCGAGACCCCTCTACCTAGAAATCAACACAGGCTCTGACAGCATCACACAAAATACAATGTGGCCTGTCACAACGCCTACTGTCCCCCGCGTCTGGCTACCAATCCATCAATCAAGTCACGGCAGCCCACTCAGTGTACTACCGGACCACTATCATGGCTGCCCAGGCCCAGCACCAGCCACTATCATGGCTGCCCAGGCCCAGCACATCCTGTCTGGTCCTCCCACGTGTGAGTCCACTCTCCAGGTCTATGTCCAGCCCCTCACCTCACAACAGCAGGATCACTAACATTAACATGCCTATAAGGAGCGGTCACTGAGGTGGGATGATTCTATGGAGAGGGGGCTGAATGTTTTTAGTCACCTCCACAGTGACAGCCGCTGGTGGGTGGCTGTTCACCAGGTCCTTGGCTTGTTTCATCATCGCAGTCCCAGAAGTTGAGGGATGACACCTGCAGATGTAGAGCCAATCTTTGGGGGATGGAGCAGGCAGGGGGCAAGAGGAAATGGAAAGCATGGAGGTCTACCAAGGTCTCAACAGGCAGGAACCTCTGTTTCGTCTGCAGCTTTTCTGCCTCTGGGCACTGAAAGCTGGGATGTCCACAAGAGCTGTCACTCTGATGTCTGCACTGTACAGCGCCCCTGTGTGGTAAGTGTATAGCTGTGATCTCCTGTCGCAGTACAGTCATGTCCCCACAGGGTGGCGGCAAGTCTCCATTAGCTCTTTCCTTGATTCTGTAGCAGAAACATGTCTGATAATGAGGTTTACCTGTTATATATGGAGCACTGACTTATTCTGCAGCACTGTACAAATGTGTGCTCATCTATCAGTCATCACTGGATTAATGAAGTGATACATACGTTCGCAAAGTCAACATTCGTACATGCCGCACTTCTCCTTGATCCAGCCGTAATGTACTAACATCAAGGTCAGCAACAGCTACATTATCTTATCTGATCCTGCAGTAGTCAAGATGTGAGACAAGAACCCGAAAATAAATATTTTTCAGTAATCGCAATACTGACCAATAATAGTCACTGCTCACAGCTGTTTGCTTAGCCTTTACTTGCTAGTTTACAAATACAAATACATACTGACGAAGGGGAGTGGAGAGGCCCCTATACCTGTGTGGATTACGGTTGCCTCCCACCGCCAAACTTCATCATAATGAAAAAAAACACTTCCCAGAATGCATGTAAACAAATAACAACTATTAAAAATGTTAAAAAACAGAACAACACAAAACACACCTGTCTATATAAGACCTCACAGCTCACAGTGCATGTCAGACCAAATGAGAATCATGAAGTCAAAGGAACTGGCCAAGGAGCTCAGAGACAGAATTGTGGCAAGGCACAGATCTGGCCAAGGTTACAACAGAATTTCTGCAGTACTCAAGGTTCCTAAGGGCACAGTGGCCTCCATAATCCTTAAATGGAAGAAGTGAGCAATCATGGGAGAAGAGCCTTGGTGAGAGAGGTAGAGAAAACCCCAAGATCACTGTGGCTGAGCTCCAGAGATGCAGTAGGGAGATGGGAGAAAGTTCCACAAAGTTAACTGCAGCCCTCCACCAGCCGGGCCTTTATGGCAGAGTGGCCTGACGGAAGCCTCTCCTCAGTACAAGACATATGAAAGCCCGCATAGAGTTTGCTAAAAACACATGAAGGACTCCCAGACTATGAGAAATAAGATTCTCTGGTCTGATGAGATGAAGATAGACCTTTTTGGTGATAATTCTAAGCGGTGGTGGCAGCATCATGCTATGGGGGTGTTTTTCAGCTGCAGGGACAGGACGACTGGTTGTCATTGAAGGAAACATGAATGCGGCCAAGTACAGAGATATCCTGGAAGAAAACCTCTTCCAGACTGCTCTGGACCTCAGACTTGACCGAAGATTCACCTTCCAACAAGACAATGATCCTAAGCACACATCTAAAATAACAAAGGAGTGGCTTCAGAACAATGCTGTGACCATTCTTGACTGGCCCAGCCAGAGCCCTGACCTAAACCAAATTGAGCATCTCTGGAGAGACCTGAAAATGGCTGTCCACCAATGTTCACCATCCAACCTGACGGAACTGTAGAGGTCTGCATCTGCAAGGAAGAATGGCAGAGGATACCCAAATCCAGGTGTGAATACTTGTTGCATCATTCCCAACACTCATAGCTGTACTAGCTCAAAAGGGTGCTTCTACTCAATACTGAGCAAAGGGTCTGAATACTTATGACCATGTGATATTTCAGTTTTTCTTTAATACATTTGCAAAAATGTCTACATTTCTGTTTTTTTTTCCAGTCAAGATGGGGTGCAGAGTGTACATTAATGAGAAAACAAATTAAGGCTATGTTCACACGCTGCGGGTTTTGCTGCGGACCCGCAGCTGTTTTGCAGCTGCGGGTCCGCATCCTTTTTCCATGTAGGTTACAGTACAATGTAACCTAATGGAAAACAAAACCCGCTGTGCCGACGATCCTTTTTTTTCTGTGGAAAATCCGCGCGGATTTTCTGCAGAAAAAAAGAAGGACCATGTCACTTCTTCGTGCAGAATCGCAGCGATTCTGCACCCATAGAAATGCATTGAACCGCTAACTTCCCGCATGGGGCTGTGCCCACGTTGCGGGAAGTTAAGCGGATAATGTGCGGGTGGTACCCGGGGTGGAGGAGAGGAGACTCTCCTCCAGGCCCTGGGAACCATATTTGGGTGTAAAAAAAAAGAATTAAAATAAAAAATGATGCTATACTCACCTCTCTGCGCTGCCCGCGGCCGTCCGGTCTCAGTTGCTGTGCCGAACAGGACCTGTGGTGACGTCGCGGTCACATGACCGTGATGACGCCGCGGTCACATGACTGTGACGTCACGAAGGTCCTTGTCGGCACAGCCGCTTGCAGCGCCGGGGAGATCGCGACGTCAGAGGGTGAGTATAGCCAATTTTTATTATTTTTTACATTACTATTGATGCTGCATATTGCTGCATATGCAGCATCAATAGTACAGCAGTAATCCCGCAGCGGAAACCGCGGAACAAACCGCGATAAATCTGCAGGGATAACCGCAGCGGTTTTGCCCTGCAGATTTTCAATTCCGCTGCGGGATTAACCCGCAGAGGAACCCGCAGCGTGTGAACGTGGCCTAACTTTTTTGAATTTGCCAAATGGCTGCAATGAAACAAAGAGTGAAAAATTTGGGGTCTGAATACTTTCCGTATCCACTGTACACATATACGGATACTACAGTACTAATACAGTAATATCGCAACAATATCATACAGTAAAAACCCACAATTAACTGCCCGAATTACCCAAATCACACATGCAATATTGGCCCTCCCATCTTTAGCTCACTATCCCTAAGGTGTAGTAAGTGAGGTTACATATACAGATACTCAGCCATGTGGTCCTCATGGTTCCCGGCAGCAAGAGAGAGAGACAAAGTCACATGTCTTGTCTATTTCATGTCTTGTCTATTTATGTCCAGCCCCACTCACCCCCTCAATCCTGAATGAAATCTGTTCTACTGGCACATGGCTGGACCTTTCTTTGTCTTAAGGCAGTTGAGACACATACATCAAATCCATGGCTCTAAACATATTTTTGGGACACTAGTGAGGGCATTTATGTGGAATACATGTGGGTGGGAATACATATATATTATTATTATTTATTATTATAGCGCCATTTATTCCATGGCGCTTTACATGTGATTATACACATACATACAGTACAGACCAAAAGTTTGGACACACCTCATTTAAAGATTTTTCTGTATTTTCATGACTATGAAAATTGTACATTCAAACTGAAGGCATCAAAACTATGAATTAACACATGTGGAATTATATACTTAACAAAAACTGTGAAACAACTGAAATTATGTCTTATATTCTAGGTTCTTCAAAGTAGCCACCTTTTGCTTTAATGACTGCTTTGCACACTCTTGGCATTCTCTTGATGAGCTTCAAGAGGTAGTCAACGGAAATGGTCTTACAAAAATCTTGAAGGAGTTCCCAGAGATGCTTAGCACTTGTTGGCCCTTTTGCCGTCACTCTGCGGTCCAGCTCACCCCAAACCATCTCGATTGGGTTCAGGTCTGGTGACTGTGGAGGCCAGGTCATCTGGCGTAGCACCCCATCACTCTCCTTCTTGGTCAAATAGCCAGCCCTTACATAGCCTGGAGGTGTGTTTGGGGTCATTGTCCTGTTGAAAAATAAATGATGGTCCAACTAAACGCAAACCGGATGGAATAGCATGCCGCTGCAAGATGCTGTGGTAGCCATGCTGGTTCAGTATGCCTTCAATTTTGAATAAATCCCCAACAGTGTCACCAGCAAAGCACCCCCACACCATCACACCTCCTCCTCCATGCTTCACGGTGGGAACCAGGCAGACATTTTCTGCGTCACACAAGACACGGTGGTTGGAACCAAATATCTCAAATTTGGACTCATCAGACCAAAGCACAGATTTCCACTGGTCTAATGTTCATTCCTTGTGTTCTTTAGCCAAAACAAGTCTCTTCTGCTTGTTGTCTGTCCTTAGTAGTGGTTTCCTAGCAGCTATTTTACCATGAAGGCCTGCTGCACAAAGTCTCCTCTTAACAGTTGTTTAATAAAACACAGAAGTGACACCCCAGTTCTATAAAGGAATTTTTTTGTAACCATAAAAAATATTTAAAATATATAAAAATATAACAGTTGTTGTAGAGATGTGTCTGCTGTTAGAACTCTGTGTGGCATTGACCTGGTCTCTAATCGGAGCTGCTGTTAACCTGCGATTTCTGAGGCTGGTGACTCGGATAAACTTATCCTCAGAAGCAGAGGTGACTCTTGGTCTTCCTTTCCTAGGGCGGTCCTCATGTGAGCCAGTTTATTTGTAGCGCTTGATGGTTTTTGCCACTGCACTTGGGGACACTTTCAAAGTTTTCCCAATTTTTCGGACTGACTGACCTTCATTTCTTAAAGTAATGATGGCTACTCATTTTTCTTTACTTAGCTGCTTTTTTCTTGCCATAATACAAATTCTAACAGTCTATTCAGTAGGACTGTCAGCTGTGTATCCACCAGACTTCTGCACAACACAACTGATGGTCCCAACCCCATTTATAAGGCAAGAAATCCCACTTATTAAACCTGACAGGGCACACCTGTGAAGTGAAAACCATTCCCGGTGACTACCTCTTGAAGCTCATCAAGAGAATGCCAAGAGTGTGCAAAGCAGTCATGAAAGCAAAAGGTGGCTACTTTGAAGAACCTATAATATAAGACATAATTTCAGTTGTTTCACACTTTTTTGTTAAGCATATAATTCTACATGTGTTAATTCATAGTTTTGATGCCTTCAATGTGAATTTACAATTTTCATAGTCATAAAAATACAGAAAAATCTTTAACCCCTTCCCGACCTTTGAGGCATACGCTGCGTCATGAAAGTCGGTGCCAATCCGACCTGTGACGCACCGTATGCGTCATGGAGGGATCGCGTCCCTGCAGATCGGGTGAAAGGGTTAACTCCAATTTCACCCGATCTGCAGGGACAGGGGGAGTTGTACTTTAGCCCGGGGGGGTGGCTTTGCCCCCACGTGTCTACGATCGCTCTGATTGGCTGTTGAAAGTGCAACAGCCAATCAGAGCAATTTGCAATATTTCACCTATGAAAATGGTGAAATATTGCAATCCAGCCATGGCCGATGCTGCAATATCATCGGCCATGGCTGGAAATCCTGATCTGCCCCCCCCCCACTGCCACCGATCTGCTCCCCGGTCCTCCGTTCAGTCCGGTACTCCCCTGCGTCCGCCTGTCCGCTCCCCCGTCCTAGTGTCTGCTCCCCCCTGTGCTCCAATCCACCCCCCTGTGCTCCGATTCACCCCCCCACCACCCCTTCATACTTACCGATCCTCCCGGAGTCGGTCCATCTTCTCCCTGGGCGCCGCCATCTTCCAAAATGGCGGGCGCATGCGCAGTGCGCCCGCCGAATCTGCCGGCCGGCAGATTCGTTCAATGTACATTTTGATCACTGATATAACCCATCACAGTGATCAAAATAAAAAAAATAGTAAATGAACCCCCCCCTTTATCACCCCCATAGGTAGGGACAATAATAAAATAAAGAAAATATATATTTTTTTTTTCCACTAGGGTTAGGGTTAAGGGGTAGGGTTAGGGGTAGGATTAGGGTTAGGGGTAGGGTTAGGGGTAGGGTTAGGGCTAGGGTAAGGCTATGTGCACACGTATTCTGGTACTCTGCGGATTTTTCCGCAGCGGATTTGATAAATCCACAGTGCAAAACCGCTGCGGATTTACCACGGTTTTTCTGCGGTTTTTCTGCAGATTTCACTGCGGTTTTACAACTGCGTTTTCTATTGGAACAGTTGCGGAATCTGCAGAAAGAAGTGACATGCTGCGGAATGTAAACCGCTGCGTTTCCACGCAGTTTTTTCCGCAGCATGTGCACAGCGTTTTTTGTTTCCCATAGCTTTACATTCAACTGTAAACTCATGGGAAACTGCTGCGGACCCGCAGCTGCGGAAACGCTGCTGCGGACCCGCAGCTGCGGAAACGCTGCTGCGGACCCGCAGCTGCGGAAACGCTGCTGCGGAAACACTGCTGCGGACCCGCAGCTGCGGAAATGCTGCTGCGGATCCGCAGCGTTTTCCGCAGCGTGTGCACATACCCTTAGAATTAGGCTATGTGCACAAGGTGCGGATTTGGCTGCGGATCCGCAGCGGATTGGCCACTGCAGATTCGTAGCAGTGTTCCATCAGGTTTACAGTACCATGTAAACCTATGGAAAACCAAATCCGCTGTGCCCATGGTGCGGAAAATACCACGCAGAAATGCTGCGTTGTATTTTCCGCAGCATGTCAATTCTTTGTGTGGATTCCGCAGCGTTTTACACCTGTTCCTCAATAGCAATCCGCAGGTGTAATCCGCACAAAAAACACTGGAAATCTGCGGTAAATCTGCATGTAAAACGCAGTGCCTTTTACCTGCGGATTTTTCAAAAATGGTGCGAAAAAAATCTCACACGAATCCGCAACGTGGGCACATAGCCTTAGGGTTAGGGTTGGAATTAGAGTTAGGGTTGGAATTAGGGCCGGGGTAGGAAATAGGGTTAAGATTAGGCTTGTGGTTAGGGATATGGTTAGGGTTAGGGGTGTGTTGGGGTTAGGGTTGTGGTTAGGGTTAGGATTAGCGTTAGGGTTGGGATTAGGGTTAGGGGTGTGTTGGGGTTAGGGTTGTGGTTAGGGGTGTGTTGGGGTTAGGGTTGTGATTAGGGTTATGGCTAGAGTTGGCATTAGGGTTAGGGGTGTGTTGGGGTTAGAATTGAGGGGTTTCCACTGTTTAGGCACATCAGGGGTCTCCAAACGCAACATGGCGCCACCATTGATTCCAGCCAATCTTGCGTTCAAAAAGTCAAATGGTGCTCCCTCCCTTCCGGGCCCTGACGTGCGCCCAAACAGTGGTTTACCCCCACATATGTCGTACCAGCATACTCAGGACAAACTTGGCAACAACTATTGGGGTCCAATTTCTCCTGTTACCCTTGTAAAAATAAAAAATTGCGGGCTAAAAAATCATTTTTGAGGAAAGAAAAATGATTTTTTATTTTCACAGCTCTGCGTTGTAAACTTCTGTGAAGCACTTGGGGGTTCAAAGTGCTCACCACATATCTAGATAAGTTCCATGAGGGGTCTAGTTTCCAAAATGGGGTCACTTGTGGGGGGTTTCTACTGTTTAGGCACATCAGGGGCTCTGCAAATGTAACATGATGCCCGCAGGCCATTCCATCAAAGTCTGCAATACAAAGCGTCACTACTTCCCTTCCGAGCCCCGGCATGTGCCCAAACAGTGGCTTTCCCCCACATATTGGGTATCAGCGTACTCAGGAGAAACAGGACAACAACTTTTGGGGTCCAATTTCTCCTGTTACCCTTGGGAAAATTTAAAATTGTGGGCTAAAAAATCATTTTTGAGAAAAGAAAAATTATTTTTTATTTTCATGGCTCTGCGTTATAAACTTCTGTGAAGCACTTGGGGGTTCAAAGTGCTCAACACATATCTAGATAAGTTCCTTGGGGGGTCTAGTTTCCAAAATGGGGTCACTTGTGGGGGGTTTCTACTGTTTAGGCACATCAGGGGCTCTGCAAACGTAACATGATGCCCGCAGGCCATTCCATCAAAGTCTGCAATACAAAGCGTCACTACTTCCCTTCCGAGCCCCGGCATGTGCCCAAACAGTGTTTTCCCCCCACATATGGGGTATCAGCGTACTCAGGAGAAACAGGACAACAACTTTTGGGGTCCAATTTCTCCTGTTACCCTTGGGAAAATAAAAAATTGTGGGCTAAAAAATCATTTTTGAGAAAAGAAAAATTATTTTTTATTTTCATGGCTCTGCGTTATAAACTTCTGTGAAGCACTTGGGGGTTCAAAGTGCTCACCACATATCTAGATAAGTTCCTTGGGGGGTCTAGTTTCCAAAATGGGGTCACTTGTGGGGGGTTTCTACTGTTTAGGCACATCAGGGGCTCTGCAAACGTAACATGATGCCCGCAGGCCATTCCATCAAAGTCTGCAATACAAAGCGTCACTACTTCCCTTCCGAGCCCCGGCATGTGCCCAAACAGAGGTTTTCCCCCACATATGGGGTATCAGCGTACTCAGGAGAAACTGGACAACAACTTTTACGGTCAAATTTCTCCTGTTACGCTTGGGAAAATAAAAAATTGAGGGCTAAAAAATCATTTTTGAGGAAAGAAAAATTATTTTTTATTTTCACGGCTCTGCGGTATAAACTTCGGTAAAGCACCTGGGGGTTTAAAGTGCTCACTATGCATCTAGATAAGTTCCTTGGGGGGTCTAGTTTCTAAAATGGGGTCAATTGTAGGGGAGCTCCAATATTTAGGCAAACAGGGGCTCTCCAAACGCGACATGGTGTCCGCTAACAATTGGAGCTAATTTTCTATTCAAAAAGTCAAATGGCGCGCCTTCCCTTCCGAGCCTTGCCGTGCACCCATACAATGGTTTACCCCCACATATGAGGTATCGGCGTACTCAGGAGAAATTGCCCAACAAATTTTAGGATCCATTTTCTCCTGTTGCCCATGTGAAAATGAAAAAATTGAGGTTAAAAAAAATTTTGTGTGAAAAAAAAGTACTTTTTCATTTTTACAGATCCATTTGTGAAGCACCTGGGGGTTTAAAGTGCTCACTATGCCTCTAGATAAGTTCCTTGTTGGGTCTAGTTTCCAAAATGGGCTCACTTGTGGGGGAGCTCCAATGTTTAGGCACACAGGGGCTTTCCAAACGTGACATGGTGTCCGCTAACGATGGAGATAATTTTTCATTCAAAAATTCAAATGGTGCTCCTTCCTTTCCGAGCCTTACCATGTGCCCAAACAGTGGTTTACCCCCACATGTGAGGTATAGGTGTACTCAGGAGAAATTGCCCAACAAATTTTAGGATCCATTTTATCCTGTTGCCCATGTGAAAATGAAAAAATTGAGGCTAAAATAATTTTTTTGTGAAAAAAAAGTACTTTTTCATTTTTACAGATCCATTTGTGAAGCACCTGGGGGTTTAAAGTGCTCACTATGCCTCTAGATAAGTTCCTTGTGGGGTCTAGTTTCCAAAATGGGGTCACTTGTTGGGGAGCTCCAATGTTTAGGCACACGGGGGCTCTCCAAACGCAACATGGTGTCCGCTAAAGATTGGAGCCAATTTTTCCTTCAAAAAGTCAAATGGCGCTCCTTCCCTTCCGAGCCCTGCCGTGAGCCCAAACAGTGGTTTACCCCCACATATGAGGTATCAGCGTACTCAGGACAAATTGGACAACAACCTTCGTGGTCCAGTTTCTCCTTTTACCCTTGGGAAAATAAAAAAATTGTTTCTAAAAGATCATTTTTGTGACTAAAAATGTAAATGTTCATTTTTTCCTTCCATGTTGCTTCTGCTGCTGTGAAGCACCTGAAGGGTTAATAAACTTCTTGAGGCCGGTTTCACACGTCAGTGGCTCCGGTACGTGAGGTGACAGTTTCCTCACGTACCGGAGACACTGACACACGTAGACCCATAAAAATCAATGCATCTGTTCAGATGTCATTGATTTTTTGCGGACCGTGTCTCCGTGTGCCAAACACGGAGACATGTCAGTGTTCGTGGGAGCGCACGTATTACACGGACCCATTAAAGTCAATAGGTCCGTGTAAAACACGGACCACACACGGACCTTCTCCGTCTGGGGTCCGTGTGCGTGCAGGAGACAGCGCTACAGTAAGCGCTGTCCCCCCCACATGGTGCTGAAGCCGCGATTCATATGTTCCCTGCAGCAGCGTTTGCTGCAGAGAAAATATGAATAATAGTGTTTAAAAGAAAGATCTATCTGTCCGCCGCCCTCCCACCCCCTGTGCGCCCCCCCCCGCTGTTCAGAAAATACTCACCCGCTCCCACGTTGGCTGTCACTCCTTCCTCTCTGCCCCGCGCCTCCTACTGTATGCGGTCACGTGGAGCCGCTCATTTACAATCATGAATAGTCGGCTCTGCCCCTATGGGAGGTGGAGCCACATATTCATGACTGTAAATGATCGGCCCCACGTGACCGCATACACTAGAAGCCGCGGCCAGACCAGGAAGCAGCGAGGGAGGCGGGTAAGTATTTTCTGAACAGCGGGGGGGTGCACAGGGGGTGGGGGGGCGGCGGACACATAGATCTTTATTTTAAACACTATTATTCATATTTTCTCTGCAGCAAACGCTGCTGCAGGGAACATATGAATCGCGGCTTCAGCACGATGCTGGGTACCACACGCGTGGGTACCACACGCTCCGTGTGGTACCCACTCGCCATACGGGCGGCACATGTGTGCCGCACGTATGGCCTACGTGAGTTCCCAGGCACACGGACACGGATAACTCCGGTACCGATTTATTCCGGTACCGGAATTATCTGGACGTGTGGGACAGCCCTGAATGTGGTTTTGAGCACCTTGAGGGGTGCAGTTTTTAGAATGGTGTCACTTTTGGGTATTTTCAGCCATATAGAACCCTCAAACTGACTTCAAATGTGAGGTGGTCCCTAAAAAAAATGGTTTTGTAAATTTTGTTGTAAAAATGAGAAATCACTGGTCAAATTTTAACCCTTATAACTTCCTAGCAAAAAAAAAAATTGTTTCCAAAATTGTGCTGATGTAAAGTAGACATGTGGGAAATGTTATTTATTAACTATCTTGTGTCACATAACTCTCTGGTTTAACAGGTTAAAAATTAAAAATGTGAAAATTGCGAAATTTTCAAAATTTTCGCCAAATTTCCATTTTTTTCACAAATAAACTCAGAAATTATCAACCTAAATTTACCACTAACATGAAGCCCAATATGTCACGAAAAAACAATCTCAGAACCGCTAGGATCTGTTGAAGCGTTCCTGAGTTATTACCTCATAAAGGGACACTGGTCAGAATTGCAAAAAACGGCCAGGTCATTAAGGTCAAAATAGGCTGGGTCATGAAGGGGTTAAATGAGAAGGTGTGTCCAAACTTTTGGTCTGTACTGTATATATTGTAGGGATCTGTACTCACTCGGCTGCAGTTGAGGTAGGCACAGGAAGCAATATCGCTGAAATGTCTAAGCAAGTTTATCAAAACGGCATAAACTGCTCTGGATAGAAAAGCAAATGATCAACCTTTTCTAGCAAACAGGAAAAATAAACAGTTCATATAGTACTGTGGGTCCGCAGCTCAGGTCAATGTCTTTAGCACAAAAGACACAATGGAGATCTCCACACCTCCAGCAACAGACACTGAATGAGGCAATTGGCCTCCATTTTATTAGCAAAACCACACCCCTGGGGTTGGGATATGTGAGCGGTCATTCCCACCCATCTCTTATGACCGCTCATAATATGTAATGGGCAAATTACTCTCAGTACTATATATGCTGGAGCATACTTCCGAGCTCACATCACCACAGCTAATAGCCGCGATGACCCATATCTCCCCTCCAGGACTCGTCCAGCGACCATCTTACTATATATACACTACTGTTCAAAAGTTTAGGGTCACCCAGACAATTTTGTGTTTTCCATGAAAACTCATACTTTTATTAATCAAATGAGTTGCCAAATGAATTGAAAATCTAGTCCAGACAATGACAAGGTTCGAAAAAAAGATTTTTTATTTGAAATAATAATTTTCTCCTTCAAACTTTGCTTTCGTCAAAGAATGCTATTACAGCATTGCAGACCTTTGGCATTCTAGCAGTTAATTTGCCGAGGTAATCTGGAGAAATTTCACCCCATGCTTCCAGAAGCCCCTCCCACAAGTTGGTTTGGCTTGATGGGCACATGGGGGGTGTACCATGCGGTCAAGCTGCTCCCACAACAGCTCAATGGTGTTGAGATCTGGTGACTGCGCTGGCCACTCCATTACAGATAGAATACCAGCTGCCTGCTTCTTCCCTAAATAGCTATTGCATAATTTGGAGGTGTGCTTTGGGTCATTGTCCTGTTGTAGGATGAAATTGGCTCCAATCAAGCGCTGTCCACAGGGTATGGCATGGCGTTACAAAATGGAGTGATAGCCTTCCTTATTCAAAATCCCTTTTACCTTGTACAAATCTCCCACTTTACCAGCACCAAAGCAACCCCAGACCATCACATTATCTCCACCATGCTTGACAGATGGCGTCAGGTACTCTTCCAGCATCTTTTCAGTTGTTCTGCGCCATACCACTTTTTTCCAATCTTCCTCTGTCCAATGTCTGTGTTTCTTTTGCCCATATTAATCTTTTCCTTTTATTAGCCAATCTCAGATATGGCTTTTTCTTTGCCACTCTGCCCTGAAGGCCAGCATCCCGGAGTCGCCTCTTCACTGTAGATGTTGACACTGGCGTTTTGCGTGTACTGTTTAATTAAGTTGCCAGTTGAGGACCTGTGAGGCTTCAATTTCTCAAACTACAGACTCTAATGCACTTGTCTTGTTGCTCAGTTGTGCAGCGGGGCCTCCCACTTTTTCTACTCTGGTTAAAGCCTGTTTGTGCTCTCCTCTGAAGGGAGTAGTATACACCGTTGTAGGAAATCTTCAGTTTCTTGGCAATTTCTCACATGGAATAGCCTTCATTTCTAAGAACAAGAATTGACTGTCGAGTTTCACATGAAAGTTCTTTTTTTCTGGCCATTTTGAGAGTTTAATGGAACCAACAAATGTACTGCTCCAGATTCTCAACTAGCTCAAAGGAAGGTCAGTTTTATAGCTTCTCTAATCAGCCAAACTGTTTTCAGCTGTGCTAACATACTTGCACAAGGGTTTTCAAGAGTATTCTAACCATCCATTAGCCTTCTTACACAGTTATCAAACACAAAGTGCCATAAGAACACTGAAGTGGTGGTTGTTGGAAATGGGCCTCTATACACCTATGAAGATATTGCATTACAAACCAGACGTTTGCAGCTAAAATAGTCATTTACCACATTAACAATGTATAGAATGTATTTCTGAATCATTTAAGGTTAGCTTCATTGGAAAAAAACAGTGCTTTTCTTTCAAAAATAAGGAAATTTCTAAGTAACTCATATCAGCACCTCTTATAATGCTCCAGTACTGATATAATCTCCAGACATTACACCATATGTAACTGGTATCAGCACCTGTTATAAACACTCCAGTACTCATACAGTATAACCTCCAGACATTACAACATACAGTGGGGCAAAAAAGTATTTAGTCAGTCAGCAATAGTGCAAGTTCCACCACTTAAAAAGATGAGAGGCGTCTGTAATTTACATCACAGGTAGACCTCAACTATGGGAGACAAACTGAGAAACAAAAATCCAGAAGATCACATTGTCTGTTTTTTTAACATTTTATTTGCATGTTATGGTGGAAAATAAGTAATAAGGGATTTTTGCTCACCATTCTTGTGATCATTCTGACCCCACGGGGTGGGATTTTGCGTGGAGCCCCAGATCGAGGGAGATTATCAGTGGTCTTGAATGTCTTCCATTTTCTAATTATTGCTCCCACTGTTGATTTCTTCACTCCAAGCTGGTTGGCTATTGCTGATTCAGTCTTCCCAGCCTGGTGCAGGGCTACAATTTTGTTTCTAGTGTCCTTTGACAGCTCTTTGGTCTTCACCATAGTGGAGTTTGGAGTCAGACTGTTTGAGGGTGTGCACAGGTGTCTTTTTATACTGATAACAAGTTTAAACAGGTGCCATTACTACAGGTAATGAGTGGAGGAAAGAGGAGACTCTTAAAGAAGAAGTTACAGGTCTGTGAGAGCCAGAAATCTTGATTGTTTGTTTCTGACCAAATACTTATTTTCCACCATAATATGCAAATAAAATGATAAAAAAACAGACAATGTGATTTTCTGGATTTTTTTTCCTCAGTTTGTCTCCCATAGTTGAGGTCTACCTATGATGTAAATTACAGACGCCTCTCATCTTTTTAAGTGGTGGAACTTGCACTATTGCTGACTGACTAAATACTTTTTTGCCCCACTGTATGTGACGGATATCAGCCCCTCTTATAATGGTCCAGTACTGATATAACCTCCGGACATTGCACCATATGGGACTTATATCAGCCCCCTCTTATAATGCTCTAGCACTGATATAACCTCCAGACCAGACATTACACCATATGTGACTGATATCAGCCCCTCTTATAATGCTGCAGTACTGATATAACCTCCAGACATTACACCATATGTGACTGATATCAGCCCCTCTTATAATGCTCCAGTACTGATATAACCCCCAGACATTACACCATATGTGACTGATATCAGCCCCTCTTATAATGCTCCAGCACTAATATAACCTCCAGACATTACATCATATGTGACTGATATCAGCCCCTCTTATAACGCTCCAGTACTGATATAACCTCCAGACATTACACCATATGTGACTGATATCAGCCCCTCTTATAATGCTCCAGTACTGATATAACCCCCAGACATTACACCATATGTGACTGATATCAGCCCCTCTTATAATGCTCCAGCACTAATATAACCTCCAGACATTACATCATATGTGACTGATATCAGCCCCTCTTATAACGCTCCAGTACTGATATAACCTCCAGACATTACACCATATGTGACTGATATCAGCCCCTCTTATAATGCTCCAGTACTGATATAACCCCCAGACATTACACCATATGTGACTGATATCAGCCCCTCTTATAATGCTCCAGCACTAATATAACCTCCAGACATTACATCATATGTGACTGATATCAGCCCCTCTTATAACGCTCCAGTACTGATATAACCTCCAGACATTACACCATATGTGACTGATATAAGCCCCTCTTATAACGCTCCAGTACTGATATAACCTCCAGACATTACACCACATGTGACTGATATCAGCCCCTCTTATAATGCTCCAGTACTGATATAACCTCCAGACATTACACCATATGTAACTGATATCAGCACCTGTTATAAACGCTCCAGTACTGATATAACCTCCAGACATTACACCATATGTAACTGATATCAGCCCCTCTTATAACGCTCCAGTACTGATATAACCTCCAGACATTGCACCATATGTGACTGATATCAGCCCCTCTTATAATGCTCCAGCACTAATACAACCTCCAGACATTACATCATATGTGACTGATATCAGCCCCTCTTATAACGCTCCAGTACTGATATAACCCCCAGACATTACACCATATGTGACTGATATCAACACCTGTTATAACGCTCCAGTGCTGATATAACCTCCAGACATTACACCATATGTGACTGATATCAGCACCTGTTATAACGCTCCAGTACTGATATAACCTCCAGACATTACATCATATGTGACTGATATCAACACCTGTTATAACGCTCCAGCACTGATACAACCTCCAGACATTACATCATATGTGACTGATATCAGCCCGTGTTATAATGCTCCAGTACTGATATAACCTCCAGACATTACACCATATGTGACTGATATCAGCACCTGTTATAACGCTCCAGTGCTGATATAACCTCCAGACATTACACCATATGTAACTGATATCAGCCCCTCTTATAACGCTCCAGTACTGATATAACCTCCAGACATTACACCATATGTGACTGATATCAGCTCCTCTTATAATGCTCCAGTACTGATATAACCTCCAGACATTACACCATATGTAACTGATATCAGCCCCTCTTATAACGCTCCAGTACTGATATAACCTCCAGACATTGCACCATATGTGACTGATATCAGCCCCTCTTATAATGCTCCAGCACTAATACAACCTCCAGACATTACATCATATGTGACTGATATCAGCCCCTCTTATAACGCTCCAGTACTGATATAACCCCCAGACATTACACCATATGTGACTGATATCAACACCTGTTATAACGCTCCAGTGCTGATATAACCTCCAGACATTACACCATATGTGACTGATATCAGCACCTGCTATAACGCTCCAGTACTGATATAACCTCCAGACATTACATCATATGTGACTGATATCAACACCTGTTATAACGCTCCAGCACTGATACAACCTCCAGACATTACATCATATGTGACTGATATCAGCCCGTGTTATAATGCTCCAGTACTGATATAACCTCCAGACATTACACCATATGTGACTGATATCAGCACCTGTTATAACGCTCCAGTGCTGATATAACCTCCAGACATTACACCATATGTAACTGATATCAGCCCCTCTTATAACGCTCCAGTACTGATATAACCTCCAGACATTACACCATATGTGACTGATATCAGCTCCTCTTATAATGCTCCAGTACTGATATAACCTCCAGACATTACACCATATGTGACTGATATCAGCTCCTCTTATAATGCTCCAGTACTGATATAACCTCCAGACATTACACCATATGTGACTGATATCAGCACCTGTTATAACGCCCCAGTACTGATATAACCTCCAGACATTACATCATATGTGACTGATATCAGCTCCTCTTATAATGCTCCAGTACTGATATAACCTCCAGACATTACACCATATGTGGCTGCTATCAGCCCCTCTTATAATGCTCCAGTACTGATATAACCCCCAGACATTACACCATATGTGACTGATATCAGCACCTGTTATATCGCTCCAGTACTGATATAACCTCCAGACATTACACCATATGTGACTGATATCAGCACCTGTTATAACGCCCCAGTACTGATATAACCTCCAGACATTACATCATATGTGACTGATATCAGCTCCTCTTATAATGCTCCAGTACTGATATAACCTCCAGACATTACACCATATGTGGCTGCTATCAGCCCCTCTTATAATGCTCCAGTACTGATATAACCCCCAGACATTACACCATATGTGACTGATATCAGCACCTGTTATAACGCTCCAGTACTGATATAACCTCCAGACATTACACCATATGTGACTAATATCAGCACCTGTTATAATGCTCCAGTACTGATATAACCTCCAGACATTACATCATATGTGACTGATATCAGCACCTGTTATAACGCTCCAGTACTGATATAACCTCCAGACATTACACCATATGTGACTGATATCAGCACCTGTTATAACGCTCCAGTGCTGATATAACCTCCAGACATTACACCATATGTAACTGATATCAGCCCCTCTTATAACGCTCCAGTACTGATATAACCTCCAGACATTACACCATATGTGACTGATATCAGCTCCTCTTATAATGCTCCAGTACTGATATAACCTCCAGACATTACACCATATGTGACTGATATCAGCACCTGTTATTACGCCCCAGTACTGATATAACCTCCAGACATTACATCATATGTGACTGATATCAGCACCTGTTATAATGCTTCAGTACTGATATAACCTCCAGACATTACATCATATGTGACTGATATCAGCACCTGTTATAACGCTCCAGTACTGATATAACCTCCAGACATTACACCATATGTGACTGATATCAGCACCTGTTATAACGCCCCAGTGCTGATATAACCTCCAGACATTACACCATATGTAACTGATATCAGCCCTTCTTATAACGCTCCAGTACTGATATAACCCCCAGACATTACACCATATGTGACTGATATCAGCACCTGTTATAACGCTCCAGTACTGATATTACCCCCGGAGACGTTATAGTGTATGTGTAGCCTGTGTGGGAGTCACAGGTTTGGCTCCTCTCCAGGGGGCTGTGGTCCTCCAGTCTCCTCTGTGATGGCAGCAGTGATGCGGGTATTTGGCTGCACCACCCCTGCTGATAATTGCTGCGATTTGCGCCTCTGCTCATACACATGGTACCGGGTGTAGTGATCCCGCCTCTGGGGCATTAGTGGTGTGTGTCTCCCACAAGGACTGGTTAGTGGCAGCAAAGTGGTTAATGCCTGTATCGTTGTGTTCCAGTGTAGTGCCCGGCTGTGCTCCATGCCAGCTGAGCTCGGATGCGTCCTGACTGTTCCCCTTCTGGCTGTGCACATTCCTCCCCTTTGCCTTCAGCTCCTGTCACCGTCAGCAGCAGCGTCAGCTGGGCTCCAGGACCCGGCACATTTATGTCTTATTAACCCTGTTGTTCCTGCAGCCTCGGTGAGTGTGGGGGGCTGAGGGCTTATTGTCCTCATTTTTACAATATTATCAGGAGGTGGAGACCCTTCTGTGCCGGTGACATGGTGACCGCCATAACCAGCCTCATCCGCTCTCAGCGACGCCGTCTCTCTAGACTCTTAGCTTCGCTCTGATGGCTTACGGCTCAGTTTGCCCGTATAGAGCCGATCGTGACGTCTGCACCTGGATTCATGTGGGAAATGGAAGTGATGGCTGCCACCAGTGACCTGGCGGGGAGCGACACTGGGCTGTCCTGATACTCAGCTCCATCACACGGTCAGTGGTCATACATCACACAATGAGTGATCGTACAGCTCACAATCAGTGATCATACATCTCACAGTCAGTGATCATACATTGATCAGTGAATTCATGCTGACGTGTGGTTCTCCTTTTTCTGAGGAAGGTGCTATGTTGGGTGCGGGATCCGGGATGTGTCAGAGCTGTAAGAATGCTAACAGTGGCGTAACTAGAGTCCAATGGGCCTCTGTGCAAGATTTGGACCTGCCCCTGTCCCCACCTCCACATCTTGGCATACGGTATATGTCCCACTTCCTGGGCCCCATCCTGGAGTATATGCATACTGCAACACACACTGAAGGTGAACACGAATTGCAAGTAATTAGTCCATATAGCACTGCGGGTCCACTTGCTCAGGTCATTGTCTTTAGCAACACACTGGAGGTCTCCACACCTCCAGCCACACACCCTGAATGAGAGAGACTTGGCCTCCAGTTTATCTGCCAAACCACACCCCCGGGGGTTGGGATATGTGAGCGATCATTACCATCCATCTCTTATGACCGCTTGTAAAACTCGGCCCTGGAATGGCCAAATAACTCTCTCAGCACTATATGTGCTGGAACATGCTTCCAAGCTCACATCACCGCAGCTAACAGCTGCAATGATACATATCTCCCCTCAACGACTCGTCCGGCGGCCATCTTACAACTGTCATGGCCGAAAGTGTTGGCACCCTTTAAATTTTTCCAGAAAATGATTGCATTTACACTTTTTGTTATACATGTTTGTTTCCTTTGTGTGTATTGGAACAACACTAACAAAACAGAAAAAAAGGCAAATTGGACAATTTTTAAATAAATAACTTTGTTTCAAGCATGTGATGCTCGTTCACACTCACCTGTGGCAAGTAACAGGTGGGGGCAATGTGAAAATCACACCTGAAACCAGATAAAAAGGGGAGAAGCTGACTCATTCTTTGCATTGTGTCTGGGTGTGCCACACTAAGCATGGAGAACAGAAAGAGAAGAGAACTGTCTGAGGACTTGAGAACCAAAATTGTTGAAAATATTCACAATCTCTAGATTACAAGTCCATCTCCAGAGATCTTGATCTTCCTATGTCCATGGTGCACAACATAATCAAGAAGTTTCCAATCCATAGCACTGTAGCTAATCTTCCTGGATGTGGACGGCAGAAAAAAAATTGATGAAAGGTTGCAACGCAGGATAGTCCGGATGGTGGATAAGCCCCATTCAAGATCCAAAGAAATTCTAGCCGTCCTGCAGGCTCACGGTGTCATCAGTGTCAGTACCAACTATTCGTCCACATGTGAATGAAATGAAACGCTATAGCAAGAGTCCCAGGAGGACCCCACTGCTGACAGAGACCTAAAAAAGCTAGACTGCAGTTTGCCAAAATGTAAGTGGGTAAGCCAAAATCCTTCTGGGAAAAGTCTTGTGGGCAGATGAGACCAAGATAAAGCTTTTTGATAAAGTACATCATTCTACTTTTTTTTTACTGAAAACAGAATGAGGCCTACAAAAAAAGAACACAACATTTACAGTCAAATATGGTGAAGGGTCTGAGATGGTTTCGAGTTGTTTTGCAGCCACTGGCATTGGGTGTCTTGACTGTGTGCAAGGCATCATGAAATCTGAAGATGTTGGCAGCTGATTAATCTCTGTCCTGTCCAGTCGTTTAACAGTAAACATATATTTATTCAGGAACAAAGATAACACAGCGTACAAACTGGTATTTCTTATAGCTTAGGATTTTAGCATCTTGTCTGTCAGCTTGCAATGTGAAAGTAATACTGTGCTCCAGCTACACACGCACAGTGAACAAGAACCTCCTGTATTATTTTTTTTAACAGTACTTTACTGGCAATATAAAACTATTGCTGGAATTAGAACCTCATGCACTATTAAACACTGATAAATAGTAGTTGATGCAACATATACAAAAATAAGCATTATTCCAACATCCCCACTCAACAACTACTTATCCTCTTAGTCCCATAGTGGTTCTTAATTCTTCAACTTTGGCTCTTGGAAGTGACTGTCATAACATCAGCTATCATCCGATCAGTCTTGCAATAAACAGATTCAATTATGCCACGTTCTATCAAATCATACTGGTGATGATGTTTGACATCAATGTGTGTGGTTCTCGCATTGATCTCACTTCATGCAAGTTTAATGCATCCTTGGTTGTCTTTGTAAATCACTGTTGGTTGAGTTGATGGCTTACCAAGATCACCTAATAATTGATTTAACCAAATGACCTCTTGACTTCCGTGGGCTGGCAACACATACTCTGCTTCTGTAGATGACAAGGCTACAGACATCTGTTTTCTGAACTTTTTCCAAGCTTGAACAAATAGCAGCTTGTTGATTTATGATCATTTAAGTCACTGGCCCAGTC
The DNA here is from genome assembly GCF_051348905.1 of Ranitomeya variabilis. Classification (NCBI taxonomy): domain Eukaryota; kingdom Metazoa; phylum Chordata; class Amphibia; order Anura; family Dendrobatidae; genus Ranitomeya; species Ranitomeya variabilis. The sequence continues at coordinate 714,806,208 of NC_135232.1, read as the reverse complement.
TGCATCCACCTACCCTGTGAGTTTAGATCTCCTGTTACAGATATCCTTAAGTTTATATCTTGAGTCTCTTTCAAATATCGAACAACTCTCTTAACGGCATTACAGTCTTTTTGGTGTAGTTTTCTCACATATCTGGAGAGAATTCCAACTGATGCTGCAATATTCGGTTGAGTCATAGTTGCTATGTATAGAGGTGCCCCCACTGCCTGTCTGTATTTCTCATTGTTAGGTTACAGATCTCCTTACAACTTTAACTGCGATGGTTCCATTGGGTTTGATTTACCTTTGGCTTCTGACATTCCAAACTGCTTCAGAATTGAGTTGACTTTCGCACTTTGGTTTAGAAGAAAGCTTCCATCTTCTTCTCGTTGGACCTGGATTCCTTGATAATATGTCACATTTCCAAGGTCTTTAGTTTCAAAATGCTGATTCAGAAATTTATGCAAAAAAGAAGATCGGCGCTCTGTAATAGGTGGGTGTTTGTAAGAAAATATTGTAAAAAGTCAAGATACAGCACTCTTTTAAGCTTATAACCGTATCAAAATTTATTGAATTTCCAAAAAATATTTTTAAACGTGATTGTGATATAATAGAGGAGTTCTAACTTCGCTTGTATATAATACAATTATTTTAAAGTTTTCATTCGTATCAACTGTGACTTTTCAAAATGTGTGACGTGTAGGCTCATTCCGACCCTTGTTCACATACAGTCACTAAAAGATAGAAATAAAGTCATGTCAACATATATAACAGAATAATGACTCAATATACTGGGATCATAGGTAACAGAATGTTTAAAGGTAATCTCCACATCATGTACAAATATAGAGAAACATAAAAAGGAGTAGCACATTCATAAACAGTCAAGGGTAATAATGGAAAAAAGAGGAGGAGAAGGAAAAAGAAGGGGGGATTCAAAAATTATATTACCTAAAAAGATGCAAAAGAGGGGAAGGAAAGGAAAGAAAAAGAATAAAGAGAACTGGAGAGAAGAGGACAAGTGAACACAATAAAGATGCAAGGCAGCAGAAAAAGAGGAAAAGAAAACAGAGAGGTAAATATAACCTAAGATCTGGTCATATAGTGTTAAAGTACTCACAGGAAAGATGGCACCATTGAAAACATCAAAGCTGAGGGCGCAGAAGGAATCTGTTCAAGGAATATGGCAGCTGTGTTTGGTGAAGTGGCCTAACTCCTTCGTGCGCTTTAAATAGCATGTGACCAGTGTGGGAGGGGAAAGACCGGAGCCAAAAGTAGAAGTCAATCATCTGATGGCCTCCAAAGATTGTGTCAGAATGATTCTTTACCTATGGCATTATGTCTAGTAAAATACCACAACCAAAAAGAATGGAAAATGGTAACTGAGGCTGAACGCACTATCAATAGGCGTGTCTCAAAACAGGTACCATGGTGACATGTACCGTGTCACCAGGAGGCTCATCCAGATGGTCTGACTGGGTGGGTTCAGGGGTGCATCTAGGGGGGCAGCCATCAGGGGTGCAGTCGGGCTGCCTGTCAAGCTGCCAGCCGTCTCACAGAAGCTGCAGCGCACCGACTCCCAGTGTTCAATAGGCGAGCACAACTAAAGCTCTGATCGCTGGGTCAGAGCGACGCCAACAGTTTGATTATGTTATGCGATCACGCTCCTGATATCACTTGCCGATGCTGCAGAGGCGCAGGTGAGTGGTAAGAGCTGAAGACACCAAAGATATGGGGGGGGGGATTTACTGGGTGTGGGTGGTGTTTACAGGGAGGGGATGCATTTACTATTTGTGTGTATGGTTGTATTTAGTGCGGGTGGTATTTACCGTGTGTGGGGTATTTGCTGTGTGCGGGGGGAATTTACTGTGTGTGTGATCTTAACTGTGTGTGTGAGGGGGTGTTTACTCTGTAGGGGGGTATTTATTGTTGGGGGCATTTACTGTAGGAGGGTATTTACTGTGTGTGAGGGGGTATTTACTGTGCGTAGGTGGGGTCTATTTACTGTGTGTGGGGGTATTTACTGTGTGTGGAGTGGGGTAATTACTGTGTATGTGAGGGGGGTATTTACTGTGGGAGTGGGCACAAAATAGAGACTTGAGTAGTGTGGGGAATGTAGCATGGGGAACAGTGTAAGGCCACAGCCAGGAGGTGACAGTATACCAAAGGGAGGGTGTGTGACAAGTTGGCACAGTTTAGAGACTGGGCACCAGGCCCGGATTGAGCATCTTCCGAGGCGGGCAGATGCCCAGTGGGCCGGCAGCTCTGAGCTACAAAATGGGCCGCCAGCCCTTTAAATCTTCTACACAGGCCCTGGTGCGCGCTCTCTCTTAGTGTATGCGGTGACCAGGACCGCAGCGGCCCACGTGAGCACGGCCGTCGTGTGTGCTTGTGCACGTGACTGGTCCTCAGTGCGGGCAAGCACCGCGTGCACCACGGCCTGTGCAGAAGTTTGAAAAGGCCACCGCGGTGCGCACAGGAGCCTGTCTGAGCTTCATTCTGTCTGATGCTGGCTAGTACCAGAGAACAGGGCTCTCCTCACCAATCCCCAGCCAGCATCCGCTTCGAGTCCTCAGCACCTCCGACGCTGACTGGACAGTGGACCCACCTCATCCTCCCCCCATCTCATGTGAGTACTAAGATGAAAGCTTTTTTATGTAGATACAGCATTTTCAGTTTGACCTATATAATGTATATAGGCTGCTGTATGTACAATATATAGGTGATACTACGGTATATAATCACTGTATCACCTATATAATGTATATTCAGCAGTCTATATACATTTATATAGATGAAACTGTGACTGGTATGTATGTTATACAGGTTATACCACTGTGTGTAATATACTGCAGCCGCTGTGTATAGCCCATAATAGGCCGGCCACTATATATATATATATATATATATATATATATATATATATATATATATATATATATATATATATATATACACACAGTGGGGCAAAAAAGTATTTAGTCATTCAGCAATAGTGCAAGTTCCACCACTTAAAAAGATGAGAGGCGTCTGTAATTTACATCATAGGTAGACCTCAACTATGGGAGACAAACTGAGAAAAAAAAATCCAGAAAATCACATTGTCTGTTTTTTTATCATTTTATTTGCATATTATGGTGGAAATAAGTATTTGGTCAGAAACAAACAATCAAGATTTCTGGCTCTCACAGACCTGTAACTTCTTCTTTAAGAGTCTCCTCTTTCCTCCACTCATTACCTGTAGTAATGGCACCTGTTTAAACTTGTTATCAGTATAAAAAGACACCTGTGCACACCCTCAAACAGTCTGACTCCAAACTCCACTATGGTGAAGACCAAAGAGCTGTCAAAGGACACCAGAAACAAAATTGTAGCCCTGCACCAGGCTGGGAAGACTGAATCTGCCATAGCCAACCAGCTTGGAGTGAAGAAATCAACAGTGGGAGCAATAATTAGAAAATGGAAGACATTCAAGACCACTGATAATCTCCCTCGATCTGGGGCTCCACGCAAAGTCCCACCCCGTGGGGTCAGAATGATCACAAGAACGGTGAGCAAAAATCCCAGAACCACGCGGGGGGACCTAGTGAATGAACTGCAGAGAGCTGGGACCAATGTAACAAGGCCTACCATAAACCCTATAGAAAACCTTTGGAGGGAGTTGAAAGTCCGTGTTGCCAAGTGAAAAGCCAAAAACATCACTGCTCTAGAGGAGATCTGCATGGAGGAATGGGCCAACATACCAACAACAGTGTGTGGCAACCTTGTGAAGACTTACAGAAAACGTTTGACCTCTGTCATTGCCAACAAAGGATATATTACAAAGTATTGAGATGAAATTTTGTTTCTGACCAAATACTTATTTTCCACCATAATATGCAAATAAAATGACAAAAAAACAGACAATGTGATTTTCTGGATTTTTTTTTCTCAGTTTGTCTCCCATAGTTGAGGTCTACCTATGATGTAAATTACAGACGCCTCTCATCTTTTTAAGTGGTGGAACTTGCACTATTGCTGAATGACTAAATACTTTTTTGCCCCACTGTATATATATATATATATATATATACTGCTCAAAAAAATAAAGGGAACACTGAAGTCCCACATCCTAGATATCACTGAATGAAATATTCCAGTTGTAAAACCTTATTCATTACATAGTGGAATGTGTTGAGATCAATAAAACCTAAAAATGATCAACGTAAATCACAACTCAACTAATATCCCAAGGAGGTCTGGAGTTGGAATGATGCTCAAAATCAAAGTGGAAAATGAAGTTACAGGCTGATCCAACTTCAGTGGAAATGCCTCAAGACAAGTAAATGATGCCCAGTAGTGTGTGTGGCCTCCACGTTCCTGTATAACCTCCCTACAACGCCTGGGCATGCTCCTGATGAGGCGGCAGATGGTGTCCTGAGGGATCTCCTCCCATACCTGGCATAAAGCATCCGCCAACTCCTGGACAGTCTGTGGTGCAACGTGACATTGGTGGATGGTGCGAGACATGATGTCTCAGTTGTGTTCAGTCGGATTCAGGTCTGGGGAACGAGCGGGCCAGTCCATAGCTTCAATGCCTTCATCTTGCAGGAACTGCTGACATTCCAGCCACATTAGGTCTGGCATTGTCCTGCATTAGGAGGAACCTATGGCCAACCACACCAGCATATGGTCTCACAAGGGGTCTGAGAATGTCATCTCGGTACCTAATGGCAGTCAGGCTACCTCTGGCAAGCACAGGGAGGGCTGTGCAGCCCTCCAAAGAAATACTACCCCACACCATTACTGACCCACTGCCAAACCGATCATGCTGAAGGATGTTGCAGGCAGCAGATTGCTCTCGGCATCTCCAGACCCTGTCACGTCTGTCACATGTGCTCAGTGTGAACCTGTTTTCATCCGTGAAGAGCACAGGGTGCCATTAGCGAATTTGCCAATCCTGGTGTTCTGTAGCAAATGCCAAGCGTCCTTCACGGTGTTGGGCTATGAGCACAACCCCATCTGTGGACGTCGGGCACTCAGACCATGCTCATGGAGTCGGTTTCTAACCGTTTGTGCAGACACATGCACATTTGTGGCCTGCTGGAGGTCATTTTGCAGGGCTCTGGCAGTGCTCCTCCTGTTCCTCCTTGCACAAAGGCTGAGGTAGTGGTCCTGCTGCTGGGTTGTCTTCTGACGGCCCCCTCCACGTCTCCTGGTGTACTGTCCTGTCTCCTGGAATTTATGCTGACAGACACAGCAAACCTTCTTGCCACAGCTCGCATTGATGTGCCATCCTGGATGAGCTGCACTACCTGAGCCAGTTGTGTGGGTTGTAGAGCTGAAATGGGCTACAAAATTATAAGTAAGACGCTGGGTGAGAAGGAGACATGTTGTGAATTTGGATTCTGGGCTCCCCTGGTGGCTACTGGTGGAATTGAACTGGTGTCTTCATCTTCTCTGTTCACCTGTTCCCATCAGGATGTGGGAGTCGCTATATAACCTTGCTGCTCTGTTAGTTGCTTGCCGGTCAACAATGTTATCAGAAGCCTCTCTGTGCTTGTTCCTGCTCCTAGACAACTACTAGATAAGTTGGACTCTTGTCCATGTTTGTTTTTGCATTTTTGTTCCAGTTCACAGCTGTAGTTTCGTTACTGTGTCTGGAAAGCTCTTGTGAACAGGAATTGCCACTCTGGTGTTATGAGTTAATGCCAGAGTTTTAAAGTAATTTCTGGATGGTGTTTTGATAGGGTTTTTAGCTGACCATGAAAGTGTCCTTTCTGTCTTCTGCTATGTAGTAAGTGGACCTCAAATTTGCTAAACCTATTTTCATACTACGTTTGTTATTTCATCTTGATTCACCGCCAATACATGTGGGGGGCCTCTGTCTCCTTTCGGGGTATTTCTCTAGAGGTGAGCTAGGACTAATATTTTCCTCTGCTAGCTTTATTTAGTCCTCCGGCTGGTGCTGGGCATCTAGAATCAACGTAGGCATGCTACCCGGCCACTGCTAGTTGTGCGTTAGGTTTAGTTCATGGTCAGCTCAGTTTCCATCTTCCAAGAGCTAGTTCCTATATATGCTGATGCTATGATCTCTTGCCATTGAGATCATGACAGTGGCTATTCAGATCGATAGGCGTTTGCGGGAGCGCAAACCAGTGCACCATCTGGCGGTGTCCACTGAGAAATCGCCAGAGAGTATGCAGTGTGATAGAATTCTGTCCCGAAGCGAGCGGCAGAATTTTAGACGGAAAAATGGGTTGTGTTTCTATTGTGGTGATTCTACTCATGTTATATCAGCATGCTCTAAGCGTACTAAAAAGCTTGGTAAATCTGTTTCCATTTGCACCTTACCGTCTAAGTTTATTCTATCTGTGACCCTGATTTGCTCTTTGTCATCTATTACCACGGACGCCTATGTCGACTCTGGCGCCGCTTTGAGTCTTATGGATTGGTCCTTTGCCAAACGCTGTGGGTATGATTTAGAGCCTTTGGAGACTCCTATTCCTCTGAAGGGGATTGACTCCACCCCATTGGCTAATAATAAACCACAATACTGGACACAAGTAACTATGCGTATTAATCCGGATCACCAGGAGATTATTCGCTTTCTGGTGCTGTATAATCTACATGATGATTTGGTGCTAGGATTGCCTTGGCTGCAATCTCACAACCCAGTCCTCGACTGGAAAGCTATGTCTGTGTTGAGCTGGGGATGTAAGGGGGCTCATGGGGATGTACCTGTGGTTTCCATTTCATCATCTATTCCCTCTGAAATTCCTGAGTTCCTGTCTGACTATCGTGACGTCTTTGAAGAATCCAAGCTTGATTCATTACCTCCGCACCGAGAGTGCGATTGTGCCATAGATTTAATCCCGGGTAGTAAATACCCAATGGGTCGTTTATTTAATCTGTCTGTGCCTGAACATGCTGCTATGCTTGAATATATAAAGGAGTCCTTGGAAAAGGGACATATTCGTCCATCGTCATCTCCCTTAGGAGCCGGTTTTTTCTTCGTGTCAAAAAAAGACGGCTCTTTGAGACCATGTATTGATTATCGGCTTTTGAATAAAATCACTGTTAAATATCAATACCCATTGCCGTTGCTGACTGATTTGTTTGCTCGCATAAAGGGGGCCAAGTGGTTCTCTAAGATTGACCTTCGTGGGGCGTATAATTTGGTGCGAATCAGGCAGGGGGATGAGTGGAAAACCGCATTTAATACGCCCGAGGGCCACTTTGAGTATTTAGTGATGCCTTTTGGTCTTTCAAATGCTCCGTCAGTTTTCCAGTCCTTTATGCATGATATTTTTCGCGATTATTTGGATAAATTTATGATTGTGTATCTGGATGATATTCTGATTTTTTCGGATGACTGGGACTCTCATGTCCAGCAAGTCAGGAGGGTTTTTCAGGTTTTGCGGTCTAATTCTTTGTGTGTGAAGGGTTCTAAGTGTGTTTTTGGGGTACAGAGGATTTCCTTTTTGGGATATATTTTTTCCCCCTCTTCCATTGAAATGGATCCTGTCAAGGTTCAAGCTATTTGTGATTGGACGCAGCCCTCTTCTCTTAAGAGTCTTCAGAAATTTTTGGGCTTTGCTAACTTTTATCGTCGATTTATTGCTGGTTTTTCGGATATTGCTAAGCCATTGACCGATTTGACTAAGAAGGGTGCTGATGTTGCTGATTGGTCCCCTGATGCTGTGGAGGCCTTTCGGGAGCTTAAGCGCCGTTTTTCCTCTGCCCCTGTGTTGCGTCAGCCTGATGTTGCTCTACCTTTTCAGGTTGAGGTCGACGCTTCTGAGATCGGAGCTGGGGCAGTGTTGTCGCAGAAAAGTTCTGACTGCTCCGTGATGAGGCCTTGTGCCTTCTTTTCCCGTAAATTTTCGCCCGCTGAGCGGAATTATGATGTTGGGAATCGGGAGCTTTTGGCCATGAAGTGGGCTTTTGAGGAGTGGCGCCATTGGCTTGAGGGGGCCAGACATCAGGTGGTGGTATTGACTGACCACAAAAATTTGGTTTATCTTGAGACTGCCAGGCGCCTGAATCCTAGACAGGCGCGCTGGTCATTATTTTTCTCTCGGTTTAATTTTGTGGTGTCATACCTACCGGGTTCTAAGAATGTTAAGGCGGATGCCCTTTCTAGGAGTTTTGAGCCTGACTCGCCTGGTAACTCTGAGCCCACAGGTATCCTTAAGGATGGAGTGGTATTGTCAGCCGTTTCTCCAGACCTGCGGCGGGCCTTGCAGGAGTTTCAGGCGGATAGACCTGATCGTTGCCCACCTGATAAACTGTTTGTTCCTGATGATTGGACCAGTAGAGTCATCTCTGAGGTTCATTCTTCTGCGTTGGCAGGTCATCCTGGCATTTTTGGTACCAGGGATTTGGTGGCAAGGTCCTTCTGGTGGCCTTCCCTGTCACGAGATGTGCGAGGCTTTGTGCAGTCTTGTGACGTTTGTGCTCGGGCCAAGCCTTGTTGTTCTCGGGCTAGTGGATTGTTGTTGCCCTTGCCTATTCCTAAGAGGCCTTGGACGCACATCTCGATGGATTTTATTTCAGATCTGCCTGTTTCTCAGAAGATGTCTGTCATCTGGGTGGTGTGTGACCGTTTCTCTAAGATGGTCCATTTGGTTCCTCTGCCCAAGTTGCCTTCTTCTTCCGAGTTGGTTCCTCTGTTTTTTCAAAATGTTGTTCGTTTGCATGGTATTCCTGAGAATATCGTTTCTGACAGAGGGACCCAATTCGTGTCTAGATTTTGGCGGGCATTCTGTGCTAGGATGGGCATAGATTTATCTTTTTCGTCCGCTTTCCATCCTCAGACGAATGGCCAGACTGAGCGGATTAATCAGACCCTGGAGACATATCTGAGGTGTTTTGTGTCTGCTGACCAGGATGATTGGGTTGCTTTTTTGCCATTGGCGGAGTTCGCTCTCAATAATCGGGCCAGCTCTGCCACTTTGGTGTCCCCGTTTTTCTGTAATTCGGGGTTTCATCCTCGATTTTCCTCTGGTCATGTGGAATCTTCGGATTGTCCTGGAGTGGATGCTGTGGTGGAGAGATTGCATCAGATCTGGGGGCAGGTGGTGGACAATTTGAGGTTGTCCCAGGAGAAGACTCAGCTTTTTGCTAACCGCCGTCGTCGTGTTGGTCCTCGTCTTCATGTTGGGGACTTGGTGTGGTTGTCTTCTCGTTTTGTCCCTATGAGGGTCTCTTCTCCTAAGTTTAAGCCTCGGTTCATCGGCCCGTATAAGATATTGGAGATTCTTAACCCTGTTTCCTTCCGTTTGGACCTCCCTGCATCCTTTTCTATTCATAACGTTTTTCATCGGTCATTATTGCGCAGGTATGAGGTACCGGTTGTGCCTTCCGTTGAGCCTCCTGCTCCGGTGTTGGTTGAGGGTGAGTTGGAGTACGTTGTGGAGAAAATCTTAGACTCTCGTGTTTCCAGACGGAGACTCCAGTATCTGGTCAAGTGGAAGGGATACGGCCAGGAGGATAATTCTTGGGTGAATGCATCTGATGTTCATGCCTCTGATCTGGTTCGTGCCTTTCATAGGGCCCATCCTGATCGCCCTGGTGGTTCGGGTGAGGGTTCGGTGCCCCCTCCTTGAGGGGGGGGTACTGTTGTGAATTTGGATTCTGGGCTCCCCTGGTGGCTACTGGTGGAATTGAACTGGTGTCTTCATCTTCTCTGTTCACCTGTTCCCATCAGGATGTGGGAGTCGCTATATAACCTTGCTGCTCTGTTAGTTGCTTGCCGGTCAACAATGTTATCAGAAGCCTCTCTGTGCTTGTTCCTGCTCCTAGACAACTACTAGATAAGTTGGACTCTTGTCCATGTTTGTTTTTGCATTTTTGTTCCAGTTCACAGCTGTAGTTTCGTTACTGTGTCTGGAAAGCTCTTGTGAACAGGAATTGCCACTCTGGTGTTATGAGTTAATGCCAGAGTTTTAAAGTAATTTCTGGATGGTGTTTTGATAGGGTTTTTAGCTGACCATGAAAGTGTCCTTTCTGTCTTCTGCTATGTAGTAAGTGGACCTCAAATTTGCTAAACCTATTTTCATACTACGTTTGTTATTTCATCTTGATTCACCGCCAATACATGTGGGGGGCCTCTGTCTCCTTTCGGGGTATTTCTCTAGAGGTGAGCTAGGACTAATATTTTCCTCTGCTAGCTTTATTTAGTCCTCCGGCTGGTGCTGGGCATCTAGAATCAACGTAGGCATGCTACCCGGCCACTGCTAGTTGTGCGTTAGGTTTAGTTCATGGTCAGCTCAGTTTCCATCTTCCAAGAGCTAGTTCCTATATATGCTGATGCTATGATCTCTTGCCATTGAGATCATGACAGAGACAACTGTTGGTGCAATAGTAAGAAAATGGAAGAAATACAAAATGGCTGTCAATCGACATCGATCTGGGGCACCATGCAAAATCTCAACTTGTGGGGTATCCTTGATCATGAGGAAGATGAGAGATCAGCCTAAAACTACACGGGGGAACTTGTTAAGGATCTCAAAGCAGCTGGAATCACAGTCACTAAGAAATCCATTGCTAACACATTTCGCCGTAAAGGTTTATAATCCTGCAGTGCCCGCAAGGTCTCCCTGTTCAAGAAGGCACATGTACAGGCCCGTCTGAAGTTTGCCAATGAACACCTGGATGATTCTGTGAGTGATTGGGAGAAGGTGCTGTAATCCGATGAGACAAAAATTGAGGTCTATGGCATTAACTCAACTCGCTGTGTTTGGAGGAACAGAAATGCTGCCTATGACCCAAAGAGCACTGTCCCTACTGTCAAGCATTGAGGTGGAAACATGTTTTGGGGGTGTTTCTCTGCTAAGGGCACAGGACTACTTCACTGCATCAATGGGAGAATGGATGGAGCCATGTACCGTAAAATCCTGTGTGACAACCTCCTTTCCTCCGCCAAGACATTGCAAATGGGTTGTGGCTGGGTCTTCCAGCAAGACCATAATCCAAAACATACAGCCAAGGCAACAAAGGAGTGGCTAAAAAAAAAGCACATTAAGGTCATGGAGTGGCCTAGCCAGTCTCCAGACCTTAATCTCATAGAAAACTTATGGAGGAAGTTGGAGCTCCGAGTTGCCAAGCAACAGCCTCAAAATCTTAATTATTTAGAGGTGATCTGCAAGGAGGAGTGGACCAAAATTCCTCCTGACTTGTGCGCAAACCACATCATTGACTGCAAAGAACGTCTGACTACTGTGCTTGTCAACAAGGTTTTTGCCACCAAGTATTAAGTCTTGTTTGCCAGAGGGATCAAATACTTATTTCTCACTGCAAAATGCAAATACATTTATATAATTTATACAATGCGATTTTCTGGATTTTATTTTTGATATTCTATCTCTCAATGTTAAAATTAACCTACCCTTAAAATTATAGACTGTTCATGTCTTTGTCAGTGGGCAAACTTACAAAATCAGCAAGGGATCAAATATTTATTTCCCCCACTGTATGTGTCACTGCGCATACTGCTATCAGTGATGTAAAACCAGAATATTTTTCCTCCAGCACGCTACATGCTGAGAGGGTTCATTTAAAGTGGTATACATGGGCTGGTTTTATGTGGGCACCCATAGAGTGGGAGGGTGCTCACATATCTCCACTTGGAGAGCCGACACTGGCATGTGTACGGAGAGGACCTGCGATGATGTCACGCTCATGTGATCATCACATGGTTTTGGTTAAATACCTGGACATGAGAGTCAGTCTGTGTAGTGACTTGGGAGAGGAAGGACTCCCACATGACTCCAGGAGGAGCTGAGGACTGTGAGGTGTCTGCGGGTGGGACCTGTAGAGAAAGGACTCTTTTGTACTTTGTTTTGTTTTCCGTTAAACCAGCAGGTAACTTACTATCAAAGCATTCCTGTGTCTACATTAAGCAGCTAAGCTGTCAACCCATCACAATGTGTATAGCAAAACAAGTGGAATTGTAATAATTGTCAGGGAGAAATACTTAACCCCTTAGTACTTCATGTTGGTGGTAAAATTTCTTTGATATAACGTTTATGCAAAAGTGGAAATTTGACCAAAATTTAGAAATTTTGCAATTTTAAAACTTTTAATTTTTGTACCCTTAAATCAGAGAGTCATATCACACAATATAGTTAATAAATAACATTTCCCACATGTCAACTTTACATCAGCACAATTTTGCAAACATAATTTTTTTGTTAGGAAGTTATAAGGATTAAAAGTTGACCAGCGATTTTTCATTTTTCCAACAAAATTTACAAAACTTTTTTTTTAGGGACCACCTCACATTTGAAGTGAGTTTGGGGGGTCAATATAACAGAACATACCCAAAAGTGACACCATTCTAAAAACTGTACCCCTCAATGTGTGCAAAACCACATTCAAGAAGTTTATTAACCCTTCAGGTGCTTCACGAGAACTAAAGCAATGTGGAAGGAAAAAATGAACATTTTGCTTTTTTTTATAAAAAGTTAATTTTGAACAAAGTTTTTTTATTTTCACAAGGGTATCAGGAGAAGATGGACCACAAAATTTGTTGTGCAATTTCTCCTGAGTATGCTGATATCTCATGTGGGGGAAATCCACTGTTTGGGTGCATGGCAGGACTCAGAAGGAAGGGAGCACCGTTTGACGTTTTGAACGTAAAATTGGCTGGAATCAATGGTGCCATGTCGCATTTGGAAACCCCCTGATGTATCTAAACAGTGGAACCCCCCAATTCTAACTCCAACCCTAAACCCAACACACCCCTAACCATAATCCTAACCACAACCCTAACCCCAACACACCCCTATCCTAATCCCAACCATAACCCTAACCACAAACCTAACCCTAACACACCTCTAACCCTGATCCCAACCCTAACCATAATCCCAACCCTAACTGTAATCCCAACCATAACTACAACCCTAGCCCAACCTTAACTTTAGCCCCAACCATAACCCTAGCCCAACCCTAACTTTAGCCCAACCCTACCTTTAGCCCTACCCTAACTTTAGCCCTACCCTAACTTTAGCCCAACCCTAACCCTAACTTCAGCCCAACTCTAACTTTAGTCCAACTCTAACCCTAATGGAAAAAAGGAAATAAATATGTTTTTTTTATTATTATTATTTTTACCTAACTAATGAGGTGATAAAGGTGGGGGGTGATTTAATATTTTTTTATTTTGATCACTTTGATAGGGTCTATCACAGTGATCAAAATGAACCCAATAGGAAAAATTTCCTATTGTTGCCGGGTGCCAGCCAGCAGATCTTGGCGGGTGCACTGCGCATGTGCCTGCCATTTTCTCCTGGGAGAGGATGCCGGCCGCCTGGGGGACTTCACGGGGGGATTGCAGGGACAGTGGAGGTACCGGAGGGGGATTGGGGGACCCCATTTCTTTTTCCTCTGATGTGATCACACATCAGAGGAGAAATTAAATGCAAAATCTGGCTTTTTTACGGTCGTTGTTATTCCGTTAATAACGGTGATCGCAACACTGGGGTCGGTAAAAACTGACCCGAATCATGTTCTCTGGGGGTAGCTGAGACTCCAGATAAATTCCTACTCTGGGGGGGGGGCCATACACTTGTTTCTCAGAGCCGTTAAAAAGCAGTGCTGAGGCATAAGTACCCTTTTTTGCCGCCGTTAAAAAGCGCATCAGCGGTCGTTAATGGTTTACTTTTGTAGAACAATTTCAAGGGTGCCAAAACTTTTGTGCATGACTGTATATGTCTCTTATACTGGTATGTATATTCCCCATCCTGTTATATGTCCCCCATTCTCCCACTCTTCTTTAATGCATAGAGAAAAAAATAAATAATTTTTCAGTCACACACCATCAGTCAGGCACCGTGCGTCACAGAATATCAGTCAGGCACCATCAGTCAGACACCATCAGTCACACACACAATATCAGTCAGTCACACACCATCAAGTCACACACCATCAGTCAGTCACACACCTTTAGTCCCTCACACACCATCAGTCAGTCACACACTATTAGTCACACACTATCAGTCACTCACCGTCAGTCACACAATATCAGTAAGACACCATCAGTCATAAAATATCAGTCAGACACGATCAATCACACAATATCAGTCACATAATATAAGTCAGTCACAATCAGTCACACAATATCAGACACCATGAGTCACACAATATCAGTCACTTACTATCAGTCACACGATATCAGACACACACCATCAGTCACTCACCATCAGTCCGTCACACACCTCCAGTCCCTCACACACCATCAGTCACACACCATGTCATAAGAAGCGTTGGCTCGAGTGCAAAAAAAAGTACGAAAAGTAGAAGTTTGGAATCGGGTGATTTGGAGTGATGAGATGGAAGTCAATAGACTAGACTTTGATCGATGCAAATAAGTCTGTAAGAAACAAGGGGAAAAGGGGCTGACGGATCGAGGAATTGAAGGAACCGTCAAGTTCGGCGGAGGAAGCCAGATGATATGGGGTTGTTTCACAGCCAAAGGCTTTTGATATTTGACCAGGATCGATGGTGGTCTCAATGCTGAGCCATACGTGAGTATCCGTGAGTTACTTTGTTCACTCAAGTACTATGGGTATGAAAAGGATGACATAGTGTTCCAGCAGGACAACATGAAGCAAATGTCCAGACTGGCAAAGAAATGGTTCAATGACAATGAAGTAGAGGTTCTGGATTGGCCTCCACAGTCCCCAAACCTCAACCAAATCGAACACTTGTGGGTAGAGTTGAAGAAAAAGCTGTATACATACCCAAGTGCACCAACTTTGGAAATGTGTAGAAGAGACTTGGGATCAGATTTTGGTTGCGACATGCTTGAATCTGATCAAGAGCATGCCCAGAAAGCTTCAGGTAGTGTTGAAAGCCAAAGGTGGATTTACAAAATACTGACAAAATAATAAAAATGTGGATTTTTAGAAGCAAAACAATAACAATGCAGTGACATGACAAGAATATGCATAATTAATAATATGCTAGTTGCAAGTCAAATTTCTGTACGAGATAGCCAAGATGATTGTCTATAAAATGATAATAGTGTCCCTTTTGAAGCAGTAGTGGATGGTGAGATATGGAGCCTAGAAGTCAGAAGGTCAAAACATTGTTACAGGTTTGCTCGTCACTGTATATAGTGTGTGTATATACAGTCATGGCCAAAAGTGTTTGCACACTTGAAATTGTTCCAAAAAATGAAGTATCGTATTTTTCAGACTGTAAGATGCACCAGACCATAAGACGCACCTAGGTTTTAGAGGAGGAAAATAGAAAAAAAATTGAAGCGAAAAATATGGTCATGACGCACTGTTATGGGAGGGGGGAGAAATCTGCTGCTGACACTGTTATAGGGGTAATGTCCCCCAATTCTGTACTAATTTCCCCGATCCTGGTATGTATATGTCCCCCCATCTTGTCTATTTATATAATTACCTTAAATTGTCATCCACTTCCGTCTGGACGTCCTCGAATCCCACAATCTACCGCGCTGCATCGGAAGTACGCCGACCGCCATATTGGAATACCCAAGTGATGGGTATTCCAATATGGCACCTGCTGGTGGTTCCAGGCCCTTGCGCAGTACCACCAGCGGATCATCGCCGGATTCCCCGCTGCTGGGACTCCCCCACCTCAAGAACCCCACTCCGCAAGGACTCCTCCCCACCTCTGGGATCCCGGCCTCCGCTGGGATGCCGATGGGATCCCAGCCGCCAGGGCACCTTCCCCGCCGGGCAGCCATAGGAAAATGATTCACTGCGCAGGTGCAGTAAATCAGACCGCCATCTTTGTAGAGGCAGATGACGGTGGCCGGGCACATTAACTGCGCATGCGTGAACCCAGGGAGCGCATGCGCAGTTGATCTATCTGTTTATTTATGAACTGCGTCACAGCATGTCATTGTTTGACAGATGCAGTGACGCGCATGCCAACAGCCTCTGAATTCGTGGAAGTTTAGACTCAACTACTTTCCCCTTGCTTTATGGTCTTGACTAGTGTTGAGCATTCCGATACCGCAAGTATCGGGTATCGGCCGATACTTGCGGGTATCGGAATTCCGATACCGAGATCCAATACTTTTGTGGTATCGGGTATCGGTATCGAAACAACATTAATGTGTAAAATAAAGAATTAAAATAAAAAATATTGCTATACTCACCTCTCCGACGCAGCCTGGACCTCACCGAGGGAACCGGCAGCGTTCTTTGCTTAAAATGCGCGCGTTTACTTCCTTCCGTGACGTCACGGCTTGTGATTGGTCGCGTGCCGCCCATGTGGCCGCGACGCGACCAATCACAGCAAGCCGTGACGTAATTTTCAGGTCCTCAATGCCTAATTCTAGGCATTCAGGATTTTAAAATTACGTTCCGGCTTGTGATTGGTCGCGTCGCGGTCACATGGGCGACGCGACCAATCACAAGCCGTGACGTCACGGGAGGCAGGAAACGCACGCATTTTAAAATTACGTCACGGCTTGTGATTGGTTGCGTGCAGCCCATGTGACCGCGACGCGACCAATCACAGCAAGCCGTGACGTAATTTCAGGTCCTGAATGCCTAATTCTGCATTGAGGACCTGAAAATTACGTTACGGCTTGCTGTGATTGGTCGCGTCGCGGCCACATGGGCGGCACGCGACCAATCACAAGCCGTGACGTCACGGAAGGAAGTAAACGCGCGCATTTTAAGCAAAGAACGCTGCCGGTTCCCTCGGTGAGGTCCAGGCTGCGTCGGAGAGGTGAGTATAGCAATATTTTTTATTTTAATTCTTTATTTTACACATTAATATGGATCCCAGGGCCTGAAGGAGAGTTTCCTCTCCTTCAGACCCTGGGAACCATCAGGGATACCGTCCGATACTTGAGTCCCATTGACTTGTATTGGTATCGGTATCGGATTAGATCCGATACTTTGCCGGTATCGGACGATACTTTCCGATACCGATACTTTCAAGTATCGGACGGTATCGCTCAACACTAGTCTTGACTTAAACCTCAAGATTCACACTTAAGTGATTCTTATTACTGCAAAGCCTGCCCCCATCAGGACGTCACCACCCTGCCGATGTGATAGCATTGGGCCTCCATCTAGTTATATATAATCCCCATCCAGGTACATATGGCCACCCATCCCCATCCTGGTATACATGGCCCTCTCATCCCCATCCAGGTATACATGACCCTCTCATCCCCATCAAGGTATACATGGCTCCCCATCCCTATCCTGGTATATATGGTCCCCTCATCCCCATCCTGGTACTCATGGTTCCCTCATCTTCCTGGTATACATGGCCCCCTCATTTCCATCCTGATACACATAGTGCCGTCATCCCTGTCCTGGTATATATGGTTTCTTCATCCCCATCCTGTATACATGGCCCCCTGTCCCCATCCTGTATACATTGCTACCTCATCCCCATCCTGGTATACATTGCCCCCTCATCCCCATCCTGGTATACATGGCCCCCGCATCCCCATCCTGGTATACATTGCCCCCATCATGCTGCACACATAAAAAAAACCATTCTTCTTAGCTTCTCTCCGTTCCCTCATAGCGCACTGTTCTGATGCCAGCTGCTGATTTCCGCTTGTAATCAGCACATGGCAGTGACGTTATGCGCTGTTTACATGCCGAGATCAGCTGCCGGAATATTCACTGCTCTACACGCCCGGTACTATAGTAATGGAGAGCAGTGAATATTAATTCTCTTTAATAGTGAGCCCACGTGATCACCCAGCCACAGCAGAATCCAGCATCTGCTGCTAACAGTGTGCCTGCTATTAAAGAAGATGAATATTCACTGCTTCCCATGCACATAGCCCCCCCATTTCTCAGCGCAGGCTTCGGTGCAAAGAGGTGGACTGGACTATGGGCGTGGGCAGCAGTGAATATTAATTCTCTTTACCAGCAGGCACAGGTGTTAGCTGCAGCAGTCTCAACTGCCTCCTGTGACCCACTTGTCCGCTGCTGCCGCTCCTCCACCCTATCCACAGCCGGTAAATCCGGACTATAAGACACACACCCCATTTTCCTCTAAAATTCTGGAGGAAAAAAATGCGTCTTAGGCCGGCGTCACACTTGGCGTAAGACAATACGCCACGTATTAGAGAAATGTTCCCAAAATATTGATCCGTAGTCAGGGTGTGTCAGCGTATTTTGCGCATGGCATCCTCCGTATGTAATCCGTATGGCATCCGTACTGCGAGATTTTCGCGCAGGCTTGCAAAACCGACATCTAATGGATTTATGTGCTCAAATGTTCGGGAAAACATATATACAGTATATATATATATATGTCATTGAGACACATATATATATATTCTGTATTTAGATTTCATTCAGCGCGATATCTGTGAACAGCCGGTAATTCAATTGCCGGCTTTTCATTTCTCCTGCACAAACCCGACAGGATATGAGACATGGTTTACATACAGTAAACCATCTCATATCCCCTTTTTTTTGCATATTCCACACTACTAACGTTAGTAGTGTGTATGTGCAAAATTTCAGCGCTGTAGCTGCTGAAATAAAGGGTTAAATGGCGGAAAAAAATGGCGTGGGCTCCCGCGCAATTTTCTCCGCCAGAATGGTAAAGCCAGTGACTGAGGGCAGATATTAATAGCCTAGAGAGGGTCCATGGTTATTGGCCCCCCCTGGCTACAAACATCTGCCCCCAGCCACCCCAGAAAAGGCACATCTGGAAGATGCGCCTATTCTGGCACTTGGCCACTCTCTTCCCACTCCCTGTGGGATATGGGGTAATGAAGGGTTAATGCCACCTTGCTATTGGAAGGTGACATTAACCCAGATTAATAATGGAGAGGCGTCAATTATGACACCTATCCATTATTAATCCAATTGTTGGAAAGAGTTAAAACACACACACACACATGATTTAAAAGTAGTTTAATGAAATAAACACAGCGGTTGTTGTAATAATTTATTGTTCTCTCAATCCATCAGGAACACCCTCGCTTGGAAAAATAATAAACGCACAAGATACATACCTTCTGGTGAACCGTCTCGTCCCACGAAGTAATCCATCTGAAGGGGTTAACTAATATTACAGGCAGAGCTGTGATTAAACCACTCGCTCGTGCCTGTAATCCCCGGGTGCTGAAAGGAAAGCAGGATCTGTACTTACATTGAGTCGCGGTGAGGCGCCCTCTGGTGGATGTTCTCATGAACTGCAGCCTGGGAACTTTTTCCCACGCTCCAGGTCATATGAGGACATCCACCAGGGGGCGCATCACCGCGACTGAAGGAAATGTAGGTCAATGACCTACATTTCATTCATTCGCCGGGGATTACAGGCACGGAGCACAGCTGCATTTGCAGGGCGCCTGCCTGTAATATTAGTTAACCCCTTCAGATGGATTACTTCGTGGGACGAGACGGTTCACCAGAAGGTATGTATCTTGTGCGTTTATTATTTTTCCAAGCGAGGGTGTTCCTGATGGATTGAGAGAACAATAAATTATTACAACAACCGCTGTGTTTATTTCATTAAACTACTTTTAAATCATGTGTGTGTGTTTTTTTTAACCCTTTCCAACAATTGGATTAATAATGGATAGGTGTCATAATTGACGCCTCTCCATTATTAATCTGGCTTAATGTCACCTTCCAATAGCCAGGTGGCATTAACCCTTCATTACCCCATATCCCACCGCTACAGGGAGTGGGAAGAGAGTGGCCAAGTGCCAGAATAGGCGCATCTTCCAGATGTGCCTTTTCTGGGGTGGCTGGGGGCAGATGTTTTTAGCCACGGGGGGGCCAATAACCATGGACCCTCTCCTGGCTATTAATATCTGCCCCCAGTCACTGGCTTTACCATTCTGGCGGAGAAAATTGCGCGGGAGCCCACGCCAATTTTTTCCGCCATTTAACCCTTTATTTCAGCAGCTACAGCGCTGAAATTTTGCACATACACACTACTAACATTAGTAGTGTGGAATATGCAAAAAAAAAGGGGATATGAGATGGTTTACTGTATGTAAACCATGTCTCATATCCTGTCGGGTTTGTGCAGGAGAAATGAAAAGCCGGCAATTGAATTACCGACTTTTCACTAACAGCGCTGCGTATTTCTCGCAAGTCACACTGCAGGTCCGTGTGGAATCCGTATTTTTCTCGCCCCCATAGACTTTCATTAGCGATTTTTTTGCGCAATACGCTGACAAACGCAGCATGCTGCGATTTTGTACGGCCGTAGAAAGCCGTATATTACGGATCCGTAATATACGGCTGATAGGAGCAGCCCCATTGAGAATAATTGTGCCGTATGTTATGCAAGTTTTACGGACGTAGTTTCTGCGCTCTTACGTCCGTAAAACTCGCCAGTGTGACGCCGGCCTTATAGTCAGAAAAATAGGGTGTTTCTCCCAGAAAATTATTGCAATTACACCCTTTGTTGTGCACTTATTTTCCCTTTGTGTGTATTGGAACAACACAAAAAAAAAAAGAGGAAAAAAAGGCAAATTGGACATAATTTCACACAAAACGCCAAGAATGGGCTGGACAAAATTGTAAAACAACTACTTTGTTTCAAGTATGTGATGCTCGTTCAGACTCACCTGTGGCAAGTAACTGGTGTGGGCAATGTGAAAATCACACCTGAAACCAGATAAAAAGGGATGAAGTTGACTCAATCTTTGCATTGTGTATCTGTGTGTGGCACACTAAGGCTACTTTCACACTAGCGTCGGTACGGGGCCGTCGCGCTGCGTCGGCCCGACGTACCGACGCATACTGTGCAAGCGCCGCACAACCGGGGCAGCGGATGCTGTTTTTCCACGCATCCGCTGCCCCATTGTGAGGTGCGGGGAGGTGGGGGCGCGCATGCGCGGTCGGAAATGGGGGACTGTCGGCACCAAAAAAGTTACATGTAACGTTTTTTGCTGCCGGCGGTCCGCCACAATACGACGCAACTGTCGCACGACGGTTGCGACGTGTGTCAATGCGTCGCTAATGTTAGTCTATGGTGAAAAAACGCATCCTGCAGACGACTTTGCAGGATGCGTTTTTTCGCCAAAACGACGCATTGCAACGTATGCCAAAAAAACGCTAGTATGAAAGTAGCCTAAGCATGGAGAACAGAAAGAGCAGAGGAAAACTGAGGACTTGAGAACCAAAATTGTGAACATCAACACTCTCAAGGTTACAAGTCCATCTCCAGAGATCTTGATGTTCCTGTGTCCACAGTGCGCAATATAATCAAGAAGTTTCTAACCCATGGCACTGTAGCTAATCTCCCTGGGCGTGGATGGCTGAGAAAAATTGATGAAAGGTTGCAACACAGGATAGTCTTGATGGTGGATAAGCAGCCCCATTGAAGTTCCAAAGAAATTCAAGCTGTCCTCCAGGCTCACGATGCATCAGTGTCAGCACAAACTATCCGTCCACATGTGAATGAAATTAAATGCTATGATCAGAGACCCAGGAAAACCTCACTGCTGACACAAAGACATAAAAAAGCCAGACTGCAGTTTGCCAAAATGTGCAAGAGTAACCACAATCCTTCAGGGTATGTGCACACGTCAGGATTTCTTGCAGAAATTTCCTGAAGAAAACTGGAAATTTTCTGCAAGAAATCCGCATGGTTTTTTTGCGTTTTTTTCCCGTTTTTTTTCGCGTTTTTTTTAGCATTTTGCAAGCGAAATTAGCTTGCAGAATGCTAAAGTTTTCCAAGCGATCTGTAGCATCGCTTAGAAAACTGACTGACAGGTTGGTCACACTTGTCAAACATACTGTTTGACAAGTGTGACCAACTTTTTACTATAGATGCTGCTTATGCAGCATCAATAGTAAAAAAGATATCATGTTAAAAATAATTAAAAAATGGTTATACTCACCCTCTGCAGACAGCCGATCTCCTCAGCGGCTTCCGTTCCTATAGATGGTGTGTGCAGGACCTTCGATGACGTCGCGGTCACGTGACCGCGACGTCATCGCAGGTCCTTCACACACACCATCTATAGGAACGGAAGCGGCAGCATGCACCGCTGAGAGGCGGGAAGACTCCGGGGGCCATCGAAGGTGAGTATATGACTACTTTTTATTTTAATTCTTTTTTTTTACCAATTATATGGTGCCCAGTCCGTGGAGGAGAGTCTCCTCTCCTCCACCCTGGGTACCAACCGCACATGATCTGTTTACTTCCCACATGGTGGGCACAGCCACATGCGGAAAGTAAGCAGATCAATGCATTCCTAGGTGTGCGGAATCCCCGCAATTCCGCAAATTTAGTGAACATGTTGCTTTTTTTTCCGCGATGCGATTTTTTTCGCGGAAAAAAATGCAACATTTGCACAAGAAATGCGGAATACACTGAAAATAATGGGAGGCTTATGTAAGCATTTTTTTCGCGTTTTTATCACGTTTTTATAGCGAAAAACGCGAAAAAAATGCGAAAAATACTGAACGTGTGCACATGGCCTCAGGAAAACCATCTGTTGGAGAGATGAGACCAAGATAGAGCTTTTTGGTAAAGCACATCATTCTACTTTTTACTGAAAACAGAATGAGGCCTACAAAGAAAAGAACATAGTGCCTACAGTCAGATATGATGGATGTTCGCAGATGTTTTAGTGTTGCTTTGCTGCTTCTTGCACTGGGTGCTTTGACTGTATGCAACACACTACAAATGCTGAATATTATCAAAAGATTTTGGGTGCAATGTAGTGTCCACTGTCAGAAAGCTGGCTTTGCATCTTAGGTCATGGGTCTTCCAGCGGTATAATGACCCCAAACATAATTCAAGATGCCCAGAAATGGATGGAAACAAAGTGCTGGAGAGTTCTGATTTGGCAGCAGTGAGTCCGGATCTAGATCTCATTGATCACCTGTGGAGAGATCTTACAATTGCTGTCAAGAGAAGGCGCCTTCACATATGAGAGACATGGATTGGTTTGAAGAATAGTCGTCCAGAACTCCAGTTGAGAGGAGTCAGAAGCTTGTGGATGGTTATAGGAAGAGATTTATTAAAGTTATTTATTCCAAAAGGCGTGCAACATAATATTAAGTTGAGAGTGCCAGCAATTTTGTTCTGCCAATTTTTGGAGTTTTGTGTGAAATTATGTCCAATTTGCCTTTTTTCCTCTGTTTGTTTTTGTGTTTTTCCAATACACACAAAGGAAATAAACGTATATAACAAAACAAGTGGAATTGCAATAATTTACTGGGAACAATAGTTCATTTTCAGGAACAATTTCAGGGGTGTCAACACTTTTAGCCATGACACATATGTGATGTGTGTGTGTTTATATATATTTAAATACAGTGGGGGAAATAAATATTTTATACACTGCCAATTTTGCAAGTTTTCCCACTTACAAAGAATGGAGGGGCATGTAATTTTTATCATAGGTAAACTTCACCTGTTAAAGAGACAGAATCTAAAAAAAAAGTAATAATTAAAAAAAAAAAAAAAAAACAGAAAATCATATTGTATGATTTTTACATCCTTAATTTGCATTTTTTGCATGAAATAAGTATTTGATCACCGACCAACCATCAAGAATTCTGGCTCTCACAGATCTGTTAGCTTTTCTTTAAGACGCCTCCTACTCTGCTCTCATTACCAGTATTAATTGCACGTGTTTGAATTTGCTACCTGTATAAAAGACACTTGTCCACACAATCAATCATACTTCAACCTCTCCACCATGGTCAAGACCTAAGAGCTGTCTAAGAACACCAGGGACAAAATTGTAGACCTGCACTAGGCTGGGATGGCCTACAGGACAATAGGCAAGCAGCTTGGTGAGAAAGAAACAATTGTTGGATCAATTATTAGAAAATGTAAGAAACACAAGATGACTGTCAATATTCCTCGGTTTGGGGCTCAATGCAAGATTTTACCTCATGGGTTAAGGATGATTCTGAGAAAGGTCAGAAATCAGTCCAGAACTACATGGGAGGGCCTGGTCCCTGACTTGAAGAGAGCTGAGACCACAGTCTCAAACATTACCATTGGTAACAACGCCGTCATGGATTACAATCCTGCAAGGCACGCAAGGTCCCCCCGCTCTCGGAAGCACATGTCCAGGCCTGTTTAAAGTTCGCCAATGACCATCTGGATGATCAAGAGGAGGCATGGGAGAAGGACATGAGATCAAAATAATACTTTTTGGTATCAACTCTATTCGCCCTGTTTGGAGGAAAAAGAAGGATGAGTACAACCCCAAGAACACTGTCCCAACCGTGAAGCATGATGGGGGAAATATCATACTTTGTCGGTTCTTTTCTGCAAAGTGGACAGGATGACTGCACCGTATTGAATGGAGGATGGATGGGATCATGTATCGTGAGATTTTGGCCCAACAACCTCCTTCCCTCAGTAAAAGGATTGAAGATGGGTCGTGGCTGGGTCCTCCAGCATGACAATGACCCGAAACACACAGCCAGGGCAACTAAGGAGTGAATCTGTAAAAATGCATTTCAGGGTCCTGGAGTGGCTTAGCCAGTCTCCAGACCTGGACCCAATAGAAAATATTTGGAGGGAGCTGAAACTTAATGTTGTCCATAGACAGCCCCGAAACTTAGAAGATCTGTATGGAGGAGTGGGCCAAAATCCCTGCTGCAGCGTGTGCAAAAGTGGTCAAGAACTACAGGAAACGTCTGACCTCTGCAATTGCAAACAAAGGTTTCTGGACCAAATATTAAGTTTTGTTTTTCTATTGTATCAAATACTTATTTCACGCAATAAAATGCAAATGAATTACATAAAAATTATACAGTGTAATTTTCTGTCTTTTTTTTAGATTCTGTCTCTCACAGGTGAAGTGTACCTACAATAAAAATTACAGACCTCCACATTCTTTGTAGGTGGGAAAACTTGCAAAATTGGCATTGTATCAAACACTTATTTTCCCCACTGAATATTTAATGTGTATGTACATATATATCTCCTGCCTTGGGCAGTGCCATTCTGACACACTCTACCGTCTTCCAGCAGGTTTAGACATTTGTGTTCACTTTTGGCTGTTGTGTATTTTGGGGCTCTCCATATCTGCTGACAGCCCCCACTGCTACTAAATGCTCCTCCGTCCTGTTTTACCTCTTGTTCTGATTGTGCCGCAGCCGCCGGTTGCCCTCTCTGAGACTCACGAATGAAAACATACAAATTGCCATCTTGCTGGTAGAGATGCTAATGAGTGTGTGAGGGGCCGGAGGTGGCCTCTTTATGGGGGTAATACGGCAGATGCTGTCTATCTGTCCTTGTGAGCTGCATTTGGGTTTAGGGAATTCTTAATAGGATGAATAAAATGTGCTTGCTCACCGCTGGGACTCCTTTCAGATGAGATGTTCGGGAGTTGTGGCTGCTGAGGATAGAGCCATGTGCATTTCCTCTTCAGAGAGGAAGAGGACTTTAAAGCGAACCTGTCACCAGGTTTGGCCACTATAAGATACGGCCACTGCCTTTCAGGGCTTATCTACAGCATTTTATAATGGGGGCAGTCCGGTCCGCCGCCCTCCTGCTTGCTTCATGGCTCCCGACATCGCGCTCCTGCACAGGTGTACTTATCTGTCCTGTTGAGGGCAGAGCAAAGTACTGCAGTGGGCAGGGCCTCTCTGACCTTTCCCTGCGCCTGTGCAGAGGGCACTGCCCTCAACAGTGCAGATAAGTACGCCTGCGCAGGAGCGCGATGCCAGGAGCCATGAAGCAAGCAGAAGGGCGGTGATCATAAGATGGGAGGCGCCGGACCTGGACCTGCGACACCCATCGGACCGGACCACCCTGCAGGTGAGTATAATAAAACTTATTTTTCTTTCAGGTCAGATCGGGGCTTATCTACAGCATTATAGAATATATATAAGAGGCATCGTGATTACTCCCTAATCCCACCCCCTGCACAGTAGCTCCGCCCCCACCACATCACCACACATAATCCCACCCCCCACCCCATTACCACACACAATCCCGCCCACCACATCACACACAATCCCGCACACCACATCAGCAAACATAATCCCGCCCTGACCACATCACCACACATAATCCCGCCCCCAGCACATTATCACACATAATCCCGTCCCCCCACCACATTACCACAGATAATACCACCCCCCCACCACATTACCACACACAATCCGCACCACATCACCACACACAATCCTGCCCCCCCACATTACCACACATAATCCCGCTCCCCACCACATCACCACACATAATCCCGCCCCCCACCACATTACCACACAATCCCACCCCCCACCACATCATCACACATAATCCCACCACATCACCACACACAATCCCGCCCCCACCACATTACCACACATAATCCCGCCCCCCCACCACATTACCACACATAATCCCACCTCCACCACATCATCACATGATCCCGCCCCCACTACATCACCACACATAATCCTGCCCCCACCACATTACCACACATAATCCCGCCCCTCCCACCACATTACCAAACATAATCCCGTCCCCCTACCACATCATCACATAATCCCGCCCCCCCACTACATCACCACACATAATCCTGCCCCACCACATTACCACACATAATCCCGCCCCTCCCACCACATTACCACACATAATCCCGCCCCCCCACCACATCATCACACATAATCCCGCCCCCCCACTACATCACCACACAATCCCGCCCCCCACCACATTACCACACAATCCCACCCCCCACCACATCATCACACATAATCCCACCCCCACCACATCACCACACACAATCCCACCCCCCCACCACATCATCACACATAATCCCACCCCCACCACACACAATCCCGCCCCCACCACATTACCACACATAATCCCGCCCCCCCACCACATCACCACACATAATCCCGCCCCCCACCACATCATAACACATAATCCCCCCACATTACTACACATAATCCCGCCCCCATCACATCATCACACTTAATCCCGCCCTCCCACCACATTACCACACATAATCCCACCCCCCACCACATTACCAAACATAATCCCGCCCTCCCACCACATCATCACAAATAATCCCGCCCCCCACCACATTACCACATAATCCCGCCCCCCACCACATTACCACACATAATCCCACCCCCTACCACATTACCACACATAATCCCGCCCCCTACCACATTACCACACATAATCCCGCCCCCCACCACATTACCACACATAATCCCTCCCCCACCACATCACCACACATAATCCCGCCCCCCTACCACATCACCACACATAATCCCGCCCCCACCACATCACACATACCGCCCCCCCCACCACATTACCACACATAATCCCGCCCCCCCACCACACCACACATAATCCTGCCCCCCACCACATTACCACACAATCCCGCCCTCCCACCACATTACCACACATAATTCAGCCCCCCAACATTACCACACAAGGCTCCGTCCCCACACATTACCACATGAGGCTCCGTCCCCTCATATTACCACACGAGGCTCCGTCCCCACACATTACCACACAAGGCTCGGTCCCCCCACATCACCACACCAGGCTCCGTCCCCACACATTACCACACGAGGCTCCGTCCTCACACATTACCACACGAGGCTGCATCCCCACACATTACCACACGAGGCTCTGTCCCCCACACATTACCATACGAGGCTCCGTCCTCACACATTACCACACGAGGCTCTGTCCCCAGACATTATCATACGAGGCTCCGTCCTCACACATTAACACACGAGGCTCCGTCCCTCCACATTACCACACGAGGCTCCGTCCCCACACATTACCACACGAGGCTCTGTCCCCACACATTACCACACGAGGCTCCGTCCCCGCACATTACCACATGCAGCACTTCCTTTCTATGTAATTCAACCACTTCATCCAAGGTAAACGTACATTTAATTGCATCCGCATTCTCCCAAACAAAATGAGCCAAGAAGAGTCGCCAGGTCCAT
Organism: Ranitomeya variabilis; assembly: GCF_051348905.1. NCBI lineage: Eukaryota > Metazoa > Chordata > Amphibia > Anura > Dendrobatidae > Ranitomeya > Ranitomeya variabilis. The sequence continues at coordinate 714,778,375 of NC_135232.1, read as the reverse complement.
CTCACAGGCTGCAGGAAAATCCGGACAACGATGCAGTAGCTGATCGACAACAACATCGACTAAATCGTAGGATTGTTGTCATTATTTACTTTAGTTTAATCACCAGCAGCGTTAATTAGATAGCAATGAGCATGCCGAGCGTTAGCTGGCTGGAAACAGCTAGTGCGCTACATAAGCCCTGAAAGGCGGTGGCTGTATCTTATATCGGTTAAACCTGGGGACAGGTTCCCTTTAACTCTAGCACCTCCTATTGGAAATAGCAATTCTTAAATTCAATATGAACCCTTTAAGGAGCCTTGCCACATGACTTTGGATAAAAGCCAAATTAAAATCTCAGTTTGCGGACACGGTGTTTCGGGGTGTTTTCCAAGAGGAGCATGCATGGCCTATAAGTCTCCTTACATTGGCATTCCAGATGAGGCATGACACTCTCCACAACTGGGAAAAATTACTCCACAGATCCCAGGATAGAGCTGTAATGACTGCAGATGTCGTGGCATGGGGTCTGAACGCTGTAACAAAGATGCTAGTTCTATGTGACCAGATAGGAGCGTTATCTGCAGCCCCTCGCAGACACTTCTGCTTCCACACTTTGTACATGACCTTTACTGACTACAGCCTGAATTTCTCATAACGTTTTTCCACCTTGGGAACTGTTTTGATGAATGTCTCCTCCTGCCAGCGGAACCACATATCTGTGTCATAAACAGGCCTCCGCACCCAGATGTGCCAGTGCAATGAAACCGACATCGTAGATTTCTCCGAGCACCTTCAGATGTGACGCTGCACAGAGGAGGAAGGCAAGGCCATGGTGAATCGAAGAGCTTGCACTCCGCAGATGGGAGCGATGGCACAGCGGTCAATCTTGTTTCTCGTCTTTGAGTGACATTCTGGCATGATATGTGCGTCCATCTCCGGCGTCTGGGCTTCGCCTGTGAGCAGCGCTCATTCTCTGTATGATAAATGTGCTGACAGCGGCAGGGAAATGAGCTAATAAGGGAGTTTATGGGACGATGGAGGACCATCTGTTAGGGTAAATGTTTGAAGGTATGCAGCTCTACGTGAAGGAACGCTGACAAAACATTTCCTGTACATTACAGTCCTGGGAATAGTATCCAGAGCGGAGGGGAGAGGCACTGCAGACATCACCGCCAACCTCTCCGAGTGCACAGTATATACACATATATATGTATATATATATATATAGCACCATCTATCTGTCTGTCTAATGGAAATACAGTTTTGAAGCTGCCACAATTCTTGTGCTATTGTAACCTCCAAACTAAGTTTGCAATTGTGCAGTTAGTACAAGAGTGGAAATGTAATTTTAGACCCCATATGCATCTGTACTCTATGGCCATGCTATGCAAGTTCATTCAGTCTACTGCTTTGTGGCTAGTCTGATACTACTCCTACACACCTCTAGAGATGTTGGCATTGAGCATTGACCAGGACAAAGGTAAATCGCCTCTTTACTCAGAGTAGCTGCAGATCTCTCTCTCTTTTTACTCCTGGAGTAGCTGCAGATCTCTCTTTACTCTTCGAGTAGCTGCAGATCTCTCTCCTCTTTATTCCTGGAGAATCTGCAGATCTCTATTTTCTCCAGGAGTAGCTGCTGATCTGTCTCTCTTTATTCCTGGAGTAGCTGCAGATCTCTCTTTATTCCTGGAGTAGCTGCAGATCTCTTGCTCTCTTTACGCTTTGAGTAGCTGCCGATCTCTTATTCCTGGAGTAGCTGCAGATATCTCTTTATTACTGGAGTAGCTGCAGATCTCTCTCGCTTTACTCTTGGAGTAGCTGCAGATCTCTCTTTTTACTCCAGGAGTAGCTGCAGATCTCTGTCCTCTTTATTCCTGGAGAAGCTGCAGATCTCTCTCTATTTACTCCTGGAGTGGCTGCGGATCTCTCTATCTTTCTCTCTTTATTCCTGGAGTAGCTGCAGATCTCTCTTTTTACTCCAGGAGAAGCTGCTGATCTCTCTCTCCTTTTTACTCCAAGAGTAGCTGCGGATCTCTCTCCTCTTTATTCCTGGAGAAGCTGCAGATCTCTATTTACTCCTGGAGTGGCTGCGGATCTCTCTATCTTTCTCTCTTTATTCCTGGAGTAGCTGCAGATCTCTCTTTTTACTCCAGGAGAAGCTGCTGATCTCTCTCTCCTTTTTACTCCAAGAGTAGCTGCAGATCTCTCTCCTCTTTATTCCTGGAGAATCTGCAGATCTCTATTTTCTCCAGGAGTAGCTGCTGATCTGTCTCTCTTTATTCCTGGAGTAGCTGCAGATCTCTCTTTATTCCTGGAGTAGCTGCAGATCTCTTGCTCTCTTTACGCTTTGAGTAGCTGCCGATCTCTTTATTCCTGGAGTAGCTGCAGATATCTCTTTATTACTGGAGTAGCTGCAGATCTCTCTCGCTTTACTCTTAGAGTAGCTGCAGATCTTTCTTTTTACTCCAGGAGTAGCTGCAGATCTCTCTCTTTATTCCTGGAGAAGCTGCAGATCTCTATTTACTCCTGGAGTGGCTGCGGATCTCTCTCTTTATTCCTGGAATAGTTGCAGATTTATCTCTCTCTTTACTCTTTGAGTAGCTGCACATCTCTCTCTCTTTATTCCTAGAGTAGCTGCAGATCTGTGTTTACTCTTGGAGTAGCTGCAGATCTCTCTTTTTACTCCAGGAGTAGCTGCAGATCTCTGTCCTCTTTATTCCTGGAGAAGCTGCAGATCTCTCTCTATTTACTCCTGGAGTGGCTGCGGATCTCTCTAGCTTTCTCTCTTTATTCCTGGAGTAGCTGCAGATCTCTCTTTTTACTCCAGGAGAAGCTGCTGATCTCTCTCTCCTTTTTACTCCAAGAGTAGCTGCGGATCTCTCTCTTTATTCCTGGAGAAGCTGCAGATCTCTATTTACTTCCTGGAGTGGCTGCGGATCTCTCTATCTTTCTCTCTTTATTCCTGGAGTAGCTGCAGATCTCTCTTTTTACTCCAGGAGAAGCTGCTGATCTCTCTCTCCTTTTTACTCCAAGAGTAGCTGCGGATCTCTCTCCTCTTTATTCCTGGAGAAGCTGCAGATCTCTATTTTCTCCTGGAGTAGCTTCTGATCTCTTTCTCTCTTTATTCCTGGAGTAGCTGCAGATCGCCCTCTATTTACTCTTGGAGTAGCTGCAGATCTCTCTCTCTTTCTTTACTCCTGGGGTCAGAGGTGTATCTAGGGTTTCTGGCACCTGGGGCAAGAATTCATTTTGGCGCCTCACCCCCCCCCCCTCCCTTCCCAAGGACATATGCGATTTGCGCACTTAGTCATGTACCGACGAGCCGCTCTCCCTAATGCTCTCAATATTCAGTGAAAAACTGAAAGAAGCAGAAGAGAAGCTCATTGCCACAGAACCGTAAGTATGAAAATCGCATATGAGTGAAGTGTCCATGTGACGACTGCTGGAACCTGCAGAGCTGAATCCTGACATCGCAGCTTCTGAATTCTCACAACTAATGCACTGCACACTTTTGGGATTTTCCCTTACCGTTGTACAGTCATGTTAGCACAAGCATGTAATTTGTATACCTCTGACCAGATTCCGACTAGACGTGCCCGGCCTCACTCAGTTCATTGAGTGAGGCCACACATGTCTAGTCAGCACGTGACCGCATGTATGTAAATCGCCAGCATGACAGATTCCTGACAGCGTGCAGTACGCACTGTGAGAAGTCTGCAGTCACAAAGAATGACTGCAGACTCATTACAAACCTGGACATCCCCTTTAATTCTCCTAACATGAATATAAACATGAGTTAGTTAGCAGGGCCGTCATCAGGGCATTACTGCCCTTACTGCTGTATGGGTCCCGGTGAGCAGCAGTACAGAAGGGGGCCCCGCTCCTGTGCTAAATTCATCGGGCCCCAAGTGCTGCGCGCTGCGGAGCACACATCAGCACAGCCGCCACAGCGGCTGACACCAGAGAGCCACACGAAGTGTGTGCTGCTCTGCTGGGCCTGACCTGTTAGAAAGGAAGAGCTGATATCACTATCACAGAACCTTTACCATATATCAGCTCCGCCCCCTGATCACATGATGATAACATCACCACAGGTCCTTCAGCTCCGTCCTTGTGTGCAGCTCGTGTTCTCTGGTATCAGCCAGCAGCAGATTAACGGTTCCCGCCATTCCAATGAGATTACAGGAGGGTTTGGTGAGGGTTCTGTGAGAGGAGAGTGTGGGGTGAGATCAGAACTGTTCCTGTGGAGGCTCCTGCTCCATGTGACTGCGGCTCCTCTGTTTTGGAAGTGCAGCGTTGTGTGGGACTGCACATGATAAAAGTGTCTGAGGGGAGACTGCACATATGAAATGGAAGGGGGATAGGGGGCTGCAAATGATCAAGGGGCACTGCAGATGAAGTGAGGGAGTGATAGGGGACTGCAATGGATGAAGTAAGGGGACTTCAAATGAAAGTGGGGGGGCTGCAAATGAAGTGGGGAAGGGGCGGGGGACTGCAAATGATGAATTCAGTGACGGGGACAGCGTTTTAATTGGGGGTGGGGAGAGCAATGATGAATTGGGGGTGGGGAGAGCAAATGATGAATTGAAGGTGGGGGTGGGGAGAGCAAATGATGAATTTTGAGGGTGGGGGAGTTATGGTGTAGAGCAGTTGATAATGAATAGAGGGTGGGAGAGAGAGAAGACATGACAATCAATTGGGGCGGGAGGGGCATGTAAACAGGGTCGCTATCAGGGCATTAATGCCCTGACTGGCAGAGGGGACCCGCATCAGCCCCATCTCTTTTGCTCATCAGGCCCCAGCTGCAGGTTCAGTAACTGAACCTGGCTCCGAGACGCAGGTTCAGTTAAACTATTGCCATGTGGGCCCGCACAGCAATAGTTAAAAGATGCCAGTCAATCGGAGGCTGGCAGCTGATGTCAGTGCGCCAGCGTATGACATCATTGTCATTCGCCGGCGAGTACGCACTTGCAATTCCTGGGGAGGACGTTGGCGCTGGAGCAAGGACAGTTAAGGACAAACTTTTGTTTGTTTTTTTTTATTGAAGCGGCCTGGGGCAGAATGGAAACACAGGGGGCAGGAATGGAGACACGGGGGCAGGAATGGAGACACAGGGGGCAGGAATGGAGATGGGGAGGAATGGAGACACGGGGGCAGGAATGGAGACACGGGGGCTGGCATGGAGACACAGGGGGGCAGGAATAGAGACACGGGGGTAGGAATGGAAACTCAGGGGGGCAGATATGGAAACACAGGGGGGGCAAAAATGGAAATACAGGGGGGCAGGAATGGAGACACAGGGGGCAAATGTTTAATAGTTTAGTGTAAAGTAGATCCCGGCCAAAAGAGTCTACCTTGCTGTGGTGGCGGCCTAAAAAAATATTTTTGGCCAAAACAAAAGCTGCTGGCTATATGTGTGATCTGGTGATGGGAATTGTTAATGCGTGATTGGTGAGGACGTGGTGCAGATGTGGAGTTTTTCTATGACTGGACGGTGGGACTGTGGATGGTTCGAGGGGTGGAGCTTGGGCGGAGTCTCAAGGGGGCCCCGAAAATTTTGCCAGTATGGGGCCCCGAAATTCCTAGTGGCAGCCCTGTTAGTTAGTATCACAAATAACATTTACATCCAGGTACCTTATAGATGACGTCGTCTCTGGAGTCGTTCTTCATCTTGTCCAGACCCCATGATGAGTTTTCTCATCCACAGCTCGTCGCTGCAGACTTCCATTTGCCCGCTCTTTTGCAGAAAATCTCCATACGATACCCTTAAAGATATAAGTGTCATTATAATGCTCCTGAATAAAAAATTGCCCCTCACTATATTGTCTGCACAAAATATGACCCCCACACTGTCCCTCTTATGGTACATGCTCTTCACACTGACCTCTCCTCTCCATACCAGCACCCTCTTCACACTGTCCTCATACTGTGTCCCCCTATAGGGCTCCGTATTTATACTGTACTCTCATCACATTCCCCCTCCTTGGTATACTGTCCCCTCCTGGCTGTGCCCTTACACTGTCCCTCCATGCTACGCCCCCACTACTCAGTTTCTATTCTGTGCCCAATCACTTTTCTCCCCCCATACTGTCTCCTCACACTATCCCCCTCCCTCATACTGTCTCCTCTCACATCCTCCTGATCACCATACTGTCTCCTCATATATTTACCCCCTCACTTTCTACACTGCCTGCTCACCTGACTCCCCATACTGTGTCTGCACACATCCCATCGCCCTCACTCCCCGTACTCTGTCCACATACATTTTTCACATCGCTACTCATACTGTGTCCACATACATTCCCCCGTTTGCTCCTCATACTGTCTGCACCCATCCCCCATACTGTTTTCTCAGATATGCCCCCCATTCCCCCATACTGTTTCCTCAAATATGCCCCCCATTCCCCAGTACTGTTTCCTCATACATGCCCCCATTCTCCTGTACTGTTTCCTCATATATGCCCATTATTTTCCTCTACCCCACCCCATCATTGCTCTCTTCACCACCTCCATCTTTGCCTTCTCCACCACCACTATCATTGCTTTCTCCCCCACCACCCCATAATTTCCCATTCCACAACTTCCATCATTTCCTCCTTCCCCAGCACTCCCATCATTGCCCATTCCACCACCTCCATCATTTCCTCCTTTGCCTTTTCCACCACATCCATCATTTTCTCTTCCCCCACCATCCCCATCATTGCCCTTTCCACCACCATCACCATACTTGCCCATTCCACCACCCCCATTTTCTCCTCCTCCAATATATCTGTGCTTTCCACCACCACCATCCTTGTCCATTCTACCACCTCCATCATTTCTTCCCCCCTCATTATTGCCCTTTCCACCACCTCCATGATTTCCTCCTCCCCACCATCATTGCATTCTCCCCCCACCACCAACATTGCCCATTCCAATTTCCACCTCCATCATTGCCTCCCCCCACCCCCATCATTGCCCATTCCACCTCCATCATTGCCACCTCCATCATTGCTCATTCCACCACATCCATCATTTCCTCCTCCCCCTCCATCCCAATTATTGGCCTCTCCCCGTCAGCCCCATCATTGCCCTCTCCTCCCCGTACACACACACACAAAACCATTTACCTCTCTGCACATTCACCCGCAGCGCTACGCATGCACACATACACAACACACATACAGCACCTCTTACCTATATACACACGCACAACACACACACAGCATCTCTCACCTCTATACACTCGCACAACACACACAGCATCTCTCACCTCTACACACACGCACAACACACAGCATCTCTCACCTCTATACACAACACACACAGCACCTCTCACCTATACATACACACAACACACACACACAGCACCTCTCACCTCTATACACACACAGCATCTCTACACACACACACACACACACACACAGTACCTCTCACCTCTATATATACACACACACAGCACCTCTCACCTCTATATATACACACACAGCACCTCTCAATACAGACACACACACAGCACCTCTATATACACACACACACACACACAACCTCTCAACTCTCCACACACTCTGCCGCAGCATCTCATCGCCTTCCTCTGACACAGCCGGCCGCTGAATGATGACGTCATCCAGCGGCGCTGCCTGTATGAGAGGAAGCGCGGGCAGGAAGACTCTCTTCTCTTGTAGGCAGCGGAGCTGCAGGGATTTCTCCCTGCCTGCCGCAGCCACCCTGTAGGGGCCCCCCTCCATCTACAGCTGCACATGCGGTATGTCCGCACATGTTGGGAGCCGGCACGCTGCAGCTTTTCTGTGCCGGCTGTCAGCTTGACAGTTGTCACAGAGAACAGCCGACTCTCAATCCGGGGGGGCGGCAGAATGCAGCTGCCGGGGGGGAGACATTGCGGACCGCTGACTGCGCACCCCTGCCGGCAGCACCCGGGGCACATGTCCCGGCTGCCCCCCCAAGATACGCCACTGGGGTAGATGCAGATCTCTCTCTTTGCTCTTTGAGAAGCTGCAGATCTCTCTACTCCTGGATTAGCTGCAGATCTCTATTTACTACTGGAGTAGCTGCAGATCTCTCTCTTTATTCCTGGAGTAGCTGCAGAGCTCTCTTTCTTTCTTTATTCCTAGAGTAGCTGCAAATCTCTCTCTTTACTCTTGGAGTAGCTGCAGATCTCTCTCTTTCTCTTTACTCTTGGACTAGCTGCAGATCTCTTTCTTCACTCCAGGAGAAGCTGCAGGTTTCTCTTTAAGCTTTTACCTATTTTTACCCTTGCTGTAGATCACCTTTCTCATTGCAGTATCTTCAGTATTAATGAATCCTCTGTATTGCACTAGTTACTGATATAATCATAGTCGCCATCATCGTACAGATCCATTTCTCAGCACCTTGCCATATGCCGTCCCCTGTCTCCATGAGATTTCATTACATAGGTGGTTAGGGTGAATGGTGACATGGATCTGGGTAGGCAATCTGTCATAATGTCAGTTTCTGTCCTGCGTACGGGTGGTTCATATCACCTCCTGTCATTTCTGCAATATCTTGGTATGAGAAGGGTGCATGTGCCCTGACCTATCATGGCTGTCTGCCAGCTAGAGACTGTAATATTATTTGTGATTGACCCTGAGGTTGCAGCCATTAGAACAAAAATGGCCATTTCTGCTGTCATTCGTCAAACAGAAAATAAATGGTCTAAACGGGCGTTTTAACTATGGCTAAGCCACCCTGGATTGTACGTATCATTATGACCAGTAGGACCCTGATTCTCCTGCTTACTACTGCATGGCCCGTAGTGGAACTGAACACTCTTCAGATTATTGCATGAGGGAGACCTTTGTGTGGTCATAATCTTTGTGCATTATGACTTGACTTGCAGTTTGAATTCTTAAATAAGTCTTTAGGTGACTGGTAGTTCAGCTGTATTGTCATGATGCAGCGGTTATTGCAAAGAATAATGTCCCCTTCATATGTAACCTGCTATTTACAACCATCCCATCATATCTTATCTCCTCACGCTGTTCTCATCTCCATCCTCCCAATACTATCATACCTAGGTTCTTCACAATTACCTCATCTCCGATAATGTCCCCTTCATATGTAACCTGCTATTTACAACCATCCCATCATATCTTATCTCCTTACACTGTTCTCATCTCCATCCTCCCAATATTATCATACCTAGGTTCTTCACAATTACCTCATCTCTGGCGTCACGCTAACCTCGTGATCACGACAATCTCCTCTCTGGCCTTCCGACAATCTCTTTTCTGGCCCTCCTCACCTCACTCATCAAACTGATCTATCCTCTCTCCTCATGCTGAGCTCCTCTATCCTCGTTCCTCACGCTGAGCTCCTCTCTATCATCTCTCCCCACACTTGAGTGCCTCTCTCCTCACAGTGAGCTCCTAGTCTCTCTCCTCATGCCATGCTACACTCCTCTATCCTTGCTCTTCTCCCTGAGCTTCTCTCTATCCTCTGTCACGCTGGCTCCTCTCTATCCTCTCCCCACACTGAGCTTCTGTATCCTCTCTCCTCACAGTGGGCTTCTCTGTTCTCTCTCATGCTGTGCTCCTCTATATCCTCCTCACACTGAGCTCCTCTACCTCTTCGTTGCTCTCTCCCCACGCTGAGCTCTTCTATCCTCTGTTCTCACAATGAGCTCCTCTATTCTCTCTCCTCATGCTGAGCTCCTCTACCCTCTTCTCACTGAGCTTCTCTCTCTGAGCTTCTCTCTTCCTCACACTGAGCTCCTCTCTCCTCACACTGAGCTCCTCTATTCTCTCTCCTCACTCTGAGCTCCTTTCTATTCTCGATCCTCTCACTGAGCTTCTCTCTATTTTCTCTCACGCTGTGCTCCTCTCTTCCCACACTGAGCACCTCTTTCCTCTCTCCTCAGAGGGATCTCCTTTATTCTCTCCTCTATTCTCTCTCCTCATGCTGAGCTCCTCTACCCTCTTCTCACTGAGCTTCTCTCTCTGAGCTTCTCTCTTCCTCACACTGAGCTCCTCTCTCCTCACACTGAGCTCCTCTATTCTCTCTCCTCACTCTGAGCTCCTTTCTATTCTCGATCCTCTCACTGAGCTTCTCTCTATTTTCTCTCACGCTGTGCTCCTCTCTCCCCACACTGAGCACCTCTTTCCTCTCTCCTCAGAGGGATCTCCTCTATTCTCTCCTCTATTCTCTCTCCTCATGCTGAGCTCTTCTATCCTCGCTCTTCTCACTGACCTCTCTATCTTCTGTCACACTGTGCTCTTCTCTATCATCTCTCCCCACACTTGAGTGCCTCTCTCCTCACAGCGAGCTCCTCTAGTCTCTCTCCTCATGCCATGCTACGCTCCTCTATCCTCGCTCTTCTCCCTGAGCTTCTCTCTATTTTCTCTCACGCTGTGCTCCTCTCTCCCCACACTGAGCACCTCTTTCCTCTCTCCTCAGAGGGATCTCCTCTATTCTCTCCTCTATTCTCTCTCCTCATGCTGAGCTCTTCTATCCTCGCTCTTCTCACTGACCTCTCTATCCTCTGTCACGCTGTGCTCTTCTCTGTCCTCTCTCCCCACACTGAGCTACTCTATCCTCTCTCCTCACAGTGAGCTCCTCTATTCTCTCTCCTCTTGCTGAGCTCTTCTATCTTCTCTCTTCTCACTGAGCTCTTCTACATCCTCGCTTCTCTCCTCTCTCTCTACTGATCTCCTCTATTCTTTCTCCTCACGCTGAGTTCCTCTATTCTCCCTCTCTATCTTTGCTGCTTACACTGAGCTCATTACTATCCTCGCTGCTTACACTGAGCTTGTCTTTCCTTACTCCGCTCACTGAGCGCCACTCTATTCTCTTTCTTCATGCTGAGCCTCATCTCTATCCTCTCCTTACACTGAGCTCCTCTATCCTCTATCCTTGCTCCTCTTGCTGAGCTCCTCTGTCCTCACAGAGCTCCTTTCTATCCTCTCTCCTCACACTGATCTCTCTTATCTCCTGATGCAGAGCTCCTCCGTAGCCTCTCTCCTGTAACTGAGCTCCTTTCTATCGTCTCTGCTCATGCTGAGCTCCTCTATCCTTGTTCCTCACACACTGAGCTCCTCTTTATCATCTCTCCCCACACTGAGCGCCTCTATGCTCCCTCCTCACAGTGAGCTCATCTAGTCTCTCTCCTTATGCTGAACTCTATCCTCACTCTTCTCACTGTGCTCCTCTCTATCCTCTCTCTCGCTGTGTTCCTCTCTATCCTCTCTCCTCACACTAAGCTCCTCCCTAGCCTCGTTGCTCATGCTGACCTCTCTATCATCTCTCCCCACACTGAGCGCCTCTATCCTCTCTCCTCACAGTGAGCTCCTCCAGTCTCTCTCCTCATGCTGAGCTCCTCTAACCTTGCTCTTCTCATGAAGCTTCTCTCTGTCCTCTCAGCTGTGCTCCTCTCAATCTCCTTTCCTCACACTGAGCTCCTCTCTATCCTTGTTGCTCTCTCCCCACACTGAGCTCCTCTATCCTGTCTCCTCACAGTGAGCTCCTCTATTCTCTCTCCTCATGCTGAGCTCCTCTAACCTCGCTCTTCTCATGAAGCTTCTCTCTGTCCTCCCAGCTGTGCTCCTCTCAATCTCCTTTCCTCACACTGAGCTCCTCTCTATCCTTGTTGCTCTCTCCCCACACTGTGCTTCTCTCTGTCCTCTCTCCTAACACTGATATCCTCTATTCTTTCTGCTCACTCTGAGTTCCTCTATTCTCACTCCTCTCTATCTTTGCAGCTTACACTGAGCTCCTCTCTATCCTCGATCTTCGCTGCTTACACTGAGCTTCTCTATCCTTGCTCCTCTCACTGAGCTCCTCTCTATTTTCTCTGCTCACGCTGAGCCTCCTCTCTATCCTCGCTCCTTTATCCTTGCTCCTCTTGCTGAGCTCCTATCGATCCTCATGCTGAGCTCTTCTCTATCCTCTCCTCACACTGAGTTCCTTTCTATCCTCTCTCCTCACACTGAACTCCTCTATCATCTCACACTGAGCTCCTCCCTATCCTCTCCTAACTGAGCTCCTCTCTATCTTCTCATGCTGTGCTCCTCTATCCTTGTTCCTCACGCTGACCCCTCTATCCTCTCCCCACACTGAGCGCCTCTATACTCTCCTCACAGTGAGCTCCTCTATTCTCTCTCCTCATGCTGAGCTTCTCTATCCTCGCTCTTCTCACTGAGCTCCTTTCTATCCTCTCTTACGCTGTGCTCCTCTCTCCTCACAATGAGCTCCTCTATCCTGTCTCCTCACACTGAGCTCCTCTATTTTTGCTCCTCTCACTGAGCTGTTCTATCCTTTCTCCTCACACTGTGCTCTTCTCTATCCTTGCTGCTCACGCTGAGCTCCTCTTTCCTTGCTGCTCACGCTGAACTCCTCTATTTTTGCTGCTCATACTGAGCTCCTCTATCCTCGCTGCTCACGCCGAACTCTTCTGTCCTTGCTTTTCACACTGAGCTCCTCTCTTTCCTCTCTACTCACACTGGACTCTTTTCTATCCTTGTTTCTCACATTGAACTCCTCTATCCTCGCTGCTCACGCTGAGCTCCTCTATCCTTGCTGCTCACACTGAGCTCCTCTATTATCACTGCTCATGCTGAGCTCCTCTCTATATTCGCTCCTCTCACTGAGCTCCTCTCTCCTCATACTGAGCTCCTCTCTATTCTCGCTCCTCTCACTGAGCTCCTCTATCCTTGCTGCTCACACTGAGCTCCTCTATCCTCGCTCACACTGAGCTCCTCTATTATCGCTCCTCATGCTGAGCTCCTCTCACTTCTCGCTGCTCACGCTGAGCTCCTCTATCCTCGCTGCTCACACTAAGCTCCTCTCTATCATTGCTGCTCATGCTGAGCTCCTTTCTATCCTTGATCCTCACACTTGTCATTTTTGGACTGATCCCCAACCTCCTCTTACATCCATCTGTCTCTCCTTTGTTCTTTATGGAGTAATATGGAGCTTTTTGTGGTGACATCAATCCCAGTCTGGTCCTGAAGCTTTGTATGTATCTCCGGGGCAGGCAGCTTGTGAAGGTTGATGTATATAGCAGACATGAGGCTTAGTTATGTCAATGGGCACAATTATGAGGCGCGCGCAGAATGAGAACTCCATCTTGTGGATTTGTTGTACGGATTTACTAATTGCCATCTGGAAGCATTATGGAATTTAAGAGAAAAGAACGGATCTCAAGCTGTGAATCTGCAGTTTGTGATTACACGTAGATTGCCTTTGTTCATTAGCCGCCTTTGTGTGATATTATGTGCTGCCCGCAGGAAGTCATTAGTGGACAGTCGTCGTCCTTTAGGCGGTTTCACCTCGCAGACCTGGGAGCGGGAGGATGGACCCCCCTAGAGTAATTATAGGGCCCTTCTCCATTACTGGCAGGATCCATGCATGAGATGAAGAGGGAACTTATGATACCGGATATTACTCCAGGAGATTAACAGCTGCAATTTGACGACACAACTTTCTTATGTTTGGCAGAATGAGGCGCATCAGGATACCGGGCATCCTGCTCAGATCACATCTCGCCCTGTCTGGCTGTCTCCTGGCACTGCTGGTGCCAATGTTACCGGCTGTTCTTGGGCATGCGGAGCTGCCAGTTTGTGACCTTTTCATCTGGACTTCTTTGTATAAAGTAGAGTAGCAGTGTCCTGTGTGCTGTATCCTTCCTTTATGCTGCTGCATAGTGTTGTCTGTCACCTCTTAGTAGATGATGGGAGTGAGAGTGATATGCTAAACATCAATGCTACCTAATGATTCTTCATTGTGGAAATTATGGCACCGGCCTAAGTAATAACAAGCTTTATGTCTTGCTCGTGACCTTGTTTACTCCCTTTAGGTTCACATGGGACATTTTTCGTTAGGATTTTCCTGTAATATTTACAAAACAAACTTAGCATTTGTAGACATGTGCCAAAATGGTAAGTGTGAACATAGCCATAGGATGCAGTCACAGAAGCTGAGCACAAAACTACATGTAACTGAAAGCAGTTATTGTTCCAACTGTTGGGGCTGTTTGTATTCATTAGATTTGTTGACTACTTGGTCAATTACTATGAGTGCTGGTATGATGGCACTTTGGGCCACTCAGTAACTCCGGATGAAGCACATTAAACCATTTGCTTTACATGTACTTACTACATTGGTACCACATTTCAATACCACACCAATTTTCAGTCAATCTCATTATTGTTGGAGTATACAACAGCTGCAGGCCTATGCTGCCGAAGCTGTTGTTATCAGTCAGCAGATAGCGCCGTCTTCTACACTTTATTGTATGCCGTGTCTGCTCTGTTTTGTATTGTTCTTCCTGCAATCCTCCTTGTTCTTATATTTCTGAGTAAAACAGCGCTGAATGATTCTGCTGAAAATCTGCAACAGGTTATGGGACCAAAACAGCACAGCTTGGGGAACACATTGATAAAAGAAATCTTCAAGTTGTGTCTTCTTCTGTATATCAGTTATAAACTTAGTATACACATAAGGAGAGAAAGGGAGCTGGTTACAATGTCAGAGCTGAAACTTAACAGTGGCCAATCTGAATAATGAGGGGTACGAGCCATGGATGTATAAAGAGATGAAGGAGGTTATTCCTACAGACAGACCACAGATTAATAATCCAGAATGGGTCAAGAAAAAAAGACGAGCCATTGTAAGCTTATTAGTAGAGGATGACCGACTGATTCATGTTAGACATAAGACTGCTAAAAGCATTTGGGATGATCTTAAAACGCTGCATGAAAGATCTAGTCTAGATAGAAACTACAAAGTCCAACTCTGCAAAGAAAAGGCTATGCAGGAGCCCAAAAACGCAATGCTGGAAGAAATGCACACCTGAGATTGATGGGTGAGGATATAAAAGACAGACACTCTGCACAGTTTATGCAATGCACTGATTAATGTCCTAGATACAAGGCATGAGACAGACCTGATACTAGAATTTGTAAGGCCATGCTAGTGAATGAATACCAAAGGCCAAAAAGACTATCTCTGATCCATGTGCAGATAATTGGAATGGTTCCTTAAAGTGACAAACAATCAGACGTTAAGGATGGCACACCAACTCAGGAGCCCCATGTCACATGACGAGTGATAAACGCTTTTTCACAGAATTTGAGTTAAATAATATGGAAACATCTTCCTGATGGAGGCAGAGTAAATGCAGAAGCTTCTGAACGTGTGCCTCATGTGCCCCTGTAAACATTGGCAGAATGTCCTATTGGGTTCCCAGACTAAAGGGAACTATATGTAAAGTGTATGACAGGTAAAGGGCTCACTGTAAAATTCTATGGTGACAAGTGAGCAACGCTGGATGAAATGTGGGTGAGTTAGAGACGTGCTAAGTCCCTGCAATCATGGACACAATGACTAAATCCACACATGGCACAGACTTTTTGGGTCACTGACATCCAGAATGTATAAGGAGCTGTAAAAGTGAAACCTGGCAAATGATCCAAAAAATAATGTGATGAAATGATGATGTCAGCACAAGCCCAAACACTACAAGTGAGCAGATAAGGCTGAAGCCAAATGCAACACCTAGGCATTGTACACCAGAAAACAAAGGTAAACCACCTGTGCGCCTAACATACACGACACTCGCAGTGAGCGTATATGAACACACATCTCAGCTTATATATGGATAAAGTGTGATGTGGAAGAAAAATGTACCGAACAACGAGTAAAGGTACCTTCACACTAAACGATATCGCTAGCGATCCGTGGCGTTGCAGCGTCCTGGCTAGCAATATCGTTTAGTTTGACACGCAGCAGCGATCAGGATCCTGCTGTGATATCGCTGGTCGTTGAACAAAGTTCAGAACTTTATTTGGTCATCAGACCGGCGTGTATCGTCGTGTTTGACACCAAAAGCAACGATACCAGCGATGTTTTACAATGTTAACCAGGGTAAATATCGGGTTACTAAGCGCAGGGCCGCGCTTAGTAACCCGATGTTTACCCTGGTTACCAGTGTAAAATGTAAAAAAAACAAACAGTACATACTCACCTTCGCGTCCCCCGGCGTCCGCTTCCCACACTGACTGAGCGCCGTAAAGTGAAAGTACAGCACAGCGGTGACGTCACCGCTCTGCTGTTAGGGCCGGCGCTCAGTCAGTGCAGGAAGCGGACGCCGGGGGACGCGAATGTAAGTATGTACTGTTTGTTTTTTTTACATTTTACGCTGGTAACCAGGGTAAACATCGGGTTACTAAGCGCGGCCCTGCGCTTAGTAACCCGATGTTTACCCTGGTTACCCGGGGACCTCGGCATCGTTGGTCGCTGGAGAGCAGTCTGTGTGACAGCTCTCCAGCGATCAAACAGCGACGCTGCAGCGATCGGCATCGTTGTCGCTATCGCTGCAGCGTCGCTTAATGTGAAGGTACCTTAAGAAAGAGGGCACAGAAAGGCAAATAAAACAGCTGTGTTAAAGATGGGTAGATAAAGTGTAAGATGCACAGAGAAGAGAAATGTCTTATTACAAAAAGTGTTAAGGTACCTTCACATTAAGCGACGCTGCAGCGATAGCGACAACGATGCCGGTCGCTGTTTGATCGCTGGAGAGCTGTCACACAGACCGCTCTCCAGCGACCAACGATGCCGAGGTCCCCGGGTAACCAGGGTAAACATTGGGTTACTAAGCGCAGGGCCGCGCTTAGTAACCCGATGTTTACCCTGGTTACCAGCGTAAAATGTAAAAAAAAAAAACAGTACATACTTACATTCGCGTCCCCCGGCGTCCGCTTCCTGCACTGACTGAGCGCCGGCCCTAACAGCAGAGCGGTGACGTCACCGCTGTGCTGTACTTTCACTTTCACTTTACGGCGCTCAGTCAGTGTGGGAAGCGGACGCCGGGGGACGCGAATGTAAGTATGTACTGTTTGTTTTTTTTACATTTTACGCTGGTAACCAGGGTAAACATCGGGTTACTAAGCGCGGCCCTGCGCTTAGTAACCTGATGTTTACCCTGGTTACCAGTGTAAAACATCGCTGGTATCGTTGCTTTTGGTGTCAAACACGACGATACACGCCGGTCTGACGACCAAATAAAGTTCTGAACTTTGTTCAACGACCAGCGATATCACAGCAGGATCCTGATCGCTGCTGCGTGTCAAACTAAACGATATCGCTAGCCAGGACGCTGCAACGTCACGGATCGCTAGCGATATCGTTTAGTGTGAAGGTACCTTTAGAACTTGTTCTAGCTACAGAAGAAAAATTGCACTAAGAAGGTGAAGATTGGAAAACTTTAATACATCATAGTGGATATTTCTGCCAAGTCCCTGAATGCCAAGATTGTTGTTATGGGCTGATCAGGAGGCTGGGCCATATGGACAAGGCTGTAGCTGCTGAGAATGAATGTGTGTACAATACCTGCAGGCTTATGCTGTGGAGGGACTGTTTTCATTAGACAGCTGCTTCTAGACCGTATTGTATGACCTCTAGGTGCTAATAGACACAAGTAACACAATTATTTCTTCCACAATGGCTCACGATTCTGCTGAAAATGTGGAAGTTATTGCTGTGTGGGACACACCAAAATGTTCATGTAGCCGATTTAATGTTCAAACTGCAGCTAATTGTATGGCCAGCTCAGTCAGCAGCCATGCATTGTCACCTGTCCCCTTGCTCCCCAATGCACATGTGATAACCATGCTACTTTCTGATGTCTGTGGATGATCACAGAGAATCAGAGGTGTCAGAGGAGAAAGGCTGGACCGATATCAGCTCAGCGATGTGGACGTCAGACCTATGAAGTCTTCCTGTAGAGGTGGACAGCGGGGGCCATGGGTCCCAGGTGTTGGTGGGACAAGCTATTGTTGGTTCAGTAGATTTCTCCTTTAGTCTACGTTCACATTTGCGGTATACGCCGCAGCGTCGGGCGCCGCAGCGTCGCCGCATGCGTCATGCGCCCCTATATTTAACATGGGGGCGCATGGACATGCGTCGCACTTGCGTTTTGCGCCGCATGCGTCACTGCGGCGCTCGCGTCCGGGCGCAGAGGACGCAGCAAGTTGCATTTTTGCTGCATCCAAAATCAATCAAAAAAAGGACGCATGCGGCGCAAAACGCAGCGTTGTGCATGCGTTTTGCTGCGTTTTTGTTTGCGTTGTGCGTTGCGGCACCGACGCTGCGGCGCACAACGCAAATGTGAACGTAGCTTAACTTGTTTGGATAAGTTGTATAGATGGAAAATAGTGACAATTGCCCTGCAGGCAGCAATGAAGGTATGAAGATGACAGCACGAGTACTGACTGATGTGGATGGACAAAGAGGAGCTGAGCAAAGCCTTTGGTGATAACTTAACTATTTCCTGTTAAGATGAGGTTTGCTCCCCCCTGGGAGACGCGTCCTGGCATGCAGCGCTCAGACTCTATATCTTGTCCTGGTGTCTTCATGAAAGATACTTCATTTGTCCAGTAAACGAGGCGTGAGATGTGGTGTCAGGAGCGTGGTGACCCTCACAACAGCAGCGGATAATTTACTCAGCTGACTGGATGATGAACCAGTACACAGTTTCCATCATGGGGAAGCACAGCGAGTGCAGAACAGAAAGCGCAGGAAGATCTCCACACTCTCTAGAGCTACAGAATAATCTGGAAGCTGATGAGGGTAGGGTCTGTCCTCATCTGCAGACTATGTGTGGTGCCCACCACTGGCAGCCCCTCCTTGTAAAGACTGACAGATCAGCCTCATTATGCCTTATAACACCTGTGAGACCAGGCCCCTACAAGCATGGCGCAAAGTCGCACAAGGATGGGCCCTTACAAGCATGGCGCAAAGTCGCACAAGGATGGGCCCTTACAAGCACGGTGTAAAGTCGCACAAGGCCAGCCCCCTACAAGCGTGTAAAGTCGCACAAGGCCGGGCCCCTACAAGCACAGCGTAAAGTCGCAAAAAGGATGGGCCCTTACAAGCACGGTGTAAAGTCGCACAAGGCCAGCCCCCTACAAGCATGGTGTAAAGTCGCACAAGGCCGGGCCCCTACAAGCACAGCGTAAAGTCGCAAAAAGGATGGGCCCTTACAAGCACGGTGTAAAGTCGCACAAGGCCAGCCCCCTACAAGCATGGTGTAAAGTCGCACAAGGCTGGGCCCCTACAAGCATACCTCCCAACTTTCGAGGAAGGGAAAGAGGGACGCGGCAAATTTTAGGCCACACCTCTGACCACACCCATTTCACAACTAGTCACGCCCCAACCACACCCATTTAGCACTTCTGATCACAATGTTTCGTAAACAATAATTATAAGCAAAAAAAATATGGCCACACAGTGCTCCATACTATATAATGGCCACGCATGATGATCCATACTATATAATGGCCCCAAATGCACAGTGTACTGGCCCCACGTGATGCTCCATACTGTATAATGGCCACATATGACGCTCCATACTATATAATGGCCACACATGATGCTCCATACAGTATAATGGGCCCACATGATGCTGCATACTGTATAATGGCCACACATGATGCTCCATACTGTATAATGGCTCATGATGCTCCATACTGTATATTGGCCACACAGTGCTCCATACTGTATAATGGCCACACAGTGCTCCATACTGTATAATGGCCACACATGATGCTCCATACTGTATAATGGCCACATGATGCTCCATACTGTATAATGGCTACACATGATGCTTCATACTGTATAATGGCTACACATGATGCTTCATACTGTATAATGGCCACACATGATGCTCCATACTGTATAATGGCCACATGATGCTCCATACTGTATAATAGCCCTACATGATGCTTTGTACTGTATAATGGCCATACATGATGCTGCGTACTGTATAATGGCCACACATGATGCTCCATACTGTATAATGGCCACACATGATGCTCCTTACTGTATAATGGCTCCACATGATGCTCCATACTGTATAATGGCCACACAGTGCCCCATACTGTATAATGGCCACATTATGCTCCATACTGTATAATGGCCCCACATGATGCTGCGTACAGTATACTTGCCCCACGTGATGGTCCATACAGTATAATGGCCCCACACGATGCTGGGTACAGTATAATGGCCCCACACGATGCTCCATACAGTATAATGGCCCCACACAATGCTGGGTACAGTATAATGGCCACACATGGTTACCCCACCCCCATCATTGCCTTCTCCATCACTACACACACACACCTTTCACCGCGCACCCTCGCAGCAGCCGGCAGCTTCCACTCCTACGGCGCTGAATGGTGTCATCCAGCTGCACCGCTGACTGCTCATGTCACTGCAGCTGTGATACCCCACTGATAAAGACCTGTCCGTGTCTCCTGTGCCAGTCAGTGTCAGAGCGAGGAGCAATATCTGCTCCAATCCGACACAGCCAGCGTCCGCTCCGTACACCTCGTACACATGCGACTCCGCTCCATACACCTCGTACACACACGGCTCTGCTCCGTACACCTCGTACACACACGGCTCCGCTCCGTACACCTCGTACACACACGCTTCCTCTCCATACACCTCATACACACACGGCTCCACTCCATACACTTCGTACACACACGGCTCTGCTCCATACACCTCGTACACACACGACTGCGCTCCATACACCTTGCACATGCGGCTCCGCTCCGTACACCTCGTACACACACGGCTCTGCTCCGTACACCTCATACACACACGGCTCCTCTCCATACACCTCATACACACATGGCTGCTCTCCATACATCTCGTACACACACGGCTCCACTCCGTACACCTCGTACACACACGGCTCCGCTCCATACACATTGCACACGCTGCTCCGCTCCGTATACCTTGCACACACGGCTCCACTCCGTACACCTCATACACACACGGTTCCACTCCGTACACCTCATACACACATGGCACCACTCCGTACACCTCGTACACACACGGCTCCTCTCCATACACATTGCACACGCTGCTCCGCTCCGTATACCTTGTACACACATGGCTCTGCTCCGCACACCTCGTACACACGTGGCTCTGCTCTGTACACCTCGTACACACACGGCTCCGCTCTGTACACCTCGTACACACACGACTCTGCTCCATACACCTTTCACACTCTGCTCCGATCCGCACACCTACACACACGGCTGTGCTCCGTACACCTCGTACACACGGCTCCATACACCTCTTACACACACGACTCCGCTCCATACACCTTTCACACGCTGCTCCGATCCATACATCTCGTACACACACGGCTCTGCTACATCCACACTGTAAACACCTCCTGACCTCACACATATGCTTACCCTTGTCCAGCGCCATGACAACCAGCAGAGTCCTGTACACGGAGGTCCTCCCGATCATGTGACCCCCTGACTCCTTTCATCCTGTGACTTCATCACAGGTCCTGTGCGCACAGAGCAGCCAATATGTGGTGTGCTGCTCTGCAGGTGCAGGGACTCAGGGAGCTGACCGGGTGATATTACACACCTCCCAATCAGTGCGGGACAACTAATGTCCCGCCCGGGATCGCGGGGCTGACTGTCAAAATTTGGACAGTCCCGCTGGATCCGGGACGGTTGGGAGGTATGCCCTACAAGCACAGCGTAAAGTCGCACAAGGCCGGGCCCTTACAAGCACGGTGTAAAGTCACACAAAGCCAGACCCCTACAAGCATGGTGTAAAGTCGCACAAGGTCGGGCCCCTACAAGCACGGCGTAAGGTCGCACAAGGCCGGGCCCCTACAAGAACGGCGTAAAGTCGCACAAAGCCAGACCCCTACAAGCATGGTGTAAAGTCGCACAAGGTCGGGCCCCTACAAGCACGGCGTAAGGTCGCACAAGGCCGGGCCCCTACAAGCACGATGTAAAGTCGCACAAGGTCGGGTCCCTACAAGCACGGCGTAAAGTCACACAGGCTAGGCCCCTACAAGCACGGTGTAAATTCGCACAATGCCGGGCCCCTATAAGCACGGTGTAAAGTAGCACAAGGCCAGGCCCTTACAAGCACTGTGTAAAGTTGAACAAGGCCGGGCCCCTACAAGCACGGCGTAAAGTCACACAAGGCCGGGCCCCTACAAGCACGGCGTAAAGTCACACAAGGCCGGGCCCCTACAAGCACAGCGTAAGGTTGCACCCCTACAAGCATACTGTCAGGCAATGTATGTATCCCCAGCACCGCCCCACTCACCGTGTTGGTTTCTCCTTGCGGTAGGCCGTGCCGCTGAACTTGTTTCCACCTGCTCCCTGCATCACTGCTACTAAAGCATGGTTGTTCCTTCTGGCCTTATGGGCCTACTGTGAACATTGTGTCTTCTCTACCTATTTGAGGTAAAAGAAGCTACTGATGGCTGAGTGTTATCCCTCTGCACTAACGCTAAATATGGCAACCATGAATGATTGATATTGCGGTTGTAATGATGAGACTGTGGTGATAAGTTGCTTATTCTAGTCATTTTTGGGAAACAAACCTGCTAGTCTGACTCCTCACAAAGCATATCCCAGCCACTGGGGACCCTGTTTTTCAGAGTTTCACCACCCTGTGCTTTGTGATCCCACTCAGGAATGGAGAGAGACAGGCGGAATCACACTGTACAATGATAAGGAAACTAGCAGAGTATTCATGGTTGACTGAAGGCTTTGATAGAACTCTGCAGAGATTTCCCAGAGTGTGAAATGAAGCCATTAACAGATGCTCCGGGTCAGTCATCTGTGAGGGAGAGAACAAAACCATCTCCCCATGGAAAGGACTGGCTGCGAGCATGTGTGCAGGGGATACACTCATACTACTGATATTCCACGAATGAGCCTCCGATATATACAGGAACCTCCTGCAATGGTCCGAGCCTCATAACTATACAGTGCAACTCTGCTGTGTGATGGCGTTAGGGGCCTAAAATAATCCTGTGGGTAGACTGGACTACATGATGCAATGTGTACATGGCCCTGCCTGCTATAACCAGTGTATCCTACTATCCAGGAGGGAAAGGGTCCCATGGTCAGCCATGCTATGTTATGAAGATGTAAGGAAGATGTACGGTTCCAGCGTGCAGAGAGGGTCTCGGAGGGCGGCTTCTTTTCTATACACAAGATGAAGAGATAGAAGCGAAATTAATTAGAGCATCAGCCCCAAGTCTTTATCTTACTGCACAAAGTTGTTTATAGATGTCTGTAGAGAGCGGAGGCGCTGCTGGAGGGACTCCAAGAGAAATAAGGGGACTGGTGACCTTCCCTCCTCCAAGTCTTAATGTCCCGCTATTATTCTCAGAAACTGCTGGTAGCCACAGAGGGTTTATTCTAGCATTTGGAAATTGTGGAACTCATTTTAATAATAGAGAACTATTAGTAATAGGCAAATACATATGTGACACCAAAATAAGACATCTAAAACCTCAA
Organism: Ranitomeya variabilis; assembly: GCF_051348905.1. Taxonomy (NCBI): domain Eukaryota; kingdom Metazoa; phylum Chordata; class Amphibia; order Anura; family Dendrobatidae; genus Ranitomeya; species Ranitomeya variabilis. The sequence goes on along the minus strand of NC_135232.1, from coordinate 714,755,081 downwards.
TCTTCTGATTCCACTTATCTAATCACATATGTCTTGGCAGGAAATCATACACATGGACCACAACCTTAGTGACCAATATGCATTGTAGTCAGCCGAGTGTTGGATAACTAGTTGTGATCTGAACTGAGTTGAGTGTTGGGTGACCAGTTGTGCTCTGTAGTGAGCCTGGTGTTGTGTGACTAGTTGTGCTCTTTACTGAGCCGAGGGTTGGGTGACTAGTTGTGCTCTGTAGTGAACCCGGTGTTGGGTGCCCAGTTGTGCTCTGTAGTGAGCCAAGTGTTGGGTGACTACTTGTGCTCTGTAGTCAGACAAGTTTTGGGTGACTAGTTGTACTCTGTAGTGAGCCGACTGTTGTGTGACCAGTTGTGCTCTGTAGCAAGCTTGGTGTTGAGTGACTAGTTGTGCTCTGTAGTGAGCGGAGTGTTGGGTGACCAGTTGCGCTCTGTACTGAATCGAGTGTTGGATGACCAGTTGTGCTCTGTAGAGAGCCTGGTCTTGAGTGACTAGTTGTGCTCTGTAGTGAGCCAAGTGTTGGGTGACCAGTTGTGCTCTGTAGTGAGCCGAGTGTTGGGTAACTAGTTGTGCTCTGTAGTCATCCGAGTGTTGGGGGACTAGTTGTGCTCTGTAGTGAGCCAAGTGTTGGGTGACCAGTTGTACTCTGTAACGAGCCTGGTGTTGAGTGACTAGTTGTGCTCTGTAGTGAGCCGAGTGTTGAGCGACCAGTTGTACTCTGTAGCGAGCCTGGTGTTGAGTGATTAGCTGTGCTCTGTAGTGAGTCGAGTGTTGGGTGACCAGTTGTGCTGTGTAGTGAGCCTGGTGTTGGTGACGAGTTGTGCTATGTAGTGAGCCTGGTGTTGGGTGACCAATTGTGCTCTGTTTTGAACCGGGTGTTGGGTGACCAGTTGTGCTCTGTAGTGAGCCGAGTGTTGAGTGATTAGCTGTGCTCTGTAGTGAGTCGAGTGTTGGGTGACCAGTTGTGCTGTGTAGTGAGCCTGGTGTTGGTGACTAGTTGTGCTATGTAGTGAGCCTGGTGTTGGGTGACCAATTGTGCTCTGTTTTGAACCGGGTGTTGGGTGACCAGTTGTGCTCTGTAGTGAGCCGAGTGTTGGGTGACTAGTTGTGCTCTGTAGTGAGCCAGGTGTTGGGTGACCAGTTGTGCTCTGTATTGAGCCGGGCTTTGAGTGACCAGTTGTACTCTGTTTTGAACCGGGTGTTGGGTGACCAGTTGTGCTCTGTAGTGAGCCGAGTGTTGAGTGATTAGCTGTGCTCTGTAGTGAGTCGAGTGTTGGGTGACCAGTTGTGCTGTGTAGTGAGCCTGGTGTTGGTGACTAGTTGTGCTATGTAGTGAACCGGGTGTTGGGCGACCAGTTGTGCTCTGTAGTGCAACGGGTGTTGGGTGACCAGTTGTGCTCTGTAGTGAACCGGGTGTTGAGTGACCAGTTGTGCTCTGTAGGGAGCCAGGTTTTGGGTGACCAGTTGTGCTCTGTATTGAGCCGGGCTTTGAGTGACCAGTTGTGCTCTGAAGTGAGCCGGGTGTTGGGTGACCAGTTGCGCTCTTTAGGGAGCCGGGTGTTGGGTGACCAGTTGCGCTCTTTAGGGAGCCGGGTGTTGGGTGACCAGTTGTGCTCTGTAGTGAGAACGACATTTGCATTAAGTGGATAAATAATCTCTTAGATTTCTGCTCCCTGTAACTTGTCAGTCATTAGATCCTTCCTCCTCGGCTTCATATTCCCAAAGCAATTAGAGCATTTCATGAACATTGTTCCCTGAGATCCTGGTGAGAGCAGCTACCTGTAGAGCTCAGAGCAGGGATGCTGCGCTCCTGGTTCTCCATCGTCAGAATTCAAGCCACTGCTTACAACAGCTTGTATTCTGCATATGCAGCCATTGTAAAACATTGTGTCTGGTGTGGTGTGTCAGTGATGGTCTGATAACAAGCATGTATTAGGGTACAGAATAATATACAGGCGTGGGGTCCCCCCTCACTGACTACAGGCAGAGACAAATATGATTAGAGCATCCACCTTCGCTGTCTTATCCTCTTCTTCGTAAGTCCCTCCAGGACACAAGGAGTTAAACTTTGTTACAGAGAAGCTTCTCCCTAAACTACCTCACTTCATTAACGGAGGACGATTGATTTGGTGAGGCTAATTTTGTAATTAAAAAGCTTATCGTTGCTTGCAGTAATGAGCTCAGCAAAGAAGCATAATTCAGTTACAATATTTACAGAACAGCAGAGGATGCGCCACAGTGTTTACTTAAAAAAGTGGAGAAGTACAAAGATCACAGGCTGATAAAGGAGAAAAACCAGCACAACGCTCTCTGGGACACAGTGACCCATCCAGATTATAGGCCTGCCGTATGAGGGATCATGAAGGCACGCGCCTGGCACAGGGGCTGTCAGAGGTGGAAAAGAGGCCCAAAATGACAGTCAGTAGGAGGGACTCATGAGGAACACTACATACACCCTCACTTCATTTTGTGGTTTTATGTAGTGGAAAATACTGTTTGTTTGTTTTTAACTATAAGACATTCTTTTTAGGCAAAAAAAAATGTTGCTGAAAAAAATGTGTGTCTAAGACCAGGTGCCCACTATCCAGAACTAGCTGTGCTTTGGACATAGCGTATGTTCGCTGCGTCCAAAGCGCTGCCGTCAATTGAACGCAGGTAAATCCACGTGTGATAACTGAACTGTGCGGATTCACCACGTCCAATACATTCTATTGATGTAATTTCTGTTGCAGAGACTAGAGTCTCCACAAGAGAAATTGACATGCTGCGGTCTGGAAAGACCCGCTGCATGTCCATCTCAGCAGGTGATCCACAGGCGTCTGTGGACGCATAGTGGACATAAGATTTTTAGAAATCCCATCTACTATGTTATAACATCTGACCGCTGCAGGTGTGATGCTGCATAAGTACGCAGCATTAAACTCGCAACAATTCCTGATCGTGGGCACATGAAGTTATATTGTCCGGAGACAGCTTTCCACTGCTTAAACATGATGTGTTTCGTGGTCTGAAAAATACTACATTAGTGTCCTAATCGGCATGCGTTATCGATGTGCCCTCATTCTGTGACGGACCCTCGGACGCGGTCTGCAGCATTTACGGGTCCGTCACCGATAGCGTATGTGAAGCATCTGCGCTATCGCGAACGCATAACGCGATCTTTAAAAGGCACTAGCGTTGGTGCAGTCCATTTAACGCATGCGTTGAACAGACTGCACCAGCGCAATGTGAACCTAGCCTTACGGACAAGTGACCTGGGTCAGCAACCACAAACCGAGTATACGGAAGTATCACCCACACCAAACCCAGGAACTACCAACATTAAATAGTTGCCCCAGAACCAAAGAGAGGCGGACTAGAATTAACCCTGACCTGACCAGGATGGAGGCGGAACCATCCTGTCAAGTCATGACAGCTCCATATATAATTAGCCCACATGATGCTCCATATATAATGGTCCCATATGATGCTCCAGTATATGATGGGCCCCATATATGATGCTCCGGTGTATGATGGGCCCATATAATGATCCAAATATAATGGGCCCTTATAAGGCTCCATATACACTCACCGGCCACTTTATTAGGTACACCTGTCCAACTTCTTGTTAACACTTAATTTCTAATCAGCCAATCACATGGCGGCAACTCAGTGCATTTAGGCATGTAGACATGGTCAAGACAATCTCCTGCAGTTCAAACCGAGCATCAGTATGGGGAAGAAAGGTGATTTGAGCGCCTTTGAACGTGGCATGGTTGTTGGTGCCAGAAGGGCTGGTCTGAGTATTTCAGAAACTGCTGATCTACTGGGATTTTCACGCACAACCATCTCTAGGGTTTACAGAGAATGGTCCGAAAAAGAAAAAAAATCCAGTGAGCGGCAGTTCTGTGGGCGGAAATGCTTTGTTGATGCCAGAGGTCAGAGGAGAATGGGCAGACTGGTTCGAGCTGATAGAAAGGCAACAGTGACTCAAATCGCCACCCGTTACAACCAAGGTAGGCCTAAGAGCATCTCTGAACGCACAGTGCGTCGAACTTTGAGGCAGATGGGCTACAGCAGCAGAAGACCACACCGGGTACCACTCCTTTCAGCTAAGAACAGGAAACTGAGGCTACAATTTGTACAAGCTCATCGAAATTGGACAGTAGAAGATTGGAAAAACGTTGCTTGGTCTGATGAGTCTCGATTTCTGCTGCGACATTCGGATGGTAGGGTCAGAATTTGGCGTAAACAACATGAAAGCATGGATCCATTCTGCCTTGTATGGAGCATCTTTGGGATGTGCAGCCGACAAATCTGCGGCAACTGTGTGATGCCATCATGTCAATATGGACCAAAATCTCTGAGGAATGCTTCCAGCACCTTGTTGAATCTATGCCACGAAGAATTGAGGCAGTTCGGAAGGCAAAAGGGGGTCCAACCCGTTACTAGCATGGTGTACCTAATAAAGTGGCCGGTGAGTGTATAATGGGACTCATATAATACATAGTAACATAGTTAGCAAGGCCAAAAAAAGACATTTGTCCATCTAGTTCAGCCTATATTCCGTCAGAATAAATCCCCAGATCTACGCCCTTCTAAAGAACCTTTTTTCTAGACTAAATAATCCTAATTTTGCTAATCTCTCTGGGTATTGTAGTTCCCCCATCCTCTTTATTAATTTTGTTGCCCTACTTTGTACTCGCCCTAGTTCCATTATATCCTTCCTGAGCACCCGTGCCCAAAACTGTACACAGTACTCCATGTGCCGTCTAACCAGGGATTTGTACAGAGACAGTAGAATGCTCATCATGCATATCTCGACCTCTTTTAATGCACCCCATGATCCTGTTTGCCTTGGCAGCTGCTGCCTGGCACTGGCTGCTCCAAGTAAGTGTATCATTAACTAGGTTCCCCAAGTCCTTCTCCCTGTCAGATTTACCCAGTGGTTTCCCGTTCAGTGTGTAATGTTGATATTGATTCCTTCTTCCCATGTGTATAACCTTACATTTATCATTGTTAAACCGCATCTGCCACCTTTCGACCCAAGTTTCCAACTTAGGCTACTTTCACACTGGCGTTAACTGCATTACGTCGCAATGCGTTGTTTTGCCGAAAAAACGCATCCTGCAAAAGTGCTTGCAGGATGCGTTTTTTCTGCATTGACTAACATTAGCGACGCATTTGCGACGCAATGACACACATCGCAACCGTCGTGCGACGGTTGCGCCGTGCTGTGGCGGACCGTCGGGAGCAAAAAACGTTACATGTAACGTTTTTTGCTCCCGACGGTCCGCTTTTTCCGACCGCGCATGTGCGGCTGGAACTCCGCCCCCACCTCCCCGCACTTCCCCGCACTTCACAATGTGACAGCGGATGCGCTGGAAAAATGCATCCGCTGCCCCCGTTGTGCGGCGGAGACAACGCTAGCGCCGGGAACCTCGGCCCGACGCACCGCGACGGGCCGAGCCCGACGCTAGTGTGAAAGTAGCCTTATCCAGATCCATCTGTAGCAGAATACTTTCTTCTCTTGTATTGACTGCTTTACATAGTTTTGAAGCATCTGTAAATATTGATATTTTACTGTGTAAACCTTCTACCAGATTGTTAATAAATATGTTGAAGAGAATAGGTCCCAACACCGACCCCTGTGGTACCCCACTGGTCACAGCGACCCAGTTAGAGAATATACCATTTATAACCACCCTCTGCTTTCTATCACTAAGCCAGTTACTTACCCATTTACACACATTTTCCACCAGACCCAGCAAGCTCATTTTGTGTACCAACCTCTTGTGTGGCACGGTATCAAACGCTTTGGAAAAATCAAGATATACCACGTCCAATGTCTCACCTTGGTCCAGCCTATAGCTTACCTCTTCATGAAAGCTGATTAGATTGGTTTGACAGGAGCGATTCTTCATAAACCCATGCTGAAATTGAGTTAAAACAGTTATTCTCATTGAGATAATCCAGAATAACATCCATCAGAAACCCTTCAAATATTTTACCAACAATAGAGGTTAGACTTACTGGCCTATAATTTCCAGATTCACTTTTAGAGCCCTTTTTGAATATTGGTACCACATTTGCTATGCGCCAGTCCTGTGGAACAGATCCCATCGCTATAGAGTCCCTGAATATAAGAAAACATGGTTTCTCTATTACAATACTTAGTTTTCTTAGTACTCGTAGGTGTTTGCCATCCGGACCCGGAGATTTATCTATTTTAATCTTATTTAGCTGGTTTCGCACCTCTTCTTGGGTTAGATTGTTGACCCTTAATATAGGGTTTTCTTTGTCTCTCGGCATTTCACCTAGCATTTTATTTTTCACCGTGAATACTGTGGAGAAGAAGGTGTTTAATACATTAGCTTTTTCCTCATAATTTACAATCAATACATTGTGTCCGTAATATCATAGTGCACTTTTGATCAGTCACAGGATCTATTTATAGTTTACATTTTGGCGCCCTTTCTCTGGCCCAATCATATCAGACCTGTTCATGAGGAGAGATAACAAGAAACAATCAAACAACACAAACTCATTTAAGCTGTTGCTGAGCCCCCAGTCAGATTAGCGCTGGATAAACTGAACTCTGATTAATACACTAGGTCTGTGACATCATGTAACCACAAACTTATGCCAGCTGTGTGGTTTTCCATGCCAGTCGAAATGTGGACGGTACAGAGGAAAGTTCAGTGTGTTCTGTGGCTCATTAAATTTATCCGAATATGGGATGCTAAACATCCTCATGCCTACGTTGAGTACAAACGTAACACCCCTAAAGTGAACGTGTGGTGTGGCCTGAGCGGAGCTGTCTGTGACGGCAAACGCGTATCTTGACTTGTTGAAATTGTATGCAGTACCACAATTTCCAGAAGGTGTCATCTTTCAACAGGACTGCACTCCTCAACACTACGCCACCATTGTTTGTGAGTTTCTGGATAGAACATTCCGCTGGTGGTGGATGGGCAGGGGATCTGTCAAGCCATGGCCACCACGATCCCCTGATCTGATGCCCTTAAGGTACCTTCACACTGAACAACTTAACAACGATATCGCTAGCGATCCGTGACGTTGCAGCGTCCTGGATAGCGATATCGTTGTGTTTGACACGCAGCAGCGATCAGGATCCTGCTGTGACATCATTGGTCGGAGCTAGGAGGCCAGCACCTTATTTCGTCGCTGGATCTCCCGCAGACATCGTTGAATCGACGTGTGTGATGCGGATTCAGCGATGTCTTCACTGGTAACCAGGGTAAACATCGAGTTACTAAGCGCAGGGCCGCGCTTAGTAACCCGATGTTTACCCTGGTTACCAGTGTAAATGTAAAAAAAACCAAACACTACATACTTACATTCCGGTGTCTGTCGGGTCCCTCGGCGTCCGCTTCCCTGCACTGTGTCAGCGCCGGCTGGCCGTAAAGCAGGGCACAGCGGTGACGTCACCGCTCTGCTTTTACGGCCGGCGCTTACAGTGCAGGGAAGCAGGACGCCGGGGGACGCGACAGACTTCGGAATGTAAGTATGTAGTTTTGTTTTTTTTTTTTTTACATTTACACTGGTAACCAGGGTAAATGCAGCGCCCCAGAGTCCTGGTCGTTGCAGTACTGATGCTCCGCCGCTAAGGGGGGCTATGGTACGTCTGATGGCACTGAAGGAGTTCACCTGACCAGGTATCACAGACACCAATACACTTCACAGTCTGGCCTCCAGGGGGAGCTAAGGGTGCTATGTATTAGGCCACTCCTCACAATCTGGTAAAGCTGGGGGTTGGATAGGAAGTTAGACAGAAGCTGACTGGGTTGGAACCAGGCAACATCCTGTGGCAGAGGGTGTTGCAGGGGAAGATTCAGGGGGGTCCCTGTCAGGGGTGGGATCCTGACAGAGGTCTAGCGAACAGAGAGAACGTTACGGGACCGCGCCTGCACCTGATCGCGGCGGTACCCTAAGAAAGGACAAGAAGCGAGGTTTATTGTGCTGAGTGAGAAACGAGATCAACGCAACAAGGAGAAACACCAGTAGGAGTCGTGCTGTAAGACGAGGCAACATCCTATTGAGGCGCGCAGCCGATGGCCGGAACGCCGAGGAAGTATAGAGCTCCAGGCCTAACTTCAAACCTACGGCAGGACAGTCAGTTATAGGTGGGCTGTCTCACCCAAATCACCTAAGAAGACATAGGGGGCAACAACAGGAGAGGGGCGACACTAGGGTCCAGGAAGAGCTCCAAGCCTACCCGTCATACGGGTGCGTCCTAGCCATATCATCTGGGGGACGAAGAAGAACATCATAATCAAGTTGTGAGGGAACTTCAGAAACAGACACAACAGTTGTGGGGACTATCCCGTAAGCACAGCAGGGGAGGACCACAACACACAAGCGCTAGAAGGTAGGCACAGATTTCCACCTGCAAAGGGAACTCTGGAGGTGCCATCGGACCGGCCGGACTTGCGCAGCCCGGTTAACCGTATTCCGGACTGAGGATCCTGAAGCCTTCAGTAAAGAGGTAAAGAGACTGCAACCTGGTGTCCTCGTTATTGACTGCGACCTGCACCGCACCATAACATCATCACCACCCACACCTTTCATTGGGCGCCCCTCAGCAGGGTCACGGACCGGGTCTAGCCACCGTGACAACCCTAGGACAGAGACTCAAAGGCCCGGTACCGGGTACCCCCCGGCCCTGCGGCAGTGGGGGCGCTACATAAACATCGGGTAACTAAGCGCAGCCCCGCGCTTAGTAACCCGATGTTTACCCTGGTTACCCGGGGACTTCGGCATCGTTGGTCGCTGGAGAGCTGTCTGTGTGACAGCTCTCCAGCGACCACACAGCGACGCTGCAGAGATCGGCATCGTTGTCTAGATCGCTGCAGCATCGCTAAATGTGACGGTACCTTTAGACTTTTACTTTTGGGGTTATGTGAAGCAACATGTGTACATTGAACATATCAACGACATTAATCACATAAAACAGAGAGTCACAAACGTTATTCACTCTGTTACACCAGATGGATGTCCTTACCCGTGTGTGGCAAGAACTTCTCTATCGTTTGGATGTGTGTAGGGCAACAAATGGAGCCCACAATGAACTGCACTGAATAGGTATGAAACTGTGAGGGTATGTGCACACGTCAGGATTTCTTGCAGAAATTTCCTGAAGAAAACCGGAAATTTTCTGCAAGAAATCCGCATTTTTTCTTTTTGCATTTTTTTCCCGTTTTTTCCGCGTTTTTTTTAGCATTTTGCAAGCGTAATTAGCTTGCAGAATGCTAAAGTTTTTCAAGCGATCTGTAGCATCGCTTGGAAAACTGACTGACAGGTTGGTCACACTTGTCAAACATAGTGTTTGACAAGTGTGACCAACTTTTTACTATAGATGCTGCTTATGCAGCATCTATAGTAAAAGATAGAATGTTTAAAAATAATACAAAAAATAAAAAAATGGTTATACTCACCCTCTGCAGACAGCCGATATCCTCAGCGGCGTCCGTTCCTATAGGTGGTGTGGTTCAGGACCTTCGATGACGTCGCGGTCACATGACCGGTCTCGCGACCAATCACAAGACAGCGACGTCATCGCAGGTCCTGAACCACACCATCTATAGGAACCGAAGCGGCAGCATGCAGCGGTGAGAGGCGGGAACACTCCGGGGGCCATCGAAGGTGAGTATATGACTATTTTTTATTTTAATTCTTTTTTTTTTATCAATTATACGGTGCCCACTCCGTGGAGGAGAGTCTCCTCTCCTCCACCCTGGGTACCAACCGCATATAATCTGCTTACTTCCCGCATGGTGTGCACAGCCCCGTGTGGGAAGTAAGCAGATCAATGCACTCCTAGGTGTGCGGAATCCCCGCAATTCCGCATTTTTAATGAACATGTTGCTTTTTTTTCCGTGATGCGATTTTTTCGCGGAAAAAAATGCAACATTTGCACAAAAAATGCGGAATACACTGTAAATAATAGGAGGCATATGTTAGCTTTTTTTCGCGTTTTTATCACGTTTTTATAGCGAAAAAAACGCGAAAAAAACGCGAAAAATACTGAACGTGTGCACATGGCCTGAGAGTTTTTCTTTTATTTGGAGCAGATTTCACATTTCTATTGTTTTTGTTGCTTTCCAGTGACTGGTCAAAAGTGCACAATGACTTTACAGACACACTGCATTTCCTCACAATTTTTTAAGGGGCCTACACTTTCACTTTTGATTCTTTTACTATTGATATAGTTGAAGGACAGTTTGGGATTAGTTTTACTATCCTTGGCAATGTGCTTCTCTGTTTGCTTTTTGGCAGCTTTAATTAGTTTTTTAGATAAAGTATTTTTCTCTCTATAGTTTTTAGAGGTTCAATGGTGCCATCCTGCTTTAGTAGTTTAAATGCTTTCTTATTAGTTAATTGCCCCTCTTCTTTATTTAGCCACATTGGGTTTTTCCTATTTCTTGTCCTTTTATTCCCACAAGGTATAAACCGCTAACAGTGCCTATTTAGGATCTTTGTAAACATTTCCCATTTATTATCTGTATTCTTATTTCTGAGGACATTGTCCCAGTCAACCAGATTAAGGGCATCTCTAAGGGTACTGTCACACTCTGCAACTTTCCAACGATCACGACCAGCGATACGACCTGGCCGTGATCGTTGGAAAGTCGTGTGGTCGCTGGGGAGCTGTCACACAGACCGCTCTCCAGCGACCAACGATGCCGAAGTCCCCGGGTAACCAGGGTAAACATCGGGTTACTAAGCGCAGGGCCGCGCTTAGTAACCCGATGTTTACCCTGGTTACCATCGTAAAAGTAAAAAAAAAAAAACAGTACATACTCACATTCCGGTGTCCGTCAGGTCCCTTGCCGTCTGCTTCCCGGACTGACTGAGTGCCGCCGTAAAGTGAAAGCACAGCACAGCGGTGACGTCACCGCTGTGCTCTGCTCTTACTTTACGGCCGGCAGTCAGTCAGAGCGGGAAGCAGACGGCAAGGGACCTGACGGACACCAGAATGTGAGTATGTACTGTTTGTTTTTTTTTACTTTTATGATGGTAACCAGGGTAAACATCAGGTTACTAAGCGCGGCCCTGCGCTTAGTAACCCGATGTTTACCCTGGTTACAAGCCAACGCATCGTTGGATCGGTGTCACACACACCGATCCAACGATGACAGCGGGAGACAGACACAGCGATATCGTATGGATATCGCTGGAACGTCACGGATCGTACCGTCGTAGCGACAAAAGTGCCACTGTGAGACAGTACCCTAAGCTGGTCAAAATTTGCCTTCCTAAAGTTTAGTATTTTTGTAACTCCCTGACAAGTCCCCCTAATGGGCCCATATTTGATGCTCAAGTGTATGATGGGCCCCATATATTGCTCCAAACATAAAAACAATTAAATACTCACCTCTCTTCGCTGGCCGCTGCTTTGCTCCGGACTCCTCAGTGTCAGTGTCTTCTGGCTCTCTGCACTGTTCAGGCAAAGGGCGCACACTAGTGACATAACCACGCCCTCTGATCTGAACGTCACAGTGAGAAGACGCCACAGCGGTGGAGTGGGGAGAGGTAATTATCGCAAGTGCTGGGACCCTGATCAAGTGGGAGGGCCCACTTGCGGGCGCCGGTACTAGGACAGGCACCGGGCCCCCATAGTGCGCCGGTGTCCCCAACAGCGAGTGGGCCCCCCGCCTGCTCAGGGTCCCGGTACTTGCCCATGTGCTGACGTCAGCCCTGTTTAGAAGATCTTGCAATTAGGTAAATGCAACCTCGGATGAAGAATGACAAATTACACAATGTCGGTATTTAACAAAAACTATGTAAAAATGCAGAAATGGTGTGTAAAAAATGAAGCACACCCCATGAATCCCTAGTGGTTTTGTTTGACTTTTCCAGTCTCTCACTGGGCCACTCTTGTGTAAATTCATTGCAGTTTGTGCATTGGTTTCTACAAAGTTCTCATAAGATCCCACTACAGCATTTCCATCGGCCACTACAGGACAATGATTCTTCTTTTTTTCAGCCATTGTCATGTAGATTTGCTGAGGATTATAGTCTGATAATGTTGCTGTCTTTTGGCCAAGCTTCTGCATTTGTATTGATGGCTCACATGTGACTCTGGAATATTTTAATATAGGAGTTCATTGTCAACTCAATTACTGCAAAATGCCTAGGACCTGTGTCTCCAAACAAGCCAAAATCACCCCCCTCCACCCCTGTTCTGACAGATGGCATGACACGTTTTTGCCAATAGTCTCGGGTTGCTTTTTGCCAAGCATGGTGCGGGGCATTATGGTCAACTTTTTCCACTCTGAACTTGTCAATCAAAACAAAAGAACGCTGTGCAAGAAGCTTTTCTTCAGATGGAACTTTAAAAAAAAATCTTTGTCTTAAATGTTTTCTTCTTGTGAATAATGTTTCTCATTGTAGAATGATGGACTCCAGATAGTTTGGAAATGGCCGTATACCCGCCTCAGGTTCTTGCTTCTCTATGAACATTGCTGATGACTTTCCTCCTTGGTATTGTGGTAACACACATCTGAATGCTCCAGACCAGCAAACTGCCAGATCCTCTGCTTTTATAGAGGAACTCATTCTTGCTGATGCAAAATTAATCAAGGACATTGAATAATTGGCAAATACTTGCTGCTACTTGCTATTGCATATGGAAGCTGTAAGGGTGTACTTAATTTATCACATCTTGCTTCTGCATTTTTGCTTGTGTCACTTGTCATGCATTGTTATTCATCTGAGGTTGGATTCACCCAATATAACGAACCTTCTAAGGACAATTATGTCCTGATACATAAAACCATAGGATTCACAGAGGGTGTACTTAGTTTTTCTCCTGACCCTGTTATGCAGAGTCTGGCATCTTCAGGGGAGCTTCTGTTCCTTTCTGTCACCAGATGAGGGAGCGGAGTGAGGTGTTGGGAGTTATTACATCTCTGCCATTCAGTTAATTGCAGATTGCTGTCCACTATTCACCAGCACCAAACCTAAACCTACGGTAAAGCCGTACAACCCGCCTGCCAGCGGATAGATGAGCGCACGGGTTGTAGAGTATTCCGGGCAGTTAGGGTTGGCAGGAGACTGATTGTGGGTGCATGGGAGACAGCGGAGCCTGGCGGTGTTCATCTCTGAAGGCCCCGTCTCACTTAGCGATTTACCAACGATCACGACCAGCGATATGACCTGGCCGTGATCGTTGGTAAGTCGCTGTGTGGTCGCTGGGGAGCTGTCACACAGACCGCTCTCCCCAGCGACCAACGATCAGGGGAACGAGTTCGGCATCGTTGAAACTGTCTTCAACGATGCCGAAGTCCCCCTGCAGCACCCGGGTAACCAGGGTAAACATCGGGTTACTAAGCGCAGGGCCGCGCTTAGTAACCCGATGTTTACCCTGGTTACCAAAAAAAACAAACAGTACATACTCGCCTTTCGGTGTCCAGGTCCCTTGCCGTCTGCTTCCTGCTCTGACTGACTGAGCCGCCGTACACTGAGAGCAGAGCGCAGCGGTGACGTCACTGCTGTGCTCTCACTTCTCACTGTACGGCCGGCAGTCAGTGAGAGCAGGAAGCAGACGGCAAGGGACCTGACGGACATCAGAAGGCGAGTATGTACTGTTTGTTTTTTTTTACATTTACGCTGGTAACCAGGGTAAACATCGGGTTACTAAGCGCGGCCCTGCGCTTAGTAACCCGATGTTTACCCTGGTTACCAGTGAAGACATCGCTGGATCGGTGTCACACACACCGATTCAGCGATGTCAGCGGGGCCTCAACGACCAAAAAAAGGTCCAGGCCATTCCGACACGACCAGCGATCTCGCAGCAGGGGCCTGATCGCTGGTACGTGTCACACATAGCGAGATCGCTATGGAGGTCGCTGTTGCGTCACAAAACTTGTGACTCAGCAGCGATCTCGCTGCGATCTCGCTATGTGAGACGGGGCCTTAAGGTACCTTCACACGAAGCGACGCTGCAGCGATAGCGACAACGATGTCGATCGCTGCAGCGTCGCTGTTTGGTCGCTGGAGAGCTGTCACACAGACCGCTCTCCAGCGATCAACTATGCCGAGGTCCCCTGGTAACCAGGGTAAACATCGGGTAACTAAGCGCAGGGCCGCGCTTAGTAACCCGATGTTTACCCTGGTTACCAGCGTAAAATCTAAAAAAAACAAACAGCACATACTTACATTCACGTCCCCCTGCGTCCACTTCCTGACTGACTGAGCGCCGTACAGTGAGAGCAGAGCGGTGACGTCACCGCTGTGCTGCTTTCACTTTCACTTTGCGGCGCTGAGTCAGAGGAGGAAGCAGACTGCAGGGGACGCAATGTGAGTATGTGCTGTTTGGTTTTTTTACATTTTACGCTAGTAACCAGGGTAAACATCGGGTAACTAAGCGCGGCCCTGCGCTTAGTAACCCGATGTTTACCCTGGTTACCAGTGTAAAATATCGCTGGTATCGTTGCTTTTGCTTTCAAACACAACGATACACAGCGATCGGACGACCAAATAAAGTTCTGGACTTTATTCAGCGACCAGCGACATCACAGCAGGATCCTGATCGCTGCTGCGTGTCAAACGAAACGATATCGCTAGCGAGGACGCTGCAACGTCACGGATTGCTAGCGATATCGTTATAATGTCGTTTCGTGTGAAGGTACCTTTAAGGCCGCGGTCGGGCAAAGTCTTCTCCTGTCTCTGCTAATCTCTGATATTTCTATTAAAAGTTCTGTACTCCGCATTAACCCTTTATCGCCAGACTGTCCAGAAAACGGCGATTGTGGAGAACACGATTGTAGCATTTTGTTCTGTAAGCACGGCCACAGGTCGGTTAATGGCCTCCTCTCCGCTTATCCTGACTTATCTATCCACAGAATAGACCCATTTCATCTGTCCGCCAAGTTCCCTCCACGCGCTTTGTGCCTTCGCTGGGGAAGTGATGTTCTCTGGTTATAGGGTATCGATTGTGGCCTTTATCAGTTTCTCTCACACACCGAGAATTACATGTAACGGTGCGGTAGCCATGACAATGAGCGCCGGTTGCCATGACTATGAAAGAGGCCTATTGCCACGTCTGGAGCCTGCTCTAGAGTGATAATCTCTTTGCTCATTTCATTTTAATTGAAATTTGAAGTCATATTTTCTGCAAAGAAGCAAATGGATTTCTACATCTTGGGTTTCTTTATCCCTAAATGCACAAATACAAAGATTGTGAGATTTTATTTCATACGCGGCGTCGTGCCAGTGGAGGGTCTTTTCCAAACCAACCAAGCGTAGGAAAGCGCTATGCAAATGAGCTTCCTTGTAACACCTGTATGGTTGAGCGTGGCGGAGGCCCTCCGTTATCTCCCCTGATTATTCTATCCTGTGCATTCATCGCTGCTAAATGACTCTCACGTGGCAGCGGCACCCACCAAGATAATAATTATTGTTCAGACCGGTCACAATGGAAAACCAATGTAAACATCCGGCTTGTGTGATATGAGCGCTGTGTCCACATTGAATACCGCAGGGTAGCCTGGCTGGTCAGCCAAAGCAGGCATTGCATGTAAAGAGGTCGCAGAGTCCAGCAGATCCCATGTCAGAGAGGTTACCGAGCCCTGTAGATCCCATGTCACAGAGAGGCTACTGAGCCCCATAGATCCCCGTGACAGAGAGGACTCAGAGACCCGTAGATCCCCGTGATAGAGAGGATGCAGAGTCCTGTAGATCCCCATGACAGAGAGATCACAGAGCCCTGTAGATCCCATGTTACAGAGAGGTTACTAAACCCCGTAGATCCCATATCACAGAGAAGTCGCAAAGCCTTGTAGATCCCCGTCACAAAGAGATTACTGAGCCCCATAGATCCCAGAGCCCGTAGATCACAGAGAAGTTACTGAGCCCCGTAGATCCCATGTCAGAGAGAGGTTGCCAAGCCCCATAGATCCCATGTCATAGACAGGACGCAGAGCCCCGTAGATCCCCATCACAGAGAGGTTGCAGAGCCCCTTAGATGCCTATCCCAGAAAGGTGGCAAAGACCCATAGATCCTATGTAACAGACACGTCGCAGAGCCTCTTAGATCCCATGTCACAGAGAGGTTACCAAGCTTCGCAGATACCATGTCACAGAGAAGTCCCAGAGCCCCGTAGATCCCTGTCACAGAGAGGTTGCAAAGACCCGTAGATCACATGTAACAGAGAGATTACCGAGCCCTAGAGATCTCCATTACAGATAAGTTACCAAGCCCCGTAGATCCCATGTCACAGAGACGACACAAAGCTCTGTAGATCCCCATCACAGAGATGATGCAGAGTCCCGTAGATCCCCGTCTCAGAGAGGACGCAGATCCCCGGAGTTCCCCATCTCAGGTCGCAGAGCACCGTAGATCCCCGTCTCAGAGAGGTCACAGTGCCCCATAGATTCCAAGTCACAGAGGTCGCAGTGCCCCATAGACTCCATGTCACAGAGAGGTCGCAGTGCCCCATAGATTACATGTTACAGAGAGGCCGCAGTGCCCCGTAGATCCCATGTCACAGAGAGGTCACAGTGCCCCATAGAGCCCATGTCACAGAGAGGTCGCAATGCCCTAAAGATCCCATGTCACAGGGAGTTCGCAATGCCCTAAAGATCCCATGTCACAGGGAGTTCGCAGTGCCCGGTAGATTCCATGTCACCAAGAAGTCGCAGTGCCCCGTAGATGCCATGTCACAGAGAGGTCACAGTGCCCCATAGATCCCATGTCACATAGAGGTTGCAGTGCCCTGTAGATCCCTGTCACAGAGAGGTTGCAGAGCCCTAGAGATCTCCATCACAGAGAAGTTACCAAGCCACGTAGATCCCATGTCACAGAGAAGACACAAAGCTCTGTAGATCCCCATCACGGAGATGACGCAGAGTCCCGTAAATCCCAGTCTCAGAGGACGCAGAGCCCCGGAGATCCCCGTCTCAGGTCGCAGAGCACTGTAGATCCCCGTCTCAGAGAGGTCACAGTGCCCCATAGATTCCATGTCACAGAGAGGTCGCAGTGCCCCATAGATTACATGTCAGAGAGGCCGCAGTGCCCCATAGATCCCATGTCACTGAGAGGTCGCAGTGCCCCGTAGATCACATGTCACAGAGAGGTTACCGAGCTCCGGAGATCCCCATTACAGAGAAGTTACCGAGCCCCGTAGATCCCATGTCACAGAGAGGTCACAGGGAGGTCGCAGTGCCCTGTAGATCCCATGTCACAGAGAGGTCGCAGTGCCCTATAGACCCCATGTCACAGAGAGGTACCGTATACGTGCTTAGATCCTCGTCAGAGATGCAATATCATTACTGGGCATGATCACAGAAATTCTCTTATATCATCTATCCATTAATAATCCTTGTATTCCCTGTCCTCGCACAAGTCCCTACTTTGTAGCTCTTCTTTTGTTAGTAAGTGACCTAAATCTCTCTTCATCCTGGTCTCCTGATTCATGGAGGCATTGTAGTGCTGAGTGACCGGAGTAGGAGAGAAAACTAAGGGCTCATACTCACTTGTGCGAAACTCGGATGAGTCTCGCATGTTAATACCCAGCGCTGCTGCTGGCACTCAGATCGGAGCAAGTGAGTATGAGCCCTAAGCGTATGTGCACACTTTGCGGATTTTGCTGCGGATCCGCAGTGGTTTTTATGCTGCGGATTCGCAGCTGTTTTCCATGAGTTTACAGTACCATGTAAACCTATGGAAAACAAAATCCGCAGTGCACATGCTGCGGAAAAAAACACGCAGAAACGCTGCGGTGTTTATTCCGCAGCATGTTCATTCTTTGTGCGGATTCCGCAGCTGTTTACACCTGCTCCATAATAGGAATCCACAGGTGGAAAACCGCAGATGGAATCCTCACAAAAAGTGCATAAAATCCGCTGTAAATCCGCAGGTAAAACGCAATGCTTTTTACCTGCGGATTTCTCAAAACAGGTGCGGAAAAATCCGCAGAGGTTACTTCTACGTGTGCACATACCCTAACATTGACATTTTCTCTGTAGGTTGATGAATGGCGATATGAGGGTCAGAGATGAGCAGAGGAGGGTAAATGAGCCTATTCTAGAAATAGCGAGCCGAGCCGTGCTTCCTGTGTCCTTCAGCTCTTCGTAGGGCTCAGATGTTGTGTTTTGTCTTCAGGGCTCAATGTGTTTCAGGCTGGCTGGCGCTGTCCCAGCTGTCGCTGTGTCCCTGATGCTAAAGGACCCCAAAGTGGCGCATGCCATACACATCCCACAGGATAGAAATGTCAACAGGTGTAGAGCCAGGTGGAGCAAGAATCACAGGAGATGTGAGCCGGAGCTAGAAAATGAATGGTGTATTCTGTCAGCAGATATCTCCATGACGCTCGCCACCCTCATATATCAGTGTTGCGTCTGGGATCCTGGCATGTCCTTATATTGGCCACTGGCGGGTGCTGGTTCACAAATCTGAGGAAAATCTTTCCATGTTGGTACTTTGCGGGTTCTGTGACTGTTGTGACGCGGCCTTAACAACAACCATGATTTTTACGTTGGCATAAGCGATTTGATCTCCCGACAGATGGGAATGATCAGCTGCCGATGACCAGGAATGAGAGTTCACAAGAATGGACCATTAGGGTACGTGTCCACGGTCAGGATGGCCGGCGGTATCGCCGGAGCGGCGAAGCCGCTTGGCGCTAAGCCTTGCCCCCTTTCTGGGACGCGATGATGCCGGATGTGTTAACTGTACACATCCGGGATCATCGCACCCTCGCATAGCGTCCTGTGATATTACTTGCAGCGACGCAGCGTCACCGCAGGTAGCACGGACATGCTGCGATCTGAAAAGACGCGCAGCATGTCCGGAGTCGCAGGGAAGTCGGATGCGTGTTTCCACGCATAGTGGACACGGGATTTCATAAAATCCCCTCCACTATGCTGGAACATCTGGACGCTGCGTGTTTGACGCTGCAGCTCTGCGCAGCGTCAAACAAGCAGCGTTTACTGACCGTGGACATATACCCTTAGTGTCCCCACATCTCCATGAGGAGCACGGCAATATCACGCGTGCAGCTGGGTATGCTTGTGTGAGGCCCCTTCATCAGGACATGACGGGCAGCTCCCCAAGTTTCTTGGTGATGAGTGTCATGGGGTTAGAGCGATAGAGAGGAGCCATAAGACCACAATGTCCGAGTGCTCTTACTCCTGTGCTGAAACGAAACACTTTCACCTTCTATTTTAACAGTGTACATTTTTTTTTAGGCTGTACAGGGATTAATCAGCCATGTTGAGTGCTCTGGGAGCTGGGGCTCTCAGCTGTGCACTATTAGCCCTTCCTATCCCCTATATAATCTGGGTCCAGACTGACACACATCGTCAGAGTAGCATATGCTGCATGGCTGGGAGAATAGTAGTTTGGTGGTTATGTCAGAAGTCGTTTGGTGGGTTTATCTGTGACTGTTGCTTGGTTTAGTAAGTGTGATAATTCCCTTTCCTTCTCCTTCTTTGGTTTTACCCCATAATCCACTCCCCGGTGCATTCCTCTGTTTTAAGGCTAGGTTCACATTTACGTTCAGGAGGGCTGCAGATGGCTGCGTACTTCCTCCCTTCTTCCTCCCTGAAGCTCCTCCTTCGCACCGCCCTGTATGCGTTTCTCTGTATACCTATCTTTAACATTGTGTACGCAGAGACATGCGTTGCCTGCGGATGTGTCCGCATGCGGCGATTTGACGTGTGCGGCGACCGCATGAAAGCGCAAAATTTTACGTTTCCGTGCGGTCGCCGCAAACGTCAAATCGTTGCATGCGGACTCATCCGCATACAACGCATGTCACTGCATACCCAATGTTAAAGATGGGTAAGCAGGGAAACACAGGACGCATACAGAAGTAGGCGGAGCATAGGCGGAGCTTCAGGGAGGAAGTACGCAGCCATCCGCAGCCCTCTTGAACGCAAATGTGAACCCAGCCTAAGTGAGTGAATATTTGTATGCCTGGTATTTCCCGTTTTTCCTGTTCGTGTTACCTTTTTCATCTGGTTGGTGTACTTCAGAGCACAACTACTCCTCTTCTTCCCTGGGTGAGGAAAGAGTTCAGACTGAGGGTGGATTAAGGAGATAAGGCGAGGTACGTGGCCCTGGCATCTTCACTTTCAGAAGTAACTCGGGGAACAGGGAGAGCTAGGGTGCCCCCTAGTGTTCGGGACAGGGAAGGAGCCCCTAGTCCCGTTTTTTGATCCATTATGGATCCTATCACTGCTCTGACAGGGCAACTGCAGCAGCTCAGTCTAGAGATGGCAGATCTATGCACTGTCGTTTGGCAGCATGCTAACACACCAGGTTTTGGGACCCTGACTCTCAGGCAACCCTAAGTATAGCTCAAGATCGCTTTGCCTGACAGGTTCTCTGGGGGGCATGACAAGTTTGCTGTTTTCAAGGAGTTCTGTAAACTGTACTTTGGGTTATGACCTGGCTCCTCAGGAACCGAGGAGCAATGTGTGGGGATAATAATTAGAGATGAGCAAATATGTTCGGGTCCCTCATGCATTTTCTCTCCCGTCTGACTCCTAGTCGCTCCAGACGGTAGAGGAGTTTTTTCTGGCACTGGGTCTTACATACAACTCCCGACCACCTATCCTTGGCTGAGTCCACACTGCGTCAACTGTAGCAGGGAGATCGGCCGGCAGAGGAGTATTGCTCCAAGTTTCGGAGGTGGTCCACTGACACTAAGTGGAATGACCCCACGCTCCGTAGCTAGTTCTGTGAGGGGCTATCCGTAAGTGTGAAGGATGCCTTAGGCTATGTGCACACATTCCGGATTTTTCGCGTTTTTTTTTGCGGTTTTCCACTGCAAAAATGCTTAAAAAATGCTTATATTAAGCATCCCATCAATTTAATGCATTCCGCAATTTTTGTGCCATGCTGCTTTTTTTTCCGCAAAAAAAAACGCATTGCGGGAAAAAAAGCAGCATGTTCATTAATTTTGCGGATTTTTCGCTATATTAATGCATTGGGAACGTCCGGAAAAATCCACAAAAAAAGCGCAAAAACCGAGAGCGGATTTCCTGCGAAAGTAGTCCGGATTTGCTCAGGAAAATTCTGCAAACTTTACTGATCGTGTGCACATAGCCTTAGTTCTGTATGAGACTCCAGTCTCACTTGAGGCGGATATGTCTCTGGCTATCCAGGAAGATGGCCGTCTTTGTCAGAGACATAGGAAAACACCCCAATGTGCGAGAGGTCCAGGGCCAAGGGAGATCGGAACTGAGTCATCTGAGGAACCTATTCTGGAAAGCGGTCTGCTGTTCAGCACAAAGGAGGAGTGTGTTTTTACTGCAGTAAAAAGGGCCATTTCGTGGGCAATTTTCCTTCCCAATCTCACAGTAAACAACCGCTGGAAAACTAAGAAGTCTGGGTTGCGGGGAGGTTAGCAACCCAGATGTACTCATCACCTCCGTGGGTAGGGCACAGTTTTTTCTGCCAGCTGAGATTCATCTGGGTAAAATTAAGGTGGTTGTGTCTGCATTTCTGTACAGCGGGGTGGGGTTTAACTTGAGCTTTCGCTAGGTTCATCCAGGCGAGGGCCTCAAACCACATACTCTGTCCAGACCTATACCCATAATCGCCATCGTCTCTGCCCCCTTGAGACAGGTATTTTACTCAAGTCATCCGAGGTTTGCATCTTCAGGTAGGGGCAATGCACTCAAAATTGACTGTAATGTGCTAGAGGGTCTGCCCTCTCCTTTGGTTTATGGACTTCCTTGGCTCACTCTGCACAACCCTGTGGTAGATTGACAGACTCAGGAAGTGGTAGTGTGGAGTGAGCATTCAGGGCTGGCGTCAGCACCCGGCGTACCTGGGCAAGTGCCGGGGCCCTGGCGAGACAGGGGGGCCCATTCAGGGCCGACTTTAGGGGCAGGCAGCTGCCTAGGGCCCCCGCTCCCCCAGGGGCCCTCAGCTAGCGGCACATCACGCAGCCGCTATGGGGCCTCTGTGAGGCAGGGGGGCCTGCCTGTCGCCAGCGCCAACTTCCCCGCCGCCGTTTTGAACTATACCGGCGTCTGCCGGTAAAGTTCAAAGCAAATGATGGAGGAGAGAGCGTCACCTGATGTTTCCTCTCCCATCATTCTCCACTCTGCCTCTGACACTGCCGCTGTGGGTGCGCGATGATGTCATCGCGCACTCTCTGTGCGTCAGGCAGTGCAGCGGCAGCCGCCTAGACCGAAGCAGGGAGCAGCGCGAGCACATTGAGAGGTGAGGAGTGGGTTTTTTTTTGTGTTTTTTTTGTAACTATAGCAGTGAGTACTGGACTATGGGGCCATTCTTGGGGGGAGGGGGGCTGTGCTGTATACTACATGTCTGTGCTATATACTACATAACTGTGTTATATACTACGTGGGCTGTGCTATATACTATATGGGCTGTTATATGCTACGTGGGCTGTACTATATACTACTTGGCTGTTCTATATACTATGTGGGCCGTGTCATATACTATATGGCTGTGCTTGCTATATACTATATGGGCTGTTATATGCTACGTGGGCTGTGCTATATACTACATGGCTGCGCTATATACTACGTGGGCCGTGTTATATGCTACGTGGGCTGTGTTATATAATATGTGGCTGTGCTGTATACTATCTGGGCTGTTATATGCTTCGTGGGCTGTGCTATATACTACGTGGCTGTGTTATATGCTACGTGGGCTGTTATATACTACATGGCTGTGTTAGGGCTTGTGCACACGCTGCGGATTCCATTTCGGAATTTTCTGCAGCGGATTTGATAAATCCGCAGTGCAAAACCGCTGCGTTTTTTACTGCGGATTTATCGTGGTTTCCTCTGTGGGTTTTCACCTGCAGATTTCTATTGGAGCAGGTGTAAACCCGCAGCGGAATCCGCACAAAGAATTGACATGCTGCGGAATCTAAACCGCTGCGTTTCCGCGCGTTTTTTCCCTCAGCATGTGCACTGCGGATTTCGTTTCCCATAGCTTTACATTGTACTGTAAACTCATGGGAAACCGTTGCGGACCTGCAGCTGCGGATCCGCAGCGTGTGCACATACTCTAATATGCTACGCGGCTGTGTTATATACTATGTGGGCTTTGTTATATACTACATGGCTGTGTTATATGCGATCATGAATCGTAGTATGTGTTAAAGGGAGGGCCCACTGAGACTCTTTCGCCCAGGGCCCTTAAAAACCTGGAGCCGGCCCTGTGAGCATTGCCAAGGACACTGCTTGGGTACCCAACTTGCAAGGGAGAATATCCAGTCTGCGTTTAAACACCTGTCTGACTTTGGGCATGTGTTTTCAATGCAGGGATCCCAAGAACTTCCTCCCCATCATCCTTATGACTGCACTGTTAATCTTGTTCCTCAGGCCAAGCTGCCTAAGGGCAGACTGCAGTGTTGGTACTGGGTTGCCAAGGGCCCACCAGTAACATTGAATTTGGGGGGGCCCACTTTTCACCTGAATAGACATATTACACTACCCTGGTTCACAAATTTACCTATATCTCTATACAGGGGTGGATTAAGGGTAGCCAGGGCCCCGGGCTGTTCAGACACTGTGGGCTACCCCCCGGTCATGTGACGGGGTCATGTGACGGGGTCATGTGTGTCATGTTACAAAGATTTTGTAAGCCGCCACCATAACACGGTAGACACTTTTGGCCGGGCCCTACTCTACTGTAACCTATTAAATATTTGTTAAAATATGCAATACAATTTAGGTATAATATGATTTATTTTTCAATTTTTAAAATGACCAATATCACATACAAGGAACAAATACCACCGTACCATGAACAGACCACATATTACAACCACAGTGATCGAATAATATCACATACAAGGAACAAATACCGCTACACCATGTCAAGACCACATATTACCACCACTTGGTGACCAAATAGCACATACAAGGGACAAATACCGCAACACCATTTCCAGACCACATATTACCACCACATAGTTACTGAATTCTACAATACTGATCAGTAATAAAAAAAACAAACACAATACTATCACCATAAGTGCCAGTATTCACAGGAGATCTTTACTTAGTATGCAGTGTCTGTGTAGAGGTTATACAGCGATCACTGGTGACATTATACACAGGAGCTCTGTATATAGTATACAGTGTATTGTGTCAGTGTATAGATAACACTGACTCACCAGTGACGTCTCTAGGTGAAGTCCTTCATCTTTCATCCAGCACAGACCGCCATCATTTCTTCCAGCCAGGACTCGTTTCTGCAGGAAATAACAGTTATCTCGAGCTTGCAGAACACATTACTTAATTTTTCACAACTTCTACATTACACCACATGAAGAAAAAAAGGCGATATAGTGTCACTCTGCACAGTAACAGGACCGCCCCCCCCATTTAAAACAGTATACTCAAAAAATAAAATAAATACATCACTGCAGTAATAATATCCCTTAATTAGCCCCTATGGTAATAATATTCCCCATCCTGGCCCTGTTTATCTAATTCCTGGCTCCAGCCATATGTTATCGCATCCTGCCCTCATGAGTATCCATTCTACCCCATATGATATCCCCATCCTGCCCCCATCTGTCTCCATTGTATCCATCCTGCCCGATGATCCAATCCTGCCCCCATGTCTTTCATTCTGCCCCGTGTCTCCAATCATGCCCCGTATCTACATTCTGGCCATGCCTCCAGTCCTGCCCCAGTGTGTCCAGCAATCTGCCCAGTGTGTCCAGCATATTACCCCTAGTGTGTCCAGCAATCTTCCCCAGTATGTCCAGCATATTGCCCCAGTGTGTCCAGCAATCTGCCCCCAGTGTGTCCAGCATATTACCCCCAGTGTGTCCAGCAATCTGCCCCAGTATGTCCAGCATATTGCCCCAGTGTGTCCAGCATTGCCCCCAGACAGTGTGTCCAGCAATCTGCCCCAGTGTGTCCAGCATATTACCCCCAGTGTGTCCAGCAATCTGCCCCAGTATGTCCAGCATATTGCCCCCAGTGTGTCCAGCAATCTGCCCCAGTGTGTCCAGCATTGCCCCCAGACAGTGTGTCCACCAGCAATCTGCCCCAGTGTGTCTAGCATTGCCCCAGTGTGTCCAGCATTGCCCCCAGACAGTGTGTCCAGCAATCTGCCCCAGTGTGTCCAGCATATTACCCCCAGTGTGTCCAGCAATCTGCCCCAGTATGTCCAGCATATTGCCCCCAGTGTGTCCAGCAATCTGCCCCAGTGTGTCCAGCATTGCCCCCAGTGTGTCCAGCAATCTGCCCCAGTGTGTCCAGCATTGCCCCCAGACAGTGTGTCCACCAGCAATCTGCCCCAGTGTGTCCAGCATTTCCCCAGTGTGTCCAGCAATCTGCCCCAGTGTGTCCAGCATTACCCCCAGACAGTGTGTCCAGCAATCTGCCCCAGTGTGTCCAGCATATTACCCCCAGTGTGTCCAGCAATCTGCCCCAGTATGTCCAGCATATTGCCCCAGTGTGTCCAGCAATCTGCCCCAGTGTGTCCAGCATTGCCCCCAGACAGTGTGTCCAGCAATCTGCCCCAGTGTGTCCAGCATTGCCCCCAGTGTGTCCAGCAATCTGCCCCAGTGTGTCCAGCATTGCCCCCAGTGTGTCCAGCATTGCCCCCAGTGTCTCCAGCAATCTGCCCCAGTGTCTCCACTCCAGCATTGCCCCCAGTGTATCCGACACCAGCAATCTGCCCCATTGTCTCCAGCAATCTGCTCCAGTGTCTCCAGCATTCTTGCCCGCCGGGGCCCCCCGGATTGCCATTAGCAAAAAAAAAAACAAAACCGAGTTCTCCTCACCTGACCCGTGCGCTCCGGCGGCGAGCTCCCTCCAGCAGCGCGCACTCGCAGGCGACTGACAATGACGTCAGACGCCGGCGACGTGTGCACTGCGTCTGCGGCCGACTTCAGCTGCTAGCCTCCAATTTGGCTGGCGGCTGTTGTTAACTATTGACGTGCGGGCGCGCGCCCGCACATCAATAGGTGAAACTCCCGCAGCGCCGGTAGGGGCCCGGTAAGCAGATGAGACGGGGCCCGATGCGGGCCCCCTCTCTGCCCACCGGGCCCATACGCCAGTCAGGGCAGTACTGCCCTGACTGGCGGCGGGCAATCTGAGCGGTAGCCGAGGGACCCCCACACCGCTGGGCCCTGGGCTACCACCCAGATTGACCCTATTATAATCCGCCCCTGTCTCTATATAATAATAAACTGGGTAATTTGGTTAATGAATGATTAGATGCTGATTTTTCTCTGTACAGAGTGAAGCAAGTGAATTATGACAAGTACTGCCAATGCAGTGATGTTCGGGGCCAAGATCTGCACAGGGGCCCACCGGGGGATTCCCCTGTTAACCTATGGGCCAGTCCGAGCCTGGCAGACTGTATAATATTTCTGGTCCAGGGAGGCAGGCCACGAAGGACTATATCACGGAAAGTTTGGGAAAGCGTCATATCAGACCATCCTCATCCCCCATTTCTTTGTAAAGAAAAAGCATGGGAGGTTACGCCCCTGCCTACATTTCTGCCAACTCAATCTGATTACGGTCCGGGATCCATATCTGCTCCCTCTCATCTCGATCCTCTTTAATCAGATTGTAGGAGCAAAATGGTTTTCAAAACTGGACCTCAGGGGGAGTATAATCTCATTTGTATTAAAGAGGGTGATGAGTGGAAAACAGCTTTCAATACGCCTGAGGGACACTATGAGAGCCTAATGATGCCATTTAGGTTTATTAATGCTCCTGCCGTCTTTCAGCACTTTGTAAATTACATCTTTAGTTACCTGTTAGGTAGATTTGTGGTTATCTATCTTGATGACATTCACTTATTCACTTGACCTTGAGCCACATCAGGTTCATGTCAGGCAGGTCTTACAAATACTCAGAGACAATAAGTTATTTGTCACACTGGAGAAATCTATGTTCTCAGTCGAGAAGATCCCGTTTCTTGGATATATGTTATCATCCACCGGGAGCATGATCGGCACCCGTCACAGGGAATGAGCGGTCACAAGAATGGACTTTTAGTGTCCTCACATCTCCATGAGAAGCACGGCAATACCACGTGTTCAGCATGGTATATTTGTGTGATGCACCTTCATCAGGACATGACTGTCAGATGCCTGAGTTTCTGGGAGATGATTGTCACGGGTTTACTGCAGCAGAGTGGAGCCAGAAGACCACAGTGTCTGATTGCTCCTACTCCTGCACTGAAACGAAGCACTTCACCTCTTTTTTAAATGGTGTAAATTTCTTTGTCTGTACAGGGGTTAATCGGCCATGTTGAGTGCTCTGGGAGGTAGGGCTCTCTGCTGAGCACTGTTAGTCACTCCTATACTGGCCTATATAATCTGGGTCCTGACTGACACACATCGTCAGAGCTAGCTTATGCTTGATGGCTGGAAGGATAGTTGTTTGGTGGTTATGTGAGGAATTTGGTGGGTTTATCTGTGACTGTTACTAGGTTTTGAGTGTGTTATAATTCCCTTTCATCTCCTACTTTGGTTTTACCGCATCCTCAACTGCCTGGTGCATTCCTCTGTTTTATGTGAGTGAATATTTGTATGCCTGGTATTTTCCATTTCCCCTGTTTATGTTGCCTTGTTCGTCTTGTTGGTGTATTACAGTGCACAACTACTCCTCTTCTTCCCTGGGTGTGGGAAGGGTACAGACAGAGGGCATATTCAGGAGATAAGGCAAGGTATGTGACCCCAGCGTCTTCACCTTCAGAAGTCACCCGGGGAACAGGGAGAGCTAGGGCACCCCCAATGTTAAGGAGAGGGAAGGAGCCCCTGGTCCCGGGTCACCTCACAACAAAGTGGTGACCATGAGGGTTATTTTCTCCACTTGTACCCAGCACATCTTTTGTTTATATGTCAGACAATATAAAGAATTGATGCTGGAGATGAACAAGCAGCCAGGGAAATAATCAGGTTATGAAATATTTAATGGGATATTGCGGCCATTGTCAGTGGCTGTGAGCTGGAATAGGCACTGATCTGGGCATTGCACTGGGAGATTTATCCTGTACAGACGCTAGGAAATAAGGTATGTTATATGGGGTCTGACATGTGAGGACGAGGGGATTGTGGAGTAATGGGATGGCCCTTATTTGTTGTGATATTATTACATAACACAGAATAGTTCAATGCTTAACAAGTCAATAGGTGTTGAATCAATTGTGGGGTCCACTGACCTTTTGTAAAACCACAAAATGAGCCCCCCACCACCTATTTACCATCCAAGGAATTTTCTCTAATTTCCAGCAATTATTGCTGTCTATAGCTGGGTGTTTCATCTACGCAGTTAGTGTCCTTCAGCAAGGCCTCTCATCCCCCCACCCCCATGAGGTTAACGTGATGCATCTCTGCTTCCTCCTACAATGAAGAGCGGATGGTGAAGGTGTATTCTGGACCGGACACACTAACCATGGAAATAATAAACACTGGATGTATATAAACCTCATCCCAGATATCTGACTTTACAGTCAGAGAGCTAAAAATACAGTAGCCCACAGCTGAAAATATCCCCCAGAAGCTGCAGCCAAGGTGGATCTGGAGGAACCATTCAGATAAGTAGAAATTAATTTATTAATCGCTGGCAGATGTAGTCATGGAGTTCATATCATAAGAAAAACTGGAAGGGATGAAATAGACATGAAAGGTGCCAAGTATAATGTATGGCGGGAGCTGGGAGCAGGCCAGACACAATGACCTACAAGTAAAAAAGTAAGTCATATGAGAGCTGCAAAGACCCACGATGGATGGACCTGGTCACAAGAGAGATATAAAGACTCACAATGGAGGAACGTGGTCACAGAAGAGATGTAAAGATGTTACGGATCTGCAACACAGGACTAAGGTAGAAGAGGGAAAACTGACCCTGCACTATGACTAGGCTGAAACCCTACAATGGAGTGGGTGACCCATTTCTTGCGAATAGACCCACCTACGATCCTAGGTTATTCTCAAGCGAAGACCTATAGATAAGGGGAAGGGGTACCCTAAAAGAACTAAGGACTGGGTACAAAAACGGGTCACCCCCTAGTAGAAAACAGAGAAGGCTGCAGAAACCAATAGAAAATAGAAACTAAGGCTAGCAGAACCAGAGGTACCAGTACTGCACAAATAATACACACAGAACACAAAGCAAAGCACCAAGCTACAGTATATCTCAAGCAGATTAACACTGTTGTCCAGCAAAGACCGAGAGGCAGGTGCTGGTTAATACAGAGTGATACAAACACCTGACCCAAGACAAACCCAGCACCAGAGGAAAAAGACCAGTAGCCAGAACTTCAGCAGAAAATGGAGGATAGTCACAAACTAAACAGATTCTAACAAAAGACCCACGATGGAGGGACCTGATCACAAAAGAGATAATAAAGACCCACGATGGAGGGATCTGGTCACGAGAGAGATGTAAAGACCCACGATGGAGGGACCTGGTCACGAGAGAGATGTAAAGATCCACGATGGAGGGATCTGGTCACAAGAGAAATGTAAAGACCCAAGATGGAGGGACCTGGTCACGATAGAGATGTAAAGACCCACGATGGAGGGACCTAATGTTGGAATAAGTTTAAATGCAACAACTCCATTCCTGTTGTAGTCTGCATTGAATGTCTATGAGTGTTCATTTGTCAGCTATGCTGTGATTGTTAAAGTTTGTAAAAAAAAAAAAAAAAGGGTCAGAGGACACTCACTGATTGCATCAGTCTGCTGCTGTTTCCTTCACAGAGAGACATGTGTTACATGGACTAGATTATATCGGTAGTTACTGTCAAAGCTTTCTTATTTTGTTCCAGTTCAAGCTGCATATATTAAACACAGTTTGCCTTACGTTGGATTCTGCTGCTTATATGAAGTAACACGCGCTGCTGTGGTAATACTCCGGCTAACAGGTTATGGGCCCAGCCACCGGAAAGTAAATGGTAAAAAGCCCAGTCACCGGAATAAGCAGCGAGCCAAGCGCAGACAGCACAGAGGAACCCCCGGAATACAAGGACACCGGAACGCAAAGGTACCGCAGTGTACAGAGCACCGGACAGCGCAGCTTAAAGGGCCAGTAACAAACAAAAAAAAGGAGGTACAAGAGACAAGAATGTCTACAGAAAGGAATGCAGTGAAGTACACAGTGCCAAGTCTCACAAATCACAATTACAGCTCCTGGAAATTCAAGGTAAAGATGTTACTTATAAGAGAGGGTACATGGAAATGTATTGAACAGCCTGTGCCTGACCCAGTACCGGGTGATTGGCTAGAGACTGATCAGAAAGCACAAAGCACTATTTCCCTCAGCATAGATGATAACCAGATTGTACATGTATGCAAATGTGATACTGCAAAGAAAATGTGGGAAGAATTACAGAAAGTGCATGAAAGGTCAAATCTCAGCAATAAGCTATATCTTATGAGAAAGCTGTATCAGTCTAAATTAAGTGATGGCCAGCATATGCAGGACTATATCAGAAACACCCTAGAGATTGTGGAGCGCCTAAGGGGTATTGGTGAAGAAATTAAAGATTTTCATGTTGCTGCATTACTATTAAGTGGTCTTCCAGAAAGTTATGACACGCTTGTGACTGCATTAGATGCCAGACCAGATGATGAACTCACACTAGAATATGTGAAAGGGAAACTTGCAGATGAATACAAGAGAAAGTCAGAGACTATTAGCAATAATATATGCAAAGCAGAAACAGCATTAAAGACACAGTACTTTTCTAAAGCTCAGAGTCATTTAAAGGAAACTCGTGAATGTTTTGTCTGTAAAAAGCCTGGTCACCTTAAAGCAGACTGCAGAGTGTGGAAAGCAAGAATGAATCAGTTTAAAAAGCAGGACAGTCATCAAAAGGTTAAAACAGCTGTAAAGAAGGAAGATGCATGTATTGCGACTGCATTTGGGGTCAGCACAAGCCCATATGCAAACCATGTTTGGTGTATTGACTCTGGAGCGACTGCTCACATGACACGTGATAAGGATTTCTTCATTAATCTAGATGAAAGCAAGTCTGAAAAGGTAATTTTAGCTAATGGTCACTATATGACATCAGAAGGAATAGGAGATGGTTATTTCCATTGTCAAGTTCAATCCTCAGCACAAGTCAGAAAAATCCCAGTTAAAGACGTGCTGTATGTTCCCAAACTTGAAAGTAACCTTTTATCTGTAAAGAAGCTTGCACAACAAGGAAATATAGTTACATTTAAGGATGACAGATGCATCATTTCAAAGAAGGGTCATACCCTTGCCGAAGGAAAAATCAAAGATGAACTTTATCAGCTGAAATGCAATGAAACTGTTTACAGTGCTAGACAAGATTTTCATAAGGACTGTATTCATGTGTGGCACAGACGCCTAGGCCACAGAGATCCAGAAGCAGTAAAGAAACTAGCTCAACTTGCAAATGGTATTGCAATCAACCAGTGTAATCAAACAATGAAGTGCACAAGTTGCCTAAAAGGGAAAATGTCCAGAAAATCGTTTCCTAAAGTAAGCACTACTAAATCTGCACAGATACTGGATTTGATACATACAGATGTGTGTGGTCCAATGAGTGTTCTTACTCCCAGCAAGAAGAGATATTTTCTCACATTCATTGATGATTATTCCAGATATACTGTTACTTACCTACTTCAAAGTAAAGATGAAGTTCCACAGAAACTTGAAGAATATCTTGCTGCAGTTCTTAACAAATTTGGAAGAATACCAAAGGTACTGCGAGCAGATAATGGAACTGAATATACAAGTGGTAAAGTGCAAACCATCCTGAAAAAGAATGGAATCGTGTTCCAGACAACCGTTCCATACAACCCAGAGCAGAATGGCACAGCAGAGAGAAAGAACCGAACTCTTTGTGAAAGTGGAAGAAGTATGCTATTTGATGGAAACCTACCTACAACATATTGGGGAGAAGCCATCATGACTGCTACCTATCTTCAAAATCGACTGCCAAGTAAAGCTACAAGTAAAACTCCGTATGAGCTATGGAACTGTGAGAAGCCCAACCTGAAGCATCTCAGGATATTCGGAAGCAAAACTTTTGTGCATGTTCCCAAAGAAAAACGTTCTAAGTGGGAATCTCATGCAAAGGAAGGAGTTCTTGTGGGGTACAGTGAAACTCAGAAAGGATACAGAATCCTGCATCCACAGACCAACACAGTAACAATCAGCAGAGATGTAGTGATTGATGAAAACTCAGTATCGCTCAAATTTCATGAGGTTACGCAAATAATTCAACCTAAGGAACAAGAATTTCAGTCAGTGATTCCAGACATTGAAGAGAATCTCAAAGAAAATACTGAAGTCTGGATATGCTCTGAAAGTACTGAAAAAGAAACAGAAGAACCAAGCCAACCTCAGGAGATCAGAAGATCAGAAAGATCAAATAAAGGAATTCCAGCTAAACGCCTTTCTTATATGGTCAGATCAATTCCAGAAGAAGAGCCACAGTCATGGCAGGAAATGCAAAAACTGCCTATTCATAAGAAGCAAAAATGGATAAAAGCTGCTGATGAAGAAATGGAATCCCTTCATAAGCTCAAAACATGGGAGCTCACAGAGCTACCTCAAGGCAAGAAAGCAATTGGATGTAAGTGGGTCTTTAAGAACAAATATGACTCCGAAGGTAATATTCACCGTTTTAAAGCAAGATTGGTCGCAAAAGGATATTCACAAAAATATGGTGAAGATTATGATGCTACTTTTGCTCCAGTTGCCAAGCAAACTACATTCAGAACTTTATTATCCATAGCTGCTGTTCAGCAGATGAAAGTAAGACATTTTGACATCAAAACAGCCTTTCTACATGGAGACATTGAAGAAGAGCTGTACATGACTCAACCAGAAGGCTATGTTAAAAGGGGTAAAGAGAACCTTGTTTGCAGAATGCAAAAATCTCTCTACGGCCTTAAGCAATCAGCAAGAGCATGGAACACTAAGATGAACAAAGTGTTAATCGACGAAGGATTTAAAAGGTCTCAAGCGGATCCATGTTTGTATACAAAAAGTGTATCACAAGATTGGATGTATGTTATTCTATATGTGGATGATGTAATAATAGCGCATCAAGAAGAGAGAGAAATTTCAAAACTAGGTCAAATTCTGAACAAGCATTTCGAGACCAAGGACCTTGGAGATGTGACATACTATTTGGGAATCCAAATCCAGAGAGAGGAAGATGGAAGTTTTCTTCTTAATCAAAATTCTAAAATCTCCACAGTTCTAAACCAGTTTGGAATGTCAGAAGCCAAAGGCATATTAACTCCAATGGATCCATCTTACCTAAAATTGGAAGGAGAAGAAGATCTGCTACCCACAAATGACAGTTACAGACAAGCAGTGGGGGCACTTCTATACATAGCAACCACAACCCGTCCAGATATCTCAGCCACAGTGGGAATTCTCTGCCGACGTGTAAGCAAGCCACGCCAAAGAGATTGGAATGCAATTAAGAGACTTCTTCAGTATCTTAAGGCAACCCAAGAGTTAAGTCTAAAGATTTCTGCATCAGGAGATCTAATTCTCAGAGGATATGTAGATGCAGATTGGGCTGGAGACTCAAGTGATCGAAGATCAACAAGTGGTTACTTGTTCAAGTTAGGACACACTTCAATCTCATGGTCGAGTAGAAAACAAGTGTCAGTTGCATTGTCTTCTACAGAAGCAGAATATACATCAGCTGCTCATGCAAGTCAAGAGTTAATTTGGTTGAAGCAACTTTTGGAAGAATTCGGCAAACCACTAGCTGAACCAACTGTTATCTATGAGGACAACCAAGGATGTATCAAGCTCGCCAGCAGTGAAAGGATAAGTGCAAGAACAAAGCACATTGATGTTAAACATCATCACTTGCGTGACTTAGTAGAGCGTGAAGTTCTAAAGTTTGTTTACTGTGAATCTGACAAGATGTTAGCAGATGTTTTGACAAAGCCATTGTCAAGAGCCAAGTTTGAAGAATTCAGAACTGCAATGGGACTAACAGGATAAGCAGTTGTTGAGTGGGGGTGTTGGAATAAGTTTAAATGCAACAACTCCATTCCTGTTGTAGTCTGCATTGAATGTCTATGAGTGTTCATTTGTCAGCTATGCTGTGATTGTTAAAGTTTGTAAAAAAAAAAAAAAAAGGGTCAGAGGACACTCACTGATTGCATCAGTCTGCTGCTGTTTCCTTCACAGAGAGACATGTGTTACATGGACTAGATTATATCGGTAGTTACTGTCAAAGCTTTCTTATTTTGTTCCAGTTCAAGCTGCATATATTAAACACAGTTTGCCTTACGTTGGATTCTGCTGCTTATATGAAGTAACACGCGCTGCTGTGGTAATACTCCGGCTAACACCTAATCACAGAAGGGATGTAAAAACCCACGACGGAGGAACCTGATCACAGAAGAGATATAAAGACCCAAAATGGAGGGACCTGATCATAGACGAACTATAAACACCCACGATGGAGGGACTTGGTCATGAGAGAGATGTAAAGACCCACGATGGAGGGACCTGGTCATGAGAGAGATGTAAAGACCCACAATGGGGGGATCTAGTCACAAGAGAGAGGTAAAGACCCACGATTTAGGGACCTGATCACAGAAGAGATGTAAAGACACACCATGGAGGGACCTGATCACAGAAGACATGTAAAGCACACCATGGAGGGACCTGATCACAGAAGAGATATAAAGACATGTAATGGGTGGAGCTGGTCACAAGAGAGGTGTAAAGACCCACAATTGAGGGACATGGTCACAAGAGATATAAAGACCCACGATGGAGGGATCTGGTCATGAAGAGATATAAAGACCTACGATGGAGGGACCTGAACAAGAGAGAGATATAAAGACCCACGATGGGGGACCTGTCACGAGAAAGATGTACAGACCCACGATTGAGGGATCTGATCACAGAAGAGATATAAAGTCCCACAATGGGGGGACCTAGCATGAGAGAGATGTAAAGACCCACGATGGAAGAACCTGGTCACGAGAGAGATGTAAAGAGACGCATGATGGAGGGACCTGGTCACGAGAGAGATGTAAAGACTCACGATGGAGGGACCTGATCACAAGAGGGATGTAAAGACCTACTGTGGAGTGACCTGATCACAAGAGAGATGTAAAGATCAATGATGGAGGGACCTGGTTACGAGACCTAAATGTAAAGACCTACTATGGAGGCATCTGGTCATAAGAGAGGGATGTAATGACCCACTTTGCTCTGCAGCCGGTGCGGCCAGGACACAGTGGGTCCCTCCCTCATGGAGTCATATCGCATACTGCTTAGTAATGGCGCGTTATCTGTACGCTGTTGGGCACGTGTCAGACATTCGGTGCTGCACATACCTAACGGCTTGTTGTTGCGTCACTGACATTATGTACAGGACCGTGGTGTCCGGACAGCTATACATATCTTTGTACAAAAGGATGGATTGTTCAATCTAATTGTCAGCCAGACATCTGCGGTCTCGACTGTGACCTGCCACATATTATGTGCTGTCCTACTGATCTTCGCAGCTCACCTACAGGTGAAAGACACTGAGCCCCGGAGCCACCTCTAATCGGAAACATTTAACTCCATGTTCTGCTCATCCATAGCAGCTAATTGAACTGGTGGCGGGACAGATGGGGTGGCGGGCAAGAGGTGAAGATCTTCTGTAGATTTCTTGTAAGCCCCCAGGAATTACATGCAGATCAATACTCGGTTCCTTTGTTCTCGTATAGATTCCGGGGCCAGGACTCCACTAGGATTATGTTATGGCCTATTCCAGCCTCTAACTGTGCATCATTGCTTGTAATCAAAGGATGAAGCAAAGGAGAGGTGACACTCAGTGTACCCGTCCTGGATATTTGCAGAATGATCTGGGGTTGTCAGGTGTCACGTTATCTGCCATCATCATAACAGACTAGCACCCAAGGGCCATTAATTTGCTGTAAATGTAATTTACATGAGCTGTCTATAGCGTCAGTGACAGCAATCAGTAATGGGAGATGGCTCGTCCGTCCCAGTGCACACAGCAGTCAACAGCACAGAAAAAGGATTCTGAAAATCTAGATCAGATATTTAATGTAATCTGCACAGGATGACACTGAGGTGAGGAGAGGGATCATGCACAGGATGACACAGAGGTGAGGAGAGGGATCCTGCATGCACTCATCCGGATATTAACCTGACCGCAAACACCACTCATCAGAATACAGAGACACCTGCCCTGGCTGGGAGGCAACGTGAGCTGTCATCAGTCCTGAACTTACCAGTGAGGCTGATGACCCCTCTCCACTTCTACTGACCCAACCAGTCAGCAGATGGGGGGGCTTTATGGGGTCCTGCCAGAACAGAATGCTCTCAGTGCAGGTGTCATGGTGGCAGGTTTGGTGAGATCCTGGTTACTGCTCGCAGGTTGGCGCTCAGGATCCCAGAGCCATCGCTGGGTGTTTGGAATCACCCTCACATTCACCCTCCCAAGTCTACTGATCATAGAAGATGTCTGCACCCCCATCTCCTGTAGAACATATGTTAGGGCCTGGTACCTGGTGGGTTGAGGGGGAGAATGGCACCTTCCACAGATTCTGTGACAGACGAGGGAAGCTGTGAAGATGAGAAGTATTTATAAACCTGGCATCTCAGCTCTCCAAGGCGCCAACATCGGGAGCTTCTCTGAGTACAAAGAATCATCCCTAACAGTTCGCACCAAAGTGCCACCATCATCTGTACTGATATACAGCCCTGTGCACACAAGGAATCACCCTATGTCACAGACTTTGGTGTGAAGCACCTGGGAGAACAATACTGCCTACAAATGCTGCTTCTTACTGAAACATCTGGGCTCATCATCAGAATCACTAACTCCAGTACTGGACCCTGGAGCTTGCTGGCAGTAGAAGGATGGACCTGTAAGGGTCCATGTCTGTACTTTGGTGCCCAGGGCTGGGGAGAGCCACCATCCGTACATATGGGTGTAATGAGTTGATTGTCATTGTGAAAGCAGCGATTGTCAGCAGTTGTGAGGGCTCACTCTCCAGACTAGAGATGTAATCCCCTCTGTGCCTACTCTCGCTGTAGCCTGCACTCGATGAAGCCTACACTCTCTGACTGCACTCGATGAAGCCTGCAATCTCTGTCTGCACTCCATGAAGCCTACACTCTCTGTCTGCATTCGATGAAGCCTACACTGTCTGCACTCCATGAAGCCTACACTCTGTCTGCATTCGATGAAGCCTACACTCTCTGTCTGCACTCCATGAAGCCTACACTCTCTGTCTGCACTCCATGAAGCCTACACTCTCTGTCTGCACTCCATGAAGCCTACACTCTCTGTCTGCATTCGATGAAGCCTACACTCTCTGTCTGCACTCCATGAAGCCTACACTCTCTGTCTGCATTCGATGAAGCCTACACTCTCTGTCTGCACTCGATGAAGCCTACACTCTCTGCCTGCACTCGCTGTAGCCTTTACTGTCTGTAGCCCACACTCTATCTGCACTCGATGAAGCCTACACTCTCTGCCTGCACTCTCTGCACTCGATGTAGCCTGCACTCTCTGCTGACACTCGCTGTATCCTGTACTCTGTGCCTACTCTCGCTGTAGCCTGTACTTGTTGTAGCTTGCACTCAATGAAGCCTACAATCTCTGTCTGCATTCGATGAAGCCTACACTCTCTGTCTGCACTCCATGAAGCCTACACTCTCTGTCTGCACTCCATGAAGCCTACACTCTTTGTCTGCACTTGATGTAGTCTGCACTGTCTGAAGACTGCACTGTCTGTAACCCGCTCTCTGCCTGCACTCGATGAAGCCTGCACTCTCTGTCTGCACTGTCTGTAGCCCACACTCTTATTTGCACTCGATGAAGCCTACACTCTCTGCCAGCACTCGATGTAGCTTGCACTTGCTGTAGCCGCACTCTGCCTGCACTTGCTGTAGCCTGCACTGTCTGTAGCCCGCACTCTATCTGCACTCGATGAAGCCTACTCTCTGCCTGCACTTGCTGTAGCCTGCTCTGTCTGTAGCCCGCACTCCGCCTGCACTCGCTGTAGCCTGCTCTGTCTGTAGCCTGCACTCGCTGTAGCCTGCTGTCTGTAGCCCGCACTCCGCCTGCACTCGCTGTAGCCTGCTCTGTCTGTAGCCCGCACTCTGCCTGCACTCGCTGTAGCCTGCTCTGTCTGTAGCCTGCACTCGCTGTAGCCTGCTCTGTCTGTAGCCCGCACTCTGCCTGCACTCGCTGTAGCCTGCTCTGTCTGTAGCCTGCACTCGCTGTAGCCTGCAGTCCCTGTAGCCTGCTCTGTCTGTAGCCCGCACTCTGCCTGCACTCACTGTAGCCTGCTCTGTCTGTAGCCTGCAATCGCTGTAGCCTGCTCTGTCTGTAGCCCGCTCTCTGCCTGCACTCGCTGTAGCCTGCTGTCTGTAGCCTGCTCTGTTTGTAGCCTGCACTCGCTGTAGCCTGCTGTCTGTAGCCCGCACTCTGCCTGCACTCGCTGTAGCCTGCACTCGCTGTAGCCTGCTGTCTGTAGCCCGCACTTTGCCTGCACTCGCTGTAGCCTGCTCTGTCTGTAGCCCCCACTCTGCCTGCACTCGCTGTAGCCTGCTCTGTCTGTAGCCCGCACTCTGCCTGTACTCGTTGTAGCCAGCACTGTCCGAAGCCTGCAGGAAAACACTGATAGGATAGCAGTGATTTAGTCTCTTGCTTGTTACTGATATAAAATTCTCTATAATTATCGGCGCCCTCCCTGCTATCACTGTGACTGGCAGTCCTTCTCTGAATGGAGGGGAGATAGTTTCGCTGGAGAAAAAAGGGATGGTTTTTTTGCTTGTTTCCTGCTGTGGAGGAATATTTACAGCATTTCTTTATTGCATTAAATCGGGTACATGACCATAGATGTTTATGTTACAAAGTGGTGTAAGGGTATGTGCACATATGTGCTGTGGAATGGTGTGCGGATTTTTCCGCACTGATTTTGATAAATCCGCAGGGCAAAAGCACTGCTTTTTTCCTGCGGATTTATTGCGGATTTACTGCGGTTTTTGTGCAAATTCCACTGCAGTTTTACACTTGCGGTTTTCTATTATGGAGCAGGTGTAAAACCACTGCGGATTCCGCACAAAGAATTGACATGCTGTGGAATGTAAACCGCTGCGTTTCCGCGCGTTTTTTTCCGCAGCATGTGCACTGCAGATTGTGTTTCCCATAGGTTTACATTGTACTGTAAACGCATGGGAAACCGCTGCGGACCCGCAGCTGCGGAAACGCTGCGGATCCGCAGCAAAATCCGCAGCATGTGCACATGGCCTTACACTGCTAAATGTGCAGATAGTGGGAGATGCCTGATGTCCCACCCTGTGTCCAGGGCAGTGGGAGGTGCGTGATGTCCCATCCTGTGTCCAGGGCAGTGGGAGGTGCCTGATGTCCCACCCCGTGTCCAGGGCAGTGGGAGGTGCCTGATGTCCCACCTCGTGTCCAGGGCAGTGGGAGGTGCCTGATGTCCCCCCTGTGTCCAGGGCAGTGGGAGGTGCCTGATGTCCCCCCTGTGTCCAGGGCAGTGGGAGATGCCTGATGTCCCACCCCATGTCCAGGACAGTGGGAGATGCCTGATGTCCCACCCCGTGTCCAGGACAGTGGGAGGTGCCTGATGTCCCATCCTGTGTCCAGGACAGTGGGAGGTGCCTGATGTCCCACTCCATGTCCAAGGCAGTGGGAGGTGCCTGATGTCCCACCTCGTTTCCAGGGCAGTGGGAGGTGCCTGATGTCCCACCCCGTGTCCAGGGCAGTGGGAGATGCCTGATGTCCCACCCCGTGTCCAGGCCAGTGGGAGGTGCCTGATTTCTCACTCCGTGTCCAGGACAGTGGGAGGTGCCTGATGTCGCACTCCGTGTTCAGGACAGTGGGAGGTGCCTGATGTCCCATCCTGTGTCCAGGACAGTGGGAGGTGCCTGATGTCCCACTCTGTGTCCAGGACAGTGGGAGGTGCCTGAAGTCCCACCCCGTGTCCAGGGCAGTCGGAGGTGCCTAATGTCCCATCCTGTGTCCAGGACAGTGGAAGGTGCCTGATGTCCCACTCCATGTCCAGGACAGTGGGAGGTGCCTGATGTCCCACCCCGTGTCAGGACAGTGGGAGGTGCCTGATGTCCCACCCCGTGTCCAGGCCAGTGGGAGGTGCCTGATTTCTCACTCCGTGTCCAGGACAGTGGGAGGTGCCTGATGTCCCACTCCGTGTTCAGGACAGTGGGAGGTGCCTGATGTCCCATCCTGTGTCCGGGACAGTGGGAGGTGCCTGATGTCCCACTCTGTGTCCAGGACAGTGGGAGGTGCCTGAAGTCCCACCCCGTGTCCAGGGCAGTCGGAGGTGCCTAATGTCCCATCCTGTGTCCAGGACAGTGGAAGGTGCCTGATGTCCCACTCCATGTCCAGGACAGTGGGAGGTGCCTGATGTCCCACCCCGTGTCAGGACAGTGGGAGGTGCCTGATGTCCCACCCCGTGTCCAGGCCAGTGGGAGGTGCCTGATTTCTCACTCCGTGTCCAGGACAGTGGGAGGTGCCTGATGTCCCACTCCGTGTTCAGGACAGTGGGAGGTGCCTGATGTCTCATCCTGTGTCCGGGACAGTGGGAGGTGCCTGATGTCCCACTCTGTGTCCAGGACAGTGGGAGGTGCCTGAAGTCCCACCCCGTGTCCAGGGCAGTCGGAGGTGCCTAATGTCCCATCCTGTGTCCAGGACAGTGGAAGGTGCCTGATGTCCCACTCCATGTCCAGGACAGTGGGAGGTGCCTGATGTCCCACCCCGTGTCAGGACAGTGGGAGGTGCCTGATGTCCCACCCCGTGTCCAGGGCAGTGGGAGGTGCCTAATGTCCCATCCTATGTCCAGGGCAGTGGGAGGTGCCTGATGTCCCACTCCGTGTCCAGGACAGTGGGAGGTGCCTGATGTCCCACCCCGTGTCCAAGACAGTGGGAGGTGCCTGATGTCCCACTCCGTGTCCAGGACAGTGGGAGGTGCCTGATGTCCCAACCTGTGTCCAGGCCAGTGGGAGGTTCGTGATGTCCCATCCTGTGTCCAGGGCAGTGGGAGGTGCCTAATGTCATTGAGACATATATATATATATATATATATATATATATATATATATATATATATATATATAATTCAGCGCTAGATAGCATAAAAGCCGGTAATTCAATTGCCGGCTTTTGCTATCTCCTTCTCAAACCCGACATGATATGAGACATGGTTTACATACAGTAAACCATCTCATATCCCTTTTTTTTTTTGCATATTCCACACTACTAATGTTAGTAGTGTGTATGTGCAAAATTTGGGCCCTTTAGCTATTAAATTAAAGGGTTAAATCGCGGGAAAAAATTGGCGTGGGCTCCCGCGCAATTTTCTCCGCCAGAGTGGTAAAGCCAGTGACTGAGGGCAGATATTAATAGCCTAGAGAGGGTCCATGGTTATTGGCCCCCCTGGCTAAAAACATCTGCCCCCAGCCACCCCAGAAAAGGCACATCTGGAAGATGCGCCTATTCTGGCACTTGGCCACTCTCTTCCCACTCCCTTGTAGTGGTGGAATATGGGGTAATGAAGGGTTAATGTCACCTTGTGATGCGCCCTCTGCTGGATGTCCTCATATGAACTCGAGCGTGGGCTCGAGTTCATATGCGGACATCCAGCAGAGGGCGCATCACCGCGACTCAAGGTAACTACAGGACATTCCCCTGCATTCCATTCATTCCCCCGGTTTTACAGCCACTAGCACTGCATTAGCAGAGTTCCTGGGTGTAAAATGATTTAACCCCTTCAGATGGATTTACATCGTGGGACGTGACCTGAACGACGGAAGGTATGGGATATTGTTGTTTTTATATTTTTCCTTTTTCACAGAACGAGGGTCTTCAGGTGGATTAAGAGTCTAATAAAATATTAAAACACCCTGTGTCTTTATTTCATTAAAGTACTTTGTAGTAATGTGTGTGTGTTTTATTAACCATTTCGTACTATT
Organism: Ranitomeya variabilis; assembly: GCF_051348905.1. Taxonomy (NCBI): domain Eukaryota; kingdom Metazoa; phylum Chordata; class Amphibia; order Anura; family Dendrobatidae; genus Ranitomeya; species Ranitomeya variabilis. Next base: position 714,713,150 of record NC_135232.1, on the reverse strand, counting down.
GGATTAATAATGGATAGGTGTCATAATTGACGCCTCTTCATTATTAATCTGGCGTAATGTCACCTTACAATAGCAAGGTGACATTAACCCTTCATTACCCCATATCCCACCGCTACACGGGAGTGGGAAGAGAGTGGCCAAGTGCCAGAATAGGCGCATCTTCCAGATGTGCCTTTTCTGGGGTGGCTGGGGGCAGATGTTTTTAGCCGGGGGGGCCAATAACCATGGACTCTCTCTAGGCTATTAATATCTGCCCTCAGTCACTGACTTTACCACTCTGGCGGAGAAAATTGTGCGGGAGCCCACGCCAATTGTTTCCGCGATTTAACCCTTTAATTTAATAGCTAGATGGCCCAAATTTTGCACATACACACTACTAACATTAGTAGTGTGGAATATGCAAAAAAAAAAGGGATATGAGATGGTTTACTGTCTGTAAACCATGTCTCATATCATGTCGGGTTTGGGAAGGAGATGGCAAAAGCCGGCAACTGAATTACCGGCTTTTATATCTAGCGCTGTATGAAATATAAATATATATATATATGTGTCTCACTGACATATATATACCTATTCTATGTGTAGACATTTATTCTACCTATTCTATTCTATTCTGTCAGTGTGACTTTACTGTACACCGCACTGAATTGCCGGCTTTTCTATAGAACACCGGTGCGTATTTCTCGCAAGTCACACGCATGGTCCGTGTGTAATCCGTATTTTTCTCGCCCCTATAGACTTTCATTGGCGATTTTTTTTTGCGCAATACGGTGAAAAACGCAGCATGCTGCGATTTTCTACGGCCGTACAAGACCGTATAATACGGATCAGTAAAATACGGCAGATAGGAGCTGGGCCATAGAGAATCATTGTACCGTATGCAATCCGTATTTTCTGCACCTCTCATACATCCGTAAAACTCGCTAGTGTGACGCCGGCCTTAGCTTTGGGATAATAGAAGTGTAACGACAGGTCAGCCGGCTGAGTTGAAGAGTCTCCGGCACCAGGCGGAACTGGTCCAGGTAGAAATGGCTCCTGCCAGTTAGTTTTTCTTTTTTGTGCAGTAATTAAAGTAAGCATCCTTTGCTGTAGCACTTGGCACCGTCCGCAGCTCTTCTAGAAGAGATGGCATGATGGCGAAGAATGACTTTTTATTTCCTGGGGCGGTGAAGCTGGCCTCCTTCACTGGAATAAAAGTGTAGATGTGTGAGGATGGAGACCCGTATTTTAGACTTTTTTTTCTAATGAAAAGATGAGATTTTAGTATTTATGGGGCTATCTTATTTTACGAGAGGCTTGATGGGTCGTTATGAACGTGCAGAATTGGAATTTACTGAAGATAATTAACACTGATGTTTGTGGAGTGTGCAGAATACTGGACGAGGGCCCAGTGACGTGTCCGGAGCTCGCCACCTGAATCTGGGGAGACATTACTCCTGCTACAGGGGGAGAATGTCAAGGGTGTCTTGTGACTAGGGCCCACCCACCATAAACGGGAATAGTTCCCCTGCCTCCATATGGACAAAAGTATTCGGACACTTACACATTTCACCTCCGGGGGCTCCTCTGTCCTCCATTTACATCCATAGACATTAATATGGAGAAAAGTATGTGCCCCCCCCACATCCACCTCCGGGGGCTTCTCTGTCCTCATCTACATCCATAGACATTAATATGGAGAAAAGTATGTGCCCCCCACATCCACCTCCGGGGTCTTCTCTGTCCTCATCTACATCCATAGACATTAATATGGAGAAAAGTATGTGCCCCCCACATCCACCTCCAGGGGCTTCTCTGTCCTTATCTACATCCATAGACCTCCAGGGGCTTCTCTGTCCTTATCTACATCCATAGACATTAATACGGAGAAAAGTATGTGCCCCCCACATCCACCTCCGGGGGCTTCTCTGTCCTCATCTACATCCATAGACATTAATATGGAGAAAAGTATGTGCCCCCCACATCCACCTCCAGGGGCTTCTCTGTCCACCATCTACATCCATAGACATTGATATGGAGAAAAGTATGTGCCCCCCCACATCCACCTCCGGGGGCTTCTCTGTCCTCATCTACATCCATAGACATTAATACGGAGAAAAGTATGTGCCCCCCACATCCACCTCCGGGGCTTCTCTGTCCTCATCTACATCCATAGACATTAATATGAATAAAAGTATGTGCCCCCCCACATCCACCTCCAGGGTCTTCTCTGTCCCCATCTACATCCATAGACATTAATATGGAGAAAAGTATGTGCCCCCCACATCCACCTCCAGGGGCTTCTCTGTCCACCATCTACATCCATAGACATTGATATGGAGAAAAGTATGTGCCCCCCACATCCACCTCCGGGGGCTTCTCTGTCCTCATCTACATCCATAGACATTAATACGGAGAAAAGTATGTGCCCCCCACATCCACCTCCGGGGCTTCTCTGTCCTCATCTACATCCATAGACATTAATATGGAGAAAAGTATGTGCCCCCCACATCCACCTCCGGGGCTTCTCTGTCCTCATCTACATCCATAGACATTAATACGGAGAAAAGTATGTGCCCCCCACATCCACCTCCGGGGCTTCTCTGTCCTCATCTACATCCATAGACATTAATATGAATAAAAGTATGTGCCCCCCCACATCCACCTCCAGGGTCTTCTCTGTCCTCATCTACATCCATAGACATTAATATGGAGAAAAGTATGTGCCCCCCACATCCACCTCCAGGGGCTTCTCTGTCCACCATCTACATCCATAGGCATTAATATAGAGGAAAGTATGTGCCCCCCACATCCACCTCCAGGGGCTTCTCTGTCCTCATCTACATCCATAGACATTAATATGGAGAAAAGTATGTGCCCCCCACATCCACCTCCGGGGGCTTCTCTGTCCTCATCTACATCCATAGATATTAATACGGAGAAAAGTATGTGTGCCACCCACGTCCACCTCCGGGGGCTTCTCTGTCCTCATCTACATCCATAGACATTAATATAGAGAAAAGTATGTGCCCCCATATCCACCTCCAGGGGCTTCTCTGTCCTTATCTACATCTACCCTCTGCAGCTATAACGGCTCTCGCTCTTCTGGTTTTTCTGATGGATTTTGGAGGCGTCTGTGGGAATGTTTGCCTGTTTATCCAGAAGACCATTTGTGGGGTCAGACACCTTTATTGTTGGAGGCCAGGCTCACAATCTCCATGGTGCTGGTTGGGGTCCAGGCTCTGTGCAGCTGCTCATGTTCCCTCCATGTCTTTATGGATCTAATTCTCTGGGCACCGCCATTGAGAACAGATAAGGGTTTTCCCCAAACTGTTCCCACAGAGCTAATGCTACAGTTGTCCACTGTCTTGTGCTGAAGATTAACATTTCCCATGACTGGAGCAGAGGGTCCAAGGTCATCCCCTGATAACAAGACCATAGCATTATCCTGCTCCACCATATGTACAGGGTGCAAAATGCAGTCAGGGGAGGAACGTCCTCCTGGAAACACCAAACCCAGACCCCTCCATCAGACGCAGATAGAGAAGTGCGATCCATCACTGCACAGAACACATCTTCTCCAGAGTCCAGTGGTGGCAGTTTTACACCACTCCACCCGATGCTCGACATTGTGCTTGGTGATGTACGGCTGCTTACAGCTACTCAGCCATGAAGCTCCCGGAGGATACCAGAGGAAGCCTGGACTCTGCAGTTATGGGGTCAGCAGAGCGGTGGTGACATTTCTGCTCTACAGCACTCGGCGCCCCCCCCCCGCTCTGTAACGTTATGGGATCTCCACTTCATGGCTAAGCTGCTGCGGTTCCTGGGCTGCCCCATTCATCTCTGCTCCCCTCTCTTTATTTCTGCTTCCTCCCCTCTCTATCTCTGCCCCTTCTTTATATCTGCACCCTCCTCTTTATCTCTGCTCTCTTCATCTCTGCTGTCCCTCTTTATCTCTGCCCCCTCTTTATTTCTGATCCCCTCCTTATCTTTGCCTCCCTATTTCTCTGCACTGCTCTTCATTTCTGCTTTTCTTTCTCTGCCCTCTTTATCTCTGCTCCCCCTCTTTATCTCTGCTCCTCCTCTTTGTCTCTGTCCCCTTTTTATCTCTGCTCCCCCTCTTTATGTCAGCCCCCTTCTTTATCTCTATACCTTTTTATCTCTGCTCCTCTTTACCTCGGCACCCCTCTATATCTATGCAACCCCTCTTTATCTCTGCACCCCCCCCCCTTTATCTCTGCTCCCTCTTTTTCTATGCACCCCTTTATCTCTGCTCCCCCTCTTTATCTCTGCACCCGCCTTTATCTCTGCTCCCCCTCTTTATCTGTGCTCCCCTCTTTATCTCTGCCCCCTCCTTATCACTGCCCACTTATTTCTTATCCCCCTCCTTATATTTGCCTCCCTTTCTCTGCCCGCTCTTTATCTTTGCTCCCTCTCTACACCCCTCTTTATCTCTGCTCCCCATCTTCACCTCTGCACCCCTTTTTATCTCTACACCCCCTCTTTATCTCTGCACCCCCTTTATCTATGCTCCCCCTCTTAATCTCAGCTCCCCCTCTTTATCTCTGCACCCCTCTTTATCTCTGCTCCCCCTCTTTATCTCTGCTCCCCCTCTTTATCTCTGCTCCCCTCTTTATCTCTGCCCCCTCTTTATCTCTGCCCCCTCTTTATCTCTGCCCCCTTATTTCTTATCCTTCTCCTTATATCTGCCTCCCTCTTTCTCTGCCCGCTCTTTATCTTTGCTGCCCCTCTTTGTCTCTACACCCCTCTTTATCTCTGCTCCCCATCTTCACCTCTGCCCTCTTTATCTCTACACACCCCTCTTTGTCTCTGCTCCCCTCTTAATCTCTGTCCCCTTTCTCTCTGCTCCTTTCTTTCTCTCTGCTCCCCCTCTTTCTCTGCACCCCTCTTTATCTCTGCTCCCCTCTTTATCTCGCCCCTTCTTTATCCCTACACACCCTCTTTGTCTCTGTTCCCTCTTTTAATCTATGTCCCCTCTTTCTCTCTGCTCCTTTCTTTCTCTCTGCTCCCCCTCTTTATCTCTGCACCCCTCTTTATCTCTGCTCCCTCTTTATCTCTGCCCCTTCTTTATCTCTACACACCCTCTTTGTCTCTGCCCCCTCTTAATCTCTGTCCCCTCTTTCTCTCTGCTTTATTTCTCTCTGCTCCCCCTCTTTATCTCTGCACCCCTCTTTATCTCTGCTCCCTCTTTATCTCTGCCCCTTTTTTATCTCTACATCGCCTCTTTGTCTCTGCTCCCCCTCTAAATCTCTGTCCCCTCTTTCTCTATGCTCCCCCTTTCTCTCTGCACCCCTCTTTCTCTTTGCTCCCATCTTGCTTTCTGCTCCCCTCTTTATCTTTGCTCCCATCTTTATCTCCCCAGTTGCTCTTTATCTCTGCCCCTCTTTATCGCTACACCCCCCTTTGTCTCTGCTCCCCCTCTTAATCTCTGTCCCCTCTTTCTCTCTGCTCCCCCTTTTTATCTCTGCTCCCCTCTTTATCTCTGCCCCCCTCTTTATCTCTGCACCCCTCTTTATCTCTGCACCCTCTTAATCTCTGCTCCCTTTTTATCTCTGCTCCTCTTTATCTCTGCTCCCCTCTTTATCTCTGCACTTTTCTCTTTATCTCTGCACCCCTCTTTATCTCTGCACCTTTCTCTTTATCTCTGCACCCTCTTAATCTCTGCTCCCTTTTTATCTCTGCTCCTCTTTATCTCTGCTCCCTTTTTATCTCTGCACCCCTCTTTATTTCTGCACCTTTCTCTTTATCTCTGCTCCCCTCTTTATCTCTGCACCTTTCTCTTTATCTCTACCCCCCTTTGTCAGCCCCCCTCTTTATCTCTGCCCCCTTATTTCTGATCCCTCTCCTTATCTCTGACTCCCTCTTTCTCTGCCAGCTCTGTAGCTTTGCTCCCCCTCTTTATCTCTGCACCCTTATTTATCTCTGCTCTCTCCTCTTTACCTCTTCACCCCCGTCCTCAGACTACTTTTCTCTCGGTGTCCTTCTTCCTCCAGCGCGGTTCTCTGCCGCCGTTCAGTGTAGCGGACATGAGCGGGTTAATTACGAGCTGTAGTCTCGCCGTTGATTGGCTAGGAGGCGCGCTGCTATTTGAATACCACGCCCAGCGGGCAGTCAGAGCTCCTGAGCGCACCTGAGCGGCGCAGTCCGTGCGGGCACCTGGCTGGTGCAGGAGTTACTGGGCGACATGGAGCCAAGAGCGGGCGGGACTAGGAGCGGACCATGAGCACCGAGCGCCTGGCGCTGCGCTGAGACGATGCGCCCTGGCTGCGCGCTGGCTGCGCTCCCGTTCTGGTCGCTATTGTGGATTTGTGTGCTGAGCGCCTCTGCCCGGACTTACCACGGAGGGAGAGCGCATCACCACCCGGAGCCCGTGTCCATATACCGGACGCCCAGCGCTCTGCGCGGAGGACACGGTGCGTGCAGGAGGGGAGGATGGATAGGTGACCCTGCGGATGGACAGGTGACTGCGGAGGGGGACCCTGCGGATGGACAGGTGACTGGGGAGGGGGACCCTGCGGATGGACAGGTGACTGCGGAGGGGGACCCTGCGGATGGACAGGTGACTGCGGATGGGGACCCTGCGGATGGACAGGTGACTGCGGAGGGGAACCCTGCGGATGGACAGGTGACTGCGGAGGGGGACCCTACGGATGGACAGGTGACTGCGGAGGGGGACCCTGCGGATGGACAGGTGACTGCGGAGGGGAACCCTGCGGATGGACAGGTGACTGCGGAGGGGGACCCTGCGGATGGACAGGTGACTGCGGATGGGGACCCTGCGGATGGACAGGTGACTGCGGAGGGGAACCCTGCGGATGGACAGGTGACTGCGGAGGGGAACCCTGCGGATGGACAGGTGACTGCGGAGGGGGACCCTGCGGATGGACAGGTGACTGCGGAGGGGGACCCTGCGGATGGACAGGTGACTGCGGAGGGGGAACCTTCGGATGGACAGGTGACTGCGGAGGGAGACCCTGCGGCTGGACAGGTGACTGCAAAGGGAGACCCTTCGGATGGATAGGAGACTGCAAAGGGAGACCCTGCGGATGGACAGGAGACTGCGGAGGGGGACCCTGCGGATGAACAGGTGACTGCGGATGGGGACCCTGCTGATGGACAGGTGACTGTGGACAGGTGACTGCGGATGGATAGGTGACTGCGGAGGGAGTACCCGGGGATGGCGAGGTGACTGCGGAGGGGGTCCCCGGGGATGGCGAGGTGACTGCGGAGAGGGTCCCCGGGTATGGACAGGTGACTGGAGAGGGACCCTGTGGGTGGGCAGGTGACTGTGGAGAGAGACCCTGTTGATGGACAGGTGCCTGGGGATGGGGACCCTGGGTATGGACAGGTGACTGGAGAGGGACCCTGTGGGTGGGCAGGTGACTGTGGAGAGAGACCCTGTTGATGGACAGGTGCCTGGGGATGGGGACCCTGTGGGTGGGCAGGTGACTGGAGAGAGACCCTGTTGATGGACAGGTGCCTGGGGATGGGGACCCTGGGGATGGACAGGTGACTGCGGAGTGGGATCCTGTTGATGGACAGGTGACTGTGGAGGGGGTCCCCGCGGATTGTCAAGTGACTGCGGAGTGGGACCCTGTTGATGGACAGGTGCCTGGGGATGGGGACCCTGGGGATGGACAGGTGACTGCGGAGTGGGACCCTGTTGATGGACAGGTGCCTGGGGATGGGGAGCCTGGGGATGGACAGATGACTGCGGAGTGAGACCCTGTTGATGGACAGGTGACTGTGGAGAGAGACCCTGTGGGTGGACAGGTGCCTGGGGATGGGCTGTGACCTGGTCCTAGCTGTAGTCTCATCCCCTGATGACTTCGCATCTGTGGTGAAACAGGTTGGTGGGGGGGACATGTACTTCAGTTAAAACCGTCCTATCTACCTTATAGTGTTGACACCCTGGGTTGTCACTAAGTGATATTTTGGCTGTCTCCTTTAAACTATATTTGAATTGTTTGGGCAATATAAAGACAGGACGTTTCAGGTTTACTTTTACTCCACTATTTTAATTTATAATAAAAGTTAAGTTTTAGGACTTGTTAGTTCGGGTTCTTGTTGGGTCACCCCAAATTGTAAATGACTGTTATATATAACCCTCCTAAGCCCTTACAAGAGCTCCACAATTTGTGATATGGCGAGATGATAGACAATGATCTTAGTGGATCTGGGGGAAGAGCTGATTACATGGAAAATATAGTCTGGAGTAATGGAGGTGTGGAAGCGCAGAGATGCTGCTGTATAGGGTACATGTTGGGTGGTGGGGGGTACACACAGACATGTTGGCAGCACGGTGGCGCAGTGGATAGCAATGCAGCCTTGCAGCGTTGGAGTCCTGGGTTCAAACCCCACCAAGGACAACATCTGCAAAGAGTTTGTATGTTCTCCCCGTGTCTGCGTGGGTTTCCTCCGGGTTCTCCGGTTTCCTCCCACATTCCAAAGACATACTGATAGGGAATTTAGATTGTGAGCCCCATTGGGGACAGCGATGATAATGTGTGCAAACTGTAAAGCGCTGCGGAATATGTTAGCGCTATATAAAAATAAAGATTATTATGTAGGTGGGATTCTCCTGGGCTGCTGCACACACTGTACTTTGGGGCAGCGGGTGTTACAGCTATCATTTTGGGGTCTGGTTGAGGCTGATGGATGTACAATAAGTTTGCCAGCTGTTGTTGCGGCGCTCTGCCATGATTGGCAGTGCCCCTGCTTTGCCAGCACTGCTGTGTGCACTGGAGCTGCCCGTGGGCTCGGGAAACTTCTGCTCTGTGCGCCGGCACTAATCTCCCTCACACATGGCTGCCTCATCTTTGCAGGGCATTGTGTCTGCTTATTGCTGCTTCTTGCCTTTTATGCCCCAGAGACCCCCGTGTGTAGTTCTGGAGCGCTCCCGTGGAGGTCTGAGGACGTCCCGTGAGATCAGAAGACGTCTCCTCCGCTCTCCCTCCACAGCTTCTTGTCCCTTCTCACGGATATTGATGGCGGGTGATGATACAACGGCCCACACATCGGCCTCCATTCATATGACTGTGTGGCCAGCTGTGGCTCCAGGAGCTTGTATTCTGAGTATCACCCCTTCTATCCCAACCTCCGTATGATAGAAAGTATCACTCCCATCATCCTTGTGCCTAGAAGCTCTCCCTCCAGTAACATTACGAGTAGTGGGTTGGCTCGGTGAGTAGCAGGTTGGCTCGGTGAGGCGGCTCTGCTCCTGTAGTCCTGACACTGAGCCTGATCCTCTGCTCTGGATCCCGGGGAGCATCGGCCTCCATGTAATTCTCCTCATCTCCTGACTCTATGAATAGAAATGAGCAGAGCCGCAGCTAATGACCCCTGAGCTCAGGGCACGAGGCGATAAGTGCTCCCCCCTGTGTGGTCCATAATAGACATCCATCAGGCACCACATACAATGCCTGCATCTCTGTGCCCCCATTACCTCCCTATATGTCTGATCTACATCCCCCTACTTCACTTTCTGGCGACTCTTTTCTCCGCGCTCTCCTGTCTGCGCAGTTCACACTGGCCTTTTGTGGGCGCTCTCCTTGTATAATCTGCCGCCTCTGTTGATGTCCGGTCATTAGATTCTACTCGCTATGTGTAGATTGCCCCAGTGCAGTATGTGAAGGGTTAAGTTGCTGTGGACAGTGGCGCCCTCCACTGTCAGCTGCCTCCCTTTCATCAGACTGCTATTTATCCTCTTTGATAGTGACAAGATCATTGCCGTGTGTTCAGTATCGGAGCCGTGTGACTTTCTGCATAATTGATCGTGTCCCCTGCTCTGTAATGGCTCCGTGTTGTCAGGATGGATTGGTATCTGCACAGAGGGTTAATGGATGTCACAGGAAATGAACATAAGTGACCCAGAGCAAACATCGGGGGGTCTGGGACCATGACCCATCTGCAGGCGGCAGAAGATCCTCCTGTACTGTGGCTGGGGCCAGACTGCGTGGTTAATTGCCTATGGCATTTTTTATTAGGGTCATTGTTGTATAGTCAGGGGTGTATAACAGGTGGAGGGGGTCAGGGGTGTATAGTGGGGGGTGAGGGGTGTATAGTGAGCAGTCTGTAACGGGAGGGTGTATAGTGAGGGTTGTATAATGGAGTGTGGCGGGGTGTATAGTGATAGGGTGAGGGGGTGTATGATGGGGTATATAGTCATGGGGTGTATAATGGGGGATGTATAGTGATGGGGTCAGGGGTGTATAAAGGAGGAGTGGGGGTGACAGGGTGTATAGTGATGGAGTGAAAGGTGTATAGTGATGGGGTGTATAAAAGGGGTGGGGGTGACGGGGTGTATAGTGATGGAGTGAAAGGTGTATAATGGGGGGTGTATAGTGATGGGGTTTGGGGTGTATAAAGGGGGGCTGTATAGTGATGGAATGAAAGGTGTATAATGGGGGTGTATAGTGATGCGGTGAGGGGTGTATAAAGGAGGGGTGGGGGTGACGGGGTGTATAGTGATGGAATGAAAGGTGTATAATGGGGGGTGTATAGTGATGGGGTGAGGGGTGGGGGTGACGGGGTGTATAGTGATGGAATGAAAGGCATATAATGGGGGGTGTATAGTGATGGGGTGAGGGGTGTATAAAGGAGAGGTGGGGGTGTATAGTGATGGAGTGAAAGGTGTATAATGGGGGGTGCATAGTGATGGGGTGAGGGGTGTATAAAGGAGGCGTGGGGGTGACCAGGTGTATAGTGATGGAGTGAGGGGTGTATAACTTAGGAGTGTATAGTGATGGGGTGTATAGTGAGGGGTGTATAACTGGGGAGTGGCGGGGTGTATAGTTATGGGGGGGATGGTGGGTGTATAGCTGAGGGTGTATAGTGGTAGGTTGAGGTGTGTATAGCGAGGGAGGGACAGTGGTGTGTTTACTGGGGGATAGCCATGTGGTAATAGAGGGGGGGTCTCCATTATACTATGCAACAGCTTCTATCAATAATAATAATAATTTTTATTTATATATCTTCAACATATTCCGCAGCGCTTTACAACTTATAGAGGGGACTTGTACAGACAATAGACATTACAGCATAACAGAAATCACAGTTCAAAACAGATACCAGTAGGAATGAGGGCCCTGCTCGCAAGCTTACAAACTTACAATCAATGTCTCATTGTCGATGACGTCCTGCTAGAAGTCTTCACATAATTTCCAGTGGACCGCTAGCCCCTCTGTATGAGTGCTCGCATGCGTGGACAGCCAGTCCCCCCCAAGTGCTCCAGCTGGGATCCCTGAATAATGGGGCCAGCCAGCCACTATAGGCCTGGGACTCGTGCAATGCCTGGCTGTTCAGATGAGCTCTGTGGCTAACATAGGGTCTTCTAGGTGGCCCCGCAGACAATGGAGGTGGGGGGGTTAGAGGCAATAACGCTGGAGAGCGTAGGATCACTGCTGTCACAGGGACACGGCTATTACCGACAGCTCCCTTCAATGTATTTCAGGTTTATGGAGATGGTTTAGAAGCCGTTTCAGACGACTTCATCTTCTCCCACCAGAGGATTCGTAGTGTTGGGTTATACAATATTGAAGCAGTAAATCTAGCGTGGATGACTCGGCTCATCCTCGTCTCCTCCAGGGACGCTGTGACTGATGTTTCCTCCCCAGACCGGCGCGGCTGCGATGCCTCATAGACCTGGCGTTCCGCTGTTCCCAGAGGCTCCAGTCCTTACTTAACAATAATGTAGATTTGGGAGCAGATTATCCAATTGTTGCCTCGGCAGGTGGAGCAGTCACTGTGCAGCGACAGAGGAGCGCTCCAGCTATCAGTGGGTGGGCTGTCATCTAGGGGCATCACTTCTAACCTGCCTGCAATCTGTCCCCCAGAGAGGGTTACTCTTCAGTATCGGGGAGTGTGGATAGAAGTAAGGAAAAGGTGAAGCCGAACTGCTCCCTGGAAACAATGCAGATGTGTATATTTTATTATTATTATTATTATTTATTTATATAGCACCATTGATTCCATGGTGCTGTACATGAGAAGGGGTTACATACAGAGTTATAGATATCGTTTACAGTAAGCAAACTAACAATTACAGACTGATACAGAGGGGCGAAGACTCTGCCCTTGCGGGCTTACATTCTGCAGGATGGTGGGGAAGTAGACAATAGGTTGAGGGTTGCAGGAGCTCCGGTGTTGGTGAGGCGGTAGCTTCGGTAGTGATGAGGAGGCAATATACCTACAGTACTTGAAAAAGTCTTCATACTTCTTGAATGTCTCCACATTATTTCACGTTATACCCGCAAATGTAAATGTATGTAATTGGGATTTTATGTGACACAACATAAAGTAGAAAGTATTTGTGACGTTTAGAGGAAATGATACAAGGTTTTCTAAATATTTTACATATATAAATCTGAACAACGTGAGGTTCATATACACATACAGTTGTGTGAAAAAGTGTTTGCCCCTTCCTGATTTCCTTTTCTTTTGCCTGTCAGTCACACTTAAATGTTTCAGATCACCAAACAAATGTAAATATTAGACAACGAGAACACAAGTAATCACAAAATGCAGTTTGTAAATTAAGGTCTTTATTAGGAGAAAAAAATCCAAACCCCCTGTGTGAAAAAGTGATTGTCCCCTAAACCTCATAACTGGTTGAGCCACCCTTAGCAGAAACAACTACACTGCTCCAAAAAATAAAGGGAACACTAAAATCCCACATCCTAGATATCACTGAATGAAATATTCCAGTTGTAAATCTTTATTCATTACATAGTGGAATGTGTTAACAATAAAACCTAAAAATTATCAACGTAAATCACAACTAATATCCCACGGAGGTCTGGAGTTGGAATGATGCTCAAAATCAAAGTGGTAAATGAAGTTACAGGCTGATCCAACTTCAGTGGAAATGCCCCAAGACAAGGAAATGATGCACAGTAGTGTGTGTGGCCTCCACGTGCCTGTATGACCTCCCTACAATGCCTGGGCATGCTCCTGATGAGGCGGTGGATGGTCTCCTGAGGGATCTCCTCCCAGACCTGGACTAAAGCATCTGCCAACTCATGGACAGTCTGTGGTGCAACGTGACATTGGTGGATGGTGTGAGACATGATGTCCCAAATGTGTTCAATCGGATTCAGGTATGGGGAACGGGCGGGCCAGTCCATAGCTTCATTGCCTTCATCTTGCAGGAACTGCTGACACACTCCAGCCACACGAGGTCTTGCATTGTCCTGCATTAGGTGGAACACAGGGCCAACCGCACCAGCATATGGTCTCACAAGGGGTCTGAGGATCTTATCTCGGTACCTAATGGCAGTCAGGCTACCTCTGGTGAGCACATGGAGGGCTGTGCGGCCCTCCAAAGAAATACCCCACACTATTACTGACCCACTTCCAAACCGGTCATGCTGAAGGATGTTGCAGGCAGCAGATCGCTATCCACGGTGTCTCCAGACTCTGTCACGTCTGTCATATTTGCTCAGTGTGAACCTGCTTTCATCTGTGAAGAGCACAGGGTGCCAGTGGAGAATTTGCCAATCCTGATGTTCTGTGGCAAATGCCAAGCATCCTGCACGGTGATGAGCTGTGAGCACAACCCCCATCTGTGGACGTCGGGCACTCAGACCATCCTCATGGAATCAGTTTCTAACCCTTTGTGCAGACACATGCACATTTGTGGCCTGCTGGAGGTCATTTTGCAGGGCTCTGGCAGTGTTCCTCCTTGCACAAAGGCTGAAGTAGCAGTCCTGCTGCTGGGTTGTTGCCCTCCTACGGCCCCCCTCCACGTTTCCTGGTGTACTGGCCTGTCTCCTGGTAGCGCCTCCAGCCTCTGAGCACTACGCTGACTAACACAGCAAACCTTGCCACAGCTCACATTGATGTGCCATCCTGGATGTGCTGCACTACCTGAGCCACTTGAGTGGGTTGTAGAGTCCGTCTCATGCTACCACGAGTGTGAAAGCACAACCAACATTCAAAAGTGACCAATACATCAGCCAGAAAGCATTGGTACTGAGATGTGGTCCCCACCTGCAGAACCACTCCTTTATTCAGTGTGTCTTGATGATTGCCAATAATTTCCATCTGTTGTCTATTCCATTTGCACAACAGCATGTAAAATTGTCAAACAGTGTTGCTTCCTAAGTGGACCGTTTGATTTCACAGAAGTTTGATTTACTTGGAGTTATAGTCTGTTGTTTAAGTGTTCCCTTTATTTCTTTGAGCAGTGTATAATTAAATGTTTGAGTCTCTTACAATGCTCTGGAGGAAGTTTGGCCACTTATCTTTTTAGAATTGTTTTAATGCAGCCACATTGGAGGGTTTCAGAGCATGATCCGCCTTTTGAAGGGGATTACAGCATTTCAATTGGATTAAGGTCAGGACTTTGACTAGGCTACCCCAAAGTCTGTTTGGTTTTTCTTAAGCCATTCAGAGGTGGACTTGCTGGTGCGTTGTGGATCATTGTCCTGCTGCATAACAAAAGTGGTCTTTAACTTGAGGTCACGAACAGATGGCCGGCTATTCTCCTTCAGGATTTTTTGGCTGACAGCAGAATTCATGGTTCCAGTTACCACAGCCCCAGACTATCACACTACCACCACCATATTTTACTGTTGGTATGATGTTCCTTTTCTGAAATGCTGTGTTACTTCTGCACCAGATCTAATGGGACAGACGCCTTCCAAAATGTTCAACTTTCATCTTGTCAGTCCACAGAGTATTCTCCCAAAAATATGGATTATCATCAAGATGTTTTCTGACAAAACTGAGACAAGCCTTTGTTTTTTGTTTTTTTTGCTCAGCAGTGGTTTTCGTCTTGGAACTCTGGCAAGCAGACCATTTTTTTGCTGGCATCCCAAAGCTTTAGAAATGGCCTTATAACCTTTTTCCAGACCAATAGATCTCTATTACTTTGTTTCTCATTTGTTCCAGAATTTCTTTGGTTCGTGGCATGATGTCTAGCATTTGAGGATCTTTTGTTCTACTTCACTTTTGTCAGGGAGGTCCTATTTAAGTGATTTCTTGATTCAGAACAGGTGTGGCAGTAATGAGGCCTGGTTGTGGTGATGGAATGTGAACTCGGCTTCCCAAAGATGTGATAAACCACGGTTAATTTATTTTTTTATTGGGGGGGGGGGGGGCAATCAATTTTTCACATGGTACCCGGTAGGTTTGGATTATTTTCCCCTTACTAATAAAGACCTTCGTTTAAAAACTGGATTTTGTGGTTGCTCTCTTGTTTAATGATGTAGATGTTTGTTCCTTATGAATGTCAGACAGAAGATTTTCATTCTAAGACTAGCCGTGCACGAGTGGCGGCAGTATCCATGTATCTGGTTGCTCTCTTCTCTGACCATAGACATTCATGCTCCGCAAATCTGGTGGGGTGAGACGCCGCTGTCCTCGTCCAGGGCATCTTCACACACGACATGTTTTTTGCAGACATTTTGGTGATTTCTGGACCTGCAGATATCCAGGTGATTGCCGCTTACACTTCGCTGATCAAATAGATAGGAATGAAATCTGCATCGTGTGAATTTACACACAGACTCTTGTAGCATCTCCTTCTTTCCATCTGAATCGGAGGCTTTATTGTTCTCTGCCGTCATGAAGCCACAGCAGGACATCACATCTCCTCACATGGTCTGCAAATTCTAGTGTCCCCGTGTACGGACAGGTCCAGATTATCGACCGGTGACACGTCAGCAGATGTGGTAGTCAGTAGTTACACAGGTCTGTGATCTCAGAAATCAGTAAAAATACACAGTATATAAAAAAAATTCCCTCACCTGCAGTTTTTCACAAGATCTGACCTCATTGGCTTTTTCTTGCACCGTACATTGTCCCCTTTGCGTGACCTTTGACACATGATTTTGGTGTCATTAGATGGGTCAGAAATGAATGGATGCTGTGCTGCGATTGTCTGCTGTGGACAGAGAAGAATTTCTTAACATAGCTTCTAAAGCGTGTGGTGGTGTCCACAGCATCCAATCAGAAGACAGCTTTCATGTTACCTCAGCAGCATAAGAACTGAAAACTGCGCTGTGATTGGTTGTTTTGGAAGCAGAGGCAGATTTTCTTTTGGGCACAGTTAAGTGTGTCAGATTAAGCTTCTGTTTCTAACATGATCAAAATGGCTACAAGAAGGTGTCGTAATTCACCTGACAACTTTTATTACATTTGCAGTTGTTTTGTAGTGAAGGAACATTACGGACTTCGTGTGTACTTTAGTGTAAAATTAGGTGGTCAGGGCAAGTTGTGGGCTCTACAAGTTGTGTGTTTGTGAAGAATAGCTATGACAGTGGTGTGAAGAGAAGAAAGAGCTTTCATTTTGGCTTGTCGATGATTTTGTGGTTCCCTCCAGATCATAGTGATGACTGCTGCTGCTGTACGTGCAACATGGAGGGATTCAACCTGAAAAATAAGCAAATTATATACCCGGACTTCCCGTCAGCAAATTCACCCTGTGCCTCACTGTCCAGGAATACCTGTTCCTTCACCCTCTGAGAAAACTGAAGATGCACCTGATTCAGGACACGAAGAGCAGGATTTTGACCAAGACTTTCACACTAATCCCAACCAGCCACAACTTTTATCACAGATCAAATGAAATAATTTAGTCAGGGACTCGGACCTTCCTAAACACTCTTCAGAGCTTTTAGGCTCTAGACTAAAGGAAAATAACCTGCTAGCTTCTGGTACCAGTTTTACATGGTACAGAAGAAGAGAAACTGAATTCCTTCCATACTTTTCTCAAGACAGTGCTCTCGAGTTTTTGCAGTGATGTTCATGGGCTGGTGAAAAAATGTAACATTGAGTAAATTGTGAGCAAGTGGAGACGCTATTGGTTCACCCTAAAAAAGTCTGGAAGCTGTGCTACTCCACAGTGGCAGCAAGTATGCATCAATGGCATTCTGTGCACTTTAAGGAAGGCCATGAGAATTTAGACTTTATTCTCAAGAAACTTTACTAAGGATGGTCAATATGTGGTGACCTGAAAGTTGTCTTGATGTCCATGGGCAGCAAGGAGGATACACGAAGTACCCATGCGTATTGTGTGAGTGGGCCAGGATAGGACTCATCACTGTAGCCAAAAATGTTGACCAACGAGAACATCTGTGCAACCTGGACTAAAGAACATATTTGTGTAAAGTTAGTTGATCCCACGGAAGTGTTCCTGCCACCACTCCACAGTAAGCTTGGACTAATGAAGAAGTTTGTGAAAGCTCTATCGAAAGGAGAGACTTTTGCATATCTGTGTACCAAGCTTCAGGGACTGTCCAAAGCAAAACTGAAGGAAGGCATTTTTGTGGGTCCAGATTTTGGGGAAACTCGTGAAGGACAACGTGTTCAAAACAAAAATGAAGCTGCTGATAAAAGGGCTTGGGATTCTTTTAAAGTCGTGAAGAAATTTCTAGGTAACAACAAAAGATTCAAAATTGAAGTCCATCGTGGAGAACATGCTGAAACATCTTAAAGCTTTGGGTTGTCTGAATTTGAAGTTTGACTTCACTGAAAATCTTGGTGCAGTCAGAAAAAAAGCAAGGAGAAAGATTTAATCAAGATATCAAGGTAATGGAGCGGCGATGTCAAGATGGATGGAACGGCGATGTCAAGATGGATGGAACACATTGAGGGACTACTGCTGGATCCTTCTCAGAGGAGATCTGCAGGCCTTCTATAAGAGAAAAGGGATCAAGAGAAGCTTTGAAGAGAAAAAGAAAAGCGCAAGAGTTCATTTCCAATAAAGTTGCAGAATTCATTTTTAATAAAGTTGCAGAATGAATGTTCAATATATTTTTATATATAATATTGTGTATATTTTTGGCTACAATAAAGATTTTTCTTGTTCATCTCTCTTGTATGTAACTTCATAAATGTTTTGTGCAGAATCCATACATGATGGTTAAAAATAGAATTTTTTTTTTAAATCAGGGCATAAGAAAACATAAGATTCAGTCATTGGTTTTGAAAAAATTTTCATAATTCCAAATTTTGCATACTTGCATCATTGCTAGGGCTTATGGCCCTGCCGGTGGCAGTAGTCGTTGTTGGTGTCTTATTCCGCGGTCCTTCATGTGCAGCACGTGACCTGTAGGATTTTGCAGGAGTTGTAGGATATAATTCTGTGCACCGTCGTTGTGATGTATCCGTGTAGTCGGCACATATGTGTGACTCCGTGTCGCTCAGCACTCGCTTTGTCTCTTTGTCCTATTTACATAGATCCATCAATAATAGAACGCGATTATACAAAACTAACATTTAATTGAACATGCGCTACAATGAGCTAATTAGTCTTTGGACAAAGCTCTGCGAGGGGGAGATTGGGGGCCACGTCTATCGGAATGAATGTCCCTCTGAGTGACGGGGATAGCTGTTTGTGCCACAGCTCATTGTCGAGCCGCAGATAAGGGGATTAGTCAGGGGCTTATTTGTTTTTATGCTGGATTTAGCTAATACTGTATTACATCGGGCCCCTGCAGGGGCGGCCAGGGGACCGGGCTAACTTGCCAGCAGCTGTGCACAGGTTGCATTAGATTCGGTGGTCCCGGCATCTTTCCACGGCAGCAGGTGACCTCATCTTTGACTATCTTCTTAAACCGAGCTGGCATCTCCAAATACCAGCGTATGGGGCTGTGGCAGCCTTCTCCTCTCATCTTGCTCCAGCCTGCGCTCCGTCCTGCGGCTCCGCGGCTTTGTAACATCCTGTAACAGCAGCAGTTACAATGCATTAGGCTCTGTGAGCCGCGGGCCTGTTACAATCTATTGCTTCTCATTTCTTGTGCTTTCTAATTCATTTTGTTTCTGGCTCCAGTTTTCCACAAAACAAGCCACGTGAAATCTCAGCTCGGCTTTATACATCTCTTTCCAGAACTTTCCATTTATCAACTCTGACCTCCAAGATGAGCCTGCCCCTAACAAGTCAATGTGGATTAATCTTCACACATTGTCCTTGATCGCAGGCGTCGGCCCTCCCTTGGAGGGGCTGTCCAGACATATGCCCGGACTGCTATCTCACATTGGGCATGGCGGACTTGACCTGTGTGTTAGAATCTGCCCCGGGCACAACACTTGGGAAGATTTGCATTGCTGCACCCCCACAATGTGAAGTAAGGGGCTTGTGCGTCCCTTTTTTCCTTGTTGGGGGGGGGGGGTTAAACTTCATAAAGATCCTCCAAAAAAAATTAGTTTGAGCCAACGTCAGTCTGTGGGCTTTTGATAGATGCCAGCCAAAGCTGCCCTTACAGCTATTACGTGAGGGGCCAGCTCATGGGGCTATTACCTGAGGGTCCAGCCCATGGGCTATTACCTGAGGGACTGTGAGGGGCCGGCCCATGGGGCTTATAGCTGTGGGGTGTGCGGGGCAGGCTCACGAGGCTAATACCTGAGGGTTGTGAGGGGCTGTATCACTGTTCTGTTACCTGAGGGGTGTGAGGGGCTAGCTCGCGGGGCTATTACCTGATGGGTGTGAAGGTCCGGCTCATGGAGCTATTCTTGAGGGGCTGGCCCATGGGACTATTACTTGAGGGGTGTGAAGGGCTGGATCACAGGTCTATTACCTGAGGGTTGTGAGGGGTTGGATCACAGGTCTATTACCTGAGGGGTGTGAGGGGTTGGATCACAGGTCTATTACCTGAGGGGTGTGAGGGGTTGGATCACAGGTCTATTACCTGAGGGTTGTGAGGGGTTTGGATCACAGGTCTATTACCTGAGGGGTTGGATCACAGGTCTATTACCTGAGGGGTGTGAGGGGCCGGCCCATGGGGCTATTACCTGAGGAGTGTGAGGGGTCGGCTCATGGGGCTGTTACCTGAGGGGTGTGAGGGGCCGGCCCATGGGGCTATTACATCTGGGGTGAGGGGCTGGAACACAGGTCTATTACTTGAGGGGCCGGCTCGCGGTGCTATTACCTGAGGGGTGTGAGCGGGTCGGCCCATGGGGCTATTACCTGTGGGACCGGTGAGCTTGGATGAGAGCAGTAAATCCACAGCAGCTGTCAATACTCAGCAATGGGCAGAACAATTGTCTTTTATGGAGCTGCTACTGATCCGAAACTGCAGCTGCTGAAGCAGATGGGTTTCCCGCGCGGTGGCTGCTGCCTGCAGAGGTCGTGCCAGGGCTCTTTATCTATGGCAGGTGAACCACAATGCCTCTGATCACATTTCCCTGTCACCTCCATATCCTCGACTGGGCCCTGCACAATGCTGCGGCTGCCGGGTACACCACAGCTTCACAGAGAAGTCCCTGCCATGATGAGCTCTCCAAGGTGCTGACACTGCTGGGTCGGACACCATGCTTCTTAGTCCATGAGCCGGGCCAGATATCGGTACCACCCGGAGTGACTAATTTTCTTTGGTATTTTTAGGTAGATGCATGTCTGTAGTTTATTTTTTGATATGATAGCCCTTACATATACGTAGCTTATTAACCCCTTCAGCCCTAGGCCTATTTGTACCCAAGTGCCTAAGCCAATCTGACCTGTGCCACTTCATGGGCTAATAACTTTGGAACGCTTTCACCTATCCAAGCCATTCTGAGATTGTTTTCTCGTGACATATTGTACTTCACGTCAGTGCTAAATGGGAGTCAATATATTTTACCTTTCTATATAAAAAAATGCTAAATATTCGGAAATTTTGGAAAAATCGGCAATTTTTTAACTTTGAAATTCTCTGCTTTTTACAAAAATACTGATACCCCCCATAATAGTTATTAATTTACACTCCCCACATGTTTACTTCATATTGGCATCATTTTGAAAATGAAACCTTATTGTTTTACGACGTAATAGGGCTTATAGTTTTATGCGCAATTTTTCACATTTACAGCAAAACCCACTTTTCAAAGGACCAAGTCACTTCTGAAGTCACTTTAAGGGGCTTACATAACAGAAACCACCCATAAATTACCCCATTTTGCAAACTACACCCCTCAAGCTGTTCAAAACTCATTTTTAAAAACTGTTAACCCTTTAGGTGTTCCACAGGAATTTTAGCAGAATGAAGGCGAAATTTCAAAATTTCATTTTTTTTCCAGATATTACATTGTAATCCAATTTTACCTGCAACCTAGCAAGGGTTAACGGCAAACCCAAACTTGGTTACCCTAATTCTGCAGTTTATAGAAACACCCCACATGTACTCGTAAACTAAAGTATGGGCACACAGCACAGCTCAACACGGAAGGAGCGCTATGTGGTTTTTGGGTGGCGGATTCACTGGAAGAAATCTAGGGGGCCATGTCACATTTGAAGGCTGCCTGAGGTACCCCCACAGTGGAAACCCCAAAAAGTGACCCTATTTTGGAAACTACACCCCCAAGGAATCTTTTAGGGGACTTGAGGAGACACTAAGTGGAGCAGGTACATCTCATAGAGTCAATGGCATTGCTGTTCAGTCCAATGTTGCATGCTCTGTGACAAAGAAAGTCCTGCCAGATGTAACCAAGTCGAAGAAAAGAAGCATAACTCTGACAGAATTAATGCTACCGATATACAATGTTGGGCAGCGGGGAGAGCCACCCAGGATTGAGACTTCGAATGTTAACACTACCAAGGAGGTCCAGGATTCAAAAACCAAAAACCATATCTGGCTTCTGGCTAGAATGTCAGACCATGAGGATCAGACCACCAGCAGTTGGACTGGGTTCAACATAAAAATCCGCAGCGACATTGTAGTGGCCCAGGACACTGTAAGCTACCTGCCCACTATCAATGCTCCTGCAACAGCCATGTCCACTGTGAATGAAGTCTTGGAGCAAACACATGCCATCATGCAGACCCTGAAGCTTAACAGAATTGTGTGTGTGTTTGATCAAGCACTCTATGCCAAAGCTGCCGAGGTTATCTGGAAACAGGAGAAGTTCAAGAACATTATAATTAGAATGGGTGTCTTCCACACAATCTGTAATCTCCTCTCTATCATAGGGAACAGATTTCAGGATGCAGGCCTTAGAGATCTGTGTGTTGAATCCGGTGTAATCGCTGAAGGATCAGTGTCTGGAGTGATGGACGGCCGGAGGTACAACAGAGCAGTGAGACTACACAAGCTGGTCTATGAAGCACTTATGAGGCTTGCATGGAAAAACTTCCTTCCATGGCTAGAAGAAAACCATGCAAGGGACCTTCACCATCTGGATGAAACACTGAAGAACATCACAAACTTTCGCATCAGTGTGTCGCAGGGATCCTTCGAAAAGCTCTTGGATAATGAATCTTGCACACTTACCCTGAAGCTCTTTCAAGTTTATCTTGAGACCCTCAGAAATGAACAACTCTCAGCATTCTGGATGTCATACTTGGACATGGTCGAGACCATGCTGGCCCTGGTTCGAGCTTCAAGAGAAGGCAACTGGATGCTTCACCTAGGAGCAATCCGACAGATGATACCATGGTGTTTTGCCTATGACAAGGTCAACTATGCCCGATACCTAACCTATTACTATGCCACAATGTCTCGGCTGCCCATAGAACACCCAGAGGTCCATGAATACTTCATGCAAGGTGGCTTTTCGGTCCAGATCGGTAGCAAGAATCCTTTTGGACGAATTCCTGTGGACCAGACCATTGAAGAGACAATCAACAAAGACACCCAGACACCAGGGGGCACAAAAGGCTTCAGCCTCAAAGTTGGAGCTGTTTCCAGGTTCTACCTGACATCAGAGTACCGCAGTATGTACTTGAGGCAGCTGAGGGCCCTGGTAGGCCAACAATATACTGACTTCAGCCATTCAGACCTACAGGTGTCTAGGATTAGAAGAGATGAAGCCGATGTCCAATCTTTCGTTCAACTGCTGGAGACAGGTTGGGTGAACCCCTTCAACAAAGAGCATAATGGTGAACTTATCAGTTTGTCAACAGCGACTGTAGCACCACCAGATGTAGCCAAAGACCTTCAAGGGGCATACAGTATAGGAGAGGATGCATATCAAACATTCAAGGATGAGCGTTTGGGTACCGATAAGCCAACTACATTGTTTCATGACAAGATGACGAAGAACAAACTTAAAACGTTCTCTAACATCCAAATGAAGACACGCAGACAAGGTCTTGGCAAGGAGGTAATTTTGAAGGCTGACAGAAACCTATTTGGCCAGATGATACTTGTAGCTGAGAACAGAAAGCTACAAATGAGTGATGTCTTGACTCATCCCCTGGGTCCATTGCCATGGGCACTTGCCAATGGTGATGGGTCTATCCGCAAGACCAACAAGGCTGCCCTCGCAAGGGAGTTGGAGAGGAATGCTCGTCCTGCAGAAGTGATCCCCGAGCCCTCTGCAACCATCATTGATGGGATGAGCCTGGTTCAGAAACTGAAGGGAAACAATGCAACATTTGGCCAGCTAGCAGGCACAGCAATGAGTCGCGCTATCCATGAGGGTGCTAAGAGCAAGCGCATTGATATTGTCTTTGACGTCTACAAGGAGACATCCATCAAAGATACAGAAAGAGTCAACAGATATGAAGGCACAGGGATCCATTTCAAGAACATTCAACATGGGCACAACATCCAGCAGTGGAAAAAGCTTCTAAGTAGTTCCTCCAACAAGGCAAGTCTCATAAAGTTTCTGGTAGAAGAATGGAAGGCGAAACACCACAGGGAGAAGCTTGAGGAGAAGGAGCTGTATGTCACATGTGAGCAGCTCTGCTTTAAGATCACCAAAGAACAGTGGGAAGAGGCTGCTGACCTTAAGTCAAATCAAGAAGAAGCAGACAAACGCCTCCTTCTCCATGCTCTTCATGCAGCAGAATCTGGTTACAAGTCGGTCATCATCACTTCGGAGGATACTGATGTCATGGTCCTGTGTCTGGGCATGTGCCACAAAATCCCATCCCACCTGTTCCAGAAATGCGGTACACAGAACCGGACAAGATTCCTGGATATCACCACTCTGAGCCGAACATTGGGAGGCAGCGTATGTGATTCATTGATTGGTATGCATGCATTTACAGGCTGTGACACCGTCAGTGCATTCGCTGGCCGTGGGAAGATGACGACACTCAAGCAGTTGAAGATGAACAAGACATACCAGGATGCCTTTCAGGAAGTTGGTCGTTCATGGGAAGTGTCTACCGAACTTTTTGAGAAGTTACAGGAAATCACCTGCCACATGTACCTGCCAACTACCCAAACAACTGAGGTAAACAGGCTCCGTTATCAGCTGTTCTGTGCCAGACGTGGAGTGGTAGAGTCAAGTCAACTCCCTCCTTGCCAGGACTGCCTTTTCATGCATGCACTGCGTGCAAACTACCAGGCTGCGATCTGGAGGAGAAGTCTGCAGAGCCAGCCATGGGTTGCAAACCCAACAGACTGCGGTTGGATGATAGATAACGACGGAAAGCTTGTTGTCAAGTGGATGCAAGGGGCACCAGCACCAGAAGCTATTATACAGCTACTGTCCTGCAAGTGTGTGCGGTCATGTGAACTTCCTCAGTGTACTTGCCTCAGCAATGGCCTGAAGTGCACAGACATGTGCAGATTACAGACATGCCAGAACAAGGGTACTGAAGACGAGCCAGTAGAACAACAGTCAGATTCAGAGTCCGATGTTGAAGATATTATGGAGTAACATATATATATATATATATATATATATATATATATATATATATATATATATATATATATATATATATATATATATGCACATGACATGTTCAGTGTGTATTTACATAACTTGGATTAAATTTTGTTACAAATACTACATCTAGTCACTCCGGGTGGTACCGATATCGTCATATTTGGTTCTTGGCTCATGCTAAAATTCCTGTGGAACACCTAAAGGGTTAACAGTTTTTAAAAATGAGTTTTGAACAGCTTGAGGGGTGTAGTTTGCAAAATGGGGTAATTTATGGGTGGTTTCTGTTATGTAAGCCCCTTAAAGTGACTTCAGAAGTGACTTGGTCCTTTGAAAAGTGGGTTTTGCTGTAAATGTGAAAAATTGCGCATAAAACTATAAGCCCTATTACGTCGTAAAACAATAAGGTTTCATTTTCAAAATGATGCCAATATGAAGTAAACATGTGGGGAGTGTAAATTAATAACTATTATGGGGGGTATCAGTATTTTTGTAAAAAGCAGAGAATTTCAAAGTTAAAAAATTGCCGATTTTTCCAAAATTTCCGAATATTTAGCATTTTTTTATATAGAAAGGTAAAATATATTGACTCCCATTTAGCACTGACGTGAAGTACAATATGTCACGAGAAAACAATCTCAGAATGGCTTGGATAGGTGAAAGCGTTCCAAAGTTATTAGCCCATGAAGTGGCACAGGTCAGATTGGCTTAGGCACTTGGGTACAAATAGGCCTAGGGCTGAAGGGGTTAATAAGCTACGTATATGTAAGGGCTATCATATCAAAAAATAAACTACAGACATGCATCTACCTAAAAATACCAAAGAGAATTAGTCACTCCGCTTGGTACCGATATCGTCAAATTTGGTTCTTGGCTCATGGACTATCTCTCATTCTGTGACCGCATACACTACAAGGCTCAGCAGAGGCTCCTGCTCTGTGACACTCGGTCGGGGCTGGAGCAGCTGATGACTTTGCTGTGGGAGGAAGGTGATGATTAGAGGTAATTTTCCATGCGGTGGATCTGTCAGACTCTAATGAAGCAAGAACGCCTTTCCTCAGGTGGACCCCGAGTCTGTGGTGGGAGGAGAAGGAAAACGGCCAAAAAAAGAAATGACTCTAATTGAGGCTCTGAAGAGATAAATGGGAAAGTTTGGAACAGCTGGAAACTACTTTGACAGGAAAGTTTAAGGATTATTTATCCTCTCAGGTGGTCTCTTGTCACCATGGAAACGCTGCAAGAAGATACCGGGGTAAAGTGTCAAGGTTTTCTTACGGACATGAGTGAAGGAGGGGGACACAGCTCGTAATTTGATGGGAGGAGACGGATTCCCAGAGGACCATCTCCATTCCCTGTCAGCCTGTGGAGTGTTAGAGGATCTGGAGAACTTGGAGGAAACATGGGGAGAACATGCAAATGCCTTGCCGATGTCGTCCATGGTGGCATTGGAGCCCAATAATAATAATTTGAGATGGAATAATCTGCGAGTATGGAGCTGGCATCCTGGACCACGTCATTGTGGCGCTCCTGTTAGCGTACTTGAACACTTCATAGTGTTGCTGCTGTTGGTGTCCTGGATCACTTCATTGTGGCGCTCCTGTTGACGTGCTTGACCACTTCATTGTGGTGCTCCTCTTGGTGTCCTGGACCACTTCTTTGGTGCCTTTGCCCACTTCATTGTGGCGCTCCTGTTGGCATCCTGGACCACTTCATTGGCGTCCTGGACCACTTCATTGTGGCGTTCCTGTTGGCGTCCTGGACCACTTCATTGTGGCGCTCCTGTTGGTGTCCTGGACCACTTGATTTACGTCCTTGACCAGTTCATTGTGGCGCTCCTGTTGGCGTCCTGGACCACTTCATTGTGGCGCTCCTGTTGGTGTCCTGGACCACTTTATTGACGTCCTTGACCAGTTCATTGTGGCGCTCATCTTGGCATCCTGGACCACTTCATTGTGGCGCTCCTGTTGGCATCCTAGACCACTTCATTGTGGCGCTCCTGTTGGCATCCTAGACCACTTCATTGTGGCGCTCCTGTTGGCGTCCTGGACCACTTCATTGCAGCTCTCCTGTTGGCACCCTGGACCACTTCATTGTGGCGCTTCTGTTGGCGTCCTGGACCACTTCATAGTGTCGCTCCTGTTGGCGTCCTGGACCACTTCATTGTGGCTCTCCTGTTGGGGTTCTGGACCACTTCAGTGTGGCTCTCCTGTTGGCGTCCTGGACCACTTCATTGTGGTGCCCCTGTTGGCGTCCTGGACCACTTCATTGTGGCGCTCCTGTTGGTGTCCTGGACCACTTCATTGGCGTCCTTGACCACTTCATTGTGGCGCTCTTGTTGGTGTCCTGGACCACTTCATTGGCGTCTTTGCCTACTTCATTGTGGCGCTCCTGTTGGCATCCTGGAACACTTCATTGGCGTCCTTGACCACTTCATTGTGGCGCTCCTGTTGGTGTCCTGGACCACTTCATTGACGTCCTTGACCAGTTCATTGTGGCGCTCATCTTGGCATCCTGGACCACTTCATTACGGCTCTCCTGTTGGCAACCTGGACCATTTCATTGTGTCTCTCCTGTTGGCGTTCTGGACCACTTTATTGTGGCGCTTCTGTTGGTGTCCTGGACCACTTCATTGTGGCGCTCCTGTTGGTGTCCTGGACCACTTCATTGTGGCGCTCCTGTTGGCGTCTTGGGCCACTTCATTGTGGCGCTCCTGTTGGCGTCCTGGGCCACTTCATTGTGGCGCTCCTGTTGGCGTCCTGGGCCACTTCATTGTGGCGCTCCTGTTGGCGTCCTGGATCACTTCATTGTGGCTCCTATTGGCGTCCTGGACCACTTCATTGTGGCTCTCCTGTTGGCGTCCTGGACCACTTCATTGTGGCGCTCCTGTTGGCGTCCTGGGCCACTTCATTGACGTCCTGGACCACTTCATTGTGGCGCTCCTGTTGGCGTCCTGGGCCACTTCATTGACGTCCTGGACCACTTCATTGTGGCGCTCCTGTTGGCGTCTTGGGCCACTTCATTGTGGCGCTCCTGTTGGCGTCCTGGGCCACTTCATTGTGGCGCTCCTGTTGGCGTCCTGGATCACTTCATTGTGGCGCTCCTGTTGGCGTCCTGGATCACTTCATTGTGGCGCTCCTGTTGGCGTCCTGGATCACTTCATTGTGGCGCTCCTGTTGGCGTCCTGGATCACTTCATTGTGGCTCTCCTATTGGCGTCCTGGACCACTTCATTGTGGCTCTCCTGTTGGCGTCCTGGACCACTTCATTGTGGCGCTCCTGTTGGCGTCCTGGACCACTTCATTGTGGCGCTCCTGTTGTCGTCTTGGACCACTTCATTGTGGCGCTCCTGTTGGCGTCCTGGGCCACTTCATTGACGTCCTGGACCACTTCATTGTGGCTCTCCTGTTGGCGTCCTGGATCACTTCATTGTGGCTCTCCTGTTGGCGTCCTGGACCACTTCATTGTGGCGCTCCTGTTGGCGTCCTGGACCACTTCATTGTGGCGCTCCTGTTGGCGTCTTGGACCACTTCATTGTGGCGCTCCTGTTGGCTTCCTGGGCCACTTCATTGACGTCCTGGACCACTTCATTGTGGCTCTCCTGTTGGCGTCCTGGACCACTTCATTGTGGCGCTCCTGTTGGCGTCCTGGACCACTTCATTGTGGCGCTCCTGTTGGCGTCTTGGACCACTTCATTGTGGCGCTCCTGTTGGCTTCCTGGGCCACTTCATTGACGTCCTGGATCACTTCATTGTGGCTCTCCTGTTGGCGTCCTGGATCACTTCATTGTGGCTCTCCTGTTGGGGTCCTGGACCACTTCATTGTGGCGCTCCTGTTGGCGTCCTGGACCACTTCATTGTGGCGCTCCTGTTGGCGTCCTTGACCAGTTCATTGTGGCACTCCTGTTGGCGTCCTGGACCACTTCATTGCGGCTTTCCTGTTGGCATCCTGGACCACTTCATTGTGGCGCTTCTGTTGGCGTCCTGGACCACTTCATTGTGGCTCTCCTGTTGGTGTCCTGGACCACTTCATTGTGGCGCTTCTGTTGGCGTTCTGGACCACTTCATTGTGGCGCTTCTGTTGGCGTTCTGGACCACTTCATTGTGGCGCTTCTGTTGGTGTCCTGGACCACTTCATTGTGGAGCTTCTGTTGGTGTCTTGGACCACTTCATTGTGGCGCTTCTGTTGGTGTCTTGGACCACTTCATTGTGGCACTTCTTTTAGAATCCTGGACCACTTCATTGTGGCGCTCCTTTTAGAATCCTGGACCACTTCATTGTGGCTCTTCTGTTAGCTTCCTGGACCACTACATTATACCTGAGACTTGCTGATTGTTTTTCCCTCATCTGTGTTTAGTTTATGGACCTGGTGCTGTAAATGTGTGGACTGCTCAACTGAAAGGATAACGGCTCAAATTTTAAAGTTTTCTGCGTTCATTCCTGGGGAAAAAAAATGTAAAAAGGAAATTTTTAAACAAAAGCTCATGTCCTAATAGAGGACATGTCTGCAGAACTTCCTCAGTCCGGCAGCTCCATCTGTGTCTGCGGGGAAAGGCTTTTATGTTTGTAGTTGTTAGACTGGGGGGGGTGGTCAGACCAGGAGCAGACTGGGGGGGGGGTCAGAGCAGGAGCAGACTGGGGGGGAGGTCTGTTCAGGAGCAGACTGGGACGGGGGTCAGGGCAGGAGCGGACTGGGGGGTCAGGGCAGGAGCGGACTGGGGGGTCAGGGCAGGAGCGGACTGGGGGGTCAGGGCAGGAGCGGACTGGGGGGTCAGGGCAGGAGCAGCCTGGGGGGGATCAGAGCAGGAGCAGACTGGGGGGGATCAGAGTAGGAGCAGACTTGGGGGGGTTAGAGGAGGAGCAGACTTGGGTCAGAGGAGGAGCAGACTGGGGGGTCAGAGGAGAAGCGGACGGGGGCAGAGCAGGAGAAGACTGGGGGGGTTAGAGCAGGAGCAGACTGGGGGGGCAGAGCAGAAGCGAACGGGGGGGGGGGGGCAGAGCACCACTGTACCGCTCTCACAGAAACGCCTGCAAACATCCACATGTCATTTGTGTCCTCGTGAAAGTGGAATGAGACCGTGATGGGAACACCCCTCTTTTTATATTGTGCACATCCTTGTGCCGGACGCTACAGGACCCTTAAAGGAGTCCTATGATTTCTGCTATCGGGGTGTTATCTGCAGAGCGTTTAACCGGCCTTTTCTCCACTCATCCTGCAGAGTTGTGATTTAGGTTGTTCAGCCTGTACTTGCTTGTCATTTTGTGTATGGCAGGCTCTATACACCACAGCGCCAGACACGTGCCATAGTAATGAGGATCTTTGACTGTTATGGCTGAGTTGTGTTCAAACCCTGCATATAGCTGCACAGTACAGGACCCTGCCGTCATAATAATGAGAAGCTGCAGTGTCATTGCCCATATAGAGCGGACCATAAAGATACACGTTCCCCCATATAACGACACGCCTCCCCCAACTCCCCCATAACCCCCCCCCCATTAATAATACTTCCCCCTCTGGCCACTGCTCGGCGTCGTGCTGGACGATGAGACCTGATGTATCAGCAGAATATTGACTGCAGCTCTGGAGGATAAGACCTGATGTAACAGCAGAATAGTGACTAGCTCTGGAGGATAAGATACAATGTAACAGCAGAATAGTGACCGCAGCTCTTGAGGATGAGACATGCATGATGTAACAGCAGAATAGTGATGCAGCTCTGGAGGCGACTAGATACAATGTAACAGCAGAATAGTGACTGCAGCTCTGGAGTAAGAGACAATGTAACAGCAGAATAGTGGATAGTTTTGGGGTGTGGGAGGTATAATCTTAAGATTTGAGGAAGTGTCGTTCTCTTGGCCCTCAGAGGTGATTGGGGGGACATCGGTGGCACTGTGATTAGGGGGACATCGATGGAGCTGTGATTGGGGGGACATCGGCGGAGCTGTGATTGGGGGTACATTGGTGGACATGTGATTGGGGGGACATTGGCGGAGCTTTGATTGGGACATCGGTGGAGCTGTGATTGGAGGGACATCGGCGGAGCTGTGATTGGGGGGACATCGGCGGAGCTGTGATTGGGGGTACATTGGTGGACCTGTGATTGGGGGGACATTGGCGGAGCTTTGATTGGGACATCGGCGGAGCTGTGATTGGAGGGACATCGGCGGAGCTGTGATTGGGGGGACATCGATGGACCTGTGATTGGGGGGACATCGGCGGAGCTGCTGTACATCATCTGCTCTGCCACTGGTTACGGGTTGTTGGGGATCTCTAGTCTAAGTTATTTTCTCGCTGCTCCTCTCTCGACTTGCAGCATTAATCACTTTGTGTACACATCTCCTATGCAGACCCATGTATGCATTGTTTTGTCTGACCCTGGATTGATGCCTCAATCTCTACCATCCGCTGCCGCCTGCTTCTGCACAGGATCAGATTGCACAGGGTGTGGTCTGTAGCCATGAATACACATAGTCCTGCGCAGGAGCTGTGCAGACAGCAGAGGTTTCTAGTTTTGAGGTTATTTTAGATACAATGAAGATGGCAGTACCATCAGTACTCTGAGCTGTGGCTGCTGTCACCTTCTTCAGTAGGAGCCTCAACAACGTGGCGAGCACGGCGCAGACTTGTGCGGGTTTCTGACACTGGGTTGTTTTGTTTTCCAGCTGGTGCCACATATATATTTGGAAAGAGCGGAGGACTAATCCTATACACCTGGCCTCATAACGACCGGCCGAGCACCCGCACTGACCGCCTGGCCGTGGGCTTCAGTACGACTGTCAAGGACGGGATCCTGGTGCGGATTGACAGCGCTGCCGGCCTGATGGACTTTCTGCAGATGCACATAGTAAGTAAATCCTGGATAAACTCGGGGAGGGGATGTTGTGCCGATGTGGGGGATCACAGGAGCAGCTAAAGCTTCTTGAGGAGAGTCCAGAAGTCCCAGAGGAGAGAAGACATGATATGTGACATGTACTGGTGGATATTAATGAACATGAGACCTATAGGTGCCGCCTGGGGCATCTCCCCAACCATCCAAAGGACAAAATGCCCCCTTATGTCGTGTTTCCTACATGAACAATACGTCAGTACGTTGTGTGCACTGTGCTCTGGGGACAGGACAAGTCCTAGAAGATGAGGCTCACCTTCTCTCACTATCGCAGGCAGAATCACAATGACCGGTACCAGAGAAGGCAGAAGCTCTACAGTTCCCTGCCCTGCGCTGCTCACAGAGCATGCCCACAACACTCCAGTATATGTCACATTTCATCTCCCTGTACACCGATCAGAGCATGCCCACAACACTCCAGTATATGTCACAGCTCACCTCTACTGATCAGAGCATGCCCACAGCACTCCACTATGTCACATCTTGCCTCCCCTGCACCAATCAGAACATGCCCACAACACTCTAGTATATGTCACAGCACCTCTCCCTGCACCGATCACAGAGCATGCCCACAACACTCCAGTATATGTTACAGCACACCTCCACCTGCACTGATCAGAGCATGCCCACAACACTCCAGTATAGGTCACAGCTCCTCAACCTGCACCGATCACAGAGCATGCCCACAACACTCCAGTATAGGTCACAGTTCCTCGCCCTGCACCAATCAGGGCATGCCCACAACACTCCAGTATATGTCACAGCTCACCTCCACCTGCACTGATCTGAGCATGCCCACAACACTCCAGTATATGTCACAGCTCACCTACACCTGCACTGATCAGAGCATGCCCACAACACTCCACTATGTCACAGCTCCTGAACCTGCACCAATTACAGAGCATTGCCAAAACACTCCAGTATGTCATAGCTCACCTCCCCTTGCACCGATCACAGTGCATGCCCACAACACTCCAGTATATGTTACAGCACACCTCCACCTGCACTGATCAGAGCATGCCCACAACACTCCAGTATATGTCACAGCTCACCCCCCCCTGCATCGATCACAGCGCATGCCCACAACACTCCAGTATATGTGACAGCTCACCTCCACCTGCACTGATCAGGGTATGCCCACAACACTCCAGTATAGGTCACAGTTCCTCATCCTGCACCAATCGGAGCATGCCCACAACACTCCAGTATATGTCACAGCTCACCTCCACGTGCACTGATCAGAGCATGCCCACAACACTCCAGTATATGTCACAGCTCACCTCCACCTGCACTGATAAGAGCATGCCCACAACACTCCAGTATAGGTCACAGCTACTCAACCTGCACCTATCACAGAGCATGCCCTCAACACTCCAGTATAGGTCACAGCTCCTCAACCTACACCGATCACAGACCATGCCCACACACTCCAGTATAGGTCACAGCTCCCATTCTGCACCCATCAGAGCATGCCCACAACACTTTCCTAGTGATGTCACAGATGCTAGCATGCCTAGAATTCGCTGCCATAGTCCCATCCTGTCTGCCATTGTCTCTGGTCCCAGTGACCTTTGGTAAATGAAACAGAAGATGAAGCATGATGGTCACCCCCATAATGCAGTGTAGAAAATTTAAATAAAATCCGCCTTCAGGCAAAACAATACTGGGGTGCGATTATAATTAAAGGGGCTGTCAGCACAGAAAGACAGATGACACCAGGCATAGGCGCTCAGGGCATCATGCACCTCCCACCTGCTGGTTTTCCTCTATGTCCTCCCTTCTCTGGTGCTGTGAACACAGAGCTGTCAATCAGAGAAGAAAAGGGCGGAGACTGAGGGAAACCAAGCAGGTGGGAAGGTGTAAATGATTGGCCGCCATGATGCCCCGAGCACCTGTGCTTCTTGTGAACAGTCGTCCTTTAACAGCCCCTTTAACAAGAAAAAAGCTTGCAGTTAATTGGTTGTCGGTGCCTCTATTGTAACCGTTTGGGTGCAAGGTCCTCAGAGATCCGGACCCCCTGCTGCCTCTCTTCGTGCTAGTGGCTGGTGTCACTGTACGCTGTCCTCCATGCTCTCGTTCACACTGGAGCGGTGCGAAGCATCAGTCCCGGGGGGCTGTCACTCGGTGGGCAGATTTTCAGGGCATGTATGGCAGCAGACTTGACAGTGTAACAGATGTTGCATTCATACCTGACACTCAGCAGCTCGCTCCCTCCGAGGAAGATTAATGGCTGCATCTCTGATTGTCTCATCCATGACATTGGTGGCTCATGCGTGAGTTGAGGCTGCTGACAGCCGAATTCCAGTCACACTCCAGGAAAGCTCTTTCACTACACACCGTCTCCGGTGACACCTGCCAGCCTTCAAGTGCTGGGGAGACCCCGGTGCCCACTCCGCCTGTCTGCGTGGAATAACAAACCCGCTCTACCATGCACGTTACTGCCAGGATGAAGACTGTTCTGCTGGCATCACAGCAGACAAGCAGAGAAATGCATCTGCGCTGTGTGATCATGGGCTAGACATGTATACCTCTCACACCAAACACTGCCTAACACCTCCACTCTCCTGAACTAAGGCTCCACCATGTCTGGAAAACAAGGTTGTAAAGGAGTCTGAAAGTGGGAAACTGAGATCGTACAGCTCCGGAGAATCGTCATCACCCAAGATGGAGTTATAGAAAAGTCTAATAAACATAGCTGTGGCTCTAGAGGAATATAATGGAAGGTTGCTCTAGAGGAATATAATGGAAGGTGGCTCTAGAGCAGTGTTTCCCAAACTCTAGTCCTCACGGACCCCACGGGTCATGTTTTCAGGATTTCCTTATTATTGCGCAAGTAGTGGAAGTATCACCAAGGCATCAGGAATTGTCTCACCTGTGCAACACTATGGAAATCCTGAAAACATGACCTGTTGGGTCCGTGAGGGCTGGAGTTTGGGAAATACTGCTCTAGAGGAATATAATTAGAGGCGGCTCTAGAGGATTATAATGGAAGGCTTCTCTGGGGGAGTAGCAAGGGAGGCGGCTCTGGGGAAGTAGCAAGGGAGGCGGCTCTGGGGGAGTAGAACGGGAGGCGGCTCTGAGGTAGTAGCACGGCAGGCGGCTCTGGGGGAGTAGCACGGGAGGCGGCTCTTCGGGAGTAGCACAGCAGGCGGCTCTGGAGGAGTAGCACGGGAGGCGGCTCTGCGGGAGTAGCACGGGGGGCGGCTCTGGGGGAGTAGCACGGCAGGCGGCTCTGGGGGAGTAGAACGGGAGGCGGCTCTGAGGTAGTAGCACGGCAGGCGGCTCTGGGGGAGTAGCACGGGAGGCGGCTCTTCGGGAGTAGCACAGCAGGCGGCTCTGGAGGAGTAGCACGGGGGGCGGCTCTGGAGGAGTAGCACGGGGGGCGGCTCTGGGGGAGTAGCACGGCAGGCGGCTCTGGGGGAGTAGAACGGGAGGCGGCTCTGAGGTAGTAGCACGGCAGGCGGCTCTGGGGGAGTAGCACGGCAGGCGGCTCTGGGGGAGTAGCACGGGAGGCGGCTCTTCAGGAGTAGCACGGCAGGCGGCTCT
This sequence comes from Ranitomeya variabilis, assembly GCF_051348905.1. NCBI lineage: Eukaryota > Metazoa > Chordata > Amphibia > Anura > Dendrobatidae > Ranitomeya > Ranitomeya variabilis. Next base: position 714,678,185 of record NC_135232.1, on the reverse strand, counting down.
GGAGGAGTAGCACGGGAGGCGGCTCTGCGGGAGTAGCACGGGGGGCGGCTCTGGGGGAGTAGCACGGGAGGTGGCTCTATGGAAGGGAGTAGCACGGGAGGCGGCTCTGGGGGGGAGAGTAGCACAGGATGCCGATTCGGGAGGAGTAGCACGGGAGGCGGCTCTGGGGGGTGTAGCATGGGAGGCCGCTTTGGGGGAGTAGCACGGAGGCGGCTCTGAAGGAGTAGCATGGGAGGCGGCTCTGGGGGGGAGTAGCACGGGAGGCGGCTCTGGGGGGGAGTAGCACAGGAGGTGGCTCTGGGGGGGGGGAGTAGCACGGGAGGCGGCTCTGGGGGGGGAGTAGCACGGGAGGCGGCTTTATCTAAGAGAAACACTGTGGAAAGTTGTTGGCAGGTGTGTTACTGTTTCACAACAGTGTGCTGGCTCACAAGTCTTGCAAATCATAAGCTTTTGTCGGGGAGCTTCACCACTCACCTTGGAGTCCAGACCCCAGCTCCCAGTGATAACTTTATCTCTCGCAACAATTTCCTGATGATCATGATGTCAAGGAGGCAGGAACGGGGTCCTTGCAACATCAAGAAGTTTCCTTCTGTCCTGAGGGCATCCAGTAATTGGAGCCAAGTGGGAGAAGTGTACTGAAGTCCAGGGGATTATATTGAGTAGAAGTACCATAAATAACACTATTCTCTGGAAATTGTATTTTTATATCCAGGTAGATAAATTGTTGAACACCATTCGTATAATGTGAGATAAGGCAGCCTTAGGGATATATATAAATACATTATATATAATATATTTGTGGCCAAAAGTATTGACACCCCTGCAATTCTGTCAGATAATACGATAAAACTCAGTTTCTTCCTGAAAATGATTGCAATCACAAATTCTTTGGTATTATTATCTTCATTTAATTTGTCTTAAATGAAAAAACACAAAAGAGAGTGAAGCAAAAAGCAAAACATTGATCATTTCACACAAAACTCCAAAAATGGACCAGACAAAAGTATTGGCACCCTCAGCCTAATACTTGGTTGCACAACCTTTAGCCAAAATAACTGCGACCAACCGCTTTCGGTAACCATCAATGAGTTTCTTACAATGCTCTGCTGGAATTTTAGACCATTCTTCTTTGGCAAACTGCTCCAGGTCCCTGATATTTGAAGGGTGCCTTCTCCAAACTGCCATTTTTAGATCTCTCCACAGGTGTTCTATGGGATTCAGGTCTGGACTCATTGCTGGCCACCTTAGAAGTCTCCAGTGCTTTCTCTCAAACCATTATCTAGTGCTTTTTGAAGTGTGTTTTGGGTCATCATCCTGCTGGAAGACCCTTGACCTCTGAGGGAGCCCCAGCTTTCTCTCACTGGGCCCTACATTATGCTGCAAAATTTGTTGGTAGTCTTCAGACTTCATAATGCCATGCACACGGTCAAGAAGTCCAGTGCCAGAGGCAGCAAAGCAACCCCAAAACATCAGGGAACCTCCGCCATGTTTGACTGTAGGGACCGTGTTCTTTTCTTTGAATGCCTCTTTTTTTCTCCTGTAAATGCTATGTTGATGCCTTTACCCAAAAACCTCTACTTTTGTCTCATCTGACCAGAGAACATTCTTCCAAAACATTTTAGGCTTTTTCAGGTAAGTTTTGGTAAACTTCAGCCTTGCTTTTTATGTCTCGGGGTAAGAAGTGGGGTCTTCCTGGGTCTCCTACCATACAGTCCCTTTTCATTCAGATGCCGACGGATAGTACGGGTTGACACTGTTGTACCCTCGGACTGCAGGGCAGCTTGAACTTGCTTGGATGTTAGTCGAGGTTCTTTATCCAACATCCGCACAATCTTGCGTTGAAATCTCTTGTCAATTTTTCTTTTCCATCCACATCTAGGGAGGTTAGCCACAGTGCCATGGGCTTTAAACTTCTTGATGACACTGCGCACGGTAGACACAGGAACATTCAGGTCTTTGGAGATGGACTTGTAGCCTTGAGATTGCTTATGCTTCCTCACAATTTGGTTTCTCAAGTCCTCAGACAGTTCTTTGGTCTTCTTTCTTTTCTCCATGCTCATTGTGGTACACACAGGACAGAGGTTGAGTCAACTGTAATCTATGTCAACTGGCTGCAAGTGTGATTTGGTTATTGCCAACACCTGTTAGGTGCCACAGGTAAGTTACAGGTGCTGTTAATTAAACAAATTAGAGAAGCATCACATGATTTTTCGAACAGTGCCAATACTTTTGTCCACCCCCTTTTTTATGTTTGGTGTGGAATTATATTCAATTTGGCTTTAGGACAATTCTTTTTGTGTTTTTTTTCATTTAAGACAAATTAAATGAAGATAATAATAACAAATAATTTGTGTTTGCAATCAATTTCAGGAAGAAACTGAGTATTATCTGACTGAATTGCAGGGGTGACAATACTTTTGGCCACAACTGTGTGTGTGTGTGTGTATCCTCCTTCAGAAAAACTTTGATCCCAGTGTACACACTAGAGAAAAATCATGCAAAAAAAAAACATGCAATGTTTCAGCCACGCAGGACCTTTATCAAGCCATTAAACAGGTGTACATGTTTTTTCTGCATGACTTTTCTCTTGTTTTTTTTCCCCTTGGGTCAATAAAGTTTTTGTGATGGAGTATCTTTGGTTCCTTAAATTTTTAGAATTGACTGCAGCTCTTCATCGTTGTGGAGGGTTGGACCAAGTTAGCACGAATTGTGGAGAGGTGCACAGAATAAATCGGTGGCAGGATTTTTCTGGCTGATCGGGGGCAGGATTGCTCTGGCTGATCGGGGGCTGTGGAGGGGCGCACTTCTGCTGATTGCTTCCAGTTTTGGTCTGATGAGTTGCTATGAGAGATACTGGACATCTTTTTCTGAACTCCATGGGCGCAGCCTCCATCTAAGTTGGAATTGTGCTTCTCCACGCTGATATTCGGCCTGGTCGCTGGGGAGGGTTATAATGGTTGTAGTGGTCTATCTTGTAGTGTTCTGGATGTACAGCCCGCTGATGAACATGTGTAGGTGCTGCCGTTGACCATGGCATTTTCACTGTACGAGCTGCACCCGGAGTTTGGTGTTGTGCGGTGTGCGCTGCTGCAGTAATTTATGGATCATTATGCATTCTCTAATTATGAGCCTTCTGCGCTCTGTATGATTTCTACACAGGAAAGCATCTGTTTCAAGCCTGTGGGACTCTGCAACCTTTCCCTGCCTGCATCGCTCAGCTCTGGGGGACAGTCCCGATATCCCTTCAGACATCGTTGAGATGGGGGGAATCTACTGTTGAGCCCCCAGAGTTGCTGCATCTCTCGCTCGGAGCGATACATTGACTCAGATGATGGTTTGGGGTTGTTCCTTTTTAATGTTCAGGTGGCGGCTTCTCTGTCCAGCATCCATCCCTTGAACAGCTGTCAGGTCAGTTTTACCTCCCCGATGACGGCTGCCCCCCAGTTTTTAGCAACCAGCGTTGTACGTGTCTAGTATCACATAGGTGTCCCGCCGCTCTTACTATGGCTGCTCCCGCAGCCCCTGTGGGGTAATCACCGCTCCTCTACTTCTGGCTTTTTCCTTTTTGTTTGCTGGTGGAGGATTCAGCAGTTGGTTGATTAATAATTGATAGTTTTCAGTAATTATGGATTTCAGCGGTGTATTGGTGTCGTGTTCTTACGCACGGCCTCTGCTGGCCGATCAGGGTGCATTAACCCTTAGGGTGACGAAATAGATTGGCAGCGCAGACTTGTCCATGTGTGATGTCCACTCACTCGTCCTCCATCGATGCTGCCGTCTTTTCTTTTGTCTACTTCGTAGATTTTACCTGTCACTTTTCATTGCTGCAAGCCGAAGGAATTAATGTGTTTTCCTGTCTGGTAAGGAGTGTTTCACTAGACTTGCCTTCCAGCAGCTCCCGGCATGATTAATTTCTGGAACTCAGGAAAAGCCCATTGACCAAATATTTGCAAATAATTAGCACTGCATTGCTCCATGTCCAATCCACCAAGAGTATGCCGCGCAGGCAGTGTGGATGGTGCATTGCCCCGTGGGCACGGCCACCAGATGCAGTGATACTTGTTGCTGTATCTATGTGACCGATGCTAATGTCCCTTCTGGGTGGTCTGCTAGCGGAGTAGACTCACTATACTGAAGGGTTTAACTGTAGGTGTCTGTATTTTTGTCCAGGTCTTCTGTCCTTTGTCCATGTAATTGAAGAAGTTTGTTGGCTTGGGCTAAGTGTAGGGAGAGAAGAGTAGTCTGGAGAGCATGTAAATCCACAACAGAAACATTTCACACTTGTGACAGAAAGATGTTGGTGTTCTGGTCCTGTGTTGTCTGCTTCCTTGTACCTGATGATGCCAGGACATTGTGTAGGTAATTTAGTGGAGCTGTACACTTATATCTCATGATGCCGATTCTGGGGGTGCTTTATATTTTGGAGATCTTTCTTCACCGTCTCGTAATGTAAAGACCATAACATTATCGCTATTCACTTATATCCTGTACTCTTTAAACAGAAAAGGAAAAGAGTGCCAGGTCAGTAGGTGTCAGCTATTAAGCGATCAGCTGCTTAACCTACTGGCGGTGTTACGGTTAAACCCATTTTGTGTAGTCCAGGATTTAGTGCAACTTGTAATCTCCAATCACACCCCCGCTCTCCCTGCAGAGGGCCTGAAAGGGTGTAATTTGCTTGAGCAGAACATGCCAGTTCTTAAGCAGTGAGGCACAGACCAGCCATGGCTGGGAGTGGTTGTGCCATGCAATCAGCAACAGATTGTTTAAGTGGAAGCAGAGGAGTCACACAATATGTGTATCCGTCTGTCAGCAAGTATAGAGTCTTCATAGAAGAATGGGTGCCGAAACGGGTCACCTTCCCCTTATATGTAACTTCTTTGAGAACATTGTAGAGGATAACAGATTTTACATTAGTGTTAAAATATCATATAATATGTTCTTACACAAGATCTCCAGGATCTCGTGTAGACACCCCCTCCTCTTCTCCAGGACCTCCTGTAGACAACCCCCTCCTCTTCTCTTGGATCTCTTGTAGACAACCCCCTCCTCTTCTCTTGGATCTCTTGTAGACAACCCCATCCTCTTCTCCTGGACCTCCTGTAGACAACCCCCTCCTCCTCTCCAGGACCTCCTGTAGACAACCTCCTCCTCTCTCCAGGACCTCCTGTAGACAACCCCCTCCTCTCCTCCAGGACCTCCTGTAAACAACCCCCTCCTCTCCTCCAGGACCTTCTGTAAACAACCCCCTCCTCTCCTCCAGGACCTCCTGTAGACAACCCCCTCCTCTTCTCCAGGACCTCCTGTAAACAACCCCCTCCTCTTCTCCAGGACCTCCTGTAAACAACCCCCTCCTCTCCTCCAGGACTTCCTGTAGACAACCCCCTCCTCTTCAGGACCTCCTGTAGACAACCCCTCCTCTTTTCCAGGACCTCCTGTAGACAACCCCCTCCTCTTCTCCAGGACCTCCTGTAAACAACTCCCTCCTCTTCTCCAGGACCTCCTGTAGACAACCCCCTCCTCTTCTTCAGGACCTCCTGTAGACAACCCCTCCTCTTCTCCAGGACCTCCTGTAAGCAACCCCCTCCACTTCTCCAGGACCTCCTGTAGATAACCCCTCCACTTCTCCAGGACCCCCTGTAGACAACCCCTTGTAGATAACCCCTCCTTTTCTCCAGGACCTCTTGTAGACAACCCCTTCTTCTTCCCCAGGACCTCCTGTAGACAACCCCCCCCCCCCCTCCTCTTCTCATCTGTGTGCTCCCATGGTCACCTCTCCCTCAGTCATTTCACAATGCTTGGGTGAGGCAACCAATGTGGTTAGAATTGTGAAAATTGGCGATTCTTATTGCCAGGCCACTGAGAGTAAAGCAGATTTGTGTCCTGGTCTCTTAGGGTATGTTTCCACGTTCAGGAAACGCTGCGTTTTTTACGCTGCGTTGAGCCGCAGCGTCAAAAACGCAGCGTCCACATGTTACAGCATAGTGGAGGGGATTTCATGAAATCCTGTCTCCGCTATGCAGTAAAAGACGCATGCGGCACACCCGCGAAAACGCACGTGCGGTGCGTCTTTTAAGAACGCAGCATGTCCTTGCATTGCTGAAACAACGCAAGAACAACGCAGGTGACCTGCCAGTGACCTCAGGTGCAGATTTGGTCAGGATTTTACCTGCATAAATCCTGAACAAATCCTGAGGCAATCCTGAACGTGGGAACATACCCTAAGGATTGCTGTTTCTTGTGGTTTTCCTCTCGGCAGCCATCCTTCTGTCCTCCATGGTGTGATCAGAAGTTGTGTTACCTTTTTTCACGAGGTTCCTTCTATTGGCTTCAGTTACCATCTTTGGTCCTTACATTTATCTTGGCTTGTTCTGTTCCTGCATCTTCCCACATTCAGTGTCTCTTTTTTCGTCTGTGTTTTCTGCCTCACTTTGCCCTGAGCTGATAATTGAATTGAAGCCGTTCTGATCCAGAATCCCTTCTGAAGGGTATTTCCATTAAAGATAGAGCTCTTTGAATTGGTGTGTGCCTGGATGACCCCCTGTGCCACCCTGACTCCTCGGCCCTCTAGGATAATTGGCATCTAGACAGCAGCTCCATTCCGGCTCAGACATGGCTCGCATGCCCCGCTTCACTTCAAAGACTCACATATTGTGGAACAGACTAAAATTGATTTTCACAAGAGCCGGAGAAAAGCAGGCTTGTCTGGGGGCATTTCTGTGTACTAGTGGGATACTTTGCTGAGAGATATGTGTAAGGTATTTGTTTCATTGCAGTCCAGAGATCCCAGCAAACTCGGCAGTAACATGGCAGCATGTGATGAATGGCACCACGGAGATCTGCTATCTGCGTCCTTTCTATCCCATGTAGGTTCAGGTACATTCTGGATATGATCAAGGAATGAACAAGAATTGTTCTGTGCTCATATATAATGTGATCCCTTTCACCAGAGGCCCAAGCTCCACACCGACACAAGCCACAGACACACTGGCACCGAGCCTTACATGCCAGCACGCAGACTTTTCTTATGTGAGGACTACATATGCCGGCCTCCGAGGTTTGCTGGCCCTGCCTTTTTGGCGAGTCTGCAGCCCGACACTGAGCAATTTTTGCTGCTGACACTGTAATAGATTGTGATATTAACCCAGGAATCCACTCACGAGTGTCCATAAGTTCTGCCACCATCTCGTCCATGCGATATATACTCTGCAATGAACGCTCATCTGATTCATGGAGCTCAGCACAAGGTCGGCTGACAGACAAGCCTAAAATAGACGTGTGCCTTGTGGAGGACGTGAGGCTGCCGCCGGCTCCACCATGGGGAGACCTGGAAGCCTAGTGAATAATTAATGCTGGCGAGAGGGGGCAGATGGGGGTGACACCAGTTCTGCTCCATAACCGTCACAACCGTTCGGCAGTAATGTGATGTAGATGCAGAGTCTCCATCTGTCTTTTCCACATGTGATTAAGAGCCGAGAGGCTGTAATGACTGATGTCCCTGTAACACACCAGAGACTGTGGCTGCATCCTTTACCTGCTGTTTATAGGAAAAGCCTGACAGTCGGTAGGATGGTGGTCCTCCCCAGGTTTTGGCTTTGATTATATATAAGCTGCTCAATACGTTGGGCCTGGTTTTTTTGTTCTTTTTAATTTCGTTCGTTGTTTTGTCTTTTTTTCTTCCATATTTATCTTTCCATTTGTCTCCAGATGTTGTAGTCCGATTCATCTTTGAGGCAGTTTGAGAAGTTGCAGAATTTGTTGCCAATGTTCTGGAGTGATTTTATGTACACCTGACATGTTGATGCAATTTTTGCAACAGTTTAGCAGAACATAAGAAATGATGCACTGGAAAGTCGCAAAACTGATTAAAACCCCCCCATAAAAATAACTTTTTTTTAAAAAAAAATAAAATTTCACAACATTCATGAACAGCGTGCGCTGTTTTTATTAATTTGGCACCAGAAACGTCAGTGAATATTAGCATAAAACATACTTTGGAGGAGAATCCTTGGCTCTGACATTTTGCACTGTTTGACTTTTCCAGACGCATTGTTTCCCTCCACGTTTGGCTCTGACATGGTCCGTGGTCATAAATCTGTAGTGAGGAGCTCAGAAAGAGACAGATAAGACTTGCAAACTCCTTGTCAGACAGTCACAAGAGACAGTAGACTGTGCAACTCGGTGGTTGTTCAAAGAAAACTGTGCAAAAGATTTTATGTAAACCCATAGTAAAAAAAAAAAAAAAAGATGTGGTTCTCCCAATTACATGTAAGATAACAAAAAAAGACCCCAAAGGTGGACAACCCCTTTTCGAAAATTAATGACTGATGTGTATTCCTTTCCATACGGTATCTCGTCTATTTGCAGCAACTGAAGTTCATGTGAACACGACCTGAACGTCTATTGTCGCTGCACTGTGAAGCCTCGGGGTCCGGCAGGTGGTCCTACTGAGAGCAGCAGAAGAGAGGGGTTCTTGCTGAACTTGTAGCTTTCTAACCAGTCCTTTCTGTCCAACTTTCACGATTGTGAAGACCGCCAGATACATTATCTCCTGACTCTCCCGCATAGATGATGTTGGAGAGTAAAGGATTCGGCCTGTTTACGTTCTCCCTAGAGAGAAACCTCTGAATCCAGCAGCAACTCTCGCATAGAGAACCTGCCAAGCTGATGGGTCCCTGTGTATGGAGCAGTCGGGAGGGGGCTCACCAAATGTGCGGGGGCTGAATCTGGGGTTTCTGTTCCAGTGCGAGATCCTTTGTTACTGTAGAGTTCTACATCTGGGCTGGAGTACTGTGCAGAGGGCATTGGGGTGAGGGAGCGGCCGCTCCTGGGGATGATGCTCACTAATATTTCTGCCACTATTGATGATAAACAAGAAATGAGAATTGCTGTGTACAAGCCTTCGGCGTCCTGGACTCATCCACTCGTCCCCTGTCAATACTACAGGGGGCTATTCATCAAGCTGCTGCAGAGACTGGAGACGATTGATCACCCCGCTGTAACTATTGATTTGTGGGTCCATCTCTAATACTATAGCTGCCTAAATGTCTGCGCATGGGGACGAGCAGTGACCTGTTCAGTCCTCATATTATATGTCCATGTCCCTGTGCTGAGATGTCCCTGTGATGACGCTCCGGGGGTCTCTATTCGGGCGCATAGATTTCTCGTGCTGCAGTCAAGGTAGAAATTGAAATTGATTAATCCAAAAGTGCCTAATTACAGATAGATTCATCATGATCTTGTGACGAGCTCTTGTTAATGACTGAGCCGTCGGTGATGAGCCGCGAGCGGCACTGTGGTCCTGCCAGTGCTATGTGTTTAATGAGAAATGGATTAGTGCCAGACACTACGCGGACTGATGGAGATGCTGCACAAGCCTTGTGTTGTTTGGGGGCAGGTCGTAGCAGCGCACCCCTTTAATGAGTGCTGTTTACAAGCCTAGGAAGAGCTCGGTGACCATCTATGGAGAGCGTGCAGCCAAACCTGGGACTGGCCGCAGATCAGTCACCAGCAGACCACGTCGCCAAGACGGTTTAATGGCTTGTTTACTTGGTAAAGTCAACATTTTATACTTAATTGTTAGTGAAGATTATGCAAATGTGATTGTCGGGCCATCTCTATATTGTCAAGTCCAGAAAGGTTCAGATTGTGTGACATCCATTATGGCTGCCGATTTTGTTTGTCAACTTTTGGAAAATAATGATTTGTGGGTAACTGTAAAGCTCAGATCTTGGCTTGTCCGCTGCTTTAACCCTGACTGACACATAGTTGTTTTGTTACCGATGTTCTTTATACATAGGGCTGGTCTTTCTGGTGCCATTTTTCTTTCTATTTCTGACTTTTGTCCTACCACTAGCTGGGTCCATATGTGTGGGGCTGGTGGAGCTGACTGTGTATAGACCCCCGGTATTCAGGCAGCCACAACACGTACTCTGGTGATCCGGAAGTTATCGGCTCCATCCCTTCCACCACCACGTCGCCTCTCCTTTCTACTTCTCGGCTTATGACCCAAATTACTCATGTCCTCAGCATCTCTGGTTCCTCTGTTCCAGCTCCGGAGAGCAGAGGGATGGGAGAAAGCATTAAAAGCTTCTTGCAAGATGCATTTTCCTGATGTTCAGAGCGTGGGTGGCTCGATGGGCACTGATCACAAGATGGACAAATTTCACATAATCACACATAATCCACTTCTAGATCAGAGGAATACTTCCCTGCTCTTTCATGCACCGTGGCAGAGGTTACAGGTCCAGGTCTTCTCCTGAAATGTGAGGTTCCCTTATCTGTGCTTTCTCTCCTACGGCCTTGAATTTTACCTTGCAACATAGGCTACATGGAAAGAGTCTGCAGGAGCGGCTGCTACCTATGTTTTACCAGGACTGACCCCCAGATGTGCGCAGATCCCTAGTATCTGGGACAGACGAGGGCAGGCCAGGCAGTGACTGGCTCACTGTCACAATCCTGCATCCCCACATCTGAGAGCAACTTTTTGATGCCAACTTATCATTTTCTGCAATGACGGTTCCTCTGTCAGGGCTCCTCTGTATGAACAGCGCTATACTGCAGCTTGTGAAGACCCCAATAGTACCCATCTCCTGCCATCCTGAGGGTCTTTAAGTGAATTATGAGGGGAATGTAAGGTGATCTTACTGAGGTTGGGAGGGATGTACAGCGGCGGCACTGGGACATTACAGGAGTGACACTCAGTATAAGGACATGAAGCTGCGTTATCTCTGCTGATCGGCATTACATGGCTTCATTATCTTTTTGGCCTTTCTTTCCTTTTTTTCAGGAGAACTTCCTTTTCTGTGATTTATAAAGTTCTATGCTTGTATGTGACTGATCATAAAAGTCCCCTGAATTTGATCTGCCAATGTTCCCAGATTGGTCCTGGAGCAGCAGTAACGAGTGCTGCAGCCGAGGATGAAGCCGCAGCTTTTCTTCTCAATTGTCATGAATGTATTCAGGCTTTTACTCTGTGAGACTGGACCTCATCTAAGGAACACATAACCCTTAATGGGGCCTTTCAGCACAGAATGACTGGTCAAACCAAGCACAGGCACTCTGTGCACCCTGAAATGTTTGGCTGTGCCACGGGTGCACCAGGAGCCTGTGCTTGGTTCGGCTGTCGTTCTTCCTTTAACCACAGTGATTGTTGAATCGGTGACCTAAAATGGCTGTATAGGGGGCAATGACAGAATGGACAGATGGTTGTATCACCTGAAGCAGCCAGAAGCTCAGACACCGGTGGGGAGGACAGACATGTCTCTGTCGTGTGCATTTGTTTCTGATCTTTTTCTTTCTCTTTTCCCTACAGGAGCAGGGGAAGGTTGGGGTCACGTTTAACATTGGGTTAATGGATATCTCCATACGTGAAGACAGTACCCCGGTGAATGACGGCAAATACCATGTGGTGAAATACACACGGAACGGAGGGAACGCAACTCTACAAGTGGATAACTGGCCTGTAAATGAATACTACCCCGGAGGTATCCTCACACACTACATATACGTGTCTAGTGGGGACGCGGTGAGATGCAGGGTTAATGGGCAGCCGGAGAGCTGACGCTTTATAATGAAAGGATTCTCGGCTCTGTAAAGGTTTCATCTCTCTACTGTGTGACTGCTGAATTATTAGGGGTCTTCATGGGGAGATAATGTCCAGGGAGAGCACCTGGAATTACAAGTAATTGTATAGAAAACTAGCTGTACTACCCGGCTTCGCCCGGGGTAATAACTGCTGTTAGCAAAATAGAATGTGTTAACAAAAATTTATTCTGCACAAAAAAACCACAAAACAAATAGATAGAAATGTAATTATTAAAAGGCAAAAACTAAGCTAATAGAAGCATTTTACAACATATATTTCAACACCAGAGATATTCCACACAGATTTAACTAAATTGGCCAAGTAATGTGAAGTAATCTTCTACTACTTATTCGAGAGCCTTTTGATCTTTTGATAAACGACATTCTTAGTTTTTCCTTCAGGTGCAAAGACAAACAGATTTTTGGCTGTTCCAACTCTTGAAAAGGCCACATAAAGTTGACCATGAGAAAAGCATGGAGATTGTAAATCTAAGCTAGCTGAAGAGCCCGGCGTTGCCTGGGCATAGTAAATATCTGTGGTTAGTTATAGCACCTCACTTCTCTTATTTTCCCATCACGCCTCTCATTTTCCCCATCACATCTTTCATTTTCCCCCTCACATCTCTCATTTTCTCCCTCACACCTCTCATTTTCCCCCTCACTCCTCTTATTTTCCCCCTCACTCCTCTCATTCCCCCCTAACACTTGTCATTTCGACCTCACATCTGTCATTTTCCGATCACTCCACTATTTTCCCTCACTCCTCTCATTTTGCACTCACACCTTTTCATTTTCACCTCACACCTCTCATTTTCACCTCAGTATATACATGTTTGTCATCTCCCTTATATATAGTATACACCTGTATGTCATCTCCTGTATATAGTATATACCTGTATGTCATCTCCCCTGTATATAGTATATACCTGCTGTGTGTCATCTCCCCTGTATATAGTATATACCTGTATGTCATCTCCTCCTATACATAGCATATACCTGTATGTCATCTCCTCCTGTATATACTATATACCTGTAGGTAATCTGCTCCTGTATATACCTGTGTCATCTCCTTCTGTATATAGTATATACCTGTATGTCATCTCCTGCTGTATGTAGTATGTACCTGTATGTCATCTCCTCCTCTATATAGTATATACCTGTGTCATCTCTCCTGTATATAGTATATATCTGTATGTCATCTCCTCCTGTATTAGACCTCGTTCACACGTTATTTGGTCAGTATTTTTACCTCAGTATTTGTAAGCTAAATTGGCAGCCTGATAAATCCCCAGCCAACAGTAAGCCCACCCCCTGGCAGTATATATTAGCTCACACATACACATAATAGACTGGTCATGTGACTGACAGCTGCCGGATTCCTATATGGTACATTTGTTGCTCTTGTAGTTTGTCTGCTTATTAATCAGATTTTTATTTTTGAAGGATAATACCAGACTTGTATGTGTTTTAGGGCGAGTTTCGTGTGTCAAGTTGTGTGTGTTGAGTTGCGTGTGGCGACATGCATGTAGCGACTTTTGTGAGATGAGTTTTGTGTGGCGACATGCGTGTAGCAACTTTTTGTGTGTCGAGTTGCATGTGACAGGTTAGTGTAGCAAGTTGTGTGCAGCAAGTTTTGCGCATGGCGAGTTTTGCGCGTGGCGAGTTTTATGTGTTGTGCCTTTTGAGTATGTGCAAGTTTTGTGTGAGGCAACTTTTGCATGTGTTGCAACTTTTGTGCATGTGGCAATTTTTCCGCGTGTGCAAGTTTTGCGTGTGGCGAGTTTTCCATGAGGTGAGTTTTGCACGTGTGGCGAGTTTTTTGCATGTGGAGAGTTTTGCGCGTGGCGAGTTTTGAGCGGCGACTTTTGTGTTTCAACTTTTATGTGGCGAGGTTGGTGTATGTGTGGTGAAATGTGCGCTGAGGGTGGTATATGTGTTCGAGCACGTGGTAGTGTGTGTTTATTTTGTGTGTGTGTTCATATCCCCGTGGTGGTGTGGTGATTATCCCATGTCGGGGCCCCACCTTAGCAACTGTACAGTATATACTCTTTGGCGCCATCGCTCTCATTCTTTAAGTCCCCCATGTTCACTTCTGGCAGCTGTTAATTTGCCTCCAACACTTTTCCTTTCATTTTTTCCCCATTATGTAGATAGGGGCAAAATTGTTTGGTGAATTGGAAAGCACGGGGTTAAAATTTCACCTCACAACATAGCTTTGACGCTCTCAGGGTCCAGACGTGTGACTGTGCAAAATTTTGTGCCTGTAGCTGCGACGCCTCCAACACTTTTCCTTTCACTTTTTCCCCATTATGTAGATAGGGGCAAAATTGTTTGGTGAATTGGAAAGCGCGGGGTTAAAATTTCACCTCACAATATAGCCTATGACGCTCTCGGGGTCCAGACGTGTGACTGTGCAAAATTTTGTGGCTGTAGCTGCGACGGTTCAGATGCCAATCCGCGGACATACATACACACATACATACACACATTCAGCTTTATATATTAGATAGTAATAAGGACAGAGATGACTTCCAGGGACTAATTCTCTTTATTTTATGGACTGGTGATCTCCTTTAACGGGTCTCCCAAAGACCGATCAGTAGGAATAGTCCATGCTTCTCCGGAGCCGACTCTCCACCGCTCCCTGTCTTGTTCACAGGATGGCAGCAGTGACATCCCATCTACAACAAGTGCACGCTGCAGCTAATCAAGATCGTTTACTGGCTGCAGTGGTCAAATGTTATAAGCAGGACGTCGTCAGCAAGGACTGCAGGGGGCCGGGGTGACAGTGCCAGAGCAGCAGGGGCTTCACCAGCTCAGTAGTGTCTGCATATCATCCTGAGAAATTAGGGCAGTATTCTAGTGCTGGGTCACAATGAATCCAGAAATCTACTCGACTTCTAGAGTTTCAGACAAAGCCCAAAAGAATGTGCAGATCCAGAGCAGGAAGCGCAGAACTGGATGGGATTAGTGCTGGCCTGGTGACACTCCATGGAGAGACTGTGGCGGGTTTGATAGGTTTCCGGCCTCTTAGACGGTAGCTGGTAGATCAGGTTCTTTTTTTGAACATTGTCAGATCCATCTGTCCCGTACTGTATGAAGATTTGCACTGCACAGATATCGACAGTGAGTGTTCCTGTGACCGCTCCTTGCATGATAAGCTTGCAGTCTAAGTGCCAAAATTTTTGCTTATTTGTTGAGTGAATGATCTTTTGGTTTGCACAAAAGATCATTCTTGGCAGCGCATCGTCCTGTGTAAATAGGAACTGTTCTGCTGAGGACAATGGCAGCCTGTGCATTGAGAGATCTGTTACAGATCCGTGGGCTCGGTTTGTGGTCATTTAACTAGGCATCTTGCAGACTGATGACGTCAGGGGATGGCGTTGGTAGAGGATGTCGGAGGATGGCGTCACAAGAGGGCGTCGGGAGATGTCCCAGGTCTCCAGCAGTGTCAGTGCTGCCATCTCCCCCTGATCTCTCCGATCTTTGCTCTGCTGCCTCTGATCTGACACAGAATACAGTGATCTTTATAAGGTAGAGGTGTAATCCTCCCAATAATCCTTAGATTAAATGCTGCCAATGCAAGAGCAGGAACAGCACACTTCTGTCTTCTAGAGAAAAGCGTATCTACGAGGATGTGATGAGGATGAATAGACTATACGCTGGGTCTGCTCCTGCAATGTTTGTACCTCCCATCCACATTGTCAGACTAGTTTCTTTTTCCTTCTTTACTGTGTTGTCTAAGATCTTGGTTGCCTTTGGCAGTCGTGCATTGTCCTGGGGAAGTCGCTGTGGGTCATAAACCTTCTATGTGGATTTTGGGTATGTTCATACCTCCTGGTTGTGTCCTAAGAGCAGCACGGGCAGAAGACGCAGATGGCTTAACATGATGAGTACAGGAAATGCATTTCTAAACTGAAAAAAACAAACAAAAAGAACAACCCGTAATTAAAAGGACAATGTCCTGTATGTTTACTGTGGTTTTTTATTCACATATCAAGTCCTATAGCTAAGAGCGACTTGTCTATCCCTTTGCTGGCCCAGGTCTCCCTCCTCCATCAGTCAGCCCGTTTGTAAAAGCTGCAGCCATACATCAGAAAGTGTGTGGCTGTCCCTGGCGTGCTGGGAATGGTGCATGCACAAGGTGTATCCCTGTGTCCAAGGCTCCGAGTGCTCTTTAAGTGGACCGACCCTGATGCTCCTGGCTTATAACGTGCAGACTCCCAAGTTGTCTTGCAGGCGCCTGGTGTTGTTGCACAGATCTGTAAACGCCTTGTTCTCACTCAGTCGTCTGCACATTACATTCACGCTCGCAGCAGACGATCAGATCAGGATGCAGACACTTTACAGGGACACACGGAGGCTTCTCTTACAATATCCCGGGGCTTTTAGCTGCTTGTCTTGTAAGTGACTTTGACAGCGAGTTGCATCCATCTGTCACTGCATCATCTGTAGAAAGTCCTATGGGAGTGAAAGAGCAGTCCAGCTCCTCTGCCGTTTATCTAGCCACTCACAGAAATGATCCTTGTCTTCGTCTAGTGTGGAGAAGGTGACTGGAGGGAACCCAGAGACTTCATCTCCGGCCAGGGGACTTAAGAGTTTGTTGAGTCTAGTTGACGACACGTATAGCATGTTCTTCACTCTCTGCTCTGTGGCTGGAGATTTAAGGTTTCTCTTCCTTTTTGTACACAGTTGTGGTGGGAATAATCTTGCAGTTTGATTTTGGCTTCTTTTGTGGATTTCCTATTGGAGCAGATTAAATCTAATTGTAAGGTGACCTAGGAGTTGCAATGTGTGGGCGGATATATCCATGCTGGGGTAGCAGCAGCCGCGTGGGCCATCGGTGATTGCACATCTGACACGTCCATGATGTCACACATGGTAGAAGTGGCGCTGAATGGACAAGTGTAGTTGTAATGTGACGAGCCTGACCTCTGAGGCCAAAGCTCTTCAAGTATTGTACACCACATGCCACCAATGCTAACCCCCAATAACACTGTCTTTTGAACCTTAAGGCAATACCGAGCTGCACCAAAAACCGAAGCTGTCCTATAAGTTGCCTCGGAACCCAGACGACGGCCAGCAAGACAAAGGTAACTACATAGGTGTGACCCTGCATGACCCTGTTCTGCATGCTGATGTGCAATGGCGGGCACGCTTTGCTCCGCGACTCGGATACATTAATGAGGCCGTGTTCAGAGGGTTCATACATGTATCCTCTGTGATGCCATGCAGTATAATCCTCCGCCTATGGGGTATAATATAGAGATCCGCTTGTGTATGGTGCAATGAAGACAAGATCTCGGGGAGACCTCATCAGCCTGAATCTCCCGTTCGAACTGATCTGGGCTGATGGCGATGGGTCGACTCCTGGACTCCTGCATGTCTTGGCTGCCATCCATTTCCATTGATCTGCTGCTGTTTTCTGGTGGTTGATGCATGAGATCTCTGAGCACTGGATCATTCATCACCTGCACCTTCCTAATAATGTAAGGAAATATTTTCTGAAAAGACAGTAGTAAGAGGCGTTGTGTGATCTTGTCCCACATTGTCCTTTGTCTCCAGGTAGGTCCACAATTCTGAATGACAGGGCAGCCGGACGTCAGTGAGGGTCAGGACCAGGGTCAGCTGAGGATGAATTTATAGGGTGGACCTGATATAAAGCTGCAATATCCCTGCACTTGTCCGGTCAGGGCAGTGACCTGTAACCCAGGACTTCTGACGCCTTTTTTGCCTGTCTTTCCAACCCATTAGCTTGCAGAGGAACTTGCATGAGCTTGCAGAGGAGAGACCTGGCTCTGACTTTCTTATCCTCAGAGTCACAGTTTACTGCTAATTCTTTAATCCAGGTCAAAAATGATGGAAAAATAGTCCATAATAGGAAGATGGTGGGAATTGTGACCCTGAGTGCGTGATGTTAAAGCCAGTTCTTGCCCAGTCTCCCATCACACCTCCTGCTCTCCACCCCCCCGAGGAGCTCATTGCCTGATGTCACCCACTATCCACATGTAAGAGTCTTGTCCTCCTCCCACTTACAGGTAGAAATGGCTGGCAATGGATGTGGCCTGTGGTATGGGGCGGTCCTGCCACCATTCGAGCAGGCTATATCTGAGGCCTTTCTATTTTCTAGTCTGAAGCCGCTATTTTTCTGCATTATCTCCACGCCTGGTCTGTAATTGACCCTGATCTGTAGAAAAGACACGAATGTCCAGCTGTGAAACTGTGATTAATGGCGTGATGGTAAGTGGCTCACTGTGTGTGGCATCGCCACTGCCCTCAGCCATGGCGGCTCCTGTGTCTGGAGATCACGATCTAGCACTCCACATCAGGATGGCAGTACTCCCATCGCACTGCATTCCCAGCAGCATTTGCTGACCGATCCTCTGCATTGCTCCTAATGTTGCTCGTGGTAGGAGGATGGCTGATTATTTTTTCATATTTTGCTGAGGTTTCGCTGGAAACTGCCGGCAGACTTTTTTTTTTTTTTTTTTTTTATCCACATCGGGGTCCCTGTTTTCCAGGGCTCAGTATCTCAGGAATGGAAGATGGCACAAGACTTCTGAATCCTGAGTTCAAGAGAGTTGGAACTGGCGTTGCAAAAGGTACCAATAACCTTCTCTGTCCTTAGGATGAAAAGCGTCCGGAGATCCCTTGGAGGCTGCAGGATTATCTGCTATGATCTATGCACCACACCACGGCAGACTCAGATCTGTGGGACATCCCACCAATGGTTGATAAATGCACTTAGAAAGCAGCATGCTGTGTTCAGTGTGAACGCATCTCTGAGGGTTGTTATCTCCAGTAAAGCTGTAGGTTTCCCTACATCCAGCAGGCCTCAGTGTGAATGATCTACCTGCTCCACTGGCGTTTTCTGCTGTCTTTTGATCCCCTTATACTTTGCCGCTTCTTTTTCTTTTCTATTTCTTTCCACACGGCCAAAATACTTTAGGCCATGTGCACACGTTCAGGATTTTTAGCGTTTTTTTCGCGTTTTTTCGCTATAAAAACGTGATAAAAACGCGAAAAAAACGCTAACATATGCCTCCTATTATTTACAAGGTATTCCGCATTTTTTGTGCAAATGTTGCGATTTTTTCCGCGAAAAAATCGCATAGCGGAAAAAAAAGCAACATGTTCATTAAAAATGCGGAATTGCGGGGATTCCGCACACCTAGGGGTCCATTGATCTGCTTACTTCCCGCACGGGGCTGTGCACACCATGCGGGAAGTAAGCAGATTATGTGCGGTTGGTACCCAGGGTGGAGGAGAGGAAACTCTCCTCCACGCACTGGGCACCATATAAGTGGTCAAAAAATAAGAAATAAAAAACAGTCCTATACTCACCCTCGATGTCCAGCGCAGTGTTCCCGCCTCTGTGCTGCACGCTGGCTGGTTCCTGTAGCTGGTGTGCGGAGAAGGACCTTGCCGAATGACGTCACTGTCCTGTGATTGGTCGAGACCGCTCACGTGACCGTGACGTCATGGAAGGCCCTGCGCGCACACATCAGCTATAGGAATGGACGCCGGTGAGGAGATCTGATGTCTGCGGGTGAGTATAAGCATTTTTTTTATTTTTTTTATTATTTTTAAACGTTCTATCTTTTACTATAGATGCTGCAAAAGCAGCATCTATAGTAACAAGTTGGTCACACTTGTCAAACGCTATGTTTGACAAGTGTGACCAACTTGTCAGTCAGTTTTCCAAGCGATGCTACAGATCGCTTGGAAAACTTTAGCATTCTGCAAGCTAATTACGCTTGCAGAATGTTAAAAAAACGCAAAAAAAACGGAAAAAAAACGCAAAAAAAAAAATGCGGATTTCTTGCAGAAAATTTCCGGTTTTCTTCAGGAAATTTCTGCAAGAAATCCTGAACGTGTGCACATACCCTATAGTAAGAAGGGAAGGCAAGAAATAAGATCCAAGCGTTAGTGTGTGGAGGAGCCGGACACGAGGTCAATGGGAGCTATTGATTGGTGTCTGTGTGATTCACAATCTGTTAATGAATCCCGGCTGCCTCTTATCAGTGCTATAGACCCAGGGACAGAGGAAATAGCTACAGATTCTGCACATAATCAGGGGCACTAAAGCCTCTGGCATGGTTAGGGGGTTCAATAATTCAGCTGACTGCCGCCATGTCTGTCCTGACAGTGAAGTATCCAGATATTTGTCAGTGACGTGCAGCCTTCGCACTCAGGTTCAGCCTCTAACTTATAACTTGAATTGCAAAATTCCTTCCTTCCGACACCAGAGAAGAAGCTGCCAGATAAACGTGGAGGGGACATGTAGACCCCTGTGCCAGGTGGGCCCGGGGCTGCTCTGTGCCTCTTATCTACTCTAGGTAATGGCTCGTCATTGATGTGACCAACAGCCGATCTCCGTGCTCCACCATAATTGTCCATTGTCTGTTATCATGGAGAAGGTTCGATATTTTTGGTGTTACTGTGGCTTTGAGATTGTGACATTTATTTACTGTGTCTCTATAGGGCGACCCCTGACTATCTTCAATACGCAAGCACAGATAGCCGTCGGTGGAAAGGACAGGGGGCGGCTATTCCAGGGGCAGCTATCGGGTATCTACTATAACGGCCTGAAAGTTCTTAATATGGCTGCCGAACACAACCCCCATATCAACATCAGTGGAAGTGTGAGGCTGGTGGGAGAGGTGCCATCCATCCTTGGCACGACGCCTACCACTTCCATGCCTCCTGAATTATCCACAACCATCATGGAGACCACCACAACCTTGGCTACCACGACAACGAGAAAGAACCGCTCTTCTCCAGGATCTATGGTACGTTGCTCTTGTCGTAAAGCTCGGTACATGTGAGTGATGTTGCTTCTCTCTCCTGCAGATTCAGATGGTCTTGTAACAAAATGTCGGTATATTCCCCCTCTACTATAAAGGTGTATAGGCGCGTGTAACTAGTCAGTGTCAGTAGGCTCCGAGGATCCAGCATGAGGCCGGCCTAGATGGACGTATATCAGTCTGTGCACTCGCCACAATGCCTTGTCTGATCGCTGGTCTCCAGGCTGAGCTTACGGCCTCGTATGTGTGATGTAGTCAGTCCAAGCCCTGCGGCTCCTACACAAGACGTGAGCACTTGTCCGGCCCAATCCGGATAACGGTTTGCTAGAAAACACTTACATTTTCCCATAGAAAAGTGTGAAATTGTTCAAGTGCTGCTCCAGGGGGAGGGGAGTTTTGTTGTGTCTGCAGCTCATTGCAAATGCATTCTGTTCAGCAGCACATTTCCTCTCCGACTACAAGTTCTTGGGATTTTGTTATCAGTAGTGATGAGCAAGTGTGCTGGTTGCTGGGGTTTTCCCCGAGCACGCTCGGGTGTCTTCCGAGTATTTATGACTGCTCGGAGATTTCGTTTTCATCACGGCAGCTGAATGATTTACATCTACTAGCCAGGCTGAGTACATGTGGGGGTTGCCTGGTTGCTAGGGAATCCCCACATGTAATCAAGCTGGCTAAGAGATGTAAATCATTCAGCTGCTGTGATGAAAACTAAATCTCCGAGCAGTCATAAATACTCGGAGGTCACCCAAGCGTGCTCAGGAAAACCCGAGCAACGAGTACACTCGCTCATCACTAGTTATTAGGTTGTTGCAGAGCACTGTGCTGTGGGGGGATAGTAGGTCGTTTAAGAATGCTGTGCTGCGGAGGTATATTAGATTGTTGCAGAGCACTGTGCTTCGGAAGGATATTAGGTTGTTGCAGTGCGCTGTGCTGCAGATGGATATTGGGTCGTTGCAGAGCGCTGTGCTTCGGAAGGATATTAGGTTGTTGCAGAGCGCTGTGCTGCAGATGGATATTGGGTCATTGCAGAGCGCTGCGCTTCGGAAGGATATTAGGTTGTTGCAGAGCACTGTGCTGCAGAGTGATATTAGGTTGTTGTGGAGGGATATTAGGTCGTTGCAGAGCGCTGTGCTGCAGAGGGATATTAGGTTGTTGCAGAGCGCTGTGCTTTGGATGGATATTAGGTTGTTGCAGTTCACTGTGCTGCGGAGGGATATTAGGTCGTTGTGAAGGGATATTAGGTTGTTGCAGAGAGCTGTGCTACGGAGGGATATTGGGTCTTTGCAGAGCTCTGTGCTGTGGATGGATATTGGGTTGTTGCAGAGCGCTGTGCTGTGGAGGGATATTAGGTTGTTGCAGAGCCCTGTGCTGTGGAGGGATATTAGGTTGTTGCAGAGCGCTGTGCTGCAGATGGATATTAGGTTGTTGCAGAGCACTGTGCTGTGGAGGGATATTAGGTTGTTGCAGAGCGCTGTGCTGCAGATGGATATTAGGTTGTTGCAGAGCACTGTGCTGTGGAGGGATATTAGGTTGTTGCAGAGCGCTGTGCTGCAGATGGATATTAGGTTGTTGCAGAGCACTGTGCTGTGGAGGGATATTAGGTTGTTGCAGAGCTCTGTGCTGCAGATGGATATTAGGTTGTTGCAGAGCACTGTGCTGTGGAGGGATATTAGGTTGTTGCAGAGCGCTGTGCTGCAGATGGATATTGGGTCGCTGCAGAGCGCTGTTCTGCGGAGGGATATTTGGCTGTACACTTTAGAGCAGAGCACTGCAGACTGATAATTAATAGCACAGACTATGCAGTGCATGCAGGTGTTGCCCCAGTGTCGGGTGCACACGACCAGCTATGTATTCTGTGCATTGACGCAATGCTGGGGCCAGTGGTGACCTCTTCTCGGTTTCGTGGAGCTGCACCTTTGCTTTCCGCTGAGTCTCACATGATAGAAATGATGCCAGTGATAGTTGTCTCTGGCGTCTGATACTCGCGGAGTCCTCTCCTTCCATGATCTGTACATGCAGCCGATCGGTGGGGGAGGAGATGCCCAGCAGATGTCCAGGTTAGTGGTAGGATTCAGTATAACCCATCATGTTCTGATACAAAGCACAGCAATTAGAGAACTGATAAATCTGCAGGAAGCAGCCCAGTAAGTGAGACATCACTGAAATCAGGGTCTCTGCCCTGACATTTTGCTGCTTTGATAGGGAGCAAAACCTAGAGAAGGAGTCCCTGTAACTGGCTTCTATAAAGTTTATTATTCAGCCTTAAGAATCTATAATTAGTTTAGAGCTATCTGTATTAAGAGCCCCTCAGACACACGGTTTGATGTCCGAACATCCTCAGTACAGATAGTATGAAGGCCTGCAGAGCTCCCCCACACATGGTATGATGGCCCCCACACATGGTCTGAAGGCCCCACAGCTCCCCTATACATAGTATAATGGCCCTCCCAGCTCCCCCACACATAGTATGATGGCCACCACAGCTTCCCCACACATAGTATGATGACCACCACAGCTTTCCCAGACATATGAAGGCCCCCACAGCTCTCCCACATAGTATGATGGCCCCACAGCTCTCGTACACATAGTATGAAGGCCCCACAGCTCGCCCACACACATAGTATAATGGCCCACACACATAGTATAATGGCCCCACATCTCCCCTACACACAGTATGAAGGCCCTCACATCTCCTCCACACATAGTATAATGGACCCCTGCAGCTACCCCACACATAGTATGATGGCCCCCCACATCTCCCCTACACACAGTATGAAGGCCCTCACAGCTCCTCCACACATAGTATGATGTCTCCCCAGTTTCCCCACACATAGTATGCTGGCCCCCACAGCTCCCCCCACACATAGTATGAAGGCCCCACAGCTCCCCCACACATAGTATGATGGCCTCCACAGCTTCCCCACATAGTATGATGGCCCCCACACATAGTATGAAGACCCCACAGCTCCCCCACACATAGTATGAAGGCCCCCACACATAGTATGATGGCCTCCACAGCTTCCCCACATAGTATGATGGCCCCCACACATAGAATGATGGCCTCCACAGCTCTCCCACGCATAGTATAAAGGCCCCACAGCTCCCCCACACATAGTATGGTGGTCCCCACAGCTTCTTCACATAGTATGATGGCCCCCACAGCTCCCCCACGCATAGTATGAAGGCCCCACATCTCCCCCACACATAGTATGATGGCCCACAAACATAGTATGATGGACTCCACAGCTCTCCCACGCATAGTATGATGGCCCCCACAGCTCCACCATACATAGTATGATGGCCCACACAGATCCCCCACACATAGTATGATGGCCTCCACAGCTCTCCCACGCATAGTATGATGGCTCCCACAGCTCCCCCACACATAGTATGATGGCCTCCACAGCTCTCCCACGCATAGTATGATGGCCCTCACAGCTCTCCCACATGGTATAATGGCTCCCACACCTCTGTGGCGTGTACTGAGGTTCCTCACAGCATGCACGATCTAAGGACATCCTGCCTGCTATGCTGAGACCCCACTGTTCCTCCATTGTACTTCACTGTATCTGACTCCTGGAGAAGTCAGTACAGGAGGCAATGGGATGGGGACAGTCTGCATGGTGTGTGGGGGGTCACTGTTTCCATCCCCTTATTTATTTGGAGCCGGCTGGATGTGGCCTGCAGGTCTGCTATAGACTATGCAGATGGTATAGTTCTGAGAACACCTTGCTTGATGCCTACAGCAACCAGTTATACATCTGCTTTCATTTTAGTCATTGCTGTAGAAACATGAAAACTGCACTATTATTGGTTCTTACAATAGCAGTTTTAGTCCAGATGTTGGAGGTTGCACTGCTGGACATCTGAATATACACTTGGAGGATATCGGGGGCTGTGTGATCAGGGTGGGCAGTAATGATGCAGTG
Source organism: Ranitomeya variabilis (assembly GCF_051348905.1). Lineage (NCBI taxonomy): Eukaryota > Metazoa > Chordata > Amphibia > Anura > Dendrobatidae > Ranitomeya > Ranitomeya variabilis. The sequence continues at coordinate 714,653,866 of NC_135232.1, read as the reverse complement.
TTCGGATGTCTGTATCTGCAATGCTTTTACCTGATTATTTCCTCCCGACCCAATGTCCCCCCTCACTTTGCACTATTGGGAGCCGTCTGCTCAGATTGCTCACAGTAAACCTAATGTGACTTCACAAGGTGACACCGAGCACCAGCGACTGGAGCGGAGCATGAAACACTCTTCGGAAATAACATCTTAATTACAAGGCATGTCTCCGGAAAGATTCACCAACAGCAGAATAATCAGCCGCTCCGGCGCGGCCCCGCTACACAGGTCAAGAGCGCATTAAAATGCTTCTTAGCGTTCGCTTTTTATTGGCAAGTTACACATTTCTGTGTAGATAAAGAACACTTTCAGCAGGTTTGCGGGTCGCTGACTGATTCTTCCTGACACTCCCCTGTTGTCTCCAGCATGAGGAGATGTTATTAGATGAAGCGCAGGTCGGGTTGTCAGGTTTTCTGCCGCATGTTCATTGTCTCGGCACGTGATCGGTGCGTCCTAGAATTTCTATCTCCCACCATTGTGATGAGTGATAGACAGTGCGGACCATGAGACATGACCCTGGTATAGACGGCAGGAAAGAAGAACAGTCCTACCAATGAAAGCTTTCCTGGTGGAGGTCAGAATCACTAATGGCTGCTCCTTATATAGCACGCTCATCCTGTCCACTCCCTGCCACACACACACACACACACACGTAAACAGCTCTTCTGCACGCTCAGCACTGCTACACATTTATACATACACATGCTGTGTACACCATGGCCTGAAAGTTCCCTCTTCTCCTCGGTCGTGCAGCTCCTTGCAGCTTCATCTCCTGCCCTGCACAGATGCGATGGATCAGGGTCGGCCAGGAGGAGCTAGCCACTCAGTGATCAGAAAGGCCACGGTGTCGGCGTTCTTCTTGATCGTAAGATGCTGCCTCCAGACTAGGAGACGCACACATGGATCAGTGAGATTTTGGGGCATATTCTAGTCCAGCAGTTTGGGCGTACATTTGTGTTAGTCTGATGTCTGCGGGCAGACGCTGATTACCTGAATGGAGGCCAGAGTTTGCTCCTGGGGTTCGCCATTACCATGGAGGCGCAGGCCATGATGATGACACTTTGTTGCTCTTTTCTCCTCCTGTCCTGCAGACGCTGGGGTTGTTGCTCTGGGATTCCTCCAGACGGTTTGCGCTCGGTCTGTGTAGACTGCGTGCTGGTCTCAGTACCGATGTCCCACTGCTACACTGCCTATGTTAGGGCCATTATATCAGTGACTTCTCACCTAGTCATAATGGGAAGTTTCATCACAGCCATAAATTGTTAATTACAAGGAACTTTGTGATGTTCATCTTTTTAAAAATCCTCTCTGTTCTAATGAATAGTGGGATTTTTTATTTTCTAGTGCACTACTTGTTGCCGAGGTTACCAGCTACTTCTGCAGTCTGAGGTGGCTGGTTTTCCTAGGTGAGGAGCATGCGCTTTCTTTCAGAGCTTCCGAGAGATGCTCTGGATCTGTCTGGATGGCAAAATGCTGCGCCCCTGCCCCCCTCCGATCTACAGAAGCAGCTGTGCCTCCACTTGCATCAGGGGGGATCAGAGCTCCAGCAGGAGTGCGCTTCCCTTCCCCGGACCCAGAGTGGTCGACTCCTGAGGGAAGATTAACCCCTAGCCTTCTCTGGGGACTATTTGTGCATTGTGAGTGCGTCTTCTGCAGAGGTGACCTTCATGGCTCCGGCAGAGCTGATAATCTGCAGAGCCTCGTTCTTCTAGATCACAGCTGCATAAATACCGGGGATGACAAGCTATCAGTAGTGTGTTCTTAGGACACAGCGTCCACTCTCATCTCCAGCCCGCTCACCAGTGATGGATGCCGCTGAGCGGTGCGGGAGGAGGTTGAGGTGCTCTGGATTAGTGTTATTATATGAAGGATCTCCCATTGTGGTCCTGGAGGACAGCTGAAGGGAAGTGTGACGAGAACGAATACGCTGTTGGATCACTGTGCAGCATGCCGGCTATTTCTATGGTAATGACTGGCTGCAGTACAAGAGACACCTTGAAAATAATCCTGAACATTGCTTCCGTGAGTGTGCATAACATATGTAGCGGTCAGCGTCTGCATACAGCTTATTGTGCAGTGGTTTTCTTTGTGCACATTGTAGATTCAGACTGAAGGCAGCAAAAGCACGAGAGTGCACATATGGAACAAGGAGTAAAGAAACAGAAGCCAGAATGTGTTAAACCTTATGTTCCTCCCAGTCCCCCTACTGCTCCGATGACAACGGCGATGGCCCCTCAGCATTCTCTCCGCAGCTTCATCAGATCATCGCCTGGGACGGCGTGCAATCAGCCGACGCAGGGTTGATGGTTCCATGCTGTGCTGGGTAGAGATGATGCATATCAGTTTGCCAGATGGGAGCCCAGTGGACGACCTCGTACCTGACTGCATCTTCTGCACTTCTTTTGCTTAGCCGCCCTGAGGCTACCTCTTTAGCCGGGTCAGCTAATCAAGAGGCGCTGGAGATGCCCTCAAGTAGGATGTGGTCCGATGGCTCCAGTTTGACTTTCAAAGATGACGTGGCCCAGACGCCTCCAGGTGATGTGACCAAGAAGGAGAGGAATGGAGGCTTAGTGTGGCCATGTGGACGATCGCTGACCTCAAGCCAACTGACATGATTGTGGATGAGTTAGACGGGGAGTGAACTGAAACCAGCCAAGTACTCAGCAGCTCTGGGACATCTGAAAGCTTTCCATGAGGGGTGTAAAGATAGTAAATTGGATGTACTTTTAAGTAGAAAATACTTTCTGGTATGTTTGACATGTTTCTTTATGCCTTGTCTCTAGATGTGTGCCTTCATGGGTTTGCTGCCCTGAGTCTCAATCTACAATGTGCACTTTCCAAGAAAAATCATTAACCTCAATTAACAAAATGCAAAGTGATAGAAGAAAAATGCAAATTCCATCAGTATCCTGTGACCGCCTGTCGCCTCCAGCATCAGTATGCTGTGACTGCCCATCGCCTCTATCATCAGTATCTGGTGATCGCTCGTCTACTCCATTATCAGTATCCTGTGACCGCCTGTTGCCTCCGTCATCAGTATCTGGTGACTGCCCCTTGCCTCCATCATCAGTATCTTTAGACTGCCCGTCGCCTCCATCATCGGTATCTGGTGACCGCCCCTCGCTTCCATTATCAGTATCATGTGACCGCCTGTTATCTTCATCATCCATATCCCGTGACCGCCTGTCGCCTCCATCATCAGTATCCGGTGATCACTAGTCGCCTCCAGCATCAGTATCTGGTGACCGCCCGTCGCCTCCATCATCAGTATCTGGTAACCGCCTGTCGCCTCCATCATGAATATTTGGTAACCGCCCATCAGTATCCTGTGACCACCCGTCCCCTTCATCAGCCATATCCTGTGACCACCTGTCGCCTCCATCAGTATCTGGTGACCGCCTGTTGCCTCCATCATTAGTATTCGGTGACTGCCCGTCGCCTCCATCATCAGAATCTGGTGACCGCCCATCACCTGCATCATCTGTATCCCATGACCACCCCTCGCCTCCATCATCCATATCCGGTAACCGCCCTTCGCCTCCATCATTAGTATCCAGTCACTTCCCGTCGCCTCCATCATCAATATCTGGTGACCAGCCGTTGACTCCATCATGACTATTTGGTGGCCGCCCGTCGCCTCCATCATCAGTATCCTGTGACCGCCCGTCATCTTCATCATCCGTATCACGTGACCACCTGTCGCCTCCATATTCAGTATCTGTGACTGCCTGTCGCTTCCATTGTCAGTATTTGGTGCCTGCCCGTCGCATCTGTCATCAGTATCTGGTGACTGCCCGTCGCCTCCATCATTGGTATCCGGTGACTGCCCGTCTCCTAAATCATCAGAATCTGGTGACCGGCCATCACCTGCATCATCTGTATCCCATGACCACCCCTCGCCTCCATCATCTGTATCCGGTAACAGCCCATCGCCTCCATCATTAGTATCCGGTGACTGCCCATCGCCTCCATCATCAGTATCCGGTGACCGCCCGTCACCTCCATCATCAGTATCTGGTGACCGCCCGTCACTTCCGTCCTCCGCCTTCATCCCTTCTTCTCTACACTTGTACACCGGTTATGGAGGATTTTGGCAGGAGGTTGTACAAGACGTCTTGGAGACGTGACCCAGGTCTTCTGTGCCTGAGGCTTGTGCTTTTTGCACAGTGCTGTACATAATGGGGTTACATTACGTACTGCCCTCAGAGACCTATCTGCTGCCTCCGTGCCTGAATATAGCAGTCCGCTTGCCTGGAATACGAGCCCAGTATCGATGTCCTGGTGTGAGGATTACTGGTATTGGGGCTGGTTTATTGGTGATTATTGAGGCTTCCAGATGATTGTATTTCCCCATGTGACTGCCCTCGGTGTTGGCTCTCCTGCAGCCATTAATGAGTGCTGGCCCGTGCTTGCTGAGAGTTATAGCTAATCGGCCTCCTTCGTGTATTCTCCATTTAAAAAGAAAAAACCCAAAGAAGATAAAACTTAATGAAGGAGTGAATGGTGAAAGAGCGCATTAAAAAAGACGTAAGTCAGCGCTGGCAGAACACAAATCAGCGAGTGACACAAGGACTTTGCCAGACCTGGGAGCTGCAGATTTATCGCACACTTTCAGGAGGGCACTGATAAGTTCCTGACTGCTCACGGTGAGCATTAAAATGAGGGATGGCTCCTTCTGCCAGCACCCCAGACACATCATCAGTCCCTCATAAAAGAGCTAATTCCCTCTCTGTCCCGGCTACTTAGCTCAGTCCGCTGCAGGACACGAAACTCTGCTGATGTGGTGCCGGCTACAGAGCACAATGGACCAGTTTAATCTTTCAGATTGTCTTGCTGTCGTCTTACTGTGTGAAGGTTTAGCCTCTTGATGTCAGGTATTTGGCTCTACAGTGCGGAGATATGGACCCAGTGTAAGGCGGCATTCACACACCCCGCGTACATGTCGCTGTACCGTCCGTGCCCCGCTCCTGTGGTGTGTGGGGCTAAATGCGTGGAGTGATGCACGATGAGGCCTGGTCTTATAGACCATATCCCGGCGCAGACACCGTGGTCAGGCCCAGAATCCCCAGTCCTCACATAAAGGAGTGGGAGGTGATAGATGCATAGTATTTCAGCAGTGAAGCCTGGCTCCGTTCTCACGTTACCCGTTGGAGTGGCAGAATTGCGGCTTGGTTTGTACAGGCTGATGTCGGTGTGGCAGTCATTGCAGGGAATGACCAATTAGTACGTGGCGTTGGCTTACTGCAGCAGGCGTCTGATTAGCGCAGCTTGTGTCTGGCTGTAATGTGGCCCCTCCACATGTGGCCCCTCTACATGTGGCCATTGCTGAGATCCTCCGGGGAATTAGCCATGAATGCACTAATCACCGCCGAGCTGTGTAATGCCATAATGTGAAGGAATAACTAAAGTCGTAATTGCAGCCGCTCCTGTAAAAGCTTTTCTGTAAAGTGATTCCCTTCAGGGTGACTGTGCTACAAGAGAGCGCACTTCAGCTCTGCAGAGATGGACGGCTCGGGGGGCAGGTGGGACCCCGCACTTCACTGCGCCATGTGCTGACTCAGCGCTGATACTGAATGACCAGTAGGCTGTAAACTGTGGCCGTCCTCCAGCATTTCCTGCAAGGGGGGCGATACATAAGGCAACAGATAGCCCCCCCCCCCCCGATCGTTTGAGAGGTTTGTCGGGGTGGGAAAAAGACTCACTGGAAGAGACAGTAATCAAAACGTCAGTAAATGCTCTGATGGTCGCAGTGAGTAATAAATAAGAAAGGTAAATCTGGGCAGTAATGGTCGCCGGGTACCAGCGATCTGCAGCACAATGTTCATCCTGATGATTGCTCTGATTTCCCAGTAATGTCTGTGGCGAGGATCGGAGGGCAGCTTCTAAGCCGCTGGTCGGAGGAGCGTGGATTCTTGGCGACTGCTCCGCCTGCACTCTCCGCCATTAATCTTCCCGCAGGCTCAGGTTGGTTGCAGATGGCGGTGGACTCCAGCTCCTCTAACATTTCAGGTCTTTTCTTCTTCACAGCCAACGGATGACATTGTGTCGTCAGCAGAATGTTCTATCGGCAGTGATGATGAAGATGCGGCAGAATGTGAAACTGGCACAGGTACGTCAGGTCAGTGTACTTTCTGCTTGCTAATTCTCAGAAGTCTGAGTTATTTCTTGCATGTGAACAGGAGCCTGCGGTATTCTGCAGCTGCCTATAATAGTTGTAGGTCTCTATAAACTCCCATCCCATAAAGAGGAGGCTCCATTTGTGGGATGGGGACGGAGCCATACTCTAGACCTGGCTTACAATCTGCTCAGATGGAGGGATTATCCAGCCATATTATGCCAATTTATGTCTCAATGTTGAGGGGCAGCTCTTCATGGACTCAGAGCAGACACCATCCCTCTTCTACAAGCTGAAATCCAGAGGCAGAAATGCTGGATCCTGTGTTTAGGGAAGGTTTTATCATTTTTTTTTTCTTCTTACTAAAAAAAAAAAAAACCCACAAAGCCAACATTGCGCCTCTTTAGCACACAGCCAGTGGTAGTGCTGGTAGAATGCTTTGTGCTGCTCCTTCCTTGCTGCTCATTACGTGTTGCCAGCCGCTCTGCCTCCGATGCCCCAAATCTGCCCATGGCGCTGACTGAGCTTCTGTCACAGCAGCAGTTAACCCTTCATGTGTGACCAGGGAAGAACAGGGTGATGCCCAGAAGGGTTGTCATAGGGCCGTCACCGTGTGCAATATTGAGGCAAGACCACTCAACTTGTTCCATCATGCATACCAAGCAGGGACAAATCTGCACATCCTCCCAAGGAGAATGATAGCCTTGTAACCTGGAGTATGGAGAAAAACATACAGGAAAAACCCCTGACTGCACTGATCTGTCTCACAGCGCCCCCTAGGTTCGAGCTGAAGTGGACAGATTGTGAGATTGTGCAGATTGATGAATGTAGGTAGCGATTCCCTCACTCTTCATCCTTTCAGATTTAGTGTCTTTGAGGTTTTGGATCTAAAATTGATGTAAAAGATATGATCAATGCCCCCGAATCTGTCACTATCAGCTGAGAAGTAGAGAACCCCGGTCCCTCCACTGAGGAGCCTGCAGGCCATCGGGTCCATCTGTTATGTTGAATATACAAAAATTGGTACGTCGCCGCATAAACCTCCCCAGAAATTAGCGTTTCAGTCCTTAAACCCCAGAGTGGCTGCAACATGGTGGCGGAGCAGGAGTGAGCGGGGTCCGATCCTGGCGGCCGAGCCTGGACCAACCACAAAGCGTAACGTTTCTGGTCTCTGTATGTAGGTGACGAGTCCCAATGGATGAAATATATGCAGCATCTGTATATATTTACTGACTGCCTCTTCATATTGGACCGCATGACTTTATGTGATTGACGACCTGCCATACGTATGTGGATGTCGCCTGCTGTTCACTCATTTTCTGCTTGTTTATACCTTCTCATTCACTGTCTCTATTTTCATTACATCCAATTTCTGAACAAAGTCAGTAAAATTGTTCTCTTGCCATTTTGGGAATTGGCGTCTCTAATATAAACGATAATGCGTCATCGATGGGGGCCACAAAGCGGGTGTCTGCCCACTGCCTGTTTCATCTGGCACAGGATGATGTGTTCTCAGGGGGCCGCTTATCGCTTTGCTTTTATTTCCAAACCGCACATGTAGAATTAGGTGGTCTGCATGCCCCCACAAGGCTGAAAAATGGTCGCACATTCCGAGTACTGGAAACTGATGCACAATATGATCTTCTGTACTTTATATATGGAGGAATCATGGGGAGAATTTTACTGCCACGTTCAGTGCGTCATTTTCATATGTGACCATAAAGTATATGTGGGGATACCATTCATTACCTGGCAGCGCAGGGGGGGAGGAATGTGCTGCTGGCACCGCGGGGGTTGTCTGCTGACGCTTTGTTGTGCCGGTGCCTTACTCTGTGGTGTGAACTGCATTATGCTCTGCTGTCTGTCCCGCTCTGCTGTCTGTCCCGCTCTGCTGTCTGTCCCGCTCTGCTGTCTGTCCCGCTCTGCTGTCTGTCCCGCTCTGCTGTCTGTCCCGCTCTGCTGTCTATCCTCAACCCCATGGTAGAAGATTCCACAGTGGGGAATGATGTGGGGGATTTGCACCATGTGGTGCTGTAATGTGGAGGACGCGCACCATGTGGAGCTCTGATGTGGGGGACGCGCACCATGTGGAGCTCTGATGTGGGGGACGCGTACCATGTGGAGCTCTAATGTGGGGGACGCGCACCATGTGGAGCTCGCGCACCATGTGGAGCTCTGATGTGGGGGACGCGCACCATGTGGAGCTCTGATGTGGGGGACGTGCACCATGTGGAGCTCTGATGTGGGGGACGCGCACCATGTGGAGCTCTGATGTGGGGGACGCGCACCATGTGGAGCTCTGATGTGGGGGACGCGCACCATGTGGAGCTCTGATGTGGGGGACGCGCACCATGTGGAGCTCTGATGTGGGGGACGTGCACCATGTGGAGGTCTGATTTGGGAAATGCGCACCATGTGGACCTCTGATGGTGGGGGACGCGCACCATGTGGAGCTCTGATGTGGGGGACGCACACCATGTGGAGCTCTGATTTGGAAAATGCGCACCATGTGGAGTTCTGACAAGGGGCAGAATTTACTGGTCATCAGGCTTTTCCGCTGTTGATCTACGTTCACGTAGATTCTTCAGAATCCATAAATTTTACTGTAGGACACAAAACCGGAAAGCTGACAGACCTAATTGTAGTCAATGGGGCCAGGTGCCGTTTGTGTCCCTCATGTGACAGATCTGTCTGCTGCATTAATTAAATTTAAGTGGTATGAGAACAGAACACGGATAGGAATGTAGCCCTTATGAGATGGGCATAGCGGTGCCAGCTGTAGTTCTGGTCTAGGAGCTGTACCAGAGAGGCCTCCTGAGCATGACGGCTTCTCATCCGGAGATTTCCAGCTGCAGAACCACAGAACGCAGGCGCGGTGTCACTTGTATTCAGGTGGGGGTGGACTTGTTAGATATTTTTGCAGAATGATTTGTGTATATAAGATATTGTACCACCACGGTGCACGCATGTCACTATACACATTGCTTCCTTTTACACCAGTGTTTCCCAAACCCCAGTCCTCACGACCCACCACAGGTCATGTTTTCAGGATTTCCATGGTGTTGCACAGGAGAGAGAATTCCTGAGGCCTTCAAGATATTTCCATCACCCGTGCAATACTAAGGAAATCCTGAGAACATGACCTGTGGGGGGCTGTGAGGACTGGAGTTTGAGAAACACTGATTTACACTAATATATTGTGGCACATGCTTTAATAACAGGTCATCATGTTAGGACCCCTCTTAGCTGTGCCTCCTTTTCCAGAATACTTCTAGACTTTTTTTGCTCTTCAGTATTCATTTTTTTAATCGCATAATTTTAGCAGTTTTTGGTACAAATTGAGAAAAAGTGGGGTGATTAATGAGTGGAACAGGCGGCCACGAGAGGTGGTGAGTTCTTCTTCAATGGAAGTCTTCAAACAGAGGCTGGACAGACATCTGTCTGAGATGGTTTAGTGAATCCTGCATTGAGCAAGGGGTTGGACACAAGGACCCTGGAGGTCCCTTCCAACGTTAACATTCTTGGATTCTATAATCCCTGGCTGACTACTATTGATGGTCAGTGGTGGCAGGATAATGAATCAACCAGAAAATTGGTATTAGTGGTGTCATCGGTGAGCAGCACACAGAGGGTTTACTGAAAAGCCATTTTCTTCCCTTTTACTAATGGCCATGATAAGAGCTCTGATTTTTTGCTTGTCCACTTTCGGAGAGAAGATGTGGTTTAAGATGCTCAAAAGCAATAGATTTCAAGACCAACAGCCTAAAGGCATGAGGACGGGGAGTCACTGACCCATCTCAAATTCCCTGTTTGTTCGCATCTGAGGAATACGGTGTCCTCATTTGGCCTCTATTGGACCAGAGCGGCCTGTAGTCAGTGATGGCGACAAGGATTGTCGCCGCCTCAGGAGCCGTTCTGACTTGCAGTTTTGCCGGGTGCAGCAAGTGTCACGTCTCCATCCACCTTACTTTGATTGTGCCACCAGTGACCCTGGGCAGTGAGATCTGTGACTGGCAGCATCGTCTCCTGTAACTCAGTCACCATCTTCATGTAGACAGTGGCTTTGCATCGCTTTCACAGCTGAGACCACCTGAAGACATCGCCAGTCTCTAGACGTGGAGACGTCCGGTCTAGCACCCACTTATGATGCCAGAGAGACCCGGTACACAATTGTGGATGTTCCCATTCATTGACCGTTCATTTCTGAGCTCTCTGCTTGCTGAGAAAGTTACCAAGCTTTTCATATGATTAAACTTTAATCTACAGACACCTCTTAAAAAATGATTACTTAAGAAAGCCAGTAAACCATTCTTGTGCTTTTTTTTTTATTTCAAACTCCCAAATTTTGTGTATTTTGCATAGACTGAGCCGACCTAATTGACAATCGTTCTTAGATTTCCATGTGGATCTGGAAAAGGCAATACCCATTTTTTGGGCTTATTATCCCACCACTCCTTCCGGGTACATGTAGGATACAATCTGTATTAATACGATCGAACGTGATGATTAGCAAACGAACAAAGACCATCATGTCCAGATTTTACGTGACAAGAAATTCGCTCACATTACAGCAGGTTCATTTAGAAAAGAAGATGGAAAGGAACATTCAGAAATTGCTTCAATTTTACTCCGGCAGCTTGTAAAAGTTACTGTGAAGAATCTGCCGCCTGCAGCACATCTGCCTTCAACAAGCAGCTGTTTGAAGATTAAAGGGTCCCTGAGTGTTAAATGGGAAAGCAAGTGATTCCCGAGTCTGCGCCGCCGCTAAAAATACGGAGAGGAGATATTCATACCGCGGCTTCAAGACTGTTCTGCTAATTGAGATGTTATTTTTTTAATGAAATGTAGAGAAGGGAGGGAGAAGACGCCACTCATGAAGAAAGTTCACGTCGACTTCAAACTGTTGAAATCCTTTCATTTGTTGTGGCCCAGATTCAGGGCTCCGCACCAGTTAATTAGGCTTTTCAAACCTTCTACTAAAGCCACCGTCACCGGCCCTTTCTTCTTTCTGAAGTCTCTGTCCTGAGTGGGTCGACACAGCTATTAAATCTGCATTCTCCACACACAACAGTGAAATCAAAGCGCCAAGATTCTTCTCATTAACAGTCTGTAATTATTGGAACCAAAGCTGATTGCTCCTCTTGGATTTACTAAGAAAAGTCAAGAAAGTGGAGTACGAGCAATAGTCCACAGTAAGAGCAGTTCCTCTAAAACCTGTAAGTTCTGTAGTGCCCGTAAGATCTGTCCCCCTAAAGGCCCCGTCTCACATAGCGATTTACCAACGATCACGACAAGCGATACGACCTGGCCGTGATCGTTGGTAAGTCGTTGTGTGGTCGCTGGGGAGCTGTCACACAGACGGCTCTCTCCAGCGACCAACGATCAGGGGAACGACTTCGGCATCGTTGAAACTGTCTTCAACGATGCCGAAGTCCCCCTGCAGCACCCGGGTAACCAGGGTAAACATCGGGTTACTAAGCGCAGGGCTGCGCTTAGTAACCCGATGTTTACCCTGGTTACCAAAAAAAACAAACAGTACATACTCGCCTTTCGGTGTCCCTTGCCGTCTGCTTCCTGCTCTGACTGAGCCGCCGTACAGTGAGAGCAGAGCGCAGCGGTGACGTCACTGCTGTGATCTGCTCTCACTTTCCGGCCGGCAGTCAGAGCAGGAAGCAGACGGCAAGGGACCTGACGGACATCAGATGGTGAGTATGTACTGTTTGTTTGTTTTTTACATTTACGCTGGTAACCAGGGTGTAAACATCGGGTTACTAAGCGCGGCCCTGCGCTTAGTAACCCGATGTTTACCCTGGTTACCAGTGAAGACATCGCTGGATCGGTGTCACACACACCGATTCAGCGATGTCAGCGGGACCTCAACGACCAAAAAAAGGTCCAGGCCATTCCGACACGACCAGCGATCTCGCAGCAGGGGCCTGATCGCTGGTACGTGTCACATATAGCGAGATCGCTACTGAGGTCACTGTTGCGTCACAAAACTAGTGACTCAGCAGCGATCTCGCTAGCGATCTCGCTATGTGAGACGGGGCCTTAAGAGCTGTAAGATCTGTAGCACCCATAAGAGCGGTCCCCCTGTAAACGTAAGGGAAGTCCCCCTAAGGGTACCGTCACACAGTACCATTTACATCGCTACGACGGCACGATTCGTGACGTCGTAGCATCGTATGATTATCGCTCCAGCGTCGTAGACTGCGGTCACACGTTGCAATCACGGCGCTGGAGCTATGCCGAAGTCCCCGGGTAACCAGGGTAAACATCGGGTTACTAAGCGCAGGGCCGCGCTTAGTAACCCGATGTTTACCCTGGTTACCAACGTAAACGTAAAAAAAAACAAACAGTACATACTTACATTCCGGTGTCTGTCCCCCGGCGTTCTGCTTCTCTCCACTGTGTAAGCGCCATAGCCGGAAAGCACAGCGGTGACGTCACCGCGTCACCGCTGTGCTCGCTTTCCGGCCGGCAGGCGCTCACAGTGCAGAGAAGCTGAGACGCCGGAGGACAGACACCGGAATGTGAGTATGTACTGTTTGTTTTTTTTACGTTTACGCTGGTAACCATGGTAAACATCGGGTTACTAAGCGCGGCCCTGCGCTTAGTTACCCGATGTTTACCCTGGTTACAAGCGAACACATCGCTGGATCACTGTCACACACAACGATCCAGCGATGTCAGCGGGTGATCAAGCGACGAAAGAAAGTTCCATACGATCTGCTACGACGTACGATTCTCAGCAGGATCCCTGATCGCTGCTGCGTGTCAGACACTGCGATATCGTATGGATATCGCTAGAACGTCACGAATCGTACCGTCGTAGCGATCAAAATGGCACTGTGTGACGGTACCCTAAGCAGTTTCCCTAAAAGCAGTAAGATCTGTAGTCCCCTGTGAGAGCAGCCCCTCATAGCTGTAAGATCTGTAGTCCCCCGTAAGAGCTGTCCCCCTAAGAGCTGTAAGATCTGTAGTGCCCGTTAGAGCTGTCCCCCTGTAAATTTAAGGGCAGTCCCCCTAAGAGCAGTTCCCCTAAAAGCAGTAAGATCTGTAGTCCCCCGTGAGAGCAGCCCCCAAAGAGCTGTAAGATCTGTAGTCCCCCGTAAGAGCAGTTCCCCTAAGAGCTGAAATATCTGTAGTGCTTGTAAGAGCTGTCCCCCTAAGAGCTGTAAGATCTGTAGTGCTCGTGAGATCAGTCCCCCCTGTAAAAGCTGTCCCCCATAAGAGCTGTAGTCCCCATAAGTCCCCCAAAAGAGCTGTCCCTGGATTCCCGGTGGTCACCTGTAATGTCCGCGGTGGTCTCTGGTGAAGACATGTTTTCCTTTAGCACTCGGAACCATCCAGCCGCACACATCCTAACCCCGGCATGACCATTTTTCAGTTTTGAATTTTCTTCCCCTTCTTTCACAAGCCATCATTTTTATATTTTTCCGTGGCACGGCCGTATGAGGACTTGAGTCTTGTGGGACCAGTTGTACATTTGAATGAAATGGGGAAGAAATGCAATGCTGCATTGTTTTTTTGTTGTTTTTTTTACCGGTGTTCATTTGCAATAGGATTCTTTATTTCTTAAATTCCTAGAAGAAAATATTTATTCACTTGTGTCAACATTACCAAAACTCATGACGTCTAAACTTTCTTGGTTAATGGCGCTGTGGTGTTTTTTGTGTAACAAGATGGCGATTTTATTGACCCCACTTTGAGCTTAATACAATCGGAAGAAGCGATAAAATGTTGCATTTGTTGCGGTGGGTGAAAAAAACCGCAATTTTTATTTTTATTTTGTTTAATTTCACTTTAGGGCGTTTACCAATTTAGTTCAATTAATTTTAAGTTTTTTAGACTGAACTTTAACAGACAACTGTCAGGGATATAACCCAACTTTTGTTTCCACTTTCAGTTCCCGTTAGGAACTTGTAGCTCTCTGGCACCCCCCTTACCCTCAGGTCAGTCAGGGAACTGCACCTAGGGCAAGTAGTCGCCGCAAAGGCTGCCTTGTCCACGTACTGGCGCTCTGCAGTGAGGGCGGTATGTATACTGCTCAAAAAAATAAAGGGAACACTTAAACAACAGAATATAACTCCAAGTGAAATAAAACTTCTGTGAAATCAAACTGTCCACTTAGGAAGCAACACTGTTTGACAATCAATTTCACATGCTGTTGTGCAAATGGAATAGACAACAGATGGAAATTATTGGCAATTATCAAGACACACTCAATAAAGGAGTGGTTCTGCAGGTGGGGACCACAGACCACATCTCCGTACCAATGCTTTCTGGCTGATGTTTTGGTCACTTTTGAATGTTGGTTGTGCTTTCACGCTCGTGGTAGCATGAGACGGACTCTACAACCCACACAAGTGGCTCAGGTAGTGCAGCTCATCCAGGATGGCACATCAGTGCGATTTGTGGCAAGAAGGTTTGCTGTGTCTGTCAGCGTAGTGTCCAGAAGCTGGAGGCGCTACCAGGAGACAGGCCAGTATACCAGGAGACATGGAGTGGGCCGTAGGAGGGCAACAACCCAGCAGCAGGACCACTACCTCAGCTTTTGTACAAGGAGGAACAGGAGGGGCACTGCCAGAGCCCTGCAAAATGACCTCCAGCAGGCCACAAATGTGCATGTGTCTGCACAAATGCTTAGAAACCGACTCCATGAGGATGGTCTGAGTGCCCAACGTCCACAGATGGGGGTTGTATTCACAGCCCAACACCGTGCAGGAAGCTTGGCATTTGCCACAGAACACCAGGATTGTCAATTTCGCCACTGGCGCCCTGTGCTCTTCACAGATGAAAGCAGGTTCACACTGAGCACATGTGACAGACGTGACAGAGTCTGGAGACACCATGGAGAGCGATCTGCTTGCAACATCCTTCTGCATGACCGGTTTGGCAGTGGGTCAGTAATGGTGTGGGTTGGCATTTCTTTGGAGGGCCGCACAGCTCTCCATGTGCTCACCAGAGGTAGCCTGACTGCCATTAGGTACCGAGATGAGATCCTCAGAACCCTTGTGAGACCATATGCTAGTGCGGTTGGCCCTGGGTTCCTCCTAATGCAGGACAATGCCAGACCTCATGTGGCTGGAGTGTGTCAGCAGTTCCTGCAAGATGAAGACATTGAAGCTATGGACTGGCCCGCGAGTTCCCCAGACCTGAATCCAATTGAACACAACTGTGACATCATGTCTTGCACCATCCACCAATGTTACATTGCACCACAGACTGTCCAGTAGTTGGCGGATGCTTTATTCCAGGTCTGGGAGGAGATCCCTCAGGAGTCCATCCGCCGCATCATCAGGAGCATGCCCAGGCGTTGTAGGGAGGTCATACAGGCACGTGGAGGCCACACACGCTACTGAGCATCATTTCCTTGTCTTGAGGCATTTCCACTGAAGTTGGATCAGCCTGTAACTTCATTTTCTAATTTGATTTTGAGCATGATTCCAACTCCAGACCTCCGTGGGATATTAGTTGTGATTTACAGTACAGACCAAAAGTTTGGACACACCTTCTCATTTAAAGATTTTTTTGTATTTTCATGACACTATGAAAATTGTAAATTCACACTGAAGGCATCAAAACTATGAATTAACACGTGTAATTATATACTTAAAAAAAAGTGTGAAACAACTGAAAATATGTCTTATATTCTAGGTTCTTCAAAGTAGCCACCTTTTGCTTTCATGACTGCTTTGCACACTCTTGGCATTCTCTTGATGAGCTTCAAGAGGTAGTCACCGGGAATGGTTTTCACTTCACAGGTGTGCCCTGTCAGGTTTGGGACCATCAGTTGTGTTGTGCAGAAGTCTGGTGGCTACACAGCTGATCCTCCTACTGAATAGACTGTTAGAATTTGTATTATGGCAAGAAAAAAGCAGCTAAGTAAAGAAAAACGAGTGGCCATCATTACTTTAGGAAATGAAGGTCAGTCAGTCTGAAAAATTGGGAAAACTTTGAAAGTGTCCCCAAGTACAGTGGCAAAAACCATCAAGCGCTACAAAGAAACTGGCTCACGCGAGGACCACCCCAGGAAAGGAAGACCAAAAGTCACCTCTGCTGCTGAGGATAAGTTTATCTGAGTCACCAGCCTCAGAAATCGCAGGTTAACAGCAGCTCAGATTAGAGACCAGGTCAATGCCACACAGAGTTCTAGCAGCAGACACATCTCTACAACAACTGTTAAGAGGAGACTTTGTGCAGCAGGCCTTCATGGTAAAATAGCTGCTAGGAAACCACTGCTAAGGACAGGCAACAAGCAGAAGAGACTGGTTTGGGCTAAAGAGCACAAGGAATGGACATTAGACAAGTGGAAATCTGTGCTTTGGTCTGATGAGTCCAAATTTGAGATCTTTGGTTCCAACCACCATTTCTTTGTGTGACGCAGAAAAGGTGAACGGATGGACTCTACATGCCTGGTTCCCACCGTGAAGCATGGAGGAAGAAGTTTGATGGTGTGGGGGTGCTTTGCTGGTGACACTGTTGGGGATTTATTCAAAATTGAAGGCATACTGAACCAGCATGGCTACCACAGCATCTTGCAGCGGCATGCTATTCCATCCGGTTTGCGTTTAGTTGGGCCATCATTTATTTTTCAACAGGACAATGACCCCAGACACACCTCCAGGCTGTGTAAGGGCTATTTTACCAAGAAGGAGAGTGATGGGGTGCTACGCCAGATGACCTGGTCTCCACAGTCACCACACCTGAACCCAATCGAGATGGTTTGGGGTGAGCTGGACTGCAGAGTGAAGGCAAAAGGGCCAACAAGTGCTAAGCATCTCTGGGAACTCCTTCAAGATTGTTGGAAGACCATTCCCGGTGACTACCTCTTGAAGCTCATCAAGAGAATGCCAAGAGTGTGCAAAGCAGTCATCAAAGCAAAAGGTGGCTACTTTGAAGAACCTAGAATATAAGACATAATTTCAGTTGTTTCACACTTTTTTGTTAAGTATATAATTCCACATGTGTTAATTCATAGTTTTGATGCCTTCAGTGTGAATTTACAATTTTCATAGTCATGAAAATACAGAAAAATGTTTAAATGAGAATGTGTGTCCAAACTTTTGACCTGTACTGTACATTGATCATTTTTAGGTTTTATTGTTCTCAACACATTCCACTATGTAGTGAATAAAGATTTACAACTGGAATATTTCATTCAGTAATATATAGGATGTGGGATTTTAGTGTTCCCTTTATTTTTTTGAGCAGTGTATATCACCAGTCCCAGGCCGGGAATACACACATAAACCTCCGATTCGTCATTGCCAGGGTTTCCCAATTGTCCCACCAAGTACAACATCTGCAAAGAGTTTGTATATTCTCTCCATGTTTGCGTGGGTTTCCTCCGGGTACTCCGGTTTCCTCCCACAGTCCAAAGACATACTGATAGGGAATTTAGATTGTGAGCCCCATCGGGGACAGCGATGATAATGTGTACAACCTGTAAAGCGCTGCGGAATATGTTAGCTCTATATAAAAATAAAGATTATTATTATTAATTGCACCAGGACACTACGCTGCCACCAGCTCCTTGTTTGATACTAAAGCCTATATCGGGTCAGGAACCAACCGACAGGTAGCGTGATTTGGTGCAGAGTATGTGTTGGTTCGGTCATAGAGCAAGGAGAACGAAACTAGTACATTTATAAGTTTACTCCAGAAAATATAGGCAGTGTTTACAAAAATACAAAAGATATTATAAAAGGAGACAAAATACAATATCTACAGACAGTTGGAAATAAAAGGGATTAGAATAAGAAACTTACTCTATCTCAGTCACAGGTATGACGTGTCTATAAAGGGGAGGAGGAAATCCCACAGAAACAATTCAGTCCACAGCCTGTTGTCTGGCTGTCTCTCTGGGGTCTGAATGACTCTCAAAATGGTTGTTCCTCTTTTATGGTTTGCCCATAAACTTAGGAACTCCCACCTTTGTTGACCTCACATATGGGCTGTTCCCGGGAGGACCACCTATTTTGAAAAGTTATTAAAAGCTTCAGCTTGCCATATCTTTGGCTGGGAAGCTCACAGGGTGACGACAGGGTTATGTTTCACCTGCAAATTTACCTTTCTTTTGAGACTAAACACTGCATGTTTGCGTGTTACTGGGGAGGCAGAAACTCATTTCCCAGGTTTCTGATGACCCCATAGGCCGCAAAACGTTGCTGTGCGTAGCCTCAATTCCTCTGATCCTGGAAATCTACTTCTCCTGTTTCTAGGCTTAATGGGAGTTATTAAATTTGAGTTTGAGCATTTTTGGATTAGGACAATAGAAATTTTGGAGGGAAAAGAAAACCTACACTTCACTGGCCAAAGTAATAAAAGTGACCCATCTGCTGAAGGGAGGGGGAGTGGATAGAATTTCATAGAGGCAGACTGAGGGGGCTTCAACAACGAGGGGAATTGCTTGTGAAGCTTGGTCTTTCACTAACCAATGAGGGGAAGGGCAGTAATTCAGCTCTGGTGGGGTAGCCCGTACATTGGAAAATGATTCATATTTTCCTGACAACAACTATTAAAAAAATAGTTTTTTTTCATAGGGGGAAAAGAGGATTTACTTTTTTCCACAGTTACACTATTTTTTGTATTTACTAATGTACTGTACAGGCAAAAATCACTGTCTTCTGTGAAGTTCAGCCACAGATGGACTTAAAGGGAGTGCTGTAATAGCAGGCATGGAGGTCTTCGTCAGGCCCCTGGCTGCAACTGTAAAACCCGGCATGCTGTAAAGACTGACTTCGGCATTGAAGATGTTGAAAGAGGAAGGTGTTGAAGCCATCATCTGCGGCAAACACCAGGACGTCCAGACGACTTGGCAGAACGTCGGGAAGGGGTTACCCCTGACACGTGGTCAAAATTGTTGGCACAACTCGTTTGTTTAATGACAGAAAAACCCATAATGGTCACAAAGCAGAGGCGTAGCTAAGGTTTTGGTTCAGGGGGGGCGAAACTTCTGAGTGGGTCCCTAACCAGGTAACCTTGATTACAACTCGGTGACGCACCCTAATAGTGGAGGAGAACCTCAGCAGATGACCACGCTGTTACTGAAGATAATCTCTATATAAAGACCAATATGGATATTACTGCCATATGGTCAGTGGTAGATACCAGCCCTACAGAACATATAACAGATCACAGCACAGTTACAGATAGTGACTTACCGCTGACATTCTTTCTGATGGAATCGGTCACTTTTCCCGTCTTTTCCATCTGGCCCAGACCGACATGACAACTTCTTCCAGCTACAACTCGTCTGCAGAGAATACAACAAAGACACATTTCACTTCTCACATTCCAGCCCCATCATCATCTATTCCCCAACTGCACAAACTCCTCATCCTGCTGATACCCCAATACTGAGCCGCTGCTGCTGTATGTGTCCCTATTACTGCCCCTGATACCCCAATACTGAGCCGCTGCTGCCGTATGTGACCCTATTACTTCCCCTGATACCCTAATACTGAGCCGCTGCTGCCATATGTGTCCCTATTACTGCCCCTGATACCCCAATACTGAGCCGCTGCTGCCGTATGTGTCCCTATTACTGCACCTGATACCCCAATACTGAGCTGCTGCTGCCGTATGTGTCCCTATTACTGCACCTGCTGTGCGGTTCTCTGTGCCCTCTAAATTCTAAAGCACCCCTCTATAATATAGTAATGCCGGGTGCAAGTGCACTAGAAAACAGTGCCCATATTTTGCCCCCTAGAAAGTAATATTGCCCTGTGTGCCCCTTTGATAGCCACAATAACCTGAGTTCCCCTATAACAATAAGTAACCACTTTACATTTAGTAATGTCCCAAGTCTCCCCCCTGTACAGCTCCCCTATACACAGCATGATTCTCTCTTATACACAGTATAATGCCCCCTCACTGTATAGTACCACCCACACTGTATAATGCCCCCCACACTGTAATCTCCATACTGTATGATGGCCCCCTAGATAGCCTCCATATACAGTAGCATAATGCACCAAATAGTCCGCAATATAGTATAATGCACTCCCCATAGGCAGACTCTATAGCATAAGGCAGCACCCTCATATAGGCAGACTCTGTAGCATAAGGCAGCACCCTCATATAGTCAGACTCTGTAGTATAAGGCAGCACCCCCATAGTCAGACCCTGTAATGAGGCAGCCCCCATAGTCAGACCCTGTAATAAGGCAGCACCCCTATAGGCAGACCCTGTAATTATTATTTTTATTTATTTATATAGCACCATTGATTCCATGGTGCTGTACATGAGAAGGGGTTACATACAAGTTACAGATATCACTTACAGTAAACAAACTAACAATGACAGACTGATACAGAGGGGCGAGGACCCTGCCCTTGCGGGCTTACTTTCTGCAGGATTATGGGGAAGGAGATAGTAGGTTGGGGGTTGCAGGAGCTCAGGTGTTGGTGAGGCGGTAGCTTCGGTAGTGATGAGGAGGCAGCGGGGTCAGTGCAGGCTGTAGGCTTTCCTGAAGAGATGAGTTTTCAGGTTCCATCTGAAGGATCCGAATGTGGTTGATAGTCGGACGTGTTGGGGCAGAGAGTTCCAGAGGATGGGGGATATTCGGGAGAAGTCTTGGAGGCGATTGGATGAGGAGCGAATAAGTGTGGAGGAGAGAAGGAGGTCTTGGGAGGACCGGAGATTACGTGAGGGAAGATATCGGGAGATTAGTTCAGAGATATATGGAGGAGACAGGTTATGGATGGCTTTGTAGGTCAGTATTAGTAATTTGAACTGGATACGCTGAGGGAATGGGAGCCAGTGAAGAGATTTGCAGAGGGGGGAAGCGGAGGAGTAGCGAGGAGAGAGATGGATTAGTCGGGCAGCAGAGTTAAGGATGGACTGGAGAGGTGCAAGGGTGTTAGCAGGGAGGCCGCAGAAAAGGATGTTGCAGTAGTCAAGGCGGGAGATGATGAGGGCATACACAAGCATTTTAGTAGATTGAAGGTTGAGGAAAGGACGGATTCTGGAGATATTTTTGAGCTGGAGGCGACAGGAGGTGGAAAGAGCTTGGATGTGCGGTTTGAAGGACAGGGCAGAGTCGAAGGTTACTCCGAGGCAGCAGACTTCCGGTACGGGGGAAAGCATGATGTCATTGATTGCGATAGATAAGTCGGGTAAGGAAGATCATTAAAGGGGAAGGGTAATAAGGCAGCCCCCATAGTCAGACCCTGTAATAAGGCAGCACCCCCATAGTCAGACCCTGTATGAAGGCAGCACCCCTATAGACAGACCCTGTAATAAGGCAGCCCTCCCATAGGCAGACCCTGTAATAAGGCGGCAGATCCCCATAGTCAGACCCTGTAATAAAGCAGCCCCCATAGTCAGACCCTGTAAAAAGGCAGCCCCCCCATAGTCAGACCCTGTAATAAGGCAGCCCCCATAGTCAGACCCTGTAATAAGGCATCCCCCCCCCATAGGCAGACCCTGTAATAAGGTGGCAGATCCCCATAGGCAGACCCTGTAATAAGGCAGCACCACCCATAAAAAATAAATACTCACCTCTCTTTGTCCTGGTTCCTGCACTGCACCCGCTGATCTCCTGACAGCGGGCGCCGGGCAGTGACGTCATCACGCCCGCTGTCAGTGTCGGCGACGTCAGACACCGACACTGACAGAGGGATGAGGGGAGAAGGAGCGCAGCGCTCCTTCTCCCATCATTGCGATCAGCTGTATCGGCTAAATGCCGGTACAGCTGATCTTCCGATGACGGCGGGGGGGCCCACTGCTGGCACCGGGCCCCCCTGCCTGCTCAGGGGCCCCATAGTGGCAGAGCAGGGAGATCAATTCTCCCTGCTCTGCCGCAGAATGTAACTGTATCGGCGCGCTGCACGCGCCGATACAGTTACAGTAGCTCCGGGTGGGCCCCCTCAAAGCACCAGGCCCGGGGCGCCCGCACCCTCTGCCCCCCTGGTAGCTACGCTACTGTCACAAAGATAACTTGAATCTGACAAAAGTAATAATAAATAAAAAATCTATGAAAATGAACAAATGAAAGTCAGACATTGCTTTTTCAACCATGCTTCCACAGAATTTAAAAAAAAAATAAAACTCATGAAATACAGGTCCTTCTCAAAAAATTAGCATATATTGTTAAATTTCATTATTTACCATAATGTAATGATTACAATTAAACTTTCATATATTATAGATTCATTATCCACCAACTGAAATTTGTCAGGTCTTTTATTGTTTTAATACTGATGATTTTGGCATACAACTCCTGAAAACCAAAAAAACCTGTCTCAATAAATTAGCATATCAAGAAAAGGTTCTCTAAACTACCTATTACCCTAATCTTCTGAATCAACTAATTAACTCTAAACACGTGCAAAAGATACCTGAGGCTTTTAAAAACTCCCTGCCTGGTTCATTACTCAAAACCCCCATCATGGGTAAGACTAGCGACCTGACAGATGTCAAGAAGGCCATCATTGACACCCTCAAGCAAGAGGGTAAGACCCAGAAAGAAATTTCTCAACAAATAGGCTGTTCCCAGAGTGCTGTATCAAGGCACCTCAATGGTAAGTCTGTTGGAAGGAAACAATGTGGCAGAAAACGCTGTACAACGAGAAGAGGTGACCGGACCCTGAGGAAGATTGTGGAGAAGGACCGATTCCAGACCTTGGGGAACCTGAGGAAGCAGTGGACTGAGTCTGGTGTGGAAACATCCAGAGCCACCGTGCACAGGCGTGGGCAGGAAATGGGCTACAGGTGCCGCATTCCCCAGGTAAAGCCACTTAAAAGCAGCACTGGACTGTTGCTAAGTGGTCCCAAGTACTTTTTTCTGATGAAAGCAAATTTTGCATGTCATTCGGAAATCAAGGTGCCAGAGTCTGGAGGAAGACTGGGGAGAAGGAAATGCCAAAATGCCTGAAGTCCAGTGTCAAGTACCCACAGTCAGTGATGGTGTGGGGTGCCGTGTCAGCTGCTGGTGTTGGTCCACTGTGTTTCATCAAGGGCAGGGTCAATGCAGCTAGCTATCAGGAGATTTTGGAGCACTTCATGCTTCCATCGGCTGAAATGCTTTATGGAGATGAAGATTTCATTTTTCAGCACGACCTGGCACCTGCTCACAGTGCCAAAACCACTGGTAAATGGTTTACTGACCATGGTATTACTGTGCTCAATTGGCCTGCCAACTCTCCTGACCTGAACCCCATAGAGAATCTGTGGGATATTGTGAAGAGAAAGTTGAGAGACGCAAGACCCAACACTCTGGATGAGCTTAAGGCCGCTATTGAAGCATCCTGGGCCTCCATAACATCTCAGCAGTGTCACAGGCTGATTGCCTCCATGCCACGCCGCATTGAAGCAGTCATTTCTGCCAAAGGATTCCCGACCAAGTATTGAGTGCATAACTGAACATTATTATTTGATGGTTTTTTTGTTTGTTATTAAAAAACACTTTTATTTGATTGGACGGGTGAAATATGCTAATTTATTGAGACAGGTTTTTTTGGTTTTCAGGAGTTGTATGCCAAAATCATCAGTATTAAAACAATAAAAGACCTGACAAATTTCAGTTGGTGGATAATGAATCTATAATATATGAAAGTTTAATTGTAATCAGTACATTATGGTAAATAATGAAATTTAACACTATATGCTAATTTTTTGAGAAGGACCTGTAGGCCTGGACAGAAATGATGGTACCCTTAACTTAATATTTTGAGGCAATCACTGAAATCAAACGATTCCTGTAACTGTCAATGAGACTTCTGCACCTCCCGACATGTGTTTTGGCCCACTCCTCAAGAGCAAACTGCTCCAGTTGTCTCGTGTTTGAAGGCTGCCTTTTCCAGACGGCATGTTTCAGCTTTTTCCAAAGATGCTCAACAGGCTTTAGGTCAGGGCTCATAGATGGCCACTTCAGAATAGTCCAATGTTTTCCTCTTAGCCGTTCTTGGGTGTTTTTAGATGTGTGTTTTGTCTGTCTGTTGCAAGACCCATGACCTGCGACTGACACCAAGCTGATAGAGCACATTTCTCTCTAGAATCCCTTGATAGTCTTCAGATTTCATTGTACCTTGCACAGATTCTAGACACCCTGTGCCAGATGCAGCAAAGCAGCCCTAGAACATAAGAGAGCCTCCTCCATGTTTCACAGTAGGGACAGTGTTCTTTTCTTGATATGCTTCATTTTTCCGTCTGTGAACATAGAGCTGATGTGCCTTGCCAAAAAGTTCAATTTTTGTCTCCTCTGTCCATAGGACATTCTCCCAGAAGCTTTGTGGCTTGTCAACATGTAGTTTGGCAAATTCCAGTCTGGCTTTTTTTTTTAATATAAATTTTTTATTGAAAATCTTTTACATTAACAGAGATAACAAAGAAGATGGCATCAATCAAGACAAAGGTGCAATGATTCACTCCCGGACTCAATGGGATAATAACATCATGACTGTTAGCTTCCAGTCATACATAAAGAGAGTGAAGGATCAAAGACGTCCATCTCATGGAAGTGATAAATTGTCCTTGTAGTGCAATCTTTTCTACATAACAAATCAAGGAACAGAAAGAAAAAAGAGGGGGGGGGGGGGAATCCTCCAATCTTGCCAGTCTGGCTTTTTTAATGATTTTTTTTTTCCAACAATGGTGTCCTCCTTGGTCGTCTCCCGTGAAGTCCACTTTGGCTCATACAATGACGGATGATGCGATCTGACACTGATGTTCCTTGAGCTTGAAGTTCACCTTTAATCTGTTTAGAAGTTTTTCTGGGCTCTTTAGTTACCATTCATATATTCTATATACAGGTCCACTCACTGATTCCAAGATTGTAGACACCGTGATACTAGTTAGTGGACACACCTTGATTTAACATGTCCCTTTTGTCACATTATTTTCAAGGGTACCATAATTTTTGTCCAGGCCTATTTCATAAGTTTTATTTTTTTTTTAAATTCTGTCGAAGCATGGTTGAAAAGCAATGTCTGACTTTCATTTGTTCATTTTCATAGATCTTTTATTTCTTATTATTTTTGTCAGATTCAAGTTATTTCTGTGACCATTGTGGGTTTTACTGTCATTAAACAATTTTGACCACTTGTGTGTGATTGGGCCCACAATATTTTCTGGGGATATTTAATCACACACATTTTTTTGTGCTGACTGATGTTGGCAGATGCCTTTAATAATCTCCTCTTGGGTGTAATCACATTATTTTGTGTACACAGATGAAGTGCAGATTCCCAGGTTTCGGATATAAAGATTTCCACTAAATGTTTGCTGGGTAGCTGTCCTGGGGGCCGTCATGGCTGCTTGGTGGTGTGTGGGGTCACGGTGGTGACATTTCTTCATGACCGCCTGTTCTTGGTTCTGCAGTTGGGCTTCTATACTTTGTTCCGTCTTCTTTAACACCTTCATGTTCAGACCAGTGTGGATGTTGCCTTTTTGTGGACAGTTGACCATTTCCACGGCACAGTGTCCGCTTATCTCTACCTTCGGAGTGCATGCCATCTACATGTCTACAATTAGTCAGTGACCCAGATTGCAGCAGGGGAGCCTGAGGCAACAACTGTGGATGAAGACGCCTCGGGGTGATCTCGGAGCGACAATGGTTAGTTTTTAGAAAAGTCCCAAAGCCAGGCCAGGAATGAAACTGAGACACTGTGGAATCTTTTATGGGGGCATTTGGCAACTCAGACAATTCTCTCATTGGATTTGTTGATAGAAAAAAGCAGAGCTTTTGGTTGCCTTGTAGCCTAATCCACCTGTCTTGTGGCCATGAGACCCTTCTCTTCTCTGTGGCTGGCCCCCGGCTCCAGTGAATGAAAGCAGCATATGAGACATTGCTAGGAATACGACCCCTGGAACACACAGCACGTTCATGTCTTCAGGCCACCAAATGCCACATAGGATCTAGAGGCAATATAGTATGCGGTGATGAGCATTGGCCACGTGCCTCATTATTTACACGCAGGCAGGACTGGGACCCTCCAGAGATTGTTCCTAGTAAGGACCAATAATGGAGAACTCCCAGATCACATCATGGGTTGTCGAGTATTAAAAAAGGCTTCTATCCCCTCCCCCAGAACACTGCACCTCTGCACTCTTTGGGCCTGTCCATTATTCATGGGAATGATACCAGAGACATGGACCCAAGAGTGATGCTCTTTTTGGCTGACAAAATCTACTTCTGGACAATTCATAGTGTTGGAATAAAGTATTTTTGGTTTTACCCTTGTGAGATGTCAGTTGCCGACGGGAGCATTTACACTGGGTTATAATCAGGAACGGTTTCTAGGAACGTTTTGTTTCCCAATGTGTGGCCCAAAAAATCACCTGATAGGTGAAAAATCATTATTGTTGGCAGCACATCATTCTGTGTATAATGTAGTGTATAAAATGTGAGGAGAGGTCTCTGCCTGCTGTATGAGTTGTGAGGAGAGGTATCTGCACGGTGTATGAGGTGTAAGGAGAGTTTTCTGCACAGTGTATGATGTGTGAGGAGAGGTCTCTGCGCGGTGTATGATGTGTGAGGAGAGGTCTCTGTGCGATGTATGAGGTGTGAGGAGAGGTCTCTGCGCGGTGTATGTGGTGTGTGGAGAGGCCTCTGTGCAGTGTATTAGGTGTGAGGATAGTTTTCTGCCCTGTGCATGAGGTGTGAGGAGAGGTCTCTGCACGGTGTGTTAGGAGAGGTCTCTGCACACGGTGTATGAGGTGTGAGGAGAGGTCTCTGCACGGTGTATGATGTGTGAGGAGAGGTCTCTGCACGGTGTATGAAGTGTGAGGAGAAGTCTCTGCACGGTGTATGAGGTGTGAGGAGAGGTCTCTGCGCGGTGTATGAGGTGTGAGGAGAGGTCTCTGTGCGGTGTATGAGGTGTGAGGAGAGGACTCTGCATGGTGTATGAGGTGTGAGGAGAAGTGTCTGCTCGATGTATGCGGGATTAAGAGAAGTCTCTGCGCGATGTATGCGGCATGAGGAGAATTTTCTGCGCGGTGTATGAGGTGTGTTGAGAGGTCTCTGCGGTGTATGAGGTGTGTTGACAGGCCTCTATGCTGTGTATAAGGTGTGAGGACAGTTTTCTGCCCGGTGTATGAGGTGTGAGGAGAAGTCTATGCGTGGTGTATTAGGTGTGAGGAGAAGTCTCTGCGCGATGTATGCGGCGTGAGAAGTCTCTGCTCGGTGTATGAGGTGTATGGAGAGGCCTCTGCACGGTGTGTGAGGACAGTTTTCTGTCCGTTGTATGAGGTGTGAGGAGAAGTCTCTGTGCGGTGTATGAGATGTGAGGAGAGGTCTCTGCGCAGTGTATGAGGTGTGAGGAGAAGTCTATGCGCGGTGTGTGAGGTGTGTTAAGAGGCCTTTGCTCTGTGTATGAGGGGTGTGGACAGTTTTCTGCCCGGTGTATGAGGTGTGAGGAGAGGTCTCTGCGCAGTGTATGATGTGTGAGGAGAGGTCACTGCCCGGTGTATGAGGTGGGTGGAGAGGCCTCTGCGCGGTGTAGGAGGTGTGAGGACAGTTTTCTGTCTGTTGTATGAGGAGAGGTCTCTGTGCGCAGTGTATGAGGTGTGAGGAGAGGACTCTGCGCGGTGTATGAGGTGTGAGGAGAAGTCTATGTACGGTGTGTGAGGAGAGGTCTCTGCGCGGTGTATGAGGTGTGAGGAGAAGTCTATGCGTGGTGTATGAGGTGTGAGGAGAAGTGTATGAGATGTGAGGAGAAGTGTCTGCGCGATGTATACGGCGTGAAGAGAAGTCTCTGTGCGATGTATGCGGCATGAGGAGAATTTTCTGCGCGGTATATGAGGTGTGTTGAGAGGCCTCTGCGCTGTGTATGAGGTGTGAGGACAGATTTCTGCCCGGTGTATGAGGTGTGAGGATAGTTTTGTGCCCTGTATATGATTTGTGAGTAGAGGTCTCTGCGCGGTGTATGAGGTGTGAGGAGAGGTCTCTGCGTGATGTATGCGGTGTGAGGAGAAGTCTCTGCGGTGTATGAGGTGGGTGGAGAGGCCTCTGCGTGGTGTATGAGGTGTGAGGAGAGGTCTCTGCGCAGTGTATAAGGTGTGAGGAGAAGTCTCGGCGAGGTGTGAGGAGAAGTCTGCGCGGTCTATGAGGTGTGAGAAGAGGTCTCTGCTCGGTGTATAAGGTGTAAGGAGAGTTCGCTGCGTGGTGTATGAGGTTTAAGGAGAGGTCTCTGCGCGGTGTATGAGGTGTGAGGAGAAGTCTCTGCGCGGTGTGTGAGGAGAGGTCTCTGCGCGGTGTATAAGGTGTGAGGAGAGTTCGCGGCGTGTGAAGTGAGGCATGTGTGGCACAGCTCTATTATACAGGGTACTGCTGAGAACAGTAACGCCTCCATCGTTCTGTGGGCCGGACACTGTGGTTGTGGCATGAGCTGTTTCTACCGCTGTGGTGGCCGTTGTCGGTGCTGCCTGTGTCCTGCTGACGAGACTTCTTGCCTCTGTGTTTGCAGATGGTCAATCCCAGAGAGTTTTGTGTTGTGATCGGGACAGGAGAGCATCCATGGGAAGTGCGAACAGTCATGCTGTCAAATAAGCTCCTACACAGGCGGTCACACGAGTGGCCGCAAGAGCTGTCACACGAGCGGTCATCACAGGGGCTGTAGTTCACGTGATCTGGGAGTTTTGTTCTTATGTAGAATTGAAACTGGAGATGGAGACTTCTTGTGATACCACGTGGTCAGTGTTGACACCGCCATCACTCCGACTGTGGCATGATACATGATGATTACATGTTGCAAGAGCCTTTTTAGGTGGCAGTCACTGAAATACCAGGCGAAAGGGGGATGGTCCATGGGGTTGTAGACTGGATGTTGGGGGTGATTGTCCTGCAGTCTGTGGGCTGTAAACTCTACAATTACTATCGTATTGCTTGTAAAACATTTAAGTCTCTCTGGGGAGGGTGCGTGTCGGAGGAGGGGGGGGGGGGGACACACTTATATAGGTCAGACAGTGGAATGTGTTGGAGACCACCAGTCCCGCCTGTTCCAGGCCATCACCGCATTAGACGAGTTGTCAGGTGAATGCTCCTTTGTGACCGCTATGACGTGTGGCCCACCTGGAGGCAGGCATTGTATGGACAGCAGACGTGCCAGTCACACCCAAGCTCCGGGGTGATTCTGATACCAGGTGTTACATGTAAACCATCTAGCAACTGTCTGCTCAATGCTGCGTTCACTCATCCTTGCCTTGTCGTACTCTAATGCACCCTTTACCCGACCCTCCCTAAAGCTTGCTGGGATTTTTAGTTGTTCTTTCTTGTATACTTTCCCTAAATGCAACTTTAAGCATGCATCGACATCCTGCAGCCAAGAACTGACCCACTGTCAATTGATAGCAACTTTCTTTAGTTTTTCCTGTTTATTTGCCATGCACAAACAGACGGCGGTGTCAGGTGCAGCCAAAAACACATTTCCCGACATGTGGACCTGCGTGTCCAAAGAATAGCATGTGTCCGCACTGCTATATTGTGCCACTGTCCTCATTCCAGAGGCCGTCTGCTGCCCAATCCTGATCCGAGAGCGACAGCCGAGCACCCGTGCCGTCTGTGTGTGCATCAACTGGAAAATGGTGTCAAGCATTCCTCATGTTCTGACATCGGGGGCCGGCGCCTCCTCTCCCCTGTGGGATAAGAATGTTTTTTGCCCCTTTGTGTGGTTTTGTCAGTGTAATTTTCCAATATTCTGTCCTATATTTGATGCTTGGTTTGTTTCCTAAATTTTCCCCTCCCTGCATTACAACGAGCCGCCAACCACGCTGCCATTTTTTTCTATCAAAGGAACAACTTTAGCTGCTTTCTCTGCTACATTGGGACCGGTGTCCGGCTCTGGACAGTAACAGCGACTGTGCTGAACATGTCGTTCTGTGAACATAACTCCCTGCCAATTGCTGACCCCATCACAACTGGAGATCCCCCCGCCTGCAGCTAAAATTGTTCCGTGTGCAGACAGACTTCTCGGACTCGGCCGTGTCTGTTGTGACTTAATTTTGCTCTGCTATTTATGTTGTAATCTCACTATCTATCATATTTTTTTCACTTCTAAATTTATTTATTTTTTTAGTAGAAGAAAAAAAATTTTTGAGGGTTGTTTTTTTGTGCTTTTTTTAATTAAGATAATGCTGTCTAATCTTTTTCTTGCTACTGTTTGATGTGGATTTGATACATTCTGGGTGGGTGATGAAGGTGAAGGAGATTTGCATGTCGGACAAGTTGCAGTTTAGGGTTTGTAATATCTGTCAGTGTTTAGAGTTTTGCTTTTTCTTTTCCTAGATGGGCATGCCAATGTTCATTTTGTTTGTTTTTTTTTTGTTCTGTATATTGCCTGTCCCTTCCTTACAGCCAGAAGTTCAAAAGCTGCTAGATCACTCCGTAATGCCTTATCATGGACATGGCAGCTGACTCACACCTTCGGCCTCCTCATTGTCATCAAATGTCTAGTCTCCTCATAGATCTGACCTCCCTTCTTTACAGATGCCCCTTCCCCCAACTACTCTTTGCCCCATTCTTTAGGTGTTTGATTATTCACTTATTTTGGAAAAAAAATCAGAGAATCCAATTTCCTCCAAGCTTTATACCTTCTATGAATTGAATAGCAACAACCCGATCCCGTGCAGCGGCCGTTCCCCACTATTAATTCATGACTTAAAAAAAAAAGCAAAATTCTAAAAACTTTAGCGGTTTGATTTCCTCTCCATTTCTTTCTGTGTAATGCGAGTGGCGCTGAGAACAGCCACAGACGCCAGGAGTCGTGTGTGATTCTCTCCCGTGTTTTGTGCTGTGCGTCCTGTGTTCGTCACCTTTTACCTGTGTCATTGATTAGAACTAAAATGACAGCTCCAGATTATCAATCGTCTTCTAAAACTGCATTGATTTTTGGTTAAATGGAAAGAAAACAAACCTCGTGACGAGAATGTATCTTTCTGACATTCTTATACAACTCTGTTCTGTAAATTTTTTTTACATGCCAAAAAACATGCGGGCAATTTGTGGATGTAAGTCAACTGCACAGTAAAGTATTTTTTAAATTCTAATTCTTCCATTTTTTGTCCGTGGTATTTTTGGTTCTCATTTTTATTCTTTGGTTGGGGCTCTTAATTTCGCCTTCTGTTCAGTTTCTTAAGTTACATCTGTTTTTCCAGCCTTTTTGTTTCCTTTTCTGGTTTCTGTGGTTCAGACATTTTATTTATTTGCATTTGCAGTGATTTATTTCTTTGTTTGAATTATTATTTTGGGGATTTGTCAGGGGTGGGGGGTATTTCACAATTTAATTTCTATTACATGGTATAAATATAAAGGATTCTGTTTCCATTTCCCATAACCCTCTAGAATGCTACAAGAAAGGGATTATTCCTTTATATTGTAAAGGAGAAGCAACCACTACATGGGAGAAACACACAGTAAACATAGTAATAGCCAAGGACTCCCTCACCCACCAGCAAGCCTTTAGTGCCAGTACCACAACATTGATGTAAGCCTTTAGCACCAGTACCACAACATTGAGGTCTGCCTTTAGCACCATGAGCTAATGTCTGCCTTTAGTGCCAGTAGCACAACAAATGTTGTCAGCCTTTAGCACCAGTACCACAACATTGAGGTCTGCCTTTAGTGCCATGGGCTGATGTTGACCTTTATCGCCAGTACCACAACATTGATGTCAGCCTTTAGCTCCAGTATCACAACACTGAGGTCTGCCTTTAGCGCCAGTACCACAACATTGAGGTCTGCCTTTAGCGCCATGGGCTGATGTCTGCCTTAAGTGCCAGTAGTACAACAAATGTTGTCAGCCTTCAGCACCAGTACCACAACATTGAGGTCTGCATTTAGCGCCATGGGCTGATGTCTGCCTTTAGCGCCAGTACCACAACCTTGATGTCAGCCTTTAGCGCCAGTACCACAACATTGAGGTCTGCCTTAAGCGCCAGTGCCACAACATTGAGATCTGCTTTTAGCGCCAGTGTCACAACATTGAGGTCTGCTTTTAGCGCCAGTACCACAACATTGAGGTCTGCCTTAAGCGCCAGTGCCACAACATTGAGATCTGCTTTTAGCGCCAGTGTCACAACATTGAGGTCTGCTTTTAGCGCCAGTACCACAACATTGAGGTCTGCCTTTAGAGCCAGTACCACGACGCTTAGGTAAGCTATTCGTGTCAGTACTACACCACTTAGGTCGGCCTTTAGTCCCAATACCACGCCGCTGCTGTTAGCCTTCTACATACATATGTATTTACATGCAATAACCTGTGCTCATGGATTAACCATGCAGTGTCATGTGGTCACGAGGCAGGAAACTCTACCCTTAGAATGATTCTCTCCTCTTACTCGTTCACCGTGTCACCAGATAAGATGTTACCACGTGTGTCATCACCCAGCGAGGGAGGATAACTTCTGCCCAGTCCTCCTATATCTGCTTTTATGTACGATCAATTATTAATTCTGTTCCTCTCGTTTCTTCTCCATTTTCTCTCTACAGGAGGTGAATTAGTTATACCCGTCCTAGTAGAGGATCCCTTAGACACCCCATCAATAGCTACACGTACACCCTCCATCACTCTCTCCCCTACCTTCCGACCACTTCTCACTATAATTGAGACCACCAAAGATTCCCTGTCTGTGACCCCTGAGGCGGGGTTACCTTGCTTGTCGGACCAAGGCAGCGATGGTTGTGATGATGATGGCTTGGTGATATCGGGGTACGGCTCAGGGGAAACCTTCGACTCTAACCTGCCCCCTACCGATGATGAAGATTTTTACACCACCCTCTCCTTGGTAACAGATAAGAGCTTTTCCACATCATTCTTCGAAGGTGGCTTCAAATCACAGGCGCCCAAATGGGGATCAAAGGACTTTAGACCTAACAAAGCCTTCGAACCTAGTAGGACTTCTACCACAAGTTTGCCCCCTGAGCTGATACGCTCCACGTCTGCATCTGGGATGGTGCCCATGGTGCCAGCTGGCAAAATGAATCACCATGAGCTCAAACCCCAGCCCGATATAGTGTTGCTACCGTTGCCCACTGCCTACGAGCTAGACAGCACAAAGCTCAGGAGTCCACTAATAACATCCCCCATGTTCCGTAATGTGCCCACAGCAAACCCCACGATGCCAGGAAGCAGACGGGTCCCGGGACCTTCCGAGGTGGTCCGGGAGTCCAGCAGCACCACGGGGATGGTCGTCGGTATTGTGGCAGCCGCTGCTCTCTGCATCCTGATCCTCCTGTATGCCATGTACAAGTACAGAAACAGGGACGAGGGGTCCTACCAGGTGGATGAGACAAGGAATTACATCAGCAACTCTGCTCAGAGCAATGGGGCCTTGGTAAAGGAGAAGCAGCACAGCTCTAAGGGAGGCCACAAGAAGCAGAAAAATAAGGACAAGGAATATTATGTGTAAAATAAGAGTCAATATTCATATATGTAATCAAAGCAAATACAGATGTGAACTATCCAAAAAAACTCAATCAGCAAAGGCAAAGCATACATTGCTATTGATGTGTAGTAGCATTAACACCAAGGACAGTCGCAGTAACGTCCTGAGCGTGCGTCCTGGCCGCTCGGCTGCCTTGTGCCTGAGGCCTGAGACTGCGGAGCTGTTACTGTTCCTCCAGGATGGACATAGCTGACTGTCTGCTCAACTGTACAAAGCACACTTACTATTCTGTCTGCCCGGAGCAAAGCCGACAGATACCTCTAATAAATATAAATATATATATATATATATATATATATATATATATATATATATATATATATATATACACACACACACACTAACATGAAAGCTATGTGAACTCCAGCTGACCAGTTCTAGGGCTCTCTTCTCCATGGTGTGGATCCAGGTCAGAGGAGCCCCTGGGATCCATCACGTCTCCACTCTGAGAGAGCCTTAAAATACTCAAGAAAGATTAAAAAAAAGTCAAAGACTCTGAACCGAATCTTTCATTTCTTTGTTTGTTTTGTAATATGGGAGGTTTCTTTCTTTTCCTTGATTCCTTTTTTTGCTCAGTGCTCTCCCATCTTAATGATACACAACACGTGGTCAATGTGGCCACGTTCAGCCAAGGAACTGTAGACTTCATGTGTAGGTGATGTGTGCGCCGAGTGCCTGTGCCGAGTGTCTGGCTGAAGACTGCCGCCATATCACCAGTCACGGTGTGTTCTCTCTTCATGTCCGGTTGTGGTGTCCATAGAACATGTTTGCAGTCTGGGCTCGGGCCCAGCACATGTAGACTTGCAGAGTACTGTCGTCACCAGGCCAAAGCTGCCCGTGAGAGGAGGCCGAGGTGGCCTTTGTCCTTCTGTCCTCGCAGCCGAACATCAATTAAAAGTCACCCGGAAACGGGAGAAAGTTCTTTATAAAACAAAAAAACAAAACACTTCCACCAAGGAAGCAACAAAGACTTTTTCTTTGAGTTCTGGCTTTGTGACTTCCGGAGATGCATGCAAAAAAATAATGAAATTATAAAAAAAAAAAAAGTAAAAAGAAAAAACATAAAAAACAGAACTGGTTCCGAGCTGAAGAGAAGTTGTCAGATTGTAGATGTGAGAGAGCGCAAGGTTGTCAGGAACACTGTGGGGTCGGCAGCGGGTGACCGGACCCGTTTGCCTTCTCAAGGATCTGACAACCGACAACACTGAATCTAACAGAGAATAAAATGTTTTATTACGAGTAGAATCTATATATACAGATATAAATATGCAGAGATATTTATTGAGATGATTGCGATTTGTTTATTGTGCTTTAATGGAATATTTTGTCATTAACCCCCTCTGTGCCAGTGGCCGTGCAGGTGAAGGTGTGTTAGAATAATATTAATGGCCCTCAATAATGAGGTATATTTTCCATATAGCTAGACGGACATCGGAAGGGCCGTTTGATTGCTGGCCGGACGCCCAATAGTCGTCCCCTGAGTTACAGACCCGAGGGTCCAGGTGGGGGCAGGCGTCCAGCACTCGCCCCATATATGACGCCCAGCAGAAGAAACGCTTCATCTTTACCCTGAATGCACTTTATCCAGCGTCACTAAGACAAAACTGCAGATTTAACCCCACCACTTCTGACGTGTTTCATGCGGCTCCATGGTGTTTGTGTCCCTCGATGTCGCCGTAGACCCCGGACGCTGCTGCTAAATGTTTCCCTGGAGAATTTGTGCCTTTCTATTAAGTTACCAAACCTGAGTCCCTCACACAATGATGATGACCCTGCCCGTTCTGTTGGGGGTTAATGACAAAATGGCCTATTAACCCCTTCACCCCGGTAACTGTTTAGCACTGGAGGGATTGTCTGTGAATGAAAAAGATAGCATAAAGTTCCAGAAGTGTGACCACGACTACATCCTAAGCACATTGTTCCTACAAGCCAGCCATGTTGTAATTCACACTGGTCGTATCTGTGCAACACCAGAAACCACAATGACCCAACACCTGATGGGGCGTTTGGTTATTGCATCTGATCTCCTCTTTGTAAGCACAAACCATTATTTTGGGCCTCGTCATGGCTCGCCACATGCCATATCTACAGCTTGTAGTGGAGGTGAAGGGGTTAATAGCACAGGGTGTAAAACACTTCAGATAATCTCTATTTTGTAATGTGTATTTTGCTTTTCTGCTTCGATATCCCTGTAATCTGTGCATGTATAAGGAGGAGTGTCCGGGCCTGTGCACTGAGCGATGAGACCGGCAATGGAGGGTGCCTTGTGTCTTACCGAACACCGCAAAATCTGCAGCATTCAGCTTCGTACTGGTAACAATGCGGCTGCACCAAATAATCCAAATCCATACTTGGAGCTGCAGCCACTGCTGTAATGAAAGCTGATGAGCGGCTCAATATTCCGGCCATAAGGATCACTCAACCCACAAAGGATAGCCAGATCCATGTGCGATCTTCAGCTGGCAGGGGAGTCCTGCTGCCATCCAGGATAGCCAGATCTGAGTACAATCCTCAGCAGTCAGGGGACGTCTTGCTGCCGTCAGGATAGCCAGATCCGTGTGTAATTCTCAGCGGTCAGAGGACGTCCTGCTGCCGTCCAGGATAGCCAGATCCGTGTACGATCCTCAGTGGTTGGGGGACATCCTGCTGCCATCGAGCATAGCCAGATCCATGTGCGATCCTCAGCGGTCAGTGGACATCCTGCTGCCAGCCAGGATAGCCAGATCCGTGTGTAATCCTCAGCGGTCAGAGGACGTCCTGCTGCCGTCCAGCATAGCTAGATCCTTGTACAATCCTCAGCGGTCAGGGGACGTCTTGCTGCCGTCAGGATAGCCAGATCCGTGTGTAATTCTCAGCGGTCAGAGGACGTCCTGCTGCCGTCCAGGATAGCCAGATCCGTGTACGATCCTCAGTGGTTGGGGGACATCCTGCTGCCGTCGAGCATAGCCAGATCCATGTGCGATCCTCAGCGGTCAGTGGACATCCTGCTGCCAGCCAGGATAGCCAGATCCGTGTGTAATCCTCAGCGGTCAGGGGACGTCCTGCTGCCGTCCAGGATAGCCAGATCTGTGTGCGATCCTCAGTGGTCGGGATGTTCTGCTGCCGTCCCGGATAGCCAGATCTGTGTATAATTCTCAGCAGGCAAGGGACGTCCTGCTGCTGTCTAGGATGGCAGATCCGTGTACAATCCTCAGCGGTCAGGGGACGTCCTGCTGCCGTCCAGGATAGCCAGATCAGAGTACAATCCTCAGCTGGCATGGGAAGTTCTGCTGCCGTCCAGGATAGCCAGATCTGTGTACAATCCTCAGCTGTCGGGACGTCCTGCTGCCCTCCAGGATAGCCAGATCCATATGCAATCCTCAGCTGTCATGGGAGTCCTGCTGCCATCCAGGATAGCCAGATCTGAGTACAATCCTCAGCAGTCAGGGGACGTCTTGCTGCCGTCAGGATAGCCAGATCCGTGTGTAATTCTCAGCGGTCAGAGGACGTCCTGCTGCCGTCCAGGATAGCCAGATCCGTGTACGATCCTCAGTGGTTGGGGGACATCCTGCTGCCATCGAGCATAGCCAGATCCATGTGCGATCCTCAGCGGTCAGTGGACATCCTGCTGCCAGCCAGGATAGCCAGATCCGTGTGTAATCCTCAGCGGTCAGAGGACGTCCTGCTGCCGTCCAGCATAGCTAGATCCTTGTACAATCCTCAGCGGTCAGGGGACGTCTTGCTGCCGTCAGGATAGCCAGATCCGTGTGTAATTCTCAGCGGTCAGAGGACGTCCTGCTGCCGTCCAGGATAGCCAGATCCGTGTACGATCCTCAGTGGTTGGGGGACATCCTGCTGCCGTCGAGCATAGCCAGATCCATGTGCGATCCTCAGCGGTCAGTGGACATCCTGCTGCCAGCCAGGATAGCCAGATCCGTGTGTAATCCTCAGCGGTCAGGGGACGTCCTGCTGCCGTCCAGGATAGCCAGATCTGTGTGCGATCCTCAGTGGTCGGGATGTTCTGCTGCCGTCCCGGATAGCCAGATCTGTGTATAATTCTCAGCAGGCAAGGGACGTCCTGCTGCTGTCTAGGATGGCAGATCCGTGTACAATCCTCAGCGGTCAGGGGACGTCCTGCTGCCGTCCAGGATAGCCAGATCAGAGTACAATCCTCAGCTGGCATGGGAAGTTCTGCTGCCGTCCAGGATAGCCAGATCTGTGTACAATCCTCAGCTGTCGGGACGTCCTGCTGCCCTCCAGGATAGCCAGATCCATATGCAATCCTCAGCTGTCATGGGACGTCCTGCTGCCCTCCAGGATAGCGAGATCCGTGTGCAATCCTCAGCGGTCAGGGGACATCCTGCTGCCCTCCAGAATAGCCAGAACCATGTACAATCCTCAGTGGTCAAGGGACATCCTGCTGCTGTCCAGGATAGCCAGATCTGAGTACGATCCTCAGCGGTCAGGGGATGTCCTGCTACCCTCCAGGATAGCCAGATCCATGTGCAATCCTCAGCTGTTAGGGGACTGCCTGCTGCCCTCGAGGATATCCAGATCCGTGTGCAATCCTCAGCGGTCAAGGGACGTACTGCTGCCGTCCAGGATAGCCAGATCCGTGTGCAATCCTCAGCTGTCAGGGGACGTTCTGCTGCCATCCAGGATAGCCAGATCCGTGTACAATCCTCAGCGGGCAAGGGACGTCCTGCCGTCCAGGATAGCCAGATCCTTGTGCGATCCTTAGCTGTCAGGGACATCCTGCTGACGTCCAGGCTAGCTATATCCAAGTATGATCCTCCGCTGTCAAGGGACGTCCTTCTGCCGTCCAGGATAGCCAGATCTGTGTACAATCCTCAGCCTTCAGGGGATGTCCTGCTGCCGTCCAGGATAGCCAGATCTGTGTACAATCCTCAGCCTTCAGGGGATGTCCTGCTGCCGTCCAGGATAGCCAGATCGTGTACAATCTTCAGCGGGCAAGGGATGTCCTGCCGTCTAGGATAGCCAGATCCTTGTGCGATACTTAGCTGTCGGGACATCCGGCTGCCGTCCAGGATAGCCAGATCCGAGTATGATCCTCAGCTGTCTGGGGACGTCCTGCTGCCGTCCAGGATAGCCAGATCCGTGTACAATCCTCAGCATTCAGGGGAAGTCCTGCTGCCATCCAGGATAGCTTGATCCGTGTACAATCCTCAGCGGGCAGGGGATGTCCTGCTGTCCAGGATAGCCAGATCCATGTACGATCCTCAGCTGTTGGGGACGTCCTGCCATCCAGGATAGCCAGATCCGTGTGCGATCCTCAGTGGTCAGGGGACATCCTGCTGCCGTCCAGGATAGCTAGATCCGTGTGCAATCCTCAGCGGTTGGGGGACGTCCTGCTACTGTCGAGCATAGTCAGATCCGTGTACGATCCTCAGCGGTCAGTGGACATCCTGCTGCCAGCCAGGAAAGCCAAATCCGTGTGCGATCCTCAGTGGTCAGGGGACATCCTGCTGCCGTCCAGGATAGCTAGATCCGTGTGCAATCCTCAGCGGTTGGGGGACGTCCTGCTACTGTCGAGCATAGTCAGATCCGTGTACGATCCTCAGCGGTCAGTGGACATCCTGCTGCCAGCCAGGAAAGCCAAATCCGTGTACAATCCTCAGCATTCAGGGGAAGTCCTGCTGCCATCCAGGATAGCTTGATCCGTGTACAATCCTCAGCGGGCAGGGGATGTCCTGCTGTCCAGGATAGCCAGATCCATGTACGATCCTCAGCTGTTGGGGACGTCCTGCCATCCAGGATAGCCAGATCCGTGTGCGATCCTCAGTGGTCAGGGGACATCCTGCTGCCGTCCAGGATAGCTAGATCCGTGTGCAATCCTCAGCGGTTGGGGGACGTCCTGCTACTGTCGAGCATAGTCAGATCCGTGTACGATCCTCAGCGGTCAGTGGACATCCTGCTGCCAGCCAGGAAAGCCAAATCCGTGTACAATCTTCAGTGGTCAGGGACGTCCTGCTGTCGTCCAGGATAGCCAGATCCGTGTGCGATCCTCAGTGGTCAGAGGACGTCCTACTGCCGTTCAGGATAGCCAGATCTGTGTGCGATCCTCAGTGGTCGGGATGTCCTGCTGCTGTCCAGGATAGCCAGATCCGTGTACAATTCTCAGCAGGCAAGGGACGTCCTGCTGCCGTCCAGGATAGCCAGATCTGTGTACAATCCGCAGTGGTCAGGGGACATCCTGCTGTCGATGAGTTCCTGCCTGAGAAGTTTTGTCTCTGTTTTTACTGGGAGCCATATGGATCCGACCAACATTTCTAGGGTCTTTTTCTTTTTGCCGTATCCCATAGTACTGCAAACTGCACTAATCTGTCCATTAAGAGAGAAGATGGCTGGACCTGACCCGCGCTGACTGATGGAGACACATAATTTCCAGTCTTTAGTGGCTATTTTTTGTGTGTGATTTATTTTTTCAAAAAAGGTCTCTGTCAGATTGCCCTTGTGCGCACACAACTCTCACATCTAATGTGTATGGGGTCTATCCTGTAGTTACGGCAGAGGTTGTACCGTGTTCTCCTGAGAAATAGGCTGCTCCCCAAATGTCTCCCTAATTATAGAAAAATATTTAGAATTGAGAGTCCTCAGTGGTTGATACCTTTTAATGGCGAACTAAAAAGATGGTAACAAATTGCAAGCTTATTAAAAGGTATCAACCACTGAGGACTCTCAATTCTAAATATTTTTCTATCTACTGGCTAACACGGTACCAAGATATATATCTTTCCTGTCCCTA
This sequence comes from Ranitomeya variabilis, assembly GCF_051348905.1. NCBI lineage: Eukaryota > Metazoa > Chordata > Amphibia > Anura > Dendrobatidae > Ranitomeya > Ranitomeya variabilis. The sequence goes on along the minus strand of NC_135232.1, from coordinate 714,613,580 downwards.
ATTATAAACATGTAGCCTTAAAAGGGTGGGCCCCGGTACTTTTCTATGGGGCTAAACTCTTATCCGTAGGTAAGTAATAACTGCCTTTCTTGTCCGGCCATGTGCCGATCTCTCCCGCCTCAGAGCAGTCATGTGACCACTGCTGGCGGCGGCTGTCCGTCCTGTGATGTGACAGAGGAGTTCCTTCGCTTCTGCTTTCAAGGTCGTGTTGATTGACAGCTGATTGTGTTGCCTTTTTGAGATTTTCATGGCATGAGCTGCACATGAGCAGTGCACAGACTCTGCAATGTAAATCAGACAAACATGGCACAGGGAGACAGATGTCAGTCACCATGACGTCAGTGGAAGAGTAGGAAGTGCTCTATCAATGTGATGTCACGGTAAGTGGGAGAATCACCGCCAGAGGTGGTCACATGACCCCTGAGCCAGGAGAGATTGAAGCACGACAGATAAGGCAAGTAGTTATGTACTATTTACTGAGAAGAAAATCCTAGGTAACCCACTTAAAGGGTTGTTCTTTAAAAAAAATCTAGTTTTTCCCAATCCATAGGACTGATGGGTGGAGATCTAAGTTTTGGGACCCCCTGTGATATTAATATCCCCACTCTATTCATTGTGACATAGCCATGTGTTGTCCTCGGCAGTCCTATAGACAATGAATGGCGCAGCAACCGAACCAGTTTTAGGATCACAGATGGTCCCAATGATCAGACCCCAGCAGTCCGCTAGTTACGCCCTATCATGTGGATAAGGAATGACTGCATTTCTTGGGAATGATTTTTTGCCCATCTGCATTCTCTGTGCTTCAAGGGGAAGGGGGGTGGTCAGCCAGCGGCCGCGCACCAGGTAGAGGGTTGTTATCCCAGGCAGACACTTGGCCTTTGGTCCACACTTGGCCCCAATCCCAAATCTATTATCTCTCGTGTCAGTGACTTACACTTTTTTTTATAATTGTGGAGTGGTCACGGCACAAAGAGATTGTGGCCCCAACTTTTATCATCTCTGATGTCTGCAAGGAGCTGATCACAGCAGCACTAGATAATCGAGTCTAGAAGTTCAAATACTTCACAAGTTTCATATCCACAGCCCAGATCTGTTGCGCCTCCCCTTCTTTTAATCTTGGTGTCTTCTCAGAGGAATATCTGAGAGAATGATAACGGGGTTCATGCTGTGGAGTGGACTTTTTGCAGAAAATGTTGGATCTTTTGATTTCTACAGTCTTTGTGTGCTGCAGTAGCACCTGCATAATGAGTTAGCAGTGAATGCATCAGTGTGCACGCTCTGACTACAGGGTGTAACCCTCATCTCTCTTCTCCTAAATAATCTTCTTAGCTGATTTATCACAAGTTCATAGTTGAACTGAATGTATTTAAGGAGAAAAGACATAAACGTGACACATGCCACCTTCCGATGAGCTCACTGACAGGTTCACTGGTGACTCGTCAGGCTGATCACAGCACACATGGACGTGTCAAGCAGCCAAAAAACCTTGTGCAATTGTTGTCCCACAACTATTTTAGAGCTTTGATTTTGCTGTTACAACAAGAGCCAAATCACAATTGAGGGCATCTGGACAAGAAATCTATGGTAAAACAGGGGGGGTGCTCCATAGACCCCACAAAGATATTATGAGGCTGTAGAAGCAAAGATGTCTGAAATTGATCATGAACCCTTATTGCAAAACTGATTATTTTTATTCTAAAATACATACACAAAAATCTAAAGAAGGATCTTGGTATCCTATGACACTGCGGAAGAAACATTTCCATCCATCCAGCCATGAAGATGCCTCACGTTGTCTCATCCTCTGCTCATTCGCTCCTTCCTTATGATGCACAGAGACGTTCCCTGCTGGTTATATACTGGGATTCTGTATTCTGCAGACTGGTGTGCTTTATGAACGGCCGTGGTCAGTCCACTGATATACCTGTATGTGCGGACTGTGCCGTTCATCCAGCATGTTAGTAGGACGGTTGTCCAGCACCGTGCATAGCATCAGTGTACAGCCCCAGCGTCCGGCGCTGCTGACTGCACATCTTGGGATGTTTTCTTTCTTCTTTTCTGCCACAGTTAAGATCTGCACTGAGCGATCAGCAGCGTCTAATGTTTATGCGGCATTTCAGAAACTTATTTGCCAAAATCCAATCAGAGAAAAGTCTTTTATTTTTTAATGTCACTTCTAACAAAGAGAATGAAGAGACCACTAAAGGGACTTGTGTGCGTGCGCTTTTACTTTTTCAATGGATCGTAATGTCATTGCTGTGTACGTGTAAAGAATTTCTTTATCAAATTTCTTTTACTTTTTTTTTAATCTTATCTGAAAAATAAAACAAAACAGTAAAATAAAAAGAAAGGTTCCTTGTCTGTTCTTTCATTTCACCGTACAAGGATAATGCACGTGCCGCAGCAGCCTACAGACACCATCACTAAATCTGAGGAACGCTGCCATATTTTTCTGATGGGGTATAATACAACACTTCTTACATTCCTCCTTTTTACAGCTCATTGCCAAGGGGACTGCTGCTGTAAAGGAGTGGTGGCGGAACATGCACAGGGCAGTGCTTCCTGAAAAAGCTCATCGCCGTTGCCCTTCGGCTGGCGTGGTACGGATGAGACATGGTTCGTATGAAATGTTCGGGATGAGGCGTGGTTCCGATGAGACGTGGTTCGGATGAGAAGTGGTATGGATGTAACGTGATTCGGATAAGACGTGGTATGAAAAGAACGTGATGCGTACAAAACGTTCTGGATGAGACGTGTGGCTGAGACGCGATGCGGATGGGACGAGGTATGGATGAGAGGGTTCGGGTGAGAAGTGCTGATGAAATGTTTGGGATGAGACATCGTTCAGATGAAATGTTCATGATGAGACGTGGTATGGATAGGACGTGATTCGGACGAAACTTTCTGAATGAGACGTGCGGCTGAGACACGGTACGGATGAGATGTGATTCGGATGAGACGTGCTTAAGAAATGTTCGGGATGAGACATGGTTCAGATGAAACGTTCGGGATGAGACGTACTGAAAGGACGTGATGCGGACGAACTGTTCTGGATGGGACATGCGGATGAGACAGTGCGGCTGAGACACGGTACGGATGAGACCTGGTGCTGATGAAATGTTCGGGATGAGACATGGTACGGATGAGACATGGTTCTGATGATACGTTCAGGATGAGACGTATGGATAGGACGTGATGCGAACGAAACATTCTGGATGAGACGCGGCACGAATGAGACGCGGTGCAGATGAGACGTGGTTACTTAGCTCCTACTCCCTGCCAGCTGTAGCCCAACTCCTCTTCCGATGCTCCCTCATTAGCGGAAACAGGAGCACATACACACGTGGTCAAAATTGTTGGTACCCCTCATTTAATAACAGAAAAACTCACAATGGTCACAGAAATAACTTGAATCTGACAAAAGTAATAATAAATTAAAAATCTATGAAAATGAACAAATGAAAGTCAGACATTGCTTTTCAACCATACTTCCACAGAATTTAAAAAAATAAATAAAACTCATGAAATAGGCCTGGACTGAAATGATGGTACCCCTGAAAATAATGTGACAAAAGGGACATGTTAAATCAAGGTGTGTTCACTAACTAGCATCACAGGTGTCTACAATCTTGGAATCAGTGAGTGGGCCTGTATATAGTGCTACAGATACTCACTGTGCTGTTTGGTGACATGGTGTGTATCACACTCCACATGGATCAGAGGAAGCGAAAGAAAGAGTTGTCTCAGGAGATTAGAAAGAAAATTATAGACAAACATGTTAAAGGTAAAAGTTCTAAAACTATCTCCAAGCAGCTTGATGTTCCTGTGACTACAGTTGCACATATTATTCAGAAATTTAAGATCCATGGGACTATAGCCAACCTCCCTGGACGTGGCCACAGGAGGAAAATTGATGACAAATCAAAGAGATGGACAATACGAATGGTAACATAAGAGCCCAGAAAAACTTCTAAACAGATTAAAAGTGAACTTCATGCTCAAGGAACATCAGTGTCAGATTGCACCATCCGTCGTAGTCTGATCCAAAGTGGACTTCATGGGAGATGACCAAGGAGGACACCATTGTTGAAAACAATAATCATAAAACAGCCAGACTGGAATTTGCCAAACTTCATGTTGACAAGTCACAAAGCTTCTAGGAGAATGTTGTATGGACAGATGAGGCAAAAATTGAACTTTTTGGCAAGGCACATCAGCTCTATGTTCCAGAAAAAAAACACTGTCCCTACTGTGAAACATGGAGGAGGCTCTGGCATCTGGCACAGGGTATCTAAAATCTGTGCAGGGTAAAATGAAATCTCAAGATTATCAAGGGATTGTAGAAAAAAATGTGCTGCCCCGTGTCAGAAAGCTTGGTCTCAGTCGCAGGGCATGGATCTTGCAACAGGATAATGACCCAAAACACACAGCGAAAAACACTCAAGAATGGCTAAGAGGAAAACAATGGACTATTCTGAAGTGGCCTTCTATGAGCCCTGACGTAAATCCTATTAAACATGTTTGGAAAGAACTGAAACATGCCGTCTGGAACAGTTTGCTCTTGAGGAGTGGACCAAAATACCCGTCGAAAGGTGCAGAAGTCTCATTGACAGTTACAGGAATCGTTTGATTGCAGTGATTGCTTCATAAGTTTGTGCAACAAAATATTAAGCTAAGGGTACCATTATTTCTATCCAGGCCTATTTCATGAGTTTTATTTTTTTTTAAATTCTGTGGAAATGTAGGAAGATGGACCAGAGTAGTAGTCTTTCCTGCGTGTCCGGGGCAGAACTATCGGGTCTGTCACCTTTGTTGCCAGGGGAAGCACTTACTGACTGGGATAGACCTTTGCACCTAACTTCTGGGGACGGGTGTGATAAAAAGGGGACTGCATGCAGAAACAGGGCTTTTGGCGGGGACCCAGCGTGTGCAACAAGAGAAGGTTGACTCCCTCTCCGCAGACCGACGCCAGCTTACAGGCCCGCTTTACAGTGTTACATCCCCTGTGCATACAGACTGTGCCATTTGTTGTGAATTCTGCTCTTGGGCTCCCTCCGGTGGTTGTTGGTGGTAGTGCAGTTGTCTTGGGGTTGTAATCCGGGCAGGTGTTTCTGCTGATTGCAGCTCTATTAGGTATTTAGGTGTGCAGGATCCATGAGTCCATGCCAGTTGTCCATTGTACTTGGAGGGATTGCATCTCTCTCTGGCTCCTCATGCCCTGCTGCCAATTCAGCTAAGATAAGTGTCTGTTTTTTTGTCTCTGTGCACACATGCAGTGTGCTTTGCAATTCAGTGCAATTCATTGTGTTTTTGTCCAGCTTAGACTTTGTTTGGATTTTTCAGTCATGCTGGATTCTCAGGGGATGCAGATATACTTTCTATGTCTTTAGTTAGATGTAGAATATTTGTATTATCTGCTGTGGATATTTTTAGGATTTTAATACTGACCGCTTAGAATTCTGTCCTATCCTTTTCTGTTTAGCTAGAAGTGCCTCTTTTGCTAAATCCTGTTTTTCTGCCTGCGTGTGTTTTTCCTCTTATACTCACAGTCAATATTTGTGGGGGGCTGCCTATCCTTTGGGGTTCTGCTCTGAGGCAAGATAGAATTCCCATTTCCATCTATAGGGGTATTTAGTCCTCCGGCTGTGTCGAGGTGTCTAGGACGTGTTAGGTACATCCCACGGCTACTTCTAGTTGCGGTGTTAGTTTAGGGTTTGCGGTGTTAGTTTAGGGTTTGCGGTCAGTACAGGTACCACCTACTCCTGAGAAAGTTTCTCATGCGGCTCCAAGGTCACCGGATCATAACAGTACAACTGGCCAACAATGAGTTAAATGCATCTCAGAAGAAGGGAAGAAAGAGCCATTTTTTTTTCTGTAGCCTGCTTTGTCTTTTCTTCCCTCTTTTCCTCTGGGTGACTGAGGAGTCTTGTGCTAGCATGGATGTTCAGGGATTAGTTTCTCGTATAGACCAGCTTGCTGCTAGGGTACAGGGTATTTCTGATTATATTGTTCAGACTCCGCTTTTAGAGCCTAGGATTCCTACTCCTGATTTGTTTTTTGGGGACAGGTCCAAATTTTTGAGTTTTAAAAACAATTGTAAACTGTTTTTTGCTCTGAAGCCTCGTTCCTCTGATGATCCCATTCAGCAGATTAAAATTGTCATCTCCCTGCTACGTGGCGACCCTCAGGATTGGGCATTTTCCCTGGAATCTGGGAATCCGGCCTTGCATAATGTAGATGCCTTTTTTCAGGCTCTAGGATTATTATATGATGAACCAAATTCTGTGGATCAAGCGGAGAAGACCTTGTTGGCCCTGTCTCAGGGTCAAGAAGCGGCAGAATTGTATTGTCAGAAATTTAGAAAATGGTCTGTGCTGACTAAATGGAATGAGGATGCTTTGGCGGCAATTTTCAGAAAGGGTCTTTCTGAATCTGTTAAAGATGTTATGGTGGGGTTTCCCACGCCTGTTGGTCTGAGTGATTATGTCTCTTGCCATTCAGATTGATCGGCGCTTGCGGGAGCGCAGAACTGTGCGCGCTGTGGCGTTGTCCTCAGAGCAGATGCCTGAGCCTATGCAGTGTGATAGGATTCTGTCTAGAACGGAACAACAAGGATTCAGACGTCAGAATAGGTTGTGTTTTTATTGTGGCGATGCTTCTCATGTCATTTCAGTCTGCCCAAAGCGTACAAAGAGAATCGCTAGTTCTGTTACCATCGGAACTGTACAACCTAAATTTCTGTTATCTGTGACCTTGATCTGCTCATTGTCATCATTTTCTGTCATGGCGTTTGTGGACTCGGGCGCCGCTTTGAATTTAATGGACTTTGAATTTGCCAGGCATTGTGGTTTCCCCTTGCAGTCTTTGCAGAACCCTATTCCTTTAAGGGGCATTGATGCTTCACCTTTGGCTAAAAATAAACCCCAGTTTTGGACACAGGTGACCATGTGTATGGCGCCAGCCCATCAGGAAGATTGTCGTTTTCTGGTGTTGCATAATTTGCATTATGCTATTGTGCTGGGTTTTCCATGGTTGCAGATACATAATCCTGTGTTGGATTGGAAGTCTATGTCTGTGACTAGTTGGGGTTGTCAGGGGGTTCATAATGACGTTCCTGTGATGTCAATCTCCTCTTCCTCCTCTTCTGAAGTTCCAGAGTTTTTGTCTGATTGTCAGGATGTATTAGATGAGCCCAAGTCCAGTTCCCTTCCACCGCATAGGGACTGTGATTGTGCTATTGACTTGATTCCAGGCTGTAAGTTTCCTAAGGGCCGACTTTTCAACCTGTCTGTGCCGGAACATACCGCCATGTGGAGTTATGTTAAGGAGTCTTTGGAGAAAGGGCATATTCGGCCATCTTCTTCACCGTTGGGAGCGGGATTTTTTTTTGTTGCTAAGAAGGATGGCTCCTTGAGACCCTGTATTGATTATCGCCTCTTGAATAAGATCACGGTCAAGTTTCAATACCCTTTACCTTTGCTTTCCGATTTGTTTGCCAGGATTAAGGGGGCTAGTTGGTTTACTAAAATTGACCTTCGGGGGGCATATAATCTTGTTCGTATTAAGCAGGGTGACGAATGGAAAACTGCGTTTAATACGCCCGAAGGCCATTTTGAATACCTTGTGATGCCATTCGGGCTCTCTAATGCTCCATCTGTTTTTCAGTCCTTCATGCATGATATCTTCCGGAATTATCTTGATAAATTCATGATTGTATACTTGGATCACATCTTAATTTTTTCCGATGATTGGGAGTCTCATGTGAAACAGGTCAGGATGGTATTTCAGATCCTTCGTGATAATGCTTTGTTTGTGAAGGGGTCTAAGTGTCTCTTTGGAGTGCAGAAGGTTTCTTTTTTGGGCTTCATTTTTTCTCCCTCATCTATAGAGATGGATCCGGTTAAGGTTCAGGCCATTCATGATTGGATTCAGCCCACATCTGTGAAGAGCCTTCAGAAATTTTTGGGCTTTGCTAATTTTTATCGCCGTTTCATTGCTAACTTCTCCAGTGTGGTTAAACCCCTGACCGATTTGACGAAGAAAGGCGCTGATGTAACGAATTGGTCCCCTGTGGCTGTCTCTGCCTTTCAGGAGCTTAAACGCCGATTTACTTCTGCCCCGGTGTTGCGTCAGCCAGATGTTTCTCTTCCGTTTCAGGTTGAGGTTGACGCTTCTGAGATTGGGGCAGGGGCCGTTTTGTCTCAGAGGAATTCTGATGGTTCCTTGATGAAACCGTGTGCCTTCTTTTCCCGTAAGTTTTCGCCTGCTGAACACAATTATGATGTCGGCAATTGGGAGTTGTTGGCTATGAAGTGGGCGTTTGAGGAATGGCGACATTGGCTTGAGGGAGCCAAGCACCGTATTGTGGTCTGACTCTTGACCGATCATAAAAATCTGATTTACCTCGAATCTGCCAAACGGCTGAATCCTAGACAGGCTCAATGGTCCCTGTTTTTCTCCCGTTTTGATTTTCTTGGTCTCGTATCTTCCGGGTTCTAAGAATGTTAAGGCTGATGCCCTCTCTAGGAGTTTTTTGCCTGATTCTCCTGAGGTATTGGAGCCGGTCGGCATTCTGAAGGAAGGGGTGGTCCTTTCTGCCATTTGCCCTGATTTGCGACGGGTTCTGCAGGAATTTCAGGCTGACAAACCTGACCGCTGTCCAGTGGGGAAACTGTTTGTTCCTGATAGATGGACTAGTAGAGTGATTTCTGAGGTTCATTGTTCTGTGTTGGCTGGCCATCCTGGTATTTTTGGTACCAGAGATTTGGTTGGTAGGTCCTTTTGGTGGCCTTCTTTGTCGTGTGATGTGCGTTCTTTTGTGCAGTCCTGTGGGACTCGTGCGCGGGCCAAGCCTTGTTGTTCCCGTGCTAATGGGTTGCTTTTGCCTTTGCCGGTCCCTGAGAGGCCCTGGACGCATGTTTCTATGGATTTTATTTCAGATCTTCCGGTTTCCCAGAGGATGTCGGTTATCTGGGTGGTTTGTGACCGGTTTTCTAAGATGGTTCATTTGGTGACTTTGCCTAAATTGCCTTCCTCTTCTGATTTGGTTCCGTTGTTTTTTCAGCATGTGGTTCGTTTGCACGGTATTCCGGAGAATATTGTGTCCGACAGAGGTTCCCAGTTTGTTTCTAGGTTTTGGCGGGCCTTTTGTGCTAGGCTGGGCATTGATTTGTCTTTTTCTTACGCATTTCATCCTCAGACAAATGGCCAGACCGAGCGAACTAATCAGACTTTGGAAACTTATTTGAGATGCTTTGTGTCTGCTGATCAGGATGATTGGGTGGCTTTCTTGCCATTGGCCGAGTTTGCCCTTAATAATTGGGCTAGTTCGGCTACCTTGGTTTCGCCCTTCTTTTGTAATTTTGGTTTTCATCCTCGTTTTTCTTCGGGGCAAGTTGAACCTTCTGATTGTCCTGGTGTGGATTCTGTGGTTGACAGGTTGCAGCAGATTTGGGCTCATGTGGTGGACAATTTAGTGTTGTCTCAGGAGGAGGCTCAGCGTTTTGCTAACCATCGTCGGTGTGTTGGTTCCCGGCTTCGGGTTGGGGATTTGGTCTGGTTGTCTTCCCGTCATGTTCCTATGAAGGTTTCTTCCCCTAAGTTTAAGCCTCGGTTTATTGGTCCTTATAGGATTTATGAGATTATCAATCCTGTGTCCTTTCATTTGGCCCTTCCGGCCTCTTTTGCCATCCATAATGTTTTCCATAGATCTTTATTACGGAAATATGTGGTGCCCGTTGTTCCCTCGGTTGATCCTCCTGCTCCTGTGTTGGTTGATGGGGAGTCGGAGTATGTGGTTGAGAAGATTTTGGATTCTCGCTTTTCGAGGCGGAGGCTTCAGTACCTTGTCAAATGGAAGGGTTATGGCCAGGAGTATAATTCTTGGGTTTTTGCCTCTGATGTCCATGCTGCTGATTTGGTCCGTGCCTTTCATCTGGCTCGTCCTGATCGGCCTGGGGGCTCTGGTGAGGGTTCGGTGACCCCTCTTCAAGGGGGGGGTACTGTTGAGAATTCTGCTCTTGGGCTCCCTCCGGTGGTTGTTGGTGGTAGTGCAGTTGTCTTGGGGTTGTAATCCGGGCAGGTGTTTCTGCTGATTGCAGCTCTATTAGGTATTTAGGTGTGCAGGATCCATGAGTCCATGCCAGTTGTCCATTGTACTTGGAGGGATTGCATCTCTCTCTGGCTCCTCATGCCTTGCTGCCAATTCAGCTAAGATAAGTGTCTGGTTTTTTGTCTCTGTGCACACATGCAGTGTGCTTTGCAATTCAGTGCAATTCATTGTGTTTTTGTCCAGCTTAGACTTTGTTTGGATTTTTCAATCATGCTGGATTCTCAGGAGATGCAGATATACTTTCTATGTCTTTAGTTAGATGTAGAATATTTGTATTATCTGCTGTGGATATTTTTAGGATTTTAATACTGACCGCTTAGAATTCTGTCCTATCCTTTTCTGTTTAGCTAGAAGTGCCTCTTTTGCTAAATCCTGTTTTTCTGCCTGCGTGTGTTTTTCCTCTTATACTCACAGTCAATATTTGTGGGGGGGGGCTGCCTATCCTTTGGGGTTCTGCTCTGAGGCAAGATAGAATTCCCATTTCCATCTATAGGGGTATTTAGTCCTCCGGCTGTGTCGAGGTGTCTAGGACATGTTAGGTACATCCCACGGCTACTTCTAGTTGCGGTGTTAGTTTAGGGTTTGCGGTCAGTACAGGTACCACCTACTCCTGAGAAAGTCTCTCATGCGACTCCAAGGTCACCGGATCATAACAGCCATTCTGGAGACAAATCCCCAGTCAACCCCCGACTCTTAACGGCACCAACCGGTCAGAGCAACTTACACCCGCTAACTCTTTTCGCTGATCCAGAGACACGTGAGGTCCGTAGCTTTGGAACTGCGGCCTTCACCCCAAGACTTTGTACTTCTTTGGTTGTGCAGCAATTCTTCCCCCGTACTGCACTTCGTTCCAGGATCACCAGACCACATATAAGAAGATCAGGATACTCCGCCGCCGTACAGAGCCAGTGCTTCACCTTTCTCCCGGACTGGCTCAGAGATGTCACGCGCCACCTATGGCGGCATTGTGGGATCTTTCAACCACCATCATCCAGGAACAAGAGACTGATAAGTTAACCTGTAGTTTTACACTTGTTGCAATTCCTTTATTGATAAATATATTTTGTGGGCCCGTATGCTTATACCCCCTTACTCCCTGCCTGGAGTATTTACTGTTGGGACATATTCTGATATAAAATTTGTTAACTCTTGCTCTGCCTCCTGCTCGTCGCTGCATCCCACGTTCCTACTAGTACCCTATATTTGTTGTAGTCAGCAGGATGAAGTCTAACAGCACGGAGGTGGCAGACCAAGCAGTTGGGGAGGCCTTAGGTCCAGTATCTAGTTGGGAGAAATGTTGAATAATTTACGGGAAGTAACACCATGTTGTGAAGCTGGATTGAGCGCATAAGGGGTATAATGAGGATGCATCCCATGACCCCTGCATTGGAAGCCGAAGTGGCTATTATGGCATTGGACAGAGAAGCCAGAGACTTAGTTATGTTACTGACCCCCAGGGAGCGAGACACTTTATTAAAAGTGCTGCATATTCTGGAAGAGACACATGGGGACCCCACAGACGTAAGGGAGCTGAGGACACGTCTCTTTAGTCACATGCAGAGGGAGGGAGAGACCGCGGAATCAGCCGCACATGCAATCTGTAAAAATTTCATTCAACTCTATGGATGTCCAACAAGGATCCATTCCGACCAGGGCGCCTGTTTCTTGGGAAAAGTGATGGAAGAATTACACCGTATGTACCGGATTGACAAGTCCCGCACCACACCATATCACCCTCAGGGAAACGGCGCCTGTGAGCAATTCAATCGAACGATAATTCAAATGTTGAGAACCCTGGAAGAAGACAGGAAAGCCCGGTGGCCTGAGTATGTATCAGAATTGGTATGGATATACAACAATCGAGTACACCGAACTATGGGCCACACTCCCTATTCTCTCCTGTTAGGTCGGGCTAGAAAGGGAATTACCGAGTTGGAGTTGGATCCAGAAGAGGACTACCCATGGACGGGGGTGTCCTCCTGGGTTTGAGAACATCGTCATCGCCTGCAGACTTTGCATCGGTTGGTACAGACCAGGCTTCGGGAGTCAGAGCATGCTGAGAGGACCCCATCGCGAACAACAGATTCTCAGGTCAGAGACCGGGTCTTAGTGAGAGAAAGACGCCCTCGAGACAAGTTAGAAAATCGGTGGGAGAAGGACTCGTAGCGGGTTAAGCGACGAGTCAGCTCTGAGGGGCCGGTGTATGAGATTCAGCCTGAAAGAGAACAGAGCTCTCCCACTCGGACAGTACATCGGTACATAGATTTTTAATTTATTATTACTTTTGTCAGATTTAAAGAGAACCTGTCAACCCCAAAATCGAAAGTGATCTAAGCCCACAGGCATCAGGGGCTTATCTACAGCATTCTGTAATGCTGTAGATAAGCCCCCGATGTATCCTGAAAGATGAGAAAAAGAGGTTAGATTATACTCGCCCAGGAGCGGTCCCGCTGCGGTCCGGTCCGATGGGCGTCGCGGTCCGGGGCCTCCCATCTTCTTACGATAACGTCCTCTTCTTGTCTTCACGCCGTGGCTGAAGGCGTACTTTGCCTTGTTGAGGGCAGAGCAAAGTACTGCAGTGCGCAGGCGCTGGGAAAGGTCAGAGAGGCCCGGTGCCTGCGCACTGCAGTACTTTGCTCTGCCCTCAACAGGGCAGACAAAGTACGCCTGCGCCGGAGCCGCAGCGTGAAGACAAGAAGAGGACGTCATCCTATGAAGATGGGAGCCCCAGACCGGACCGCGATGCCCATCAGATCGGACTGCCCGCCCAGGTGAGTATAATCTAACCACTTTTTCTCATCTTTCAGGATACATCGGGGGCTTATCTACAGCATTCCAGAATGCTGTAGATAAGCCCCTGATGCTGGTGGGCTTAGCTCACCTTCAATTTTGGGGGTGACAGGTTCCCTTTAAGTAATTTTTGGGACCATTGTGGGTTTTTCTGTCATTAAACGAGGGGTACCAACAATTTTGACCACGTGTGTACATTTCTGGCCAGCAGTGCATTGGTGCTGCTGACCTAGCTCCTACCACCAGGAAGTCGGAATATTGGGGAGCTGTGTACCCCGTCTTCACAGATGACAATAACCCAATAAAGGAATAGTCTCTAGTTCTTTTAATTCTTAAAATTGCTAACTGATTTGATTGTAAAGCCAAGCAAGTTATTAAGTGTCCTTTTCATGGGAGTACCCACCATGGGGGGGCAGCTGCCCCCGCTAGAAGCAGGGGCGCGCCGCGCATCTATCATGATGAGGACTGGCCACCTGTTTTTCCTGCCACTGGCCCTTTAAATCTTCGGGCACAGCGGTTTTACTGGTGCGTGCCTCAGTGTTACGGTCACTACTCACCTTCGGCGTCCAGCTCCTGCCTCCCGGCGCCTTGTCTCTGTCCCTTCGGCTACCGCGGCTCCTTCTGGCCTCACTTCCTCCAGGCTCCAGCATGCTGCTCGCTCCTCCTCTCTGTCAGCGCCGATTTCTTCCGGCGTTGCTCGCTCCTGCTTTCCTGCCGTCGGTAGGCGGCGCGCTCACTTTCCGCAGGCTCCTCCTCCAAGTTCCACCGCTGGTGGAGTCTGGCTTCTGCGCAGGCGCACGGCGTCTGGTAATGGGCGCACTCTTCCCGGGCTAGCTTCTCCTGGTTCCGGATGTCTCAATCCGGAGAGCCAATCCAGGTAAGGCTCACACTATTTCAGGCCCCATCCTCTGCTAGGCGGTGCCTGAGTGTCTTTAGCATTTCGCTTCTGCCTCCGGCCCGCTCCATTCTGTGTTATTCACCTCCGTGTCTGCTCAGTGTTCGGTTGGAGCACCTCTGTCCTTGCTCCTCATACCTCTCCCTGCCTCGTCTCTGCTGTGCCCTTATTTACCCTGCTCTCCCTGGTCTTCTCTTCCTACAGTTCCGTCCCAGTCCTCCTCCGGCTCGTCCATGGATCTCCGTTTCTGTTTTTCCTTCAGCTCAAGCCTCCCTTCCATCCTCCACAGGATCCACCGTCCCCGCTACAGCTTGTTTTCTTGTTACTCCTTCCCTCCCAGAGCCGTCCCCCTTGGTATCTGCTGCTGTGGATTGGAGATCTCAGGGCCTGCTCCCCGACAGTCCCTGTATAGGGGTTGGTTAACACAGGGTCAGCTCGCCCTGGGGTTTGTCCCTTCCACGGTCCAGAGGGTCCACTCTCACCTTTGCCTCAGAAACCGTTACAGTACACTCAGGCCATGGACCCCGCAGGTGCCGCGTTTTCTGCCCAGAAGGAGTTAGCTCATTTGCGCGATAACCAGCAGCGCATCATGTCCTTCATGAAGAATATGGAGTCTCGTTTGACTTCCTTACAGTCGGCCGATCCGGTTAACGCTTCCCAGCTAGCGGGTCTGCAGCAAGAGCTCTCCCAGCAGCGTGATACGCAGGCACGCATGCTGAATTATATGGCTTCCATAGACGATCGTTTATTTAATTTACAGTCGGTCTCTGCATCTTCCGCTCAGGCGCTCTCACAAGACTCTAACCCTACCACTCCGCCCCAGCCGTCACCTCGCCTAGGCAAACCTCCCAGGTATAGTGGGGATCCCAAGCTCTGTAGGGGGTTCCTAAACCAGTGCCGTCTCCACTTCGAACTTCTTCCCCAACAATATCCTACCGATCGGGCTAAGGTAGCGTTTATTGTGTCTCACTTGGAAGGGGAGGCTTTGGCCTGGGTTAATCCCCTGTGGGAGCGAGATGACCCCATAATCTCTCAATTAGTTTTTTTTTGGAGACCTTTCGCAGGGTTTTTGACGAGCCTGGGCGGTTAGCCTCCACTACGGAGTCACTTTTTGACCTTCAACAAGGCTCTCTCACAGTGGGCCAATATGCCATCCGCTTTCGCACTCTGGCCTCGGAACTTGGGTGGAACAATGAGGCTTTGGTTGGCACTTTCTGGCGAGGCCTGTCCAGTCGAATTAAGGATGAGTTAGCTGGACGAGATACCCCAACCACCTTAGAAGATCTCATATCTCTGTCTACGCGCATTGATCTTCGCTTCCAGGAGAGAACTCGAGAGTCCGCTAGGGAGAGAAGGCCTACTCGTTCCTTACCATCTGTCCGCGAGTCTGGAGCTCCTCGGTCTCTATTGTCCCCTACTGCACCCGCACCAGAGCCCATGCAAGTAGATCGAGTCAAGATGGCGGAGCAACGTCGTCGGGAGAGACGTTCCCAGGGTCTATGCTTCTACTGCGGAAGCGCTTCGCATTTGTTACGGTCCTGTCCAGAAAGACCAGAAAACTCCTCCGCCTAGGACAGGTAAGAGAGGCCTCCCTAGGTGTTTCTGATTCCTCTCAACCCTTGTTCCTGTCTGTTTTGCTAAATTTAAATCCTAAGCGTTTTTCTGAGACTGCGTATGTGGATTCGGGCGCAGCAGGCAACTTTATCAGTCTTGAGGCGGTTCGGAGGCTTCGCGTTCCAGTTCTCTCATTGGAGATCCCCCGTCTGTTAGCCTCCGTAGATGGGAGACCCTTGCATGATGCCATCACCATGGTAACGGAAGAGATAGACCTGCAGATTGGAGCTCTTCATCATGAGAGGATCACTTTCTACGTCTTGCCAAACCTCGCTCATGCTCTGTTACTAGGGTTACCGTGGCTCCGAACTCACGAACCTACTCTTGACTGGCGGTCGGGTGACGTGCTCCGTTGGGGGTCTACTTGTCAAAAACAGTGCCTACAGCCCGTTCGACCGGTTTTTCTCCCACCAGCGGTTTCTGTACCCTCAGGACTACCTTTTCCATACCAGTCCTTCATAGATGTTTTTGACAAGAAAGAGGCGGAGAGCCTTCCACCGCATCGCTCCTATGATTGCCCGATCGAGCTTCTACCTGGCTCCATCCCACCAAGAGGAAGAATTTACCCTCTTTCACCTGCTGAGACCAAAGCTATGTCTGAATACATCCAAGAAAATTTAACTAAAGGGTTCATTCGTAAGTCTTCTTCCCCCGCAGGTGCGGGATTCTTCTTCGTCAAGAAGGACGGTTCGCTTCGACCCTGCATCGACTACAGAGGTTTGAACAGCATTACAGTCAAGAACAAGTACCCTTTACCTCTCATTCCTGAGCTTTTTGATCGACTCAGAGGGGCACGGATCTTTACCAAATTGGATCTTCGGGGTGCTTACAACCTGATCCGTATCCGCGCCGGAGATGAATGGAAGACCGCTTTTAACACCCGAGACGGTCATTACGAATACTTGGTCATGCCGTTCGGTCTCTGCAATGCCCCCGCAGTCTTCCAAGAATTTGTTAACGATATCTTTCGAGATCTCCTTTACTCTTGCGTAGTAGTCTATTTAGACGACATCCTAATTTTTTCAAAAGATTTGCCGTCCCACAGAAGATGTGTCCGTCTGGTGTTGCAACGCCTGAGAGAGAATCGTCTTTACGCAAAGTACGAGAAATGTCTCTTCGAACAGGATTCCTTGCCCTTTCTTGGATACATTATTTCGGATTCTGGACTTAAGATGGACCCTGAGAAAGTGAGTGCCATTCTCAATTGGCCACGTCCCTACGGAATAAAGGCCATCCAGCGGTTCCTGGGATTTGCCAACTACTACAGGCAATTCATATCTCAATTCTCTTCCGTAATCCGTCCTCTTTCTGCTCTCACCCACAAGGGTTCCAACCCGGGGACTTGGACCCCGGAGGCCGAGGATGCTTTTGTGCTTCTGAAACAGTCTTTTTCCTCCGCTCCTGTATTACATCATCCCGAGATCAACAAGCCATTTGTTCTCGAAGTAGATGCCTCCTCCGTAGGTGCCGGAGCAGTGCTCTCTCAGAGGATTTCTACGGGTCGACTGGTTCCTTGCGGATTCTTTTCTGACTTTTTCTGCTTCTGAACGAAATTATACCATCGGAGATCGGGAACTCTTGGCCATAAAACTGGCCCTGGTAGAGTGGAGACATCTTCTTGAAGGAGCCGTTCATCCTTTCGTAATTTTCTCTGACCACAAGAACTTGACCTACCTGCAGACGGCGCAAAGACTAAATCCACGGCAAGCTCGATGGTCCCTGTTTTTTGCCCGTTTCGACTTCGAGCTTCGTTTTCGGCCTGGCGACAGAAATGTCAAGGCTGACGCTCTGTCTAGACTTTCTCAGCCTGAGGACATCGACGAAGAATCTACTCATATCCTGGATCCCAGCAAGATCGTCACGGTGGCTCCTTTGAGGATGATCTGTCCTCCTCCGGGTAAAACTCTGGTAGCTGAGGGTGACAGAGAAAGGGTACTTCGTTGGGGACATTCCTCTAAGTTGGCAGGCCATGCCGGAGTAAAGAAGACCTTCCTTCTCATCGCCCGCTACTATTGGTGGCCTTCTTTGCGTCAAGATACCAAAGAGTTTGTCTCTTCTTGCCCTTCTTGTGCTAAGAACAAAGTGCCTAGACAGTTACCACGAGGGGTTCTGCTTCCTCTTCCTGTGCCTTCTAGTCCGTGGCAGCATATCGCCATGGACTTCATTACCGATTTGCCAAATTCCTCTGGTTGTACAGTCATCCTTACTGTAGTAGATCGGTTCTCCAAGATGGCCCATTTTGTTCCTCTGTCCGGATTACCCTCGGCTCCAAAATTGGCAGAGATCTTTATTTCGAACATCTTCAAACTTCATGGTTTTCCTCAAAACATCGTGTCCGACAGAGGAGTACAGTTTACGTCGCATTTTTGGAGAGCATTATGCAAACTCTTGAAAGTCTCTCTTGATTTTTCATCTGCTTACCACCCTCAGACTAATGGTCAAGCTGAGCGAACGAATCAAATTGTGGCGATTTACCTTCGACACTTCACTAATGCCCACCAGAATGACTGGGTTAGTCTCCTACCTTGGGCAGAGTTTGCCTACAATAATCACTCCAATGAGTCCTCCGCTAACTCTCCTTTTTTCATTGTGTTTGGACAGCATCCTAATATGCCTCTTCCGATCTCCTCTACGTCTGGTGTACCAGCAGCTGATTCCTTGACTATGGACTTTTCTTCAATATGGAAGGAGGTTAAAGCAGCACTCAATAAGGCATCCGTTCTAATGAAAAGACATGCAGACAAGAGGCGTTTGGATTCTTCTCCGTTTTTACCCGGCGACAAGGTCTGGCTCTCCTCACGTTACATTAGACTTAAGATGCCATCTTATAAACTTGGACATCGCTACATCGGTCCCTTTGAGATTCTGAGTCAAGTCAACGAGGCCGCCTACAAGCTGAAGTTGCCTGCTTCGCTCCGTATTCCCAATACCTTTCATGTGTCTCTGCTCAAGCCTGTTGTTCTTAACCGCTTTCATCCAACTTCTGGTACCTCTCCTCAGCCTGTCCAAGCCGATAACGTTTTTGAGGTAAAGGAGATTTTGGCTATGAAAAGAGTTCGTGGTAGAGAATTTTTCTTGGTAGATTGGAAGGGTTTTGGCCCTGAGGAGAGATCGTGGGAGCCCCGGGAGAATATCAATGCTCCTCGTCTTCTGAACAACTTCCTTTCCAGTTCTGGGAGGGGGGATTTTAAGGAGGGGGGTACTGTTACGGTCACTACTCACCTTCGGCGTCCAGCTCCTGCCTCCCGGCGCCTTGTCTCTGTCCCTTCGGCTACCGCGGCTCCTTCTGGCCTCACTTCCTCCAGGCTCCAGCATGCTGCTCGCTCCTCCTCTCTGTCAGCGCCGATTTCTTCCGGCGTTGCTCGCTCCTGCTTTCCTGCCGTCGGTAGGCGGCGCGCTCACTTTCCGCAGGCTCCTCCTCCAAGTTCCACCGCTGGTGGAGTCTGGCTTCTGCGCAGGCGCACGGCATCTGATAATGGGCGCACTCTTCCCGGGCTAGCTTCTCCTGGTTCCGGATGTCTCAATCCGGAGAGCCAATCCAGGTAAGGCTCACACTATTTCAGGCCCCCTCCTCTGCTAGGCGGTGCCTGAGTGTCTTTAGCATTTCGCTTCTGCCTCCGGCCCGCTCCATTCTGTGTTATTCACCTCCGTGTCTGCTCAGTGTTTGGTTGGAGCACCTCTGTCCTTGCTCCTCATACCTCTCCCTGCCTCGTCTCTGCTGTGCCCTTATTTACCCTGCTCTCCCTGGTCTTCTCTTCCTACAGTTCCGTCCCAGTCCTCCTCCGGCTCGTCCGTGGATCTCCGTTTCTGTTTTTCCTTCAGCTCAAGCCTCCCTTCCATCCTCCACAGGATCCACCGTCCCCGCTACAGCTTGTTTTCTTGTTACTCCTTCCCTCCCAGAGCCGTCCCTCTTGGTATCTGCTGCTGTGGATTGGAGATCTCAGGGCCTGCTCCCCGACAGTCCCTGTATAGGGGTTGGTTAACACAGGGTCAGCTCGCCCTGGGGTTTGTCCCTTCCACGGTCCAGAGGGTCCACTCTCACCTTTGCCTCAGAAACCGTTACACTCAGTGAGTCAGTGGCCCCGGTGCCCTGCACTTAGGGGTTAAAGGGAATCTGTCACCCCAAAAATCGTATGTGAGCTAAGGCCACCGGCATCAAGGGCTTATCTACGGCATTCTGTAATGCTTTAGATAAGCCCCTGATGTAACCTGAAAGGTAAGAGATACAGGTTATTTTATACTCACCCAGGGGCGGTCCCGGTTCGTTTTGGGTCCGATGGGTGTCGCGGTCCGGCGCCTCCTATCTTCATACGATGACGTCCTCTTCTTGTCTTCCTGCCGCGGCTCCGGCGCATGCGTACTTTGCCTTGTTGAGGGCAGAGCAAAGGACTGCAGTGCGCCGGAGCTGCGGCAGGAAGTCAAGAAGAGGAAGTCATCGCATGAAGATAGGAGGCGCCGGACTGCGACGCCCATCGGACCGGACCGCAGCGGGCTCGCCCCTGGGTGAGTATAATATAACCTGTTTTTCTTATCTTTCAGGTTACATCGGGGGCTTATTTACAGCATTACAGAATGCTGTAGTTAAGCACCTGATGTCGGTGGCTTTAGCTCATATACGACTTTTGGGGTGACAGATACCCTTTAAGAACGCCTGACATTGAACATCAGGACGTTCTTTGTGGGCGGAGAGAGAGCGCTCTGCTCTCCCCGTCTCCCGTCCCTGGCTGCAGCATGCAGCTGAACGTATCAGGATCAGGTCTCAGGCATCCGGAGGAGCTCCTAGTACCCGCGCTGGGGGATGGCTGTGTATGGGCTGATGTATATACAGGGGCTGGGGGCTAGCTGGGCTGATGTATATACAGGTCAGGTGCTGGGGCTGGCTGTGGCTGGGCTGAGGTATTTATATACAGGGGCTGGTGGCTGATGTATATACAGGGGCTGGCTGTGGCTGGTCTGATGTATATACAGGTGCTGGGGGCTGGCTGTTGCTGGGCTGATGTATATACAGGGGCTAGGGGCTGGCTGTGGCTGGGCTGATGTATGTATATTCAGGGACTGGCTGTGGCTGGGCTGATGTATATACAGGTGCTGGGGGCTGGCTGTGGCTGGGCTGATGTATATGCAGGGGCTAGCTGTGGCTGGGCTGATGTATATACGGGATGGCTGTGGCTGGGCTGATGTATATACAGAGGCTGGGGGCTGGCTATTCTGATGTATATACAGGTGGTGGGGGCTTGGGCTGATGTATACAGGGGCTGGGGGCTGATGTATATACAGGGGCTGTGGGCTGGCTGTTCTGATGTATATACAGGTGGTGGGGGCTTGGGCTGATGTATACAGGAGCTGGGGGCTGATGTATATACAGGGGCTGGGGGCTGGCTGGGCTGATGTATATACAGGGGCTGGCTGTTCTGATGTATATACAGGTGCAGGGGGCTGGCTAGGCTGATGTATATACAGGGGCTTGCTATGGCTGGGCTGATGTATATACAGGTGCTGGGGGCTGGCTGGGCTGATGTATATACAGGGGCCGGCTGCGCTGATGTATATACAGGGGCTAGGGGCTTCCTGTGACTGGGTTGATGTATGTATATACAGGGGCTGGCTGTGGCTTGGCTGATGTATATAAAGGGGCTGGCTGTTCTGATGTATATACAGGTGCTGGGGGCTTGGGCTGATGTATATACAGGTGGTGGCTATGGCAGGGCTGATGTATATGCAGCGCCCCAGAGTCCTGGTCGTTGCAGTACTGTGGCTCCGCCACTAAGGGGAGCTATGGTACGTCTGATGGCACTGAAGGAGTTCATCTGACCAGGTATCACAGACACCAATACATTTCACAGCCGGGCCTCCAGGGGGAGCTAAGGGTTCTATTCATTAGGCCACTCCCCACCATTGTGGGTAAACTGGGGGTCAGGCAGGAAGTTAGGCAGAAGCTGACTGGGTTGGAACCAGGCAACACCTTGTGGCAGAGGGTGTTGTGGGAGAAGATTCGGTAGGGTCCCTGTCAGGGGTGGGATCCTGACAGAGGCCTGGCAACTTGAGCGAACGTAACGGGACCGTGCCTGCTCAGCATAGCGGTGGTGCCCAAGGAGGGATTGGAAGCGAGATAGATTGTGCTGAGTGAGAAACGAGATCAAAGCAAGAAGGAGAATACCAGTAGGAGTCATGCTGTGAGACCGAGGCAACATCCAACTGAGGCGCACAACCGGCGGCCGGAACGCCGAGGGAGTATTACAATATTCAGCTTCAGGCAATACTCTAAACCAACGGCAGGACAGTCAGTCTAAGGCGGGCTGTCTCACCTAAATCACCTATGCAGTCTTGGGGGGCAACTTGTGGAGAGGGGCGACTCTAGGGTCCCAGAAGAGCTCCGAGCCTACCCGTCATACGGGTGCCGTCCTAACCGTAACATCAGGGAGGGACGGAAGATTAGCAGAACATCATCTAATCGAGTTGTGAGGGAACTTAAGAAACGGACACAACAGTTGTGGGGACTTTCCGTAAGCACAGCAGGGAAGGACCACAACACATAGCGCTAGCAGGAAGGCGCAGATTTCCACCTGTTAAGAGAACTCTGGAGGTGCCATTGGACCGGCCGTACTTGCGCAGCCTGGTTAACCGTATTCCGGACTGAGGACCCAGAGATCTTCAGTAAAGAGGTAAAGAGACTGCAACCTGGTGTCCTCGTTATTTACTGCACCGCACCACTACGGCATCACCACCACCATCATCTATCCACACCTATTACTGTACGCCCCTCAGCAGGGTCACGGACCGGGTCTAGCCACCGTGACAACCCCAGAGCAGAGACTCAGAGGCCCGGTACCGGGTACCCCTTGGCCCTGCGGCAGTGGGGGCGCTACAACTTGGCGTCACGAACAGGATCTACTTAAGCCTGAGGAATCGGGTCATGTGTGCCTTGGAACTGTGATTTATTGTGCTTGGACTGTACTTTATTGCAAAGACTGTGTGTTGCCACTTGTCGCCAGAAGTTCCCGCCAAAACTGCCGCCATTACAGCGCTGAGGAGAGCGCAGGAGAAGAAGAAGGGCGTGGAAGTGGGCGTAAACAAGCTGAAGAGCGCGAAAGACAATGGCCGCCCAGTCTAAGTATTTCTGCCCCTTGAGGACGTGTCCGTCAGCAGCTGAGGTCCGCCTCCTGATCCTCAATGGTGGGCAGAGACAAAGAAAACGAAACCGCCCACGAAGGAGAGAGCGGGAAAAGGACCAGGAAGAAGAAGTCAGCGACATGGAGGAAGCCATGGCCAGCCGCCCGGAGCCGGAGCGTGGGGTCGGAGCCGAGGACTCCCCCAGCTACCCGGAGAGGCACCGCAGTCAGACCTCCACAGTTGACGCTGACCTCCTGCAGACAGGAGCGGAGGAGCTGATCCACCAACTCCTGCGGACGCCGCTGAGCACTGAGGCCGGGTGGAAGAAGACCATCAACGGGAGCCTCGCCAGACATCTGTCGGCAGCCTCGTCTGGTCCGGAGCAAGAAAGAAGTTCCAGCGCTCCGAAGCCAGAAAGCAAGGCCCTGCCGGAAAGCGAGATGCTGCAAACGGAGATGACAGCGCCGCAGCGCAAGGCCCTGCAACCAGCGTTCCAGACCCCAGCGGAGACGGAGCAGACCGGCACCGGAGGGACCGCATCTGAAGCAGGTATGAAGGACGACCCTACCCTGACGACCGACACCACTCCAGTGACTGCTAGTGCCACAGCTGCTGACTCCGTTCCAGTGACTGATCTTGCAGCAGCCGCTACCCCTGTTGCAGCAAATGTCCATACTCAAGCTGCGCAGACCTCCATCGCTGCTCATGATTTTGCTGTACATGAAAGACGGATTAACGGCGTTTGTCCAGCACTGGGTGTAACCCTGGACCTCACTCTTCCCAGGCCAAGAGGGGTTAAGTGCCAGGTGCAGCCCTGGAAGCCGTCCAACTAAACCTCGGAAACCTGAACATGTAAATAGTTAACTGTTTCTACTGTTCTGCTTTGCTAAAACCCGTACGGGGTTAGTCAGTGAGTCCTCTTAGGAGCCATGTAAGGATGGCTCAGTGATTTCAAACTGAAAGTAAATGTTATGTTCTATACTGTGTATAGTAGTTGAAAAGGCAGTAGGCCCGGGCTGAACGGGGCGGTCCTGTAACAGAAAGGAGAGGCAGAAGGTCTGGAGCCGTTAGGACAGGCGGTCCTGCAGATTTAAAGAGGGAGAATGAAAAAGTTAAATTGCCTTATGATGTGATTATAAGAAGGTCTTTAGTGGATTCAGAGTGTACGTCCTTAAAGGCAAAGTTAAGTTATTGTTCGAGCATTTGTACTAAGTAGAATACCCGGTTGGGTAAAGAGAGTTATTTATAGAAAAGTTATTTAAAAGTATTTAACCATGTTTGTAACGTTCAAGTGTCCTCACCTCCCATAAAGGGAAGCTCTGTTCAAGTATACTTATTGTTATTGCACTCAACAAAATTGTATGTCTTTTTGCTAACCTGTATTGTTGTTTTCTTCCCAGTCCAGGAGTACTGGATTTAACCGGGGGGGAGTGCAGCGCCCCAGAGTCCTGGTCGTTGCAGTACTGTGGCTCCGCCACTAAGGGGAGCTATGGTACGTCTGATGGCACTGAAGGAGTTCATCTGACCAGGTATCACAGACACCAATACATTTCACAGCCGGGCCTCCAGGGGGAGCTAAGGGTTCTATTCATTAGGCCACTCCCCACCATTGTGGGTAAACTGGGGGTCAGGCAGGAAGTTAGGCAGAAGCTGACTGGGTTGGAACCAGGCAACACCTTGTGGCAGAGGGTGTTGTGGGAGAAGATTCGGTAGGGTCCCTGTCAGGGGTGGGATCCTGACAAAGGCCTGGCAACTTGAGCGAACGTAACGGGACCGTGCCTGCTCAGCATAGCGGCGGTGCCCAAGGAGGGATTGGAAGCGAGATAGATTGTGCTGAGTGAGAAACGAGATCAAAGCAAGAAGGAGAATACCAGTAGGAGTCATGCTGTGAGACCGAGGCAACATCCTACTGAGGCGCACAACCGGCGGCCGGAACGCCGAGGGAGTATTACAATATTCAGCTTCAGGCAATACTCTAAACCAACGGCAGGACAGTCAGTCTAAGGCGGGCTGTCTCACCTAAATCACCTATGCAGTCTTGGGGGGCAACTTGTGGAGAGGGGCGACTCTAGGGTCCCGGAAGAGCTCCGAGCCTACCCGTCATACGGGTGCCGTCCTAACCGTAACATCAGGGAGGGACGGAAGATTAGCAGAACATCATCTAATCGAGTTGTGAGGGAACTTAAGAAACGGACACAACAGTTGTGGGGACTTTCCGTAAGCACAGCAGGGAAGGACCACAACACATAGCACTAGCAGGAAGGCGCAGATTTCCACATGTTAAGAGAACTCTGGAGGTGCCATTGGACCGGCCGGACTTGCGCAGCCTGGTTAACTGTATTCCAGACTGAGGACCCAGAGATCTTCAGTAAAGAGGTAAAGAGACTGCAACCTGGTGTCCTCGTTATTTACTGCACCGCACCACTACGGCATCACCACCACCATCATCTATCCACACCTATTACTGTACGCCCCTCAGCAGGGTCACGGACCGGGTCTAGCCACCCATAATGTAAAAAAGAGGACAGCGCCACAACGGTCAGTGATAAGAAAAAACTTACAGCTTTAATCTGCCAACTGCGGCAGTTGGCAGATTAAAGCTGTAAGTTTTTTCTTATCACTGACCGTTGTGGCGCTGTCCTCTTTTTTACATTATGGATTGGACTTTTTAGCTGGGCTGACCCCCTGGCAAGGACTTGCGTCCACAGGCCTAGGAAGGCTATAAGGGACATAGGGTGCGGTTTAACCTATTTTTCGTGTCTAGCCACCGTGACAACCCCAGAGCAGAGACTCAGAGGCCCGGTACCGGGTACCCCTCGGCCCTGCGGCAGTGGGGGCGCTACATATATACAGGTGGTGTGGGCTGGCTGGGCTGATGTATATACAGGGGCTGGCTGGACTGATGTATATACAGGGGCTGGGGGGCTAGCTGTGACTGGGCTGATGTATGTATATACAGGGGCTTGCTGTGGCTGGGCTGATGTATATAAAGGGGCTGGCTGTTCTGATGTATATACAGGTGCTGGGAGCTGGCTGGACTGATGTATATACAGGTGCTGGCTGGGCTGATGTATATGCAGGGGCTCGGGGCTGACTGTGGCTGGGCTGATGTATATACAGGGGCTGGGGGCTGGTTGTTCTGATGTATATACAGGTACAGGGGGCTGGCTAGGCTGATATATATACAGGGGCTGGCTGTGGCTGGGCTGATGTATATACAGGTGCTGGGGGCTGGCTGTTCTGATGTACAGTGCCTTGCGAAGTTATTCGACCCCCTGGAACTTTTCAACCTTTTCCCACATATCATGCTTCAAACATAAAGATACCAAATGTAAATTTTTGGTGAAGAATCAACAACAAGTGGAATACAATTGTGAAGTTGGACGAAATTTATTGATTATTTTAAGTTTTTGTGGAAATTAAAAAAAATTGGGGCGTGCAATATTATTCGACCCCTTTGCTTTCAGTGCAGCAAACTCACTCCAGAAGTTCATTGTGGATCTCTGAATGTATTTTTTGTCATGTACACCCCTCAAAGTGACTTTAAATGTGAGATGTCCCTAAAAAAAAATGGTTTTGTAAATTTTGTTGTAAAAATGAGAAATCGCTGGTCAACTTTTAACCCTTATAACTTCCTTACAAAAAAAAAATTGTTTCTAAAATTGTGCTGATGTAAAGTAGACGTGGGAAATGTTATTTATTAACTATCTTGTGCGACATATCTCTCTGATTTAAGGGCATAAAAATTCAAAGTTTGAAAATTTCAAAATTTTAAAAATTTTCGCCATATTTCCATTTTTTTCATAAATAATTGCAAGTAATATCGAAGACCACTAACATGAAGTACAATATGTCATGAAAAAAAAATCTCAGAATCAGCGGGATCCGTCAAAGCGTTCCAGAGTTATAACCTCATAAAGTGACAGTGGTCAGAATTGTAAAAATTGGCTCGGTCATTATGTACCATATTGGCTCTTTCACTAAGGGGTTAATATATACTTACCAATAATGTCTTCACATCCTGTTCCGTCCAGATGTGTCTGGATCCCAGATTTCCAAGCGGCGGAAGTTCACCGACTGCCATATTGGGACACCCAAGTGATGAGTGTCTCAATGTGGAAACTCCTGGTGGTACCAGCCTCTTGCGAAGGCTCACCAGTAGAACACCGTCGCATCACACACACACACACTGTATACGCCGTATGCAGCCTCTTGTGCGGTACCACCAGCGGAACACCGTCGCGAACACACCGCCGCCGGGATCAGCCGAATGATTCACTGACCGCCGCCATCTTTGTACAGAAGGAGCACTTGCGCAGTTTTAATGTGACCACCGATATCAAACCAAAAGGTGGCTACTTTGAAGAACCTAGAATATAAGACATAATTTCAGTTGTTTCACACTTTTTTGTTAAGTATATAATTCCACGTGTTAATTTATAGTTTTGATGCCTTCAGTGTGAATGTACAATTTTCATTGTCATGAAAATACAGAAAAACCTTTAACCCCTTTCTGCCATTGGACGTACTATTCCATCCATGTGGGGTGGGCCCTACTTCCCAAGGACGGAATAGTACGTCATACGCGATCGGCCGCGCTCACGGGGGGAGCGCGGCCGATCGCGGCCGGGTGTCAGCTGCATATCGCAGCTGACATCCGGCACTATGTGCCAGGAGCGGTCACGGACCGCCCCCGGCACATTAACCCCCGGCACACCGCGATCAAACATGATCGCGATGTGCCGGCGATGCAGGGAAGCATCGCGCAGGGAGAGGGCTCCCTGCGGGCTTCCCTGAGCCCCCCGCAGCAACGCGATGTGATCGCGTTGCTGCGAGGGTCTTACCTCCCTCCCTGCCTGCTCCAGACCCGGATCCAAGATGGCCGCGGATCCGGGTCCTGCAGGGAGGGAGGTGGCTTCACAGAAGCCTGCTCAGAGCAGGCACTGTGAAGCAGCCTGCACTTCTTGCAGATCGGTGATCTGTCAGAGTGCTATGCAAACTGACAGATCACCGATCTGTATTGTCCCCCCCTGGGGCAAAGTAAAAAAGTAAAAAAAAAAATTTCCAAATGTGTAAAAAAAAAAAAAAAAAAATATTCCAAAATAATGAAAAAAAAAAAAAAATATTATTCCCATAAATACATTTCTTTATCTAAATAAAATTAAAAAAACAATAAAAGTACACATATTTAGTATCGCCGCGTCCGTAACGACCCGACCTACAAAACTGGCCCACTAGTTAACCCCTTCAGTAAACACCGTAAGAAAAAAAAAAAAAAAAACGAGGCAAAAAACAACGCTTTATTATCATACCGCCGAACAATAAGTGGAATAACACGCGATCAAAAAGACTGATATAAATAACCATGGTACCGCTGAAAACGTCATCTTGTCCCGCAAAAAACGAGCCGCCATACAGCATCATCAGCAAAAAAATAAAAAAGTTATAGTCCTGAGAATAAAGCGATACCAAAATAATTATTTTTTCTATAAAATAGTTTTTATCGTATAAAAGCGCCAAAACATAAAAAAAATGATATAAATGAGATATCGCTGTAATCGAACTGACCCGACGAATAAAACTGCTTTATCAATTTTACCAAACGCGGAACGGTATAAACGCCTCCCCAAAAAGAAATTCATGAATAGCTGGTTTTTGATCACTCTGCCTCACAAAAATCGGAATAAAAAGCGATCAAAAAATGTCACGTGTCCGAAAATGTTACCAATAAAAACGTCAACGCATCCCGCAAAAAACAAGATCTCACATGACTCTGTGGACTCAAATATGGAAAAATTACAGCTCTCAAAATGTGGTAACGCAAAAAATATTTTTTGCAATGAAAAGCGTCTTTCAGTGTGTGACGGCTGCCAATCATAAAAATCCGCTAAAAAACCCGCTATAAAAGTAAATCAAACCCCCCTTCATCACCCCCTTAGTTAGGGAAAAATAAAAAAATTAAAAAATGTATTTATTTCCATTTTCCCATTAGGGTTAGGGTTAGGGCTAGAGTTAGGACTAGAGTTAGGGCTAGGGTTAGGGTTAGGGCTAGGGTTAGGGCTAGGGTTAGGGTTAGGGCTAGGGTTGGGGCTAGGGTTAGGGCTAGGGTTAGGGCTAGGGTTGGGGCTAGGGTTAGGGCTATGGTTAGGGTTGGGGCTAGGGTTAGGGCTAGGGTTAGGGCTAGGGTTAGGGCTAGTGTTACGGCTAGTGTTAGGGCTAGTGATAGGGCTAGAGTTATTGCTAGGGTTAGGGTTAGGGTTAGGGCTAGGGTTGGGGCTAGGGTTGGGGCTACAGTTAGGGTTGGGGCTAAAGATAGGGTTAGGGTTTGGATTACATTTACGGTTGGGAATAGGGTTGGGTGTGTCTGGGTTAGAGGAGTGGTTAGGGTTACTGTTGGGATTAGGGTAAGGGGTGTGTTTGGATTAGGGTTTCAGTTATAATTGGGGGGTTTCCACTGTTCGGGCACATCAGGGGCTTTCCAAACGGGATATGGCATCCGATCTGAATTCCAGCCAATTCTGCGTTGAAAAAGGAAAACAGTGCTCCTTCCCTTCCGAGCTCTCCCGTGTGCCCAAACAGGGGTTTACCCCAACATATGGGGTATCAGCGTACTCAGGACAAATTGGACATCATCTTTTGAGGTCCAATTTCTCCTGCTACCTTTGGGAAAATACAAAACTGGGGGCCAAAAAATAAGTTTTGTGGGAAAAAAAAGATTTTTTATTTTCACGGCTCTGCGTTGTAAACTGTAGTGAAACACTTGGGGGTTCAAAGTTCTCACAACACATCTAGATAAGTTCCTTGGGGGGTCTAATTTCCGATATGGGGTCACTTGTGGGGGGTTTGTACTGTTTGCGTATATCAGGGGCTCTGCAAATGCAACGTGACGCCTGCAGACCAATCCATTTAAGTCTGCATTCCAAATGGCGCTCCTTCCCTTCCGAGCTCTGTCATGCGCCCAAACAGTGGTTCCCCCCCACATATGGGGTATCAGCATACTCAGGACAAATTAGACAACAACTTTTTGGGTCCAATTTATCCTGATACCCTTGTGAAAATACAAAACTGGGGGCTAAAAAAATCATTTTTGTGAAAAAAAAAAAGAATTTATTTTCACGGCTCTGCGTTATAAACTGTAGTGAAACACTTGGGGGTTCAAAGTTCTCACAACACATCTAGATAAGTTCCTTGGGGGGTCTAGTTTCCAATATGGGGTCACTTGTGGGGGGTTTGTACTGTTTGGGTACATCAGGGGCTCTGCAAATGCAACGTGACGCCTGCAGACCAATCCATTTAAGTCTGCATTCCAAATGGCGCTCCTTCCCTTCCGAGCTCTGTCATGCGCCCAAACAGTGGTTCCCCCCCACATATCGGGTATCAGCATACTCAGGACAAATTGGACAACAAATTTTGGGGTCCAATTTATCCTGTTACCCTTGTGAAAATACAAAACTGGGGGCTAAAAAAATCATTTTTGTGAAAAAAAAAAAGAATTTATTTTCACGGCTCTGCGTTATAAACTGTAGTGAAACACTTGGGGGTTCAAAGTTCTCACAACACATCTAGATAAGTTCCTTGGGGGGTCTAGTTTCCAATATGGGGTCACTTGTGGGGGGTTTGTACTGTTTGGGTACATCAGGGGCTCTGCAAATGCAACGTGACGCCTGCAGACCAATCCATTTAAGTCTGCATTCCAAATGGCGCTCCTTCCCTTCCGAGCTCTGTCATGCGCCCAAACAGTGGTTCCCCCCCACATATCGGGTATCAGCATACTCAGGACAAATTAGACAACAACTTTTTGGGTCCAATTTATCCTGATACCCTTGTGAAAATACAAAACTGGGGGCTAAAAAAATCATTTTTGTGAAAAAAAAAAAATTTATTTTCACGGCTCTGCGTTATAAACTGTAGTGAAACACTTGGGGGTTCAAAGTTCTCACAACACATCTAGATAAGTTCCTTGGGGGGTCTAGTTTCCAATATGGGGTCACTTGTGGGGGGTTTGTACTGTTTGGGTACATCAGGGGCTCTGCAAATGCAACGTGACGCCTGCAGACCAATCCATTTAAGTCTGCATTCCAAATGGCGCTCCTTCCCTTCCGAGCTCTGTCATGCGCCCAAACAGTGGTTCCCCCCCACATATCGGGTATCAGCATACTCAGGACAAATTGGACAACAAATTTTGGGGTCCAATTTATCCTGTTACCCTTGTGAAAATACAAAACTGGGGGCTAAAAAATCATTTTTGTGAAAAAAAAAAATAATTTATTTTCACGGCTCTGCGTTATAAACTGTAGTGAAACACTTGGGGGTTCAAAGTTCTCACAACACATCTAGATAAGTTCCTTGGGGGGTCTAGTTTCCAATATGGGGTCACTTGTGGGGGGTTTGTACTGTTTGGGTACATCAGGGGCTCTGCAAATGCAACGTGACGCCTGCAGACCAATCCATTTAAGTCTGCATTCCAAATGGCGCTCCTTCCCTTCCGAGCTCTGTCATGCGCCCAAACAGTGGTTCCCCCCCACATATCGGGTATCAGCATACTCAGGACAAATTGGACAACAAATATTGGGGTCCAATTTATCCTGTTACCCTTGTGAAAATACAAAACTGGGGGCTAAAAAATCATTTTTGTGAAAAAAAAAAAGAATTTATTTTCACGGCTCTGCGTTATACACTGTAGTGAAACACTTGGGGGTTCAAAGTTCTCACAACACATCTAGATAAGTTCCTTGGGGGGTCTAGTTTCCAATATGGGGTCACTTGTGGGGGGTTTGTACTGTTTGGGTACATCAGGGGCTCTGCAAATGCAACGTGACGCCTGCAGACCAATCCATTTAAGTCTGCATTCCAAATGGCGCTCCTTCCCTTCCGAGCTCTGTCATGCGCCCAAACAGTGGTTCCCCCCCACATATCGGGTATCAGCATACTCAGGACAAATTGGACAACAAATTTTGGGGTCCAATTTATCCTGTTACCCTTGTGAAAATACAAAACTGGGGGCTAAAAAATCATTTTTGTGAAAAAAAAAAAAGAATTTATTTTCACGGCTCTGCGTTATAAACTGTAGTGAAACACTTGGGGGTTCAAAGCTCTCAAAAGACATCTAGATAAGTTCCTTAGGGGGTCTACTTTCCAAAATGGTGTCACTTGTGGGGGGTTTTAATGTTTAGGCACATCAGGGGCTCTGCAAACGCAACATGGCATCCCATCTTAATTCCAGTCAATTTTGCATTGAAAAGTAAAATAGCGCTCCTTCCCTTCCGAGCTCTGCTATGCGCCCAAACAGTGGTTTACCCCCACATATGGGGTATCGTTGTACTCAGGACAAATTGCACAACAACTTTTGTGCTCTAATTTCTTCTCTTACCCTTGGGGAAATAAAAAAATGGGGGCGAAAAGATCATTTTTGTGAAAAAATATGATTTTTTATTTTTACGGCTCTGCATTATAAACTTCTGTGAAGCACTTGTTGGGTCAAAGTGCTCACCACACATCTAGATAAGTTCCTTAGGGGGTCTACTTTCCAAAATGGTGTCACTTGTGGGGGGTTTCAATGTTTAGGCACATCAGGAGCTCTCCAAACGCAACATGACGTCCCATCTCAATTCCAGTCAATTTTGCATTGAAAAGTCAAATGGCGCTCCTTCCCTTCCGAGCTCTGCCCTGCGCCCAAACATTGGTTTACACCCACATATGGGGTATCAGCCTACTCATGACAAATTGCACAACAATTTTTGGGGTCCAATTTCTTCTCTTACCCTTGGGAAAATAAAAAATTGGGGGCGAAAAGATTATTTTTGTGAAAAAATATGATTTTTTATTTTTACCGCTCTGCATTATAAACTTCTGTGAAGCACTTGTTGGGTCAAAGTGCTCACCACACATCTAGATAAGTTCCTTAGGGGGTCTACTTTCCAAAATGGTGTCACTTGTGGGGGGTTTCTATGTTTAGGCACATCAGGAGCTCTCCAAACGCAACATGACGTCCCATCTCAATTCCAGTCAATTTTGCATTGAAAAGTCAAATGGCGCTCCTTCCCTTCCGAGCTCTGCCCTGCGCCCAAACATTGGTTTACACCCACATATGGGGTATCAGCGTACTCAGGACAAATTGCACAACAATTTTTGGGGTCCAATTTCTTCTCTTACTCTTGGGAAAATAAAAAATTGGGGGCGAAAAGATTATTTTTGTGAAAAAATATGATTTTTTATTTTTACCGCTCTGCATTATAAACTTCTGTGAAGCACTTGTTGGGTCAAAGTGCTCACCACACATCTAGATAAGTTCCTTAGGGGGTCTACTTTCCAAAATGGTGTCACTTGTGGGGAGTTTCAATGTTTAGGCACATCAGGGGCTCTCCAAATGCAACATGGCGTCCCATCTCAATTCCAGTCAATTTTGCATTGAAAAGTCAAATGGCGCTCCTTTCCTTCCGAGCACTGCCTGCGCCCAAACAGTGGATTACCCCCACATATGGGGTATCAGCATACTCAGGACAAATTGTACAACAAATTTTGGGGTCTATTTTCTCCTGTTACCCTTGGTAAAATAAAACAAATTGGATCTGAAATAAATTTTGT
This sequence comes from Ranitomeya variabilis, assembly GCF_051348905.1. Lineage (NCBI taxonomy): Eukaryota > Metazoa > Chordata > Amphibia > Anura > Dendrobatidae > Ranitomeya > Ranitomeya variabilis. The sequence goes on along the minus strand of NC_135232.1, from coordinate 714,580,473 downwards.
GTGAAAAAAAGTTAAATGTTCATTTTTATTTAAACATTCCAAAAATTCCTGTGAAACACCTGAAGGGTTAATAAACTTCTTGAAAGTGGTTTTGAGTACCTTGAGGGGTGCAGTTTTTAGAATGGTGTCACACTTGGGTATTTTCTATCATATAGACCCCTCAAAATGACTTCAAATGAGATGTGGTCCCTAAAAAAAATGGTGTTGTAAAAATGAGAAATTGCTGGTCAACTTTTAACCCTTATAACTCCGTCACAAAAAAAAATTTTGGTTCCAAAATTGTGCTGATGTAAAGTAGACATGTGGGAAATGTTACTTATTAAGTATTTTGCGTGACATATGTCTGTGATTTAAGGGCATAAAAATTAAAAGTTGGAAAATTGCGAAATTTTCAAAATTTTCGCCAAATATTCGTTTTTTTCACAAATAAACGCAACTTATATCGAAGAAATTTTACCACTATCATGAAGTACAATATGTCACGAGAAAACAATGTCAGAATCGCCAAGATCCGTTGAAGCGTTCCAGAGTTATAACCTCATAAAGGGACAGTGGTCAGAATTGTAAAAATTGGCCCGGTCATTAACGTGCAAACCACCCTTGGGGGTGAAGGGGTTAAATGAGGTGTGTCCAAACTTTTGGTCTGTACTGTATATAAAGTGCTAAAAGTGCAGAAAGTACATCTGATCCATTGTGCCTAGTCTGTGCTGAACCGTGTGAAAATATGGTTCAATATTACAGAGAAAGAACGATGCTATGATATCTAATCCATATGTCTTCATATAGTCTAATATCTCGTTGTGATATATGGAAGAGATAGCAAAATTAATGTCACGGATCAGGGACAAAGCACATAGACCATAAAAAGACATACTTCTCAAATGAGCAAGGCCTTTTATATAGATAAGGCAGAAGGCCAAAAAAAAGAAGGTCATAAAGCGATTGGTCATATATTGTATAAGCATGTAACGTCCCTATAGCACAATGAATTCTCTATAAGACACAGCAAAAACCACAATACAGGTACATGCTTAGCTCAGAGGGGCTAATACCTCATCCTGTGTATGCATATAAGTGGATCCAATAGCATAATATTATATAAAGGTGGAAGACATTTACCACAAACGACCAAGAAAGTCTGTTATAAGTAAAAGAATAACATGTTTATTTAGAACATTTTGTAACAGGTATTGGAAACAAGTGGACAATTACACCTGGAACTACATGCACAAACACAAGAATGGACACACAGGAGCAGTTGTGTCACAATAATCCCACAGTATGGACATATTTATATCAATCATCAGTGTATTATTATTAGACAAAAAACACCAGCTAAATACTACCAAACCAATTTGTTCAGACAACTCAAACATGAATTATATGAATAGGAGGACACAGAGTTATATTGAACATACAATTTATTTAGAGATAAATACAAGAAAAAAAAAATAAATAAAATAAAAAAAATAATAATAATAAAAAAAAAATAATATAATTAATTTATGCATGATAAAAATGGATAATACATATCATGATGCAACTTGTGAACTACCCAGGTGAGTAAATATGACTTATGGGCCACACAGAGAGCCAAGAAAAAGCCTGCTAATACTTAGTGCTAAATATAATCCAGCATAATTAGACCTTGCACCTATACTTCAGTATTCAAATGGCAGGCCACTAATGCCCATGTATACATCATATCAATTTTGGCAATACATCCATACGCAACGTGCATTAGTCTCAATATTTACCCATGTGGTATTTCTCAGCTTCCTGTGTAGGCCTCAGTCACCCCAACGCGCGTTTCGCGTGCTAACAGTAGCCTCGCTTCCTCAGGGGGCGTCCCCTGAGGAAGCGAGGCTACTGTTAGCACGCGAAACGCGCGTTGGGGTGACTGAGGCCTACACAGGAAGCTGAGAAATACCACATGGGTAAATATTGAGACTAATGCACGTTGCGTATGGATGTATTGCCAAAATTGATATGATGTATACATGGGCATTAGTGGCCTGCCATTTGAATACTGAAGTATAGGTGCAAGGTCTAATTATGCTGGATTATATTTAGCACTAAGTATTAGCAGGCTTTTTCTTGGCTCTCTGTGTGGCCCATAAGTCATATTTACTCACCTGGGTAGTTCACAAGTTGCATCATGATATGTATTATCCATTTTTATCATGCATAAATTAATTATATTTTTTTTCTTGTATTTATCTCTAAATAAATTGTATGTTCAATATAACTCTGTGTCCTCCTATTCATATAATCAGTGTATTATTGCAGTAAAGAGATATAGTTACATGTGGGAAAGCCTGCTCTGTGTTACTGCATGTAGGTCATAATGAAGATGTATAGTATATGGTAATCGCATAGTGTCAAAAAATGCATGACCAATGTGGCTAGCAACTAAAGAAATTACATAGTACCTGAAATTAGGCTGCAGACAAGGGCACACTGGGTCCAGGTGTCCGCCCCAAAGCGCGTTTCGGATGCTTATCCTTCGTCAGGGGGCATGGAAAGTGGTGGGAAGTGAGGGGATTTAAAACTCACCGCGCCGGAAATGACAGGACTGCGGCTCGGATGTGACACATGCATCACCATGACAACCGCGATGCCCGCCGGTGTCAGCGTCATGAGGAGGGAGGCGCCAGGCAGCTGACAGAATGCCATGACGACTGTTATGATCCCAGTGGTAGAGGACCTCTGATATTCCGGCAAGATAGCAAAAACATAAATACTGCTCTAGGGAGGTGGAAACTGGGCTAACCGCATACCTGATCCTAACACACACAACGAGAAGCAGCCGGTGAACGTGCCTACGTTGGTTCTAGACGTCTCGAGCCAGCCGGAGAACTGACTACCCCTAGAGGGAAAATAAGACCTCACTTGCCTCCAGAGAAATTGAACCCCAAAGATATAGAAAGCCCCCAACAAATAATAACGGTGAGGCAAGAGGAAAACACAAACGTAGAGATGAACTAGATTCAGCAAAGTGAGGCCCACTAGTCTAGATAGACAGAAAATAGATAGTGGACTATGCGGTCAGCAGAAAACACTACAAAAACATCCACGCTGAACATTCAAGAACCCCCACACCGACTGACGGTGCGGAGGGAGAATATCAGCCCCCTAGAGCTTCCAGCGAGCCAGAAAATCAAATATTAAGCAAGCTGGACAAAGACACTGAAAAATGCAAACGATCCAAATTATACAAAACAGACTTAGCTTTTCTTGCATGAGACAGACTGAAAGGAATCCGGAGGAGACCATATAGGTCTGGATACAACGATGCCAGGCAAGAGACTGAGTCCGGAGGAGACTTAAATAGGGAACACCCGCTGCTTAACGACACAGCTGGAGCTCAGGCCTGCAACAAGACATGCCTAACACAATACCGTTAGTGACCACCAGAGGGAGCCCAGAAACACAGTTCACAACAGTACCCCCCCCCCTTGAGGAGGGGTCACCGAACCCTCACCAAGACCCCCAGGGCGATCAGGATGAGCAGCGTGAAAGGCATGAACCAAATCAGCCGCATGAACATCAGAGGCGACAACCCAGGAATTATCCTCCTGACCATAGCCTTTCCACTTAACTAAATACTGGAGTTTCCGTCTAGAGATACGAGAATCCAGAATCTTCTCCACCACGTACTCCAACTCGCCCTCAACCAAAACCGGGGCAGGAGGCTCAACAGCAGGAACCATAGGCACCACGTACCGCCGCAACAAGGACCTATGGAACACATTATGAATAGCAAATGACGCTAGAAGGTCCAAGCGAAAAGACACCGGGTTAAGGATTTCCAAAATCTTATAAGGACCGATAAAGCGAGGCTTGAACTTAGGAGAGGAGACTTTCCAAGGAACATGCCGAGAAGACAACCAAACCAAATCCCCAACACGAAGTCGGGGACCCACACCGCGGCGGCGGTTGGCAAAACGCTGGGCCTTGTCTTGTGATAATTTCAAATTGTCCACCACATGGTTCCAAATCCGCTGCAACCTATCCACCACAGAATCAACCCCAGGACAGTCAGAAGGTTCAACCTGGCCCGAGGAGAAACGAGGATGAAAACCAGAGTTGCAGAAAAAGGGTGAAACCAAAGTGGCAGAACTAGCCCGATTATTAAGGGCAAACTGGGCCAGTGGCAAAAAGGTAACCCAGTCGTCCTGATCAGCAGAAACAAAACATCTCAAATAAGTCTCCAACGTCTGATTAGTTTGCTCGGTCTGGCCATTAGTCTGAGGATGAAAAGCCGACGAAAAAGACAAATCAATACCCATCTTAGCACAAAAGGATCGCCAGAATCTGGACACAAACTGGGATCCTCTGTCAGACACAATATTCTCAGGGATGCCGTGCAAACGAACCACATTCTGAAAGAACAAAGGAACCAAATCAGAGGAGGAAGGAAACTTAGGCAAGGGCACCAAATGGACCATTTTAGAAAAACGATCGCACACCACCCAGATGACAGACATCTTCCGAGATACCGGAAGATCCGAAATGAAATCCATGGAAATGTGCGTCCAAGGCCTCTTCGGGATAGGCAAGGGCAAAAGCAACACGCTGGCACGAGAACAGCAAGGCTTAGCCCGAGCACAAATCCCACAGGACTGCACAAAAGAACGCACATCCCGCGACAAGGAAGGCCACCAAAAGGACCTAGCCACCAAATCTCTGGTACCGAAAATCCCAGGATGTCCCGCCAACACTGAAGAATGAACCTCAGAAATAACTCTGCTCGTCCATCTGTCAGGGACAAACAGTCTGTCTGGTGGGCAACGATCAGGCCTATCAGCCTGAAATTTCTGCAGCACTCGTCGCAAATCTGGGGAAATGGCAGACAAAATCACTCCCTCTCTGAGAATACCAGCCGGCTCCGAGACTCCCGGAGAGTCAGGCACAAAACTCCTAGAAAGTGCATCAGCCTTCACGTTCTTTGAACCAGGCAGGTACGAGACCACAAAGTCAAAACGGGAGAAAAACAACGACCACCGAGCCTGTCTAGGATTCAGGCGCTTGGCAGACTCGAGGTAAATCAGATTTTTATGATCAGTCAAGACCACCACACGATGTCTAGCTCCCTCGAGCCAATGTCGCCACTCCTCAAATGCCCACTTCATAGCCACCAACTCCCGATTACCAACATCATAGTTCCGCTCAGCAGGCGAAAATTTTCTTGAAAAGAAGGCGCATGGCTTCATCACGGAGCCATCAGAACTTTTTTGCGACAAAACAGCCCCTGCACCAATCTCAGAAGCATCAACTTCAACCTGGAAGGGAAGAGAGACATCCGGCTGGCACAAGACTGGCGCTGAAGTAAACCGACGCTTCAGCTCCCGAAAGGCCTCCACGGCCGCAGGAGACCAATTAGCAACATCAGAACCCTTCTTGGTCATATCCGTCAAAGGTTTAACCACGCTGGAAAAATTAGCGATAAAACGACTGTAAAAATTAGCAAAGCCCAAGAACTTCTGCAGGCTCTTAACAGACGTGGGATGAGTCCAGTCATGAATGGCACGAACCTTGACTGGGTCCATCTCCACAGTAGAAGGGGAAAAAATAAAACCCAAAAAAGAAACCTTCTGTACCCCAAAGATACATTTTGAGCCCTTCACAAATAGAGCATTCTCCCGCAGAACTTGAAACACCATCTTGACCTGGTTCACATGGGACTCCCAATCATCAGAAAAAAACAAAATATCATCCAGATAAATAATCATAAATGTATCCAGATATTTCCGGAAGATGTCATGCATGAAGGACTGAAACACAGAAGGGGCATTCGATAATCCAAAAGGCATCACCAGGTACTCAAAATGACCCTCGGGCGTATTAAATGCCGTTTTCCATTCATCTCCCTGCTTTATGCGCACAAGGTTATACGCACCACGAAGATCTATCTTGGTGAACCAACTGGATCCCTTAATCCGAGCAAACAAATCAGACAACAATGGCAAAGGATACTGAAATTTAACCGTGATCTTATTCAGAAGACGATAATCTATACAAGGTCTCAAAGACCCGTCTTTCTTGCCCACAAAAAAATCCTGCACCAAGAGGAGAAGAGGATGGGCGAATATGTCCCTTCTCCAAAGACTCCTTTACATAACTCCGCATCGCGGCATGCTCTGGCACAGATAAATTAAAGAGTCGTCCCTTAGGAAACGTACTACCTGGAATCAAATCTATAGCACAATCACAGTCCCTATGAGGAGGAAGGGCACTGGACCTGGCCTTATTAAATACATCCTGAAAGTCTGACAAAAACTCAGGGATCTCAGAAGGAGTAGAAGAAGCAATAGACACCAATGGAGAATCGCCATGAATCCCCTGACACCCCCAACTAGACACAGTCATAGCTTTCCAATCTAAAACTGGATTATGGGCCTGTAACCATGGCAGACCCAAAACGACAACATCATGCATTTTATGCAGTACCAGAAAACGAATCACCTCCTGATGTACAGGAGTCATGCACATGGTCACTTGCGTCCAATACTGAGGTTTATTCTCTGCCAATGGCGTAGAATCAATTCCTCTAAGAGGAATAGGATTTCCAAAGGCTCCAGGACAAAACCGCAGCGCTTGGCAAACGACAAATCCATCAGACTTAAAGCAGCACCAGAATCCACAAAAGCCATAACTGAGTAAGAAGATAATGAACAAATTAAAGTCACAGACAAAATAAACTTAGGCTGAAAAGTACCAATGGCGACAGGATTAACAATTTTTTTTTAAGCGTTTAGAGCATGCTGAGATAACATGTGTTGAATCACCACAGTAGAAACACAACCCATTTTGACGTCTATGATTTTGTCGCTCGGCTCTGGTCAAAATTCTGTCACATTGCATAGAATCAGGTGACCGTTCAGACAGCACCGCCAAAGGATTAACAGATTTGCGCTCCCGCAAACGTCGATCAATTTGAATGGCCAGAGCCATTGAATCATTCAGACCTGTAGGGATAGGAAACCCCACCATCACATCTTTAATGGCTTCAGAAAGACCATTTCTGAAATTTGCGGCCAGTGCACACTCATTCCATTGAGTAAGCACGGACCATTTCCGAAATTTTTGACAATATACCTCAGCTTCGTCCTGACCCTGAGAGATAGCCAGCAACATCTTTTCAGCCTGATTTTCAATATTAGGCTCCTCATAAAGCAAACCAAGTGCCAGGAAAAACGCATCAACATTCACCAATGCAGGATCTCCTGGCGCCAGAGAGAAGGCCCAATCTTGAGGGTCGCCGCGCAAGAAGGAAATAACAATCTTAACTTGCTGAGCGGAATCACCAGAGGAACGAGGTTTCAGAGACAGAAACAATTTGCAATTATTCCTAAAATTCAGGAACTTAGATCTATCTCCAAAAAACGGCTCAGGAATAGGTATTTTTGGTTCAGACATAGGGCTATGGATAACAAAATCCTGAATGCTTTGCACCCTAGCAGCAAGCTGATCCACACTAGAAGTCAGAGTCTGGACATTCATATCTGCAGCAGAGTTCCAGCCACTCAGAGAAAAAGGGGATGGAAGAAGCTAGGCAAACTGCAGCAACAAAAAAAAAAAAAAACTCAGAACTTCTTTTTAATCACGCTTCTGCGATGCAATAAACATTTTCTTTCGGCCTAGCATACTGTTATGATCCCAGTGGTAGAGGACCTCTGATATTCCGGCAAGATAGCAAAAACATAAATACTGCTCTAGGGAGGTGGAAACTGGGCTAACCGCATACCTGATCCTAACACACACAACGAGAAGCAGCCGGTGAACGTGCCTACGTTGGTTCTAGACGTCTCGAGCCAGCCGGAGAACTGACTACCCCTAGAGGGAAAATAAGACCTCACTTGCCTCCAGAGAAATTGAACCCCAAAGATATAGAAAGCCCCCAACAAATAATAACGGTGAGGCAAGAGGAAAACACAAACGTAGAGATGAACTAGATTCAGCAAAGTGAGGCCCACTAGTCTAGATAGACAGAAAATAGATAGTGGACTATGCGGTCAGCAGAAAACCCTACAAAAACATCCACGCTGAACATTCAAGAACCCCCATACCGACTGACGGTGCGGAGGGAGAATATCAGCCCCCTAGAGCTTCCAGCGAGCCAGAAAATCAAATATTAAGCAAGCTGGACAAAGACACTGAAAAATGCAAACGATCCAAATTATACAAAACGGACTTAGCTTTTCTTGCATGAGACAGACTGAAAGGAATCCGGAGGAGACCATATAGGTCTGGATACAGCGATGCCAGGCAAGAGACTGAGTCCGGAGGAGACTTAAATAGGGAACACCCGCTGCTTAACGACACAGCTGGAGCTCAGGCCTGCAACAAGACATGCCTAACACAATACCGTTAGTGACCACCAGAGGGAGCCCAGAAACACAGTTCACAACAGGCGACAGACCCACATAGAGATGTCGAAGGCCGGCAGACACAGCGGAGCCAAGGCGCGCATGCGTACTGTCCACAGCGATGCCATGAGAGGAACAAGAATTGGTATTGGCAGTGCATAAGGAACGAAAAAGGAAGAAAGTAGTGGGTATTATAAATGACAGCATGAAGAGCATACTCATACATAAAGCATATAGAAATATGGACACGTAAGTTCATAACAAATGGAAAGGACAGTGTGTATGGATCTCTATAAGAATCATAAGACTGGTTATGCATACAAGGCAGCACAGCGTGGAAACTATTTTCACATAAGATACTATATAGGAGAACACTATCTAAAAGAATATGAATGATATAACTAAGTCCACAGAAATGGTGCATTATATGCATGTATAACATTACAAATTATCAAAATATTGTGCAAAAATACGGATCAGTTAGGAGCATAAACAATACCATTTTCTCAAGGACACAGAAGGGTGTCCCCAAAATTACATGCTCATTCATACATATATACCCATACCACTGTGCATATATAAATACCACAGATATGAAAAAGACATATATTACATGGTATAACAAAGATAAAAATATATAATATACATACACGGTCACACACACCATACAGTAACCACTGCAGCAAACTGTAGATGGAGTAGGAATCGATTCTTGTTCCAAATTGCATCCAGACAGGGCAAGAAAGGTGCAAACGCGCTATAGAAAACTGCGACAGGAACCTAAATAATGCAAAATAACAGTTAAAATCTAAATATGAACAATTCATAAGTGCACACAGCTACACGTGAGCAACAGCAGGGGGCGATCACAAGAAAGGAGCGTAACTAAGGTTTTCATTAAGACCATGTGGATGGACTGTATTGAGGGTCCAAATCCACCTCACCTCCAATTGGGCAAGGCGTTGGGATGTCTTATCTCTACGGATGTTGAGATCAAGGACATCAATACCCCTAACACGCAGAAGCATGCTATTACATTGATGTTGTAACTTAAAATGGCGGGGTATTGTCTTAAGGGTGGATGGGTCCTCATGGCTCACTGCAGCCTGTGTTCCAAGCACATGTTCTCTCATGCGAACTTTAAGTTGGCGTGATGTAAGCCCAATATATATCACGTCACATGGTCATGTGGCGTAGTAAATCACGTTTTTGGTTGTACATGTGATAGATTTCTTTATTTTATAATTTTGAGAGCCACTTGAATTGACAAGAGTCAGAGCGATCTATATTGCAACATGCTACACAGGGGACATATCTACACCTAGCACTGATGTTACTCAAAAAGGTCTTCGGAGATTCACCCACATAGTCACTACGCACTAAATGATCACGTAGATTCTTAGCCCGCCGAAAGGTTATTGCTGGTCTGTTGGGTATTAGTTTTGAGATTGTAGGGTCAATTTTTTTAGACTGGGCCAAGATTTCCGAAGTGCTGCTCGTATATGATCAGATTGGGAGGTGGTGATAACTCTGACTTGATCTGTTTTAGTATTCATGGTTTTGGTATTATAAAGTAAAGTATTCCTTGATGAATATTTGGCTCGATTATAAGCCTTTTTTATCATGCGCAGGTTGTAGCCACGTTCATAGAACCTTATTTTTAAGTAATTTGCCTGCTTTTCAAAGTCCGCATCGGTGGAGCAAATGCGGTGAAGATGGAGAAATTGGCCTATGGGGACTGACCGAATCATGTGGCTAGGATGGGAGGTGGAGGCATGCAGTAGCAGTAGCATGTTAGTAGACAGGAGTTTTCTATGGATGTTGGTTTGTATAGCACCCATTTGGTCCCTATTAAGAGTGACATCCAGGAACACAATCATATCAGGGTCACATGAAAAAGTAAGGTGTATATTGAGGTCATTGTCATTCAAATGATGCATGAAGGTATCCAAGGATGAAAGTGTGCCATGCCAGATCAAGAGAATGTCATCAATGTACCGCGTCCAGGAAAGTACGCGGTCCATCGACATCTGTTGATCTGACTGAAAAAAGTCCCTCTCCCACAGCCCCAGAAACAGATTGGCATAGGAGGGGGCAAAGGCCGGCTCCCATGGCTGTTCCTTGGAGCTGCAGGAAGAAGTAACCCTTGAAAACAAAAAAATTATGTGTTAGTGTAAATTCAAGAAGTTCTAATATGAGAGCCCTCATATTTATGGATAAATTGGATGTCTTCTGGAAGAATTTGGTGGCCCACAAACCGTCACAGTGCCTTATGCTGGTATAGAGGGACTCGACGTCTGCAGTCACCAAAAAGGTATCAGGATCCAAAAAGAGGCCATCAACCTTCCAGAGTAATTGACTAGTGTCCTTTAGAAAGGACGGCAAGGCTTCAACGAGGGTTGTAACATGGAGTCGATCCATCGGTTGACGTGCTCCAAGTAATTCCCCCCTCCAGAAATTATGGGGCGTCCAGGTGGTGTTTGGGAGTTTTTATGAACTTTCGAAAGAAGGTATAATGTAGGTATGACAGGTTCAGAGACTATTAATGCTGAAGCCAGTTCTTTGGTAATTACCTCACCCTCTAAGGCCTTATCAAGGATGGTTTTCAGTTGTGAACTAGACATAATGCGGCTGTTGAAAAGCCTCATTACAGATTCTCATTTATATGCAACCACGGATTTCTCAGTAAAATATATACATTTCTTTTTTTTTTTTAAATCTCTGCATTTTTATTTTCTTCCTTCGGGACAGAAATGAAGAAAATTTGCAGTAAACATAATATTGATGTAGAAACATTTCCTTTCAGTTGAAGATTATCTCCGCGTCCCAGAGAAGTCCCGAGGATTAGGATGTTTCTCAAGGATAAGGCGGCAGGAGATGAGTTACAATGCGGGAATCCTGCTTGTATCAGCACGACGACCAGCAATCCGCAGCCGAGGAGGCGGCAATCACCCCCAGAGCGCACAATTCCTGAAAGACCCTGTGAAGGAAGACCCCTTAACATCATAATCTGCTTCTACACTCACAGGGGGGTATTATAGACACAGCACAGTGTTAGGTCAGTATTAGGTGGGCTTACACGCTGACCTGCGGCACTAAACGACCCCCGGTCTTCTGCCATTAGACAGGCAGAGCGCCTTTACGATATGAGCCACGGGTGCTACATCGCTCTGTGCACATACACTGCCACTGTTCACACAGGGCGATACTGCTGAACACCGCCGCACATTTATTGTTCAGTTTATGGCATAAAAAATGACATTCTGGCAAATAGTAACAAGGATACAAACTGAGCAAATCCTTCACTTTTTGCACTATGCTTTGCAAAAGTGTGAAAAATGGTTGTAATTTTCGGGGAGGGGACCGGTCAACAATATGGCGGCCACATTGTGGCTTAAATCCACACCAACGTGGTTTTTTGTAGGAAAGTTTCACTTGAATTGTTTTCACTCAGGACAAGGTACATTTACTGCTCAGGATCAGTCGATTTCACTCTAAGAGGAGCAATAAAGGAACGGTAAACCTACAAAGTAATTATCAAATTAAAAGGAAACTGTCAGCAGTTTTTTGCTGCCTAAACTAGAGCAGCAAAATGTAGAGTAGAGCACCTGATTCCAGTGATGTGTCACTTATTGAGCTGTTTGCTGTAGTTTTATCAGCCAGAGATTATCACTAGAGGACTAGTAAACATGCTGCCTACCACATCAGACCAAGGCCTGTCCCCTCTGTTTCTACTTCGGTTGCTGGGAGTTGCCCATCTTTATGGCAGGTGACATGGGGCCGCAATAACACAGGCTTGTTTCATTCCTGGATCTGTTGGTGCTGCTCAGCCGGGAGCTATCGCGTAGATTCCTGGCTCCTTTCTGTGAGCCTTGGCCAGGGATTTCATCTATTTAAGCCCCTGAACCTCTGACTCTCGGTAATAGTTTCTCTTCCCTACCTCGGGCTATCTGCTCCTGCTTAGTTGTTGAATTCCTTCTGTTTGACTGTGGCTGTTTTCTGACCATTATTGGCTTTCTGATTTTGTACCTTGACTGCCGTCCTGGTTTTGACCCAACTACCATGGCTTTTCTTGCCTCTGGTTCGCTTCTCTGGCCTGCAGTCCTTAGGGGATTAAATATCCTAAACGGAGGGGTTCACACCAAGTCTGTCCAAGGTACAATAGTCTTCATGAGTCTGTTGCCTCTGACAGACGTTACACAGCAATGTAGTCCTCCACATCCATGAGCTCTGTATAAACCCACCCACACCATGTATTCATACCTCCCAACCGTCCCGGATCCCGCGGGACTGTCCTGATTTTGACAGTCAGCCCCGCGATCCCGGGCGGGACGCACTACGTGCCTAGGGCGGGGACAATGCAGGGGGCGGCACCTGAGCAAGGTTTGTGGCTGTTTTTTTTTTTTTTTTAATAAAAGCTGGGTCACCTCCCGACCGACCCCGCCCCCCCCCACCCCCTGTGCGGTGCTGCCACTCTGAGGGAGAGAGCCAGCAGCAATCAAGATGAAAGGTCAGCGACTCAGCATACCTCCTGTGTGTGCACGGAGCTCCGGCTTCTCCTGCTCTTATCTGCTATCCTGGCAGAGAAGGAGAGAAGGGGGAGGTGCCGGGACAGTGCAGAGCTGTGAGCAGGAGAAACTGAAGAGCTGCACATGGACATCAGCCGCCCCTGCATCACAGAGGAGATTGTGTGATGTGTGTGTGATTGGTACTTTCTGCCCATGCACAGTGCACACAAGAAGCTGTCAATCAGCGGTGGTGTGCGTTGGGGGTGAACATAGCTCAGCATTCAGAGAACTGGTGGATCTAGTAAGTGACAGACCACTGGAATTGGGGGCTCCAACTCTACATCATGCTGCTCTCAGATGGGGAGCAAACTCCTGCTGACAGATTCCCTTTAGACAAGAAATATTGCTGTCCTCAAATCAGTCTGCAGTATTTTCTGCATGACTGTGAAACAGTCAGCCTTAGGCCGGGGTCACACGAGCGTGTAAGAAATTAGTCTCATTCTTGTCCAGAAATGTGGGAGGATTTCTTCTCACTTGCTGTCCTTGTGCCGTCCATTTTCTGTCCGTGTGCTGACCGTGTTCTGTCCATGTACTGTCCGTGTGCTGTCTGTGTTCTGTCTGTGTGCTGACCGTGTTCTGTTCATGTTCTGTCCATGTGCTGTCCGTATGCTGACCATGCTCTGTCCGTGTTCTGTCTGTGTGCTGTCCATGTGCTGTCCATGTTCTGTCAATGTGCTGTCCGTGTTCTGTCCGTGTGCTGACCATGTTCTGTCCGTGTGCTGTCCGTGTGCTGTCCGTGTGCTGTCTGTGTTCTGTCGTGTGCTAACCGTGTTCTGTCCTTGTGCTGTCCGTGTTCTGTCCGTGTTCAGTCTGTGTGCTGTCCGTGTTCTGTCCATGTTCTGTCCGTGTGCAGTCCGTGTTCTGTCTGTGTGCTGTCCGTGTGCTGACCATGTTCTGTCCGTGTGCTGTCCGTGTGCTGACCATATTCTGTCCGTATGCTGACCATGTTCTGTCCATGTTCTGACCATGTTCTGTCCATGTGCTGACCAAGTTCTGTCCGTGTGCTGACCATGTTCTGTCCGTGTGCTGTCCGTGTGCTGTCCGTGTGCTGACCATGTTTTGTCCATGTGCTGTCCGTGTGCTGTGTGTGCTGACCGTGTTCTGTCCGTGTGCTGTCCGTGTTCTGACCGTGTGCTGTCTGTGTTCTGTCTGTGTGCTGGCCGTGTTCTGTTCATGTTCTGTCCATGTGCTGTCCGTATGCTGACCATGTTCTGTCTGTGTGCTGTCCATGTGCTGTCCGTGTTCTGTCCATGTTCTGTCAATGTGCTGTCCGTGTTCTGTCCGTGTGCTGACCATGTTCTGTCCGTGTGCTGTCCGTGTTCTGACCGTGTGCTGTCTGTGTTCTGTCGTGTGCTAACCATGTTCTGTCCTTGTGCTGTCCGTGTTCTGTCCGTGTTCTGTCCGTGTTCTGTCTGTGTGCTGTCCATGTGCTGTCCGTGTTCTGTCCATGTTCTGTCCGTGTGCAGTCCGTGTTCTGTCTGTGTGCTGTCCGTGTGCTGACCATGTTCTGTCCGTGTGCTGTCCGTGTGCTGACCATATTCTGTCCGTATACTGACCATGTTCTGTCCGTATGCTGACCATGTTCTGTCCATGTTCTGACCATGTTCTGTCCATGTGCTGACCAAGTTCTGTCCGTGTGCTGACCATGTTCTGTCCGTGTGCTGACCATGTTCTGTCCGTGTGCTGTCCGTGTGCTGACCATGTTCTGTCCATGTGCTGTCCGTGTGCTGTGTGTGCTGACCATGTTCTGTCCGTGTTCTGACCGTGTGCTGTCTGTGTTCTGTCGTGTGCTGTCTGTGTTGTGTCCATGTTCTGTCTGTGTTCTGACCATGTTCTTTCCATGTGCTGACCATGTTCTATCCGTTTCTTACAAAACCAAAGAAAAAGCAATGTGTGCATATACCCTAATGAAAATAAATAAGTAAAAAAGTATGTGCAATTGCTGGAATATTTGTCTGTCATGTTTCTGCATTTTTTGTGCTCCTTGGAGCCACAACAGACAAATGAATGTGATGTTCTTCTAAGAAGCTGGATGTCAGTAACTGATATGAAATTGGATGCCATTCTGTGATGGTTTTATCACACGTCCCCGAAGCTCACAAACATCTCCTGTCACACACTCTCACTCTCATCATCCCACTCCCAATATAATCTACACTAGGGGGATAACCCATGACCTGTCAGTGTAGAGGACTCGCTGGATTATACATGAAGGCTGATAAAGGTGTATCCCGGTAGAATTTAATTGTGCCGTCTCTTGCACCTTCACACTGGAACGTAAATGACAATTACAATTGCACAAGCCGACATTCTGATACAGAGCAATTTGCATCCCGCAGTGTAACCGTCGGGGACGATTAGGAGAGACGCGTCTAATGTGCTTTATTTATTCACATACTTTATCTGGAGACAGCAAAACATCTTCTTTACAGGCGTTCAATTAACTGGAACAAGATGGGCTTTGGCCCCAGTGTAAAGGCGGCGCACATGGTTGACACGGGACGCTAGACTGTTTAACCACTTCTCCGACTCATACAGAGGTGTTGGGTGAGTTCTGCTGTTAATAACGAGGACACACAGATATCACATCTAACTTGAAGAAAACTTTACACCATTGATGGTGGCACTGTACATTTTGGCAAAGATAGTAGTGAACGGGTTTTTGGGCCATCTCCTTCATTTAGCAGACATTTTTCATTCCCTACTATGGCATGTAAAAGTTTGTGTACCCCCGGTCAAAATTACTTTAATTGTGAACAGTTGAAAAAGTTAAAGATTAAACTATTTCTAAAAGGCCTAAAGTTACAGATGAGACATTTCATTTGTATTTTTAACAAAAAAAATATATATTTTTTTTTAATCTTTTACATTTTAAAAGTAAAAAAAAGGAAATGTGCTGATGCAAAAGTTTGGACACCCTGCATGGTTAGTACCTAGTAACACCCCCTTTTTGCAAGTATTACGTGTTTTTAGCCAGACGAGTCTTTCAGTTCTTGTTTGAGGGATTTTCATCCATTCTTTCTTGGAGAATTCTTCCAGTTCTGTGAGATTCCTGGGTCCTCTGCTATTTTCAGGTCTAGCCACAGATTTTCAATGATGTTCAGATCAGGGGGATTATGAGGGCCATTGTAAAACCTTCAGCTTTGAGCCTTTTGAGGTCGTATATTGTGGATTTTGACGTGTGTTTAGGATCATTACACATTTGTAGAAGCCATCCTCTTTTCACCTTCAGCTTTTTTACAGATGGTGTTTACATCAAGAATTTGTTGAAATCTCATTGAATCCATTCTTCCCTCTACCTGTGAAATATTCCCTGTGCTATTGGCTGCAGCAGAATCCAAAGCATGACTGATCCACCCCGATGCTTAATGTTTGGCAAGAGGTTGTTTTCCTGAAATTCTATGCCCTTTTAACTATACAAAAATACTGGAAAACCCCCCCCCCCAGAAAACTGAGCCGGAGTATGACTTGAAAACATGCATGATGTAAAGGCATGTTCACACTGGCCATGGAAACAAACAAAACCAAAGAAAAGACAATGTGTGCATATACCCTAATGAAAATAAATAAGTAAAAAAGCAAGTGCTTTAACCCCTTAGTGACAGAGCCAATTTGGTACTTAATGACCGAGCCAATTTTTACAATTCTGACCACTGTCACTTTATGAGGTTATAACTCTGGAACGCTTTAACGTATCCTTCTGATTCTGAGATTGTTTTTTCGTGACATATTGTACTTCATGTTAGTGGTAACATTTCTTCGATATTACTTGCGTTTATTTATTAAAAAAATGGAAATATGGCGAAAATTTTGAAAATTTTGCAATTTTCAAAATTTGAATTTTTATTCCCTTACATCAGAGAGATATGTCACACAAAATGGTCAATAAATAACATTTCCCATATGTCTACTTTACATCAGCACAATTTTGGAAAAAAAAAAAAAAATATTAGGGAGTTATAAGGGTTAAAATTTGTCCAGCAATTTCTTATTTTTACAGCAAAATTTACTAAACCATTTTTTTTAGGGACCACCTCACATTTGAAGTCAGTTTGAGGGGTCTATATGGCTGAAAATACCCAAAAGTGACACCATTCTAAAAACTGCACCCCTCAAGGTGCGCAAAACCACATTCAAGAAGTTTATTAACCCTTCAGGTGCTTCACGAGAGCTAAAGCAATGTGGAAGGAAAAAATGAACATTTTACTTTTTTTCACAAACATTTTACTTCAGAACCAATTTTTTTTATTTTCATAAGTGTAAAAAAAGAAAATGAACCACATAATTTGTTGTGCAATTTGTCCTGAGTATGTCGATACCCCGTATGTGGGGGTAAACTTCTGTTTGGGTGCACAGTAGAGCTCAGAAGGGAAGGAGCGCCATTTGGCTTTTTCAACATAGAATTCCCTGGAATTGAGATCGGACACCATGTTGCGTTTGGAGAGGCGCTGATGTGCCTAAACAGTGGAAACCCCCCACAAGTGACCCCATTTTGGAAACTAGACCCCCTAAGGAACTTATCTAGGCATGTGGTCAACACTTTGAACCCCCAAGTGCTTCACACAAGTTTATAACGTAGAGACGAAAAAAATAAAAATCATTTTTTTTTCACAAGAATGATCTTTTCACCCCCAATTTTTTATTTTCCCAAGGGTAGCAAGAGAAATTGGTTCCCAAAAGTTGTTGTGCAATTTGTCCTGAGTATGTCGATACCCCGTATGTGGGGGTAAACTTCTGTTTGGGTGCACAGTAGAGCTCAGAAGGGAAGGAGCGCCATTTGGCTTTTTCAACATAGAATTCCCTGGAATTGAGATCGGACACCATGTTGCGTTTGGAGAGGCGCTGATGTGCCTAAACAGTGGAAACCCCCCACAAGTGACCCCATTTTGGAAACTAGACCCCCTAAGGAACTTATCTAGGCATGTGGTCAACACTTTGAACCCCCAAGTGCTTCACACAAGTTTATAACGTAGAGACGAAAAAAATAAAAATCATTTTTTTTTCACAAGAATGATCTTTTCACCCCCAATTTTTTATTTTCCCAAGGGTAGCAAGAGAAATTGGTTCCCAAAAGTTGTTGTGCAATTTGTCCTGAGTATGTCGATACCCCGTATGTGGGGGTAAACTTCTGTTTGGGTGCACAGTAGAGCTCAGAAGGGAAGGAGCGCCATTTGGCTTTTTCAACATAGAATTCCCTGGAATTGAGATCGGACACCATGTTGCGTTTGGAGAGGCGCTGATGTGCCTAAACAGTGGAAACCCCCCACAAGTGACCCCATTTTGGAAACTAGACCCCCTAAGGAACTTATCTAGGCATGTGGTCAACACTTTGAACCCCCAAGTGCTTCACACAAGTTTATAACGTAGAGACGAAAAAAATAAAAATCATTTTTTTTTCACAAGAATGATCTTTTCACTCCCAATTTTTTATTTTCCCAAGGGTAGCAAGAGAAATTGGTTCCCAAAAGTTGTTGTGCAATTTGTTCTGAGTATGTCGATACCCCGTATGTGGGGGTAAACCTCTGTTTGGGCGCACTGCGGAGCTTGGAAGGGAAGGAGCGCCGTTTGACTTTTTAATCTCTTAATTGTGAGAGCGGACGCCATTTTGGGTTTGTAGATGTGCCTAACAGCAGAAACCCCCCACAACTGACCCTGTTTTGGAAACTACACCCCTCAAAGAATTTAATCAGGGGTATATTGAGCAATTTGAACCCACATGTACGACACAGAGTTTGATAACATTAGGTCGGCATACTGAAAAAATTCATTTTTTTCCACGAGAATCTTGTTTTAGACCTGAATGTCTCACTTTTTCAGAAATAACATCAAAAAGTGGACCCCACAATTCGTTACCCACTTTATTATGAGTGCAGCGATATCCCATATGTAGTCAAAAAGTTCTGTTTGGACAAATGGCAGGGTTTGGACAGAAAGGGGCACAATGTGACAAATTTGGCTTTATTTGAAATTGAAGATCCAGGACCCATTCAAAGCTTCTAGAGACATTGAGCAAAAAAGAAAATCCTTCCAGGAATTATTACTCACAGAGGGAGGCATGCTCCTAAAACACATTGGCTGACTATAAAATTGGTCTTGCTAACAAAACAGTTGTCCCGCATTTGCGTATATTGTAGCAGGAAGAATAAACTGTACTGGAATGAAGGGCAAAATGTGTAGGAAAATGCAGCCAACTATGTGGCAAAGCGGAGTTTGTTCCAAAGATGAAAGAACACCATCAGGGCTAGAATGGCAGACACTTTCAGAGACTGGTCGTACAACGTCCTTTTAGCTCCATCAATCCCTATATGGGGACAAATGTGCCAATAGACGTGGTACACCATAGCAAGCTCCCACCCGCCAAGGTCAGAACCGCTATATGCACAAAACAACCAGTTCTCTATAGAAAGTATTGTCTGGTACCAGAGGTTCGGCAAGAACCATAAAGTAAAGCCCATAGTGTATAAGTACGGAACTTCCTAATTTTTTTAGAAATCCTACAATAAAATGATCATGCCCGTATCATCAGCATAAATATAAGTAATATAAATGGAAGCCAAAGTTTTGTGTAGGAAGACAGTCATAAAAAATGGTCAAAAATAGATAAATGGTCAAAAATGTTTGTGAGTAATCAAGTCCTAGAATTCATTTTCAGATGATCTCACTTTTCAAGATCATTTCTGGGGTCCACATTCTAACGCTTATTGACATGGGTACGTGGATGAGAATTTGTTGGAATAGTAGTTTGGCATGGGATTGATCAAGTTCTAGAATTTTCAGATGACCTGACTTTGCAAGAACATTTGTGGGGTCCACACTCTAGAGCGTACAGACGTGGGTACGTGGATGAGAATTTGTTGGGATAGTAGTTTGGTATGGGATTGATCAAGTTCTGGAATTAATTATGAAATGGGGTAAAATGGGATCTACTAATTAAAATAATATTTATCAATTGTTCCAAATTGTACTACTTGGGCCACTAAGCAGAAAATAAAAATTATTGAAAAAAAAAAGAAACTAATAATTGTAGGTGGTGTGGTAGGTCTCAAAACAGGGGGAGATACAAAGGCCTGGTTGGGATGGGCATGTGGGGCAATAGAATCGGGAATCACTCCGTCTGCCATGCTTTCTGCAAACTCTGCACCTTTTTTGAGGATACCTTTGGGTGGGAGTGACAGGGACAGGGTGAGGAAAATGGCGTTCTGAAAGTCTCCGGGAATCCTCAGAGTCGAAGGCTTCCCCCGGTGCCATGGACTCAAATATGAGGCTCTCTATAATTTTTTCCTGAAAGTGCAGGAACGTAAGTGGTCCTTGTGATTTTTTATATAGGACAAAACTGTTATAAGTGGCAGTTTGGATTAGATAGATTGCCACCTTTTTATACCATGCCCTGGTCTTCCTCTTGACCAGGTATGGTTGCAGAACCTGGTCTGACAAGTCTACGCCACCCATGTGTTTGTTGTAGTCTGTGACGCAGACAGGTTTTTCTTTGTCCCTGGTGGCACCCCTCTCTCTGACCGTCACAGTGGTGTCCGTATGCAGTGTGGAAAGCATGTAGACGTCCTTCCTGTCTTTCCACTTCACTGCAAGAAGTTGGTCGCTTGCAAGTGAGAATGACGCCCCCCTCTCCAAGCGTCTGGACACCAACTGTGACGGAAGCCCCACTCTATTTTTCCTCACTGTCCCACAGGCCCCTGTATTTGCAGCATGGAGGGATTTGTATAGGGGGATGCTCGTGTAATAGTTGTCCGTATACACGTGGTACCCTTGATTGAGAAAGGGCGTCATTAGCTCCCAGACAATTTTGCCTGGGATACCAATTGTCTGGGGGCAGTTTGGGGGGTTTATTTGGCGGTCCCTACCTTCATAAATTAAAAAGGTGGACGTGTACCCTGATGAGCTCTCGCATGCTTTATATAATTTTACGCCATATTTGGCTCTCTTGGAGGGAATAAATTGGCGGAATGACAGACGGCCCTTGTAGCTCATCAAGGACTCGTCGACTGCCACATTTTGCTCTGGGGTATAGGAATTTAGAAAGGAAGTTTTTAGGAGGGAAATTAGGGGTCTTAATTTATTTAGCCGATCGTAGTTGGGGTCAGTTCTTGGGAGGGCTTGGGAATTGTCACTAAAGTGGAGGAATCTCATCAGGGCTTCGTAACGGACTCGGGACATGACGGCTGCAAATACAGGGGTGCAGTGGACAGCTTTTGTTGCCCAGTAAGAGCGGAGAGTGGGTTTTTTGACTATACCCATATTCAGGGTGAGGCCTAAGAATTTTTTTATTTCGGGGACATTTGTGGGGATCCAGGAACGGGAATGAAAGGCATTGGGTTTTTGGGAAATATACTGGCGGGCATATAGGTTGGTTTGGTGGACGATTAATTGCAGGACTTCGGGGCTAATGAAAATTTCAAAAAAATCAATGGGGGTAAAATTGGCGACATTTACTTTTATTCCAGGGACTGCAGAAAAAGGGGGAATTTGAGGGGAAAATGAGGTGTCATTATACCACAGCGGTGGGGGGACTGCGGTACTTGGTCCTGCCTCTGAAGCTTCAGCAGTGACGACCGACTCCGCTACCATCGGGCCGGGGGATCCCGTGGAGGAAGAGTCGTCATCACTGTCTGAAAGCTGCTCAGCTTCAGAGGCAGATTCTGTTTCACTGCCGGAGCTGCCGGAGCAAAGCAGGCTGTAAGCTTGCTCCGCGCTGAACGTTCTGCGGGCCATTTTATTTATTTCCAACCCCAACCAACCCTAACCCTAACCCTAACCCTAACCCTAACCCTAAAAAATTTTTTTTTTAAAAATTATATATATATATTTTTTTTTTAATAATCCCCTGCTTATGATGCAGGGATTACGGAGAACGGGGGTGGGTAAATTCGATGCTGGCGGATATAGAAATGGCTTTTTTTATTACTGACAGGGCAGCGCTTGATATGTAGTCTCTCTCTCTTCTCTCCCAGAACAACTACAAGGAGAGAAGAGAGAGGTACATCCCAAGTGCTGCCATGTTTATAAAACATTTGGGGTTTTGATCACTGTGATAGGACATATCACAGTAATCAAAACCCAGCAGCCTATGAGAAAATTCTCACAGGTTGCTGGGTCTCTGCTGGCAGATCATGGCAGGCACACTGCGCATGCGCCCGCCATTTTCTTCCAGCAGAGAAGAAGAAGGGGGGCCGGGAGCTGTGGGCTGGGAACCTTGGACCGGGGACCTGGGACCGGGGCAGGGGGACACACCGGAGGTATGGTGGGGGGCTCTGGGGACTCTATTTCTCTCCCTTCTGATGTACGATCACATCAGAGGGGAGAGAAATGAAAAGCAAACTTTTTTTTTTTTTTTACAAACTATATGCAGCGATCGCAACCCCGGGGGTCTGTAGAGACCCCCGGGATTGCGATCGCTCCAGGGGTCGGTAAAAACCGACCCCAATACACTGCGGGGAGGCTGGATTCTGGCGGCCGGAGCTATGTTGTGGCGGGCGCATCTGCTCATGCGCCCGCCATCTTGGAGCACTAGGAAGCAGGAGGAAGGTCGGGGACCGGGGGGGGACCTTTTTCGGTACATAAGGTACCGTGGGGGGCTCGGGGGACCCTATTTCTCTCCCCTCTAATGTGCGATCACATTAGAGGGGAGAGAAAGAAAACGCAAGTCCGGATTTTTTTTTTTTTTTTGCGATCGCCGGTAAACGGTTAATTACCGGCGATCGCAAAAGCGGGGTCGGTAAAAACCGACCCGAATCATGTTCTCTGGGGTCTCGGCTACCCCCGGCAGCCGAGACCCCGGAGAAAATCGGACTGTGGGGGGCGCTATACACTTTTTCCACAGCGCCGTTAATTAACGGCGCTGTGGTTTAAGTACCCTTAGCGGCCGCCGTTAAAAGGCGTATCGGCGGTCGTTAAGGGGTTAAATAATTAGCATAGAGCAGGGCCGGACTGGCCATCGGGCAGTTCTGGCAAATGCCAGAAGGGCCGGTGGCAGTAGTGGGCCGCTCGAGTGTGCCGCTGTCGGCACACTCTCCCCGCTGTCGGCGCACTCCCGGCCCCGCATTCAACTATACCGGCGTCATAGACGCCGGTACAGTTGAATGCAATGATGGAGGAGAGAGCGTCTGCTGACGCTTCCTCTCCCATATTCCCCGCTTTGCCTGCCGCTGACACTGCGGGTGCGCGATGACGTCATATCATCGCGCACCTGCTGTGTGACCGGGCGGGCAGACTGCGACTGCTGAGACCAGAGCCAGAGCAGCGCGGGGCAGGAGGAAAGGTGAGTAGAGTGTTTTGTTGTTTTTTTTTATCAATGAGTGATGACTGGATTGTGGAGCTATTGGGGGGGGGCTGTGCTGCATTCCATTCTATGGGCCTCTGCTGCATTCCATTCTATGGGCCTCTGCTGCATTATATTCTATGGGCCTGTGCTGCATTCCATTCTATGGGCCTCTGCTGCATTATATTCTATGGGCCTGTGCTGCATTCCATTCTATGGGCCTCTGCTGCATTATATTCTATGGGCCTGTGCTGCATTCCATTCTATGGGCCTCTGCTGCATTATATTGTATGGGCCTGTGCTGCATTCTATTCTATGGGCCTCTGCTGCATTATATTCTATGGGCCTGTGCTGCATTCCATTCTATGGGCCTCTGCTGCATTATATTCTATGGGCCTGTGCTGCATTCCATTCTATGGGCCTCTGCTGCATTATATTCTATGGGCCTGTGCTGCATTCCATTCTATGGGCCTCTGCTGCATTATATTCTATGGGCCTGTGCTGCATTCCATTCTATGGGCCTCTGCTGCATTATATTCTATGGGCCTGTGCTGCATTCCATTCTATGGGCCTCTGCTGCATTATATTCTATGGGCCTGTGCTGCATTCCATTCTATGGGCCTCTGCTGCATTATATTCTATGGGCCTGGCTGCATTCCATTCTATGGGCCTCTGCTGCATTAAATTCTATGGGGCTGGCTGCATTCCATTCTATGGGCCTCAGCTGCATTAAATTCTATGGGGCTGGCTGCATTCCATTCTATGGGCCTCTGCTGCATTATATTCTATGGGGCTGTGCTGCATTATATTCTATGGGCCTTTGCTGCATTATATTCTATGGGGCTGTGCTGCATTATATTCTATGGGCCTGTGCTGCATTCCATTCTATGGGGCTGTGCTGCATTATATTCTATGGGCCTCTGCTTCATTCCATTCTATGGGCCTGTGCTGCATTCCATTCTATGGGCCTCTGCTGCATTATATTCTACTAGACTGTGGCCCGATTCTAATGCATCGGGTATTCTAGAATATGCATGTCCCCGTAGTATGTGATTCGCGGCAGACTGTGCCCGTCGCTGATTGGTCGAGGCAACCTTTATGACATCATCGTCGCCATGGCAACCATTATGACATCATCGTCGCCATGCTGTGCCCATCTCTGATTGGTCGAGGCCGCCCGACAAACCGTCGACCACTCCATATAAGGTATGGTCTACAAACCGCCGACCACTCCATATAAGGTATGGTCTACAAACCGCCGACCACTCCATATAAGGTATGGTCTACAAACCGCCGACCACTCCATATAAGGTATGGTCTACAAACCGCCGACCACTCCATATAAGGTATCCTGTTTGTAGACCATACCTTATATGGAGTGATTTCCAGGACAGACAGACAGACAGACAGACAGACAGACAGACAGACAGACAGACAGACGGAAAAACCCTTAGACAATTATATATATAGATGGGCCTGTGCTGCATTCCATTCTATGGGCCTCTGCTGCATTATATTCTATGGGCCTGTGCTGCATTCCATTCTATGGGCCTCTGCTGCATTATATTCTATGGGCCTGTGCTGCATTCCATTCTATGGGCCTCTGCTGCATTATATTCTATGGGCCTGTGCTGCATTCCATTCTATGGGCCTCTGCTGCATTATATTCTATGGGCCTGTGCTGCATTCCATTCTATGGGCCTCTGCTGCATTATATTCTATGGGGCTGTGCTGCATTCCATTCTATAGGCCTCTGCTGCATTATATTCTATGGGGCTGTGCTGCATTCCATTCTATGGGCCTGTGCTGCATTATATTCTATGGGCCTGTGCTGCATTATATTCTATGGGCCTGTGCTGCATTATATTCTATGGGGCTGTGCTGCATTATATTCTATGGGGCTGTGCTGCATTCCATTCTATGGGCCTGTGCTGCATTATATTCTATGGGCCTGTGCTGCATTCCATTCTATGGGCCTGTGCTGCATTCCATTCTATGGGCCTGTGCTGCATTCCATTCTATGGGCCTGTGCTGCATTATATTCTATGGGCCTGTGCTGCATTATATTCTATGGGGCTGTGCTGCATTATATTCTATGGGGCTGTGCTGCATTATATTCTATGGGGCTGTGCTGCATTATATTCTATGGGCCTGTGCTGCATTATATTCTATGGGCCTGTGCTGCATTATATTCTATGGGGCTATGCTGCATTCCATTCTATGGGGCTGTGCTGCATTATATTCTATGGGGCTGTGCTGCATTATATTCTATGGGCCTGTGCTGCATTATATTCTATGGGCCTGTGCTGCATTCCATTCTATGGGCCTGTGCTGCATTATATTGTATGGGGCTGTGCTGCATTCCATTCTATGGGCCTGTGCTGCATTATATTCTATGGGGCTGTGCTGCATTACATTCTATGGGGGCTGTGCTGCATTACATTCTATGGGGCTGTGCTGCATTATATTATATGGGGGCTGTGCTGCATTACATTCTATGGGGCTGTGCTGCATTACATTCTATGGGGCTGTGCTGCATTATATTGTATGGGGGCTGTGCTGCATTACATTCTATGGGGCTGTGCTGCATTACATTCTATGTGGGCTGTGCAGCATTACATTCTATGGGGGCTGTGCAGCATTACATTCTATGGGGCTGTGCTGTATTATAGTCTATGGGGGCTGGCTGTATTACATTCTATGGGGGCTGTGCTGTATTACATTCTATGGGGGCTGTGCAGCATTACATTCTATGGGGCTGTGCTGTATTATAGTCTATGGGGGCTGGCTGTATTACATTCTATGGGGGCTGTGCTGTATTACATTCTATGGGGGCTGTGCTGCATTCCATTCTATGGGCCTGTGCTGCATTATATTCTATGGGCCTGTGCTGCATTATATTCTATGGGCCTGTGCTGCATTATATTCTATGGGGCTGTGCTGCATTCCATTCTATGGGCCTGTGCTGCATTATATTGTATGGGGGCTGTGCTGCATTCCATTCTATGGGCCTGTGCTGCATTATATTCTATGGGCCTGTGCTGCATTGTATTCTATGGGCCTGTGCTGCATTCCATTCTATGGGCCTGTGCTGCATTCCATTCTATGGGCCTGTGCTGCATTATATTCTATGGGCCTGTGCTGCATTATATTCTATGGGGCTGTGCTGCATTATATTCTATGGGGCTGTGCTGCATTATATTCTATGGGGCTGTGCTGCATTCCATTCTATGGGCCTGTGCTGCATTATATTCTATGGGCCTGTGCTGCATTATATTCTATGGGGCTGTGCTGCATTATATTCTATGGGGCTGTGCTGCATTATATTCTATGGGGCTGTGCTGCATTCCATTCTATGGGCCTGTGCTGCATTATATTCTATGGGCCTGTGCTGCATTATATTCTATGGGCCTGTGCTGCATTATATTCTATGGGGCTGTGCTGCATTCCATTCTATGGGCCTGTGCTGCATTATATTGTATGGGGGCTGTGCTGCATTACATTCTATGGGGCTGTGCTGCATTACATTCTATGGGGCTGTGCTGCATTATATTGTATGGGGGCTGTGCTGCATTACATTCTATGGGGCTGTGCTGCATTACATTCTATGGGGCTGTGCTGCATTATATTGTATGGGGGCTGTGCTGCATTACATTCTATGGGGCTGTGCTGCATTACATTCTATGTGGGCTGTGCTGCATTACATTCTATGGGGGCTGTGCAGCATTACTGTCATGAATCCCAATGGCTAGGGATAGCAAGGGACAAGCAAAGTCATACAAAATATCGGACGAGCTCTAGGGTGATGGAACCTGGGCTGACCGCTGCCCTACGCCTGACAAACGCAACTAGAAATAGCCAGGGAGCGTGCCTACGTTGGTTCTAGACGCCACGCACCAGCCTAAGAGCTAACTAGTACTGCAGAGAAAATAAAGACCTCACTTGCCTCCAGAGGAATGAACCCCAAAAGGTACAGTTGCCCCCCACATGTATTGACGGTGAAATGAGAGGAAGGCACACACATAGAGATGATATATAGGTTCAGCAAATTGAGGCCCGCTGTAAACTAGAAAGCAGAACGATACAAAAGGGGTCTGAGCGGTCAGCAAAAAACCCTAATCAAAAAAACCATCCTGAGATTACAAGAACCCATGTGCCAACTCATGGCACATGGGGAGAACCTCAGTCCACTAGAGCTACCAGCTAGCATAGAGACATAATTAGCAAGCTGGACAAAAAAACCAAACAACTGAAAATCAGCACTTAGCTTATCCTGAAAGATCTGGGAGCAGGTAGGCAGGAACCAAACAGAGCACATCTGAATACATTGATAGCCGGCAAGGGGATGACAGAAAGGCCAGGTAAAATAGGAAACACCCAGCCTCTGATGGACAGGTGGAAACCAAAGGCCGCAACCCACCAAAGTCACCCAGTACCAGCAGTAACCACCAGAGGGAGCCCACAAACAGAATCCACAACAGTACCCCCCCCTTGAGGAGGGGTCACCGAACCCTCACGAGAACCCCCAGGGCGATCAGGGTGAGCTCTATGGAAGGCGCGGACCAAATCAGTCGCATGAACATCGGAGGCGACCACCCAGGAATTATCCTCCTGACCATAACCCTTCCACTTAACCAAATACTGGAGTTTGCGTCTGGAAACACGAGAATCCAAGATCTTCTCAACAACATACTCCAATTCTCCCTCCACCAGCACCGGAGCAGGAGGCTCAACCGAAGGAACAACGGGCACCTCATACCTCCGCAACAGCGACCGATGGAACACATTATGAATAGCAAACGATGCTGGGAGATCCAAACGAAAAGATACAGGGTTAAGAATCTCCGAGATCCTATAAGGACCGATAAACCGAGGCTTGAACTTAGGAGAAGAGACCTTCATAGGGACAAAACGAGAAGACAACCACACCAAATCCCCAACAAGAATTCGGGGACCCACGCGGCGACGGCGATTAGCAAACTGCTGAGTCTTCTCCTGAGATAACTTCAAATTGTCCACCACCTGATTCCAAATCTGATGTAGCCTGTCCACCACCACGTCCACTCCAGGACAATCCGAAGACTCCACCTGACCAGAGGAAAAACGAGGATGAAACCCCGAATTACAAAAAAAAGGAGAGACCAACGTGGCAGAACTAGCCCGATTATTAAGAGCAAATTCGGCCAGTGGCAAAAAAGCAACCCAGTCATCCTGATCAGCAGAAACAAAACACCTCAAATAAGTTTCCAAGGTCTGATTAGTTCGCTCCGTCTGGCCATTCGTCTGAGGATGGAATGCAGACGAGAAAGACAAATCAATGCCCATCTTGGCACAAAACGTCCGCCAAAATCTAGACACAAACTGGGATCCCCTGTCAGAAACGATATTCTCCGGAATCCCATGCAAACGAACCACGTTCTGAAAAAATAAAGGGACCAACTCAGAGGAGGAAGGCAAATTAGGCAAGGGCACCAAATGAACCATCTTAGAAAAGCGGTCACACACAACCCAGATAACGGACATTTTCTGTGAAACCGGGAGATCAGAAATAAAATCCATGGAAATGTGCGTCCAAGGCCTCTTCGGGATGGGCAAGGATAACAACAACCCACTGGCCCGAGAACAGCAAGGCTTAGCTCGAGCACACACTTCACAAGACTGCACAAAGGTACGCACATCCCTAGACAAGGAAGGCCACCAAAAAGACCTGGCCACCAAGTCTCTAGTACCAAATATTCCAGGATGACCAGCCAACACAGAAGAATGGACCTCAGAGATGACTCTACTGGTCCAATCATCCGGAACAAACAGTCTTTCTGGTGGACAACGATCCGGTTTATCCACCTGAAACTCCTGCAATGCACGTCGCAAGTCTGGGGATACGGCGGACAATATTACCCCATCCCTAAGGATACCAGTAGGCCCAGAGTCTCCAGGAGAGTCAGGCACAAAACTCCTGGAAAGAGCATCAGCCTTCACATTCTTTGAACCTGGCAGGTATGAAACCACAAAATTGAAACGAGAAAAAAACAACGACCAACGAGCCTGTCTAGGATTCAAACGCCTGGCAGACTCAAGGTAAATGAGATTCTTGTGATCAGTCAAGACCACCACACGATGTTTAGCACCCTCAAGCCAATGACGCCACTCCTCAAATGCCCACTTCATGGCCAAAAGCTCCCGATTACCCACATCATAATTGCGCTCGGCGGGCGAGAATTTTCTAGAGAAGAATGCACATGGCTTCATCACCGAGCCATTAGAACTTCTCTGTGACAAAACCGCCCCCGCTCCAATCTCGGAAGCATCAACCTCAACCTGAAAAGGAAGTGAAACATCTGGTTGACACAACACAGGAGCAGAAGAAAACCGGCGCTTAAGTTCCTGAAAGGCCTCCACGGCCGCAGGAGACCAATCAGCAACATCAGCACCCTTTTTAGTCAAATCAGTCAAAGGTTTAACAATACTGGAAAAATTAGCAATGAACCGACGATAAAAATTAGCAAACCCCAAGAACTTCTGAAGGCTCTTAACAGATGTAGGTTGTGTCCAATCACAAATCGCCTGAACCTTGACGGGATCCATCTCAATAGTAGAAGGAGAAAAAATGTACCCCAAGAAAGAAATCTTCTGGACTCCGAAGAGACACTTTGAGCCCTTCACAAACAGAGAATTGGCCCGCAGAACCTGAAACACCTTCCTGACCTGTAGAACATGAGACTCCCAGTCATCAGAAAACACCAAAATATCATCCAAATACACAATCATAAACTTATCCAGATATTCACGGAAAATATTGTGCATAAAGGACTGAAAGACTGACGGAGCATTGGAGAGTCCAAAAGGCATTACCAAATACTCAAAATGGCCCTCAGGCGTATTAAATGCGGTTTTCCACTTATCACCCTGTTTTATCCGCACCAGATTATACGCACCGCGAAGATCTATCTTAGTGAACCACCTAGCCCCCTTAATGCGAGCAAACAAATCAGTCAATAATGGCAATGGATACTGATATTTGACTGTAATCTTATTCAGAAGGCGATAATCTATACAAGGCCTCAGGGAACCATCTTTTTTTGCCACGAAAAAAAAACCTGCTCCCAGAGGGGACGAAGATGGACGAATATGTCCCTTTTCCAAGGACTCCTTAATATAATTCCGCATAGCAGTATGCTCTGGCAGTGACAGATTAAATAAACGACCCTTAGGGAACTTACTGCCAGGAATCAATTCTATAGCACAGTCACAGTCTCTATGAGAAGGGAGCGAATTGAGCTTAGGCTCCTCAAAAACATCCCTATAGTCAGACAAAAACGCAGGGATCTCAGAAGGAGTAGATGAAGCGATTGAAATCGGAGGTGCGTCATCATGAACCCCCTGACATCCCCAGCTTAACACAGACATTGTTTTCCAGTCCAGGACAGGATTATGAGTTTGTAACCATGGCAGACCAAGCACTAGTACATCATGTAAATTATACAGTACAAGGAAGCGAATCACCTCCTGATGAACGGGAGTCATGCGCATGGTCACTTGTGTCCAATACTGCGGTTTATTCATAGCCAATGGTGTAGAGTCAATTCCCTTCAGAGGAATAGGAACTTCCAGAGGCTCCAGACTAAAACCGCAGCGTTTAGCAAATGACCAATCCATAAGACTCAGGGCAGCGCCCGAATCCACATAGGCATCGACGGAAATGGAAGACAGTGAAAAAATCAGAGTCACAGACAAAATGAACTTAGGCTGCAGAGTACCAATGGCAAAAGATTTATCAACCCTTTTTGTGCGTTTAGAGCATGCTGATATAACATGAGCTGAATCACCACAATAAAAACACAATCCATTTTTCCGCCTATAATTTTGCCGTTCACTTCTGGACTGAATTCTATCATATTGCATAGTCTCAGGTGCCTGTTCAGAAGACACCGCCAACTGGTGCACGGGTTTGCGCTCCCGTAAACGCCGATCAATCTGAATGGCCATAGCCATAGACTCATTCAGACCTGCAGGCGTAGGGAACCCCACCATAATATCCTTAATGGCCTCAGAAAGACCATTTCTGAAGTTTGCAGCCAGGGCGCACTCATTCCACTGAGTAAGCACCGACCATTTCCGACATTTTTGACAATATATTTCCGCTTCATCATGCCCCTGAGAGAGGGCTAATAAAGCCTTTTCAGCCTGAATCTCCAGGTTGGGTTCCTCATAGAGCAATCCCAATGCCAGAAAAAACGCATCCACACTGAGCAATGCAGGATCCCCTGGTGCCAATGCAAATGCCCAATTCTGAGGGTCGCCCCGCAGGAAAGATATTACAATCTTGACCTGTTGAGCAGGGTCTCCAGAGGAGCGAGATTTTAAAGAAAGAAACAATTTACAATTGTTCCTGAAATTCAGGAAGGTAGATCTATCTCCAGAAAAGAACTCTGGAATAGGAATTCTAGGTTCAGACATGGGAATGTGAACAACAAAATCCTGTATGTTTTGAACTTTTGCCGCGAGATTACTCAGGCTGGAAGCCAAACTCTGGACATCCATGTTAAACAGCTAATATCAGAGCCATTCAAGGGTTAAGAGGAGGTAAGAAGCAGCTAGACAGCAATTAAGGGCTAGGCCGCAAAACTCTGAAGGAAAAAAAAAAAAAAAAAAAAAATTTCCCTTAAACACTTCTTTTTCTCCTGCTTCAGCCCAAACAATTAACACTTTGTGGGCCGGCTATACTGTCATGAATCCCAATGGCTAGGGATAGCAAGGGACAAGCAAAGTCATACAAAATATCGGACGAGCTCTAGGGTGATGGAACCTGGGCTGACCGCTGCCCTACGCCTGACAAACGCAACTAGAGATAGCCAGGGAGCGTGCCTACGTTGGTTCTAGACGCCACGCACCAGCCTAAGAGCTAACTAGTACTGCAGAGAAAATAAAGACCTCACTTGCCTCCAGAGGAATGAACCCCAAAAGGTACAGTTGCCCCCCACATGTATTGATGGTGAAATGAGAGGAAGGCACACACATAGAGATGATATATAGGTTCAGCAAATTGAGGCCCGCTGTAAACTAGAAAGCAGAACGATACAAAAGGGGTCTGAGCGGTCAGCAATAAACCCTAATCAAAAAAACCATCCTGAGATTACAAGAACCCATGTGCCAACTCATGGCACATGGGGAGAACCTCAGTCCACTAGAGCTACCAGCTAGCATAGAGACATAATAAGCAAGCTGGACAAAAAAACCAAACAACTGAAAATCAGCACTTAGCTTATCCTGAAAGATCTGGGAGCAGGTAGGCAGGAACCAAACAGAGCACATCTGAATACATTGATAGCCGGCAAGGGGATGACAGAAAGGCCAGGTAAAATAGGAAACACCCAGCCTCTGATGGACAGGTGGAAACCAAAGGCCGCAACCCACCAAAGTCACCCAGTACCAGCAGTAACCACCAGAGGGAGCCCACAAACAGAATCCACAACACATTACATTCTATGGGGGCTGTGCAGCATTACATTCTATGGGGCTGTGCTGTATTATAGTCTATGGGGGCTGGCTGTATTACATTCTATGGGGGCTGTGCTGTATTACATTCTATGGGGGCTGTGCAGCATTACATTCTATAGGGCTGTGCTGTATTATAGTCTATGGGGGCTGGCTGTATTACATTCTATGGGGGCTGTGCTGTATTACATTCTATGGGGGCTGTGCAGCATTACATTCTATGGGGCTGTGCTGTATTATAGTCTATGGAGGCTGGCTGTATTACATTCTATGGGGGCTGGCTGCATTACATTCTATGGGGGCTGTGCTGCATTACATTCTATGGGGGCTGGCTGTATTACATTCTATGGGGGCTGTGCTGTATTACATTCTATGGGGGCTGGCTGTATTACATTCTATGGGCCTGTGCTGTATTACATTCTATGGGGCCGTGCTGCATTACATTCTATGGGGGCTGTGCTGCATTACATTCTATGGGGGCTGTGCTGCATTACATTCTATGGGGGCTGTGCAGCATTACATTCTATGGGACTGTGCTGCATTACTTTCTATGGGGGCTGTGCTGTATTATAGTCTATGGGGGCTGGCTGTATTACATTCTATGGGGGCTGTGCTGTATTACATTCTATGGGGGCTGAGCTGTAATGCTGGATACAGCTGTAATTAAATGTTATATAGTCGTGTTACACTCCCCTCACTTCTTGTAGCCTACAAGTGTACAAAGATATTATACAGTCACCATGTGACAAGTGGGCCTGTGTGACTTCAAATGCCAGGGCTGAATTTTAGTCCCAGTCCGGCCCTGGCATAGAGTACTTAGTAAACACTGTTTTTGATCAAAAAAAGCATAAAGCTGTTCCACCGTGACACGGTGTACCCAATTGGGACAGTAACTACACTCTCTAATGTTAAAACCTAACTAGTGTGAATAGTGGCAGAGAGTCACCGAGTCCCAACAGGACACCCAGCTTTGGAGGGACTATATATGAACTGCCCAGCTCAGTGAAAAGGGGGCCACACTCTATTTTTACTGAATACTAAAATACTGAAAAAAAAAAAAAGAAAACTGAGCCGGAGTATGACTTGAAAACATGCATGATGTAGAAGCATATTCACACTGGATAAGGAAACAAACAAAACCAAAGAAAAGTATTTTCTTTGGTTTTGTTTGTTTCCATGGGCAGTGTGAACATGCTTTTACATCATGCATGTGAATCGCCCGCCACGGTGGTACTTGGTACTGGGTCCGGTTGTTGTTAAAGGGGAGGTCACGGTTGCAGCGACCAGGTCCGTGGCCCTGGGCGCTAAAGTAAAAGGGATAGTCTTTAAAAGGGATGTGAAAATAATAAAAGTTTGTGACGCCACCTGTGGTACTCGGTCAGTGGTGACCGACGCTGCTTAATGGGGTCCTCTGGGGCGATGGTGCTGCAGCAAAGATGGTGTCGCTTCCCACAGGTGATGCGGGGTCCTCAGGGCTCCCGGTGTGTTTGGCCAGAGTGGTATGGTGCCAGAAATAAACGGAAGACACACAGTTACAGTCTTTTTACCTGGTTTACTGGTTGTAGTAAGCCACAGTCCAGGGTACCAGCAACAAGTGGTGATGTGGACCAGCCGGCCCGTAGGCAATGGTGGATCCCTCTCCCAGGTGAGGTTTGAAAGCCTTCCTGCTTGCGCTCTTATGCAAGGTCTTTGCTGCCTGTGGCTCCCTTACAAAGTCCTCTCTCTCCTGTCCTGGGACAGTAACCTGTATGGCGGGTAATGCTAGCCTTTTTACAGGATCTCTATCATGACCCGGGCTCTATGTATACTGCTGCACCTTCAGGTGTGGGTGCGGACAGATGACTTGCAATCCTCTGTTCTTCCGGTTCTGCTGTGAGACCTGGAGTACGACACAGCCTTGGGCTCCCGGTGCCCGGTTTCTGCGCTTTAGCTTAGAGGGTGCCCGGTCACAGTTCCCCTCTAAGCTCCTTTCTTCTCCTGTTGCTTCTCCCCTCAAATGCTCACTAACTCTGCAACCCTTCAGGTTCTCTTCCATCCTGGAGCTGCAGCACACATGTGGCTACATGGCCCCACTCTCTGCTCTCACTCCACTCCTCTCTCCTCCACTGTCTCTGAAAAACTAACTAACTCCTCCTCCAGACCAGAATACTTAAAGCTGGGGAAGCTCCCGTGAATCTGGGTTCAGAGCTCCCCTTTCTGGCCTGGATTCGGAATGTGTTGCATGTAGGTGCTTTACCTGGTAAAGGAAATCCTCCTTGCCTCCAAACATGATATCACCCTCCCCGAAAGGAAGGCAACATCACTGTAACATCCGGTTACCTGTGATACACGTTTCCAAGTCTTACTCCGGCTCAGTTTTCTGTTTTTTTTCCTTTTATCTGTACGCATACCTTTGATCATTGTGGCCAAATAGTTTTATTTTATCCTCACCGGTCCACAGGACTTGTTTCCAAAATGCATCAGATTTGTTTAGATGTTCTTTTCCATATTTCTGATGCTGAATTTTATGGTGAAGACGCAGGAGAGGTTTGCTTCTGATGACTCTTCCATGAAGGCCATGTTTGTGCGGGTGTCTCTGAACAGTAGAACAATGTACCACAGCTCCAGAGTCTGCAAAATCTTTCTGAAGGTCTTTTGCAGTCAAGCGAGGGTTCTGATTTGCCTTCTAGCAATCTTATCAGCAGCTCTTGTGGAGCGCCCCCACACCGCCGCAGGGCCGAGGGGTACCCGGAGCCGGGCCTCTAGGTCTCAGTCCTGGGGTTGTCACGGTGGCTAGATCCGGTCCGTGGCCCTGTCTGTCAGTGGGGGACGTCCGGTGCAATAAGTGATGTTGTAGCGGTGCAGTTGTGGGGTGCAGGTCGCAGTAAATAACGAGGACACCAGGTTGCAGTCTCTTTACCTCTTTACTGAAGCTCTCTGGGTCCTCAGTCCGGAATACGGCTCACCAGGCTGCGCAAGTCCGGCCGGTCCAATGGCACTTCCAGAGCTCTCCTTGCAGGTGGAAATCGGTGCCTTCCTTCTAGCGCTATGTGTTGCAGTCCTTCCCTGCTGTGCTTACGGAAAGTACCCCACAACTGTTGTGTCTGTTTCTCGTGTTCCCTCACAACAACTTAATTCGCAATGATCTTCCTCGTCCCTCCAGATACTATGGTAGGAACGCACCCGTATGACGGGGAGGCTCGGAGATCTTCCGGGACTCTATCTGCGCCCCTCTCCTGTTGGTACCCCCCTTTGCCTTCCTGGGTGATGCGTGAGACAGTCCGCCTCAAGCTAACTGCCCTGCCGTAGGTCTGAGGTATGGCTTGAAACTCTTTACCTCCTCGGCGTTCCGGCCACCGGTAGTGCGCCTCAGTAAGGTGCTGCCTCTTTCAGCACAACCCTCACTGGTATCTCCTTTCGCTTGATTTCGTTTCTCACTCAGCACAATCTATCTCGCTTCTTAGTCCTTCCTTGGGCACCGCCGCTATGCTGAGCAGGCACGGTCCCTTTACGTTCTTTCCATGCCAAGCCTCTGCCAGGATCCCACCCCTGGCAGAGACCCTACAGTCTCTCCCTTCACAACACCCTCTGCCACCAGGTGTTGCTCCGTTCAATCCCGTCAGCGTTCTCTCTAACTTCCTGCCTGACCCCCAGTTTACCCACTATGGTGGGGAGTGGCCTAATGAATAGCACCCTTAGCTCCCCCCGGAGGCCCAGCTGTGAAATGTATTGGTGACTGTGATACCTGCTCAGAGAACTCCTTCCGTGCCATCGAACGCAGCATGGCCCCCCTTAGTGGCTGAACCATGCTACTGCAACGACCAGGACTCTGGGGCGCTGCACTCCCCCCTGGTTAAACACAGTACTCCGGGACTGGGAAGAAAAACAACAATACAGATTAGCAAAAAGACATACAATTTTGTTGAGTGCAAATAACAATAAGTATACTTAAGTAGGCTTCCCTTTATGGGAGGTGAGGACACTTGTAACGTTACAAACATAATTAACCTTATAATTTACAGAGTATAAATAACTTCTGTTACCCAACCGGGTATTCTATTTAGTGCAATTTTTGAAATAATAACTTAACATTGCCTTTAAGAAACTCACACTCTTAGTCTATCAAAGGCCTTCCTATAATCACATTATAAGGCATTTCAACTTTAGATTCTCCTTCTTGTGAACCTGCAGGACCGCCTGTCCCTACGGCACCAGACCTACTGCCTCTCCTTTCTTCTACAGGACCGCCCTGTTCAGCCAGGGCCTACTGCCTTTCGCTACTATACACAGTATAGACATAACATTCCTTTCGGTTGAAGAACTCTGAGCCAGCTCTACTCGGCCCCTTTAAGGACTCACTCTCTAACCCCTACGGGTTCACTCTCTGTCCTTAGCAATAAAGTAACTTTTCAATGGGGACGCAGGGTTTACCTTCTATCCTCACCCTCATTATTACTTCTCTTACTTTCAACTATGCAGACCTCTACTTCTACCCCTACGGGCTCTCTGCATCTTTCCTGTCTTCAAAACATTATTCAAATTTCACATTTTAACAAATTCAACACATATAACTCGGCATGTAAAACAGTTACATTTTCTTTTCAAGGCATCATTACCACATTACTGTTCTGTAACAGTATCGCTTTCAAGTACAATTCTTCACATCCCCTTTAAGAGGGGACCAGGTCTCTCTGAGGTAGCTCGTCTTCTCAGCCTACCAGTCTCATGCAAAGTTCCGG
Source organism: Ranitomeya variabilis (assembly GCF_051348905.1). Lineage (NCBI taxonomy): Eukaryota > Metazoa > Chordata > Amphibia > Anura > Dendrobatidae > Ranitomeya > Ranitomeya variabilis. The sequence continues at coordinate 714,543,047 of NC_135232.1, read as the reverse complement.
TCCGGTATCTTCACAAAGTGTCTTTAACTAGGACCAGTAGAAACGGTTTCTTCGCAAAGTGTCTTTTAACTAAAACCAGTAGGAGGCACCCTTAAGAAGGTGCAACTATTTACAAGGAAGTTCGAATCATGCACAGTTCATGATTTCTGCAGTTCTTATAACATTGTGAACCAAAAAGCAAAAATGAAAGTGAAAGCAAAAATAAAAAGCAATAGGGATCCCGGGTAAACAAAGGGATCCCTTTAAGAGTTAACCCAGGACGGGTTTTAGCAGCAAAACAGCAAGGAAATAAACAGTTAACTATTTACAGTTTCAGGTTTCCGAGGCTTAGTTGGACGGCTTCCAGGGCTGCACCTGGCACTTAACCCTTCTCGGCCTGGGAAAAGTGAGGTCCAGGGTTACACCCAGTGCTGGACAAACGTCGTTAATCCGTCTTTCATGTATGGTTAAATCATGCGCAGCGATGGAGGTCTGCGCAGCTTGAGTATGGGCATCTGCTGCAGCAGAGGTAGCGGCCGCTGCAAGATCAGTCACTGGAACGGGGTCAGCAGCTGTGGCACTAGCAGTCGCGGGAGGGGTGTCAGTTGTCAGGGCAGGGTCGTCCTTCATACCTGCTTCAGATGCGGTTCCTCCGGTGCTGGTCTGCTCTGCCTCCGCTGGGGTCTGGAACGCTGGCTGCAGGGCCTCGCGCTGCGGCGTTGTCATCTCTGCTTGCAGTGTCCCGCTTTCTGGCTTCAAAGCGCTGGAACTTCTTCCCTGCTCCGGACCAGATGAGGCTGCCGACGGACGTCTGATGAGGCTCCTGATGATGGCCTTCTTCCACCCGGCCTCAGTGCTCAGCTGCGTCCGCCGGGGTCGGTCGCTGAGCTCGTCCACTCCGGCCTGCAGGAATTCAGCATCAGCGGTGGAGGCCTGGTTGCGGTGCCCCTCCGGGTGGCTGGGGGAGTCCTCTGCTCCGACCCCACGCTCCGGCTCCGGGCGGCTCGCCATGGCGTCCTCCATGTCGCTCACTTCTTCTTCCTGGTCCTTTTCCCGCTCTCTCCTTCGTGGGCGGTTTCGTTTTCTCTGTCTCTGCCCACCATTGAGGATCAGGAGGCGGATCTCGGCTGCTGACGGACACGTCCTCAAGGGGCCGAGATATTTAGATTGGGCGGCCATTGTCTTTCACGCTCTTCAGCTTGTTCACGCCCACTTCCACGCCCTTCTTCTTCTCCTGCGCTCTCCTTAGCGCTGTAATGGCGGCGGTTTTGGCGGGAACTTTTGGCGGCAAGTGGCAATCCACAGTCTTTGCAATAAAGTACAGTCCAAGCACAGTAAATCACAGTTCCAAGGCACACATGACCTGATTCTTCAGGCTTAAGTAGATCCTGTTCGTGACGCCAAATTGGAGCGCCCCCACACCGCCGCAGGGCCGAGGGGTACCCGGAGCCGGGCCTCTAGGTCTCAGTCCTGGGGTTGTCACGGTGGCTAGACCCGGTCCGTGGCCCTGTCTGTCAGTGGGGGACGTCCGGTGCAATAAGTGATGTTGTAGCGGTGCAGTTGTGGGGTGCAGGTCGCAGTAAATAACGAGGACACCAGGTTGCAGTCTCTTTACCTCTTTACTGAAGCTCTCTGGGTCCTCAGTCCGGAATACGGCTCACCAGGCTGCGCAAGTCCGGCCGGTCCAATGGCACTTCCAGAGCTCTCCTTGCAGGTGGAAATCGGTGCCTTCCTTCTAGCGCTATGTGTTGCAGTCCTTCCCTGCTGTGCTTACGGAAAGTACCCCACAACTGTTGTGTCTGTTTCTCGTGTTCCCTCACAACAACTTAATTCGCAATGATCTTCCTCGTCCCTCCAGATACTATGGTAGGAACGCACCCGTATGACGGGGAGGCTCGGAGATCTTCCGGGACTCTATCTGCGCCCCTCTCCTGTTGGTACCCCCCTTTGCCTTCCTGGGTGATGCGTGAGACAGTCCGCCTCAAGCTAACTGCCCTGCCGTAGGTCTGAGGTATGGCTTGAAACTCTTTACCTCCTCGGCGTTCCGGCCACCGGTAGTGCGCCTCAGTAAGGTGCTGCCTCTTTCAGCACAACCCTCACTGGTATCTCCTTTCGCTTGATTTCGTTTCTCACTCAGCACAATCTATCTCGCTTCTTAGTCCTTCCTTGGGCACCGCCGCTATGCTGAGCAGGCACGGTCCCTTTACGTTCTTTCCATGCCAAGCCTCTGCCAGGATCCCACCCCTGGCAGAGACCCTACAGTCTCTCCCTTCACAACACCCTCTGCCACCAGGTGTTGCTCCGTTCAATCCCGTCAGCGTTCTCTCTAACTTCCTGCCTGACCCCCAGTTTACCCACTATGGTGGGGAGTGGCCTAATGAATAGCACCCTTAGCTCCCCCCGGAGGCCCAGCTGTGAAATGTATTGGTGACTGTGATACCTGCTCAGAGAACTCCTTCCGTGCCATCGAACGCAGCATGGCCCCCCTTAGTGGCTGAACCATGCTACTGCAACGACCAGGACTCTGGGGCGCTGCACTTGCAAACAGTACCCCAAAGAAGGGTACAACAAAATGTTCACAGTTATCATTTAGCACAAATGTCTTTTTATTACCCTTTATTGCATTGTGTAAATGTTAATGCACTTATTGTACCAGGATGCAGGAACTCATGTTTGCACTAATATGCCCAGGATACTATTGGGTTAATTACATATTAGACTGTTAAAGTGAAATATATGTACACCTGCCCCCTTAAGAGGGTGGTGTCAGAGCATTTGCAAGGTCTTCCTGTAAGAAGCATACATAAAAGAAGTGTGTGAGGAAAGATGCCTGAAAGACATGTTGCGATGGCATGGAGCAGAGAAAAAAACAGCTGTACCTGAACCTCCTTATCCTCTGCTAAGATAAAGCCTGAGGGTATGTGCACACGTTGCAGATTCCATTGTGGATTTTTCACGCGGATTCCGTGTGGATTTTCTGCAGATTTTGTGCGGAATTCGCCTGCGTTTTTACACCTGCGGATTCCTTTTATGTAATAGGTGTAAAACGCTGTGGAATCCGCACAAAGAATTGACATGCTGCGAAAAATAAACCGCTGCGTTTCTGCGCTGAATTTTCCACAGCATGTGCACTGTGGATTTGGTTTTCCATAGGTTTACTTGGTACTGTACACCGCATGGAAAACTGCTGCGGATCCGCAGGGCTAAATCCGCTGTGGATTCCCAGCCAAATCCACAAATTGTGCACATACTCTAAGGGAGATGAGGAAGAAGGTAGGAGAGCAGCCATAGCTCCCATACTATTTATGAGGGAGCAGGTAGGAGAGCAGCCATAGCTCCTATATATGCGGGAGCAGGTAGGAGAGTGGCCATAGCTCCTATATATGAGGAAACAGGTAGAAGAGCGGATATAGCTCCTATATATGAGGAAACAGGTAGGAGAGCGGATATAGCTCCTATATATGAGGGAGCAGGTAGGAGAGCGGCCATAGCTCCTACATATGAGGGAGCAGTACAACAAAACCCAGACTCATATTTATGTAATGCGCCAAGCCAAAATGACGCAACTAATTACATATTACTCCAAAAATAGCATCATGTTTCGAAAAGGAGGACACATGGAGCCTTTTGGTATAAAAGAACGTGCACAAAAAGTCTTTATTAACTCTATTAGAAACATACATAAAAACAACAAAAAGACAGGTAAAACAATGTGCTATAAGGAACACCAAAAAGAAGTGGAGGCATTCAGTACACAGTACAAATTGATTCAAAAGAATCGTATATCATATATTAACATACTTAGTAATGGTAAGATGAAAGTCTGTTCGGTTGAGCTCAAAAATTCACAAAACCATGCCCCCTGCTGTAAGCAGAACATACTATAAATCATTGTCCCATTACTGTGTCTTTGCCCAGGATTGCATGGTTAATGATCAAAGCCCCAAACCAATCTATCATTGTAATGAGTAAAAGATCCCCATGTCCGCTTATATATTATTTGATCAAAGGATCACCTTACCCAGTACTGAAATGCCAACACTGAAAACCCTGACATGCATTTCGCTGTCCGTTGACCCTGCTTTCTCAAGGGGAGGTGTGTTATTGGTCTGCTGCAGGACCTTTTATCTCCATAGTAACAAGTCACGTGAATTTCACGTGACTGTCCTCTACATGGTAGTGTGCATGCGGCGCATGCGCCCGCGGCCAAACCCTGCCGCACCCACGCCACCCGGCAGAAGCCCAATCGTAGTGAGCTGCGATTGAACTCCCTCCCAGGATTGAGCACAAGAAGCCGGACACCAGGGTCCGAGGTTGTGTGGGAACTGAATGCCCCACAGCAGAAACCGGAGGGCAGGAGATTGCAGGTCTTCTAGCCACAACTGACACCCAAAGGCACAGCAGCAGATTAGAGCCCGGAGTCACCACGAGAAAGAGACACCTGTAAAAAAGGGTTGAGCTGCCTAGCATGCAGGTAAAGTTCCACCTAAGGGACAGATTGAGAGAAGGACTTGAGTTAAGCTAATGCATCAAGAACCAGAATTCAGCGCAGAAAGGAAGGCTTCCAACCCCACCTGACTAGGGGGATTCTGAACCGCTTCCAGGCTGCCCGGATTTCAAGATCACCTGTAATCTGTGTACCTGAACTTCACCAGTAAATGGTAAAGAGACTGCAACACTGTGTCTTCCAATTCTTTCCTGCACCTCAACATCTACAACCCCTCTTAGACTGTCCTGGTAGCCCTGGAGCCTCCGCTCCACCTGTGGGGAGCCAAACCAACTAAGCTGCAGTACCATCGGTCCCAGCGGATCCCTTTAAGCAGCATCGGCCATCCCTGGCCAAGTACCACAGGTGGTGTCATGAACTTTAGATCTTACTTACCAATACACTTTATTTCCCCTTTAATTGGACGGCCAGGGCCATGGACCAGGTCACAGCTGCAGTGACACATCCCTTTAAGAACCGGCCCGGTTCCGAGTACCCCATGGTCCTAGCGGGCGCTCCAAGAGTGGCCATAGCTCCTATATATGATGGAGCAGGTAGGAGAGTGGCCACAGCTGCTATATATGAGGGAGCAGGTAGGAGAGTGACCATAGCTCCTATATATGAGGGAACAGGTGGGAGAGCGGCCATAGCGCCTATATATGAGGAAACAGGTAGGAGAGCGGCCATAGCTCCTATATATGAGGGAACAGGTAGGAGAGCAGCCATAGCTTCTATATATGAGGGAACAAGTAGGAGAGCGGCCATAGCTCCTATATATGAGGGAACAGGTAATAGAGCGGCCATAGCTCCTATATAAGAGGAGAAGGTAGTAGAGCAGCCATAGCTCCTATATATGAGGGAAGAGGTAGGAGAGCGGCCATAGCTCCTATATATGAGGTAGCAAGTAGGAGAGTGACCATAGCTGCTATATACAAGGGAGCAGGTAGGAGAGCGGCTATAGTGTGGCGCCCCAGGGTCCTGGTCATCGCAGTAATGTCACTTTCCTCACGGGGATGGTGGTATTACGTTTGGAGGCAAGAAAGGATAACTGTCACCAGGTAATCACAAGCATGCAACACATTCACACTCCAGGCCACAAGGGGGAGCTTTTGATCCTATTACTAGGTGACTCCCCCAGATATATACTGTGGTTTTGAAGGGAAAGTAGGGAGAGTTCCTCAGTCAGTCCCTCAGAGAGGCTGAGGAGAGAGAGTGTCTACGGAGCTGTGCATGCCACAGAGCTGCAGCTCCCGGGAAGAGACACATAGAAAGCTGTATATGTTGCAGTGAGCGTGCAGGAAAGCAAAGCACAGGAGAGGATACCAGAAGGGGACCAGCCTCGAGCAGGCTGCCTCCTTCTGAGGCGCAGAACACCGGTAGCCGGAACACTGAGGTTGTAAGGACCTCCACGCCTTACATCAGAGACCGGCAGGACAGCTAATTGCACGTTACCTGTCCACACCCACACCCAGGAGGCATGGTGACACCCCACAGAGCCAGGTCATCTAAGAGATCCTATAAACAGGCTCAAGTCACCAGTCATACGGGTTTTGTCCCATCCTATCTGGGGACAGAGAGAGATAACATCTGTGAGGACCTAATGTGAAGCTTAGCAGTAAGGGACTACACCACTACAGCGCAAAGGAAGGCTGAAACCAACAGTAAACAAGATAAAGAGACTGCAATCCTGTGTCCTCATTCTTCTCTGCACCTCTTACCATACCACCATCTACCGGGAGCCCTGGGGATATACTTCACCTGTGGGAAGATATACCATCTAGCTGCCATAACATCACCCCAGCGGACCCTTTAAAACAGCGTCGGTCCCCACTGACCGAATACCACAGGTGGCGTCATGAACATAGACTTTATCCCTTTAAAGACCTTTCCCTTTTACATGGACGCCCAGGGCCACGGACCATGACATCCCCCTGTGAACTACAGGACCCGGTACCGAGTACCCCACAGCACTGGTGGGGCGACCCAATGGCTCTTTTATATGAGGGAGCAGGTAGGAGAGCGGCCATAGCTCCTATATATGAGGGAGCAGGTAGGAAAGCCACCATAGCTCCTATATATGAGGGAGCAGGTAGAAGAGTCCATAACTCCACTATATATAGCACCAGGGTCCTAGCTGCAGTCAGCGTAGACCAGGATCATACAGTTTAGGCAGATAAGATCAGCTGAGGAATCTGTGTACTTACTGTCATGGTTCCACCCCTCAGTGTATCTGGGATGCAGTTACTGACAGTGCAGTTGTCCAGTCTAGTGCGGGGGCTGGATGAGCTGTCAGTCTGTTGATTGCGTCCAATTTGAGACTGGGAGGTGCTGGCTGTCTTCAGGTGTTCATTGTCCCAGGTGATTGCCCGGCTACTCAACTGGGCTGTTACTCCTAGACCTCTGCCAGAAGTACATTCAGTGTGGTTTGTTCCTCTGTGCCTTGTGTTCTATTTGTAGATCTTTCGTTGCCTTGTTCTGACCATCTGTCTGTTTAACCCCTTCTGCCCTCTATCCTCCTGGTATTCTGACCTCAGAACGCTACCTGACTACGCCTTTGTCTCTTCCTTCTGTTTATGACATATCCTCCTGGCTTTTGACCTCGGACTTCTGACTATCCCATCTCACGGCTTGTTCTTGAGAAGTGACTCTGCATCACATTATGTTTGGCCAATATGTTTTTTTCCCCAGTATGGGGGACTTGCCTCGTGCCTGCTGCTGACACCAGCAGCAGGCACGAGGCAAAGCACAGGAGCGCCGCCAACATCCACAACTTTAAGGCTATGTGCACACGTCCAGAAAGTATGCAGGAATTTCCTGAGAAAATCCTGAGGTTTTCCGCCGGAATTCTGCATGCATTTTTGTCACGTTTTTATCTCGTATTTTGCGCATTTTTTGTGTGGATTTTGTGCTGATTTTTTGCGTTTTCTTCCAGAGGTTCCCAATGCAATAATATAGTGGGAAATCCGCTTAAAATCCGCAAAATTAATGAACATGCTGCGTATTTTTCGGCATGCGTTTTCTTGCAGAAAAAAATGCAACATGTGCACATAAATTGCGGAAACCATTAAAAATGATGGGATGATTAATGTAAGCGCCGAAAAAATGCACGAAAATCCGCGAATAATCTCGAACATGTGCACATACCCGAAAGCATATCGCTTTCTCTCTGAGGACTATACAGTCCATTGTACACATCACCACAACCAGGGAGACTTCCCTATACAGTGTACATCCACCACCAAGACAACATTGACAACGTATTGAGTAAGACATGGGATAGGTCGAAACGTCACTCAATTATATAGTCGCTTGGAAATTTTTTCTGCCCTCTGCCACCTTTTACTGTTTTTTGTTCTCACCAATAAACATTTTTTTCTTGCATTGCTTGAAAATCCTCAGAGTGTGCAGTGAATTTCTACTTTATGGACTAAAGGCCCCGTCACACATAGCGATTTACCAACGATCACGACCAGCGATACGACCTGGCCGTGATCGTTGGTAAGTCGCTGTGTGGTCGCTGAGGAGCTGTCACACAGACAGCTCTCTCCAGCGACCAACGATCAGGGGAACGACTTCGGCATCGTTGAAACTGTCTTCAACGATGCCGAAGTCCCCCTGCAGCACCCGGGTAACCAGGGTAAACATCGGGTTACTAAGCGCAGGGCCGCGCTTAGTAACCCGATGTTTACCCTGGTTACCAAAAAAAACAAACAGTACATACTCACCATCTGATGTCCGTCAGGTCCCTTGCCGTCTGCTTCCTGCTCTGACTGAGTGCCGCCGTACAGTGAGAGCAGAGCGCAGCGGTGACGTCACTGCTGTGCTGTGCTCTCACTTTCCGGCCGGCAGTCAGTCAGAGCAGGAAGCAGACGGCAAGGGACCTGACGGACATCAGATGGTGAGTATGTACTGTTTGTTATTTTTTACATTTACGCTGGTAACCAGGGTAAACATCGGGTTACTAAGCGCGGCCCTGCGCTTAGTAACCCGATGTTTACCCTGGTTACCAGTGAAGACATCGCTGGATCGGTGTCACACACACCGATTCAGCGATGTCAGCGGGACCTCAACGACCAAAAAAAGGTCCAGGCCATTCCGACACGACCAGCGATCTCACAGCAGGGGCTTGGTCGCTGGTACGTGTCACACATAGCGAGATCGCTACTGAGGTCGCTGTTGCGTCACAAAACTTGTGACTCAGCAGCGATCTCGCTAGCGATCTCGCTATGTGTGACGGGGCCTTAAGGGTCATCCGGCCCATTACACCAGCACCTCGAATTAAGGTACCTTCACACGAAGCGACGCTGCAGCGATAGCGACAACGATGCAGATCGCTGCAGCGTCGCTGTTTGATCGCTGGGGAGCTGTCACACAGACCGCTCTCCAGCGACCAACGATGCCGAGGCCCCCGGGTAACCAGGGTAAACATCGGGTTGCTAAGCGCAGGGCCGCGCTTAGTAACCCGATGTTTACCCTGGTTACCAGCGTAAAAGTAAAAAAAAAAAAACAGTACATGCTCACCTGCGCGTCCCCCAGCGTCCGCTTCCTGACACTGACTGAGCTCCGGCCCTAACAGCACAGCGGTGACGTCACCGCTGTGCTTTCACTTTCACTTTAGGGCCGGGGCTCAGTAAGTGTCAGGAAGCAGACGCTGGGGGACGCGCAGGTGAGCATGTACTGTTTGTTTTTTTTACTTTTACGCTGGTAACCAGGGTAAACATCGGGTTACTAAGCGCGGCCCTGCGCTTGGTAACCCGATGTTTACCCTGGTTACCAGTGTAAAACATCGCTGGTATCGTTGCTTTTGCTTTCAAACACAACGATACACAGCGATCGGACGACCAAATAAAGTTCTGGACTTTATTCAGCGACCAGCGACATCACAGCAGGATCCTGATCGCTGCTGCGTGTCAAACGAAACGATATCGCTAGCCAGGACGCTGCAACGTCACGGATCGCTAGCGATGTCGTTTCGTGTGAAGGTACCTTAAGGATAGAGTGCAGGCCATTATCTTTCTTTATGAGTCTGGGTGATGGCCAAGGAGATCACCCAGACTCCCAGGTACCATTTTCTTCTTCTGGTAAAGTACTGATAAATTCGTGTTATCCTTCAAGAATAAGGTGTTATCAACATTGGCGTTAATTGACTGTGGGTCTGCTGCTAACTTTAATGATTTGGGACAGGTTCTGAAGTTAGGGTTAGGGACAGTTAGTTTAGAAAGACCCATTCAAATTTTTGGCCTTGACAAGAATCTGTTAGCTGTAATTTGGTCAAAAGGGTAACTGTGGATTTCACCCTCCAAGTGGGAGCTCCCCACTCTGAATCCATCTCCTATTTTGTTTTGCATAATATTCTTGCTGGGCTGGTACTGGGGCTTCCATGTTTGGAGATTTACAATCCTGTTATTGATTGGTGTCAGAAGGAGATTGTTAAAGGGAACCTGTCAGCAGGATTATGCACAGTAACCTACAGACAGTGTCCGGTCGGTGCCGTTATACTGATTAAAATGATACCTTGGTTGATGAATCCATCTTGTGGTTGTTGTTTAATCTTTATTTTCAGTTTTGTGTTAATGATATGATCGTGCCTCGGGTGGCCTGTGGTGGGCTTCATGTGGTGCGCTGAGTAGATATTCATTTTTAACCCCTTCATGACCAGGGGTATTTTTTTTTTTAACATGCTAAAACTGACCTGACATTTTGATTCTCCATGTCATTACGAGTTTATAGACACCAAACATGTTTAGGTTATTTTTTCTCTAAGTGGTGAAAAAAAAAAGGCCAAACTTTGCTAAAAAACCCCAAAACAATTGTGCCATTTTACGATACCTGTAGCGTCTCTATTTTTCATGGGGTTGGGTGAGGGCTTATTTTTTGCGCGCCGAGCTGATGTTTTTAGTTATACCATTTTTGTGCAGATACGTTCTTTTGATCGCCTGTTATTGCATTTAAATGCAATGTCACGGCGACCAAAGAAACGTAATTCTGGCGTTTTTAATTTTTTATCGCTACTCCGTTTAGCGATCAGGTTAATCCTTTTTTTATTGATAGATTGGGCGATTCTGAACACGACAATACCAAATATGTGTATATTTCTTTTTTTTTTTATTGTTTTATTTTGAATAGGGTGAAAAGGGGGTGATTTAACCCTAGAACGCATGACGTTAAAAATATACATATTAACGTATTGGGGGCCTTTTAGGCCCCATGCACATAATGTAGAAAAACACACTTAAATAACTTTCACAAGTTTATTTCAAAATTGCTCAATAAAATATGAATAGTGGACAAAATTTTAATTATAATTTTTCACAGAAAACACCAAAAAATGTTTTTTTTCCCAAATTTCACACAAAGACATGAAAACACACAAAAACGCATAGAAATCTATAGCAAACTAGCTGCAGCTACATTTTTATTTTATTTTCTATTATATTAGTCTTCCAAACAATTCTGACGTTATTTTTTCAGAAGAGTGTTCTTTGCAAACAGTTTCCTTACAAGTGGAACAATATCGCTCAGTTTTCCTCTCTATGTTTCTTGGACACATGAAACAACGCTTTCGTTTTCTTTCTCCTGGCTCTGGAATAATCTGAAACTGTACGCCACACCGTTTCATTGCTTCTTTAGTTTGCTTTGGCAAGCATTTCAAGTCGCTTCGCTCTATCATGTGAGGCATTACAAGTTCATGACAAAGGTCCTTCAAGAATATGCGTCTCCTGTCCTTCCTCTGTGCATGAAATTCCGGATGAGTTTCTGTATAATTAATGAATTTAGGGCTGCTACATCAAGCATATTTGAAAATAGTACTACAAGCCATCGTTTTGTTTGCCTCTTACACGAATATTCTCCCACCATCTCATCCATTTTATCTACACCTCCTTTTGTTGTATTGTAATGCAGGATGATTTCTGGTTTCAATTTTTTGTCATTGCTGTCAACACTGCAATCGTGCATGGTACTGAGTAAAATTACAAATTTCTCCTTCTTCGCCTTGTAAGATACCAAAGTCGCTTTGTTATTGAATCCAAAGACACTCTCATAAAGTGCTCGCTGACGATTGTGTTTCAGTGCTTCTGGAATTTCTCGTCTGTTTTGCTTTATAGTACCAACAAGTGTAATAGCTTTTGCAAGCAGAAAATTGCCTAGTTCAACATTGGTGTAATAATTGTCCATGGTAATGTTTCTACCTGAATTGAATATTGGAACAGCAAGAGTTTTGACTATTTCAGACCCCAGATCCTTCTGTACTGGTGCACCAACCTCTTTGCCACAGTAGATTACGCCATTTATGCCATAATAATTTGCAGAATCACACATCCAGAAGATTTTTATTCCGTACTTGGCTGGCTTGCTGGGCATGTATTGTATGAACTTGCAGCATCCTCTAAACGGTACAAGTTGCTCATCTACAGTAACATTAGTACTAGGATTGTAAAGTTTTGTGCAATTTTTGATAAATATGTTCCAGATATAATTGATAGGGGCTAATTTGTCTGTTTCAAACCTCGCTGCACGAGTTTGCTTATCATCAAAGCGAATGATTCTTCTAATTTCCTCATATCTGCCCACTGACATTGTCGCCTTAGGGTACCGTTACACTAAACGACTTACCAACGATCACGACCAGCGATGCGATCGTTGGTAAGTCGTTGTGTGGTCGCTGGGGAGCTGTCACACAGACAGCTCTCTCCAGCGACCAACGATCAGGGGAACGACTTCGGCATCGTTGAAACTGTCTTCAATGATGTCGAAGTCCCCCTGCAGCATCCGGGTAAACCAGGGTTACTAAGTGCAGGGCCGCGCTTAGTAACCCGATATTTACCCTGGTTACCATTGTAAAAGTTAAAAAAAACCACTACATACTCACCTTCTGATGTCTGTCACGTCCCCCGGCATCCACAGGGTTACGCGCTGCTGCCGAGAGCTTCCTGCACTGACTGAATGTGTCAGCGCCGGCAGCAGCGGTGACGTCACCGCTGTGCTCTGCTTTACGGCCGGCCGGCGCTGACACATTCAGTGCAGGGAAGCCGCCGGCGGCGGATGTGACAGACATCAGAAGGTGAGTGTGTAGTGTTTTTTTTTTACTTTTACAATGGTAACCAGGGTAAATATCGGGTTACTAAGCGTGGCCCTGCGCTTAGTAACCCGATATTTACCCTGGTTACAAGTGAAAACATCGCTGGATCGGTGTCACACACACCGATCCAGCGATGACAGCGGGTGATCAGCGACGAAATAAAGTTCTGGACTTCTAGCTCCGACCAGCGATATCACAGCGGGATCCAGATCGCTGCTGCGTGTCAAAGACAACGAGATCGCTATCCAGGACGCTGCAACGTCACGGATCGTCGTCGTTCTTGCTGCAAAGTCGCTTAGTGTGAAGGTACCTTTATAGTGTGGATCAGAAAGTGGGTCCAGAAATAATTCTTGTATTGGGACATCATACGATTTTTGACTCCCTGCCAGCAGCAAAAGTCCAATATATGCATAAAGTTCCTCTTTTGAGATATTTTTCCAGTACTTATTTTTTGCAGAAGCGATACGCCTTCCTTCTAGGTTTGAACATAATAGGACCTCTTCTGCAATCAGAAAAATAAGTACAGAATACATCTTTAGGGGTAAAGTAACTGGGACTTCCCACAGCTCCTTGAGCCTGTCTCACAATATTGTGTGTTGGAGTACGTCCGACTAATGTAGGATTACTGTCCCAAAAAACATTCGTTTTGGATGTTCTGCTTATCACTTCTTGAGGATCCACTAGATTCACTTCTTCATCATCAGAAGAATCACTGGATGAGGATGTTTGATTAGCTGGTGGCAGATATTCTTCATCAGACAAAGATAGTTCACTTTCATCATCGCTTTGAAACATAATCGCTTCAATCTCTTGGTCAGTCAGACACTTGGACGAAGAGTGTGCCATTGCTGACTAGATGTTAGCAAACTAAAAGAAAAAACAATGAACAGAATCAGGGTTGTCCACTCTTTGCTTGTGTGTGACACACTGTAAGTGTAATGTCCCCCTTCTTCCTCTCACCCTCAGCAGCTCTTACCTTTTATACTTTTAGGTGGTGTACAATTCTCTGGATTTTTGTGGCTCACAAGCTCTAGCCTATGCAAGCTTCTTAGAAACAGAAACTGAAAATGAATCAGATTTCCTCTCAACAGCTTATCTTATCACAGGTCCTTCAGCAATTAGCTCACAGTGTATACTGTCCTCAGTACTCTATACACAGCTCATTACTGTGTTCCGAAGGACATTTTTTTTTTACTTTTGCCATGCTTCGATAGCCTCCATAGGAGGCCAGAAGCTGGCACAACTCGATCGCCTCTGCTACATAGGAGGGAAGCTCAGATCGCTCCTATGTAGTAGAATTGTTGCATTGCTATGAGCGCTGACCACAGGGTGGCGCTCACAGCAATCCGGCATCAACAACCATAGAGGTCTTCAATAGACCTCTGGTTGTCATGCCTATGCATCGCTGACCCCCAATCATGTGACGGGGGTTGGTGATGTGCGCATTTCAGGCCGGATGGCGGGAAGCGCTAGTTAAATGCCGCTGTCAACGTTTGACAGCGTCATTTAACCATACCTCCCAACTTTTGAGGAAGGGAAAGAGGGATAAAGTTAGCGGCGCGCGCAGTGCGCTGCGGCAAATTTTAGGCCACACCTCTGACCACACCCATTTCACAACTAGTCACGCCCCAACCACACCCATTTAGCACTTCTGATCACAATGTTTCGTAAACAATAATTATAAACAAAAAAAATATGGCCACACAGTGCTCCATACTGTATAATGGCCACACATGATGCTCCATACTGTATAATGGCCCCACATGATGCTCCATACTGTATAATGGCCACACATGATGCTCCATACTGCATAATGGCCACACATGATGCTCCTTACTGTATAATGGCCCCAAATGATGCTGCGTACAGCAGTGTACTGGCCCCACGTGATGCTCCATACAGTATAATGGGCCCACATGATGCTGCATACTGTATAATGGCCGCACATGATGCTCCATACTGTATATTGGCCACACAGTGCTCCATACTGTATAATGGCCACACAGTGCTCTATACTGTATAATGGCCACACATGATGCTCCATACTGTATAATGGCCACATGATGCTCCGTACTGTATAATGGCTACACATGATGCTCCATACTATATAATGGCCACATTATGCTGCATACTGTATAATAGCCCCACATGATGCTGCGTACTGTATAATGGCCACATGATGCTGCGTACTGTATAATGGCCACACATGATGCTCCATACTGTATAATGGCCACATGATGCTCCATACTGTATAATGGCCACACATGATGCTCCATACTGTATAATGGCCACATTATGCTCCATACTGTATAATAGCCCCACATGATGCTTCGTACTGTATAATGGCCACACATGATGCTCCATACTGTATAATGGCCACACATGATGCTCCTTACTGTATAATGGCTCCACATGATGCTCCATACTGTATAATGGCCACACAGTGCCCCATACTGTATAATGGTCACAAATAATGCTCCATACTGTATAATAGCCACATTATGCTCCATACTGTATAATGGTCCCACATTATGCTGCGTACAGTATACTTGCCCCACTTGATGGTCCATACAGTATAATGGCCCCACAAGATGCTTTGTACAGTATAATGGCCCCACACGATGCTGGGTACAGTATAATGGCCACACATAATGCTGGGTACAGTATAATGGCGACACATGGTTACCTCACCCCCATCATTGCCTTCTCCATCACTACACACACACACCTTTCACCGCGCACCCTCGCAGCAGCCGGCAGCTTCCACTCCCACGGCGCTTAGGTGGGTTAGCTGGTGGCGGTTGACCAGAGGGTAAAGTCGCTTGTGCAGCTATTTGCATGCTTATGTCCTGAAAAGCCCGTCCATACTGGGACTCTATGCCAGCAAGTTTGTTTTCCTGGGCTGCCATGCGGGTGCTTAAGTCCTGTAAAGTTTGTCCAAACACTTGTTGATTGTGTTCAATGCTTCCAAACTTCTTTTGCAAACCTTCCACATCTTTCTGCAGTGATCTAATTATGGAAAACACCTGCTCTAATCTGCTTTCTGCAGTCATTGTTCCAGCAATCTCCTCTTTTCTGGCTAGAGTATCCTATAATAATTATAGGGGATAACTCAGGAGACTCTTTGCGTGGAACAAGACAACTACAGGACACAGTTTTTTAAGTGGTAAAGTCTATATTATCACTCGGTGATTCAAACAGGTGCAGAGAGAAACTCAAGTCCACAATACTTGGTGTAAATATTAAACGCAGCTTAGCAGTCTATAGGGAACTTCAGAGGAAAATGCAATCACGCAGAAAGTCTATGAAGCACAGTTATTCTTGAGGATACTTGACACGAATAAGTCCTTGTTTTAGTCCAAACACAGATAGATATGCTTATAAGGCAGTTCAAGCAATGTCTTGTCGCAACCAGGAAGGCCTGGGTGATAATCTCAGGTTTAAGCAGAGCAGCAACAGCTTACATGTCCAGTAAATGCAGATGGAAGTAAACACGAGCAGCAGATGAAGGAGGATTACTGGAAACTGGTGTATGCAGCAGGAACTCAGGGCAGAGTAGCAGGATCACCACACAGGTTCACAGGAGCAGGTATATAGCCAGGGAGTCACCAGAGTCAGGAACTGGATGCAAGGCAGAATACTCTAGCACAGACTGAAGGCTGGGGTGGAGTTTTATAGCAGGAAGACACAGTGCACATGAGACCAAAGACGCCATCTTGGAAAAGGGCAGTAATGCCCAAAAGGTAATAAAAATGTTCAGAATCCTGACATAAGCGGTGGGCCGTGCTGTTCACCTGTCTTAGCATCCGAGCAGTTCACATTGAGGTAATTGAATCCATGGATTCCTCTTGTTTCATCAATGCCCTCAGAAGATTCTTTTCTATCCGGGGACCCACCAAGCAACTCAGATCTGACTGTGGCACTAACTTTGTGGGAGCGTGCAAAGGACTACAGTTGGACAACTTTTTGACTGACAATCAGGGGTGGATTAAGGGTAGCCAGGGCCCCGGGCTGTTCAGACACTGTGGGCCCCCCCGTCATGTGACGGGGTCATGTGACGGGGTCATGTGACGGGGTCATGTGACAAAGATTTTGTAAGCCGCCACCATAACACGGTAGACACTTTTGGCCGGGCCCTACTCTGTAACCTATTAAATATTTGTTAAAATATGCAATACAATTTAAGTATATTTTGATTTATTTTTCAATTTTTAAAATGACCAATAATATCACATACAAGGAACAAATACCACCGCACCATGACCAGACCACATATTACAACTACAGTGATCGAATAATATCACATACAGGGAACAAATACCGCTACACCATGTCAAGACCACATATTACCACCACTGGGTGACCAAATAGCACATACAAAGGACAAATACCGCAACACCATTTCCAGACCACATGTTACCACCACATAGTGACTGAATACTACAATACTGATCAGTGATAAAAAAAACAAAAAAAACACAATACTATCACCATAAGTGCCAGTATTCACAGGAGATCTGTACTTAGTATGCAGTGTCTGTGTAGAGGTTATACAGTGATCACTGGTGACATTATACACAGGACCTCTGTATACAGTGTATAGTGTCAGTGTATAGGTAACACTGACTCACCAGTGAAGTCTCTAGTGTATAGGTAACACTGACTCACCAGTGACATCTCAAGGTGAAGTCCTTCACCTTTCATCCAGCACAGACCGCCATCATTTCTTCCAGCCAGGGCTCGTCTCTGCAGGAAATAACACAGTTATCTAGAGCTCCGCTTGCAGAACACATTACTTAATTTTTCCCAACGTCTACATTACACCACATGAAGAATAAAAGGCGACATAGTGTCACTCTGCACAGTAACAGGACCGCCCCCTCATTTAAAACAATATACTCAAAATAAAATAAATACATCACTGCAGTAATAATATCCCTTAATTAGCCCCTATGGTAATAATATTCCCAATCCTGGCCCCGTGTGTCTCATTCCTGGCTCCAGCCATATCTTCTCGCATCCTGCCCT
Organism: Ranitomeya variabilis; assembly: GCF_051348905.1. Classification (NCBI taxonomy): domain Eukaryota; kingdom Metazoa; phylum Chordata; class Amphibia; order Anura; family Dendrobatidae; genus Ranitomeya; species Ranitomeya variabilis. The sequence goes on along the minus strand of NC_135232.1, from coordinate 714,525,474 downwards.
CATGAGTATTCATTCTACCCAATATGATCTCCCCATCCGGCCCCATCTGTCTCCATCGCATCCATCCTGGCCCATGATCTTATCCTGCCCCATGTCTTTCATTCTGCCCCGTGTCTCCAATCATGCCCCGTATCTACATTCTGCCCATGCCTCCAGTTCTGCCCCCAGTGTGTCCAGCAATCTGCCCCAGTGTATCCAGCATATTACCCCCAGTGTGCCCAACAATCTGCCCCAGTATGTCCAGCATACTGCCCCCAGTGTGTCCAGCATTCTGCCCGTGTCTCCAATATTGCCCCCAATCTGTCCAGCAATATGCCCCCAGTGTGTCCAGCATTCTGCCCCAGTGTGTCCAGCATTCTGCCCCAGTGTCTCCAGCATTCTGCCCCAGTGTCTCCAGCATTCTGCCCCAGTGTCTCCAATATTGCCCCCAGTCTGTCCAGCAATCTGCTCGTGTCTCCAGCATATTGCCCCCAGTGTGTCCAGCATATTGCCCCCAGTGTGTCCAGCATTCTGCCCCAGTGTGTCCAGCATTCTGCCCCAGTGTGTCCAGCATTCTGCCCCAGTGTGTCCAGCATATTACCCCCAGTGTGCCCAGCAATCTGCCCCAGTATGTCCAGCATACTGCCCCCAGTGTGTCCAACATATTGCCCTCAGTGTGTCCAGCATTCTGCCCCAGTGTGTCCAATATTGCCCCAATCTGTCCAGCAATATGCCCCCAGTGTGTCCAGAATTTTGCCCCAGTGTCTCCAGCATTCTTCCCCAGTGTCTCCACCATTCTGCCCCAGTGTGTCCAGCATTCTGCCCCAGTGTGTCCAATATTGCCCCCAGTGTGTCCAGCATATTGCCCCCAGTGTGTCCAGCATATTGCCCCCAGTGTGTCCAGCATATTGCCCCCAGTGTGTCCAGTATTCTGCCCCAGTGTGTCCAGCATTCTGCCCCGTGTCTCCAGCATATTGCCCCCAGTGTCTCCAGCATATTGCCCCCAGTGTCTCCAGCATATTGCCCCCAGTGTCTCCAGCAATCTGCCCCAGTGTCTCAAGCAATCTGCCCCCAGTGTGTCCAGCATTCTGCCCCCAGTGTCTCCAATATTGCCCCCACTCTGTCCAGCAATCTGCCCCAGTGTCTCCAGCATATTGCCCCCAGTCTGTCCAGCATTCTGCCCCAGTGTCTCCAATATTGCCCCCAGTCTGTCCAGCAATCTGCCCCAGTGTCTCCAGCATATTGCCCCCAGTCTGTCCAGCATTCTGCCCCAGTCAGTGTCTCCAATATTGCCCCCAGTCTGTCCAGCAATCTGCCCCAGTGTCTCCAGCATATTGCCCCCAGTCTGTCCAGCATTCTTCCCCAGTGTCTCCAATATTGCCCCCAGTCTGTCCAGCAATCTGCCCCAGTGTCTCCAGCATATTGCCCCCAGTCTGTCCAGCATTCTGCCCCAGTCAGTGTCTCCAATATTGCCCCCAGTCTGTCCAGCAATCTGCCCCAGTGTCTCCAGCATATTGCCCCCAGTCTGTCCAGCATTCTGCCCCAGTGTCTCCAATATTGCCCCCAGTCTGTCCAGCAATCTGCCCCAGTGTCTTCTCTCCAGCATTGCCCCCAGTGTGACCAGCAATCTGGCCGTTCGCAAAGAAAAAATAAAAAAGCCAAAGTTCTCCTCACCTGACCTGTGCGCTCCAGCGGCGAGCTCCTTGCAGCAGCTCGCACTCGCCGGCGACTGACAATGACGTCAGACGCCGGCGACGTGTGAGCTGCGCCTGCGGCCGACTTCAGCTGCCAGCCTCCAATTGGCTGGCGGCTGTTGTTAACTATTGACGTGCGGGCGCGCGCCCGCACGTCACTAGGTGAAACTGCTGCAGCACCGGTAGGGGCCCGCTGAGCAGATGAGAAGGGGCCCGATGCGGCCCCCTCTGTGCCCACCGGGCCCATACGCCAGTCAGGGCAGTGATGCCCTGACTGGCGGCGGGCATTCTGAACGGTAGCCGAGGGCCCCCACACACCGCTGGGCCCTGGGCTACCGCCCAGATTGACCCTATTATAATCCGCCCCTGCTGACAATGGGTGTACTTGAGTGTTCAACCCTCCATATTCCTCGCATATGGGAGGATCCTGGGAACGTATGATTGGCATTGCTCAAAGAATCCTAGATTCCATGTTGCTGGATCACAAGCTACCCCTCACCCATGAAGTGTTGGTTACCTTCCTGGCTGAAGTGTCTGCCGTGATAAACGCAAGACCATTGGTGCCAGTAACATCGGACCCTGATGCACCAATGATCCTTACTCCTGCTACACTTCTTACTCAGAAGGTTGGAGCTGCCGCAATCCCTCCAGGGAAGTTTGTGGACAGGGACATTTACAGACGTCAGTGGAAACAGGTACAACACTTGTCCAATGTCTTTTGGCACCTCTGGAAAACTGAATACCTGCACTTGCTTCAAAGCCATCACAAATGGCAGACTGCAAAACCTAATCTCCAAGAGAGAGACCTCGTCCTCCTTAAAGATAAAGAAGCTCATCGCAACGACTGTCCAATGGGTCTTATCACCAAGGTTACACCAAGCAATGATGGGAAGATCCGTATTGTAGAAGTCAAGGTTACGAAGGGCGGTTCAACTTTTACCAAAGGAGGACATCACATAAAGTCGTTGTTTTTGGACACCGCTCACGGCGGGGAGCCTACCGCCATATATTCCTCCAGCTGTGTTGGAACATTCGAATATTTGAACTTTCTCCAGTGGATTGTTGGGTTGGTGGAGGTGTTGCACATTGCGGCTTCCCCAATCTGAAGATGAGTTTACGTTTGGACTCAGACTATCCCGCTGTTTAGAACTTCATGCCTCCAACTGAAGATTGGACCATGCCAATTGGACTACCACTGTTTTCGTTGTTATTACTTGCATGCTTATTTTCCTTTTGTTTTTCAGGTCTACAGTGACATCCCCAGAGGACATCATAAGAATTATGAAATCTAAAGATTTCAGACGGGGAGTGTTATGTCCCATGAATGAGACATTTTACAGATTGTCCTGTACATTTTACATGCTGTATTGCAGTTCTCATATTGTTTATTGTTGCTATGTGTTCCTGTGTTTTGCATAGCTGAAATCCTCCCTGTCCATCAAGTTTGTCCCTTCTATCTCCCTGTTTCCCTCTGCTGGGTGTCATGTCACTTCCTTCTTCTTCTCCCTGTGTCTCAGACTCCATCTTGGCTTCATTATAGGCACATGTGCTTTCAGCTTGTCTCAAAGAAAGTCTTTTTTACCTGCTGCTGCTGTTTATGCATTCAACAAGAATTCTTAAAGAAATCAAATATGCAAATTGCCTCTTCTGAGAAAAAGAGGACTTTACTCTATAGCGCCACCTATTGGAAGTAGCGATCCTACAAGTCACAATCAACCCTTTAACGAGTCGTGCAATATGACTTAGGATAAAAGGGTTGATTGTGACTTGTAGGATCGCTACTTCCAATAGGTGGCGCTATAGAGTAAAGTCCTCTTTTTCTCAGAAGAGGCAATTTGCATATTTAAATTCCTAGAGGAGCATTGCACGGCGAATAAGCCTCCTTACCTTGACAAGCCAGAGATGGTATGTCACTCTCCATAAGGAGAAACGTTACCCCTTAGACCCCACTAAAGAAATCAAAGTCTCTTCTGGATTCTTCATAACATGTGTGCCGGCAGCTGAGTTAAGCTATCTGCCACTGTCGCCAATTGTAAGTAAGGTGAAGAGATTCAGCATCTCACAGAGCCATATTTGCAGCCACAGGCCCCGGGGACAGAATAGGTTAAGACTTATGACAGGTCACTGATCCCTCACTGACCTGACCCCTAGTTTGCATAATGTATACCTGTATATACTGAAGAAAAAATAAAAAACCCTTATGCAGGTACATGCAGGCAGGTGCGCAGCAGCATAATCTCATGTTTAGTGCCCTAGTAGTAACTTTTCTTGATGTTATTGAGCAAGTACAAAAAAAATCAATTTGAAAATGGCACCCTCTGCGCCTGAGCAGTAACAGCTATCAGTGTGCTTAGGGATCTGATAGCTGCTATTGCTGAAGAAAAAATGTCTTCCTCCGAGATGGCGCCGGCATAGTAGCAGCTCCCGGAGATCTCTATAGACACTGATAGCTGTTACTCCGCAGGCGCAGCGGGCGCCATTTTCAAATTGATTATTTTTGTACTTGCTCAATAACATCAAGAACACTAAACATGTGATTATGCTGCAACGCAGGTGCCATGGCCGGCACCTGCCCGCAGAAGGGTTTTTAATTTTTACTTCAGTATGCCCAGGTGTTCATTATGTAAACTAGGGGGCAGGGCAGAGAGGGATCAGTGACTAGTCTGCATTATGAATACCTAATCAGAGCACCACATGAAGACCCCCACACAGGCTAACCCGGGGCACGAGTATATCATTAACTAAAAACTGAAAATAAAGATTAAACAACAACCACAAGACGCATTTCATCACCAGGCATCATTGTAATCAGTATAATGGTGCCGACCTGACACTGTTTATAGGTTACTGCAGAGGTGTATCTAGGGTTTCTGGCACCCGGGGCAAGAATTCATTTTGGCGCCCCCCTCTCCTCCCCCACCATCCCCATCATTGCCCTCTCCCCGTCAGCCCCATCATTGCCCTCTCCTCCTCCACCATCCCCATCATTGCTCTCTCCCCATCAGCCCCATCATTGCACTCTCCTCCTCCACCATCCGCATCATTGCTCTCTCCCCGTCAGCCCCATCAGTGCCCTCTCCTCCTCCACCATCCCCATCATTGTGCTCTCCCCGTCAGCCCCATCATTGCCCTCTCCCCCCACACACACCATTCACTTCTCTGCACATTCCCCTGCAATGTGATACACACACACACACACCCAATACTGAGCCACACACATACACACATTCACATACACACACACACACAAACACATACACACATTCACACACACACATTCACACACACACATTCACATACACACATTCACATACACACACACATTCACACACACACACACACACACACACACATTCACATACACACATTCACATACACACACATTCACACACACACACACACACACACACATTCACACATACACATTCACATACACACACACACATTCACATACACACACATTCTCACACACACATACACACATTCACATACATACACACACATTCACATACACACATTCACACACATTCTCACACACACACACACATTCACACACACACACATTCACATACACACACATTCACATACACACATTCACACACACATTCTCACACGCATACACACATTCACACACACATTCTCACACACACACATTCACATACACACATTCACATACACACACATTCTCACACACATTCACACATTCACACACACACATTCACATACACACATTCACACACCTCTCACCTCTCCTCGCGCTCTGCTGCAGCATCTCATCGCCTTCCTCTGACACAGCCGGCCGCTGAATGATGATGTCATCCAGCGGCGCGTCTGTGTGAGAGGAAGCAGGAAGACAGATTGCTGGGCAGCGGAGCTGAAGGGATTTCTCCCTGCCTGCCGCAGCCACCCTGCAGAGGCCCCCCTCCACTTCTGCACATGTTGGGAGCCGGCGCTCTGCAGCTTCTCTGTGCCGGCTGTCAGCTTGACATTCGGCACAGAGAACAGCTGACTCCCAGACCGGGGGCGGCAGAATGCAGCCGCCGGGGGAGACACTGCGGACCACCGAATTAGGTGGCCCGACTGCGCCCCCCTGCCGGCTGCGCCCGGGGCAAATGCCCCGGCTGCCCCCCCTAGATACGCCACTGGGTTACTGGGTACAATTCTACTGCCAGGTTCCCTTTAAATAGAGCCCAATTGTTGCACGAAATGTCTAAAAACTGTACAAATATGCTCTGCCAGTTTGAAGATGTGTTCACAGAAAAAGAGGCTGAGATACTACCTCCCCATCGCCCTTATGCTTGTGCTATTATTCTTTTTCTAGCACCAAGTTGCCTAAAGCTCGTCTTTACAATTTGTCTGACTCTGAATGGACCGCCATGAAACAATATGTTAACAAGGTTTATGGAAGAGTCATATCTGTCCTTTCTCCTCGCCTGTAGCTTTTTTATGAAAAAGACACTGGCCTACTTCCTTGCCTAGATTTCCAAGAAATAAACAAAATCATCGTTAAAAATACTTACCCACTACCACTCATCCCCGACCTATATAATCAGCTTCTGGGGGCCAGGTTATTTTCTAAACTTGATCTTAGCGGGGCTTACAATTTGATATACACCCGGAAGGGTGATCAGTGGAAAATGGCGTTTTTAACGTCTGAGGGTCTTTTTGAAAACCTTGTCATGCCATTTGGATTATCCAATGCACCTGCTGTGCTTCAAAATTTTATGAATGATATTTTCTCTGATTGCAATGGAAGATATGTTGTGATTTTCCTGGATGATATTCTAATATTCTCTTTAGATTTGGACAATCACCAGAAATATCTTCGTGTTGTGTTACAGAGATTGAAGGAGAACTCTTTGTTTGCTAAATTGGAGAAATGTGTTTTCTTTCTGTTCAGGAAATTTCATTCTTGTGGTTTATCTTGTCAGCATAAGGGTTTAACATGGACCCTGAAAAGGTGCAGGCCTTAATTGATTGGGTTCAACTTTGTGATCATAAGGCTTTGCAGTGTTTTCTGGGATTCACCAACTATTATTGCAGGTACCATAATGATTAATGAAGGTGCCAGGGACTGCGAGGGTTAATAATTTGAATATGAGGGGATGATATTTTGTATTGGAGTCTTGAGGAAGGCTGTTGGCCAGAAGGGAGAGAGGGAGGATGAAAGGGGTATATAGGTTTGAGCGGGAAAGTTTCCCCCCCTCTTTCCTACCTTCTGTCCTGAGGTAAAACACCGGGAGCAGAGCGGGTACCAGGATGGTTGACGCCTTTGAAAGAATGGTGCTGGAGAAGGTGGTCCAGGAAGGTTCCTCATGGCTTCTGGAGGTTCTGACAAGGACACAGCAGCAGAGTGCAGCGGAGCCTATTCGGCGAGAAAGAGACGGATCTCCGGCAGCTTGGGGTAGGCCTCATCGGCGGGTTACTACACTGAACCGCCTGTCCCCAAGCCCCTGTCGGAGAACTGTGTGAGCGGTGCATTGCGCTTGCACAGGCACAGTGGTAAGCCCACCAATGACGTTATCACCGAATGACCAGTAGCTGTGGGTCGTCGCCGAACGCTTACACGGCATTCAGACCGCCCATGGCTGGTGGTGCCGATGGCGCCGGGAGACACGGGACCTGCCGGCAGGAGCGGCAGCCGGAGTGTTATGACCTGGTGGTTAAGAGGCCACACCGATATGACCTGGTGGCTAAAACGCAACATGGGACGAGCTCTGAGGAGGTGGTATCTCTACTGACCGCAATCCCTAATCCTAACAACAACACTAGTAATAGCCGTGGGATGTTCCTGACTCTCCCTAGACACCTCTTCACAGCCTAAGAATTAACTACCCCTAAAGAAGGAAATAGAAAGCTATCTTGCCTCAGAGAAAACCCCAAAAGGAAAGATAGCCCCCCACAAATATTGTCTGTGAGTGGAGAGGGAAATGACTTACACAGAAATTAAATCAGTTTTCAGCAAAGGAGGCCAATACTAAACTTGATAGACAGAGAGAAAAGGATACTGTGCGGTCAGTATTAAAAACTACAAAAATCCACGCAGAGTTTACAAAAAATGAACTCCACACTGACTCACGGTGTGGAGGGGCAAATCTGCTTCCCAGAGCTTCCAGCTAGCCTGAATATGACATAGTGACAAGCTGGACAAAAAGAGACATTTGCAAAGCAATAATGTCCAAAGCAAATGGACGAACAAGAACTAGCAGAACTTATCTTTTGCTGACAAGGACAGGCCATATGAGAAATCCAAGGAGAGAACCAAATCCAACCTAAGACATTGACAGCTGGCATGAACTAAAGCCCAGAGCAGGTTTAAATAACAAACCCAGGCAAGGCGATCAGTGATGGCAGCTGCTACAGCTACCTAACGGAGCAGCAGTTCCACTCGAAACCACCAGAGGGAGCCCAAGGGCAGAACTCACAAAAATACCATTAGCAACCACAGGAGGGAGCTCCAGAACGGAATTCACAACAGTACCCCCCCCCCTTGAGGATGGGGGGTCACCGAACCTTCACCAGAGCTCCCAGGCCGATCAGGACGAGCCAAATGGAAAGCACGAACCAAATCGGCAGCATGAACATCGGAGGCAACAACCCAAGAATTATCCTCCTGGCCATAACCCTTCCACTTGACCAGATACTGAAGCTTCCGTCTCGAAAAACGAGAATCCAAAATCTTCTCCACCACATATTCCAATTCCCCCTCAACCAACACCGGAGCAGGAGGATCAATGGAGGGAACCATAGTAGGTACCACATATCTCCACAACAAGGATCTATGGAACACATTATCAATGGAAAAAGAAGCTGGAAGGGCCAAACGAAAAGACACCGGATTGATAATTTCAGAAATCTTATAAGGCCCAATAAAGCGAGGCTTGAACTTAGGGGAAGAAACCTTCATAGGAACATGACGAGAAGACAACCAGACCAAATCCCCCACACGAAGCCGGGGACCAACACACCGACGACGGTTAGCAAAACGTTGAGCCTTTTCCTGAGACAACGTCAAATTGTCCACCACCTGAGTCCAAATTTGCTGCAACCTGTCCACCACAGAATCCACACCAGGACAGTCAGAAGGCTCAAGCTGCCCTGAAGAAAAACGAGGATGAAAACCAAAGTTACAAAAAAAAGGTGAAACCAAGGTAGCAGAACTAGCCCGATTATTAAGGGCAAACTCGGCCAACGGCAAAAAGGTCACCCAATCATCCTGATCAGCAGACACGAAGCATCTCAAATAGGTTTCCAAGGTCTGATTGGTTCGCTCCGTTTGGCCATTTGTCTGAGGATGGAATGCTGAAGAAAAAGACAAATCAATGCCCATTCTAGCACAAAAGGACCGCCAAAACCTAGAAACGAACTGGGAACCTCTGTCAGACACAATATTCCCCGGAATACCATGCAAACGGACCACATGCTGAAAAAATAATGGAACCAAATCAGAGGAGGAAGGCAACTTAGGCAACGGTACCAAATGGACCATCTTAGAAAACCGGTCACAAACCACCCAGATGACAGACATCTTCTGAGAAACAGGAAGATCAGAAATAAAATCCATGGAAATATGCGTCCAGGGCCTCTCAGGAATAGGCAAAGGCAAAAGCAACCCACTGGCACGGGAACAGCAAGGCTTAGCCCGAGCACAGGTCCCACAGGACTGCACAAACGAACGCACATCCCGCGACAAGGAAGGCCACCAAAAGGACCTAGCCACCAAATCTCTGGTACCGAAAATCCCAGGGTGACCAGCCAACACCGAACAATGAACCTCAGAAATTATCCTGCTAGTCCATCTATCAGGAACAAACAGTTTCCCCACTGGACAGCGGTCAGGTTTATCAGCCTGAAACTCCTGAAGTACCCGCCGCAAATCAGGGGAGATGGCAGAAAGAATCACCCCCTCCTTGAGAATCCCAGCCGGCTCACGAACTCCCGGAGAATCAGGCAAAAAACTCCTAGAAAGGCATCAGCCTTCACATTCTTAGATCCCGGAATATATGAGACCACAAAATCAAAACGGGAGAAAAACAGAGACCACCGAGCTTGTCTAGGATTCAACCGCTTAGCAGACTCGAGGTAAATCAAATTTTTATGATCAGTCAAGACCACCACGCGATGCTTGGCTCCCTCAAGCCAATGTCGCCACTCCTCAAATGCCCACTTCATAGCCAACAACTCCCGATTGCCGACATCATAATTACGCTCAGCAGGCGAAAACTTTCTGGAGAAGAAAGCACATGGTTTCATCAAAGAGCCATCAGAATTTCTCTGAGACAAAACGGCCCCTGCCCCAATCTCAGAAGCATCAACCTCAACCTGAAAAGGGAGAGAAACATCTGGCTGATGCAACACAGGGGCAGAAGTAAAACGGCGTTTAAGCTCCTGAAAGGCCTCAACAGCCGCAGAGGACCAATTCATCACATCAGCGCCTTTCTTCGTCAAATCGGTCAGAGGCTTCACCACACTAGAAAAATTAGCAATAAAGCGGCGATAAAAATTAGCAAAGCCCAAACATTTTTGAAGGCTCTTTACAAATGTGGGTTGAGTCCAATCATGAATGGCCTGGACTTTAACAGGGTCCATTTCAATAGCCGAGGGAGAAAAAATGAAACCCAAAAAAGAAACTTTCTGAACTCCAAAGAGGCACTTAGACCCTTTCACAAACAACGCATTAGCACGAAGGACCTGAAATACCATCCTAACCTGCTTCACATGAGACTCCCAATCATCGGAAAAAAAACAAAATATCATCCAAATACACAATCATGAATTTATCCAGATAATTCCGGAAGATATCATGCATAAAGGACTGAAATACCGATGGAGCATTAGAGAGCCCGAATGGCATCACAAGATATTCAAAATGGCCTTCGGGCGTATTAAATGCTGTTTTCCATTCATCACCTTGTTTAATACGCACGAGATTATACGCCCCTCGAAGGTCGATTTTAGTAAACCAACTGGCACCCTTAATCCGAGCAAACAAATCAGAAAGCAAAGGTAAAGGGTACTGGAATTTGACCGTGATCTTATTGAGAAGGCGATAATCTATACAGGGTCTCAAGGAACCATCCTTCTTGGCAACAAAAAAAAATCCCGCTCCCAATGGTGACGAAGACGGGCGAATATGCCCCTTCTCCAAGGACTCCTTTACATAACTCCGCATAGCGGCATGCTCTGGCACAGACAGATTGAAAAGTCAGCCCTTAGGGAACTTACAGCCAGGAATCAAATTAATGGCACAATCGCAGTCCCTATGAGGAGGCAGGGAACTGGACTTGGGCTCATCAAATATATCCTGGAAAACCGACAAAAACTCAGGAACATCAGAAGAAGGGGACGAGGAAATGGACATCAAAGGAATATCACTATGTATCCCCTGACAACCCCAACCAGTTACAGACATAGATCTCCAATCCAGCACTGGATTATGTACCTGTAGCCATGGAAAACCCAGCACAACAACATCATGCAAATTATGCAACACCAAAAAGCGAATATTTTCCTGATGTGCTGGAGCCATGTACATGGTCAACTGTGTCCAGTACTGGGGTTTATTCTTGGCCAATGGCGTAGCATCAATCCCCCTTAAGGGAATAGGGCTCCGCAAAGGCTCCAAGGAAAAACCACAGCGCTTGGCAAATTCTAAGTCCATTAAGTTCAGGGCAGCGCCAGAATCCACAAATGCCATAACAGAAAAGGACGACAATGAGCAAATCAGGGTAACAGACAAAAGAAATTTAGGCTGTACAGTACTAATGGTAACAGACCTAGGGACCCTCTTAGTATGCTTAGAGCAATCAGAAATAGCATGAGCAGAATCACCACAGTAAAAACACAGGCCATTCTGACGTAATAATTTCTGCCTTTCTGCTCTAGTCAAAATCCTATCACATTGCATAGGCTCAGGACTCTGCTCAGAGGACACTGCCATATGGTGCACAACCTTGCGCTCGCGCAGGCGCCGATCAATCTGAATTGCCAAAGACATTGACTCATTCAGACCAGCAGGCGTGGGAAACCCCACCATAACATCTTTAAGGGCTTCAGAAAGACCCTTTCTGAAAATCGCTGCCAGGGCATACTCATTCCATTTTGTGAGCACAGACCACTTTCTAAATTTCTGGCAGTATACTTCTGCTGCTTCCTAACCCTGACACAGAGCCAGCAAAGTTTTTTCTGCCTGATCCACAGAATTAGGCTCGTCATACAGCAATCCGAGCGCTTGAAAAAATGCGTCAATATTGAGCAATGCAGGATTTCCTGGCTCAAGGGAGAATGCCCAGTCCTGCGGGTCGCCACGCAGCAAAGAAATAACAATCTTCACCTGCTGAATGGGGTCACCAGAGGAACGGGGTCTCAGAGCAAAAAACAATCTGCAATTATTTTTAAAATTCAAAAATTTAGATCTATCCCCAGAAAATAAATCAGGAATAGGAATTCTAGGCTCTAATACCGGAGTCTGGACAACATAATCTTGGATACTCTGTACCCTTGCAGCGAGTTGATCCACGCGCAAGGACAGACCCTGAACCTCCATATCAGCAACAAAATCCTGAACCACCCAGAGATTAAGGGGAAAAAAAAGACAAAACAAGCTACAAAGGAAAAAAAAATGACTCAGAACTTTCTTTTCCCTCTTTTGAGATGCATTTAACACATTGTGGGCCAGCTGTACTGTTATGACCTGGTGGTTAAGAGGCCACACCGATATGACCTGGTGGCTAAAACGCAACATGGGACGAGCTCTGAGGAGGTGGTATCTCTACTAACCGCAATCCCTAATCCTAACAACAACACTAGTAATAGCCGTGGGATGTTCCTGATTCTCCCTAGACACCTCTTCACAGCCTAAGAATTAACTACCCCTAAAGAAGGAAATAGAAAGCTATCTTGCCTCAGAGAAAACCCCAAAAGGAAAGATAGCCCCCCACAAATATTGGCTGTGAGTGGAGAGGGAAATGACATACACAGAAATGAAATCAGTTTTCAGCAAAGGAGGCCAATACTAAACTTGATAGACAGAGAGAAAAGGATATTGTGCGGTCAGTATTAAAAACTACAAAAATCCACGCAGAGTTTACAAAAAATGAACTCCACACCGACTCACGGTGTGGAGGGGCAAATCTGCTTCCCAGAGCTTCCAGCTAGCCTGAATATGTCATAGTGACAAGCTGGACAAAAAGAGACATATTTTCAAAGCAATAATGTCCAAAGCAAATGGACGAACAAGAACTAGCAGAACTTATCTTTTGCTGACAAGGACAGGCCATATGAGAAATCCAAGGAGAGAACCAAATCCAACCTAAGACATTGACAGCTGGCATGAACTAAAGCCCAGAGCAGGTTTAAATAACAAACCCAGGCAAGGCGATCAGTGATGGCAGCTGCTACAGCTACCTAACGTAGCAGCAGTTCCACTCGAAACCACCAGAGGGAGCCCAAGGGCAGAACTCACAAAAATACCATTAGCAACCACAGGAGGGAGCTCCAGAACGGAATTCACAACACCGGAGCAGGTCCTGCCATCATTTTCTGGGGTCATCGGTCCAGGAAGGAGGGGAGTGGGCTTCCTCCATCACTGATGCTGGGCCTGCTGTGAGTGGAGCTGCAGGCCAGATAGCAGCACGGTTTTCCTCAGGTAGGCAACCCATTTGGCATAGCAGCCCCCCCCCCCTCTATTCCTACAAAAGAAGGCAGGTCCGATGCCAGGGTGCAGGGAGTTGACGGTAGGCGGTCAGGTGAAGGTCCTAGACAGGGGAAAAGTTATACCCCTCTGCCAACAGCGGTCGGGAGAGACAACACTACAGGGCAGCTTGGTACAGCTGTGCCTGGTTTTTGTTTGGAAGCAACCCCTTGTATTTACGAGACTTTGCCTTTGGAGCATGCTGCTGTAACGGGGGTTGGGGATCTCGATAGTGTCAATAGGAGGCACTGTGCATCACATAGCATGCGACCTGTTGCTGGTTCTCCATTGCTTTTTACAGGAAGTGAGGGCGGCAGTGGCGTGCAGAGACCGAGACATCGTCGTAGCAGAAGTGGTCTTGGACATGGCAGAGATGATCGTAGAAGGAGTCGTCAATTTCGTCAGCATCTTCCACGGAATCGTCGCCAAGAGAGAGTCACCGATGGAGGCGATGGTCAAAAAAGCATCATGAAAAAGATCACCAAAAGACAAACGAGGATCGGTACCCCCCTCATCCAAGGCCAAGTTCCAGTCCAGCTGGTTTACCCCAGGACAGATTTTTCTACAACCACAGTCTGTGGCAGCAGTTGGAATGACTAACACACCTGCTGGGGGTGAGTTGACCTGCAGTGCGGCATGGCCCATGGCAGCTGCTGCGACACAAATTAATCGTGAAAATTGTATTGATCTTTTGAAGGGGTTTTAAGGGGGGTTGGAGCGGTCGGATGGTAGGTCGGTTGATATGGGTTCAACAAGGGAACATTCGTTTCCGCCTGGTCAGTCAGAAGTTAGTGCCAATTTTGCTTTTCGTGATTCGATGTTTTCAGCGTAGCCCCATTAGGGACTCATGTATCTATGCAGACAAGGGAAAAAATATTAAAGCATGAATTTGTGGATGTTTTGTCCCTCGTTCCCGTAGATCATGTAACGGTAGACAAAGAACGGAATTTTGAGCGTTGTTCGGATAAATAGGCAAAAGTTGCAAAAACGTTCGGTAATTGGATTCAGGGTTTTTCTACTTTGACTTTCATTCTGGTTCAGCGTTTTCCAGAAAAGGGATCGGAGCTTTTAGTTTATCTAGATACGATTTATAGCGCCTATAAGCTGCACAGAGGTGCGGCTTGGTGGCGCTATGACGAGGAGTTTAGGTGTCGCTTGGCCTTGTCCCCTGCTATAGGGTGGGCGTCAAAGCAACCGATATGTGGATACAGCTGATGATGTTGCAGCACCCGCAGTCACGCTCTTCCTTTCACGGGGGAGCTGCTGCGAGGGCACTCTCAACTTCGGCAGCGGCACATCGTCCTTCTGGAACGTGCTGGTTGTTCAATGAAGGGCACTGTGGGTTTTTCTGCGATATGGAAATTTATGCACGAGTTCTCAGTGTGCGGAGGAGGGCACTCAGCACTCCGATGCTTTAGGAGAGTTAAACAGCCTGAAAAAGTTACAGCCTCCCATTCAGAAGAAAACGCTGGTGCGCATTCAACAGATGCTGCATTGGCTAGAGCAGTACCCCAGAGAAAAGGAGGCAAGCCTTCTTTTTGAATGTTTTTCTTTCGGATTTAAGATTCCTTTTCAACCTACATCCAGCGGGATATTTTTAAAAAATTTAAAGTCGGGTTTGGTGCTCCCAGAGGAGACAAGGGAAATTTGAGAGTATCTCCTTTGGGTTTGGTTTCAAAAATGGAATAGGGTAAGTTTCGTCTGATACAACATTTGTCATATCCTCTGGGGGATTCGGTTAACGATGCTATTTTGAAGGAGGAGGCGGCAGTGTTGTATGCTT
Organism: Ranitomeya variabilis; assembly: GCF_051348905.1. Lineage (NCBI taxonomy): Eukaryota > Metazoa > Chordata > Amphibia > Anura > Dendrobatidae > Ranitomeya > Ranitomeya variabilis. Next base: position 714,510,326 of record NC_135232.1, on the reverse strand, counting down.
CCTTCGATGTGGCAGTGCAATGGGTCAGACACTATGGGAAGGGTGCATGGTAGGCAAAGTCGGATACTGAGTCAGCCTTTCATCTGTTGCCAGTTCACCCATCATGCTAGTGTTAAGGTGGGCCAGGGCGGTAGTCATGGCTGAAAGTAATCCCTGTATCACACCCTGGCCTCTCCCGGCCACAGTACAATAGTGCCTTTCCTTCAGCATACCTGCGTTCTGGGTCTCCATGCCCTCAGGGTCCACCCTCGATCTCCAGTGATTCTTTGTAGATGGCACCGCGCAAAGAGAGACACAGTCCAGCTCAACTTTAACCCTTTACCCCCAAGGGTGGTTTGCACGTTAATGACCGGGCCAATTTTTACAATTCTGACCACTGTCCCTTTATGAAGTTATAACTCTGGAACGCTTCAACGGATCCCGGTGATTCTGACACTGTTTTCTCGTGACATATTGTACTTCATGATAGTTGTAAAATTTCTTTGACATTACCTGCATTTATTTGTGAAAAAACGGAAATTTTGCAAAAATTTTGAAAATTTAGCAATTTTCCAAGTTTTAATTTTTATACAAATAAATCACAGAGATATGTCACACAAAATACTTAATAAGTAACATTTCCCACATATCTACTTTACATCAGCACAATTTTGGAACCAAAATTTTTTTGTTAGGGAGTTATAAGGGTTAAAAGTTGACCAGCAATTTCTCATTTTTACACCACCATTTTTTTTAGGGACCACATCTCATTTGAAGTCATTTTGAGGGGTCTATATGATAGAAAATACCCAAGTGTGACACCATTCTAAAAACTGCACCCCTCAAAGTGCTCAAAACCACATTCAAGAAGTTTATTAACCCTTCAGGTGTTTCACAGGAATTTTTGGAATGTTTAAATAAAAATGAACATTTAACTTTTTTTCACAAAAAATTTACTTCAGCTCCAATTTGTTTTATTTTACCAAGGGTAACAGGAGAAAATGGACCCCAAAAGTTGTTGTACAATTTGTCCTGAGTACGCCGATACCCCATATGTGGGGGTAAACCACTGTTTGGGCGCATGGCAGAGCTCGGAAGCGAAGGAGCGCTGTTAAGACCTGGTGGTTAAGAGGCCACACTGATATGACCTGGTGGCTAAAACACAACATGGAACGAGCTCTGAGAAGGTGGTATCTCTACTGACCGCAGTCCCTAATCCTAACAACAACACTAGTAATAGCCGTGAGATGTTCCTGACTCTCCCTAGACACCTCTTCACAGCCTAAGAACTAACTACCCCTAAAGAAGGAAATAGAAAGCTATCTTGCCTCAGAGAAAACCCCAAAAGGAAAGACAGCCCCCCACAAATATTGACTGTGAGTGGAGAGGGAAATGACGTACACAGAAATGAAATCAGATTTCAGCAAAGGAGGCCAATACTAAACTTGATAGACAGAGAGAAAAGGATACTGTGCGGTCAGTATTAAAAACTACAAAGTCCACGCAGAGTTTACAAAAATGAACTCCACACCGACTCACGGTGTGGAGGGGCAAATCTGCTTCCCAGAGCTTCCAGCTAGCCAGAATATTACATAATGACAAGCTGGACAAAAAGAGACATATTTGCAGAGCAATAGAGTCCAGACAAATGGACAAACAAGAACTAGCAAAAACTTATCTTTTGCTGACAAGGACAGGCCATATGAGAAATCCAAGGAGAGAACCAAATCCAACCAAGAACATTGACAGCTGGCATGAACTAAAGCCCAGAGCAGGTTTAAATAACAAACCCAGGCAAGGCGATTAGTGAAGGCAGCTGCTACAGCTACCTAAAGGAGCAACAGTTCCACTCGAAACCACCAGAGGGAGCCCAAGGGCAGAGCTCACAAAAATACCATTAACAACCACAGGAGGGAGCTCCAGAACGGAATTCACAACAGAGCGCCATTTGACTTTTCAATGCAAAATTGACTGGAATTGAGATGGTACGCCATGTTGCGTTTGGAGAGCCACTGATGTGCCTAAACATTGAAACCCCCCACAAGTGACACCATTTTGGAAAGTAGACCCCCTAAGGAACTCATCTAGATGTGTTGTGAGAGCTTTGAACCCCCAAGTATTTCACTACAGTTTATAATGCAGAGCCGTGAAAATACAAATTATTTTTTTTCCCACAAAAATTATTATTTAGCCCCCAGTTTTGTATTTTCCCAAGAGTAACAGGAGAAATTGGACCTCAAAAGTTGTTGTCCAATTTGTCCTGAGGGCGCTGATACCCCATTTGTGGGGGGGAACCACCGTTTGGGCGCATGGGAGAGCTCGGAATGGAAGGAGCGCCATTTGGAATGCAGACTTAGATAGATTGGTCTGCAGGTGTCACGTTGCATTTGCAGAGCCCCTGACAGGGCCGGACTGGCCATAGGGCACTTCTGGCAAATGCCAGAAGGGCCGGTGCCAGTGGTGGGCCGCTCAATCCGCCGCCCCCGCCGTCGCATTCAACTATACCGGCGTATAGACGCCGGTACAGTTGAATGCAATGATGGAGGAGAGAGCGTCTACAGACGCTCCTCTCCCATCATTCCCCGCTCTGCCTCTGACACTGCGGGTGCGCGATGATGTCATATCATCGCGCACCTGCTGTGTTCCGGGCAGACTGCAGCTGCTGAGACAGGAGCAGGAACCAGGAAGCAACGCTGGGCACGAGGAGAGGTGAGGAGAGTTTTTTTTTTTTTCTGGACTGTGGGGCCATTCTCGGAGGAGGGGAGGGGAGGAAGAGAAGAGATGTGGGCTGTATATAGTTCTCTGTGGGCTGTGCTCTGTGCTGTATACTGCTGTGGGCTGTATATAGTTCTCTGTGGGCTGTGCTCTGTGCTGTATACTGCTGTGGGCTGTATATAGTTCTCTGTGGGCTGTGCTCTGTGCTGTATACTGCTGTGGGCTGTATATAGTTCTCTGTGGGCTGTGCTCTGTGCTGTATACTGCTGTGGGCTGTATATAGTTCTCTGGGCTGTGCTCTGTGCTGTATACTACTGTGGGCTGTATATAGTACTCTGTGGGCTGTGCTCTGTGCTGTATACTGCTGTGGGCTGTATATAGTTCTCTGGGCTGTGCTCTGTGCTGTATACTGCTGTGGGCTGTATATAGTACTCTGTGGGCTGTGCTCTGTGCTGTATACTGCTGTGGGCTGTATATAGCTCTCTGTGGGCTGTGTTCTGTGCTGTATACTACTGTGGGCTGTATATAGTTCTCTGTGGGCTGTGCTCTGTGCTGTATACTACTGTGGGCTGTATATAGTACTCTGTGGGCTGTGCTCTGTGCTGTATACTGCTGTGGGCTGTATATAGCTCTCTGTGGGCTGTGTTCTGTGCTGTATACTACTGTGGGCTGTATATAGCTCTCTGTGGGCTGTGCTCTGTGCTGTATACTACTGTGGGCTGTATATAGCTCTCTGTGGGCTGTGCTCTGTGCTGTATACTGCTGTGTGCTCTGTGCTATATATAGTACTCTGTGGGCTGTGCTCTGTGCTGTATACTACTGTGTGCTATATATAGTTCTCTGGGCTGTGCTCTGTGCTGTATACTACTGTGTGCTCTGTGCTATATATAGTACTCTGTGGGCTGTGCTCTGTGCTGTATACTACTGTGTGCTATATATAGTTCTCTGGGCTGTGCTCTGTGCTGTATACTACTGTGGGCTGTATATAGTACTCTGTGGGCTGTGCTCTGTGCTGTATACTACTGTGGGCTGTATATAGTACTCTGTGGGCTGTGCTCTGTGCTGTATACTACTGTGGGCTGTATATAGTACTCTGTGGGCTGTACTCTGTGCTGTATACTACTGTGGGCTGTATATAGTACTCTGTGGGCTGTGCTCTGTGCTGTATACTGCTGTGGGCTGTATATAGCTCTCTGTGGGCTGTGCTCTGTGCTGTATACTACTGTGTGCTGTATATAGTTCTCTGTGGGCTGTGCTCTGTGCTGTATATAGTTCTCTGGGCTGTGCTCTGTGCTGTATACTACTGTGGGCTGTATATAGTTCTCTGTGGGCTGTGCTCTGTGCTGTATACTACTGTGGGCTGTATATAGTTCTCTGTGGGCTGTGCTGTATATAGTACTCTGTGGGCTGTGCTGTATATAGTACTCTGGGCTGTGCTGTATATAGTACTCTGTGGGCTGTGCTGTATATAGTACTCTGTGGGCTGTGCTGTGTATAGTACTCTGTGGGCTGTGCTGTATATAGTACTCTGTGGGCTGTGCTGTATATAGTTCTCTGTGGGCTGTGCTGTATATAGTTCTCTGTGGGCTGTGCTGTATATATTACTTTGTGGGCTGTGCTGTATATATTACTTTGTGGGCTGTGCTGTATATATTACTCTGTGGGCTGTGCTGTATACTACTGTGTGGACTGTGCTGTATACTTCTACGTGGGCTGTGCTGTATACTACTGTGTGGTCTGTGCTGTATACTACTGTGTGGTCTGTGCTGAATACTGCTGTGTGGGCTGTGTTATCTACTACGAGAGCTGTGCTATAGTATGCAGGCTGTGCTGTATACTATGCGGTTTGTGCTATATAATATGCGGGCTTTGCTATATACTATGGGGAGTATATTATATTCTATGGGGGAGGCCATGTTATGTACTATGTGGCTGTGTTATATACTATTGTGGGGGTATATTATATTCTATGGGGGAGGCTGCGTTATATACTATGGGGGGCTGCATTATATTCTATGGGGGGCTACATTATATATTATGGGGAGGTGGGCTGTATTATATTCTATGGGGGTTACATACTCTGGGGTGGCTGCATTATACTCTGGGGTGGCTGCATTATACTATATGTGGGCTGCATTATACTGTATCGAGGACTATGGGGAATACGTTATACTATATGAAGAACTATGGGGTGCATTATACTATGGGAAGTGAATTGTACTACATGGATGACTGTGGCGGTGCATTATACTATATGGAGCACTATGAGGATTGTATTATGCTATATGGAGGACTATGAGGATTGTATTATGCTATATGGAGGACTATGAGGAGTGTATTATACTATGTGGAGGACTGAGCAGTGTATTTTAATATATGGAGGACTATAGGGAGTGTATTATACTATATGGAGGACTATGGAGCACATTATAATATATGGAGGACTATGGGGTGTATTTTACTAAACAAGTAAAATGCTGCATATTCGGATTGTTTTTGCTGGAACAAAAAGCCTTGTTGTCAGCAGCACATTGCCAGTGTAAACTGTAGATGTGCTGCTGAAAACATGATACTGTATGGTGATCTGTTAGTGATCTATTAGTGATCGTTCTGTCTCATCATTATTCCTCAGCTGGTGGAAAGAGGACGGGAAACAAGCGTTGAACAACTTCAGTATTGTCGATCAAACTCGTTTAGCGGCCTGAACTCAGCGCACGTAAATACAACAGAAAGGCTTCTGTGTGATGTGCAATATGTTAGCATTTGGGGACCCATTTTAAACTTTGCCTAGGGCCCCACTTTGCCTAAAACCGGCCATGCCTACAAGTGTACAAAGATATTATACAGTCACCATGTGACAAGTGGGCCTGTGTAACTTCAAATGCCAGGGCTGAATTTTAGTCCCAGTCCGGCCCTGGCCCCTGATGTAACTAAACAGTAGAAACCCCCCCATAAGTACCCCATATTGGAAACTAGACCCTCAAGGAACTTATCTAGTTTTGTTGTGAGAACTTTGAACCCCCAAATGTTTCACTACAGTTTATAACGCAGAGCCGTGAAAATAAAAAATCTTTTTTTTTTTTTTTTTACACAAAAATTATTTTTTAGCCCCCAGTTTTGTATTTTCCCAAGGGTTACAGGAGAAATTGGACCCCAAAAGTTGTTGTCCAATGTGTCCTGAGTACACTGACACCCCATATGTTGGGGTAATCCCCTGTTTGTGCGCATGGGAGAGCTCGGAAGGGAAGGAGCACTGTTTTACTTTTTCAACGCAGAATTGGCTGGAAATAAGATCGGACGCCATGTCGCGTATGGAGAGCCCCTAATGTGCCTAAACAGTGGAAACCCCCAATTATAACTGAAACCCTAATCCAAACACACCCCTAACCCTAATCTCAACTGTAACCCTAACCACACCCCTAACCCTGACACACCCCTAACCCTAATCCCAACCCTATTCCCAACCGTAAATGTAATCCTAACCCTAACTTTAGCCCCAACCCTAACTTTAGCCCCAACCCTAACTTTAGCCCCAACCCTAACTTTAGCCCCAACCCTAACTTTAGCCCCAACCCTAACCCTAACTGTAGCCCTAACCCTAGCCCCAACCCTAGCCCTAACCCTAGCCCTAACCCTAACCCTAGCCCTAACCTTAACCCTAACCCTAACCTTAGCCCTAACCTCTTATGTTGGGCTGGTGGTTAGGAGCACTAGAAATGACCAGATGAGCAAACTAGCAATACAGGACGAGCTCTGGGAAGTGGGAGCTCTGCTGACCGCAACCCCTAATCCTATCACAACAACTAGAAATAGCCGTGGAGTGTTCCTGACTCTGCCTAGACGCCTCTTCACAGCCTAAGAGCTAACTACCCCTAAAGATAGAAAATACAGCCTACCTTGCCTCAGAGAAATTCCCCAAAGAAATAGGCAGCCCCCACATATATTGACTGTGAGTTAAGATGGAAGTCACAAACACAGGAATGAAATAGGTTTCAGCATAGGAGGCCAGACTTACTAAACAGACTGAAGATAGAAAAGGTATCTGTTATGGTTCTCAATGGCAAGAGAACATAGCCCAGCATACATAGGAACTAGCTCTTGGAAGGATGGAAACTTAAACTGACCATGAACTAAACCTGCCGCACAACTAACAGTAGCCGGGTAGCGTAGCCTGCGTTTTATCCCTAGACGCCCAGCGCCGGCCGGAGGACTAACTAATCCTGGCAGAGGAAAATATAGTCCTGGCTCACCTCTAGAGAAATTTCCCCGAAAGGCAGACAGAGGCCCCCACATATATTGGCGGTGATTTAAGATGAAAATGACAAACGTAGTATGAAAATAGGTTTAGCAAAATCGAGGTCCGCTTACTAGATAGCAGGAAGACAGAAAGGGTACTTTCATGGTCAGCTGAAAACCCTATCAATACACCATCCTGAAATTACTTTAAGACTCTAGTATTAACTCATAACATCAGAGTGGCAATTTCAGATCACAAGAGCTTTCCAGACACAGAAACGAAATTGCAGCTGTGAACTGGAACAAAATGCAAAAAACAAACAAGGACAAAAGTCCGACTTAGCTGGAAGTTGTCTGGTAGCAGGAACATGCACAGAAAGGCTTCTGATTACAATGTTGACCGGCATGGAAGTGACAGAGGAGCAAGGTTAAATAGCGACTCCCACATCCTGATGGGAACAGGTGAACAGAGGGGATGATGCACACAAGTTCAATTCCACCAGTGGCCACCGGGGGAGCCCAAAATCCAATTTCACAACAGTACCCCCCCCCTCAAGGAGGGGGCACCGAACCCTCACCAGAACCACCAGGGCGATCAGGATGAGCCCTATGAAAGGCACGGACCAGATCGGAGGCATGAACATCAGAGGCAGTCACCCAAGAATTATCCTCCTGACCGTATCCCTTCCATTTGACCAGATACTGGAGTTTCCGTCTGGAAACACGGGAGTCCAAGATTTTTTCCACAACGTACTCCAACTCGCCCTCAACCAACACCGGAGCAGGAGGCTCAACGGAAGGCACAACCGGTACCTCATACCTGCGCAACAATGACCGATGAAAAACATTATGAATAGAAAAAGATGCAGGGAGGTCCAAACGGAAGGACACAGGGTTAAGAATCTCCAATGTCTTGTACGGGCCGATGAACCGAGGCTTAAACTTAGGAGAAGAAACCCTCATAGGGACAAAACGAGAAGACAACCACACCAAGTCCCCGACACAAAGCCGAGGACCAACCCGACGCCGGCGGTTGGCAAAAAGCTGAGTCTTCTCCTGGGACAACTTCAAATTGTCCACCACCTGCCCCCAAATCTGATGCAACCTCTCCACCACAGCATCCACTCCAGGACAATCCGAAGATTCCACCTGACCGGAGGAAAATCGAGGATGAAACCCCGAATTACAGAAAAAAGGAGACACCAAGGTGGCAGAGCTGGCCCGATTATTGAGGGCAAACTCCGCTAAAGGCAAAAAAGCAACCCAATCATCCTGATCTGCAGACACAAAACACCTCAAATATGTCTCCAAAGTCTGATTCGTCCGCTCGGTCTGGCCATTAGTCTGAGGATGGAAAGCAGACGAGAAAGACAAATCTATGCCCATCCTAGCACAGAATGCCCGCCAAAATCTAGACACGAATTGGGTTCCTCTGTCAGAAACGATATTCTCCGGAATACCATGCAAACGAACCACATTTTGAAAAAACAGAGGAACCAACTCGGAAGAAGAAGGCAACTTAGGCAGGGGAACCAAATGGACCATCTTAGAGAAACGGTCACACACCACCCAGATGACAGACATCTTCTGAGAAACAGGAAGATCCGAAATAAAATCCATCGAGATGTGCGTCCAAGGCCTCTTCGGGATAGGCAAGGGCAACAACAATCCACTAGCCCGAGAACAACAAGGCTTGGCCCGAGCACAAACGTCACAAGACTGCACAAAGCCTCGTACATCTCGTGACAGGGAAGGCCACCAGAAGGACCTTGCCACCAAATCCCTGGTACCAAAGATTCCAGGATGACCTGCCAACGCAGAAGAATGAACCTCAGAAATGACTTTACTGGTCCAATCATCAGGAACAAACAGTCTACCAGGTGGGCAACGATCAGGTCTATCCGCCTGAAAATCCTGCAAGGCCCGCCGCAGGTCTGGAGAAACGGCAGACAATATCACTCCATCCTTAAGGATACCTGTAGGTTCAGAATTACCAGGGGAGTCAGGCTCAAAACTCCTAGAAAGGGCATCCGCCTTAACATTCTTAGAACCCGGTAGGTATGACACCACAAAATTAAACCGAGAGAAAAACAACGACCAGCGCGCTTGTCTAGGATTCAGGCGTCTGGCGGACTCAAGATAAATTAAATTTTTGTGGTCGGTCAATACCACCACCTGATGTCTAGCCCCCTCAAGCCAATGACGCCACTCCTCAAAAGCCCACTTCATGGCCAAAAGCTCCCGATTCCCAATATCATAATTCCGCTCGGCGGGCGAAAATTTACAAGAAAAAAAAGCACAAGGTTTCATCACGGAGCAGTCGGAACTTCTTTGCGACAAAACCGCCCCAGCTCCGATTTCAGAAGCGTCGACCTCAACCTGAAAAGGAAGAGCAACATCAGGCTGACGCAACACAGGGGCGGAAGAAAAGCGGCGCTTAAGCTCCCGAAAGGCCTCCACAGCAGCAGGGGACCAATCAGCAACATCAGCACCCTTCTTAGTCAAATCAGTCAATGGTTTAACAACATCAGAAAAACCAGCAATAAATCGACGATAAAAGTTAGCAAAGCCCAAAAATTTCTGAAGACTCTTAAGAGAAGAGGGTTGCGTCCAATCACAAATAGCCCGAACCTTGACAGGATCCATCTCGATGGAAGAGGGGGAAAAAATGTATCCCAAGAAGGAAATCTTTTGAACCCCAAAAACGCACTTAGAACCCTTCACACACAAGGAATTAGACCGCAAAACCTGAAAAACCCTCCTGACCTGCTGGACATGAGAGTCCCAGTCATCCGAAAAAATCAGAATATCATCCAGATACACGATCATAAATTTATCCAAATAATCACGGAAAATGTCATGCATAAAGGACTGAAAGACTGAAGGGGCATTTGAAAGGCCAAAAGGCATCACCAAATACTCAAAGTGGCCCTCGGGCGTATTAAATGCGGTTTTCCACTCATCCCCCTGCTTAATTCGCACCAAATTATACGCCCCACGGAGATCTATCTTAGAGAACCACTTGGCCCCCTTTATGCGAGCAAACAAATCAGTCAGCAGTGGCAACGGATATTGATATTTAACCGTGATTTTATTCAAAAGCCGATAATCAATACACGGCCTCAAAGAGCCATCTTTCTTAGACACAAAGAAAAAAACAGCTCCTAAGGGAGATGACGAAGGACGAATATGTCCCTTTTCCAAGGACTCCTTTATATATTCTCGCATAGCAGCATGTTCAGGCACAGACAGATTAAATAAACGACCCTTAGGGTATTTACTACCCGGAATCAAATCTATGGCACAATCGCACTCCCGGTGCGGAGGTAATGAACCAAGCTTAGGTTCTTCAAAAACGTCACGATAGTCAGACAAGAATTCAGGAATCTCAGAGGGAATAGATGACGAAATGGAAACCAAAGGTACGTCCCCATGCATCCCCTTACATCCCCAGCTTAACACAGACATAGCGTTCCAGTCGAGGACTGGGTTATGAGATTGCAGCCATGGCAATCCAAGCACCAACACATCATGTAGATTATACAGCACAAGAAAGCGAATAATCTCCTGATGATCCGGATTAATTCGCATAGTTACTTGTGTCCAGTATTGTGGTTTATTACTAGCCAATGGGGTGGAGTCAATCCCCTTCAGAGGTATAGGAGTTTCAAGAGGCTCTAAATCATACCCACAGCGTTTGGCAAAGGACCAATCCATAAGACTCAAAGCGGCGCCAGAGTCGACATAGGCATCCGCGGTAATAGATGATAAAGAACAAATCAGGGTCACAGATAGAATAAACTTAGACTGAAAAGTGCCAATTGAAACTGACTTATCAAGCTTCTTAGTACGCTTAGAGCATGCTGATATAACATGAGTTGAATCACCACAATAAAAGCACAACCCATTTTTTCGTCTAAAATTCTGCCGTTCGCTTCTGGACAGAATTCTATCACATTGCATATTCTCTGGCGTCTTCTCAGTAGACACCGCCAAATGGTGCACAGGTTTGCGCTCCCGCAGACGTCTATCGATCTGGATAGCCATTGTCATGGACTCATTCAGACCCGCAGGCACAGGGAACCCCACCATAACATCCTTAACGGCATCAGAGAGACCCTCTCTGAAATTCGCCGCCAGGGCGCACTCATTCCACTGAGTAAGCACAGACCATTTACGGAATTTTTGGCAGTATATTTCAACTTCATCTTGCCCCTGAGATAGGGACATCAAGGCTTTTCCGCCTGAAGCTCTAAATGAGGTTCCTCATAAAGCAACCCCAAGGCCAGAAAAAACGCATCCACATTGAGCAACGCAGGATCCCCTGGAGCCAATGCAAAAGCCCAATCTTGAGAGTCGCCCCGGAGCTAGGAAATCACAATCCTGACCTGCTGAGCAGGATCTCCAGCAGAGCGAGATTTCAGGGACAAAAACAACTTGCAATTATTTTTGAAATTTTGAAAGCAAGATCTATTCCCCGAGAAAAATTCAGGCAAAGGAATTCTAGGTTCAGATATAGGAACATGAACAACAAAATCTTGTAAATTTTGAACTTTCGTGGTGAGATTATTCAAACCTGCAGCTAAACTCTGAATATCCATTTTAAACAGGTGAACACAGAGCCATTCCAGGATTAGAAGGAGAGAGAGAGAGGAAGGCTGCAATATAGGCAGACTAGCAAGTGATTCAATTGAAAGCACACTCAGAACTGAAGGAAAAAAAAAAAAAAAAAAAATTTTTTTCAGCAGGCTTCTTTTTTCTCTCCTTTCTCTGCCAATTAATTTAACCCTTTGTGGGCCGGTCAAACTGTTATGGTTCTCAATGGCAAGAGAACATAGCCCAGCATACATAGGAACTAGCTCTTGGAAGGATGGAAACTTAAACTGACCATGAACTAAACCTGCCGCACAACTAACAGTAGCCGGGTAGCGTAGCCTGCGTTTTATCCCTAGACGCCCAGCGCCGGCCGGAGGACTAACTAATCCTGGCAGAGGAAAATATAGTCCTGGCTCACCTCTAGAGAAATTTCCCCGAAAGGCAGACAGAGGCCCCCACATATATTGGCGGTGATTTAAGATGAAAATGACAAACGTAGTATGAAAATAGGTTTAGCAAAATCGAGGTCCGCTTACTAGATAGCAGGAAGACAGAAAGGGTACTTTCATGGTCAGCTGAAAACCCTATCAATACACCATCCTGAAATTACTTTAAGACTCTAGTATTAACTCATAACATCAGAGTGGCAATTTCAGATCACAAGAGCTTTCCAGACACAGAAACGAAACTGCAGCTGTGAACTGGAACAAAATGCAAAAAACAAACAAGGACAAAAGTCCGACTTAGCTGGAAGTTGTCTGGTAGCAGGAACATGCACAGAAAGGCTTCTGATTACAATGTTGACCGGCATGGAAGTGACAGAGGAGCAAGGTTAAATAGCGACTCCCACATCCTGATGGGAACAGGTGAACAGAGGGGATGATGCACACAAGTTCAATTCCACCAGTGGCCACCGGGGGAGCCCAAAATCCAATTTCACAACAGGTATCTTTGCGGTCAGCATAAAAAACTAACAAAAAACCACGCAGAGTGTGCAAAAGAAACCACCGTACCACTCACGGCGCGGTGGTGCCACTCTGCATCCCAGAGCTTCCAGCTAACAAGATTAAATCATAATAGCAAGCTGGACAAAAACACAGTGGTAACAAATAAGCTAGCAGGGACTTAGCTTTTGCTGAAGTAGACAGGTCATCTGAAAGATCCAAGAGAACTGAACCAGTACTAGGACATTGACAGCTGGCATCAAGTAACGATCTGAGTGGAGTTAAATAGAGCAGCCAGCCAAGGCCTGAACGAGATCAGCTGGAGAAGGAATCTCAGAACCAGCAGCTCCACTCACAGCCACCAGAGGGAGTTCATGAACAGAACTCGCCGAAGTACCATTCATAACCACAGGAGGGAGCTCGAGAACAGAATTCACAACACTAACCCTAGCCCTAACCCTAATGGGAAAATGGAAATAAATACATTTTTTAAATTTTTAAATTTTTCGTAACTAAGGGGGTGATGAAGGGGGGTTTGATTTACTATTTATAGCGTGTTTTCTTGGGGATTTTTGATTGGCAGCCGTCACACACTAAAAGACGCTTTTTATTGCAAAAAATTTTTTTTGCGTTACCACATTTTGAGAGCTATAATTTTTCCATATTTTGGTCCACAGAGTCATGTGAGGTCTTGTTTTTTGTGGGACGAGTTGATGTTTTTATTGGTAACATTTTCGGGCACGTGACATTTTTTGATCGATTTTTATTCCGATTTTTGTGAGGCAGAATGACCAAAAACCAGCTATTCATGAATTTCTTTTTGGGGGGGCGTTTATACCGTTCCGCGTTTGGTAAAATGGATAAAGCAGTTTTATTCTCCGGGTCAGTACGATTATTGCGATACCTCATTTATATCATTTTTTAATGTTTTGGCGCTTTTATACGATAAAAACTATTTTATAGAAAAAATAATTATTTTTGCATCGCTTTATTCTGAGGACTATAACTTTTTTATTTTTTCGCTGATGATGCTGTATGGCAGCTCGTTTTTTGCGGGACAAGATGATGTTTTCAGTGGTACAATGGTTATTTATTTCCGTCTTTTTGATCGCATGTTATTCCACTTTTTGTTTGGTGGTATGATAATAAAGCGTTGTTTTTTGCCGCGTTTTTTTTTTTTTTTTTAAACGGTGCTCACTGAAGGGGTTAACTAGTGGGATAGTTTTATAGGTCGGGTCGTTACGGACGCGGCGATACTAAATATGTGTACTTTTATTGTTTTTTTTTTTAATTTAGCTAAAGGAATGTATTTATTGGAACAATTTTTTTTTTTTATTTATTAAGGAATTATTATTTATTTATTGTTTTTTACGCATGTAAAAAATTTTTTTTTACATTTTTACTTTGCCCCGGGGGGGGGGGGGGGAGGGGGGGAATCACAGTAAAGTGACAGATCGCTGATCTGACACTTTGCTGTGCACTGTGTCAGATTGGCGATCTGACGTGTACAGCTCCAGGCTTCCCGGCGCCTGCTCTGAGCAGGCGCTGTGAAGCCACCTCCCTGCAGGACCCGGATGCAGCCCCATGGCCATTTTGGATCCGGGGCCTGCAAGGAGGAGACGCTCGGTACAAGGTGAGCACATCGCCTTGTACCGATCGTCTCAGGGAAGCACGCAGGGGAGCCCCCTCCCTGCGCGATGCTTCCCTATGCCGCCGGAACACTGCGATCATGTTTGATCGCAGTGTGTCGGGGGTTAATGTGCCGGGGGCGATCCGTGACCGCTCCTGGCACATAGTGCCGGATGTCAGCTGCGATAGTGAGAGCAGCTGATCGCGCTGGACGTACTATTCCATCCTTGGGAAGTAGGGCCCACCCCACATGGACGGAATAGTACGTCCAATGGCAGAAAGGGGTTAACATCCACACCTTTACTTGGTTCTGTACGCAGCATATCTACATTCTTTCCAGCATCAACATCAGGTTTCACAACATGCAACTCCTCTTCTGTCCCTGTCCTTCTCTCTCCATCGCTAAGCTCGCTTCCGGGACGGACCGTACTGGAGGGGAGCATGTGACTTGGAGGCCTTGGAGAGGGCATGGAGATTGCTGAATATTAAAGTATCTCATTTTGTACGTTCTACAGTAGGGTGGTCGTTCAGCACCATATGTTGGAAGGTGATAATGGAGATCTTCTGCTGGCGGATGGCGTTCCTTTGAGCGCTATAGGTAACGACATATTGTTAAACGGTTTGCAGGAAGGTGTGGAATATGCCTCATCCTTGTTGGGTGGCGGTGGTCACAGGGTCGAAGAGGTTTTTCGATCTCCTCCCTTGGCGGTAAATTCTGACCCATTGTAACACATGCTCACCGGGTACAGTAACAGGCATAATATATAACCTCTCCAAGTCATTGTTATAGATATGTAATACGATGTGCAAATCTACATCTATATGCTAATTGCATATTATAGGTTAGCGACTCAACATTAACAATATATAGAAAAAGAGAACTGAGTCATAGCTAATTATAGAAAATACAAATATATTTTATTTTTACCAAATAGTACATAAGACAGACAAATATAAAAAGGGGGCACATGTAGAGCAGTCAAATAGACTAAAAATAAACACTGGGTCAGTGATATAAAAGATCCCAAGAAATCAGGTGCCGGCTGCAGAGCTGTACATCATGGGCATATTAAAGTTTGGATGTGTCACCATATAAATAGTAAAAAGAACGAATGTTACTGGGTATTTGAAAAGCAGTATATTTCTATAAGTGCTTAATGCTACTCCTGGATAAATCACAGCGCTTATACTGCCTTCATAGTTATAGTGAACCAGTAAATATTGATGGCACAAAGAAACAAAAATGTGAAAGATCTGAATCAAAGTACATTACCCGTCATGATGTGGAGCAATGGAGCCGGGACCAGTTCCCCTGGTCCCGGCTCCATTGCTCCACATCATGACGGGTAATGTACTTTGATTCAGATCTTTCACATTTTTGTTTCTTTGTGCCATCAATATTTACTGGTTCCATATAACTATGAAGGCAGTATAAGCGCTGTGATTTATCCAGGAGTAGCATTAAGCACTTATAGAAATATACTGCTTTTCAAATACCCAGTAACATTCGTTCTTTTTACTATTTATATGGTGACACATCCAAACTTTAATATGCCCATGATGTACAGCTCTGCAGCCGGCACCTGATTTCTTGGGATCTTTTATATCACTGACCCAGTGTTTATTTTTAGTCTATTTGACTGCTCTACATGTGCCCCCTTTTTATATTTGTCTGTCTTATGTACTATTTGGTAAAAATAAAATATATTTGTATTTTCTATAATTAGCTATGACTCAGTTCTCTTTTTCTATATACAGTAACAGGCATGTTGGGAGTTGTTACAGGAATTGAAAAATTTTGGTCAAGTGATTGTGGTGTTTGTAATAAAAAATTAATAAATTAAAGTTGTGGCCATTTTCCACCCAACAGGAAGTTGTTGTCTTTATTTTTTTTCGGGCTGTAAGAGATCATCACGGGTAAAGTTATAATATAGAAGCAGTCTAGGAAATTTAAATCTGCCTACTGGAACCTCATCATTTTTCTGTAATTATGATTTTCATCCCCATTTTGGTGAAGTTTCTAGGATTCATCTGAATGCCCTGGGGTGGAAGTCGCCATGGAGAGACTTGGAGATGTCTGGAGAGAGGTTTAAAAGAATATTAGGAAAGTTCAGATTTGTCAAAAACGGATGGCCGATAGAAGACTTCATTGGGTCCTGTTTTGAAGATTGGGAATTAGGTTTGGTTGTCATGTGGGAACATTAAAATTAAAGTGTAGCGCCCCCACTGCCGCAGGGCCGAGGGGTACCCGGTACCGGGCCTCTGAGTCTCTGCTCTGGGGTTGTCACGGTGGCTAGGCCCGGTCCGCGACCCTGCCGAGGGGCGCACAGTGAACGATGTGTCGGATGTTGGTAGTGGTGGTGAGGTGCAGTAAATAACGAGGACACCAGGTTGCCCCATTTGACGGGTAGGCTCGGAGCTCTTCTGGGACCCTAGAGTCGCCCCTCTCCACAAGTTGCCCCCCAAGACTGCATAGGTGATTTGAGTTAGACAGCCCGCCTTAGACTGACTGTCCTGCCGCTGTTTAGAGTATTGCTTGAAGCTGAATGTTATGATACTCCCTCGGCGTTCCGGCCACCGGTAGTGCACCTCAGTAGGATGTTGCTCCGGTCTTACAGCACGACTCCTACTGGTATTTCTCCTTTGCGTGATCTCGTTTCTCACTCAGCACAATCTATCTCTCTTCTAATCCTTTCTTGGGCACCGCCGCTACCCGGAGCAGGCACGGTCCCGTTACGTTCGTTCAAGTTGCCAAGCCTCTGTCAGGATCCCACCCCTGACAGAGACCCTACTGTGTCTTCCCCCCACAACACCCTCTGCCACAAGGTGTTGCCTGGTTCCAACCCAGTCAGCTTTCTGATCTAACTTCCTGCCTGACCCCCAGTTTACCCACTATGGTGGGGAGTGGCCTAATGAATAGCACCCTTAGCTCCCCCCGGAGGCCCGGCTGTGAAATGTATTGGTGTCTGTGATACCTGATCAGATGAACTCCTTCAGTGCCATCAGACGCACCATAGCTCCCCATAGTGGCGGAGCCACAGTACTGCAACGACCAGGACTCTGGGGCGCTGCACTCCCCCCTGGTTAAACACAGTACTCCGGGACTGGGAAGAAAACAACAATACAAGTTAGCAAAAAGACATACAGTTTTGTTGAGTGCAATAACAATAAGTATATTTAAACAGAGCTTCCCTTTATGGGAGGTGAGGACACTTAAACGTTACAAACATGGTAAAATATCATAGCAACATGCTATAATTAGCTTCTCTTACCCAACCGGGTATTCTACTAAGTGCAAAATTGTTGAACAATAATTTAACATTGCCTTTAAGGACATACACTCTAAATCCACTAAAGACCTTCTTATAATCACATTATAAGGCAATTTAACTTTTTCATTCTCCTACTTTAGATCTGCAGGACCGCCTGTCCTATCGGCACCAGACCTTCTGCCTCTCCTTTCGGTTACAGGACCGCCCCGTTCAGCCAGGGCCTACTGCCTTTTCAACTACTATACACAATATAGAACATAACATTACTTTCAGTTCAAGAGCACCGAGCCATCTCTACATGACTCCTGTGAGGGCTCAGGGTTTACCTTCTATCCTCATCATCCATCAACATTATCAACCATTTTCTTTGTATAACATTAAACCTTCTCATTATCTTCTTCACTAACATGCATGCTGGACACCACGTCTACCCCTACGGGCCCACTGCATCCTTCTTCTATCTTTCACTTTTTCTTTTCAGAGAACATCATCAGCATTTCTTCACAATTAACTAGTTGAATACATATAACTTACTCGTGTAAACATTATCATTACTTTCTTTCGTCAAAACATTATTGCTATTTGTCTTAAAGCAATATCACCATTTACGCGCACAAATGAACATCCCCTTTAAGAGGGGACCGTGTCTCTATGAGGTAGCATATCTTCTCAAGCTACCAGTCCATACTCAGCAAAGGTTCCAGTGTGGTATCTTCACAAAGAGTCCTTCTTTAAGTAAAACCAGTAGGGAGCGCCTTTAATAAGGTGCAAACTATGTACAAAAAGTTCGGATCATGCACTGTTCATGATTTCAGCAGTTCTTTTCAAATAACAACTTGTGCAAAAACTTTGGAAAAACAAACAAAAACAAAACAATAGGGATCCCGGGTCAACAGAAGGATCCCCTTTAGAGTTAACCCTGAACGGGTTTTAGCAGCAACATAAGAGAACAGTAAAACAACAACTATTTACATTGCTCAGTGTATCGAGGTTTATTCTCCCAAGTCTGGGGGTGATCTTTGTCCCCCGGCCGACGCAGCACCCGTACTGGTAGTGGGTCTCTCAGATGCCATCAGATCAGCCGGTGCCTGGATCTGAAGGCTAAGCCTGCTTGCGAGTTCGGCAGCCGCTACAAGGCGTACAGTGGTGATAGGAACAAGGTCTGGCAAATCGGGCTCAGTCACGATCGGGGCCACAGGGAGTGCTCTCTCAGGCTCACACCGTCGAACGTTCCGAGCACACCATCCTTGTGCATTCCGATGGCGGGTGTAAGTCACCTGATCCCCCCTTTGTAATGGTTCACCATTTCGACTGCAGCAGGGGGTCTTCACGTTATAGCTAGTAACAAAGACATCAGTTGGTAGCCCCGGTTCCTGTATGGAGCCCCACCCCCTCTTCGGGTGGTAGGCCATCACGGTCCCCCGCTTTACCACGTCTTTCCTGCCGGGAGTAGACTTCTTACGTTGTGTGTCAGGTGGTTCGGTCCCGTCTCGATCTTTCCAGTGCTGTATTAGACACTGCTTATACTGTTCCCAGGTAAGTACCGCAAGGGTGAGGCCATCCTCCCGGGTCCCATCCGGCCCTGTCCAGGGGGTGTCCCACCGGAGGATCACCCCGTCTAGGCCCACACCTATGGGTTCTCCCACCTTGGTTGGTAGTGGAGACACTAGCTTCCCCATCGCGTTGGAGGTGAGGATAACCCGCTCCACCAAGAAGGAATGATCATTCCTGGGGTGGGGAGCGGTCACGGGAGTGGGATCGGTCAGGGGAGCCGGATCGGTCGGGAGAGCAGAATCGGCCAGGGGAGTAGGGATGCCGTCCATACCTGCGCCTGATGTGATTCCACCGATGTCGCTCCGGTCCGTTGACAAGGACACTGGAATCGGCTGCAGCCCGGACCGCGGCTCCTCCAGAGTCATCTCTTGATGCAGCTCCGCCCTCCATGGTTCCGTGGCTAGGATAGGTAGGCTCGGCTCCTCCACTGGTGTCTCCAAGGAGTTCAGGTCCCTCACCGGCGGTGGACGCGAGTCCTCTTCTGATGGGTGAGGACAAGCTGGGATCACCTCGCCGTTGTTCGGGCTCCTGCTGTTCATCGTCGCTGTCTGGCATTCGGCGGCAACGCATGCACCTGGCTCCGCCATTTCTCCGAGGTCGAGCTTCTCCTTCACCTCGTTCCCGCCGTCGCAAGTCAGGGGGCGGTTCTCCTCTGCTGCTGGGCAGGTCGTCATCTCGCAGCAGTAATTGGAGGGGGCGGTCGCTACTTCTGGCGCCGCTTTGGTAGTCTCCTCCCATGGCACGCCCTTCTTCTTCCTCTGCGCCCCCTGTGACGCTGCAATGGCGGCGGTTTTTGGCGCGAACTTTTGGCAGCAAATGACAATCCGCAGTCTTTGCAATAAAGTATAGTCCAAGCACAACAAATCACAGTTCCAAGGCACACATGACCTGATTCTTTAGGCTTAAGTAGATCCTGTTCGTGACGCCAAGTTGTAGCGCCCCCACTGCCGCAGGGCCGAGGGGTACCCGGTACCGGGCCTCTGAGTCTCTGCTCTGGGGTTGTCACGGTGCCTAGGCCCGGTCCGCGACCCTGCCGAGGGGCGCACAGTGAACGATGTGTCGGATGTTGGTAGTGGTGGTGCGGTGCAGTAAATAACGAGGACACCAGGTTGCAGTCTCTTTACCTCTTTACTGAAGATCTCTGAGTCCACAGTCCAGAATACGGTTCACCAGGCTGCGCAAGTCCGGCCGGTCCAATGGCACCTCCAGAGTTCTCCTCACAGGTGGAAATCGGTGCCTTCCTTCTAGCGCTATGTGTTGTGGTCCTTCCCTGCTGTGCTTACGGAAAGTCCCCCACAACTGTTGTGTCTGTTTCTTAAGTTCCCTCACAACTCGGTAACGGTCCCGTTACGTTCGTTTAAGTTGCCAAGCCTCTGTCAGGATCCCACCCCTGACAGAGACCCTACTGTGTCTTCCCCCCACAACACCCTCTGCCACAAGGTGTTGCCTGGTTCCAACCCAGTCAGCTTTCTGATCTAACTTCCTGCCTGACCCCCAGTTTACCCACTATGGTGGGGAGTGGCCTAATGAATAGCACCCTTAGCTCCCCCCGGAGGCCCGGCTGTGAAATGTATTGGTGTCTGTGATACCTGATCAGATGAACTCCTTCAGTGCCATCAGACGCACCATAGCTCCCCATAGTGGCGGAGCCACAGTACTGCAATGACCAGGACTCTGGGGCGCTGCAAAAGTGCCGTTGGTGAAGTTGGGTCCAAAGTTTATTGGTCCATATGAGATCCTAGAGGTGGTCAATCCAGTGGCATTTAGATTAAAGCTTCCTCCATCCCTTTGCATCCTTAATGTGTTCCATAAATCCCTATTAAAGGAGTTTGTCCCTTCCGTATTGTCATCCCTGCCTCCTCCGGTTTCAGTTGATGGTTCAGAGGGTTGTGGATTCTCGTGGAGTCCGAAATTCCCTCTAATATCTCACCCACAGAAGCCGCCATCATGGCATTACTGCCCTTACTAAAGCTTTTCTGCTCACCGGGCCCCAGCGGCAGGAGTCTGCAGGTTCAGAAACTGAACGAGCATCCTCAGACTCACGTTCAATTAAAATCTATACTGCCATATGGGAAAGGCTTCCCACACGGCAACAGTTAACAGCCGCCAGCTAATTACAGGTATCAAAGAGAAAATGAGCCGCACTCAAATAGTTGAAAGTTCTGCAAAATATGTGGTTTCTTTATTTATATATACAAAAAACATCACCAGGTGCTTTTTTTGGAAGTATAATGGTGGCAGACCATGGGATTCAAATCAGGTTAACGTTTCGACCAAAGATGGTCTTTGTCAAAACCTCACTGCAAAACAGATGTGAAATATAAGTGTGCTGTACATATATACATGGAGGCATGTTAAAAAGAACAGAAAAATTGAAAGAACAACAACAATAACTTCCGGTCCATATTTTACGGTAGTACTTATATACAGCTGTACATTAGATGATCTATCATAGAAAAAATCTAAAGTCATAATCTGTAAATCATCTTATGGGGATCACAGTCCCAAGGGTGCAGGCAAGAGCAAGACTACTAAGGAGTAACGTATTATACAGAATATATGCATATATTTATTTACAGGACAACCAGGTGCAGCGTTCAAGTTGCTGGTGTAATATACTGACCTTATTGTGTAAGATGGCGCTTGTAAGGAAGATGTCAGCGAGCGTGTATAAAGATATAGAAAGCATATAGACACAAGGGAGTAGCAAGAAAGAAAAGGAAACGAGGAGAGAAACTGGGCACTGGATATATGAATACGGAATGGGGGTGGAATGTAAGCTGAAAGGCAAGGGACAGCGAAGAAGGAGTGATGATAAAAGTGATAAACTGAGGGAAAGAAGACTGAAAAGATATGCGGCAATAATAAAAAATAAAAAATAGAAAATAAATGAATAATAATAAATAAAAATAAAAAATATAAAAAATACAGGTAGGCAGAAGGCATCAGCGCACACGTTGCTGGTGTATGACCTCACTGCCATATGCCAGCGCGTCCACCCCTCAGATGAATAGGAGAGTGGACACCGCTGGACCTCAGCCAGGTAAGGAGAAACTTACAATGGGGGCAGAATGGAGAGACATGGGAGCACTGTGAAGTGATATTGGGGCACTGTGGAGAGACATTGTGGCAGTATGGAGAGACATTGGAGCACTGTGAAGTGATATTGGGGCACTGTGGAGAGACATTGGAGCACTGTGGAGAGACATTGGGACAGTATGGAGAGATATTGGGGCGCTGTGGAGAGATATTGGGGCACTGTGGAGCGACATGGGGCACTGTGGAGAGAAACTGGGGCAGTATGAAGAGACATTTGGGCAGTATGGAGAGACATTGGGGCAGTATGGAGAGGCATGGGGGCAGAATGGGAGAACACGTGGGACCAGGAATGAGACATGTGGGTTCCAGCATGGAGTACATATGAGAGCAGGATGGAGAGACATGGGGACACTGTAGAGAGACATGGGAACAGTATGTAGAGACATTGGGGCAGAATGTAAAGACATTGAGGTAGAATGGAGAGATATTGGGACAGAATGGAAAGACATTTGGGCTCGGTGGAGAGACATGGGGCAGAATGGGAGAACATGTCAGGCCAGGAATGGAGTACATATGGGAGCAGGATGTGGGACATTATTACAAAAGAGCTTGATTAGGGGATACTATAACTGCTATGATGTATTTTATACTTGAGAATAATTCACCAAAACCACAATATTAAGTGCCACAAAAATCAAATCACAGACCAAAGCACTATACCAAGTAAACTATAAGTAAAACTTAACTTTTAATAATATATTTAAAAGATACAGGGGGGGAATATGAGCCACGCATACAGGGGGGAATATGAGCCATGCATACAGGGGGGGAATATGAGCCATGCATACAGGAGGGGGGGGATATGAGCCATGCATACAGGAGGGGGAATATGAGCCATGCATACAGGGGGCGGATATGAGCCATGCATACAGGAGGGGGAATATGAGCCATGCATACAGGGGGGGGGGGGGGGATATGAGCCAAGCATACAGGAGGGGGAATATGAGCCATGCATACAGGGGGCGGATATGAGCCATGCATACAGGAGGGGGAATATGAGCCATGCATACAGGAGGGGGAATATGAGCCACGCATACAGGGGGGAATATGAGCCATGTATACAGGGGGGGGGGAATATGAGCCAAGCATACAAGGGGGGGAATATGAGCCACGCATACGGGGGGGGGGGATATGAGCCATGCATACAGGGGGGGAATATGAGCCATGCATACAGGGGGGGAGTATGAGCCATACATACAGGGGGGGGAATATGAGCCATGCATACAGGGGGGGGAATATGAGCCACGCATACAGGGGGGAATATGAGCCATGCATACAGGAGGGGGGAGAATATGAGCCATGCATACAGGAGGGGGGAATATGAGCCATGCATATGGCATGGGAGGGAGATGAGTCATGCATACAGGAGGGGGGTCATTATACAGTATGGAGCATCATGTGTGGCCATTATACAGTATTGAGCATCATGTGTGGCCATTATACAGTATTGAGCATCATGTGGGATCATTATACAGTATGGAGAACTGTGTGGCCATTATACAGTATTGAGCATCATGTGTGGCCGTTATACAGTATTAAGCATCATGTGTGGCTGTTATACAGTATGGAGCATCATGTGTGGCCATTATACAGTATGGTGCATCATGTGTGGCCATTATACAGTATTGAGCATCATGTGGGATCATTATACAGTATGGAGAACTGTGTGGCCATTATACAGTATGGAGCATCATGTGTGGCCATTATACAGTATTGAGCATCATGTGGGATCATTATACAGTACTAGATGGTTGCCCGATTCTAACGCATCGGGTATTCTAGAATATGTATGTCCGCGTAGTATATTGCCCAGCCACGTAGTATATTGCCCAGCCACATAGTATATTGCCCAGCCACATAGTATATTGCCCAGCCACGTAGTATATTGCCCAGCAAAGTAGTATATTGCCCAGCCACATAGTATATTGCCCAGGGACGTAGTATACAGCAGAGCCACATAGTATATTGCCCAGTTACGTAGTATATTGCCTAGGGACGTAGTATACAGCAGAGCCACATAGTATATTGCCCAGTTACGTAGTATATTGCCCAGGGACGTAGTATACAGCAGAGCCACATAGTATATTGCCCAGCTATGTAGTATATTGCCCATCCACGTATGACACAGCTTAAAAAGGGCATCATATGCCTGTTAAAAAAAAGAAATAAAATAAAAAAGAGTTATATACTCACCTTCCAGTGAAGCGGTTACCATCGCTGCTGGTGCGCTCCGGTCCCAAGAGTGCATTGCGGTCTCGCGAGATGATGACGTAGCGGTCTCGTGAGACCGCTGCGTCATCATCTCGCGAGATCGCAGCATGGAGCGGACAGCCGAGCGTCGCGACCGGGAAAGGCCTGTTGTCGATCAGGGGGCCGACAGTCGGTGAGTATATAACGATTTTTTATTTTTTTATTATTTTTATCATTAGATGGTTTTACTATTCATGCCGCATAGGCAGCATGAATAGTAAAAAGTTGGTCACACAGGGTTAATAGCAGCGGTGACGGACTGCATTACACCGCGGCATAACGCGGTTCGTTACCGCCGCCATTAACCCTGTGTGAGGGCAGACCGGAGGGGTGTATACCGGGCGCCGGGCAGGGAGTGCGGGGAGTAAGGAGTGGCCATTTTCTTCCGGACTGTGCGCGTCTCTGATTGGTTGCGGCAGCCATGACAGGCAGCTGCCGAGACCAATCAGCGAACGAATAACCGTTACAGACAGAAGGACAGACGGAAATACCCCTTAGACAATTATATAGTAGATGGAGAACTGTGTGTGGCCATTATACAGTATTGAGCATCATGTGTGGCTGTTATACAGTACTTAGATGGTGGCCCGATTCTAAAGCATCGGGTATTCTAGAATATGCATGTCCACGTAGTATATTGCACAACCAACGTAGTATATTGCCCAGCCACGTAGTATATTGCCCAGCCACGTAGTATATTGCGCAGTTACGTAGTATATTGCCCAGTGACGTACTATATTGCACAGCGACGTAATATATTGCCCAGCCACGTAGTATATTGCACAGCGACATAGTATACAGCACAGAGCCACGTAGTATATTGTACAGCGACGTAGTATATTGCCCAGCCACGTAGTATATTGCACAGCGACGTAGTATACAGCACAGAGCCACGTAGTATATTGCCCAGCGACATAGTATATTGCACAGCCCACATAGTATATTGCCCAGCCACGTAGTATATTGCCCAGCCACGTAGTATATTGCCCAGCCACGTAGTATATTGCCCAGTGACGTAGTATACAGCACAGAGCCACGTAGTATATTGCACAGCGACGTAGTATACAGCACAGAGCCACGTAGTATATTGCCCAGCCACGTAGTATATTGCACAGTGACGTAGTATACAGCACAGAGCCACGTAGTATATTGGCCAGTCACGTAGTATATTGCCCAGCTACGTAGTATATTGCCCAGCCACGTATGTCACAGGTTAAAAAATAAAAAATAAACATATACTCACCTTCCGAAGGGCCCTTTGTAGTTCTGTCGCCTGTGTGCGGTGCAGGCGGCAGCTTCCGGTCCCAGGGTGTGAAGACGTCGTGGTCACATGACCGCGACGTCATGGCAGGTCCTTCTCGCGCAGGCGCACAGGACTTGTGATGATGTCACGGTCACATGACCGTGACGTCATGGCAGGTCCTTGTCGCATACCATCCTTAGCACCAGAACCTGCCGCTTGCATGGAGCGGTCACGGGAGTGTCGCGAGCAGCGGGAAAGGCGGCGGAAGGTGAGTATATAATGATTTTTTTTTTTTTATTATTATTTTTAACATTAGATGTTTTTACTTTTGACGCTGCATAGGCAGCATCAATAGTAAAAACTTGGTCACACAGGGTTAATAGCGGCGGTAACGGAGTGAGTTACCCACGGCATAACGCGGTCCGTTACCGCTGGCATTAACCCTGTGTGAGCAGTGACTGCGGGGAGTATGGAGCGGGCGCCGGGCACTGACTGCAGGGGAGTAGGGAGGGACTAATCGGACTGTGGCCGTCGCTGATTGGTCGCGGCAGCCATGACAGGCAGCTGGCGAGACCAATCAGCGACTTGGATTCCATGACAGACAGAGGCCGCGACCAATGAATATCCGTGACAGACAGACAGACAGAAGGACAGATGGAAGTGACCCTTAGACAATTATATATATAGATGGAGCATCATGTGTGGCCGTTATACAGTATGGAGCATCATGTGTGGCCATTATACAGTATTGAGCATCGTGTGGGATCATTATACAGTATAGAGAACTGTGTGCGGCCATTATACAGTATGGAGCATCATGTGTGGCCATTATACTGTATTGAGCATCATGTGTGGCCATTATACAGTATGGAGCACTGTGTGGCCATTTTTTTTTGTTTATAATTATTGTATATGAAACAGTGTGATCAGCAGTGCTAAATGGCTGTGGTTGGGACGTGGATATGGGTGTGGCTAGTTGTGAAATGGGTGTGGTCAGAGGCGTGGCCTAAAATTTGCCACGGCGCACTACGCGCGTCGCAAGCTTTATACCTACTTCCCTTCATCAAAATTTGGGGGGTATGGTACCGCATTTGCCAGATCACGGCAAAGTGCCTAAATCCCATAGGGAATGAATGAGGCCGAATGCAGTGTTGCTGTAAGTGATCCGTTACGCGGCAGATGCAGAAAAACGTCCCATCTGCTGCAAAAGGCTACTTTCACATCAGCGATTCTTGCCAAAGTCACTGCCGATAGTGTCATACTCACCAAAGGGGAAGGCAGCACTAAAAGTGCCTAGGGCAGCAGAAACTCTAAATACGGCCCTGCCGCCTGTGTATCTAAATTTTTACTGCATCTAACCCAGTAAATAGTTTTGGGCCTAGGAGCAGCGTCTGCACGCCTGTGTATCTAAATTTTTACTGCATCTAACCCAGTAAATAGTTTTGGGCCTAGGAGCAATGTCTGCACGTCAGCGGAGTAGCCCGCCTGTGAAGCTAACTACACCGCCCATGTATCTAAATTGTTACTGCATCTAACCCAGTAAATCCTTTTGGGCCTAGTACCACAGTTTGGCCACTCAGTTCTGCTCGGTTTTCATCCATCGGTTGTTGTGCCAACAACTACAGATACAGAGTTGCCAATTAGTTAAGCACCAAAATGAGTGGCAAAAGGACTGCTGCTGGTGGAAAGGGGAATAGGCGTGTTGGAAAGGGAAAAAAAAAGACCATCTTCCAGCCAAAGTAAGATGTCTACTTCTTTTCGTGGACAATCTGATATGATCTCTTTCTTACGACCATCGCTACGAGCATCGCCAAAAATTCCAGATGAGGCATAAAAACAGCAGGTGCTTGAACGGGTATCAAGTGCTCGTTCAAGTGGGCTCTCCTCCATGTCAACTTCAACATCACAACTACTCTAGTCCTCAGAGTTGTCACCCCAATCGCACTTGCTTCCTCGCAGCTCCCAAGCATGTCTGAGCATGGGGTAACACAGATGGTTGAGTCTGCAGAGCTGTTTACTCATTCTATAGCCTGGGAATCAGAGGTCTGCTCCAGAGCTTCTGTGAATCCAGACGAGGAAATGATCTGCACTGATGCCCAGAATCTTTGTGAGTCGGATCCAGGCCCAGATGAAGAAGGTTCTGAGCATAATGTAGACCCTCTTTCCCAAACTGTAACTCCTGTTGGTGGAGACAATGAGGAAGATGATGATGAGACTGAGATACCTGATTGGAACGAAAACTTGACTTTTCGGTCAGGGCAGGAAGAGGTTGGCTCTGAGGACGATGGATGTGAGAACACACAGGATGATGATTACGAGGTTGGAGACCCCACTTACTGTCAACCCACAGTCTGCCAGTCCATGAGGTCAGCAGAGGAGGTGGAGGAGGATGCTAGTGATGAGTCTGACGACGAGGTTACGTTGCGCCTTCCTGGACAGAGACGGAGTACTGGAATCACGTCAACAACTGCATCCTCAACCCCAACTGTGCCTCTGAGCAGAAGTCGTGGTGGCTGTTAAGGTCGCACGGGCTCTAAGCCTTGCATAGCCTGGGCATTTTTTGACATCGCAAAGGATGACCCAACTCATGTTATCTGTAAGATTTGTCAACAAAATCTGAGTAGAGGCCAAAAAATGACTAGCTTGAGTACTTCATGCATGAACCGTCACATGGATATGAGGCATAAGTTGCAGTGGGAAGCTCACTGTGCTACAATGCGGCCTAGTGGGCTGGGTCAACCACCGTCTGCCCCATCAAGTGCATCCGCATCCTCTTCATCCTCTGTGACTGTGGGGACAGCAGTCACACGTGGTTTTGGGTGCAGACCTTCCACCTCTTTACCCGCAACAGCCAGTGTGATTGGCAGGTTGTCAGGACATTTGCAAGTGGAAACACCTGCTGGTGTTGAGCGCTCTCCGACATCGACACCACATTTTGATCAAGGCAACATAACATCTCCGCCTGCACCTTCCTCACAGACCAGCAGTTTGCTGGGGACACCCTGCTCAACTCCGTCTAAGCATGGCAGCCAGCCCTCAGTCCCTCAGATGTGGACAAGTAAAAGACCATTTCCTCCTAGCCATGACAAAGCTAAGAGGTTGAATTTCACCATCTGCAAGCTGTTGGCTACAGAAATGCTGTCTTTCCGCCTGGTGGACACAGAGGATTTTCGAGACTTTATGTCCGTCGCAGTGCCCCAGTACCAGATGCCCAGTCGCCACTACTTCTCAAAGAAAGCTGTGCCTGCACTACACCAGCATGTCGCACACAACATCACCGCTTCCTTGAGAAACTCTGTGTGTGACAGGGTGCATTTCACCACAGACACTTGGATGAGTAGACATGGACAGGGGCGTTACATGTCGCTGGCTGGGCACTGGGTAACTATGGCGACATCAGGAGAAGGGGCTGCTGTCCAAGTCTTGCCGTCTCCACGAGTTGCTCGTCGATCCTCTGTATCTAGAAGTCCCTCCACTGCTTCTGCCTCCTCAACCTCCTCTCGGTCCTCCACCTGCACCCAAAGCCTGTCTGGTAATGCCACCCGCGTTCTAACTGCGCAGAAGGAATCCTGCACATCTCCTTACTATGCTGTCACCAGGGCTCAACGGCATCAGGCAGTGTTTACATTGAAATGTCTGGGAAATGTGAGTCACACAGCTGAGGAGTTGTGGTCAGCTCTGGAGACCGAGTTCCATCAATGGATGTCTCCACTCAACCTGCAGCCAGGGAAGGCCGTGTGCGACAATGCTGCAAACCTGGGTATGGCCCTTCGCCGGGGCAATGTCACACATGTGCCTTGTATGGCTTACGTTTTGAATATGGTTGTCCAGCAATTTTATCCCACTATCCCGGACTAGATGGGTTTCTGCAGAGGGCACGGTCACCGTGTGCTCACTTCCGCCGTTCGCATCCCGCAGCTCAACGACTTACATCTCTACAGAAGTCGTTGGGCCTGCCAGTTCACAGGCTGAAATGCGATGTGCCCACACGGTGGAATTCAACTCTGCACATGTTGCAGCGACTGTGGCAGACCGATGAGCCCTGGTGCAATACGTTATGACGTATAGCCTGGGCCAACAAGATCCAGAGGTGGGGCAAATCACGCTGCAGGAGTGGTCTCAGATCAGGGACCTATGCACCCTTCTGCACAGTTTTGAAATAGCAATGAAGACGTTTAGTGCTGACGATGCCATTATCAGCATGACTATTCTGGTGATTTACATGCTGGAGCACACCTTAAACAGTATTCGGAGTCAGGTGGTGGAACAAGAGGAGGAGGAGGTGGAACCGGAGGAGTCGTATTTGGAAGGGATAATATCTCCAAGGTCCAGACGGTTGGCAGCACCAAGGCGGCTGGCATTGGAGGCTGGGGGAGAGGGATTACTGAGGGCGCATGGTAGCAGCCAAACTGTTGAGGAAGGTGCAGGAGGCGAGGAAGAAGTGGGGGACGAACTGGCGCTGGGCATGGAAGACTCATGAGATGAGGGAAACCTTGATCAAATTTCAGTTGTGCGAGGTTAGGGGGAGAGGGCAGAGGAATGAAGCATAATTCTCACCTCGCCACCACCAAGACAACAAGGACTTGGTCCTCCTGGATGCGCAAGACACATGAGTGCCTTCTTGCTGCACTACCTGCAACATGACCCTCGGATTGTCAGATTCCAAAGTAATGCCGACTACTGGGTTGCCACACTCTTAGATCCCTGGTACAAAAGTAAATTTGGCAAAATAATTCCTGCCATAAAAAGGGATACACGCATGCAGGAGTATCAGCAAAGACTGTTACAGAATCTAACATCTGCTTTTCCACAAAACACCAGTGGTGCACGTAGTGAATCTCTGAGTTCTAACTTGCCAACCGTGGGACTATCGAGTCATCACTCAAACCGTAACAGTAACATCGTATCTGGTGGTAACAGCAATTTTTTCCAATCGTTTCAAGATTTTTTTAGACCATCCTTTGCAAGGCCACAGGAGACAAGAAGTCTGACGCACAGCCAATGCCTAAAGAGGATGGTACAAGAGTATCTCCAAGTTAACATCGATGCCATGACTGTGGAACTGTACCCTTGCTCATTTTGGGCTTCCAATCTTGAAAAATGGCCTGAGCTCGCCACTCACGCCTTGGAGATCTTGTCGTGCCCCGCATCCAGCGTTCTCTCTGAACGTGTGTTCAGCACTGCTGGTGGTGTGCTGACAGATAAGCGCACGCGGCTGTCCAGTGACAATGCAGACAGACTAACGTTCATCAAGATGAACAAATCATGGATCCGCAAGGACTTTTCTAACCCTGTGTCATCCTGGGGAGACTAAAAGCTTGATGATTTTTGAAAATCACCTCACCAACCGTTTTAAAAAACTCTGGCGAAATTGATGCCACTTAAGTGGTGTGTGTGGCCGAATTTTTTGAAAAAAATGGAGACTCTTTATTGAGTCCCCTTGCTGTGTTTTACATGACGTTGCCATCGTCAATTCCAGGTGGGTGGGGTCGCCTGCAGAGTTGTTTACTCATACTATGGCCTGGGATTCAGAGGTCTGCTCCAAAGCTTCAGTGTCTGCTAGTCAGCAGAGTAGACCACCCACCCACCGCCTGTTTACCTAAGTACTATTTTTTAGAGGCATCTAGCCCAGGAAATCCTTTTGGGGCTAGTAGCAATTTCTGCTACTCAGCAGAGTACCCCATCCATGAAGCAAGCTACACCGCCTGTTTACCTAAGTACTATTTTTTAACGGCATCTGGCCCAGGAAATCTTTTTGGGCCTAGTAGCAATGTCTGCTACTCAGCAGAGTACCCCACCCATGAAGCAAGCTACACCGCCTTCTTCCTTTCTCAATCTAACCCCTCGGTTCTGGGGTGTCCACTCTCCCTCCAGCTCTCTCCTTCTCACAGGTGGACTACCGCGTGTATTCACACTGTGGCGAATCTTTTGGGCCCATGCATAAGAAGTTGTCAAGGTAATGGATATGTGCCGCCTTACAAACGTCCATGACGACACATTCGAGGAAGCAACTAAACGCCTCAAATAGTGAGCAGGATATGGAGCACCCCATGGGCAAACAGCGATCTATGTAGTATGCTCCTTCACAGAAGCAGCCCAATGGGGAGACACTATTCGGAGGCACAGGTAGTAACCGGAACGCCCCCTCAATGTCTGTTTTGGCCATTAGGGTGCCCCTTCCCAACTTCTTGACCCACCTGACTGCCTCTTCAAAGGAGGTACAGTGCATAGTGCTGTACTTGGTTCCGCGTCGATGTTGTCGTTTACTGACCTGCCCCTTGGATATGACCAATGGTGGATTAGTCTGAATGTATTGGGTTCCTTTTTTGGCACAACTCCCAACGGGGGTACCACTACGTCTTCTAAGGAAAGTGTTCTGAATGGACCCGCCGCCATTCTACCTAAAGATATTTATTTTTTAATTTTTTTTGTCACAACGTCGAACTCGGACACTAGGGAGGTGGCTTAACACTACCCATAATCCTCCTGCAACTTTCCAAAGGGCACCAGTCCCTTCGTGTCCTGCACCTGAACCATATACAGTATTCCCAATCTCATCCAATTTTTAAATTCTCTCATTTTAGCAAATTCCGGTAGAGTCTCATTTTTCGGGGAAAAATTTGCCAAGTGCTCCAAACCCCTAATCTTTTTAATTGCCTCCCAGACTTTATGTATAAGCACTAAAGTAGGATACATCAAACGCATCTTGCTAAAACTTCCTGCCTCCAACCCCTGAACCATGGGATCCCTCCCCATCACCTGGACCAAGACCCTTTGTATTGAAACAGCCCCAGACACATCCCTCCACCCCCTCATCTGTTGGCCCTGAGCAGATAAGTAATAAATCCAAGGGTTCGGAAGCGCCAGTCCCCCTCCATCCTTGGGCCTCTGTGGAGCGCCCCCAGACGCAGGGCCGCGGGTACTCGGTACCGGTCCTCTCTGTCTCAGTTCTGGGGTTGTCACGGTGGCTAGACCCGGTCCGTGACCCTGCTAAGGGGCGTCCAATGAAAGTTGTAGGTGGTGGTGCGTGGTGTAGGTCGCGATAAATAACGAGGACACAGGGTTGCAGTCTCTTTACCTCTTTACTGAAGGCTTCAGGATCCTCAATCCAGAGTACGGTTAACAGGGCTGTCTGAGACCAGCTGGTCCAATGGCACCTCCAGAGTTCCCTTTGCAGGTGGAAATCTGTGCCTACCTTCTAGCGCCTGTGTGTTGTAGTACTTCCCTGCTGAGCACCACAGGATAGTCCGCACAACTGTTGTGTCTGTTTCTGATGTTCTTTCCCACAACTTATGTCTGTTCTGATGTTCTTCTCCGTCCCCCAGATGATATGGATAGGACGCACCCGTATGACGGGTAGGCCTGGAGTTCTTCCGGGACCCTAGTGACGCCCCTCTCCCACAGTTGCCCCCTATGTCTGCTTAGGTGATTTAGGTGAGACAGCCAACCTATAATTAACTGTCCTGCCGTTGGTTTGAAGTAATGCTTGGAGCCCAATACTTCCTCGGCGTTCCGGCCACCGGCTACGCGCCTCAGTAGGATGTTGCCTCGATCTTACAGCACGACTCCTACTGGTGTTATCTCCTTTTTGCTTTGATCTCGTTTCTCACTCTCCACAATAAACCTTGCTTCTTGTCCTTTCTTGAGATACCGCTGCGATGT
Organism: Ranitomeya variabilis; assembly: GCF_051348905.1. Classification (NCBI taxonomy): domain Eukaryota; kingdom Metazoa; phylum Chordata; class Amphibia; order Anura; family Dendrobatidae; genus Ranitomeya; species Ranitomeya variabilis. The sequence continues at coordinate 714,477,147 of NC_135232.1, read as the reverse complement.
AGTGCAGGCACGGTTCCTTAACGTTCTGTCCTTTTTGCTAGGCCTCTGTCAGGATCCCACCCCTGACAGGGACCCCCCTGAATCTTCCCCTGCAACACCCTCTGCCACAGGATGTTGCCTGGTTCCAACCCAGTCAGCTTCTTCCTAACTTTCTATCCAACCCCCAGTTTTACCAGATTGTGAGGAGTGGCCTAATACATAGCACCCTTAGCTCCCCCTGGAGGCCAGACTATGAAGTGTATTGGTGTCTGTGATACCTGGTCAGGTGAACTCCTTTAGTGCCATCAGACATACCATCACTCCCCTTAGCGGTGGAGCGACAGTACTGCAACGACCAGGACTCTGGGGCGCTGCACTCCCCCGCGGTTAAATCCAGTACTCCTGGACTGGGAAGAAAACAACAATACATGTCAGCAAAAAGACATACAAATTTTGAAATGCATGAAACAAGTAAATTTGAACAGAGCTTCCCTTTATGGGAGGTGAGGACACTTGAACATTACAACTGAAACATGGTTGAATATTTTAAATAACAGTCTATAAATAACTTTGCTTACCCAGCCGGGTATTCTACTAAGTGCAAATTCTGAACAATAATTTAACTTTGCCTCTAAGGACGTATAAGCTGGATCCACTAAAGGCTTACTATAAAACTCCTAAAATATAAATTAACTTTTCTTCATTTCTCTCTTCTAAGTGCAACACCTTCTTCTTGATTTGTCTTATGCAGGACCGCCTGTCTATTTGCCCAGGCCTACTGCCTCTTTTCTTAGCACAGGAACACTGAGCCATCTCTCTATGGCTCCTAGGAGGACTCACCCACTAACCCCTACGGGTTCACTTCCTGTCCTCAATCTCTAGCAACATTATCAAACACTTTCTATAGCTAACTAACTGGCTACATATAACTTACTATGTAAAACATTATTACTGTTCATTCTCTTTTAAAGCAACATTGTACATTAAGTGCAAATGGTGAACATTCCCTTTAAGAGGGAACCAAGTCTCTCTGAGGTAGTGCAACTGCTCAAGTTGCAAGTCCGTGTAGGGCAGGAACTCCGGTACTGTTTCCAGGAACAGTTTCTTCGCAAAGAGTTATTTTTCTTGTAAAACCAGTAGAGGGCACCCTTAATAGGGTGCAAACTATTTACATCACAGTTTGTGAACCATTCACCGTCCATGATTCGGCAGTCTTTTCAAAATAGGGGGTATAAAGGAGCAAAAAGGGAAAACAAAAGCAAAAATAAAAGTAATAGGGATCCCGGGTAAACAAAGGGATCCCTTTAAGAACAACCCTGGTCGGGTACTAGCAGCAGAAAACACAGAAGACGAACAGTTAACTATGTACAATTGCAGAGCATTAGTAGCTTACTCTGGCTCTGGCGGCCTCCACCGAGGTTTTACCTGGCAGGTGGCTCTCTGCGGCCCAGGTAGGCTCGACTCCAAGTCTACTCCCGCTGCCAGGTGTACCCCATGGGTCTGGGTCTTCTGCATGACCAGGTCGTGCGCCGCGATGAGTGTCTGCGTGGGCCGGTGGATGATGCTGGCGGCGGCAGTGGCTGCGGCAGCTGCTTCAGTGGCAAGCTCCTCCCCTTCGGTTCTGGATACCACCAGGACGGCTGTACAGCCCTGCATATCCCGGGCCCACCAGCTGCTCCCCTTCAGGCACAGGCGATACGTCACCACGTCTCCAGGGTTCAGGAGGGACTTTGCACCATCTCCGCGCAGGCAGGGCTCCACCTCATCCCGGGTGATGCGGACTCTCAGGGCTGCTCCAATTTCCTGGACGAAGCCTTTCCCCTCTTGGGGCTGATAGACGATCACAACGCCCCATTTCGGCAGGGAGCCCTCCAGCAGCTCACCTCGCGCCTCCCGCTCTACTTCCCGCTGGAACTCCGCGATCAGGTGGTTCCTGTTTTCTCCCCATGGGAAGGGCCCGAGGTCATGCCCCCCCGATGCTTTGGGGCCAGGTGGCAGGGACACCGGGGCACCAGTGGTCGCAGCAGCGGCCAGGTCTGGTGCGGAGGTGAGGCGTCCTCCCTGGGGGTCGCGGCACTGAGTACCTTCACTTGAGGTAACTCCTCTGGCGCCACTCCACTCTCCTGAGGGAGGCGTACGGACTGGGGACCGTTCAGGTACAGGATGCCCCATCGATGGCTCCCATGGATCAAAATCCTCCAACGGGGCATGTTGGGATAATCCTCCGGTGACGGGGGTCGGTGCCGGGCCATCCTTTTCCTTAGGCCTTCTCTGGTCTCCAGTCTCACCTCATCTGAGTCATAGTTTAGTTTCTTTGGTCTCCGCCCGCCATAGAGGATCAGGAGGCGGGTCTCCGCTGCTGATGGACACGTCCTCAAGATACAGAAATATTTAGACTGGGCGGCCATTGTCTTTCGCGCTCTCCAACTCATGTACGCCCACTCCACGCCCCTCTTCTTCTCCTGCGCTCCCCGTGGGGCTGCAATGGCGGCGATTTTGGTGGGCATTTTGGTGGCAAGTGACAATCCACAGTTTTTTTGCAATAAGTCACAGTTCAAGCACAATAAATCACAGTTCCAAGGCACACATTACCTGATTCTTCAGGCTTAAGTAGATCCTGTTCGTGACGCCAAGTTTGGAGCGCCCCCAGACGCAGGGCCGCGGGGTACTCGGTACCGGGCCTCTCTGTCTCAGTTCTGGGGTTGTCACGGTGGCTAGACCCGGTCCGTGACCCTGCTAAGGGGCGTCCAATGAAAGTTGTAGGTGGTGGTGCGTGGTGTAGGTCGCGATAAATAACGAGGACACAGGGTTGCAGTCTCTTTACCTCTTTACTGAAGGCTTCAGGATCCTCAATCCAGAGTACGGTTAACAGGGCTGTCTGAGACCGGCTGGTCCGATGGCACCTCCAGAGTTCCCTTTGCAGGTGGAAATCTGTGCCTACCTTCTAGCGCCTGTGTGTTGTAGTACTTCCCTGCTGAGCACCACAGGATAGTCCGCACAACTGTTGTGTCTGTTTCTGATGTTCTTTCCCACAACTTATGTCTGTTCTGATGTTCTTCTCCGTCCCCCAGATGATATGGATAGGACGCACCCGTATGACGGGTAGGCCTGGAGTTCTTCCGGGACCCTAGTGACGCCCCTCTCCCACAGTTGCCCCCTATGTCTGCTTAGGTGATTTAGGTGAGACAGCCAACCTATACTTAACTGTCCTGCCGTTGGTTTGAAGTAATGCTTGGAGCCCAATACTTCCTCGGCGTTCCGGCCACCGGCTACGCGCCTCAGTAGGATGTTGCCTCGATCTTACAGCACGACTCCTACTGATGTTATCTCCTTTTTGCTTTGATCTCGTTTCTCACTCTCCACAATAAACCTCGCTTCTTGTCCTTTCTTGAGATACCGCCGCGATGTAGTGCAGGCGCGGTTCCTTAACGTTCTGTCCTTTTTGCTAGGCCTCTGTCAGGATCCCACCCCTGACAGGGACCCCCCTGAATCTTCCCCTGCAACACCTTCTGCCACAGGATGTTGCCTGGTTCCAACCCAGTCAGCTTCTTCCTAACTTTCTATCCAACCCCAAGTTTTACCAGATTGTGAGGAGTGGCCTAATACATAGCACCCTTAGCTCCCCCTGGAGGCCAGACTATGAAGTGTATTGGTGTCTGTGATACCTGGTCAGGTGAACTCCTTTAGTGCCATCAGACATACCATCACTCCCCTAAGCGGCGGAGCGACAGTACTGCAACGACCAGGACTCTGGGGTGCTGCATCTGCAATATCTCAAGTCTGATCCTCAGCTGCGTTTTTCCCCACACAAGATCCCTAAATCTAGAGTCCATAGTACGAAACCACTGCCTAGGGAACCACATAGGGGCATTGTGCAAGACGTACAGCAGTTGGGGCATCAAAATCATCTTAATGAAATTAATTCTTCCCAATACTGAAATACAGTTTACACCATGCCCCTACTTTACTCCTAAACTTACTCAGCAGTGGAATCAGATTCAAATCTATGCAGCTCGAAATTGGAAGTGCCCAGGTATTTAAACTGTCACACCACTGCTAACCTACTACCCTCCCCCAACACTGGCAAATCAACAACACAATCATCTACAGCCATGACAGTGGATTTTTCCCAGTTAATTTCTCCGACAATACAGTGTTTGACGCGCAGTCATATGCATGACAGCGCGGCAAACACCGCTTCTTATTGGTGGTGAAATCATCCCCGCCGGAAAGAGAGCCGCAGCTCCCAAGCTGTCAAAAGACAGCGTGAGCACTCAGCTGTAATAGGAGGTATAACGTTTACCTCCGGTCACTGGTGTCAGTTGATGGGACTACTGCTCTCATCATCCGACACCTGCAGCTGCTAATAACAGTGATAGCAGGAGCGGCTGATGGGTGTATTCATTAGCCACTCCTGTGCTGTAAATAAATAATTAAAAAAAAAAACCTGCGTTGGTTCCCCCCTATTTTTGATAACAAGCCAGGGAAACTCACAACTGGGGGTTGCAACCCTCAGCTGTCAGCTTCAGCAAGGCTAGCTATCAGGAATAGATGGGTCCCCACACTGTTTTTTTAAATTATTTAAATAAATAATTTAAAAAAACAGTGTGAGGTCCCCCCATTTTTAAACAACCAGCCTTGCTAAAGCTGACAGCTGGGGCTGGTATTCTCAGGCTGGTAAGGGACCATGGATATTGGCCCCCAGCCTAAAAATAGCAGCCCGCAGCTGCCCAGAAAAGGTGCATCTATCGGCTCTTCCCACTTGCTCTGTAGCGGTGGCAAGTGGGGTTCATATTTGTGGAGTTGATGTCACCTTTCTGATGTCAGTTGACATTAAGCCCACGGATTAGTAATGGAGAGGCGTCTATAAGACATCTACCCATACTAATCCTATACTCAAAAAACACTTGGCACTCAGAAGAATATTTTGCAAGTTGATTATTCCATTTATTTGTGCATCCAGTTTAGAAAATGAACGTTTTCGGTCCATACATCAGACCTTCATCAGAAATGCCTTTTTTAACAAACTGAAATACAGGTAGATAATACAATAAAATGAATGTCAATCTACAATAAATCACAATATACATGGTGCACAACAAAAAGGACAATAGAATTATAATGATATGTTTCCAGACCAAATCCATCATGTGACAGACCGAGTGCACGCAACCGTGGCGGCTGGAGAAATTCCGGGTTGGTGGTCCGTGAGTTGTAAGTGCTTTCAATTATCGAGAGCTAGATAACAAGAGATAAAAAGACTGTACAGCTGTACGTGCAGATCAGGAAAAGAACCAATGGCACAAAAAGTGGAAAGTTATGGCTTATGACGGTCAGTCCTGTCAGTGGACTATAATTGTGGTAGAGGTCCATATTGCCTCAAAAGGATACTAGGTGGAGGATAAATCCGGGTGCTTGCACGATGTGTTGTGCTCTACAGTGGACCAGTGATAGCCTACAAAGCAAGTGTGACAACATATCTTGATTAACAGATGATGGTGTCTATGCTGACAAGAGCACTTGTCATTATGTAAATACTGTACGTGACCCGCCTAGATACTGAGTTGGTGGTCCTAGGCACATTAGGCGAAAAGAGAGGAGGTGAAAGATAAAAGGATGAGAAGAGAATATACATGTTTCTCTAAAGCCAAGTGGCATCCCCACTTGTGATGTGAATAAATAAATGCTAGGCCATAATTTATAACAGTGTGAGGAGGTCCTGAGAACAATAGTAGAATAATGTTACCTGGTAGATTTAATGTGGAAGGGTATATCAAGGCCTAAACAGGCCAAAGCTGGGTGACCCGGGATACGGCAGAGAGGCTGACAGCCTATAGTATATAAGGGAGAATATGTATGATAACCCCAATGCATATCTACCAGTACTATACAGGTATGGATAAAAGATAATTACCAGGTTGCCTCACTATGCCTGAAGAAGTGCTGCTGGGTGAAGGCGCCAATCCGCTGCTATGGGTAGCGCTGGAGGGAGGTATAAGAGGAAAAAATCCTAAATATCATGTGAAGGTATTGGCGGTGGAGAGCGTTGCCTCTAGTCGGCCCGTGGTTACCTTGAAGCGCCGGCTACGTGGCGTGAAGACTGGAAATCCCGGGCACCGCTGTGTAATAGCGTTACTTCCGGGTATAAAAGCCCTATGTGATCGGGTCATGTGACCCGCCGCGTCATGTGACCGCGGTGTGTCTAACTGCGCATGCGCGCATCTGATACTGAGAAAAAGCAGCGGTGACTGCTTAGGATGTGTGTAAGACTATTGCGCATGCGTTGGGGCCAAAAAAGCGGTGACTGCAGGGGATGTGTGTTAGACTATTGCGCACGCGCTGGGGCAAAAAGAACTGTACATAGTGGTTACCAGGGCGACATGTGCCGTCCAGGTAAAAGCAAGGAGAATGAGCATAGAAAGAATGAAAAAAGTAATGAATAAAATTGAGATAAGGAGTAAACAAGACAGAATAACAGCGCCTATATAGTGCCGAATCCCTCTAGGTGCTTGTATACTCTACCATCTACGGTGCCATAGGTGACCGCCAGTGCCACGTGTGTGCCGTGAGCCTATCGGTTCTAGGAAAAAGGAAAAGACGTAATAAGATTAGACAGATTAATTAAAACAACTATATACATATATTGCCATAATAAGGAATTGCATACACATTATGTATATAAACAATTACAGGAATGCTGCTATTTCAAATTCCCTGTACTAATCCTATAGTTATATGGTAAATAAAGACACAGCCAGAATAAAGTCCTTTATTAGAAATGAAACAAAACTCAGTTTTCCATTTTATTTAAAAATAACAAACACAGTTATACTCACCTAACGCCTGATTCCACTGAAGCTCTTGTTCTCCTGTAATAAAACTAAAAAAAAGCCAACAATATAGCAAACCTGTCTATTGTTCTGTCCCACGTCGTAATCTATGTCTGGGGGGTAAATAGTTTTCAACCTGGATGTGCCAAGATGAATGAATGAATGAGCGGATGCGAGCCCAGCATCAGTGAGCGGCGAGGACATCATGGAGGTTACCTCTGGTCACTGATGCTCTGTTCCCAGCCGGGCTGAACGGCGGTGTCCTCGGTGAGATCCCCGCTAGCACCGTAAGAAAGTCGCATAGTGCAGAGGCGAGTTCACCGCAGTTCAAACTCACCGCAGTGAAATTCTACCAGTATATAACTATTCTATCTGTTCTATCCTAACCTGTCAGTGTGATTTTACTGTATGTGGTACATGAATTGCCAGCTTTTCAAAGGATCTAGGGGTATGGTTCTACAGGAAGTAGGTTTTTTTTTTCCTCTGGGGGCACTCAACTTTACTAGCATGCACAAAGAGACACAAGTTAGCCCCAAAAAAGCATGAAGAAAAATGCACCAAAAACGCAAACAAAAACCCACAAAAAACACACCAAAACATGCGTTTTTGCAACAGCTTCTTTCCTGCCAATAAACCAGCCCAGTCTGAACTTACTCTAAGGGTTCAGAAAATGCAAAAAAATATATATTTATACTAAAGGTGCTTCCAGATCAAAATATCTGTATAGATAAGAAAGGGAGTGGAGGGGAGGGGGAATAAAATATTGCACCTATTCTCAAATGTCAAATTGTCAGAAAATGACAAAATAATAATATTGGACTAATTCCCAACCATCTATTGCACTTAGTAGTGGTAGACTCATAGATAAAGGGTTCGGAGCTCTTCCGGGACTCTTGCGTCGCCCCACTCCTGTTGTTACCCCCCTGTGTCTTCCTGGGTCTGGGTGAGACAGCCCGCCTGTAACTGACTGTCCTGCCGTGGGTTTGAAGTTTGGCTTGGAGCACTATACTTCCTCGGCGTTCCGGCCACCGGTTATGCGCCTCAATAGGATGTTGCCTCGTCTTACAG